>NC_140594.1:99070965-100405965 GCF_964204655.1 Triturus cristatus | reverse complement strand
AGGGACAGAGTTAGGACTTATGTTCCAAATGCTATTCCCCCTCCCGATCTATTTCCCAAGTCACTGAACAGTAAGAGAAGGAGAAAGAGAGCAAGGAGGATTTGCTGGACATGTTCCCCATGCGGCCAGGGGTGCAGCCGCAGAGGCGTCTGGCAATGGAGCCGCACCTGTGGGACCACTGGCAAGTGCAGCACGGGTAACACATGTGAGCAACAATGAAGCACCTGATAGAGGGGTGCAGGGATAAAACAAGATGCTGATTCCACTACTGTAGATGGATCCAGAGCGTGAATGCGATCTGTCCCCACAGGCGTATTAACACCGAGAGCCCAGCCCCACAACGACTTGATAAGACAGCAGACTGACCCGCTAGAAGACCATCTCCATCTCTCCATTCTAGTGATGCCAATGACGAGGACCCCTCTGCGGCTGCTCCTGACACTCTCCGTCCCTTGACGGGCTACCCTGCAGGCAAGGGAAGAAGGATGGTGCTCCTCTGATCCAATGATTATTGAGGGGCAGTTAACTAACATTAGGGAAAACCCAACCTAGTTTCAAGAAGAAGTCCAAGGTGTGTTTGAGGTATACAGACCAAAGTGGGCGGATGTGACTGAACTACTGCCTTTGGTGGGGCCAAGCGAAGTGAGAGACCGTTTGATGGGAAGGTCCGCGTGTCCGAGGATAGACCCCAGGAAAGATGGGGCGTTGAATGCTGCAAAGGATGTGTTGTTGACTGCAGACATGGATATGTGCCCAGGGAAAACTGTTGGGCTCAAGATCTCAAATTGTGAGTAGAATTAGAGTACTGCTTTTGAGTTTTCTAGATCCAGTACGGCACTTGGATAATATTCACAAGGTGAGGAATCTGTGGTTAGAAACATCAGACACATAAATTTAGCAGATTAGATTAGATTAGATTTGTGTTCTGTAGTAAATGAGATTTCATCAAAAGCAATTTGCAGACATGGAAGCAAGATGGAGCCTGTTTTGCTTTCCCTAGAACTGTCATCTCAACCATTAAGGGTATACATTTGGAGTGAATTAATTTAAAAAAGGATTTGTGTAGCAGGGAAGACGTCTGTCTGGTTGCCATCTTGCTTCACATAAGATGTCTTTCTTTTTCTTGGCGACGCTGACTCCACATGTCCTATCTCCATGTGCGTTGGTTTTCCGTCCTCTTGTGAAATGCTTTCTTTATGTGATACTTTTAGAATGCATTAATGGGCTGCTGCAAGGCACCTGCGGAGTCCAGCTTGGGCCAACGTTCCTCACTACTTTGCAGATCACTCTTAAGTTTGAAGGACACTTAGAGTAGCCTCATTGTATACCAGCGTAAGAAGTGATGTGTTTATAGTATGCGTGTGCCTTAGCCTGAAGGCTCTATTGTATGGGAGCCATGTGTAGGTGTATCAAGTGTTAGACTTGTGTGATTTAACTAATGCAATGGCGACGAGAACTCCGAAGATTCTCTGCCAGCTCCTTTCCCTGACTCCCAGCGAGATCCGCTTTCCCGTCTTTCTGGCGGAGCCTCTCTCCTGACTCCGCAGAGTGGGCTGCTCTCTTTATGGGAGAACTGATTATACGCACCTTTCCTTTTGAGACAACCTTATCATAGTGGGTCTTTGTTTTATGACTTTTGAATTGCTTTGACCTACATAAATGAATTAAAGCATTCATATATTGATTGACTAATACATCATTTGGCGATTTCAATGTATAACTTTGCTTATCTTTTAATAAAACTTTATGGTTTGAAAATTAGCCACTGTGTCCTCATTGTGGAGCCTAATGTGCGCCACAGTATTGAATGCATTGAATTTTGATGAGTGTTCTCGGTCAGAACTGAAGAGTCATCAGAGAGCGCTAGACGGGCCCCTGAATTTGCAGCAGAATTTGCACGAAGCGAAGCGCTCCATAAGTTCAAAAAGGAGGAAACAAACCCCATATTCAATGGGCATCAGGGAATCGACACGTAAGAGGGAAAACTTTATCCGAATGCAGATTTCCACATCTTTAACTCCTGTGGGGTTTGGACATTTTGGCCGTTCCGTCTGGAATATTAGCACAGCGAGCTCAGTCGTGTTGCCCTTATATCCTTATATGCATTTCCCCCAGTGTGCACATTAGCAGAGGGTCTCACCTCCGCCATTGTAATATGAGGATGGGATGGTAGCGCACTGTGGTTTTGTGCGAACTGAAAGGGCTTACATATGTTAATGTATTGCATTAAATACACCCATGTCACCCATGCCCCGCAATGAAAGGGCTTGTGCATATTAATGGTGAATTACATACCCTCCTGTCACCCATGGGAGTGCACTGCCATATCCGTAATAAAAGGGATTGTACGTGTCTGTGCACTGGATTGTATGTCTACGGCATTGCTAAAGATAGAAATGGAGCCATGTTCTCCACTGCACAAGGTCACAAGAGCTATAGGTCTACGATGCGGCAAGAGGCACTTCTGCCCTGTGGCAGCGCTGCATAACCCGTAGGCCAAGCCGGGCTGCACAGGGAAGGGATACGCAGCAGGTGCCCATCCCATCAGATTCCTATGTGAATTAGGAATGTGGTGAGACGAGACCTACGCCTGTGCACTTCTAACAATGCCCACAGTGGGCACATAATGCGCTGGGGCACTTGCAGAGTAAAAATCCAATTTGTATCCCCGCAGTCAGGGCCGGCCTTAGCTCATCCAGCGCCCTGGCCAGGAATCAACTTTTGCCCTTGACTCCTTGCCCACATTTATCCTAGCTGTAGCTTACAACTTGCAAAATATTTATGTAGCAGGCCTACAACTTCCTATATAAATATATACTAAGTCAACTGCATGTTCACTTTTTGTTTTGCATCCATGTACTTGTCCTGCCTTTAGAGTGAGGACAAACAAAATTGCAAGCACTAGAATGTAACGAGAAACTGCAGGACGCAATCCTATACCTGGCTGGCTGCCGTCCTGTATGACGGCCTCACCTTCCTCGCTGCTCCTAGGTAAAATGTGGCAACATGGTTTGGAGCTAGAGAGGGGGGCTTGTGTATGCATTGGCCAGGAGATGGCTGATTACACAATCTTACCCACTCCAGCTTTCACCTAAATCATCCACATCTCAGTTCATTAATGTGGGTGCTAAATTGTAGCTGAGGGGTCAATGAGGTCGAGGTGTGAAGGAGAGGGGAGGGGAGAAGGATCTTAAACAAGGCACCTGTAGCCTTTATGAGGAAGAAGTTGGAGTATGGGCTGAAGTGCTGGAGCCAGGTCACAGGGAGAGCTCTGTGCACCCCTTCCCGCTGGAGCCAGGTCACAGGGAGAGCTCTGTGCACCCCTTCCCGCTGGAGCCAGGTCACATGGAGCTCTGTGCGCCCCTTCCCGCTGGAGCCAGGTCACAGGGAGAGCTCTGTGCACCCCTTCCCGCTGGAGCCAGGTCACATGGAGCTCTGTGCACCCCTTCCCGCTGGAGCCAGGTCACAGGGAGAGCTCTGTGCACCCCTTCCCGCTGGAGCCAGGTCACAGGGAGAGCTCTGTGCACCCCTTCCCGCTGGAGCCAGGTCACAGGGAGAGCTCTGTGCACCCCTTCCCGCTGGAGCCAGGTCACATGGAGCTCTGTGCGCCCCTTCCCGCTGCAGCCAGGTCACAGGGAGAGCTCTGTGCACTCCTTCCCGCTGGAGCCAGGTCACAGGGAGAGCTCTGTGCACCCCTTCCCGCTGGAGCCAGGTCACAGGGAGAGCTCTGTGCACCCCTTCCCGCTGGAGCCAGGTCACAGGGAGAGCTCTGTGCACCCCTTCCCGCTGGAGCCAGGTCACAGGGAGAGCTCTGTGCGCCCCTTCCCGCTGGAGCCAGGTCACAGGGAGAGCTCTGTGCACCCCTTCCCGCTGGAGCCAGGTCACAGGGAGAGCTCTGTGCACCCCTTCCCGCTGGAGCCAGGTCACAGGGAGAGCTCTGTGCACCCCTTCCCGCTGGAGCCAGGTCACATGGAGCTCTGTGCGCCCCTTCCCGCTGGAGCCAGGTCACAGGAAGAGCTCTGTGCACCCCTTCCTGCTGGAGCCAGGTGACATGGAGCTCTGTGCACCCTTTCCCGCTGGAGCCAGGTCACAGGAAGAGCTCTGTGCGCCCCTTCCTGCTGGAGCCAGGTCACATGGAGCTCTGTGCACCCCTTCCTGCTGGAGCCAGGTCATATGAAGCTCTGTGCACCCCTTCCCGCTGGAGCCAGGTCACAGGAAGAGCTCTGTGCACCCCTTCCCGCTGGAGCCAGGTCACATGGAGCTCTGTGCACCCCTTCCCGCTGGAGCCAGGTCACATGAAGCTCTGTGCACCCCTTCCCGCTGGAGCCAGGTCACAGGGAGAGCTCTGTGCACCCCTTCCCGCTGGAGCCAGGTCACATGAAGCTCTGTGCACCCCTTCCCGCTGGAGCCAGGTCACAGGGAGAGCTCTGTGCACCCCTTCCCGCTGGAGCCAGGTCACATGGAGCTCTGTGCACCCCTTCCCGCTGGAGCCAGGTCACAGGGAGAGCTCTGTGCACCCCTTCCCGCTGGAGCCAGGTCACATGGAGCTCTGTGCACCCCTTCCCGCTGGAGCCAGGTCACAGGAAGAGCTCTGTGCACCCCTTCCTGCTGGAGCCACGTGACATGGAGCTCTGTGCACCCTTTCCCGCTGGAGCCAGGTCACAGGAAGAGCTCTGTGCGCCCCTTCCTGCTGGAGCCAGGTCACATGGAGCTCTGTGCACCCCTTCCTGCTGGAGCCAGGTCACATGAAGCTCTGTGCACCCCTGCCCGCTGGAGCCAGGTCACAGGAAGAGCTCTGTGCGCCCCTTCCTGCTGGAGCCAGGTCACATGGAGCTCTGTGCACCTCTTCCCGCTGGAGCCAGGTCACAGGGAGAGCTCTGTGCACCCCTTCCCGCTGGAGCCAGGTCACAGGGAGAGCTCTGTGCACCCCTTCCCGCTGGAGCCAGGTAACAGGGAGAGCTCTGTGCGCCCCTTCCCGCTGGAGCCAGGTCACAGGGAGAGCTCTGTGCACCCCTTCCCGCTGGAGCCAGGTCACATGGAGCTCTGTGCGCCCCTTCCCGCTGGAGCCAGGTCACAGGGAGAGCTCTGTGCACCCCTTCCCGCTGGAGCCAGGTCACAGGGAGAGCTTTGTGCACCCCTTCCCGCTGGAGCCAGGTCACAGGGAGAGCTCTGTGCACCCCTTCCCGCTGGAGCCAGGTCACAGGGAGAGCTCTGTGCACCCCTTCCCGCTGGAGCCAGGTCACAGGGAGAGCTCTGTGCACCCCTTCCCGCTGGAGCCAGGTCACATGGAGCTCTGTGCGCCCCTTCCCGCTGGAGCCAGGTCACAGGGAGAGCTCTGTGCACCCCTTCCCGCTGGAGCCAGGTCACAGGGAGAGCTCTGTGCACCCCTTCCCGCTGGAGCCAGGTCACATGGAGCTCTGTACGCCACTCTGAAGGTTCACGCCCTGGGCGTGAGCCCAGCTGACCCATGCTAAAAGCCGACCCTGCATGCAGTCTATTTTATGCATGCTGAGTTTGTTTTTGTAAATCTGAGCATCATCTCTTCTCATGCATGCCAAAAGACCAGATTCAAGCGGGGGAGACACCCGATTTTTAAGCCAAAAATAGCTTTATTTTGACTGGCTCCACCTGAAATTGCCTCTCCTTCGATAGAAGTCAATAGCAGGAATATATTCTCCCGATTATTACTTTTAAATCTCCCACTTTTCTCTTCTAAAATGTTGGCATGCATGTTTTCTGCCCATCTGAGTCATCACGGATATACAACCAATATTTGTGAATCATCCCGTTGGGGCATAAAGTTACTTCTGGACAGGATAGTACCAACAGAAGAATACTCATGGAGTGTCAATGAGAATCTGAGCATGGAGGGCAGACAAAGAGCACGTCAAGAAGAAGTGATGTTATAAAAAGAGAAGACGGAATCCTACCCGAAACCGTGAAAAGACAGACGTCGCTCCTAGCTTTCATGCCAGCGGCTCAGCTGCAGTGAGTTTTAGAGCTTCCCTAGCAGCAAGGCCATTTTAAAGCCGTTTACAATCATTTCGTGCTCTCTTGTGGTGGCACCAGCCCTGGGAAGTGCAGGTAAGATAAACAAAGTATTGCTGATGAAGTGTGCGACATTGGGAGGGGAATTGGAAAGCACGTTTAGTTCCTAGTTCACTTTTACAGATTATGGGTAAAAAGATTCCTTACTACAGAGATTTTTCAGGGCAGCGAACCCTCTGTGGGACGCGGAGGCACATTGGAATAACAGCCTTTTCCATGCAATGCCTTTACCACGCGTGCCTTAGCCATGCATTCCTTTACTACACAGGTGCCTTTACCACACATTCCTTCACCACACATGGCAATTATTTAAAAGTAAGTGTATGTATATATAAAGTGCTAAGGGTAATTTTGGGGTTTGGGGTAAGTAGTCGCAAAGGGTGGTGAGGGTAATTTTCAAGTTTAGGGTTGGGTATTGGTAAGGGGTGGTAAGGGTAATGTTAGGGTGTAGCGGTAAATGGTGGTAAGGATAATTGTAGGGTTTGCGGTGGGTAGTGGAAAAGGGTGATCAGGGTAATTTGGGATAAAGGGGTTTGGTGTGGTTTCTTAATATATGTGGTAAGGCATTTGCATGGCAAAGACATGATTGGTAAAGGCTGCATTGTAAATACATGCGCGGTAAAGGCATATGTGGCAATGTCATGGAGCCCCAGGGCGTAGATATCATTAGTGCAGCAAGTGCAATGGCACCATGGCTCAAGAGTGAGTGGGGAGCACTGAGCTGCAGTCACGGCTGTCTTTTACTACCCACCTAGGGGAGAACGGACATTTTCCTGCCATGTATTGGGGTACATGGCACCCATGTTACACCTGGACAGAGTAAGAATGGCTGGTGAGGATGTGGCATCTCTTGACGTCCGTGTGGGGCTCGAAGGAGACACGAACATCAACGTGTGCGCGCGCATGCGCTCTTTAATACTGTGGCGCTTCCTGACTGCTGCTTCTGTAATGAGGGATAAAGTTCTTGACCCTTCATAGCCTGGCTCAAGAAAAGAACCCCTATTACCTAGACTGTTCCCGATGGTCCAGGTCTCGTCGTAGTCGAAGTGGACGTCTCCTTCGCGATGGGTTTTCGGAAAGAAGGCGTGAGCCAGGATTCCTCCAGGGCCGTCGAACGGCAGGTTGTCGCCATGCCAGTATCTGTGGGAGGAGCACAGGTTGCTTCCTTCAGTGAGGAAAGCAAAGGACACTTTGCAAAAACAAAAGAACTACTGACGCCATACGGTTTATAATTTTAATGTTTGTCATCCTTCCCTCTGCCACGCCCTCCTTTCTCCACTCTCTTCACTCCCATCCCTTAGCCGCCCACTCCTGTTGTTTTCATTAAGCCTGGGCAAAGCACTACGCTACGCTCGCGTATTTTGCGAAGTTTGCGCTACTTCGCACTACGCGAATTGCACGTAGCACAGTGCAAACATGCGTAGCGTTGCGTAGTGCAGCGGTCATTTTTTGCTTGCTCGCGGTCTTCAACATCAAGTTGGCGACCGCGAGCAAGCAAAATGACATCCCGGCGAGACTTTTTCCTTGTTCGCGATCAGCAACATCAAGTTGCCGATCGCGAGCGTGGAAAATAAACATCCCGGCGAGATACTCAACGCGAGGAGGTCAGGTTTCTCATTGCGAGTGGTCGCGTATGCTCGCGACCGCTCGCGATGAGAAACCACCAGTCCGCGTTGAGAAAGCTGCCACTCGAGTAAAAATCTACTCGAGCAACAGAAAACTACAGCTCGCACTGTGCACGATGCCGTTTTCAATGATTGCACCCTGCCGGATGCTTGTCCGCACTGTGCAATCATTGAAAACGGCATCTTGCAGAGTGCGAACAGGGTACTACGCAGTTCACGAAGTGCTACGTGTAGCTCGCGTAGTGCGAAGTGCACTTTGCGTAGCTTCGCGTAGTGCTACTTCGCGAACTACGCTCAGGGTTAGTTTTCATCCCATTCCCTTTTCTTCCATCAGCAGGCCCTCCTTCCCTTTCTGTATTTTCTTCCACCCTGCTCTGAACTTGCACATTTCTCACCTGTTTCTTGATGAGCCCCCTCCACTCTTTACTTTCATCCACTTTTACTCGATCCCCTCTTTCTAACGGTATTACTCCCCCTTCCTCTCCATGTCTACCTTAACTAATTTTCCCTTCTCTCTTCCATCCCACGGTCACCCCTTTCTGTCCCTGTCACTTTACTCTGCCTACTTCTTGTACATTTCTTTCTTCCTTCCTTCATTTTTTTCCTTTCTTTTTCTTTCTCCCAATCCATCCTTTCTCCTGCCCATTCTCGGCCCCGTTGCTTCTTCTTATGTCCTTTCTTTCCTGTATTACTTTCTCCCAAACCGTCCTTAATCTGTCCTTCCTTCTGTCCACTCGCTATCATTTTCAATACTTCCTCTATTACTTTCGTCTTTTCTTTTCTTTCCTTTCTCTCTCCCAATCTGCCCTTCCTTCTGCCCACTCTCTATCCTGCTCCTTACTTACTCCATTTCTTTTGTCCTTTCTTCCCTTTCTTTTTCCGAATCCGCCCTTTCTCCAGCCCACTCTCTGTCCTGTTCATTCATTTATATAATACTTCTCTCCTTTCTTTTTCTTTTCCCAATCTATCCTTTCTTCTGCCCACTCTCTATCCTGATCCTTTCTTCCTCCATTCCTTTTGACCTTTGTTTCCATTCTTCCATCCTTTCCTCATCTCTTTCCCTCTTGGTTCCCAATCCCTGTACCTTTGATCTCCATCCATTTAGTTTCAGTCACCCACTCCCAATCTCTTTCCTTTATTTCTACCAATTTCCTTTCCTTTCCTTTCCTTTCCTTTCCTTTCCTTTCCTTTCCTTTCCTTTCCTTTCCTTTCCTTTCCTTTCCTTTCCTTTCCCCCATTCCTTTTCCCTGCCTTTATTGTCTTCCCCCTTTTCCTTTCTACATTCCTTTACACATTCCTTTTTCATGCCTTTTTTCCATTAGCCTGTTATACGTCACTTTCCCTTATTCTGCTCATAGTCTATCTTGACCATTTTTCCTCTTTTCCTTTCTTCTTCCCACTTCCTGCCCATACTTTCCTTCCATCATGGCTCACCTGGTGAAGTCGATGATAATGTCTGCTCGCCCTTCGTGCACTTCGGTAAAGGTCAGTGAGGTCACCTCGCTCCAGACCTGCAGGGCTTCGGCAATGGTCCGCCTCACCTTGACTTTACTCAGCTGCCAAGGAAACCGTATAATTCTGAAAGAAATGTTACAATATATGAACGTATTATACGGCAGACTGATGACGACTTAAAGAGAACAAGAAACTCGAAGAGGCCGAGGAGCATATAGAAATGAAACAGAGGGGTGGACAAAGAGGCAGAGGGTGGACTGAGACATAGAGGTTGGACAGAGAGAGGCAGAGGATGAAAAGAGAGGCAGAGTGGACAGTGAGGCAGAGGATGAACAGAGAGGCAGAGGATGAACAGAGAGGCAGAAGATGAACAGAGAGGCAGAGGATGAACAGAGAGGCAGAAGATGAACAGAGAGGCAGAGGATGAACAGAGAGGCAGAGGATGGACAGAGAGAGGCAGAGGGTGAACAGAGAGGCAGATGATGGACAGAGAGGCCGAGGATGGACAGAGAGAGGCGGAGGATGGACAGAGAGAGGCAGAGGGTGAACAGAGAGGCAGATGATGGACAGAGAGGCAGAGGGATGGACAGGCAGAGGGTAGACAGAGAGAGGCAGAGGATGAACAGAGAGGCACAGGGTGGACAGAGAAAGGCAGAGGAATGGACAGAGAGGCAGAGGATGAACAGAGGGGCATATGGTGGACAGAGAGAGGTAGAGGATGAACAGAAAGTGGACAGAGAGAGGCAGGAGCAAAGGAACAACAGAAATGACCAGAATGTATGTGGCTGATGATGACAACACTACTGTTTTTGTGTTTTTTAGTGGAAAATGCATCTTCACATCTAAAATGGACGCAAGGACGCATTTTGCACTAAAGCATAAGGCTAAATTCTGATTTTGCATTTTTCTTCATTTCATATCATTTTTGTAAAATTTCACATATTTACGGAAAATCAAATTATGCAAATGTATCACACCCGTAGTTGTTACCACTGTTATTACTAATGGGTTCTGAATCAATTAATATATGTACTGTACTTGTAGAGTGCACAGAGACCTAACAAATATCACAGCACAAATAAATTATCTTTAGCCTTTAGACATTATAATGACCTAGCCAATTTATCCTGAAAACTACAGAAGGAGCGGTAGCGTCCATTCTTCAGGACCCACCAGCCACGTTTGACAATGTACAGCATGAAACCTTACTGAGCAGAATAAAAGGAAATACCCTTCACTTGATCAACTCGTGTCTTAATGACAGATCAAGCATTACCCCCCATTCTCCGCCAACCCATACAACATAGAGAGGGGTCCACGAGTCTCAATTATCTGACCACTTTTGCTCTCCAAACTCATCAATTCCCACAACCTCACATGCTGCACCTGTGCTGATGACAGAGATAATCCTCAAACTGGATCAACCGAATGGCCTTGATCTCTCAGATTCACATAACTGCCTCAAAGCCACAGCCCAGTGGGTGACAGCGGGTCACCTCAGTCTGAATGCCTCAACAACAGCAATTCTAACATGTGGGTGGTGGAAAAACTACATCTCATTAACAAACTGGCCTGACCAACTAGGAATGCCGCCAACAACCTTCTCCACATTATGGAACTTAGGAATCATCCTGGATTCAGCCCTCACAATAATCCCACAAGTCAACCAATCTATCAAATCCACACCAGCAGGACACTCCAGTGCATCTTGCCTTATCTTGGACTCCCACCGACAGGACACTCCAGTGCATCTTGCCTCACCTTGGACTCCCACCAGCAGGACACTCCAGTGCATCCTGCCTCACCTTGGACTCCCACAGAAGGTCCAAGCTACCTCCTGACTCATATCACTTCTGGACTATGCCAGTGGGCTACACCATGGAATATCAATGTTTACTTTGAGACGGCTCCAAATATTATAAATGTAGCAGCAAGTCAACTTCTGCATCTTAAGACACATAACTACACCTCACCGGCTCCGAAGACTATGTAATAGATGCCTCTTGCCACAAGGTAATATCTTCAAACATGAGTGCATAATGCACTTAGCAATAAACAGAGAAGGACCGATATTTTTACAGGTACCGCTCAATAAAAACTCCCATAAAGAAAACATTGGTGCATACTGGCCCCGCAACTAGTTGTTCTGCCATATGAGAAGAGGACTGTCAAAGGCGCTGTAGGAAAACTGCTTTTTCTGCGTAGTCATCCCCTATTTTTCACTTTTTGCTGGAACCTATATTTTTGCTTGCATTTGGCCTCTATGCAATTTAAACCCTGCTAACCAGTTGTAAAGTGCCTGTGCTCCCTCTATAAGCATGGCAGAATCATATTTAACTTATCTGGTCGCTAGTATATGGTACAAATTGTACCCAGGGCCTGTAAGTGAAATTTCCCTATTGGACTGCATCGCCTTTTTTTTTCTTCTGGAACCGGACATCTGGGTGCGACATTGGGAGATACATATCCCGCTCACCAGTTAAAATATTATTTTGTGTTGTACTGAGCCTGATACCAAGTACCTGTGTGTCATATCGAAATATACAGAGGTTAACTGTTAAAAGATACCGTTTTGCTACAGAAAGCCTGACAAGAGGCGTCTGTGTGTCATATTCTATACATGTTAAAGCCTTGAAGAAGTCCCGTTTGGGACGAAACACGTCGCATCAGCTATCTATTCTGTGCTGCTTTTACTGAGAGAAAACTTGAATAAAAGGAGAAAAGGAGAACATTTTTTCCAGTACCTTGACTGGCAATGTGATTTATTTGGGAGACACAATGTTCATGTCATTTGTATTAAATTGTTGACATTTAGTATCACAAATTGCTAAAAAAAAAAAATGTCATGAGTTTTAATTGCTGGATACAAATCTCCTTAATAATTAGTTTATTACAGCATTTGAGTGCAGAGCCACGTTTAGTTTTTTATGGACTGCAACACCTGTTATGCCATCCACTACAGTGACAGTGTGAAACATGGCTGCACGCCTACCATTGTAACTTGACTGTGGCATTTTAAACACTATAATTTGACCTGTCATAATAAACCTATGACAGCTCAAATCGTCCCTTTTAAATATTAATAATTCACCCCTATGTAGGCCTTAGAGCCCACAAGGCAGGGTGTATACTGTCTGAAAGTATGAAATGTAGAAATGTAATGTTAACACCTAAAAGCTGTTTTTGTGTGTGGCAGGCCTAGCCGTCCTATATAGAAAACCAGAGTTCAGATTAAAATCCTAATACTGTATCTCAGGAATAGGACTAGCTAGGCAATAATTAATCAACAATTTTAATAGTTATTCATAAACCAATTCAATAGTGAAGTCAGATTTGTAATAAATATTAAGGAAAAGTACTTTTACACTGTCTGATGTTCTTAGAGGCTAGTTTGTATTTGCTCTCAAACTTCTACCAGCTTGTAATTAGTATTTAAACATGCATGAAAAAAGGTGTGAAACGCTTCCCAAGAGCAAATAATAGGCTGACCAGAATGGGCAGAGACTGCTCCTCTGAATCCACCAGATATGTAGTTTGGGGGCTTTGAGCTACCTTTTTGACATTACAGTGTCAAAGCCTGCTTGACAGGTCTTCTGGGTTTACATATAACTCTGTGGAGCGCACGTGAAAGGCTGACAACAAGATACCAAGATAATTCTTCTGTAGTGTGAGGAGGAGACTATCGAACGGTATGCGCCAGTCAGACAAGGGTTAATTCACCCGAACTCGTCTTCCCCGCAGGAACGCCCACTGACGGACGCGGGCCAATGGCAAGAGTCCGGGGGACTTAGGAGGACGGACGCGGCAGCGAAGGGGGAGTCTCCGGAAGACGCCGAGAAGGAGGACGACGGCGGACGACGGACCAACGGAGACTCGCCGGAGAAGCAGGAGACGAGGACATCAGGAACGGGAGCATATCAAGACAGCGACGGCGGCGACCCCAGCCTGGAGGGAGAAGACGACGCGGTAGCAGAACCAGAGCAGTGGTCGGAGGACTGGTGGACGCCCCCGGAGGACGCCTGCATGCCGCCGTAACTCTGGAGAGTTACGGCTTCAGCGGTACGTGTCAGGGAACTGGGAAGTTAGGAGGGGCGGGAAGGAAGTTGCTGCCCTTCTAGTATGCCTTGTCAAACGTTACCGAATAGAGAGGAGCACGAATAGACCACAATAACGAGCACTTCCCTGATTACACCCTGTGAAGCATTTAAGACAGGGGGACTTAGCTTAAGTAAACGGTGTAGTATATAAAGCACTTGTCACCTGAAGCAAGGGGCGAGCGTATGAGACTGATAATGTTCTATGCCATATACCTATTCTTACGGCTACACTGAACAGACAGGCCTTTCACTATCTCCTAAGCCTGAGCACTGGGTGTGTCAACCCCTTATCTCCCTTTTTCATTACCCTTGGTGGTGGTAATCATTCTTACCCCCTCAACAGCTATACTTACCGCCTGTTGTCTCTTCTCTTTCATGGTACCCGGGGAGCGACATCAATAACCTGGAGAGGACCCCATGGGCAGACGAGACGGCAACATCACTCACGAATCGCCTACCACGAAGCCTACCTGTGTTTGCTTATTTAATTTCCATCCTGTATCTCTAATAAATACGCCATCCTAGATCCACGCATAAGACCTCCTCGATTCTTTTTCCGCCCGTCCCTCTCACATCTGGTGTCAGAAGTGGGATCAGGAAAAATGGAGGCTGCCTTTCAGAAAATGGCGGAAGGACAAGAGAAACTAGGGCGTATAATGGAGAAATTCCTGGCTGTGGCAGAAGAGGATAGGGAAAAACTGCATCAAACGCTATCAACACAAAGCCAAGCCCAGGAAAGTGTGATAGGCAAATTGGCAGACACTCTGAGTCAACCACGAGGACATACCGGCCTTCCTTCAGTCGTCCTGCAGAAATATGTAGATGGAGAGGATCCCGATTTTTTCTTTTCCAATTTCGAACGAATGGCCCGAGCGGCAGGATGGTCCTTAGAGAAATGGGGACAATACCTGGGTCCTCTCCTCTCAGGCGAATTGCAGGCGGCGTATCAAGCCGTTAACCCTCAAGGGCTTACCCCATATGACGAAGTGAAGAGGAATATCCTGGAGAGACTGGGGATAGACGACGACACCTATCGGCTAAGATTAAGACAGATCAAGGAGGGGCCACAAGAAACCCCCAGGGCTCTGGCCTACCGCGTCAGGGACATGACAGATAGATGGTTAAAACCCTTGACGGCAACCAAAGAAGAGATTATGGAAAAAATCTATCTAGAGCAGTATTTAGCTTCTTTATATCCCCATGTGCAAAAATGGGTACGCCAGCATACCGGACTAACTCTAGAAAGGGCTATTGATATAGCTAGCGCCTTCAATAGGGCCCAAGAATTACAGAAAATACGAGATGATCACCATTGGAAACGGACAGGACCCCACCCTATCCGACCGTCCCGACAGGCCACTGCTAAATCAGAAACGGTCACCATTTTGCCTAGCCCCCTCCCGGTACCCGTCAGAGCTACTCCACCATCGGGGCCCCAGTGTTATAACTGTGGGGCCTTCGGCCATATAGCTAGGGTATGCCCCCAGAAAGAGGAACCTATGGAGGTTGGCCTAACACGTAACTATTACTGTAGTCCTTCTGACTCTCACCCTCCCTATCATAAAGAGGTTCTAGTTAACAGTGAAAAGAAACAGGCATTGGTTGATACGGGATGCCTACAAAGTGTCATACGACCCCAGGCCATACCCGGAGGGCTTTCCCACACCTCAGGCCACGTCAATATACAATGTGTACACGGGGATATCCAACAGTATCCCGCCACTGAAGTATGGGTACAACACGAGCCATCCATAGAGGCACACTCCCTTCGGGTAGGTGTGGTGCCTAGGCTACCCGAAGCCTTCGTATTAGGAAATAACTACCCTTATATGTCAAAACTAGTAAGAGAGACCTGGACCGAAGGGGAGGAGTGGAGGAGTACAGCCCCCTTTGCACAAGTACCAGAACAGGGTTTTCCTACCGGCAAACCAAAGAAAAGCGGAAAACAGAAGAAGCGAGAAAAAAGGGACTGGACAAGAGTAGCACTGACCCATAAGACCGAGACACCCATTTGGCAATATGACCGGGGTTTCTTTTCTGCCCAAAGAGAAGATCACACCCTACGAGAGGCCTGGAACAAAGCCCTGGAAAAAGAAGACCCAAACCAAATAGGTCCCCAGTTTATCGTCCAGAAGGGATTACTGTATAGAGTAGGGGGAAGAAACATGCCCCATCAGCTGTTGGTTCCCCGCCAGTACAGAGAAAAGGTGCTGTTCCTGGCACATAGCCATCTCTTGGGGGGACATTTCGGAGAGGAAAAGACAGAAAAAACCATCTTAGGAAAATTTTACTGGCCAGGTATTTATCAAGAAGTACGACGATATTGTAAGGAATGCCCCATACTGTCAAAAGAATAGTAGGACTTTGCCCCCAAAAGTCCCTTTACATCCTTTGCCCGTAATCCAAGAACCTTTCTCACGAGTAGGGATGGATATTATAGGTCCCTTACTCCCATCCCGCAGTGGTTGTAGATTCGTGTTGGTCTTGGTGGACTATGCCACTCGTTTCCCCGAGGCCGTGGCCCTACGCCAACCGAATGCAGTCCAAATCGCCAAAGCAATTATAAACATCTTTTCCAGGGTGGGATTCCCGAGAGAAATCATTACTGACCAAGGGACTCCGTTCATATCGCGTCTAATGAAGCAAGTATGTCTGCTGTTAAACATTAAACAAATAAGAACAGCAGCCTATCACCCACAAACGGATGGGTTAGTAGAAAGATACAATGCTACCTTGAAAACGACCTTAAAAAAACTATTGGAACTTGAGACCCGACGATGGGAGGACATGCTTCCCCTGGCTCTCTTTGCTATTCGGTGTAAATCCCAGAGAAGCACGGGTTACTCCCCGTTTGAATTATTGTATGGGCGCCAACCTCGCACCCTGTTAGATATGCTAAGAGAGGAATGGGAAGAAGAGCCAGAGGGAGTGAAGCCCCTACCGGAATATGTCCTAAATCTGAAAACGCATTTGGGACAAATCCGTAGTATTGTCTCCGCCCACATGGAACAAGCCCAAGCTGCACAATCGGCCCAATACGACAAAAAAGCTAAGGACCGTAGGTTGGAGGTAAACGATTTTGCCTTGTTAATGATCCCTTCGTCCGACCACAAATTGTTAGGACAATGGCAGGGTCCCTATAGAGTTATAGAAAAAGTCACTCCAGTCACCTACCGACTGGAACTGGATCCCAAAAGAAAGGAGCACACTCAGATATACCATATAAACCTATTAAAAAAGTGGGAAGGGGCCCTTCCAGTTCTAATAGGGGCATATAATAGTCCTCCATATTTATTTCACCGAAGCATCGACCCTGATCTACCAGAAAAACAAAGACAAGACCTAGAGGCCCACCTAAAACCCTTGAGTGGAGTGTTCTCCCTAGAGCCCGGGAAGACCACCTTAATCGAACATGCCATTACCACCCCCTCTAACAAGACCGTAAAACTAAAACCATACCGACTCCCTGAATCACGACGGCAAGCCATAGAACAGGAAGTCCAAAACAAGTTACGGATGGGTATCATTGAACCCTCTAATAGCGAGTGGAACTCTCCGGTAGTCTTGGTACCCAAGCCGGATGGGTCCATCAGGTTCTGCATCGACTTTCGGGAGGTCAACAAGATTTCCCAATTTGACTCCTACCCGCTCCCAAGAGTCGATGAGATGGTAGAACGACTAGGTACGGCACGCTATATCAGCACCCTGGACCTATGTAAGGGGTATTGGCAAGTACCTCTGAAACCCCAGGACCGGGAAAAAACTGCTTTTTCCACCCCTAGTGGGTTATACCAATTCACAGTATTACCTTTCGGGTTACACGGGGCCCCTGCCACCTTTCAGAGATTAATGAATCAAGTGTTAAGACCCTACGCTGATTTTGCAGCAGCTTACATCGATGACATTGTCATTCATAGTTCCTCTTGGGAAGAACATCTGTCCCACCTCAGTTTGGTAATACAAGCCTTGAGAAACAGCGGTCTAACCATAAACCCAGCCAAAAGCAAATTAGCAGCCCGCTCGGTGAAATATCTGGGGTATCTCTTGGGGGAAGGATATATAAAACCACAGGAAGAGAAGATAGCCGCCATCACATCAATTCCATTTCTCCGAACAAAGAAAGAGTTAAGAGCATTCCTTGGAGTACTAGGGTACTACAGACGATTCATACCCAACTTTTCACAATTAGCCTCTCCCCTAACCGATCTCCTAAGAAAGGAGACAAAAACCGAACAAGAGTTGAAACGACCCTCACCTGCCCTTATTACGGCTTTCAGGCAGTTAAAAGACACCCTTACCTCACGACCGGTCCTACTCAGCCCTGACTATTCCCGGCCTTTTATTTTACAAACAGACGCCTCAGATACGGGATTAGGTGCTGTGTTATCCCAGGTAGATCCCCAGGGGCATGAACGACCTGTCCTATATATAAGCAGAAAACTGTTTCCAAGAGAAAAAAGATACGCTGTAATAGAAAAGGAAGCACTAGCCATTAAATGGGCTGTGGACTCCCTCAGGTATTATTTGGAGGGTCGGGAATTTACCCTTTTTACGGACCACGCCCCTTTAGAATGGTTGTCCCGAAACAAAGGACATAACGACAGAATATTGAGATGGTTCCCTGCACTCCAACCATACCGTTTTCTGACCCAGCACAGGAAAGGAAAAGAACAAACCAATGCTGATTATTTATCCCGATACCCCCTTGATCCTTTTCTTGCTGGCAAGAAAGTTAGGGAAGGGGGATGTGAGGAGGAGACTATCGAACGGTATGCGCCAGTCAGACAAGGGTTAATTCACCCGAACTCGTCTTCCCCGCAGGAACGCCCACTGACGGACGCGGGCCAATGGGAAGAGTCCGGGGGACTTAGGAGGACGGACGCGGCAGCGAAGGGGGAGTCTCCGGAAGACGCCAAGAAGGAGGACGACGGCGAACGACGGACCAACGGAGACTCGCCGGAGAAGCAGGAGACGAGGACATCAGGAACGGGAGCATATCAAGACAGCGACGGCGGCGACCCCAGCCTGGAGGGAGAAGACGACGCGGTAGCAGAACCAGAGCAGTGGTCGGAGGACTGGTGGACGCCCCCGAAGGACGCCTGCATGCCGCCGTAACTCTGGAGAGTTACGGCTTCAGCGGTACGTGTCAGGGAACTGGGAAGTTAGGAGGGGCGGGAAGGAAGTTGCTGCCCTTCTAGTATGCCTTGTCAAACGTTACCGAATAGAGAGGAGCACGAATAGACCACAATAACGAGCACTTCCCTGATTACACCCTGTGAAGCATTTAAGACAGGGGGACATAGCTTAAGTAAACGGTGTAGTATATAAAGCACTTGTCACCTGAAGCAAGGGGCGAGCGTATGAGACTGATAATGTTCTATGCCATATACCTATTCTTACGGCTACACTGAACAGACAGGCCTTTCACTATCTCCTGAGCCTGAGCACTGGGTGTGTCAACCCCTTATCTCCCTTTTTCATTACCCTTGGTGGTGGTAATCATTCTTACCCCCTCAACAGCTATACTTACCGCCTGTTGTCTCTTCTCTTTCATGGTACCCGGGGAGCGACATCAATAACCTGGAGAGGACCCCATGGGCAGACGAGACGGCAACATCACTCACGAATCGCCTACCACGAAGCCTACCTGTGTTTGCTTATTTAATTTCCATCCTGTATCTCTAATAAATACGCCATCATAGATCCACGCATAAGACCTCCTCGATTCTTTTTCCGCCCGTCCCTCTCACATGTATCCACTGACGGGTTGCTGTAGGACCTGATTTGTCCCTACAGACTGCTGTCTCTGGATTTTACATATAGCTCTGGGGGCAAACTCGAAAGGAAGGGAAAGAGGATGCCAAAACAATTCTTGTGTATCCACTTTATATTGGTAAAGCCTACTTGTGTACTACCAGACTTATATCTCTGGGTTATTGTGTGTAGATTGGCTGCCCCAAACTGGATTTTAGTGTTAAATGTGGGAGAACACCAGGATTACCATAGTACACACCCCCAGCCCTCACAGTCAACTTGAAAATGCCCAACATAGTTAGGGTGAGCCCAGAAACTTTTACCCCATTGATTAGGGTGTGCCCAGGAATCATGAAATCATTACCACCCCTTAGCTCATGCCTGGAATAAACGTGACATATCCAGGCACCCACTTCTGAACACTTTCTGCATCTGGGGAAGAAAAGAGGATAGGACCTAAGAGGAGCCCTGAAGCACTGGGCATGATCCTTCTCACCCAGGACAAAGAAGTAGACTCTAAGGGCCACAACACCGACCTCCTGTTCAAACTACAGAGATACAACAAGTTACAAAAGGCCTTTCCTGAAACTGCCCAGCTGACCAGTGACAACAGGACCTGACTGTACCCTGCTGCGGGCCTCTGTCTCACACCCTGTGAGTCTCTAAGCGCCTCACCTGAAGTTCCAGGGGCATTTAGAAGTGTAATCATCAGGTAGATTGGGACTTTGAGGACAAAGTCAGAAAGTAACATCTTTGACCAGGACAAACCTGGTTGGTGTATTCAACCTGTGCTCAATCGCGGTCAGCCTCAAATTGCGCCTAGGTCCTGGTCTACTAAAACCACTGACTAGCATTGGCCTTTGTGATTTTTAGCACTATTCCTACCTAAAACGTTAAAGAATAACACCTACAGTTCCTCTATGATTTTTGTCACATTGGTGTAATTTTATTTAGTACATTTTATTCTATTAATTCAGGCTGAGTTTTTTATTGTTTTGCCTTTTTCAACTTATTTCTGTTTTGGTACTCCATAAAAAATGTACACATTGCCCTAAGTTAAGCCCGTCTGCTCTGTGCCATCGCTTCCAGGCCTTTAGCTCAGGTTCATTTAGTGACTTTGAGGGTTCACCCTGACGTGGTTTGTGATTGGTACTTGAGGTGGATAGTTACCCTTCCAAATAATAATCCAATTTCTTACAGGCACCTTGTTTTCCAATCAAACTGCCAAACCATGTCATCCACACCCAGCAAAGATACAGGCTTCCATAAATTACTTGTGGTTTAGAAGGATGCTGAAAGTGTGCCTATGCCCCTTTTGCATTTATGAAAAGTGTTGCATCACTGTTGGAAAACACCGATGCAACACTTTTCATAGCGCCATCCTTGTGACACCATGGATGCGCTGTGTTTACTGTGCGGCGCTCCGTGTCGCAAGGATTTGCAGATACGTCAGTATTCCTGGCATATCTGTAGGTGCAAAATGGACGCATTGCTGGAGTGTGCCTGAAGACAGACGCAACTCCAGCAATGTGTGGGGCAAGCCCCCTGTGAAAAGCCCTGCATCACTCCTCTTTTAGGAAAGAGTTGAACACTCACCTCTGCTAAGAACACTAAGGGCCTCATGTAGGTAGCGAAATACCGGTCGGTAACGGCCGATTTTCGGTAAATATGCCGTTACCGACCGGTATCCAGACAAGTGAGATGTAGGAGTCCAAAAACCACTTTTCGGTAAATATGAGGCGGTAAATACCGATTCATAGTTACCGAATTCTAAAATACCGATTCATATTTACCGAATACATAATTAACGAATCGGTAAATATGAAGTGGTAAATATGAAGTGGTAAAAATTTAAAATGACATGTAGGAGCAGTCGGTAATTAAGAAATCCAGGAAAATCGGTAAATAAGAGTCGGTAATTAACACGGATTGAAAGCAGGTGGTAACCATCAACAATGCACATAAGCAATCCCAAAATGCAACAGCGTGGCCAACATGGCCGCCATGTACGTCATTGCAAGGCGCCTACGTCTACAGGCAGCAGGACTGAGGGTGTGGCGACGGGAGGAACAAATCTACAGACAGCGCATCACACTATTCCAGCTGACTGATGCAGAGATACATGAGAGGTACAGGCTACACCCCGAAACCATCATGGACCTGATAAGGGACCTGCACCCACTCCTGGACCAGCCAACAAGAAGGGCGCACGCCATACCACCACATGTGCAGGTGCTCTGCAGCCTACATCTACTGGCATCCGGCAGTTATCAGGTGGTGATAGCTGCGGTGGGTGGTGTATCCCAGAGTTGCCTGTCCCGTTTCTTCAGGAAGTTCCTGGATGCCATGATGCAGAGAATGCACCACTACATAAGCTTCCCAAACACACAGGCTGCACTGCAGAAAACAAAAACAGACTTTTATCACATGGCACAGTTCCCCCATGTCATCGGCTGTATTGATGGTACACACATCCCAATCTGTCCACCAGCTGATACAGAGCACATCTACAGGAACAGGAAGTCCACCCACTCCATCAATGTGCAGGTGATCTGTGATGCAGGGAACATCATCACAGATATTGTTGCAAAGTTTCCTGGGAGCACCCACGACTCTTACATCTTCCAGAATAGTGGGATCTACACACGACTGAGTGCCGGAGAATTCGGAGAGGGATACCTGCTGGGTAAGTAACAGTGACGCCCCTTGAAACCTGCAAATCAGAGTGTATAGAGGCATGTAACTGATGGTTCCCTTTTACTCATCCAGGCGACAGTGCATATGCATGCCGTTCATTCATCCTCACTCCCTACCTACACCCAGCAACCCAGAGTGAGAGACGATACAACGTGGCCCACAAAACAACACGCAATGTGGTGGAGCGCACGTTTGGACTACTGAAGAGCAGGTTCCGCTGCCTCCACAAGAGCGGAGGCGCACGCCAGTACAAACCCATCACCTGCTGCAAGATTATTGCCACTTGTGCAATGCTGCACAACCTTGCCACGAAAAAAGGTACAGATGTGGAACTAACATATTTTGAGGACAACGAGGATGAGTCAGGCCAGCCAGAGGGCAGCGCAGCTAGAGTGCCAACTGCAATCGATGGGAGAGAGAGACGGGCAGAGATCACATGCAACTATTTCTGAGTAAGTGAGGGGACACAGCGAGTTGTGAGAAGTCATGACGTAGTTTAATGTGGCACCACGCCATGAACACATGAACAGGCCAATCTGGCAATATACCATCTATACAAGGAGTATGTCCAGGGTTACGTCACCCAATGGGAAGTGGCTAAGCAGGGCCACATCAATGTTTGCGCATACGCGCTGCAGTGGTGGATTGCACGGCCTGTGCATCCTCACTGGAGCCAACCCCAAGCCGCCTGCTGCTCCTGCGTGCTTCGGGGACGGGGGGTGTGATGCTGCTGCTGGTGTCGATGCTCTCCGCAGCATCCCCTGCAGCAGTTGTCGACGCCTGACTAGTCAATAGCACCCCTAGTGCACTTGTCACCTGCACCATCCCCCGAGACAGGTCGCTGCAGCACTGTGTTAGGCCCTCCTGCATCGTCACAGAGCGCCGGCAAAGTAGGGAAGTCGCAGTTGCCAGACGGTTGAGTGCCCTGCTGGTAGTGTCCCTTCTCTGGCGTTCCCGGCGCCGTGCGTCGATGTCAGCATCTAATTTGCTGCACAACTGCTGGATTGACTGGGACATGTCCCGAATGCCCGCAGCCATGCCGCCAATGTTTGTGTCCATGTTGACTAAGCTTGTCTTCATCACCCGCATGTGCCTCTGGACTGACATAACTGCCTTTGATTGCAGGCGCTGTTGCTTCAACATTTGGCCCTCGAGCCCCAAGAAGACACCATGGCCGTCAGTGGGTGCTGGTGGACTCTGGACACGCGACCTGCGGCGCCCTCTTGCTCCCGTCTGTGCTGCCTGTGAGGTGTGGGGCACAGTGGGATGGCTCCCTTCCTGGGGCCCGGTGCGGTGTTCTGGGCCCATGCTGTCGTCTGATGAGGTGTCGAAGGCTCGTAGCCTGGCTGCTGGACGCCTCCTCATTCTCACACCTGCAAGCGGAGATGTGGCCGGTGATTCGAACATGAGTGGCGATGCTGGCTGTGGTTGTGGTGATGCTGGCTCTCGGTGAGGTGATGCTGGCTCTGTGTGCGGCGAGGCTGGCTGTGTTGGTGGTGCGGCTGCAAGTGGGCCTGCTCCCTGGTCTGCACTCGTGCTGGCTAGAGGTGATTTTTGTGGCCGGTGTGCCGTCTCCCCTGCAGCATGCCCTGTACTGCATGATGTCACATCTGTGGACAGAAAAACAACATTGGCTCAGTGTCCCCGAAGGGCTGCATTGCAAGCGTCACAATAAATCATTTCACATTCCAATCTGTCCTCTGTCTCCTTGTGCCTCGAGTGCGTGACATGCCTTGTTGCCCTGTAACATTTACGTCATGGTTAGTGTTGCCCTGACTACATCTCCCGGAATGCATTGCCTGTCTGCACTGACACGTGTGGACTGCAGTGTGATTCTCGTTTCACAATGGGGAATGTGGGATAGGGGTAGGGGAGGCTACATTGCTGTGCTTTCGTCTTACCTTGGTGTGTTGCGGTTCTGGCAGAGCTGTCGGCGTCCCCAAGACCCACGACACTCTCTTGCTCGATTGTGGCCGCCACCAGCTCCTCCAGTTCGGTGAGGGCAGGTGCCCTGTTGGTTCCACCTCCGGTCTGGCTGGCCTCCTTCTGGATGTCGCCCATCTTCCTCTTGGTCACAATCCTCAGGTCATACCAGCGCTTTTTGAGGACCTCAATGTCCCTGTGGGTCACTCCCACAGCATTGACCTGCGCCTGGATGGCCAGCCATATGTTGCGCTTTTCGGCCTCAGGCACTTGCAGGGATTGCCTCCCAAACAGCTTCTGGTGCTGCTTCACCACCTCCTCCACCAGCACCTGGAGTTCCTTGGGGCTGAATTTGAGCTTCCTCCTCCTTTCCCCTCCGTCTTTCTGTGTTCTCTGGCTGGACATGCTGTTCGTTTCCCGCTCGCACATGCAACTGCTCCCTGCCTCTCCTCTGCACTCCAAGCCTCTCCAGGGTCGGCTAATTATGTACACCTGCCTGGGTGTGGCCACTTCGGCTAATTGTGTACACCTGCCTGGGTGTGGGCAGTTCCTGGTTGGGTGGGCTGTCGTTGCACAGGATTAGCTGTTTCGTCAAGTCATGTGATGTTATTTACCGAATCCGTACATACCGATTCGGTATTTTCCGATTCGGTAGATACCACCTCGGTATTTTCGGATTCGGTAGATACCACCTCGGTATTTTCCGAATCGGTAATTATCACCTCGGTATTTACCGAATCGGTGAATTCCGATTCGTATTTACCGAATGTTACCGAATCGGTAACTGTTACCGAATTTTTACCTACATATAACTTACCGATTCTAATTTACCGATTCGGTACGGCTCGGTATTTAAGAACCGGTAAAATTTATTTACCTACATGAGGCCCTAAATCACTATGCATTAACCACCCACAGCCCAGCTTCTTCTCCTCCTACTACTGTACTTCATTTTTGTCTGTGACCATGCACAGCGATCTGATATCTTTTGGCTAGGTTTGCGCAAGAGAAATACCATCTACATACATATATGCATACACACACACATACATGCTGAACACTGCTGCTGTCACCCCTTCAGCGTGCTACTACTTCTGTAAGTCGACGTAAGGCCTTAGGTTGCCACCTAGTGTTGGCATCCTGTACAATAAAGAGCCTGAAACATGTCTTTTTAGGTGGGACTTGAAAGAGCAGTTTTTGCCAGCCCTTAGGGGAGCAAACAGAAATGGAACCTTAAGAAGCAGTACTGAGGGGTATAGGCTCTGCCTATATGTTAATCTATACATACTTTTGATTAGGTTGAAGGTGCGTATTTCCCCTTAAAAGGAGTGATAGTAGCCAACTTATTGCCCTGTGCCAATGCTTATGCTTAATACAAATCGCCTGAATTTGGTTATGGCGCCAAGCCATTGACAAAGGATTCAGGACTGATTGGATCATTGGATAAAATATGTCAAATGCCACAAGGCTGCTCTTTTTATTATGAAAGTGTGTGACAAGGGCAGTAGGCCTGGTTTATTTAATGTGAAAAACATGTAATTAGGACAATGGGTCCTTTAAGGTTGATTGTTATTATACTGTGTTAAAGCCTGTAGACACATACTTGTTACATGGAATCTCACAGATTACCGTAGTAAGCAAAGCATTTTGTGTTGTTTATCCTCTCTGGCAAACTCTAATCCTTTATGGCCCCTTTTGGGAGGGTAGTGAATTGTTTTGCCAAGTGCAATTTTGTACATATTTGCAGTGCCTGATGGGTAGCTGCCTTGTGGGTATCCCTATGCTCAATGCAGTGGGCGTGGGATGGGTATGGTGACATACCAACGATAAAGGCTGTGGCACTGATTGCTGCATTGGGAGAAGGTACAGTAAATGCTATTAGTCTGATATGTTTATTTTGAAAAGTTATGACAAAGGTAGTAGGCCTGGCTTACTTTACAGTGAAAAGCAGATTGTAAAGGCAATATACCCTTATTATTATTTACCTTTATAACAGTAATTATCATCACGGAAGTTGCATAATAAATGCTTGATTATATTGATCTAACAACACAACATAGAGAAATCACCTATGTGAGGGTAGCAGTATCATATGCTGAGGGAAATTCTACCAGAACTGTAGTGAGCGACCAAAGCAAGTGAGTCCAACCTCTTCTAGGGAAGAATTGGGAGGAAAGGGGAAATGTTGAAAAAACGCGTTTATGAGAAAGTTTGAAACCAATGGTGCACTTACAGGGAAACATGTAGGGTCACCATGGGGAGGTTGGACGGATTTTTGGGGACTAGGTGGGTGAATGATGACGATAGTACTTGCTTTAATTCAAAACAGCACTTAAGTGATGTATACTGTCGCTTGTTATCGATTAGGATTGCAATGATATATTGTCTTTTCTTCACAAAATGTCACACTATTTGTTCAATTTCCTTGTACTGAACAACTGTTCAATATAAAGATTTCCCCAAAACAAATTTAAAAAGTGGTATAATATTGCATGATTAGATCTAAATTTGCACATAAATATGCTAATACGCCTTATGCTGTGAATAGACACGCAATACATATTCAAGTCCATGCATGGTATGTCAAGCCAGAGAAACCAGACAGCTCCCATGAGGTGATCCCATTTTTTAAAAATGTCCTACCTATGAGTGCACCCCTATCTCAAACGTTATCCCCATTTCCAGGATCATCACTTTGTCATGGGTGCCTCTGTAGGCCAAACATTACATACACTATGCTAGTGCCAGACTTTTGCCATTATTCCATCGTCAACGCCAAGTCCATTACCTCCATGATTCCAGTCATTCTCCATACCTCATTCGTTACAGTCACTCTCCAACCCTCCATCATTTCAACACGTGCCTCAGTGTAGCCACTCCCAGCACCTTCATTGAGCGCACCATCGCGACAGACACCAGCTCTCCAGTATTAGATGGATGAAGCTCTCCAGAGAACCGAAATCTCAAATGTATTGCTGTAAGCGACTCTTTTATCAGCTTCACCTGGTGAATGTTGGTACATTCCACAGGCTGGATTATTGCCATGAGTTGCAGCTACATGCCTATGGGCATCACTGCCAAACTTTACTTTCTCCAAAATAGGGTGTCTGGGAAACTGTTGACAACCAGAAGACATGACTACTCTTTAGTCTCTGTTTGCCTGCCTGTAGCAGAGAATTACTTTTACAAGTACAGGTGTCGCTCACTGGGCCCAGCAAGCATCCACCCCTGTTCTGTCCACAGCAGCCTTCATCTGCAGGCCTTTCTGAGACGACTGTGGTTCTTTGGCATACTCAAAGCCCAGTTTGTGTCTATAGGTGGCAAGTGCTTCTCTTCTATCAATCGTCCACTCTGGAACACGCTCTGCAGAACATATCTGGGCCTTATTTATGAGAAGTGATGCATCGCTGCGTGAAAACAGTGATGCGTCTTCTCATTGTGCCCTCCTTGTGACATGATGGATGCGTCATCTTTACTGTATGACGCATCGTGTCACAAGGAGTAACAGATATGTGAGTATTTCTGACGTATCTGTCGGTGCAAAAGTGATGCATTAATGGGGTGTGTCAGAAAACAGACGCAACTCCAGCAATGTGTCCTTTCCCATGGGGCAAGGCCCGTGTGAAAGGGCCTGCGTCAATCTTAAGCCTGCTGTGAGGCAGGTGTAAGATATTGACGCAATGGCGTCCTAGCAGTGGCGCAGTGAAATCTGATAGATTTCACTGCGCCACTTCTACAAGGCTTTTTACGGGGGAACACCCACCCTGCATATATTATACCTGACGCAGGTATAATGTAGCGCAGGGCTTTACAAAGTGACACATCTGCTTAGATGCGTCACTTTGTAAATAGGGCGCAACGTGGCACATTTTTTACGCCGCCTGTGCATCACAAAAAGTGATGCAACAGCGACGTAAGAGTGTTGCAAGGCCTCATAAATAAGGCCCCATCTCTCTTCACTTTCCTGTTTTGGTTGTGTCCAATCTCTCAATAGACTAACTCATCCACTGAAAGGATCACTGTTGAAATCTATTGGCACCGGTTCAGTACAGTAGCCTTTTATCCTCCTAAGGTCTATAAAACCATAGTCAGATAAAAAGAATGTATGGGTTATATGGAACTAAGAAACCCTTCTAGGGAGGCATGGCTTGGAGAGTGAAGATGGCGGTCACACTCTAAGAGTGCTCTGGAACCCTCCGTCATCCGCTCCAGGATCCGCTGCCATCGGTGCCCTGCCTTCACCTGAATGTAAAGGACTTCCCTCCCTGGGATGGAGCTGCAGCCTTGTGGGGTCCGGTGGACCGCTAAAGTCCACCCAGGGACCACCTTTCACCAGCAGCTGCGAGAGCAGCGGCCAAGATGGCAGACCCGGCCTCCCTCTAATCGGCTGCGGGGGGGCTTGGGACTGCCCTTGGAGGCTTGAATGGGTCTCATGAGGACGAAACCTATCATCGGAGCTCCAGACTCTGGTCGATAACGCTCCGAATCCTGGCCGTGCACCCGGGGACGTGACGCAGGGGGCCGTCACGCCGGCCTGGCCTCGACCCCCTCCCGGCCCCTTCACCTGAGCTGACATGCCCAGAGCAGCCCCCACGGGCTGCGCGCCGAGCCGAGAGGGCTCTGCTAATTGCCGGTGGTGAGCGACGGAGCGCATCACCCGGCCGACCTCGAGTGGTCCGCGGCCCACTGACGACTCCGGACTGTGGCTGAGGGTAGATGGAGACTGCGCTGGGCTGTGACGACTGGCGCGGAGGCCTGCCTAGACCTGCTGGGCCCTGCTGAAGCGGTGAGAGGCCCCCTTCCTTACCGCTGCTGGGAGAATCTGACACAGGGTTCGGCCAGAGCTTCGGATCCCTCTGGGGGTCCCTTATCTGAGAGACTGCACCGTGGTGATCTGCCTCGCCCCGGGTGCACGGAGGCTTGCAGTGGCGGTCTCGGGGCAGTCTTCTCGACTGGGGCCCGCTGCGTCCTGCTCACCCCGCTGTTGCTCCTGGGCCTGGCAGCGAGTTGCTACCCGGTGGTGGGCCCAACAGCGGGCCTACTCTGTCACCATCTTTGAGGGGCTGAGTAGGAGGGCTTCTTGGTCGCTGCCCCGCGTGTACTGTGTGACCTGGGCCCCACGTGGTGATTCTTGTGGGCCTCCGGGACTGAGATATGGTGCTTGTGGTGCCCGCATGGAGTCCTGCCCTGCAGCGCTGATCGTGGGGGGGGCTGAGGCCTACTGCTTGGGTCTAGGTGCCGGCGAACCGCACCCTCTGTGGATGGGAGCAAGATACACGCTGGATCCACAATTCATCCTCACCTCCACCAGTGACTTGGTGGTGCACCTGAGTGAACACACGATCTTTAACGCAGCGCAGTGGGTGCAACTCCAGCCCGCACCTTGGCGCTTTGGCGAAGTGGAGTTCCCCTGCTCCCAGTTGGCTCTGGACATTGGCACTCGCCCTGGGGGGTTCCCACCCACAACTGAGCTCGCATCTGCGGCTTTTGGGAGGACGCATGTTCCGGGGCCGGATCTCAGACCCCCTACGGACCTTTCACTTGAAGCCAGGGGTGCCCACCCGGCCTCGGCCTGTGGGGACCTGCATCAGAACCACCCTGACCCAGGCCCCCCGCCGGTGCTCTTTTCAACGCTCGCCATGGGGAAAGACCGGGCCCTAAATCCTCTGCCACCCATACGCAAATGAAGATCGACCAATTCACCACGGTTGACCACGATCCTCCGGGGCAAATCGGGGGCGAACCCTCTCTCCAGGGCAAGGACTTGGCCGCTATCCTGCAGGCAATCAGCACCTCCCAAGCCTCGGTGGGAGGGAAGATTGGCAAGGTCAGGGTCGACATGTCCCTTGTCCAACAGGACCTGCGCAACGCTACAGCCCGCATCACGGAGGCTGAATCTTGCCTCTCCAAAGTGGAGGATGATGTCCATCAATTCAAAGAACAAGTGACCCGCTTGCAGTCCCACACCAAGGAGCTCCACAGACGCGTGGAGGATGGCGAAAACCGCTCTCACCGCAATAACCTCCGCCTGGTAGGATTTCTAGAGGAAGCTAGGAAGGAGCAGATGTCCACTTTCATCGAATTCTGGCTCTCCTCCTTGATGCCCAAGTATACTCTCTCAACATGGTTCGCGGTGGAGAGAACCCACCTGTCCCTTGCACCTACACCACCGCCCAGAGCCCCGCACTGTCCCATAATAGCCAGGATCCTCAACTTTAAAGACCGGAACACGATCCTGTGTGAGGCGCGGTCCCTGGGACCCCTAAAATTCCAAAACCACACGATTATGGTTTTTCCCGACTATACCAAGGAGGTACAAGACCAACGACGTTCCTACACAGTAGTGAAGAGCAAAATTCGAACCCTTGGCCGTCAATACCGACTCCTGTTTCCGGCCCGCCTCCTCGTCATCTTCCAGGGCAAAACACAGTTCTTTGACTCGCCGCAGGATGCCTGGGATTGGCTGATGGAGGAGCGCCCCTTTGGATCTCGGCCGAGCTCTTCCCCCATACCCTTGGCCCCCAGTCCACGCGGCCTCGATCCCCCAGACAACAGCGCAGGAGGCGTACACAGTCCTGCAAGGGACATCAGTCCCACAAAGAGGCATCCAGATCGCTGAGCCTGGCCACCCGCGGGCCCAGGGGCACTCCCAGCCTCCCCATCTCGCCAAAGGAATCATTCGACTGGCAGCTCATCCAGAGAACGCCTCCCACTGGGTTACCTGGGCTTGGCGACCGCGGACTCAGACTCTCCCGCAGCCCAACAATTTGATGCCCTGTGAAGGGTGTCGATTCAGAGAAGTGGGTCCGTGCTGCTTCTCAGTTTAATGTACAGACATTTGCAAGCGGCATTGTCGCGGCTGATGTCGGAGTGGGGACCTACCCGCGCCATGGAGAATGTGTGCTCCTGAACACCGCTTGCTATCTGCGGCGATCCAATTCCACAAGCTGCGCTGAACTGTGGTATGTCCTACCTGGAGCCTCCGCATTGCCCTGTTGACTCTGGGTTCCTCATGGCCCACCCCACCTGATGGGAGGGGCCCATCCAGTGATACGTCCTCACTGTTACATCATCAAGGGCGCCATGGCTGACTTCTTGTTCCAATCCGTTGATCTCTCTGCCGAGATACTGAACATCCGTATGTAAGGAGGGGTCCTCCACGCAATACAACCCAAATGTTTTAGTTTGGTTCCTTATTTTGCCTAATTGGGACAACAGATGCTTCTGTTCCTGAAGTATAGGGTGGGAGGGGGGGTAGGGAGGCGGGTTGGGACCATTGTTCTGTTGTTGATGTTGTTTTAATGTGTTGCTTCACCAGCATTCTTAATGTACACTACAATAGTCCCGCGTACCGCCTGCGATCTACAGTCACACTTAATATCCTACACTCAAACCAGACCCCATTTGCACCGACTGCTAACCCGGGTCTTGTGGCCCTCCGATACCACCTGCGCCCACCATGACATGTACGAATGACGACAGAGTCTCCCTCCACACACTTTCCTGGAACATAAATGGGCTTCTGGACAGGGTCAAAATAACGGCAGTCCTGCGCTATGCCCAACGCCAGGCAGCTGATATTCTCCTGCTCCAAGAGACTCACCTCATGGGCAATCACTGCCCCTTGCTAGTGAGATATGGGTACGATTCGGGGTTTGCCCAGGGCCCTCAGGGGGTGGCAATCCTTATACGAAGCAATCTCCCTTTTCTGCTCACACAGGCCACTACAGGGAGGCTTTGTAGCTCTGAGTTGAACGTTGGGTGGGAACCCTCTCAACCTCGTCTCTATCTACTCACTCCCATCGATGCTCACAACGACTCTGGAGCACGCCACTGACCTCCTCACCTCCTGACCTCTAGGTGCGACAATAGTTGGGAGCAACTTCAATGCAGTTCCCAATCCCCACCTCAACACTACAGGCTCACTGTCCACTATAAGAACCACTCACACCAAACATTTGGCGAACTAGGCGGACTCCCTGGGCTTGTGCGACGCCTGGAGAATCTGGCATCCCCAGAGTAGGCAGTTCACTCATACATCAGCTGCACACCGCACCCATGCACGTATAGATACTATATTTGTCCCCCCCTATTGACTGCCAAACGATAAGAGACATCTGTATCCTTCCCAGAGGCATCTCGGACCATTCACCTATACTTCTCAGCACTGGGGAACCTCCTACCTCGGCACGCCCAACTTGGTGGATGAATGTGTGGTTCCTCCTGGATAAAGAGTTTAAAAAGGTGATTGGGGCAGAACTTCAGCAATATTTCCTTACCAACACCGGCTCTGTCCCCTCTCTGGGTACCCTATGGGAATCGGGCCATAGCCACCATCCGTGGCTTCGCCAAGGGCCAACTTAAACTCCAGCGACAAGCCCAAACACACCAAATCACCCTACGAGAGGCCCAAGCGCTGCTTCTTGAACAATACCTACCCGAAGACCGAGACGAGACTCAGGAAAGACAACTCATACGCCTAAGGGGCGAAATCAAGCAACTCTCCTTGGACGCCGCTAAGCTGTGGCTGGGTGACAAGAATGGGAAGATCCTTCACAGACTAGCTACATATCCGATGGCCAATTGCATAATTCCAGAGATTGAGGGCCCGGACGGTCTGGCACATCTTTCCCCTCTGACGATGGCCTGGGCTTTTGCCTCCTACTATCACGAGCTATACTCAGCGCAGCGCCCTGAAACATCCCTTTCCAAAATGGCTTAGCGCGGGTCATTTCCACATCACTCGCCTCAGCAGTGCTGAGTCTGCTGACTTGGACCTCCCCATTACCCACGAGGAGATTAATGATGCCATAGCGCATACCTCGCCGGGCAAGACCCTGGGCCCAGACGGTCTCCCAGAGGGTTACTACGCTGCATACCGGGAGATTCTCATTCCGAAACTCTCCGATCTCTTTGCCCCTGAGACAGATATTGCCACTATTGTTGTTCTCCCTAAAACGCAACCATTGTTGTCCAAATGTGCTGATTACCACCCAATCCCCCTCATAAAGACAGACGTTAAAATATTTGCCGCAGTCCTCGCCTAGCGAATGAGGCCCTACCCCACCAAATTGGTCTACCCCGACCAATGTGGGTTCATGCCTATGCGGGGAACTATGTTACAGCAAACAAATGATGGATGGAATGCTGACAATGCAAACATTCTCCCCAGTCAAAAGATCTGGGTTAAATCCATCATTCTTTTGCCCACTACGCCACCCCAGTTTGGGCCCAGCCATATGCAAATCAGTCTTGACCCTGTGCCTAATGGGAACAGTCCAGACCGAACAGCCAGGCCAGGTCCTCCCTGGACCGGAAACAAGCATCCTGGGACCGATTTCAGGGTATGTCACCCTTCTTCAGCCAGGCTAGCTTGAATCCAGTGGCACAGTGAGCAAGGGACCCACGTCTGGGCATACCTATCCCACTTAGGGCGAAAAGTGATACAGCAAACAAATGATGGACGGAATGCTGACAATGCAAACATTCTCCCCCAGTCAAAAGATCTGGGTTAAATCCATCGTTCTTTTGCCCACTACGCCACCCCAGTTTGGACCCAGCCATATGCAAATCAGTCTTGACCCTGTGCCCAATGGGAACAGTCCAGACCGAACTGCCAGGCCTGGTTTCAGGGCATGTTGCCCTTCTTCATCCAGGCTAGCTTGAATCCAGTGGAACAGTGAGCATGCGGGGAACTAGGCACGGGGCTGTCCGAAGAAATACTGTGAGGTCTGGGCAAATGGATGGGTCAGATAGCTTGACTTTGTTTTGCTTGATCGTCTGTATGTGCTACTTGGGACCTCTCGAGGTCATGTTTTAGAAGGGTTTACCACCTAATCAAATGTGGGATCTCTTCTTATTACTGTACTGTGCTGTATTGCTGGTCTTTTTGCCTAATCTAAAATCAATAAAAATGTTTATCAAAAGAAAAGAAACCCCTCTAGGCGAACTCACAGTTTACAAGGCACTTCATGTAGGAGCATCAATATTATTGCAATCTGAACTCCGAACAATTTCCTATTAAATAGAAATGCTACTCTGCTCGGTGGCAAAGGTCACTAGGCTTTAAGGATTAGGTTTGAGTGGAAACAAGCCTTTGTAGATGCACGGCTCACGGCACACCTTCCCTTTCTCACTAAAACGACCAGATCCCAGGTGTTGTTCATGATACAGTGAACCCTACAGATGTGCTCCGCTGTGAATGCAAGCTTCAAAGAGTGCTGATAAACCTGGGCATTGTTTGGAGAGGTGATCCGCGTGCACGTGCTGGCTCCTGTGCCTGCATGTCCTCACCATCTCCCACCAGGAGTCCTTCCGGAGTTTGCATCTTCTGTTTCCAAGGCAACGTGGTAACGCCCATGCCTACTGTTCTGTTCATTGTCGCCCTAAATCTGCCTTTTCTTCGTATAATAACTGTCTAATCTTTCCTGTGAGAGGGATTCTACGCCCCCATATTTGTATTTATAACAGAAGCCGGATGGTGCACATAACACTGCTGTCTTCTCTTCCCTGTAGTACCTGTGGCCATGAATACAATAGGCGTCCACGGCTGGAGCGGGGCAGTCACTCTTCGCCACCCGGCAGGAAGGAATCCTCACTATCACTCACTGACTGTGTGAAGACATGTCTTTTAACAGTTGACTTGACTGGATTGAAGAATGTAATACGAATGTGCTTGAGAAAGAGCTTAATAGGGGTGCAAATTTAAGTTGAGATGAGTTTGTATGTCTTTCTGTAGATTAGTGGCATGGAAACGGTATATTCGCTGCCAAACTTTTGCAAAGTTCTGGATTTCTGCCCATTGTAAACTTTCGCGGTTTGTCTTCACTGGTGCAAAGGGCAAGATCATTTTCACTTTAATAAAACCCGCTCACCCTGAATTACATTATTATCCGGAAATATCCTTAAATATGAACAACATGGTTTCTCCTGTAGTCAGGCTTAAATGAGAGGCAATGTGTAAAATATTTGTGCTAACCTTCAAACAGTAACACACTGAAACCAAACCATAAAAGATCCCACACCAGTTTAGGAAAATAGAGTAGTTTTTAATAAATAAAACAAGACCAAAACAACAAAAATCAAATCAGTAGATCTGAAGGTGTGCAGGGTTTAAGATTTCAGTGAAAATGATGCTAAAAAGCACAAAGTGCCAACTGTGGATACCTGGTTGTACCAGAACGGGACAATGTCACACTTTCAGGCTGACCATGAGAGAGCGTGGCCTGGCTACAGGGGCCCAGTTAGGCCCGCAAAGCAAAATACCTTTGGTCCTGGTTTCAGAGCTTTGTGAGTGTCTGTACTGAGGATGCTTCGTGCATCCAAGGCTGTGTCTCGGTTCCGAGGTGCCACAGAGCTGCATAGCGAAGTCTGGTGTTGGCGTCAAGGATCCCATTGACAAGGGTTTGAGATGCACAGTCCAGTATTGAGGATGTGTTGTGCCGTTGAGGCGATTAATCTTTCTGAGGAGCCGTGAGGTTGCGATGTGAGAACCTGTATCATTGTCAATGCTGCTGTCAACAAGACATGCAAGGGTCTGTGTCAGGGAAGCTTCGCACAAGTGGCAGTTTGATGCAGGCTGAGAGGTCGTTGCAGAGTCCTTTGCATCGGGAGGACCCTTGGCCTCTGCAGCAGAGGATATGCATTGGTTCTGCTGGGTACACAGATGGGTTGGCAGAGCTTCTTCAGGGCCACTTCCAAGGGTCCAGGACTGGGGTGGCACCACGTGGCAGGGCAGTACTCACGAATATAGCATGTTACTACGCATGCTATTACTTTGCGTTCCATTACAACGCGGTCGGTACAACAACCATGTTGTTAGAACGCGATACCTTTGCATCGCAAGTCATTAGATCGACTTGCTGTAGGGGGCACGCTGGACTTACGAATAGTATAATTTACTATTCCAACTCCAGCGTGTGTAACAGTAGGGAAGATGTTGGAATAGTAAAGTATACTATTCCCTACTTTAGAGCGCCTCCTACAGCAAGTCGATCTAATGACTTGCGATGTAAAGGTATCGCATACTAACAACGCTGTCGTTGTAACGACCATGTTGCAAATCACCTCGATGTAATAGCAGTGTTGTAGACGCTGTTTCCCGTACTCACAAGTGGCAAAGTCCAGGAGCTGAGTTCAAGGTTGGTGGAGCTTTCTGCCACTGAGGCTCTAGTCAGAAAGCCAGCCAACTAGCTCTTGGAGTCACTTTGGGTTCTTGGGTTCAGCAGATACAAGTCCAGTCCTTCTCACCCAGGCAAGAGGGCAGTGGGAAGCTGACATTTTATGGATTTTGGGGGCCCTGGGCCAAACGTATTTTGGGAGCCCCTGTTCAGACCAGCTTTGAATTTATGATACAGTTTCACCCCTTTCTTGCCCTCTTTGGCCAGGTCACTGACAGTGTACCGACACACTGCTCCAAAATCTAAATGATTTTAGGTCTAATAGGGATAGAGAGATGTGTTTTCAATGTTGTAATACAGCAGCAGCTCACTCAAATTATTGCAAATAATCTCTGAGACACCATCCCATTTCTCATGTGTGAGGTCCTCTTTTGATTTAAAAGAAGCTTTTTTTATGGATGTTGCAATTTTACCTAAACACATTTCTCTTCAAAATGTCGGTAATACACGCCCACATTAAAAATAAATTAAAGGAAAATGGTATTTAAAACAATTAGGAACTATTCAAGGTCATCAGGGTAAGACTCTGCAGAACAGAGCTGGCAGGGGGCCCCCTGAAAGGCTGGGGCCCTGGGCCAGAGCCCACTTTGCCCATGCCTTAAACGTCTCTGGGCAACAGGTGAGCACAGCAGGATGGCAGTTCCTTCAGAGCAGCAGAGGTACAGTCTTTTCAGCAACACAGCAGGCCTTCCTGGCAGAGTATCCACAGGTCCAGAAGTGTACTGAAGAGGTGGTGACTGAAGTACAATGTTTATACCTGGTGCCCTTTCTCTGGAAGATGAGAGAAGCTTATAGAAATTTTCTTTGAAGTGCACAGGCTTCCTGTCTTCCCTGCCCTGTCTCCAGACTAACAGCATGGGGTATGCAGCTCTTTGTGTGGAAGCAGGACACAGTCCATTCAAGTGTAAGTAAGGCTGAGCATGGCTCCATCCTCCCAACCTGCCAGAAATGGCTCATCCAGGCACACCTAAGCTCTTTTTTTGTGCGTGGCTTTCTAGAAGGAATACACAAAGCACTACTGTCAGATACATCCAGTCATGTGACCCAGAGACAGGCTACAGGCTTTAAATGGCTAAGGCAGGAAAATGCCAACTTTCTAAAAGTGGCATTTTCAAAATTGTAATTTTAAATCCGCTTTTACCATGATAGAGGATTTTTCATTACAATTTCAAAGACACCAAACATGGACTAGTTCCCTGCTCCCATTTGGAAATTACAGCTTATTAAATGTAATAAGGTGACTCAATGTTAGCATTTGGAAGAGGTAGGCCTTGCAGTAGTAAAACGTGATTTTAAGAGTTTTTCTCTACCAGGGCATGTAATTCTTAAAAGTACATGTGCAACTTTTTAATACGCGGAACCTTGCCCTCTGGGCTATGCAGGGCCTACAATAGGGGTCCCATTTCAAATTGGAGCTTTAGAGGGAAGAAATGCCAAGCTGCCCTCCACTCAAAGTCTAATAACAACAACAAATAGCTTGGCATTAAGAGGATTCAAAATAATAATTCAAAGGCCAACCACTGGTGGCAGGAGCAACTGTGTTCCAACCACTGGCAATATGTCAATAAATTTTTTGACTGGCCCTACACCTCTTTAATTGTTAATTTAAGATCATCTGCAATGCAACCCTTCAAGAACTCACAGAAAGTGTATCACCCCAGCTCTCACAAGAAATGATGTGATTCGTGAAAAGAGTGTGAAAAATGAGAAGGCACCTCACGTACGCACCACCAGGTAGGCTGCCAACTGGTACTCGCTGGTATGCCCACGTTTTGTCATCATCGGTTGCCAACTCAAAAAGAAAGAAAATAATGTCCAGTAAAAAGAAAGAGAACAGAGATAGTTTTGACAGAAACACTTTGCTGTCCCCATAAACAAAGAGTGAAAATGAAGAAACCCAGTGATTTGCTGAGAACAGATTGTTCAGAGCAACAATAAAATTGAGATGCAAACTCACTCAAAAGGACAAACTCTTTATTCACAACCAGTGAGTTCACTCAAAGTAAAAGCACTAAATGTCGCTAACCTTTATAAGGAAGGCCAACATGTTTCATTGCCACTAGTTTTTTGGCAATTTCATCAGGGCGTAGGGTTTTTTTGCACCCGTTTAACTGGACATCCACTTTACTGTTTTATGGAAGGGCTGTGTAAAAAGCAGAAAGGAAGACAAATAGAATGACTGTTTTCTATTCATACTTCAATAAAAGTTGGACCAACCATTCATCCATGACACCAAACTGTTAGTTCCCATACATATATTTACCATGTAAAGGCCGAGGACGCTCATACCAGCCTTCACAATACCAATCGGAATTTCTTTTCCTTTTTCCGATTCCTTAAAAAGCGCTGTAACTAGCGCGTGTTCAACCTGTGGAAAAGGGTTTTTCTATATTCATCAACGGGTCAGAATACACAGCTTAAGAAAGCGAGACTGGTGGTTCTTTCCCCCTCGCAACACCCTTCGTCTTATTTTGTCTCAAAAGCCACCTGTACTATACTCTGGTCAGAGGTGAATACCACGAATTCATGCCGCCCCGTTCCACTATGAACAGAAAGGATTGCGAATCATCATGGCTAGTTAGTATCTGCCTCTTAAATCACCATAACTTTCATTTCAAATGTCTACGAAGCTGAATGATCACAATTCCAGCTCGGCATCCAATACCCAGTCTTTTCCTCTTCCGTGACTTAACGCTAGCCCGCTTTCGATTAACTGTAAATCAACCGAGGCCATAGGAGTCAGCGTAGGGCGAACCTTACCCTACCCACGGCATCCCACTACCTTTAGACCAGGAAGCCAAAGTCTCACCGTAACCACAAACGGAGCAATCCTTGTATCGTCACCGCCTCAACTCCAAGTCAGTGCCCAGCCTCATATGTAGTGCTGTCTAGCCACACCCCCTCGTCCGCATCACATGTTGCGCGAACTGCAGTGCGGGCCACTAAGATCTTGTAACTAACGTGGCGGCCATCTTAGAACAGTGTACCTCACAAACATATATAACACAATCTTCACAGAGGCCATTATGTCGTTCACTCCCGATACTATGTGTGTGCATCTTAAAACATTTAGGCCACACTCCAAAGGGGCTCAAAGTAACAGACCTTTATATAATTTGCCGGGGCTGAATTCCATCGTTATTTTGATAGCGCCCAAAACATAACCTTTGTATTCCTCAGAGACACAAGCATATATAAAATCAGAGTTGAAGCGGCCCAGTGCGGGAAACTACGAAAGAAAAATGATCTTACTGCTCTCCGTGCACAGCTCGTGGAGCTCCTCAACCATAAAGCACGGGTATTCAGTTACTAGTTACTCACTCATTGGACATGTATTCTCAGATCCCCACTCCGTGGGTGGTTTATAGTTCGGAAAGTCTTGTATTTCCAAGACATCAGAGGTGATGTATGACTAGTCCTAAGTACATAGTGTGTTACTAGATACTCACTTTATTCCACTCAATGTGGTCATTCAAGCCTGTCACATCCACCTTCTCAGTATAAATCCAACGAGCCTCCCTGGTAGCCAGAATTTTATCTATGGTGTCATTGCTAGCTGTCACTCTTTCCAGGACAACCCATCTTAAAGCTTGCATGTCATGTTTGGATTCACCAAAATGCTGTACCAACCGAGTAGTGAGTTTTCCGGCTTTAATGGTACTTAAGTGCTCCTGAATTCGTATCTTAATTTTGCGAGTGGTGAGGCCTATATATTGTAACCCGCATTCACAGGTCAATCTATAGATTACATTGGTCGTGTTACAATTTGAAAACGAATTCAAATGCCATTTTCTACCATTGGAAAGGTTGACAAAGTTTGTTTTTTCTGTTAATTTGCAAACTGAGCAACCACCACATGGGTAATGTCCAGCCGGCAATGATGTGTTTTTTTGTTTAACTTGTGGTCGTGTGTGTACCAGCTTGTCCTTAAGATTTGTGGCACGCTTAAATGCAAATCTAGGTTGTGGCATTCTGAAGTCTGCAGTTGATAACAATGACCAATGCTTTCTCATTAGTTGCCTAATTTTAGAGGCCAAAAGATCGTAGGTCATGACCACTGTGAGGCAATCATCAGTCTCCCTTCTGTTTCTTTCTAAGAGCACCTCCCGAGGTGTGTTACGGGCCCTTTTACACGCTCTCTTAATAACAGTTTTGGGATATGCTCTTTGAGTCAATTTATTAGAGAGCTCATCAGCTTGTTGGACAAAGGTTTCAACAGTAGAGCAATTACGCCGATACCTAAAGAACTGGCCCACTGGCAGGTTATCACGTAAGGCTCTCGGATGGTATGAGTTGTAATGTAGTAGTGAGTTCCTGTCTGACCCCTTTTGATGTACCTTAGTGTTGAGGGCATTCCCATGCACCATGATGTCGAGATCCAAATATATCGCACATTCCTTGCTAAACGTCCAGGTAAACTTTAAACACGGATCACGGCTATTAAGCCAGTTCAAGAATTCCATAAGAGAATCCTGATTTCCTTTCCAAATACACAACACATCATCGATATACCTCTTCCAGAGGCATATGTGCCCCTGGAAGGGATTCGATGCGTGATATAGGAAATTCTCTTCAAACTGGCCTACATAAATGCAGGCCAGACTCGGCGCGAAGGTCGCGCCCATCGATGTACCTGATACCTGTAAATACAGGTCATCCTTGAAACAAAAGTAGTTCCGTGTCAGGGCAAGCTCGATACATTGGAGCACAAAAGATTGGGGCGTGTCATAAAACCAATCTTAGTCCCCCAGGGCCTTCGCTGCTGCCACCAGCGTGGCCTCCTGGGGGATACTGGTGTACAGCGATTCAATATCGATAGTAAGCAAGAACTGCTGTGATGAATCAAATTCTAAATCACCAAGGATATTCAAGATGTCAGTAGTATCCTGGACATATGATTTTTGTCTCAATACGGATTCCCGCAAAAAGAAGTCCGCGAATTGCGATAATGGCTCAAGAATAGAAGCTATTCCCGAGACTATCGGTCGCCCGGGGGGAGGCCGTGTAGCCTTATGTACCTTTGGGAGTATGTAGAAGGCTGGGGTTCTCGGCTTGGTGTTAACTAAAAACTCTGCCTCCTTGCTCGTAATCCAGTTCTTACTTCTAGCTTCCGCCACCATTTTTGTGATCATCTCTTGCAATTCAAGGATCGGATCCCTAGGGAGAGGGTGATAGTTCTTCCGATCACCAAGTAATCTTAACACCTCCTGGTTGTAATCTGAGGTGTTCAAAACCACGATAGCCCCACCTTTATCGGCACTCTTGATCGTAATTTCTGCATTATTCTGCAGAGTCTTGAGCGCCTCCCAATCTCCCCGGCTCATGTTATTGAAGGTGCGGACCTTGTGATCAGACTGTTCAAGTTTAGATATTTCCTCCAGCATCTTCTGTTCGAACACAATCACCTCTGGACCTACCGTGGAACCCGGAGGGCAAAATTGTGACGGACGTCGAAGATTGGTGGAGAAAAGTGACTGGGGTTCCAAATCTTTACCAGCAAAAAAATTTTTAAGTTTGATTTTTCTCATGGTTGCGTGAAATTCAGTCCTGCACTTGAAAGCATCATGTCTGGGAGTGGGGACGTATCCCAACCCTTTATTCAGAACACTCAATTCATCCGTAGTCAGTGTGTAATCGGATAAATTCATAACAATGTTATTCATGTGGGCGTCCTGCCCCTGCTGCGTGTTATCCGTGGGGAGAACATAGGCCATTGCTGTCCCTGGTTGTGGAAGGGTCTTGCCCTGCCTCTGCCTCTTTGACCGCCCCCTCTGTTGCCCCTGTTGGTGTGTCCTAAAAAAGAACGGAACAAAGCCCCCAAATCCTCGTTGGATTTATACTGAGCGTCAGATCTACCTCCACCCTGATTGGATGTTTGAGCACTCTCTTCCTCCTCACTGGAGGTGTTATCAAAAGTCCAGTTCAAGGGGGTCCTACGCTGTTGTTGTTTTCCTCCCCTCCCTCGATAATTGGACTGTGGTGCCACTTCGTTTGCCTGCTGGTAGTGTTTGTCATCCACATAGGGGAACGCCCATTCGTGGGTGAATCTCTCAAGATTTCTTTTTAAACCCTTGATTTTCTGGTTTACCATATAATGCTTATAGTCTGCTAGGTCCTCCTGAATCTGCTGTAGTTGCTCTTTTGTATCAGTGATGGTTGTGTCTTTCTTCAAGGTTTCTTCTAACTCTAGGATCTCAACCAATAACTCATCACTAAGTCTTTTTGCAGTATTAATAATTAAAATCAACCAGTCTCTTGTACATTTGTTGGCGATGTAACTCCAGTCCAGCCTAAATTTCTTATCCTCTAGGAAAATCCGAGGTTCTATTCTGACTAGTAAACTTGCAGGGGCAGCTCCAGCTCGAAGGTACTCTGTCATCAACGCCCCATGGAGGGCTACTCTCACCTGACGTTTTTTCGTGTTACTTAATTTTTCCCACTCCTCCCTTGCTGTGTTCACATTAGTCAATGATGAATCTGGGAAGAGGGAGGGACCTGCTAAAATCGCAGCTATCTGGTCGTCTGAAAACGCCAAACAATTTCTATCCATTACTTTTAATGTGAATATCAATTAACACGATTCCACCGGTGAACACTCAGATTACCAAAAACTTTGGTATGTCGCCCGAATGGTCAGTCCAACTATTATCCTGAAAGCAGGAAGAAACTTCAAAGTTAAAATTAGTTGTATTGCTCTCACGGCTGATCCGCCGTTCAATAACCCATTTCAAATTGGAGCTTTAGAGGGAAGAAATGCCAAGCTGCCCTCCACTCAAAGTCTAATAACAACAACACATAGCTTGGCATTAAGAGGATTCAAAATAATAATTCAAAGGCCAACCACTGGTGGCAGGAGCAACTGTGTTCCAACCACTGGCAATATGTCAATAAATTTTTTGACTGGCCCTACACCTCTTTAATTGTTAATTTAAGATCATCTGCAATGCAACCCTTCAAGAACTCACAGAAAGTGTATCACCCCAGCTCTCACAAGAAATGATGTGATTCGTGAAAAGAGTGTGAAAAATGAGAAGGCACCTCACGTACGCACCACCAGGTAGGCTGCCAACTGGTACTCGCTGGTATGCCCACGTTTTGTCATCATCGGTTGCCAACTCAAAAAGAAAGAAAATAATGTCCAGTAAAAAGAAAGAGAACAGAGATAGTTTTGACAGAAACACTTTGCTGTCCCCATAAACAAAGAGTGAAAATGAAGAAACCCAGTGATTTGCTGAGAACAGATTGTTCAGAGCAACAATAAAATTGAGATGCAAACTCACTCAAAAGGACAAACTCTTTATTCACAACCAGTGAGTTCACTCAAAGTAAAAGCACTAAATGTCGCTAACCTTTATAAGGAAGGCCAACATGTTTCATTGCCACTCACTACTCGGTTGGTACAGCATTTTGGTGAATCCAAACATGACATGCAAGCTTTAAGATGGGTTGTCCTGGAAAGAGTGACAGCTAGCAATGACACCATAGATAAAATTCTGGCTACCAGGGAGGCTCGTTGGATTTATACTGAGAAGGTGGATGTGACAGGCTTGAATGACCACATTGAGTGGAATAAAGTGAGTATCTAGTAACACACTATGTACCTAGGACTAGTCATACATCACCTCTGATGTCTTGGAAATACAAGACTTTCCGAACTATAAACCACCCACGGAGTGGGGATCTGAGAATACATGTCCAATGAGTGAGTAACTAGTAACTGAATACCCGTGCTTTATGGTTGAGGAGCTCCACGAGCTGTGCACGGAGAGCAGTAAGATCATTTTTCTTTCGTAGTTTCCCGCACTGGGCCGCTTCAACTCTGATTTTATATATGCTTGTGTCTCTGAGGAATACAAAGGTTATGTTTTGGGCGCTATCAAAATAACGATGGAATTCAGCCCCGGCAAATTATATAAAGGTCTGTTACTTTGAGCCCCTTTGGAGTGTGGCCTAAATGTTTTAAGATGCACACACATAGTATCGGGAGTGAACGACATAATGGCCTCTGTGAAGATTGTGTTATATATGTTTGTGAGGTACACTGTTCTAAGATGGCCGCCACGTTAGTTACAAGATCTTAGTGGCCCGCACTGCAGTTCGCGCAACATGTGATGCGGACGAGGGGGTGTGGCTAGACAGCACTACATCTGAGGCTGGGCACTGACTTGGAGTTGAGGCGGTGACGATACAAGGATTGCTCCGTTTGTGGTTACGGTGAGACTTTGGCTTCCTGGTCTAAAGGTAGTGGGATGCCGTGGGTAGGGTAAGGTTCGCCCTACGCTGACTCCTATGGCCTCGGTTGATTTACAGTTAATCGAAAGCGGGCTAGCGTTAAGTCACGGAAGAGGAAAAGACTGGGTATTGGATGCCGAGCTGGAATTGTGATCATTCAGCTTCGTAGACATTTGAAATGAAAGTTATGGTGATTTAAGAGGCAGATACTAACTAGCCATGATGATTCGCAATCCTTTCTGTTCATAGTGGAACGGGGCGGCATGAATTCGTGGTATTCACCTCTGACCAGAGTATAGTACAGGTGGCTTTTGAGACAAAATAAGACGAAGGGTGTTGCGAGGGGGAAAGAACCACCAGTCTCGCTTTCTTAAGCTGTGTATTCTGACCCGTTGATGAATATAGAAAAACCCTTTTCCACAGGTTGAACACGCGCTAGTTACAGCGCTTTTTAAGGAATCGGAAAAAGGAAAAGAAATTCCGATTGGTATTGTGAAGGCTGGTATGAGCGTCCTCGGCCTTTACATGGTAAATATATGTATGGGAACTAACAGTTTGGTGTCATGGATGAATGGTTGGTCCAACTTTTATTGAAGTATGAATAGAAAACAGTCATTCTATTTGTCTTCCTTTCTGCTTTTTACACAGCCCTTCCATAAAACAGTAAAGTGGATGTCCAGTTAAACGGGTGCAAAAAAACCCTACGCCCTGATGAAATTGCCAAAAAACTAGTGGCAATGAAACATGTTGGCCTTCCTTATAAAGGTTAGCGACATTTAGTGCTTTTACTTTGAGTGAACTCACTGGTTGTGAATAAAGAGTTTGTCCTTTTGAGTGAGTTTGCATCTCAATTTTATTGTTGCTCTGAACAATCTGTTCTCAGCAAATCACTGGGTTTCTTCATTTTCACTCTTTGTTTATGGGGACAGCAAAGTGTTTCTGTCAAAACTATCTCTGTTCTCTTTCTTTTTACTGGACATTATTTTCTTTCTTTTTGAGTTGGCAACCGATGATGACAAAACGTGGGCATACCAGCGAGTACCAGTTGGCAGCCTACCTGGTGGTGCGTACGTGAGGTGCCTTCTCATTTTTCACACTCTTTTCACGAATCACATCATTTCTTGTGAGAGCTGGGGTGATACACTTTCTGTGAGTTCTTGAAGGGTTGCATTGCAGATGATCTTAAATTAACAATTAAAGAGGTGTAGGGCCAGTCAAAAAATGTATTGACATATTGCCAGTGGTTGGAACACAGTTGCTCCTGCCACCAGTGGTTGGCCTTTGAATTATTATTTTGAATCCTCTTAATGCCAAGCTATTTGTTGTTGTTATTATCCTACAATAGGGGTGTCTTATATGTATCAAAAAGCAAGGTTTGGGCTTGGCAAAAGGCTTATTTTCGCCAGTTCAAAATGGCAGTTTAAAACTGCACACACAGGCTGCCATGGCAGACCTGAGAAGGGTTTAAAGGGCAAGCTGATTGTGGGCCACAATCAGTGCTGAAGGCCCAGAAGTATCAATTAATTTACAGGCCCTGGATACCTGTAGTACCACTTTACAAGGGACGTACAAGTAAATTAAATATGCCAATTGGGGATAAGCCACTGTTACCATGCTTTAAGGAGCGAGCACAAGCACTTTACCACTGGTTAGCAGTAGTAAAGCGTGCAGAGTCCTAAGGCCAGCAAAAACAAGATCAGCAAAAACAATTAAGAGGAGGAAGGTAAATAGTTTGGGGGAAGACCACCCTAAGGCTGACAGGTCTAACAGTGATTCAGTTCCGGGCCAAATGTTTTTGCACCCAGGAATGGTAGGCGAACCAAAGATCTTTAGCTTTGATCACGTTTCCTTGGTTTGAACCATAATAATCTCCTTCTTGCTACCGCTTCTCTTGCAGCTTTGGTTGAAGACCACAAGGCATCAGCAATAGTGTCTGATACAAATTGTGTCAATATTCCATATTTGTTCAAATCGGAGATAGATATCCTTCTTCCCGCAGGCAATCAAACTGATTGAAAATCTTTCAACAATTGCTGTGAGGCATAAGCATGCATGCGTCTTTTTTCTTAAGGAAGTTTTATGATATGTATGCCCTCTTGAATATTGATTCCACTTTATTGTATACAATATCCAGACGTGATGCCTCTCAGTGGCGGCTGGTGACATTTCAAAGTGGTGATGCGTAAATGTTGGGGATGAGTTTTACCTAACGAGTAAGCAAAGTGAGTGAGCCGAACAGATTTAAGGGGAGTTGGAGTGATTTCCCTGAATATATTTTTTTTAAAAAGAGGGGCAAATGTATTTTAAAGCTAATTTTAAAAAATGATTTTGTGTGAAAGCAAGGTTTCTAAAGTAATTTTGAACGTGTAGTCTTGAAACATTTAAAAACATTAAGGACTGCCCCATATTCTACTACATTAACATGTCTATTAGGGCGAGTTCAGGTTTTGGGGGTGTTTGTAACAGAGCAATATTGAGAACTCTGGACCTGCGAGCCTATCAGTGGGTCATAAAGGTGTTCACACTAGAGGCGCCCTCATTCCCTGGCCTCTATGGAACACCTTAAAGTGCTAAAGTGCCATTTGCTGGAAAGCACATCCGAGAGGTCACTCAGCTGTCAAAGTTCGTACAGCAAGAAAGGAAAAGAAAACGTAGTGCTCACGGGTGAGTGGAGTGTGCATGTTGGGTTCACAGGGGAGATAGTGAAGTGGAGGAGATGAAACTAAGAATATACAAAAAGGAGAGAATGAAAACTGTTGAGGAAAGGAGTTCGTTAGAGGGATGCAGATGCAAGGTTCCAGGCAGCAGTGTTTATTCCTGTCCTCAATGAAAAGAGAGGGCTCAACTGTCACTTCGCTATGTGAGCCCCTCTCTTTAATATGCCTGGAAACCCGGAAATGTAACTTCGACGGCTCTATCTCTGCCAGTTTAAGCCGCGAGCCAGGGCAAAATAGATAAAGAAAAGACACTGAGAAAGTGCAATGAAAATAAAAATAGAGGGGTACCGAGTCACATGAATAAGAAAAGCAAAAATCAAGAGCATTGAGACACGTGATGCACCGAACAGAAAGGAACAGCAAATATAAAACCAATGGCACGGAGGACGATGTAAAGAATAGGAAGAATGAGGTCTGCACACACAAAACATACAGCCACAAGCTCTGACAAGCACACACACACACATGGGTGTGCACACACAACCGCATACTGGCACATATGCATACATACAATCATACACACATGCACAAAAATGCTCCTGTATGCACACACTCGCGCAAAAACGCATTCAAACTAGGCCTGGGAAAAAATTTCGTTCCGTTCGCGGAAATTGCGATAATTTGACATTTTTGCGTTCCGCGGAGAGCGCGAAAATGTCAAAAATTCCGGTTTCCGCAGCTTGGCGATAATTTGTTTCTTGCTCGCGCTGTAAAATGATACATTCTCGCGCGCGCGCGATCGCCTTACCTGAATCCCTGCGTTCGCCGACAAGTTTTCTTGATCCGGTCGCGTTCTCCATGAGATGTTGTATTGTTTTTAGCCATTTGCGCTGTCTCGCGACAGTTCGCGCCCGCAGTGACGTCATGCGTCGCGCGATCACGTCTTTCTTCTCGCGATCATGCACCGCGAGAACAACTCAAAACAAGATGGCCGCGCCCGCAAGCAACCACATGGGTAAGTTGGCGACCCGCAACCATGCAGAAAATCTCGCGAACATGCCGGAAAAAAACTTCCGCATCTTCGCGATATTTCTGCTTGTTTGCGATAATTTTAAACATTCTCGCGATAATTTGCGAAGGTTAATTCCGCAAATTCCGCCCACCCCTAATTCAAACACACACACAAAGCACTTTCTTTTTCTAGGGGCGGAGCGAGCCCCTCAGCTAAAGTGAACTTGGCCCTGGAAAGCGAGCGTTCAACAGACAGCACGCTGCAGGCACCCACACGTCTCAACGGGCTGCTGTTTGTCTCGCGAAGGAACAACTGAGGCAGACTTCTTGAAGAGGCATTTTTGTGTAGAAAGTGTGTGGGCTTCGGCCGGCAACGCACGAGGGGCATTTAAAAGCAAAAAGGCCAGTCTCGGATTTTTGAGTTTCTGAAATATAGTGGGATTGACGGTCTTAACTCGAGGTTCACGATCCCAAACAGCACGTGTCACTTTCATGGTTAGAAGGACCTGTATGTGAGGTGCTGTGGGGTACTAACTGCACAACTAAAGACCACAGTTTAAAGTGCACTTTGCCCTCAGTCGCTGGCCACCCAACTCCGTCTCTGCCCCCTGTCTCAACCCAGCCATGGTTCAAGGTTGGAAGTAATGTGGAAAGCGCTGAAGTGTCAGTGAATTTTATACCAAATGCACCAACCATTCTCCACTAGTGAGAAAATATGCTGGGGAGTCGAAATTTGCTGTGTGAGGCACCCTGACATATGTAAGACGAGCCACAACACAGGCAGTCTTTGAGGCAGGCATCTACGACCCGACTGACTACGCATGCACAGCAATCGGGGCGTTCAGAGTAAACTAGACCAGCTACTCAATTAATTAAGCTTCCATCAACAATGTCCAGTCCAGGCATCTGCATGTGAAAGTCTATTGAGGTAGGACATGCAAACGGGCACCCAATGGGGGCACAAAGCATTGTCGTGCAAACTTCGAACTGCAATGGGCTGTATGACGGGAAAGGGCCCCTTGAGTGCTTTTGTGAAGGAGACTCCACCAGGCCAGATTTAATAACACCAAGGCTGAGTGACCGACTGCTGCTACTGCTGAACAGGAGGAGGTGCCCAGCTGAACACAGCGCCGTCGAGAGAAGTTTCAATGGCAGTACCTCACAGACGAGAAACAACATAGAGCAGGCGGGCTGGCACAAACACTGATTTCATGAACATTTAAGACTTTGGGACATATTTCCAAAAAGCGACGGAGCACGGAGTTAGCCTTCGTGGCTTAATGCCACGCTCCACCACTTCTGAAACGCAGGGATGCACCGTATTTACAACAATATGGTGCAGCCCTGCATTTCCCCCTCCACTGGCGCTAATTTGAGCAGCCTAGCGCCAACATAGGTGACCTCACACCACAGTGCAAGGGTGTCTGCGTTGTGGGGAATGATTGTGTTTGTGCAGGAAGGTGTCCCTTCCTGCATATAAACAATCTTCAATGCACAATGCAGCACACATAAAAGCAGCAAAAACGGGGAGAAATAAAGCATTTCTCCTCATTGTGCCCTGTTAAGACCAGGTTTGCCACTTTTGTAAATATGGGGCAACGTCAAAATCAATGGGTGTTGCGGCGGAACGCCCACTGCAATACCCATTGGCTTAATGCTGCGTTGTAAATAGGGCAAAATCCATATCGCCATCACAACATCAAAAAAGGACGTTCTGGTGGTGATAGGGGCTTGTAAATATGCCCCTTTGTCTTTAAGTTAACATTTCATCTCAGTCTGTCTGAGATAAAATGTTAACTTAAAGACAAAGTCTTAAATGTCCGTGAATTTCAATGTTTACACCACTACCGGCCCGACTGCCGCCATTTTGTAACCGATGTACTATGTGTATAACGCACCAAGCAATAGGTCAAGTGAAGTGATTTTTAAACCTGGGCGTTGGGCTCAGGAAGATTTCAGGCAATGTCACACGCAAACACAAGTTCAGGGAGTTAAGCACGTTATACACTCCCAGTCTCACACAAACAAATAATAGGCCCTGGCGGGTAATGTAGAACATTTATTTAAAACATGGCTGTCTGAGTTGGACTCGGGAACGTTTCAGGGTCACAAACGTAGTCAGAGTGGGAGTCCAAGCAGTCCAAGTGCCTTCAACAAGACACTAATGATGAAAACAAATTCATATTTTTCAGAAATATGCAGACACATACTTTCAAAGGAAAAAATGAAACTTAAAGGAAACCAAACTCCTCTGCAAAAAATGTACTCCCTGAAGAGTCATGTGTAGGAAGGTAGAATCTGACTGCATGGTTACCCCCACTTTTTGCCTGGAGTTTTGCTGGATTTCGACTTAGTTTGACTGGGACTGTTAATAAGGATCCCAGTCTATCTGCTTGCTCCCTAAAATTGATTGCATGTACTTTAGGTACACCACAGATTGGATTCTGGGGTACCCTTATAAGTCCCTAGTATATGGTATCCTATATACCCAGGGCATAGGTACCCCAGAGGCCTCTCAGGGGCTGCAGCATGTATTATACCACCCCTGGGAGACCATGCAAAATGACACCCCAGGTCTGCTACAGCAGCCTGTGTAAGGTGGTGTATTCACCCCTTAATTAGGTATAGGTTCACTATATCTACCCATATCACTGCACATATAAACCTATCAGTCACCCCAATGGCAGGCCTTATCGATCCTGAATGCAGGGTGTTGGGTTTTATGTGAGAGGGTGCCCATGGATGAGCAGAACCCCTCTGCAGCCTTCGGAACCTTTATTCTGGGGTTGTTTGTGATGCAGCCAAACCATATACTCTTACGTGCATTATAAACTTGCGGTAAATGCTAACTTTGGATTGGCTGCATGGAAACATGTCGTGTTTGGTGTCAAACACCTTGGAATCATACCTCCCCGCCAGTAACTGGCGGGGGAGGTATGATTCCATCCTACTACAGGGAGAAATATGACTTCACCGGTACACCCGGTACCAGCTTCACAGAACCCTGGCATCACAAAATGGATGCTGCCAGACACAGACACGAGTCTACCCTCCTGCTGCTGGACGAAACTCCGGCAGAGGAGGCTGAACAATAGGTTTTCTGTCACAGGAAGGTGTGACCACCCCCCAGAAAGGCTTTAGTGTATTGGGGCTGGGTGGGTGCACTCCAAGAGTGCTTTGATGTCTGCACTTGGGGCACATTTGGTGTCCCTGTGCATAGTCCAGCTCAAACCGGTTGCAGGGCCTACCAGCCCCTGCTTTGGCACGAAACTGGACAAAGGACATGGGTGTAGCCACCCCTCTGTCCTGACACTCCCATTGGTGGGTCCCCAGAGTTTGTCCTACCCCTTCCTTGGGTATAAAGTAGGAACCCCTGGCTACAGGACTTTAGATTTACCTGGACGAAATTCTGCTACAAAATCCCAGAACTTCAACTATCTACAAACGTTTTATGACCGAAGAATCTCCCTTGGAGTAAAGGAGTTACCCCCCTGTAAGGCAGGCACCAAAGATGCATCTCTCTGGTTTGCAACTACGCAGTTCCTGAAGGACTCTGAAGACTTTGCAACACAGGAGATGGGTTTCCAAGCTCCCTCAAGGCCGATCCGTGCTCTCAGCAAACCTGAGATCCAAAGCCCTCGTGGGGACCGGCAACCCGAATCCCTGGACACCGTGCACATTTGCAGCAGCATATGCTTTTTGGTGATCCCTGAGGCTGTGTTTTGGCCTACTTATAGTCCAGATTCAGAGCAGTGATTGCACCAAAGATTACTGGCCTACACTCCTCGAGTGTCCCGTGGGCTGGTATTTAGTGATTTCTCTAGAGTTCCCTTCGCGATCCCTTGACCGTCGACTTGTGGGTCCCTAAGAAGGGTACTTTAACTTTCAACAGGCTTACCTGGTTGCTCCAGACGTGCCCTGACTCTCCATCACTTGGGGAGTCCACAGGACCTTGCTGGTCCACACCGAAGCCGTTTTACTCTCACCGCGTGGGTTGCGGTTGCCAAGGCTTGTTGGTCTCCAATCCAGGCACCGACCCCCCCAGCACTCGACATCCTTCGTGGGACAGCTCGCCTGTGGACTGTGGTCATCATCGACGCCTCCTGGTCCCGGAGTCAAGCTTCACCTCTTCACACCTGAAACACCCGACATTGGTGGCATTGGTCTACCATGCCCCTGGTCACCCTGAAGTGACCCAGACTCTTTTCCCTCTGCTTTCAGGTTCTTCACATCTCCGATTCAGGCTTGGATCACACCGGACACTTTTCCTCTTCACGGCAGCAGCACTTGGCAGCAACTCTCCATTGAAAACAACGAAGATTCCAACACCATTTGACAGCTATGCAGCCGGCTTCCCTGGGGTAGGTAACACGAGTACTCCGGTGCTCACATGGGTGCTGGCCTTAGAACCTTCTAAGTCTCCAAGGGTTTGTTCCAAGTCCTCTCCTAAGTGTCCTTAATATTTAAAATTCCAACCACGACTTTCCCATAGGATTGTACGGAGCTCGCGGCTGTGTTCTCACACTGCACGCGTCCCCCGTGGGTCCCTTGTGTCACTACCTTGGGTGGTTCCTTGGGGTCCCAGCGATTCTACGTGTTCTAGCCACTGTGTCTAGTCAAGTCAAGGTTCTTATACCACTTTCTTAATATATGGTTTGGTCTCCCCCTGGGGCCCATTGTATATTGTGCTATTTACTGTTGTTCTAGTGCTTTAATATTGTGTATCTTGTTCTCTAATCTCATAAAGAGGTTAGTAGAGAGTGTTTAGAAATAAATACATATATTTTATATATACCCTGTGTGGTTTTCCTTTCATTTGGCCATTCAGGAGGTTATAATCTGGTAAACTTAGCTGCTTTACATTCCTTCGAGACTTAGCCTGAAGGCTGCTCTCCATCGCTACCACTAGGATAGGTTTCGATAAAGGTTGTCTTTAACCTAATCATCAATAAGGGTTGTTTGGATTGCTACAAGGTGCCCACTTTAATTAGTGGACCGCATATACCAGGCCAACTTCTCACATCATGGGCAACCCTACTGGCTAAAACCCAAACAAAAAAATGTCAAAACAGATGTAAAGGTATTCCAAGTCTGTGCAGATGCTTAATCACACTGCTGTGACCCACCCCCCGCTCTCTAACTGCGCAGGGTGAGAGGTATCTAGACTTTAGTGTGCATGTCACAATGGCCACCGAAAGTCAACCGGCCAACCTGACGTGCGCAGTGCGAGTGCAGTGCAACAATCCCATTGCGTAGCATTCATGGCTACGAGTAGTACTACTAGTGCCTGCTGTCAATGATAAGCCCCACCCCCACATGCTCTACCTCGTAACCGCACCCTCCTGCTGCAACCAGGCCCGCCGTGGCTTGAAAACAAAATGCTGTGGCCTGAAACAAAAATGTCAACAACAACAAATCATAAAGGGGTTAATGGGGAGCACTCTATGAGGTTAAGGGGGGCACTCTGGGGTTGGGGGGCAACATAAATAAGGGGGCAACGCCTGACGTCCCAATAGAAGAACCGCCTCCGAATTGCCTCTTTAGAAGCACAGATGAGGTCGCCATATTCACCAAAATGGAATTCACTTAGGGGTGTGTGGAAATAGATCCTGCTAAAAGCTATCCTTTTGCCAAGAGCTTTAAAAAGAGGCTTGGTAAAGGTCCTTCCATTATTTTAGAGCAATATCCTTGATTACATAATGGAAAGGCAAATTACCAACATTTCAGTAAGTATAATGGCTCCTTCCTCCTCTTTTGTTTGCCCACATGTACCAAACACATGAACTTCACATCCACTCTAGACTCCTGACAGACAGAAGCAGCGGAGCCTCTATTGAAGTGTGCCCTGGGCAAAGAGCGGATACTCCACAGCAAAACCTGTCTTTGTTGTTGTGAGAAGGAAAAACATACCAGAAATGGAAACGAGACAATGTGGATGGAGAAGAGCATGCAGGCAGAGACGCTGACATGTAGAGGTAGAAAGGTGAGAAAAGCCAGGCTGGCTAGTGGCCGTGACAGGAGCAGCAAGGTTGCCGTGTCGGTCTGGACAGGAGTGACCTCAGCGAGGCATGCAGAGCGCAAAGAGGTGTGATGAAGGAAGCGGGTACCCACGCAGGGCGAGGGCGCGGATAGCTCTGCGGTGAGCAGCGAGGGTGCCAGACTTACTTGTAGGTCAGGTCCGTCTTCTCCCAGCGCCCCCCCGAAAGCACAAAGCGTTTCTGGCGATTCCGGCCAATCTGGCCATCAGGCTGCACCGGGAAGTCCGGCACGCCGCAGCGGGGCGGGTTCCAGTGCGTCGACTGCTGGTTGTCGGGGCCGGGAGACAAGGCCTGCTCAGACGAGAGATGCTCCTTGCTGCTGTCAAAAGCGAAGATCCAGGGGGGCTGCTCCTTCCAGCTCTGGGACTTCTGCACCCAGCCCTAGGATCACAGAAAGAAGCCCGAATTAGATGGCCAATCACGTCTGTGTGTCACTACCCTACATATAGAGTTAATACTATCATTTGCATGCACAGGTTTTGCCATTTATGGACATTGTGAATACAAGGTACTACAATTACCCGATGTAATGACTCTAAGTTTAGCGGCCTCAGAAGAGGAGAATGCACAGCTGGCCTTGAAAGGTGTGGCCTCCGTGTCACTGCAGATGTGCTCGCGTTAGTCATATTCAATGTCACTTATTGCTGTGTACCAGTCCGTGCTCATGTCCTAAGCACTTAGGGTGGAAGACGCGTTCTGTGACCATGAGCAACCACAGTCAAATCTCACGTCAGGCCCTTCTGCGGCCTATGTAAAAAATTTTAAGTGGTTTCATTATCCATGACATGTCAATCACTTGTGGGCATAAACAGTTTGCCGTAAATGTAATGAATGTGAAAAGCATCTGTAGGCCCTCTGGGCACATGTGGTAGATACAACAAGGGGGCGCGTCAAAGTCAGCCCTGCATTCAAGCACGCTCTGATGAACGAACGGTCTTTAAGGACCCATCGGTCAGATTGCGTCAGGTGCCGGGTGTGAGGTGCACTGGGCATGAATGACGCACGGTGGGCGCCCTGCCATCTCTCAATCGGTTCGAATTGGACCTGTGCTCTTGCTTCATTAGCACCTAACCCTATTCCGAACAGACTAACATGTATAGATGATTTGCATAGCCCTCGTTCATGACTGCGTGCATCATCGGTACCTGAGTTATGGCTGTATGTTTCAAAACGAGACGTCTTTGATTTGCTTCAGTCGCCTCGCCAGGGCACATATTGAGAACAGCCGTCCACTTTAGCTCACTCAAGCACAGATGATATGCATTTGTGAAATATCTTTTAACATAGTGTTTCATACATTGACTGAAATATACTAAATATATTAGTGATAGTGGATTCCGAGGCACATGCTGAGGTCGAAGGGCCTGCTGGCCTCGTGTTGCATCTGTGCCGAGAGCCATGCCAAGGCTTTCCCGAAGGGGGCGCGCATTCAAGCCATGGGTCTGGCCCGGGCATCCGTTCTCTCCTTTCTGTAAATAATCCCATGTGGCTAATCCCATGCGGTGCAGTCTTTTCTCGTCCAAGAATGGGTTGGGCCATCATGTCCTTACAGCTGCATAGGTAGAGAATCACTTTTTCCTTGCTGGCCCCCACCCCCTCTGACGTTTGTGCCATTAGAGCGCTCTCATCCACTGGGCCAGGACTGCCTGCCCAGGGTGGAGTTATCAGTTCCAGGGCCGAAATGACTGGACATGTGGGCGCATTGGCCCTCCCTTGGCGGTCTGCACGGTGAAGGGTGGGCTGCTATCAGGGCTGGTTGCACTGCCTGGTAGAGCACTGAACGCGCGCAGCTAATGTATGTAAAAAGGTCGGATTTAATTTGCACCTTTTGAAGCTTTTTTCTCAAAATGTGTTTGCGGTGCAGCCCCTCAACACAGGTATCCAGTCAACAAAAGATTGCTTGCTCCCTCTGCTCACCAGCACAGAGCTGTGTGGGGCTGGTTTGCACATTGTTGCCAGGGCTCAATTTGACTCCCAGTCACTTCTCAGCAGTGGTGCAATACTTATTATGGTAGAGTACCTGCACTTCTCAGCAGTGGTGCAATACCTATAATGGTAGAGTACCTGCACTTCTCAGCAGTGGTGCAATACCTATAATGGTAGAGTACCAGCACTTCTCACCAGTGGTGCAATACTTATTATGGTAGAGTACCTGCACTTCTCAGCAGTGGTGCAATACTTATTATGGTAGAGTACCTGCACTTCTCAGCAGTGGTGCAATACTTATTATGGTAGAGTACCTGCACTTCTCAGCAGTGGTGCAATACCTATAATGGTAGAGTACCAGCACTTCTCAGCAGTGGTGCAATACTTATTATGGTAGAGTACCTGCACTTCTCAGCAGTGGTGCAATACCTATAATGGTAGAGTACCAGCACTTCTCACCAGTGGTGCAATACTTATTATGGTAGAGTACCTGCACTTCTCAGCAGTGGTGCAATACTTATTATGGTAGAGTACCTGCACTTCTCAGCAGTGGTGCAATACTTATTATGGTAGAGTACCTGCACTTCTCAGCAGTGGTGCAATACTTATAATGGTAGAGTACCAGCACTTCTCAGCAGTTTTGCAATACCAATTATGGTAGAGTACCTGCACTTCTCAGCAGTGGTGCAATACTTATTATGGTAGAGTACCTGCACTTCTCAGCAGTGGTGCAACACCTGTAATGGTAGAGTACCAGCACTTCTCACCAGTGGTGCAATAGTTTTTATGGTAGAGTACCAGCACTTCTCAGCAGTGGTGCAATACTTATTATGGTAGAGTACCTGCACTTCTCAGCAGTGGTGCAATACTTATTATGGTAGAGTACCTGCACTTCTCAGCAGTGGTGCAATACTTATTATGGTAGAGTACCTGCACTTCTCAGCAGTGGTGCAATACTTATAATGGTAGAGTACCAGCACTTCTCAGCAGTTTTGCAATACCAATTATGGTAGAGTACCTGCACTTCTCAGCAGTGGTGCAATACTTATTATGGTAGAGTACCTGCACTTCTCAGCAGTGGTGCAACACCTATAATGGTAGAGTACCGGCACTTCTCAGCAGTGGTTCAATACTTATTATGGTAGAGTACCTGCACTTCTCAGCAGTGGTGCAATACTTATAATGGTAGAGTACCAGCACTTCTCAGCAGTTTTGCAATACCAATTATGGTAGAGTACCTGCACTTCTCAGCAGTGGTGCAATACCTATTATGGTAGAGTACCTGCACTTCTCAGCAGTGGTGCAATACCTATTATGGTAGAGTACCTGCACTTCTCAGCAGTGGTGCAATACTTATTATGGTAGAGTACCTGCACTTCTCAGCAGTGGTGCAATACTTATAATGGTAGAGTACCAGCACTTCTCAGCAGTTTTGCAATACCAATTATGGTAGAGTACCTGCACTTCTCAGCAGTGGTGCAATACTTATTATGGTAGAGTACCTGCACTTCTCAGCAGTGGTGCAACACCTGTAATGGTAGAGTACCAGCACTTCTCACCAGTGGTGCAATACTTTTTATGGTAGAGTACCTGCACTTCTCAGCAGTGGTGCGAGTGGTGCGATACTTATTATGGTAGAGTACCTGCACTTCTCAGCAGTGGTGCAATACTTATCATGGTAGAGTACCTGCACTTCTCAGCAGTGGTGCAACACCTATAATGGTAGAGTACCTGCACTTCTCAGCAGTGGTGCAATACTTATAGTGGTAGAGTTCCAGCACTTCTCAGGAGGAAACAACAGCTCTAATCAGTGAGTACCCGCAGTTCTATATTTCCCTTTAGAGTACTGGATGAGAGCCACTGAGGCATGCCCACCAGGGTGGACGTGTCAACTCTTAACAAACCCATTTCACTGGCTTTGTGTGTGTGTGCGTGTGCGTGTGTGTGTTTTCATGAATATACAGCACACACCAGCAGTAGTTTACTTCTTAACCCTTAACTGGCTCCTTTGGAACCATTGGTTTTTCCTAGTATGTGATTTTCCTAATAAGGAGTTCCCTGTATTATTCTCTACCAATAGCCCAGTAAACACGTTTCTTGGAAGGAGTGAACTGATCAAGTTTCAGACGGGGATCCTACAGGGCAAAGGTCACATTCCATTGTATTGCCAGAGTAAATCATAACTGACTTCGAGAAAACACTGCTTAAAGCCCCGCAGAGTCCATCGCTCTAAACACTTTAGTAGGAAACTCATTGGGGTGTGGAGGGAGGGGTTTTCCAAGGAGAAGCAAAAAACGTTTGCGGTGCAAATGAGAGTTCTGTATCTCACCTGCACATTCCGTGTGTAGGGTTCATTTTCATGTGAGCACTGCTGAAAAACGTCAACAATGGCAGCTTCCCACGACCACACCTTGCATTCTTCAACTGCCGAGAAAGTTGTAAATTCGCTCAAAACATAGATATAAATCCACGTGATACAATGCGCAGCTTTCACTGGGGGAGTTTTTGAATCGACCTGCTAGATTTCTATCTTCAGTAGTGCTTTGTAGAGGGCGTCGGCGCTATATAAATGCATAGCACACATGTCCCGGTGTGCCCTGCCTCCCAGATCTCTCGGTGAGGGGGGCTCCGCCCTGGGTCCCAGACCCTCGCCTCACAGCAGCGGGGCAGCGTGCACCTGCCCCGGGCGCTAGGCCTGCCGGAGCCCAGCTGTGCTTGTTATGTCAGCCGGGAGGGTGTGACAGGAAGTGTGCTTAACAAGAGTCCAGCAACTAAAGAAAGGAAATGGCAGCATTCCTACACCCCCACCCCCACTCCCTTTAACCCCCACCTGCTCCCCTTACACCTGCAATCGAAGAATAAGACGCCCAGGCCTACAGCTGCAACCCCTCCTGGCTGCTATAAAGATGCGTGCTCCCTGCGGCTTCGGGTCCGGGGAGGGGGAGGGGGTGGCAAGAAGGAAACAGCCCCCACGCCAACAGCAGGTTGCGGAAAGAGTAGGGGACCTTCTGGAGAGGTCTGCGGCTGCACTGGGGAGGGGGAGGGTGGACAGGGAAGTCCAGCTGCAGCCCTCTAATAAAATGTTACATCTGCTTTGTTCACCTGCATCCCGCACCCTAGGGAGACCCCCGCCCCCCGTGTAAGTGTGAGCAAATATCGCGTGCACCGAGTGACGTTCACACAGTGCCTTCCTGATGTGGTGGGGTTTCGGATATTGACAGGGAACCAAACTACTCTCTGGCACATGCATCAAGCTAGGATTTTGCGAGTCCTTAATTGCGAATATAAAGGATTCGCAATTAAGGACTCGCAAAATCCTATGCATGTAGGAATCGCTATAATAATAGCGATTCCTACACATTCCTTATTTATTTGCGACTCGCAAATTGCGAGTTGCAAATAAGGAATAGCTTCCCATTCATTCCTATGGGCCTACAGGCCCATAGGAATGAATGGGAAATTGCAAGCGCAATTTGCGAGTGCCAATAGGTACTCGCAAATTGCGCATGCAATTTCAGGGTGCAAAGGTGTCAAAAGGACACCCTGTTGGACCCCTGGAATTGACCTGTGCACATATTTTGCGCACAGTGCGCAACATGAAACTTTGAAAAATGCACAAATGTGCTTTTTTCAAAAGTTTTGCAAATTACCATGAAGACCAACTTCATGGTAATTTGTGCACCCTATTAGCGAAATCGCTAACGTTTTTACTTTAATTCATTGCATTTAAGGAATCTCAATTTGGGATTCCTTAAATGCAATCGCAATTTAAGTAATCGCAATTTTGAGATTACTTAAATTGCGATTTTTGCATTTGGGATGATGCATCCCAAATGCAAAAATACCGGTCGCAAAGGGGCAGATTCTGAGAATCTGCCCGTTTGCGACCGGTTCTTTGTTTGATGCATGCGGCCCTCTGACTTTTAACTGCTTCTGCAAACCCCTTTTGCCGCCTTGTAGGAAATGTTTTGTTGTGTTTCACTGTGCATTTAGCACGAGTGTGGCGGCTTCTCCCAGGTTTTAAGTGAAGGTCTCACGAAGTATTGCCGCTCAATCTCCCTTCCAAGGACGTTAGATAGTCCCAGGTCCCCAGGGTTACCTTTAGTCTGTCCCGTGCTTTTTTTCCAACAGCGCTGTGCCTGTTGGGACTTGTAATTCCAGCTTTTCCCCTTGAAACACAATAGTGATGCAGGGGTGCTTCAGCGCCCCCAAAATAAACATGCTGGAGTTCAGTAGGTGAATCACTATCAGCCTCAACGCATCCGTCACGACAGCCACCTTTCCCAACGCATAGAAACACGCAGAGGTCAGACCTCTCCTAAAGAAACACTCCACAGACCCCAGCGATCTCCAGAACTGTGCCCCATCTTGCTGCTCCCGTTCCTTGTCCTATGGAGTGCTTGCATTGCACTGCGTATGTGGCTATTTACATATCAAAAATATGCTAAATCATCACTCATTAAATTAATTATCTCATAGATGAATTGTGTACACAAAGCAATTGTTTTTTCCACTTTTTTAAAGTTGTTATGCGGACTCAAAATGCGAGCCAGACCTACTGACTTTGCCAGTGCTAATTTTGTTTTCCAAAAACAACCACCCAACTAAAGCATTGTGCCTGACGTGCTGGGAGGTTTCTCTGAGAGCATGGCGGACATTTTTGGTGTTTTTTTGCCGTCCAGCGTTTTCAGACTGGACTAGCATGACAGTCATGGAGTTGCAATGTCCGCAATGAATAGGGCAGGCATTCTGTGACCCTGTCAGCAGGAAGGTGCCCACTTGAAGAGTGTTTCCGCCAGCTTAGTGGCTCCCCCATCTGAAACCTATCACTGCCCGCACTTCTTAAAGAAACCGTCACATAGGAGTTGGACAGATTGATGCCCTGTTGTTGCCTAAATCTTGGCTATGCCCATGTTCTTGTGCCTTCTCCAGTCTTAACTTACTGAGGAAGGTATCAAAACACGTGCTTTGCCTCCCCAAATGAGCATCCAAGGGATATGTTAATTGTGACACCCTTATCAACAAACTGAGGAATGCCGGAGTTTCAGGTGGTGTTATCACCTGGCTGCAGTCCATCTTGGAAGGTAGGACTTTTCAGGTCTTTGAAGGCGGTAATACCTACAAGGGTATGTCACTCAGATGAGGACTTCCTCAGGGCTCGTCCCTGAGTCCTACATTGTTTAATGTTTATATAAGACCCCTCGCAGATATTGTTCTTCCACATGGTATTAATATAGCCACGTATTCCGATGACACTCATCTAGTTGTGGCTTTAAATCACTCTGAGAACTCGCCATCTTGTTTAGGATCCTGCTTATAAAAAGTGTCTCTACCCCTCCTTTGACCTTTCTTTTCCATCTCTTACTCATACTACATTTCCCTCACTTCCCTTCTCTCTGCCATCTCTATTTTACTTTCTCTCTCTTTTACTCACTCTCTCTCTTCCTCTCCCTGTCCCCTTTTTGTCTCTTGCTCCTTCCTCATCTTGTTTTTCTATCGCTTCCATTTCCCTATCTTCTCTCTAGCTCGTTAAGTCTCTCTTGTTCTCGTTCTCACACTCTCTCCATGTCTCTCTCTTCTTTTTCTTAATTTCTTACTGGGAGAGGAGGTGTGCTTCAGTGGTTAAGTAGAAGAGGAGATCTGACTTATACTCTTGACTTCCCTAGTTAATTGTCGTGTGCTTTCCTTGTTATATTTGCTATCATTTATATTAAGCGCTAAATCAAAACTGTGAATGGCATGTACAGCAACATATCTGCAAATTTTCCCCTCTGTTTCTTATTCACTGACAGCAACTCTTGTGTTTACCTCACTCCTTATTAAAAATAATATAATTTAATGCAGCCCCTCCCCCAGTGATGTGTGAAAACATTGAGAATGCTAAATTGAATTTGGTTAACCAATTTGCAACATAGGAAATGTTTTACATCCCCGTGTCAATGCCTTTACAACGCATAACCTTTACCACACATTTTTCTACAACGAATATGCCTTTATGACGCATGCCTTTACAACGAATTTCTTTGGAAAGGCATATATGTTAAAGGCATATGCGTGGTAAAGGTTTTCCCTGGCCCCTTGCACTCAAACTGGTGCCCTGTGCCCCCCTGGCTCCCAACCCTATTTAATAAATACCCAACCCCTGTCCTGAGCCCTAAAACAGCGCGACCCTCTCCAGCCCCAACATTCCTGATTGATTGGAAAACAACTCAATTGTTCTATTTCGAATCTATGTCCCACTTGTCCACATCTCTCATAAGCTTCCACGTGTTACTCCTAATGCCTGTGTCTCTGCTCCCTCACACATCTCCCACCCATACACATCACTAAGCGTCCTCTCTGTGCCCGCGCCCTCACACACCCTTCCTCTGCTGTCCCTCTGCATGTTTGTAACCTAAAAAGTGCACCGGTATTCTGTGCATTCAGCTACAGAAGACAGGGGTCACTGGGTGACTGAGCACCTGCGCGGGGGGCTTCACTGCAAAGATTTAAGATGAAGGTGGCCACTGCTCAGCCCAGCTTACACCTCAGCAGAGCTCTCCGTGCCCGAGCAGCTCCGCCTGCGCGTGCCGTGGTGGAAGTCAATGTTAAGAGCCGTCGCTGCTGCTCCACCTCCTTGCATCCAGCCATTCTTCCTTTCTGATGCTTCTACAAACTTTTTCTTTGCTCAGAAATTTCGGTAGAAATAGAAAATCTGAAGGATAAGTTCTAAAATTTCCTGGAAAATGTGTGTAAAATTTCGGAAATCTATGGAAAAATAAGGAATCAGCTGCAGTGCTCAGAAGTCTGTGGAGGACTAAGAATTCTCCTTGTTCTGCGCAAAAATCTGTGCCACAGACTTGAACTGTTCCTGGCGACGGCTAGAAAGAGTGCGTACATCTAGATAACGAATCCTTGGGCACAATGTAAGACAGCACATTCACTGGTCTCTAATCTACTCACTGCTCACACAGTAACTTGATTATCTCTGGTGTTGCGACAGTGCAGCAGTCAAAGAGACATATTGCTAACAATGGACATAGAGTGGGCTTTGCATTCACCCCTGTTAACCATAGGCTTTCTAATACCTTCCTCATGCAGCCATTGGTTTCCGACTTCGTCAATCACATTTAAACTCAGCCCAGTGGGGTATTTATTCCTCGCCTAATACTATTAGCTGTCCGGGTGAATCATTTCCTTTCAATTTGAGTGCTTGCATCGATCTGCTTTACGGACTACTTTACAACTATAGCCATTGCACTCCATTCCTGCTGGCTCTACCGTACGAATGCTACATGTGTTAGCACATTAAACCCAGAATTCTTGGCTTTGCTAGTGCTTGTTATATTCTTCCTGACTCTAGTAGCTACTGCCCAGAGGCATACTGCTCCTTAACCACTTTGGGCAAATTCCTGGTTGAACAGTCGCATCAAAGCCACTTGGGGAGAATTCAGGCCGCGTTGCATCACGTGATCACTACCAGACAATTCCAACTTGAAGCTACCGGCTGCCTCAGCAGAGACAATACTGTATGGTACCGGGGATTATTGGTGAATGGGCGGTCAGTCCCAAATGCTAACCAGACTTCATTAAAGAAAGGCATTTCTAAAATCCTTATTACAAGTGAAGCAGGAGCCGGTGTTTTCCTTTTCTGTTGAGGATCCTTTTAAGCCCCTTGAGATCCTAACGGGGGAGTATCTGCACTTTATTAGAACCCTGATTGATTGATTGAATGCTTCGTTGTCGTGACTACAGTAGGATAGGATAGGATAATATTTGTAAAGCGCACTATACCCGACGGTATCAAGGAGCTGGGCAGACAAAAGCAGAGGGAAAAGCGCAGCAGCTGATTAAGAGGGGAACAGCCATGTTTCCCGGAGTTTCCTGAAAGCAGCAAGAGAGCTTGCGTTGGCGATGGAAAGGGGGAGTGAGTTCCAGAGTTTGACAGCAGCAACCGAAAATGAGCGGCCGCCCAATCTGGATTTGCGAAATCTGGGGAGACCAGTTTTTTCTGTGTGGATGATCTCAGAGTCCTCCCTGGAGTATACCATTGAAACAAGGATTTGAGTTGGGGCGAGCCTCTGCTATGCACGGCCTTCTATACCGTACTTAAGACCTTGAATGAATTACGCTCCCTGACAGGGAGCCAGTGTAAGGTACGGATCCCCTCTATGGCAGACTGATGCTTGGGAATATTTAAAGTCAGTCTTGCTGCTGCGTTCTGTACCACCTGAAGCTTATTCAGTGACGTTGCAGTGATATTGAGGTACAGGGCTTTGCAGTAATCAAGACGAGAGGTAATCAGTGCGATGATAGTGGGCCGATGCAATTCACAGGGAATGAGTGGAAGCACCTTTCTGAGGGTTCTTAAAATATAGAAACAAGTACCAACTGTACGATTGACTTGGGCATGAAAGGTCAGGCCCTCATCAAAAATAACCCCCAGATTTTTAGCTGTTTTTACCGAGGCAGGAAGAGGCCCGCATTCTGCAGGCCACCAGGCATTAGACCAGATGGAGTTCTGTGGTCCAAAAACAAGTACCTCGGTCTTGTCTGTATTGATCTTTAGAGAATTGCTCTTCATCCAGCAAATGATGTTTGACATACATAGATTTAACTTCTATGCAACTAAATACAAGTCGTTGGTGATGGGAAAAATAATGTGGGTGTCGTCCGCGTAGGAAAGCACCCGGAATCCATAGGATCTCACCAGTTCGGCCAGAGGGGATACATAAAGATTAAAAAGAGTGAGGCTAAGCGAAGAGCCCTAAGGGACCCCACATGGGATGTCGAATGCTTTTGTTCTGAAGCCTCCGCGGCTGACTGTGTGCATTCTACCTGTTAAAAAGGAATGGAGAAGCTGCAGGGCTTTTCCTTTGACCCCCACTTCCCGCAAGCGTTGGACCATGTGCGCTGGGGAGACGGTGTTGAATGCTGCCGATAAATAAAGCACAATCAACACTGCCGAGCCCCCTTGGTCTACCTGCCACCGAATGCAGTCAGTGGCTGCAGTAAGGGCAGATTCGGTGCTGTGACCAGCGCGGAATCCATCCTGGGAATGATCTAAGATTTCCTCTAAGTCAATGTACTTCAATTCAGTATTAATGAATTCCTCCAGGATTGTTGCCGGAGTGGGAAGAAGGGAGATAGGACGGAAATTCTTTAGCTCCAAGGGGTTGGCATTGGGTTTCTTTAGGAGCGGAAGAACAATGGCTTCCTTCCAGATAGCTGGGTAGCAGCCGGACGAGACTATTCCATTGAATACCTTGCACAGCAATTAGCTGCTAAATGCGGCACCAGTTTAAGTGTGGAGGGCATGCAAGGGTTAGAGGGCACTCTGGATTTAAGACCAAGGAGAAGATCTTTAGTTTGTTGAATCGAAATAGGTGAAAAGGAAGACAAAACGTTCTTCCTGGTGACCTGTAGGCGTTTCTCCATACTCGGTTCACCACTGTCCTCCATGGTTTCCTCACTAACAGACACAATATCTATAGAAGGAGCTAACTCATGGAAGATCTTCAGGACTTTCTCCTGAAAATAGATTGCTACGTTATCGCAGAAATCTTGGGAGGGAATCATAGGTTTGTTGCTGGGGTGGTTCTGAGATTTCCTTAGTTATCTGAAAGAGCGTACTGGAGGAATTGTCTGCTGACAAAATCGTTTCAGTAACAAAATGGGATTTAGCCTGGAAAATGGCATCTTTGTAGTTCCGTAGCAGTGAGCGCTGCTTGGCTTTCTCCCAGGGGCAGGGGTCACTGTGCCATTTGCGTTCTTGTCTACAGCATTCATGCCTCAGGGCCATAAGTTCTTTCGAGAACCATGGGGCAGAAGGTTTTGTCCTTTTAATAATACAGTTTTGGAAAGGGGCAACTGTGTCTAGGGCCCTATTAATCCAGTCCCAAAAGCCCTCTGCTGTATGGGGGGGGAGTGATGTACCTCCTGGCAGGGATCGAGGCCAAGGCAGCCACCCAGCTAGTGGCTGTGATCTTGTCCAATTTTCTGCAGCGACAGTACCCAGTGGGGGGCCCTCCTTCCTTCTGGTGGTAAGGAGGGGGAGATTTAAAATTTGATTAGCCAATGGTCCACCCAGCTGAGGGGTTGGACTGCCTCAATCATCAAGTCATTGTGATTGCTAAAAATGCCATCCAGAGTTTGGCCAGCTGTGTGGGTGGGCAAGTGGACCCGCTGCACAAACCCCATAGAAGACATAAGATCTACAAGGGGGGCTGTCTCTTTATCTAGGTGGTTTTCAAGATGAAAATTGAAGTCCCCTAGGATCGTATAGTGGGCAGTAGTAGCAAATGGTTCAAAGGTTTTGCACCAGGACTCCATAAAGAAGGTCTGAGACGCAAAAGTTCTTGGATAGTTTGATCCTGAGAGAGGCAGCTTCCAGTGTAGTGCCAGGAGTCACTTCCACAGCATTGAGTTTGCATCTGAGGGAGTCCCTAGCCACCAAGGCTAGTCCGCCTCCTCTTCTGTCTGAGTGGTCTTGTTTAAATATAGTATAGCCTGGGGGGACAGCTTCGACCAGGTCGGGGCCTGAACAGACCCCGGCATATATCTCGGTAATGAACAGACAATCTAAATGTTGTGATTGAATTGTCAAGGCACCTTCAGCTTTGTGTTTAATCGTGGAACGAGCGTTCATCAGCGCTCCCCGAAGTGGATCTGTCCTGCCCTCAGCTTTTTTCTTGGTCTCCGTCTTTCCCTCCACTCCCTGCGCTGTTTTGAGACGACCAAGATGGGAAACCCTACTGTTAATGGGCCTTCATTTTCAATGTTGACAGGGTACAGCATCCCCCTTGTTGAAATACCAATTCTCCTTGCACCCCTAGAGATGAGATTTAGGGCGCAGCTCAAGAAGCTGCAACTTGGAGTAAGTTTTAGCCAAGGCGTCCTCATTTCCTGGAGGAAAATGGGCAGCATGCCTAGCCCCTGGCGGGGGCCAGGCGCGGACGGGCGCAGGCGGGCTTGCCTTTGGCACACCCGATGCACGTGTCCGCTGTGCGCTCGTAGATGCATGGGTGTAAATACCCCGAGACCGGGAAGTGCAAAGCGAGCTGGACCGCCGACCTCCGAGAGGTGTCCGGCTCAGAGAAGCACTAAAAAAAATAGAATGACTCTCTCCGCACAAGCGGGAAACCCGCAGCAGACCGGAGAGCTCAGGAATGAAAGAAGTACATCCCTGGAGCAGGGGAAAGAGAGCGCGACTTGTTCGAGTCGCAGGAGAGCTGAAAGCCTAAATGCTGCAGAGAGCGGAAGGTGAGGAGCCAGGAAAAAGACTAGCAGCAATAATACATGAGCTGCTCTCAAAAGTAAAGTGCAGCTTTTTACAGGTCAAAAATGTTACTTTGAAAACTTCAAATAGACATAAATAAGCAGAAATAAGCAGAAAGCTCTTCAGGCAAGCACATTTGTTAAACCTGAGTAGACAGCTGCAGACCCCTCTCCTCTCATCCACTAAAACACTGGGGCGTAAGCATTTGTTTCTGTGTACAGAGCAATCGCAATGTTAAATGTTATAGTATTTATAGAGCGCATGGCTGCCCCAGCAACGGGGCGTCCCAGCGCTAAAAAACGACCAAGTGAGACGACAGAACAGAGGAAAATGAGCATTGCGTAAAGAGCCATCTGGCACATGCAACAACGTAGGCTTTTGCGATTCCTTAATTGCGATTATTAAGGAATCGCAATTAAGGAATTGCAAAAGCTTATGCATGTAGGAATCGCTATACAAATAGCGATTCCTACACATTCCTTAATTGCGACTCGCAAATTGCGGGTCGCAATTAAGGAATGCCATCCCATTCATTCCTATGGGCCTGAAGGCCCATAGGCATGACCTGGAGATTGCATGAGCAATTTGCGAGTACCAGTAGGTACTCGCAAATTGCTCATGCAATTTCAAGGGTGCAAGGGTATCAAAATGACACCCTATTGCACCCTTGAAATTGATCTGTGCACATATGTTGCACACACACAGGCCCTAAGGGCATGTGTGTGAGCAACATGAAACTTTGAAAAATGCACAAAAGTGCATTTTTCAAAGTTTTTGCAAATTACCATGAAGTTCAACTTGATGGTAATTTGCTCCCCCTATTAGCGAAATCGCAATTTTTTTTACTTTAATGCATTGCATTTAAGGAATCTCAATTTGGGATTCCTTAAATGCAATCGCAATTTAAGTAATCGCAATTTAGAGATTCCTTAAATTGCGATTTTTGCATTTGGGATGATGCAAAGGGGCATATTCTGAGAATCTGCCCGTTTGCGACCGGTTTTTCCTTTGGTGCATGTGCCTGCATGTCTTTACCAATCTTCTAAAAGTAAGGTGGTCCAGGGTACTACGGATGTGAATGGGGAGGGAGTTCTAAAGGGCAGGGGCTAACTGCCTAAAAGAGCACCCACCTGCTCTGGTCCTATGTATGCGGGGAATTCTGGTCTGAAGCAAGTCTGCCGAGCGTAGCGGGTGTGTGGGGAACATAAATCGCTCAGGATTCTGGGGCCGCTGTCCACCAAAATTCTGTGAGTGATGCACAGCGTTTTAAAGCGCACTCTCTGTTCAAAAGGAAGCCAGTGAAATCGGCGAATATGCTGTCAATTTGTGTTTTGAGTATGGTGGTCATTTAGGAAAGCGCCGACTCTTGAGTGAGTTGGGGCCATATGTAGAAAGCAAAAAACGCCGAAATTCGGCGAATTTCGGCGTTTGCGATCGCAATTTTGCTAAGTGGTATGTAGGAAGGCAAATCTGCGTGCAAAATAAGGAATCGCTAAATTTGCGATTCCTTATTTTGCAATTGCATTTAAGGAATCGCAAATTTTGAGATTCCTTAAATGCAATGTAAGAAGCACCAAAAAAGTGCAATTTGGCCTTAAGGAATCGCAAATTACCACCAACTACAGGTTGGTGGTAATTTGCGATTTCTTTCAAAAATGCATATTTTTGCATTTTTCAAAGTGGCATGTGGTGCACACACATGTCCTTATGGCATGTATGTGTGCCACATGTGCACCCTTGCTCATTTCAGGGGTGCAACAGGGTGTCCTTTTGACACCCTGGCACACTTGAAATTGCATTCTCAATTTGCGATTCTCTAATTGAGAATCGCAAATTGAGAATGTCTTCCCATTCATATTGATTCAGCCGTGAGCTTTTACATCAACATTCTCCGATTCCCCCACAAACTGGCGTAATACATTTAAAGCATTCTTCTGAGAACACAAGACTAAACTCACTAAACAAAAAAAACATTAAGATGCTCTCGCTCATAGCAGTCGGTTCCGATTACAGAAAAACTGAATTACGCGTCCGTAGAACTTAATTAGGTACGTCCTCTTCCAGCTGTCCCTGAGTACATGTATGGGCATAGACAGAGGACTTTAAACATGGAGACACTGTTTCTAGAAGACACGTAAAAACGAGCAGACATTTTCGAACAGGAAACTTAAGGCCTTGTAGGGACAGCCTAGATGGAAAGGGGTGAGAGGTTGAATTCCCTTTAACAAACTTCAGCGAAAGTAACGGCCATCTTAGTATGGACTAGTTTCGTAATAATAAGGGCGCGAGCAACCAAACAAACGCCAGAAATACTGTTTTTTGTAATATTATAGCCGGAGCAACACAATTTCAAAAATAAATTAATCGGACTTTTTATAATGATAGTATTGTAAATAAGATATAATAATTACATAACTTTCTATGGCGTACTGGATTTTAAAAACTCTCATAAAATGTTTGGAACCGACGTGTACTTGGCGTAATTTGGAAATTCTTACAATCCTTTTTTTAAAAAAGCAAATAAGACAATCTAATAGCTTAATTCCCAGTGAGCCACCCAGTTCCTCAGCAAGAACCAGTCCATCGTAGCCCTTCTTTTATGTCTACAGACAGAGCGACCCGGACAGTTCGCAGTCTTATTTCCTTCATGCACTTAGGGTCACTGCTGAGGAATACTTAAAACTGTCGCTAAATAGATGCGATCCCAATCGAAGGGCAGAAGCATCCTTTCAAGGCCGGGGTGCTTCGCGTGACGCAATAACGCCGGGTGAGTGACGTATAGATGTACACGTCGTCGAGCCGGATGTTCAAGATGGCCGGTGAGTGGGGATTCCTGTCCCACTGCTAAGAGTCAAGCTTTCCCTGAACCTGACAGGGGCTCACACCGGCCGAGGCGACTGAGGTAAGTTGGGGGCATGGGAGAGATGGGGATAGTGCGGCCTTTAACCTCCGTTAATTGCATGCCATTTGGACAGACAGTCCAGATCTGCATTGGTTGTCCAGGGAAGAGGCTTACATTGCTCCAGTAGCACTGAGTGCACGAGAATGTAGCAGACAGGACAGTGGCAAGCAACAGCCTGAGAAGAAACAGTTCTTGGGTAGGAGGCAACCGTAATATCCCAAGAAAAGGGCATGCAAGACTGTAACCGGTCGTAACAGTGTGAGTCACGGCAGGTATGATTGTAAACCGGTTCAATAGCTCGAGAAAGAGACAGGCGTATCTGCAGCAGCTTTAATAGTCCGTTAAGAGGAACAGATGGGTATTTAGTGGCACAAGAAGAGAACAGAATGGCGCATCAACGCCCCGGGAGGTAGAAGAACGCGTTATTGGACTGGGGAAAACTCCTTTATGCTGAGATTAAAAACAATTCCAGGTGGGTGAAAAAGTAATCTCTAAATGCGAAGATAACATTCGCCTGGTCTGGTTAAGGGGTACATACATCATTGATCATACTTAAAAGCAAAGGAAGCAATTGTTTAAAGTGTTTTGGTTTGCCTGGTTGTGTGAATGGGTAAGACCTTTTTTATTTTTTCTAAATCCCAAATAAGTCTGCTTCCGAAGTTAGTGATACAGGGTTGCATGGTTTGGGGTCTGCAACTGAAAGGATTGTCACTTTCGTTGTTGCTTTCACGTGTTATTGTGTGTTTCTTGTCCTGTGATCGCACGTATGTATGCGTGGTTTGAATTTCTTGTATGCAAAAAGGTGCACGATTGTCTGTATGATCGCAGCCTTCCTAAATGTTGCGCATGTTGTCCACTATCGTCGCTATCCCTTTACTGTTTGTTATCGTTCCTGTGTCATAACATCACATCATGGTCATGATAAAGTGTTGTCGCTCATATAGAGATTCAAGTGATTCTTCTCTTAAGCAGACCTTGTTCTTCCGGACTCAGTGGCTCGCCATATGTTGCAACCTACATTATGTGGTTCGATGCTCCCATTTTTCACAATTCTTAAGTTAAATAAAACATTGACCTGAATGAATACTCAATGATGTATTAATACCGACATAGTGCCTCAGAGAAACCCAAAACTGTTGAAAGCAGATAGTAAAAAGCTTATTAACACCAGCCTTATATTTGGGGAAATAAATAATGCAGCACAGTGAAATTTACTTTTGGGGGGACTGACACGTGCTAATACTCTCGTTAGCAATTTTCCCATTTATTATCCTTTTACATCTGGTTACCCGTGGTCGTGTGGCAGGTGCACATCTACAGATGGCCAGACTTAGCAGGTCAAACGAAAACGAACTGCCCGGCAGTTGTGTTTAGGGATGATGGGAGATGCTAAGTGTGTGCATATTAATATTTTACATATGATAGCGTGCAGGCTAATTGAAATCAAATTATTTGTTTAAACAGTTGGCAACACACTGCATGGTTTGTGCGGTTATTGGATGGCACTGGGAGACACGGGAATCACAGGAACTGTGGCGATGCCGAACTCTGAATTGGTTTTGCATTTCCACCACAGGACTACACACAACAGTCTCTATGAGCATGAAGGAGGAGAATGTCATAGGGAGAAACCGCAACAGGCTAATGAGAAGGGTGGACCGCCAAGGAAAGGCAAACTAATAGGAAATAAAACAAGCATTTACAATGCAATGGTCTCGGTATTGGTAAAGTTAGAGAGCTATTGGCATTGCTCATGAAATTATTTTTGTTTATGTTTTTGTTTTTAAAACATTTAAAGAAACGGCATTGTCATGAGCAATGCCAATAGCTCTAACTTTACCAATGCCGAGACCGTTGCATTGTAAATGCTTGTTTTCTTCTAGAAAGTGTGTGCTACAGCAGTTATTATAATAGCTTGATGTCCAGTGTTACTGAAAAATATTAGTTCTGAAAGCGTATTGCTACATTTTTGCTCTTTTTCCCAATTTTCGAAGAATGTTCCTTCTGTGTGGTGTTAATGTGCTGGTGGATCCAGAGTCAGACCTTGGCTCCTAAATGCTCCACCCAGGGCTAAAGAGATGGTTTGAAGCTTACCACTGTGTGATCCTACACCTCGTAGTAATAGTTTCAGAAAATGCTCGCCTCTCGAACTGTGTGATTGTTTTTTTACTGTAGTATGATAGGCCAGTCACTTGCCTTGGAATCTGAAGAATGGTGTGTAAGGGGGAATTAAGCCTGCATTTTGAATCTGGGCTAAAGATGGATCCAGTCCTGGCCTCCGGTGGCTTTCGAGCTCGAGCTGGTTTCCACCTCTCCATGGCCAGGACCGTCTTCGTGGGTGAGGTGATCGCTCTGGCCAAGCCACGTGTTCTGGATAACGTAGAGTGAGTTGGTCCCAAAGCTCAACAAGACCTGCTGAGAGGAAAGCAGTGCAAAGAGGACACTCTCCGTGACCCCACCGAACTGTCTTTGCCTTGATGGAAATCTCGTTGGGGTGGACTTACAATGTGCCTTATTATCCTTATGGTGCAATCACCTTTGCCTTCTTGTCCTCAAGGGGGAAACATCTATGGCTCATTCTCCTTACAGCGAAATCGCATTGGCCTTATTATCTTTATAGTGGAATCACCTCTGCCTTATTATACTTTCAATGGAATTGTGTCTGTCTTATCATCCATACAGTGGATTACTATTGCCTTACTATCCTTACGGCTGAATCACCTCTGCCTTACTATCCTTACGGCTGAATCACCTCTGCGTTACTATCCTTACGGCTGAATCACCTCTGCCTTACTATCCTTACCGCTGAATCACCTCTGCCTTATTATACTTTCAATGGAATTGTGTCTGTCTTATCACCCATACAGTGGATTACTATTGACTTACTATCCTTACGGCTGAATCACCTCTGCCTTACTATCCTTACGGCTGAATCACCTCTGCCTTACTATCCTTACGGCTGAATCACCTCTGCCTTACTATCCTTACGGCTGAATCACCTCTGCCTTACTATCCTTATGGCTTAATTACCTCTGCCTTACTGTCCTTACGGCTGAATCACCTCTGCCTTACTATCCTTACGGCTTAATTACCTCTGCCTTACTGTCCTTACGGCTGAATCACCTCTGCCTTACTATCCTTACGGCTGAATCACCTCTGCCTTACGATCCTTACGGCAGAATCACCTCTGCCTTAGTATCCTTACGGCTGAATCACCTCTGCCTTACTATCCTTACGGCTGAATCACCTCTGCCTTACGATCCTTACGGCAGAATCACTTCTGCCTTACTATCCTTACGGCTGAATCACCTCTGCCTTACTATCCTTACGGCTGAATCACCTCTGCCTTACGATCCTTACGGCAGAATCACCTCTGCCTTACTATCCTTACGGCTGAATCACCTCTGCCTTACTATCCTTACGGCTGAATCACCTCTGCCTCACTAGCCTTACGACGGATTTGAATCTGCATTATTATCTTTACTGTGGAATCACCTCACCTTCTTATCATTACGGCGGAATCACCTCTGCCTCATGATCCTTACGGCAGAATCACCACTGACTTATTAGCCTAATGGCAGAATCACCTCTCCCTCACTAGCCTTACGACGGATTCAAACCTGCATTATTATCTTTACTGCGGAATCGCCTTACCTTCTTATCCTTACGGTGGAATGACCTCTGCTTATTTATCCTCATGCCAGATCTATCTCTGCCTTATTAATCTTATGGGGGTTTACCTCTGCTTTATGATCCTTATGGGGGCATCACCTCCACCGTACCAACTCTGTGGCAGCGGTCACTTTGCCGATATACTCTTCATAAGCTGAGAATCCTCCAACGGGGTAGTTAGTGCCCTTCCCCCTCAAATCAGAGGATTTTGTGTTTCTGTTCACCCTACAACTCACCTGGCAGAACAGCCTCCTCCGTACAGCAAACGTCATGTACTCTAACACAGTAACAGAACTGTCTTTTTATGTATTTTATTTATTTATTTCAAATTGGACTTGCGAAAGGAAGCCTGGAGAATTAAATTCCTAGACGCATAAATTATGCACATTATTCAGTAAGTGCACAAACCTGTGCTCACCTGCAAATACAGTATGTCGCACCATACCCTGTCAGAGCTCCCACTTTCTTCCAGTTTATATGAGCGATTTTATTGATGGCTCCCTGGTACCTCCGTGACGCTGCCTCGGCAGGTCTATTGAGGGCTGAGTGAAACGGCCTTCTTTTATTCCATGCATAAAACATCCCATGAGAATTTCTGGTGCCCCACTTATTGCGTGTGAGAGGCCTGTGAGGAAATTATCTTATGTTTATTTAACTATAACACCCGAGAATCACCCTGGGAGGGGTATCTCGGCGCAGCTCAGAGTCCCAGGCGATAAACAAAACATCTAGAGCCCAAACAGCTCAGTCTTCAGAAGTTTTCTGAATTTAAGGTGATCAGTACATTTACGCATGTGTAAAGGTAACTGATTCCAATACAAAGGGGCAAGACAGGAGAAAGATCCGCCACCTGAGCGAGATTTTCTAATCCGTAGTACAGTAGCAAAGCTTTATCTGCTGATCTTCAAAGTCTGCCTGGCTGCTAGGGTGTAAGCGTTGAAAAAAGGTAGCAGGGGCCTTTGCCGTTTAGAGATTTGTGTGTTAAAGAGAAGATTTTAAAAATAATTATTTTGTGGACGGGAAGCCAGTGAAGCAAGCGCAAAAGAGGAGAGGATGCGGTCCCGGATGGGAGTTTCTGAAGGAGGGGAGCCGCCGTATTTTGGACAACTTGAAGTTTTGCTAGTAGCGTCTGAATTACACACGAGGGGGCTTCTTTACAAGCCCCTTGTGCCACCCGTACGTCACTTTTCCCATGTTAAAAATGACGCAAAAGTGGCGCAAGCGGTTTATAAATAAGCCCCGAGGAGCGCAGTCCGTACAAGGAGGGTTTGGGGGGCAGCAGAACGTAGTGAGGTCTGCCCCCCGGGCAGTTTGGGAGGGATCTGGGCTGGCCGGATTGGCCATTTTGTGGTTTGGGGCTTTTTCAGGGTGTAGCGCAATTGTAGCCCAAGTAGCCCAATGCTTATGTAATCCTATGAGGGGATTTGCCAGCCACCATTTTAGGTTTTGGTGACCTGGTGGCTGGCAGCAGGGTAGCTAGTAATAGTTTTCTTGGCCCCCACCCTCCCATCCCTCTTTTTAAGAATTTTAGCTGTGTGGAGTCTTTGGGGTTTATTCTTGGGTTCAGGCCTTGTTTGTGGAGACAGGTGCATACGGGATCTTATGAAGGTTGTCGCTTGGAACCGGTGCTTGCGGGGTTTTGAAAAGTTGGCCAGGGTTGGCACAGGTTTTTCGTTAAGTATTGGAAGTTTGTGAGCAGGGGCAGGAAAAGGGTAGGCAGGTAGTCTAAGTTTCAGGGTAGACGTTTGTTAGTTACAGTTGCAGGAAGGCAGGTAGCGAACGGGGTGTCTTTGGGGGGAAAAGTTTTAACTGCAATATTGTGTAATGTTGTTATGTTAATGCCAGGGTGGGGGAACTTTTGAGGGGATCGTAGGGGCGGGGGGGGGGGATCAGGGGTCAGCTATTTGATGTATAGCGAGGCTTTAGTTTTGTAAGGCAGTTGCCAGTTGTTTATTTTGTCGTTGCACCGGTTTCAATAAATCAATCATTTGTAGAGCGCGCTACTCACCCGTGAGGATCTCAAGGCGCAGAGGGGTGGCGGGGGGGGGGGGGGGGTGGGACTGCTACTGTTAAAACAACCAGGTCTTAAGAAGTCTCCTAAAGCGGCCTTTTTCACACACAAAATGGGTCTCGGTTTGGCTTGCCCCCCCTCCCTCCCAAAGGCAAAGCGAGCAACCAGGATAATGTATGGCCCATACAGCTTCTAAAGTCACGTGGAGAACGCTGTGTGCCCCGCGCATGCAGCACATCCAATGAGTGACGTAAACACAAGGAAATATGCACGATGCAAGTACACAGGTGTACACACGTGCCCATACCACGTGGAAAGAAGCTGGGTGCACGTGTTTGTTGCAGAGCTATGACTGCACCCGGCAGGTTACTTGTGTGAACCACATTTCACCCTAAAGGGCCCATAACCTGACAACGATGAATGTAAAGAAAAGAAGCGCGCCCACAGCGGAAGGGCAGAAGTGCAATCAATGTTGTTATTGATTTACGCGGGAAACAGATGCCTGACGACAACTCTCTCCGATCTGGGGTGCCTTCAGGGTCCAGCTGGGACAGAAAATAGACCCGAGCATCAAAACAAATGTGCCCCCATGAGTTAGTCAGGTAGGTAAAAATTGCCCCGCAGTCTGTCATTGGGGAAGTTTTAACTAGTAATTAAAGACCCACGTTTTAGCGGTTTTGCAGGGAATGGGAGAGCGCGTGCATTTGTTTCTCGCGGCAGGTCACGTTCTGTGCTAATAGGGAAATTAACAGTAAAAACCGCCCCACCAGACCATAAAACAGGCCCAAAAACATCCAAATGTCGGTCCACACTGTGACCTCTTCTGACAGTGCCAAGGTGCCCCACAGGCCAGTCTCACCCTAGATGCTTTGCGTGTTGCGTGAGTCATAACTGAATAGAGAGGAGCTGCACACGGAACAGCCTCTAGGCGCTTAATGTCTGACCTACGACCTTGAGGAGCCGCCATGTATGATTAGCTGGGCTCTGGCACCAAAAAGACAAGAGACGTCCTGACGACCCCTCGGAAAGGGTGGCCTGTCCAAAGTAAGCTCCCAGATGGGCTAATGAGGCGAGGCTGAGCCCCCCGTCGCCTCCATGTCTACGTGCCACCACCTCAGGCAGGCCCGGAGCCAGTCTGCTCTCGGAGCCGGGCCCTATGCGGACACCCCTCCGCTGGGCTAAGGTTTCAGGGTCGCTGGCGCGTCCCATTATCCTCTCGCGCCTTTTGTCCGGGATAATGTGGGGTTCACGGGCTGGTGCTTTGTGTGAGAAGGCCGAGGCGCACGTCCAGGAGCCATTGTTTGCATGAGGTGGCCGAGCTCCTTAACCCGCCCTCCCATCCCTCATCCCGGCCCGCTCCATTAAGGATCCTCCTGTCTGAACAGCGCTGACTTTAGAAGACAGAATGACCTACTTACCTGTGTCAATACCCCTCCCCGAGCCCGGCGAGTGATGGGAGCCAAGATAACATTCCACCTGGCAGAGCGCCCCCGCCTGGGGGAGGCACACCTCTCACAGGCAGCTGAGACAGCACTCATCCCTGCCGAGACCCAGGGGACAAGGGGCGTCACCCCCGTGGCTGCCACGTGGGCCTGGCCTGCTCCCGCTGTGAGATATCTGTGCGGAGGGACGAGAACGTGAATACAAGGACATGGTACCACTCCTCTGGCCATCGGGAAGGCTGGGCCCGGATTTAGAGCTCAATAAACGGCCCGGCATTGACCCCACGTGTGATCTCTGGCAAATCACGCTGTCACCGAGGGCTTAAATACAATTACTTGTAAGTGGTGGTGACGGCATGCAACGTGCCCCGAATAATTAATGGATTTCTTAAAATGTTGTTTTTTCATTCGAAGTGGGAGAAAAAAAATATATTCTCTGAAGATATTTTCTGTGCTCCGTCCTAAGATGTCTGCCGCGACTTTCAAGCTGTCTCCTACAGGACAGAGGCCGAAGTGATACCCTGAGAGGCGAGAAGCCTCCTGCGCGAATAGCAGCGGGCTGTACACACGCTGTTTGCATTTGGGCCCATCCAACGGGAGCAGAACACGGTCTAGACTGGGGTGAAGAAACAAAGAGCTACCCCCGGATCCGGGCAGCAGCAGGGCCGCCGCTACAAGAAGACCCGATGCAGGCACTTGCCTTATAGCATCAACGCAAACGGCCACAAGAAGGTGCTGATGGAATAAATGACCCAACATTGTCCTTGTGATGGGAAATAAATGCTTTACATCTCTCAGTATTCACTCTGGTTCTGGGTTTGTCCTCAAGATAACCGGGAAGTTTGATGCATGGCCAGCAGAATAACTGGGAAGTTTTATGTATGGCCAGGCCAGCGGAATAACTGGGAAGTTTGATGTATGGCCAGCAGAATAACTGGGAAGTTTTATGTATGGCCAGCGGAATAACTGGGAAGTTTGATATATGGCCAGCAGAATAAATGGGAAGTTTGATGTATGGCCAGCGGAATAAGTGGAAAGTTTGATGTATGGCCAGCGGAATAAGTGGGAAGTTTGATGTATGGCCAGCGGAATAAGTGGGAAGTTTGATGTATGGCCAGTAGAATAAATGGGAAGTCTGATGTACGGCCAGTAGAATAAGTGGGAAGTTTGATGTTCAGCCAGTAGAAAAAGTGGGAAATTTGATGTATGGCCAGCAGAATAACTGGGAAATTGGATTTCTGGCCAGCAGAATAACTGGGAAGTTTGATTTATGAACTCACTAAACAGAGAAGAGCTACACACAAAACTTATTAGTAACAGGTAATCGTGATAGTGAGAGAGACACAATACTATCCCTTACTATCAGAACCTAGAGTGTTTGTCAGAAGGAAAAAGCATTATTCTTTTAATACTGCCCTCACACACTTTGCAGTGTCATGCTTCATCACTGGGCCGCGTCAAACACCCCCGTGCAGACCAACACAGAGGGCGGAGCGCAATGTTTTAAGAGATGAAGAATGTAGTGGTGAGGTCACAGAAAGATGAAAGGTGATAACAAATACAAATAGTGACAGCAAAAACAAAACAAGGAAGAGTATTCCCTCAAGAAGGGACCACAGGAGTGCAGACATATATACTAAAACTACCTAGGAGGGGTCTGTCTTCAATTTTATTCCTGTCACCTCCTGGCAGGATTTAAAAATAAAATATTGGGATTAGTTAGGGGAGGTAAAGACCCCTAAATCCCAGCTGCTTGTACCAACATGTTTCTGCCAACATCAAACGCTCACAAGAGTCGTACTGGCATTCATCAGGGTGTTGGTCCCTTAGTTGTTTGGTCTAACCCCTATTTGGGGATTCATTACCTTCTAACGACAAACAGACGCTTATCGTTTTTATCCTGTACTCTGAACAGTTTGAGAGTGAACAATTTCTGAAAAAGAGTAGAGCATATTCTTTATCGTTCTACTTCTCTCATATACCTTCCATGAAAATAATAACTTTTCCATAAATTATAATGCCACCGAGTATCGTGTCTCCCAGGAGTAAACACCACACTACACCACTTAAGTGAAACTGACACAGGGCGTAATGAAGAGGTATCCATTGTTCCCATAATGTGAGGAACACAAATGTCTTGCCACAAAACCTACAAAACCACGTGTGAACACATCTTTGTAGTGCTAGAATGCCATGCTGTTACTCGCTTGTCACCCAAAGTACGTGCGGCTACCAAAGAGTATGAGAGAGGATGCAGAAAGGACTTACAAGGGTTTATTGGAAAATCTCCAAACCCGGGACCGGCGAGGGACCGTGGTACTATAGTCACACTCTATTTACCAAACGAAATGGAAGGAACAAACAACACCATCAGTTCAACTTCCCAATCTCTCGTAATTCATTGTAAGTACTTGTCTCTCACACTACTTCCACTCATATTACTTACTACTCCAAGGACCCACGGCACTAATCGTCCTCACATCGGTCCTCCGTCGATGGAGACAGAGCCAGATTACATTCATTTAAATATTGGCGTGTAAACTACCTCGACCGGTAAACGGCCTCCAAGCGTACGTAGTTCCGATCGTCAGATCCTGTGCGAAAGGAAAGACGGACAACTCCCGAATGGGAGTCTGTTCGTTTGAAGACTCACCGCAGCCATCTTAGCAGTCCTAGCTCACCCCCAATTAGCGTGGACTAGCCACAAACATCTCTGCTCCAAAGTGCGGACTTGCATTATTTCTGTTTTCTTAAGACGCAGTTCTATTAGGGACAATATAACATCTTTTTGTTTTTGCCTCAACAAATTCGTATGTCCCCCGTTCTTCACTATATCGCATCAAATGGGAGGATCATTGGGAGGGACAGTACCTACGTAAGGCCATCCAATCACGTCATGATTAGGTACCGTGACGGGCGACCCCACCATGTCCTCATACAGATGCATATTCCAACAGCTTTGTTGTTCAAGATCTTACTATTGGCAACGTCAGAGATATTCTAAACTCACATTGTATTTACCATGACTTCTTACGGATGCAAAACCAAACAGCTTTTACTGTGCAAGATCTTAATATTAGCAGCCTCAGGAGGTATTTTAAATTCGCATTTTATTTATCCATTTGTATCATTTTTTACCTAGCCCATACAGATGGAACCATGGGATGGAATAGTTTAGACCCCTTGTACTGCTTTTCAGTCTGTTTACCCACCGTTGTTCTCTGATAAACAGAAAACTGGCGATATCTAATGTATTGGGAGGTATAAAGGGTTTGTCCAATACAGTCCACCTTAAAGCATGTTCATTATGTGTGTTTTGGTGGAAGTGGGCTGTCAATTTTGTGTTTGTTTTGCTGCAACGTATTGTACTAAGATGCTCCAAAATGCGCGTTTTGACTTGGCGCGTGGTCATTCCAACATACAATAGGTTGCACGGACACCGGATCATATAAATCACATTCTCAGTGTTGCATGTAGTATGTTTTCTCTGCCCCCAGGGGTGATTAGTCCCAATCTCCACCTTTTTCCCATTCAACGACAAGGGGCATGCCCTACAAGAGCCACAAGCATAATGTCCCATCACAGGCGGCAAAAAATGTTCTTGATAGCAGCCGCTGTTGTCAGCCTTTGGTGTTCTCGGGCGTGTGTTAACAATGGTATCTTTTATGCTTGCACTTTTTTTAAAAGAAAATAGTGGGAGAGGTTGTTGTAACCCATTTGAGTTCAGGATCCTCCAGTTCTTTTGTACTATCTTTTTTACATAATTGGATGCTGTACTAAACGTAGTAACGCAAATACTGCTCTCAACTCTTTCTTTGTTTTGTGTTTGTAGGAGGGATTCCCTATTGCAATTTCTCGCTCTTTTCTGTGCCTTGGAAATAACTTTCTCAGGATAGTCTCTGTATTTCAATTTCTCACTCAGGATACTCGCCTCTTTTTTGTAATCCCCAATATCGGAACAATTCCTGCGGAGACGCAGGAACTGACCGTACGGCAAGTTTTCTTTCAGTGAACGGGGATGGAAGCTCTGAAAAGATAACAAGTTGTTCCTATCCGTAGGTTTATGAAAAACACTACTCGCTAAGCCGCCATTTTCTGCTCTTATCCAAAGGTCCAAGAAAGGTAGTGCCTCATTGGTCAGTGTGCTAGTGAAGAATAGAAATGGATTTCTATGGTTTAACCAATCCATAAAGGTGTCTGCCATGTCTCTGCTGCCTCTCCAAATGATAAGCACATCATCGATGCACCTACGCCATACCCTAATGTGTTCTAAGAAAGGGTTGGCTGATGTAAACACTGTATCATTTTCAAAATTAGAGACATACAGGCATGCCAGACTAGGGGCACGGGAACTACCCATGGAAGTTCCATGGGTTTGTAGGTAGAAACAGTCTTCAAACTTAAAGAAGTTCTTCGTTAGGGCCAATTCCAAAAGACTCAAGATGAATGCCCGAGGTGTGTTGTAATTCCATTCCTCAGCAAAGAGTATGTTCTCAATAACCCTTAATGTTTCTTGCTGAGGAATGTTCGTATACAACGATTCAATATCGAGTCCCATCATCAAGTCTCTGTCAGGGTCAAATTCAAGGTCTTTAATCAGATTCAAAACCTCTCTTGTGTCTTTCAGGTAGGCTGGCATTTTTTGTACAAGAGGGCGTAAAAAAACATCACAAAACTTGGACAAAGGTTCTAATATTGAGTTAGTGCCTGATACTATCGGCCGTCCAGGGGGGGGGCCGTGTTGGTTTATGCACCTTAGGCAGAATGTAGAAGTAAGGCACTGTTGGATGTAAATTACAGAGGAAAGCCGCTTCCTTCTGGCTGATCCAGTCGTTTCCAACTGCCTCTTCTACATACGTATTTATCACAATTCGTAGTTCCTCCGTCGGATCTTCCGGCAAAATTGCATAATTTCTTCTGTCACCCAGGAGACGGAGACATTCAGAATTGTACACATTCTTGTCCAAAATCAGTATCGCTCCCCCCTTATCAGCAGGTTTTATTATGAGTGTAGGGTCATCTCTTAGTTCATTCAGAGCTTCCCTCTCAATTTTGGAGAGATTAGAGAACGATTTTATCTTATCGGAGTTTTCCAACAGTTCAACTTCCCTCAATACTGCTTGTTCAAAAACAATGAGACATTGGTATAGTCTTCCATCTCTACCTACATAAGGGACTAGCAATTGAGATTTGTGTTGGTATGACCAACTACAGATCGATAATTATCCATTACCATGTTATACAGAACCAACCAATCACAAATTGCTTCTTCTCTTTTTTTTGCACTAACCACAATATTTATAAGGGGAGTGTGGTTATCAACAAAGTTCTATACTACACCTGTTCTTTGAACCAAGCTAGAGTTCTCTAGAGTGAACTTACAGTGCAGACTTGATAATAACTCCATTTTAACGTTGTAACTATGTAACGTCATCCGTTACGACCTCACAGACAATCACATTAGCTTAAGGTTTGCTTCTCGTTTCCAATGACAATATAATCTGTGTTTGGGAATATGTGAATACCAATCTCCATATGATTTATGGACATGATTGTATGTATCTCCTCTATCATGTACTATGTTCATCTGTCACATGTGAGTACTAATAAAGTTTTCTCATTTGAGGCACCACTTTTTACGTGGGTCAACAACGCGTGAGTGTTTGCCATTACCCTGCAATATGATTGGTCCCACTACCTATGGTGTCCACGTCATCTGCCTGAGACTTTCGTATCTTTGCCAGCACAAATAAGTTTGCTTTAAGAGTGGTTCTCTTGTTCTTTATACTAAAAGCATAGTCAAACGTAAGATGCTTTTTTGTTTCTTCGCCAAACATTTACTTGTTATTTGAGGCACCGGTATTACACTTCATTACTCGAGATGCGCATTAGAAACTACTGTTTCCTGGTTGTAATACGTCATCTTGTAGTCCGGATACTGGGCTCCGATTGGTACCGCCATTTACGCGGCTAACATGCTTTAAAACATGGTGAGATCGGAGCCTCGGCACCTCCCACAAACCCAGGAGGGTCCGAGGCACCGACGGATAGGTGAGTGTTGTAACCCTGATTACGCGTTTTACCTGGTTTACTCTCATTTTGAGAGTTACTTCATCGGCATAGTTACGCTGCATCACCTGTTAGTAATACATTCGAGTATCACAGAGTGGAGTCGACAGCATTCTCCCAAAGTTAGTCTAATAACACTTTGCTTTATGTATGTAGATGATACTGTCACACGCTTACTATGTGATTTTGAGGCATATAGGAGCATGCAAGCGTCATACATGCCCTCTTCTTACTACCTTGTTTGCTTTCTCTACTATAAGAGACATCTTCCGCCACATTTGTTATTTGGGATTCGTCTTTTACCCCCATTTGTCAGGGCACTGACATTAACTATGAGGTTTAACAAAGGAGGTATCTCTTGCGAGGCTACTAGCAATTTTATACGTCTGGCTTACATAATATAGCTAGGTTGAAAACTCTTGTAATAACACAATTGTATCCTTTTACCCACTTCTACTTCTGAATTCTCTCTTCAGAGCGGGGTCTCCAATACCTGAGTTAGTGACCAGGTGAGGTGAGGTCTGTATCTCGAGTGATGCAGGTGAGTGCACTGCTATATTATTTAAATAACGGTGTACCAGTATTCATTATGGTTAGCACAAATTGTGACTTTAGCATAAATTGTGACTTCAATATTAAGAATCGCTAATGTTGCGCTCTTTAGGTTTTTAAGGAAGTTACCATTCCAATTTCGAGAGCACTTAGATAATATTATTTGGTTTTTAATTTATCTATTACAGGAGTGAAGATTACCCTGCTCATTCAGAGATTTCATCACTTAAGGTTGTACCTATTAATAATTTTCATTTTCTACGACACTTATATATTTTTTCACTCACCAAATTTGCAGTAGCTAATTTTGACATAGGTCCTGAAGAAAGCCGGAAAAAGTTCCATTTTGGCTGAAACTAGTTGACCCATTGTGAAGTAACCTATTTGTTAAAGTTGCCTTTACATATTTTTAATAGGATTGGCATTGAGATGGTTATTAAAGGTTGTTTCTCTCTATTCCAACTCCTTTTTAATTTTCACTTTTTTGCACTGCACTAAGATTTCCATCACATAGGATGACTATCTCTGTATTGCTTATGACCACATTGGTCAGTTTTTGTATATCAAGTCCTTTATTCTGACTTTATTTGTTATCGCTCAGTTGCAATCTTTTGCTACATGGTTTCCCTCAAAGTTTTGAGGAGCAGTAGCCAAGATTGAAGGATTACCAAATGATGACACTGGCCTCTCTTGGCAGTTGATGGAAATCCTATCAACACTATGTGATTTTACTTTCTCTCACTGCTAGTCCTTTTTCCGAGTGATTGACTCTGGCTAGATATTTAGTCTTTTCTCTTTGTGCAACGAGGCAGGCTGGTTTGTTCCTTATGTTCCACTCTCTCGTAGACCACCAGTTTCCTTTGTATTAGTGTTAATGCTATTGGGGATTGGAACTGTTGTTTGGTCGTTAAACTTTTCCCTTAGACCCTATTTCTCCCTCCAGGAGGCACACATTAAGTTTGATGTATGGCCAGCGGAATAAGTGGGAAGTTTGATGTACGGCCAGTAGAATAAGTGGGAAGTTTGATGTTCAGCCAGTAGAAAAGTGGGAAATTTGATGTATGACCAGCAGAATAACTGGGAAATTGGATTTATGGCCAGCAGAATAACTGGGAAGTTTGATTTATGGCCAGCAGAATAACTGGGAAATTGGATGCATGGCCAGCAGAATAACTGGGAAGTTTTATGTATGGCCAGCGGAATAACTGGGAAGTTTGTTGTAAGGCCAGTACAATAAGTGGGAATTTTGATGTATGGCCAGCAGAATAAATGGGAAGTTTGATGTATGGCCAGCAGAATAAGTGGGAAGGAAGTTTGATGTATGGCCAGCAGAATAAATGGGAAGTTTGATGTACGGCCAGTAGAATAAGTGGGAAGTTTGATGTTCAGCCAGTAGAAAAAGTGGCAAATTTGATGTATGGCCAGCAGAATAAGTGGGAAATTTGATTTATGGCCAGCAGAATACCTGGGAAATTGGATGTATTGCCAGCAGAATAACTGGGAAGTTTTATGTATGGCCAGCAGAATAACTGGGAAGTTTGATGTAAGGCCAGTACAATAAGTGGGATGTTTGATGTATAGCCAGCAGAATAAGTGGGAAGTTTGTTGTATGGCCAGCACAATATGTGGGAATTTTGATGTACAGGCAGTAGAATACGTGGGAACTTTGATGTACGGTCAGACTGGGAAGTTTGATGTACGGCACAGCAGAGTAGCTGGGAAGTTTGATGTAAGCCCAGTAGAATAAATGGGAAGTTTGATGTACGGTCAGCAGATTAACTGGGAAGTTCGATGTACAGTCAGGAGAATAACTGGGAAGTTTGATGTACGGCCAGTCCATCTGAAAAACTGGTGGATATGGGGACGAATCAAGTATTTGTCAAGTGAGGCTAAAATATGAGAACAGCCCAAGAGGTCTATGTGCCTTACAAACAGATAGGTTCTCTGGCTGGCCACTCTCCCTCTGCACTCTGACCACCTTGTAATGTCCTCTTGGGAGAACTGTGCTTCTTTCGTCATTAAAAAACAGTAGCTAGCTGTAAATCACAGAAAGATGATGCAGAGCAAGGATTTATCACAACCCGCAGACAACTGGAACTGGTGGACGAGGCAATGCCCTCAGGCCATGGGCCTACACATTGCAGAGTTATTGATAGGAAATGTACCTACGGTTGAGACTACTAGTCCATCGGAAAAGTCATTATTGATCGAGAAATACTCTGGTCATTTTGGTGAATCTTCTCAAAATATTGCAAAACAGTATTTGATCACATTCAAATGTTTCTTTAAGGTTTCATGCAGAGTTGTCAACGGGACCAACATTTACAGGGAAGCCGTACAACCTTTTTCCATTTGAAGTCCCACAGCTAAAATCAGTGGGAGGATTTCCACCAAACTTGCTAGGCAATGGCAAGTGGTTTAACCAGAAATCCCTGTGTAGTTTTCTGTAAATCAGTTAATAATTTATGAAATATTAGAAATAGAATGCTATCAAGCTGGGTTTACAGTTTGGTTTGCCAAATCGTTGGCAAACCAAAATTTGATTGAGTAAGCGACTTTGCGATGCCTTTTCTCTTGCTGGTCACTTTGTGGAATGTTATGTTCTGTATATTTGTAAATGCAAAAAGAACAATTGATGGACAGAATGCAGAACAATGTCACACATTAACCCCAGTACAGAGATCTGAGCCTAAATTGATTTGTTTTGCTCCCCATGCCATTCCAGTTTGAACCCAGCCATATGCAAATCAGTCTTGACCCTACACCCAATGGGAACAGTCCAGCCTGAACTGCCAGGCCAGGTCCTCCCTGGACAGGAAACAAGCATCCTAGGACCGGTTTCGGGGTTTCACCCCTCATCAGCCAGGATAGCTCGACTCCAGTGGCATTGAGATCACGGGACCCATTTCATGTTCCAGGATGCTTGTTTCCGGTTCAGGGAAGACCTGGCTCCGCAGTTCGGGCTGGACTGTTCCCATGAGGCACAGGGTCAAGACTTATTTGCATATAGCTGGGTCTGAACTGAGGTGGCGAAGTAAGCTAAAGAAAGATGATGGATTCAACCCAGATCTGTGACTGGGGTGAGTGTCTGATAAGTTTCAGTGCTCCGTCCATCATCTCCTTGTGTTTGCTTTGTTCGCCCTAAGTTGGCAGGGTATGCCCAGACATGGGTGCCTTGCTCACTTTGCCACTGGATTCAAGCTAGCCTGGCTGATGAGGGGTGTTACCCTGCAACTGGTCCCAGGATGCTTGTTTCCTGTTCAGGGAAGACCTGGCTTTGCAGTTCGGGCTGGACTGTTCCCATGAGACACAGGGTCAAGACTGATTTGCATATGGCTGGGTCTGAACTGAGGTGGCAAAGTGAGCTAAAGAACGATGATGGACTCAACCCAGATCTGTGACTGGGGGTGAGTGTCTGAAAAGTTTCAGCGCTCCGTCCTTCATCTCCTTGTGTTTGCTCTGTATATTTGTAAAGCGCTCAGACTTGCCACATAATTGTGTAATATCAAAAGTATAAACTACAAATATGTAAAACCCTGCATGATGCACACGAACTTGAACTATCTTCCAAGTCCTCAACGATGCATAGTGCTTGTTGACACAACATGAGTATAATTTTTCTTTATTTACATCCCTGCAACGTCACCCCGGGTCTGACCCATCCTTCCCATGCGGTTTGTGGAGGTGGAGGAAGAGGGGGCAGCTCACAGCTGTCCCAGACTCCTAGGCTCCTATCAGGGTGGGTTTTGCTGATTCAGCACAGAGCCCAGCACGTTTTATGCGCCTACAGGGCGTTAAGGGATTCATCTAACCAAATTTCTCTCTCAGTCAGTGCTTTATTTTCAGACAGTTCAACTCGGAAAGCAGTGAACAATAATTGCCTCTTTCTGAGATGTGCTGTCTGAAAATAAAGCACTAACTCTGAGAAATAGTGGGTTGAATTCACCTTACATCCTGCAGGCGCATAAAACAGGCGCTCGGCTCTGAGGTGCCCCAGAAAACTCCAGCAAGGGCCCCGGTGTCATTCAAAAGCTGGAAAACTCTCGATCAAATCAGAAATATAACACCCGAGCCTGGCTGCCAAGGTTTCAGATTGCTATGTGTGACGCTTTCATAATTTCAGTCCAATTATGAGTGACATTTCAATGTCCAGGACTGACACTTTCTCGTGAGCAAAATCACACATTAAAGACGAAGGAAACATATAAATACCAGAAAATAAACCCATTTGATTATAGGGAAACTCTAAGAAGATCTTGAAACAGGTGCAAAGCAAACGATCTTTGCAGCATGCATGTTAGCCCTGTGTGCTATTTTATGGAGGGTCAAAACTGCTTGGACAAGTAACTACCGAGCAGGGGCTTTTACACCCATGTTGAAGTCCATCATCCCGTCTCCCAAGTCAGCCGCAGGTGTGGCTGAACCACAAGTAAGAAAAGTAACTCTGTCGCAAAAACAATAACTCACTGAGCGGTCTACATATAATACAGTTCCTGATGTCAAGGTACACAGGTCTCCAGCAGGAACTTTTACACCCAAGCACACCACTCCATCTCCCAGCTCACCGCAGGTGCGGCTGGACCACAAGTAAGAAAAGGATTGCTGTGGCTAAAGCAAAAACCCTCTGAGCTGTCTACATAAAATACAGTTTGCGATGTTGTAATGTGAAGGCACACGTTCTTTGGTGTCTGCACTACTATATGGTGAGAGACAACTCATAGCTGTCACTCACAGCCGGCAGTCAGGGCGCCAAGTGGTCAACCCAAATTTAAAAATGAGCTCTAAGCGGTCCGCCCGGGTCGGCGCGCTGCTACCTGCAGTCCAGCTTCTCAGCCAGCGGCCCAGATGAGCTGCCTAAGTGATGAATTTATTCACTATCTCATGCACTTGACAGCCACGGGCATTGATTGAGGGCAAGAGGCTGAGGCACACACATAGCCGGATGGCAGAGTGAGCCAGGGCCGCCGCATCATTTCAAGAACATCGTATGCGGCTCGTGAAAACACACTGACCAGACTACATAGGGATACCTGCCTCCGAGTTCTGCTGGCCACAACGATTCCCTTTGTCAAACGCGTTGTGCAGGGCATTCAGGCTCATCAGCAGCTGTGCTCTGGGCTCCATGTGGAGTTGGCTCCGGCGCGCGCGCCGGGGATGGCGGTATGAGCAGAGCCATTGCCTCTGCAGTCCCACAGCTTACTTTAAAAACTGCAGACACCCGCTTACGCCGCCGCAGGCAACACCAGAAAGTGAGGTCCACGGGTCCTCCGCCTATCACTGTCTCGTACACAATCTGCCTGGGGTCAGTTTGATGTCTTGGTAATTGCCATTAGGTGCTGCCTCTCCTGACATCACGGAGTTAGAGGCACCACGGAAGTCCCGACCTTCCAATATTGATACATAGTTGTGCGTTACCTCAGCCAACTCCCAAGCCTGCAGGGAGCAGCGCGCTCGCTCGCTATGCCAGCTTAATAGTTTCACTATGACTCAGCATAGCAGCGCTATGACTTGACTGCTGAGGCAGGCGCTATGCACAGGCGCTTTGCTTATTATGTGAGACTACTAGTACAGTGATGCGGATCACCACACTGAAATGCGTTAGTCTAACGCCTGGCGCGTGGTACTTGGCAGAGCTGCCAGAGGAGCAGAATAAGGGCCGCGGGCAGCTTATGATCTGCATGAAGCAAAAATAATAAAATAAAACAAGCAGTTGCTGCTCTTTTCCACAGCGGTTTGCGGACAGAGGACACCGCATTGTTTCTGCACGTGCCTGTCACAGATAACACCTGGGACAGGAAGTTCGCTGCAGTCTGCAAGTAAATGGCTGCAAGGATTTTGACCGGTAGGACGTGTACTTGCGGCGTCCTTGATTATGGCGTCACTGACGTCACTCTCTTCCACACACCTGCGATACTGGAAATACAGGCTTCTTTCAATATATATCAGTTACTTGGATGGTAATCGGTCAATTTCTAGAATGAAGAACGTCAGCCTGAAAAATGTAGCCTAATGAAACATCCTTTTAAAGAAGTCAAAATGATGAAATATCTTTTCCAAGAAAATATAATGTTTTTGCTGAAAAAGTAAATGTTATTGAACAAAAGTAGCCTTTCTTTTATGCCTGCTGTGATCTGGAAAAAAGACGACAATACAGGAAGTAAGAAGAGCACAGCGAGATGAAGGTGTTAGAAAGGAAAAGGGGGTGGGAGTAGAGGATGGAGGTGGGGAGTAGTTAGGGAGTAGTAAACTCATAAAAAGAACTTGCATAAACGTGGAAGAACAAGTAACCTACGGGTATGGAAGGCAGGGGAAAGGTGGACTGGATCAGGAGTGGGGCGGAGAGAAGAAACCCCCATCACTTTCAAAAAGAACAGGGAGCGTTGTGAGGGGAGCCCCCTCAAAAGAGCCAAAATACCTAGTCTGATGGAAAGAAGTTTTCATCAAGAAAGTCTTTAATCGGGTTTCCACAACCTGGTGAAAGCCATTCTTACAAGAAAAAAACGTTAATTATTTCAAGTGAAATATTTCGACAGAAGCATGCTGTTCAGGTTTTGTTTTGAGTTAAGCAGATTTAACCACTGGGACATCTAGCTTCGGGAAATGGTACTACAACTCCAGTTATTACCACCAAGGAAACCGTATTACTAGGTCTGCACTGGTCTCTATTTTTATGAACACTGATGACAGCAGAACTGACATGTGAGATAACATTACAAGTGGCATAAAAATACCACTATAGCCATCATCCTCAACGCCACTGAAGCTGCAAACATTTTCTGTTTTCCACATCTCTTTGCCGACAGTGAAAATGTTCGCTTGTTTCCATACCCGAAGCCCTGGGCCTGCATGGCACCACCGAAGGCCGTGCACGGCTGGCTCTAGGGGAAGTGGGACTCACCGTAGGAGGCAGCTCTCATTCTTTACATATTTTTATGCTTCATTTATTAAAAATGTATCACCTGAATCTAATTTTCTTTATTTTTAAAGTTGGCGGGTGGGGATCTGAAATAACGTGATAGGCTGGTTGTGAGGACCAGGGGTCATAGGAGACACAAGACCAATAAAAACAAGAGACAGGCCTGGCAAGAAGAGAGACTGGCGGATCTGGAGGGCTGGCCAGAGACACCAGGCGCACAAAGATATCAGGGGGGCTGCCAGGACAAGATCACTAAGAGAGCCCCGAGGGAACTCCCTGGGGACTTTAGGAGCCCTCAGAAACACTGGTGCGTTGCCTTGCAACTGCTTGGCTGTATAGATCGCCATCTCGTAGTCTTGCCCACCACTTGCTTCTTGTCTGCACATGGGTTGTTTTTCCGCTTCCCATACTTGTGGTAATTCCTCCTGTTGTTGATCGTGTACTATGGGTAAAAGGAAAGCTGTAGAAGGAGGATCCATGGCCAGTAGTAAAAAGGGTAAAAAACCGAAGAAAAGTATTCACACTGCCATGAATTGCGTCCTGACAAGAATCGAGGGGATAGTTAATGACTGTGAGGATTCGCTAGTTGGTGGGCAGGCGGAGGATCAGTTAACTAAAACACCTTCAAACTCTACTCGCACGATTCCATCTATGTTCCATACTCAGTGTTCGATTAAACAGCAAAGTATTATTTCACCCCCCGATATAATCACCTCTGACCCTCAAATATCATCTAAACAGACCGTGGGCACTATGAATGGTATAGAAGGAGATTTAGACACTCCTCATTGTGCCCCCCAATCCATCTTATGTTCTAACAGGTTTGCCCCCCTTGATCCTGATTTATTTCAAGCAACTAGCTCTGTCGCAAAACTTGCTGACGATTCCGAGGCCCCAGTTACATCTGATGCTGACACCTTAGCGACTCTTTTTGAGAGAATCAAGAAATTAGAGGAGTTAGTGGGGGCCCTTACCAAGAGGGTCGAGAGTCTTAGTTTAGGTCAAGCACCCTCTCCGATTTCTCCTCTTCCACTACCATCTTCCGGGGCAGTTCCCTGCAGGATGAAGCCTGCTCCCTCAAAGCCAATCCCTGCCAAAACTAATGTCGGTCATGTACAGGAGGGGGCTCATAATGCGGATATCACATCTAGAATAAACGGCCAGATTAACTCATATGCGGACATGACAAGATGCCCTGACCCAGCAAGCACACCGAATGTTAAGGCCTTTAATAGACGCCCCCCTCGTTCCTTTCCATCTCATAGACAGGGCAATAACAACCAACCACTCCACTCCCCAGCTAATTCGGCAAATTTCCAACCTGTGCACGCCAACTCCTCTGTCTTTATGACCCATGTTCCAAAATTGTCACCAAGGTCTACCTTTGAAAACAGTGTATCTCTTCATAACAAAGTTATACACTGGTTGAGACATGTCAGAGGGTGTAGATCAATCATTAGAGAGGACATCATAAGGACAAAAAGGCTATCACGGGCGGATGCTTCTACAGATTGTGTCGAGATTGTGTTTGGGGACCCTGTCTTAGCAGAAAATGTATTACTCCTGGAGTTTAGGTCATCTCCTCCCGCTCTCTCTTCAATCCAGGTTCGTAGGTTCCCCGCATGGTCTGAACAGAGGGGGGACAGGACTCGGGCTTAGGACAGGTGGATTGACTAACCAATTTCTACATGACTTCACCTGCACATATTTTCACATCTCACTGCATTGGGGGGCTGGATTCGAACACTATTCCCATTCCCAACCTGTCCTCAAATGATTTGGGTGAAACAGTTGATACTTTGGTAATCAATGAGGGATGCCAAGATAGTCAGGTGGTGGACTTGAGGACCCCCCTAACTCCTGCTCCCTCGAGTGTTATCAATTTTTTATCATGGAACATTGCGGGGCTCGGGAAGAACCTCGCAGATCCTGTTTGGAGCGATTTCATCGACAAGTTTGATGTTATCCTCTTTCAGGAAACCTGGAGTTTGGTCCCCCTGCATAGATCAGGGTTCATCACTCATTTTGTCCCCGCAATCAGATCCATAAGAGGACGGCCATCGGGGGGTCTCCTAATTTGGATTAACATCAACTTGAACTGGGTAATCAAGAGGCACGTAATTACATCTCACGACCTCCTCCATTTATCCATCAAAGGGGTCGACGACCAACCCCCGCTTGAAATATTCAACATCTATGCTAGGGGGACCCCTGGAGCACGGGAAAGCCCTGCTGTTTCGGCTCTTGAGTCCGAATTAACAGCATTCACTTTCAAGGTGGATGTCGTCGTTGCCGGGGACTTTAATTGCACTTTTGAGCCCCTGAGCAGCGACGACATCCTGGGCATTGGAGATGCCGACTCTAAGCAGGGCATACCCCAACTTACTCTCCCGCCAATAAAGAAATGGTCTAAGAGAGCTCTGCAACTTAATGTGCTAACACTGGAGTTCAATTTGAGGGCCACAAATGGACGAACCTGCTCAGATGGTCAGGGAGCCCCTACTTTCACGAGGACTAGAGCTCCCTCGCGCATTGATTACATTCTGTTGGGCATCGAGCTTTGGCCAGATCTTATCGACATGGAAGTAATCAACAGGTGTGAGAGCGATCACAGCCCCCTGTCCATGAAGCTCAAGCGTGAGTTGGTTACTACCTCCATCGAGCACTCCAACAAACAGAGGCCTGGGGCAAGAGAGGTTGTCCCGACCAATTGTAATAGGCGTCTTAAGTGGCCAAGGGTGGTAAAACGCAAATTGGACCTGGAAAAAATTAAAAGGATAGTGGAAGAAGGCTCTATAGCCCTGGATATGCCCAGGGGCTGTCTCTGACAGGCCCCTTCTTCTCCCCAACACTTTTTAGAGGTTTATCATCAAACAGTGACAAGGGTGGGGAACTTTTTTGTGATGCAGGAAAAGGGGGACCATAAGTGCCCTCCCCCCAAATCAGAAAACCTTTGGTTCTCACAGGACTGCAGGGAAAAAAGACAGATTCTATCTGAAGTCATTAAACATAAGGTTCAACCAGCCATTGTTAAAGCCCGAAAAACTTATTATGAAACTATCAGGAAGGCGAAGAGACTGTGGGAGGAAAGCCATTGGCAGGATTTAAAGGCCGCAGCTTTACAAAAAGACTCAACTCCCTTCTGGAGTCTCATTAATGTCCGGTCCAAGGGAGGAGCTGACCCAATCCCCAATCATATAACGGGGAGTCAATGGCACCAGCACTTCTCTGATCTTTATTCATTTGGGGAAAAAATGGCTCCAGAGAATCTGACCCCGGTAATTGAGAACTTGGTTCCCCTGGAGATAGAGGCCGCGTTTGGACTATCAGAGGTCCTCTCTGCAATTAATATGATTGCCCCAGGAAAAGCAGCAGGACCTGATGGCCTCCCTGGCGATCTCTTGCTACACGACAAAGACCTATGGGCAGAATTTATTCTACGCATTTTAAATAACTTAGCTTTGGGATGCCCGGTCCCGGATTCTTGGAAGGGGGCGGAGGTGGTGGCCATTTATAAGAAAGGGGATAGGGGGGACCCTGCCAACTACAGACCGATTAGTTTAATCGATGTCCTACAAAAAGTGGTCGGCAGAGTCCTCCTTACTAGAATCAAGGCCTGGATAGATGAGGAGGGTATCCTGAGCCATTTTCAAGCCGGTTTCAGGGAGGGGGTTGGCACCATTGACCAGGTTTTCAGATTCTGTACCATACATTGGAAATCTGTAGCTATTGAAAAAGGCAGCCTGTATTTGGCTTTTATTGATTTAAAAACGGCCTTTGACCTGGTCCCACAATTACAGCTGTGGCAGGTCCTGTATGACTTGGGCATCCCCCCCCTAATCTTGGACCTCCTCAAACGCCTTCACGAAGGGAATTTTGCCAAAGTCCGATGGGGGCACCAGGGACAGCTCACAGAGAGGATTACCGTCGAGAAAGGAGTACGCCAGGGCTGTGTTTTAGCTCCGACCCTGTTCTCTCTCTTTATAAATGGGGTGGCAGACCACTTGAGAGAGGACACGGTCGATGCACCAATCCTGTGCGGGGAAAAAACACCTACCCTGCTCTTTGCTGACGACACTCTGTTGATATCTAAAAGCCCTATGGGCCTACAAAGATTGCTCTCCCATTTCTCCCATTTTTGTGACATCAGGGGCTTGAAAATAAACACTTCTAAAACCAAGCTAATGGCACTATCACCCTCTAGAAATTTTAGGAATAATATTAAGCTCAACAACACTATTCTTGAGCTAGTTGAGGCTTTTGATTATCTTGGAGTCAGGGTAAACAATAAGCTAAAATGGGCTCCCCATCTATCGAAAATGCTTCTTGCCCATAAGAGAGCCTCAGGGGCAATAGCGAAACACCAGAGACTCTCTTACAGCAGGCCCATTGCTGCGGCAGTCAAGGTCTATGAGGGGAAGGCAATGCCAGCGGCCCTATACGGGGCGGAACTGTGGGGGTTCGAAAACCTAACAGAGCTGCTTAGATCTGAGAATAAGTTCTTCAGAGACTTACTGTCGCTCCCTCTGTCTACCCCACTAGTTCCTCTCCGTTATGATCTTGGCAGACAAAACATTAGCAATGTAGCCAGGCTGCGCCCCTTACTATACTGGGCAAGGCTCCGGAGAACCCCTGAACTCCACCACTATGCATCTGCCCTCGACGAGCTAATAAAACTTGGAGCTGAGCGCAAGATTCCCTGGGTATCAAATTTGAAAAAGGAGCTCCAGAAGATAGGTCTGGAAGAGGCCTGGGAAACCCAGCTCCCCCCACCCAAATCTATGAGAAAAAAAGGCTTACTGGGAATGGGCTATGACTAATACCCTAAGAAATCAGGGAGGTGAGCTAACTTTGAATTTCCTGGATGTGAAACCTGCACCTAGCATGGAACTCTTTCTCGACATTATTGAATCTCCTGAAGATAGGTCCCTTTATCTCAAGATGAGATATGGTACTCTCCCACTCTTCGAGTTTCAATCTAGATGGAGCACGGCACCCGCAAGTCCGAAAGGCTGTCCCGGTTGTGCCTCGCCCTTGGAGTCTATTGGTCACTTTCTATTTGCATGTAAAGCATACCGGCAACCAAGAGCGAGATGGTTGATACCGGTTTGTAAAAATATGGGGACCAGGTCTGCCAGGGTGGCATTGCGCATCTTGATCTATGATACATCAGTCCCTAGCGTCATCTGTGGGACTGCTAAATACTTGGGCTGGGCCTGGAGGATTAGACGCAAGCTCCTTAAGGTGCAACAATTTTAAGATATAAACTTATCCCTGCTGCCCACAAAGAATATCATTGCCAAAGGTACTGACAAATGGGGGTCTTTGTTTACACTGTACATACATATTTATTGCCATTTTTATTGCTTTTAATTGTATAAGGTTCGAAGTATATAATTGTAGTGGGTTTTAAACTGTTTTTATACTTATTGTACCAAACTTTTATGATATTTTTTTAATATATCGAATAAAGTAACTACAACAACGAATCCATACTTGTATCCTTCCTGTGAGGGGGTCTGCTTTGTTTGACTTGCACCACTGTATTGGCTGTCTAATGACCGGTTACGCGCTGCCCCTACGTGACTGACGTGTTCCTCTGGTGCCGCCTCCCGATTGTATCCTTCCGCGGTCTTCATTGCTGCAGGTCCGGTGCTCCCCAGTTCTCAGGCAGGCTGGTGGCTTTGGCCCGTTACCAGCACTTCCTTACTATGACCCTGGTAAGTCCTGGACCGGCGCGGGGCTTATGGCTGGCGGTGGTTCCGCCTTGTAATTGCTGTCTCCCATGCCCTTCATCCAGGCAGCACTGGGAGGGGCTGCGCACGTCAATGCGTTTCTGGAGAAATACCGCTTCACGTGAAGCTGGTATCGAAGGACCAAAGATGCCCCCGTGTTTCTCTGACCCTAATGCCAGGGCTCGAGTCGGGGTACCACGCGGGTGGACGGCGTCCCCCCACTTATTTTACCAGGTTTTTCCGGGTGGACGCCGTCCCCCCTGCCCAAAAGCTGGACAGCATTGTGTACCAAAGATATGCTAATATTTGTAATTGGAGACTTTAAGAGGCACCGGTGGTGTGTGCAGGCTAGAGTGATTGGGAGGCGGAGCGAGCAGGCGTTGGCGGTTAACGCTTGGAATATGTGTCCTTCTGTATCTTGTGCACTTTTGAGCACTTCGTTGTGCAACTGGGGCACCCCCTCGGGGGAGTGGGGGGGAGGGGGGGTTGCAAAGGACATCGAGGAACAGACCAGGGGTAGCAGTGCTGTGAAATGCCCCGTCATCTAAAGGCATATGAATACTCATGAGATTCCTGTTGTGACGTCACTTCCGGTGACAGCGTCCCCCCCACTTCTTTTCATGAGATTCCTGTTGTGACGTCACTTCCGGTGACAGCGTCCCCCCACTTCTTTTTTTAGGACTTGTGCCCTGCCTGATGCCCCAGTCGAGAGGATGTAGGCAAAGCTGTGGGATACGTCATGGTATATCGCAATATCCTCTGCAGTCACAGCATCTCACAGCAATGTTGTATTTTTAATATAATTTACAAAAATATCATGTCAGATTTTCTATAACTAACTCCAATGGGGCGATATTTGTGCAAACAACGTTTTATACACACTATTAATGTCAGACGAAATTGTGACCGTGATGTTCGGGCTCCATATCAGATGGGTACAGGGTGCCTGGGGGAGGGGGGGGGGGCAGCGAACCCACACACACTTGCAGTTCAGGACCCCCAGGCCCTCTCGCTCTTTTCTAATACATGATTGTTGCACACACTTATTCCCAGAAAAGCTGGACGTAGTGTGCCAACTGCGTGTGAAAATCACAGATTTTTGTGGGTGAGTGTAATTTAATGGATTTCTTCACCTGGAAAAGTATTTTGCAGGTGAATAAAGATAGCAACGTTTTAAGGTTAAATTGGCCCGTACCAATAAACTAACAGGCTATAGTTTACTGGCAGGAGATGTGTGGGTACGTGGATAGCCGTACTCGCAGCCTCATCGCTGTGGGTGGACACACCTGGGGGCTGTTGCGCACCCTTAGCAAGCAGGAACTGTGCAAACCTCATACACAAACGCCTGTATTTCTTGAAGCCCCTGTTTTTGAGTCTGTGTCCCCCCAAACTACAAATAGTGTAATAAGATACTGATAGCAATACGAAGGCGCTCGGCCTGTGGAGTTAAGGCCCGGCCCAGGGCTCCGCCCTGTGTCCCTCGCCTCAGAAGCATGCGCAGAGCACTCCGATGTCATTCTTGGCCCTGCAGGGAGACAACGCAGCAGTCTTCACGGCACACCAGCAGTTCAAGGGTTACTTCCGCGGGAGGCCCCGCGCACAGGTGTGACCTCTGAGGCCCCCACACCTGGGCCAGCCTCACCTGGGGTTTTATTGTTCCACTTGAAGCCGTGAGAAAATCTCTTAACCCTGGCGCTGACGCATCGGACACACGGCTGCGGCTTCTGTGTTTGTTTCTCGGATGCGTTCCGTCTGAAAAGGAATGTTCCCCTCATTGCTCCTGCCAGAGAGTGCTCAGGGGATGTTTTTTTGATGCTCTGGCAGGGTTGTTTTCGAGTTCAGCTGTGTTGTCAGGAGTGAGAGCCAAGCCAGCAGCAGCCAGCACTCCAGCAACGCTCCCAGAAGAAAGAGGAGCCGTGGCCGTGTCACCTGCCACGCACAGGAGCACGTGAGTGCATACATATCTCTCGCTGCATCACTGTGGTACTCCCATCACTGGGGAGCATCCATCACTGGTACCTCAGCGCTGCAGAACCTTCATCACTTCGGTACCTCCGTCACTGGGCTATCTCTATCACTGCAGTACCTGCAGCAATGCACTATCCCGCATCCATCACTCTAGTATCTCCATCACTGAGGTACCGCCAGCAATGCACTATCCCAAATCCATCACTCCACTATCTCTACCACTGAGGTACCTCTAGCAGTACCTGCAGCAATGCACTATCCCAAATCCATCACTCCACTATCTCTACCACTGAGGTACCTCTAGCAGTACCTGCAGCAATGCACTATCCCGCATCCATCACTCTAGTACCTCCATCACTGAGGTACCTCTAGCAGTAACTGCAGCAATGCACTATCCCGCATCCATCACTCTAGTATCTCTATCACTGAGGTACCTCTAGCAGCACCTGCAGCAATGCACTATCCTGCACCCATCACTCTAGTATCCCTATCACTGAGGTACCTCTAGCAGTACCTGCAGCAATGCACTATCCTGCATCCATCACTCTAGTATCCCTATCACTGAGGTACTGCCAGCAATCCATTATCCCAAATCCATCACTCCCCTATCTCTATCACTGAGGTACCTCTAGCAGTACCTGCAGCAATGCACTATCCCAAATCCATCACTCCACTATCTCTACCACTGAGGTACCTCTAGCAGTACCTGCAGCAATGCACTATCCCGCATCCATCACTCTAGTACCTCCATCACTGAGGTACCTCTAGCAGTAACTGCAGCAATGCACTATCCCGCATCCATCACTCTAGTATCTCTACCACTGAGGTACCTCTAGCAGTACCTGCAGCAATGCACTATCCCGCATCCATCACTCTAGTACCTCCATCACTGAGGTACCTCTAGCAGTAACTGCAGCAATGCACTATCCCGCATCCATCACTCTAGTATCTCTACCACTGAGGTACCTCTAGCAGTACCTGCAGCAATGCACTATCCCGCATCCATCACTCTAGTATCTCTATCACTGAGGTACCTCTAGCAGCACCTGCAGCAATGCACTATCCTGCATCCATCACTCTAGTATCCCTATCACTGAGGTACCTCTAGCAGTACCTGCAGCAATGCACTATCCTGCATCCATCACTCTAGTATCCCTATCACTGAGGTACTGCCAGCAATCCATTATCCCAAATCCATCACTCCCCTATCTCTATCACTGAGGTACCTCTAGCAGTACCTGCAGCAATGCACTATCCTGCAACCATCACTCTAGTATCCCTATCACTGAGGTACTGCCAGCAATGCATTATCCCAAATCCATCACTCCACTATCTCTACCACTGAGGTACCTCTAGCAGTACCTGCAGCAATGCACTATCCTGCAACCATCACTCTAGTATCTCTATCACTGAGGTACCTCTAGCAGCACCTGCAGCAATGCACTATCCTGCATCCATCACTCTAGTATCCCTATCACTGAGGTACTGCCAGCAATGCATTATCCCAAATCCATCACTCCACTATCTCTACCACTGAGGTACCTCTAGCAGCACCTGCAGCAATGCACTATCCTGCATCCATCACTCTAGTATCTCTATCACTGAGGTACCTCTAGCAGTACCTGCAGCAATGCACTATCCTGCATCCATCACTCTAGTATCTCTATCACTGAGGTACCGCCAGTAAATGCACTATCCCAAATCTATCACTCCACTATCTCTACCCCTGAGGTACCTCTAGCAGTACCTGCAGCAATGCACTATCCTGCATCCATCACTCTAGTATCCCTATCACTGAGGTACTGCCAGCAATGCATTATCCCAAATCCATCACTCCACTATCTCTACCACTGAGGTACCTCTAGCAGTACCTGCAGCAATGCACTATCCTGCATCCATCACTCTAGTATCCCTATCACTGAGGTACTGCCAGCAATGCATTATCCCAAATCCATCACTCCACTATCTCTACCACTGAGGTACCTCTAGCAGTACCTGCAGCAATGCACTATCCCGCATCCATCACTCTAGTATCGCCATCACTGAGGTACCTCTAGCAGCACCTGCAGCAATGCACTATCCTGCATCCATCACTCTAGTATCTCTATCACTGAGGTACCTCTAGCAGTATCTGCAGCAATGCACTATCCCGCATCCATCACTCAAGTATCTCTACCACTGAGGTACCGCCAGCAATGCATTATCCCAAATCCATCACTCCACTATCTCTACCACTGAGGTACCTCTAGCAGTACCTGCAGCAATGCACTATCCTGCAACCATCACTCTAGTATCCCTATCACTGAGGTACTGCCAGCAATGCATTATCCCAAATCCATCACTCCACTATCTCTACCACTGAGGTACCTCTAGCAGTACCTGCAGCAATGCACTATCCCGCATCCATCACTCTAGTAGCTCCATCACTGAGGTACCTCTAGCAGCACCTGCAGCAATGCACTATCCTGCATCCATCACTCTAGTATCTCTATCACTGAGGTACCTCTAGCAGTACCTGCAGCAATGCACTATCCTGCATCCATCACTCTAGTATCTCTATCACTGAGGTACCGCCAGTAAATGCACTATCCCAAATCCATCACTCCACTATCTCTACCCCTGAGGTACCTCTAGCAGTACCTGCAGCAATGCACTATCCTGCATCCATCACTCTAGTATCCCTATCACTGAGGTACTGCCAGCAATTCATTATCCCAAATCCATCACTCCACTATCTCTACCACTGAGGTACCTCTAGCAGTACCTGCAGCAATGCACTATCCTGCATCCATCACTCTAGTATCCCTATCACTGAGGTACTGCCAGCAATGCATTATCCCAAATCCATCACTCCTCTATCTCTACCACTGAGGTACCTCTAGCAGTACCTGCAGCAATGCACTATCCCGCATCCATCACTCTAGTATCTCCATCACTGAGGTACCTCTAGCAGCACCTGCAGCAATGCACTATCCTGCATCCATCACTCTAGTATCTCTATCACTGAGGTACCTCTAGCAGTACCTGCAGCAATGCACTATCCTGTATCCATCACTCTAGTATCTCTATCACTGAGGTACCGCCAGTAAATGCACTATCCCAAATCCATCACTCTACTATCTCTACCCCTGAGGTACCTCTAGCAGTACCTGCAGCAATGCACTATCATGCATCCATCACTATAGTATCTCTATCACTGAGGTACCGCCAGTAAATGCACTATCCCAAATCCATCACTCCACTATCTCTACCACTGAGGTACCTCTAGCAGTACCTGCAGCAATGCACTATCCTGCATCCATCACTCTAGTATCCCTATCAGTGAGGTACCGCCAGTAAATGCACTATCCCAAATCCATCACTCCACTATCTCTACCACTGAGGTACCTCTAGCAGTACCTGCAGCAATGCACTATCCTGCATCCATCACTCTAGTATCCCTATCACTGAGGTACCGCCAGTAAATGCACTATCCCAAATCCATCACTGGGCTATCTCCATCACGGTGGTACCACCAGCAATGCACTATACCGCATCATCACTCCAATATCTCTCCCACTGAGGTACCTCCAGCAATGCACTTTTCCCCACCCATCACTCTAGTATCTCTATCACTGAGGTGCCTCCAGCAGTACCTCCAGCAAATCATCATCCCGCATCCATCACTCCAATATCTCTACCACTGAGGTGCCTCCAGCAGTACCTCCAGCAAATCATCATCCCGCATCCATCACTCCAATATCTCTACCACTAATGTACCTCCAGCAGTACCTCCAGCAAATCATCATCCCGCATCCATCACTCCAATATCTCTAACACTAAGGTACCTCCAGCAGTACCTCCAGCAAATCATCATCCCGCATCCATCACTCCAATATCTCTCCCACTGAGGTACCTTCAGCAATGCACTTTCCCCCATCCATCACTCCAATATCTCTACCACTAAGGTACCTCCAGCAGTACCTCCAGCAAATCATCATCCCGCATCCATCACTCCAATATCTCTCCCACTGAGGTACCTTCAGCAATGCACTTTCCCCCATCCATCACTCCAATATCTCTACCACTAAGGTACCTCCAGCAGTACCTCCAGCAAATCATCATCCCGCATCCATCACGCCAATATCTCTAACACTAAGGTACCTCCAGCAGTACCTCCAGCAAATCATCATCCCGCATCCATCACTCCAATATCTCTCCCACTGAGGTACCTTCAGGAAAAGCACTTTCCCCCATCCATCACTCCAATATCTCTACCACTAAGGTACCTCCAGCAGTACCTCCAGCAAATCATCATCCCGCATCCATCACTCCAATATCTCTCCCACTGAGGTACCTTCAGCAATGCACTTTCCCCCATCCATCACTCCAATATCTCTACCACTAAGGTACCTCCAGCAGTACCTCCAGCAAATCATCATCCCGCATCCATCACGCCAATATCTCTAACACTAAGGTACCTCCAGCAGTACCTCCAGCAAATCATCATCCCGCATCCATCACTCCAATATCTCTCCCACTGAGGTACCATCAGGAAAAGCACTTCCCCCCATCCATCACTTCAATACCTCTACCACTGAGGTACCTCCAGCAGTACCTCCAGCAAATCATCATCCTGCATCCATCACTCCAGTATCTTTTTATCTTTTATTCTAATGTCTCTATCTAGTGATACCTCAAGTGCTGCAGTACTTCTGTCTCTGTTATACCTCCTTCACTGGGTTATGCCAATCATTGTGGTGCCCCCATCACTAGACAGCATCCATCATTGGTACATCAGCACTGCAGTATCTCCATCACATTAGTGATCTCCAGCACAGGTATATGTACAGCACTGCGGTACCTCTAGCAATGCTGTATCTCCGCCTCCATCACTCTGTATCACTGCGGTGCCCCAGGTGCTGAAGGAGTTATGCCTTCCTAGTCACTGCAGTACTGCTGTCCCTGTAGTACGTCTATCACTGGGGTACTTCCATCAATGTGGTACCCTGTGGTACCTGTATCTCTGCAGTATCCCCATCACGGAGTGGCTGGGGTTTCTCCATGGCTGCATTAATCATCACTTGTGATGCTCCATGACTGGCCTGCCTCTAGCACTGGATCTGCATTGATAGACTATGTTATTTTTGGCCATTAATGGAACCACAAGAAGCTTCTAGGTGCTGTGGCTAATGTATGTGACAATGGCGACTCAGCCTAGTGAGGAAACGGACGTGTCTTGAGTGTCTCCCTGAAACTAACAATTTTCAAACCGGAGGCTCTCGCTGGGCAGCTCATTCCTGACTTCATCAGCCAGTTTATTTAAATGTCTTTTTTAAATTTCAGTTTGAATGTAAACATATTTGTGTCCATTACAGGATGATTATCCAAACCACAGCCATCGGACAATTGGACAACCAGTCGAGATTGAAACACCGGGAACACAGACCTGGTTCAATATGAAGCACTACTGCACGATGGAAGAACTGGTGATACATTGACCTGCTTACAATACATAACAATGGAGATCTGGTGACATCAGTCACATCGACTGCATCGCAAGGCAGGGCCAGCCCGCGTCATTGTACGACTCCAGATGCACTATAAGACCTGCTTCTTTCACCCATTTCGTAATAAATCTCGAAAATGCAGGAGCACCCTCTACTTTTTAAGCCAGTATGCACCCCTCCCAATCACTCGCCCTGCTCAATAGTATTGGGTATTTGCTGCCTAAACCTCAGACTTGTACATTCAGGACGGCTTGTCGTCCGATTTGCCATCCCATTCCTACGCCTGTGTCCCACATCGACCCAATCGGAGCCCTCCTCAGTGCCCAATTAATGAACACAATATGTCGGCTTCAGCCACAGCTGACTTCCACGCCATTGAAATGTGATGTTTAAAAAGAATGAGAGTTGAATCCATAAGCGACATTCAAGGTTGTTCTTTTTCATTCTGGTTATCAAAGCCAGCACAAACATCAGGGGATCCAGATTCACATCTCTTCCCGTCACCTCGGTCAGCCCCTGCTCTAGTTCAATCCGGCAGGCTTCAGGACCGGCACGCCCAAACCATGTGGTAGAAAGTGGCCTCCAGTTGCCCACACCTAGGAAATGTAGTTGAGGCACCGGCAAACATATGCCCGATTTGTTTCTGAGTGAGATACTACTGATACGAGACATTGAGCCGTGCAAATTTCAGCCTGGACTTTCTAGATACCTTTTGATCATTCTCCATGGAGGCTGTCCATTGCTTATCTGTCAGTGCGAGGCTCATACTGACAGATAAGGAATGGACGGCCTCCATTGAGTATGTCCATGGCCATGGAGTATGTCGCAAAATCTGTACAAAAACTGATAATTCATAGCATTGTATAGAAGTGACAATGCCTGTCTACAGAACCATGTGTTACCATGTATGGCAGAGGCAAAAAGATTGCCGGCCCACCCAGTCCTCACATTTCCTGCAATCTATTGACTAAACATATCATGCACGAGGAAGTGTCCTGGTGCCATCCCATAGGGAGTTCAGAAGTCAATTGTGAAAACTCTTAGGGCTCGATTAACAAACGGAATCGTAATTAATACACTGCTGAAAGGCAGCCCTATATGCACGCGCTCCTTGTACTTCCATTGGGAAAATAGGTTTCTCCTTCAAGAAACTCTTTCCCCAAACCCCCACCAAGACTGGTGTTCAACCAATTCCACCTGACAGGTATCATTTTCTATATAGCTGTCAGGTGAAAATAGAACCATTTATGGCTCCAAACACAGGTTTGTGGCCATAAGTGGTTTTGTGAATTTGGCCCCGTTTCCCCTGTCAGTTTTCCATGCATTCACCAAAGCATGAACCAGCGGTCACTGCTGGAACCATCCTGTCTGGACTGGTTAGTGTGAAAATGCAGATCTATGTCTTTCAAGATCTTAAGAGCAATACTCAGGGTCTTTAAGCAAATTCTCGTGTCCAAGGTAAGCCAGTGTAACCTCCTGGGGAGCACCAGCGATGCGTTCTCTGGCACTTCCATGAACTTGTATCGTTCTTCATTCCTTGGTAATAGTGCTTAGGGCAGAGCAACTATTACTGAGTTATCATCATCTTTGGAAGAATGGCAGGCAGGTTGGCCCTTGGTTAGGGATCAAGAGACGTGGTAAAGAGACCAGGATAGATTATATTCCTTACACATATATTCCTTTACTATGTAATCATGTACCTATATATTAATTATTTTAGTCCTTTTGTACAAAAAAAATGACTCTCTCGAAAGCTTTACTCTGTCCTACCATCACCCTATCTACACCTCAACCAATTTATCCTCTATCTTCACTCTCTCATCCCAAACCCTTTCTCATACTATGATCTCCAAAATAACTCTTCCTAGACTCCTCCCTCCTCTACACCTCCTGGCTCATCCCAAACATCAGTTTACTACTATGATCTACCAAACAACCCTACTAAGTTCTCCTGCATGGTATCTCTCCTTTGACTCATCCCAAACCTAATTCTTCTTCTTCTCTAATTCTCTTTCTCCCCAATCCCTTTCTACAGGCTCCTCCCTCCTCCATCTCTCCTTTACTCATCCCAGACCTCAACCTATTACTTTGATCTCCCATTTAACACTTCTTGTTTTCTTCTCTCTCCATTACTTCATTACTCTATTCAATCCAACTAGCAGACTCACATATCCTTCGCTCAAATTGACTCGTACTTGAAGGTGATTGTCAGATTAAGGGTTTCTATGCAGCCTTAGACGACAACAGTTCTTATGTATCTTACGTACTTTTCTTTCTGAAATGTTTATGAGAAAGGCTGCTAAAGTACTGAAATTACGCTTACTGCAATCTTTTATCTTAAAGTTTTATGCCACGTTTATGATATTTTAAATCATGATTTTTATTGTACTTTTTATGATTATGTTTTTACATATCGAATAAAGATAACATTGATTGATTGATTGATTGACTCGTACCATTCTATGCTAATACTACACTCATATCTCCCTATACTAATTCACCACTAATCATTTTGGGTTACAGAGTAGCGTGCTACTCGCCGAAAAGCGCTTCAAGGCCTCGTCAGGGGTAGTCCGTGCTATATAAATTAAATCACAATCGAATGCTTCAGGGTCTGCCGAGATATCCAAAGACAGTCTTCCTCAGCAGCAGGAATTACATTTAGGTGCGTATACCAACATATTGTGCCTGAGAGAAACACTGAATGGATAGCATAAAAAGACAAGCACTGGTAAAACGAATAAGTTTGTCTTGAATGTACACACACACGCATAGACAAATGATCCTTCTATTCTATGCGATATAACGTTTCAGTCGGTTGTACTGACTTTGCCCATGCTTGTTTATATTTAAAAGTGCAAATTGACTTCTTTCGCACAATGTTCGGCAGTGAAATATCCTTCCCAGCCAGGGAGAAAGAATCTAAACTGACCTGGATGCATTTAATTAGCCAGCAGTAAGGCAGCCTCTGCCAGACAGGCAAAGCCTGAATAAAAAAGTTTTTGTTACAGTTTGCAAATTGAAATTAAAGCAGCCGATGAAAAAGGAAGGAACTGCATCTCAGTAAGGCTGAGTGCTAAAATGCTAGATATGATTGTACCGCCTGGCTCGCACAGCATGAGGGGGGAAACAGGCCAGAGTGCGCCTTTTACAGCGTCATCAATGCAGCTCCAGTTGGATTTCCTGGAAAGTAGCACAGCGCTGTCTGCCTCCCAACCTTTGATTATGGCTCTGCTGAGACAGCTCGGCTGACAGTGGCATCACCTTGGCAGAGAGGGAAGGCAGGGATAATTTCAATGGAAATCAGGCTGATTAGAGGCATCTCGCGTTACCATGGAGACATGACCCACATTCTGCAGCAGCGAAAGAAAGCAGTGCTTTACCCCATCCCGAACAAGCGGCCGGGTCTGAGTAGCAAATGAAGGGGATTTGTTTTCTGCAGAAGCATGAGCTATGCGCTACTGCTGAGGTACACTCCCCGAATAACCAAAGGCAACCATAGGAGTCCCACTCCTGTGAGTGCGCGTGAGTAAGAACACGTTCGAAGAAACGCAGAAGTGGTTGTCCAACTCTGGCTACTGGCTTACAACAACTGTGTCCAGTATCTGTTTGACATGAGGATGGTCATATCCCAGGATGGCGGCCCTGAAGTCTCACAAGATTATGACATCATGATCCTGTCACACTTTTGGGTAGCCATCTTTGGACTAGTCCATCCCACTGCAAAAAGTTAAAGCTAATAGGGATGTCGGTATCGGATCAAGGTAACACTCCATCAATCAATCAACCAATCAATCAATCAGCATTTGTAAAGTGCAGCACTGTCACCCCTCAGGGTATCTGGGCGCTGTGTCTCTGTCAAAGAACCAGGTCTCGAGTCTCTTTCTGAAGTCTGCCAGCGAGGGCGCTGTGTGAAGCTGGAGGGGAAGGTCGTTCCAGGTCTTGGCTGCAATGTAGGAGAAAGAGCGGCCACTGCTGCGGGCAAGATGGATGCAGGGGATGTGTGTGAGGGCGAGTGAAGAAAAGTGCAGGTGTCTAGAGGGTAGGTGGAAGTTCAGTCAATGGATGATGTAGGCAGGTCCTAGGTTGTGGAGGGCTTTGTAGGCATGTGTGAGGATCTTATACTGGCATCTCTTTTGGAAGGAGAGCCAGCGGAGGTCTCCCAGGTGGGGGGAAATGTGGGTTAATTTGGGAGGTCCAGGATGAGTCTGGCTGCAACATTCTGTATGGTCTGGAGTCTTCTGAGGAGCTGGGTGGAGATGCCAGCCGTAGAGGGTGTTGCTATAGTCGAGGCAGGAGGTGACAAGGGCCTGAGTGACAGTCTTTATGGTGTTGGGTGGGAACAAGTCCTGACAAAGCATTACACAAAAGCCTGCTACAGTGGAAAAAAAACAACAAAGGATTGCTTTGTATACAAAAGGCATGCATAATTGTAATTAAATATTGACTATGACAAGAACTGTTAAGATTGAGCAAACCTTCAGATGTAAAACAGTTAATTGTGTATATGCTGGAACAGTGAGACTGCTTATGTGAGCCACCAGAGCTGACCCTTCCATGCCACCATAGTGTGAATAGGATTGTCTGCTGAAATATCGCCAACAAAAATATTGCCAATGCAAATATTAACCAAAAATACTGAGGACACAAATATTGACAATATGTACTTTGTATATAAAGTCAAAAATAATGACAAAAAAATGTGGAAGACCACTACATTGTAAAAAAATGCGAGTATATTGAATGTTAACTATATTCACTTTAAAGCGTATATTAACTTTCAAAAGTATACTGTATTAAAAAAAAGACTTTATTAAAAAAAATTATAATGTACATAAATTAAGTTAAACATAAAAGAAAATATATACTTTAAAATAATTGCAAAAAAAGAATAAACTAAATATTAATATATTATTTTAATATAATAAAAATTACTAATTATAATAACAAACACTAGGGGCCTGATTACCATGGCAGATGGACTTCTGTCCGTCCGCCATTGTCCCGGGGATGGGGACCGCCCACCTATAAGGCGGCGGTCCCACATATGTAATTACAATGCGGCCGACACCACGCCGGCTGTAAAAGGCATTTTTTCCATTGCGGCGGGTGTTGCTGGCTGCAGCACACACCGCAATGGAAAAAGGGCAGGTAGTGCTTTTCCCTGCACTACGTGGCAGGCACCACGTGGTGCCTGCCACGTGGTTCAGGGAAATGTAGGGGGCAACATAGGTGCCCCCCAAGTGCAAAAACAAACTGCTCCTGCACAAAGGGGGGGGCCGTAACGGCCCCCAAAGGCCATCCACACCAGCAAGGCTGGTGGGGAGCCAGCATTGTAATCTGACCAGCATCGCCAGCTAGGCACCGCCGGCATGCATTACATGCTGATGGCCTCTGCAGCACCGGCGAGCTGAAGGAGCCCGACGGATACGGTTTTTATTTAATTTTTATTTTATATTTTAGGAGTTTTATATAGCGCTAGCCAGACCCGAGGGTATCGCAGCGCTTTACAACATAAGTAGAGGGGAAATCGCAAAAAAAAATAACAGTAGTATACATGTTGACTCATGGCGAATCGAAAGTCTCAGAACACAATATAACACTAATAGCAGGAAATTGCAGAGTATAGTAGTAATATACACATTGACTCGTGGGGAGACCCTTTCGGGGAGGGGGGGCACAGGAACGAGTTGGGTGGCGGGTGAGGTAGAAGTCTTAATGTTAAGGTGGGTGAGTGCTGCAATGGGCAAGAGTCTGCGTTTGGGCAGCAGCTATCCATTTGGAAGGGATCGGTTGAGGAAGGGGTCTTTGAGTTGTTTTTTGAATTGTACAAAGGGGGGGGGGTGGTCCTGATATGGACTGGGATGGAGTTCCAGATTTTGAGCGCATTTCACGAGAAGGATCGAGATGAGGTTTTTTGTTTGCGAGTTCTCGGAGGGATGAGCGTAGAGTGTTAGTACTCCTGAGGCTCCTCGTCTGACCGGCTTTTTGAGTTTGGTGGATAGGTAGGCGGGTTTCCCAGTGTGCAGAGCTTTGTGTGTAAGACAGACAGTTCTGAAGTTAGCATACATTCCGATTGGGAGCCATTTTAGTTCTCTGAGTGCAGGCTAGATGTGTTCAAATTTCTAAACTCCGGTTACCTTTCTGGCTGCTGCATTAAGAGTTGATCTGAGGGGAGCTAAGTGAGATTTTGCTGTTCCTGTGAGGGTTGCATTCCCGTAGCGCTGGGGGTACGGTGCGTACATGCGGGGGTGGGGTATGCGCCGTACATACGGGGGTGGGGACGCGCCGTACATATGGGGGTGGGGTACGTGCCGTACATACGGGGGTGGGGTACGCGCCGTACATACGGGGGTGGGGTACGCGCCGTACATACGGGGGTGGGGGTACGGTGCGTACATGCGGGGGGGTGGGAGGCTGGGGGGGCCGTACGACTCGTACCCCTCACCCATGTGTACCCGGGGTAGGGGTGGTACACAGTTCGCGCCGTACGGGATGTTTTACATATGAATGTGTATTCGGAACGCCGGTACGGATCGTACTTGTGCGCTCGGACTTCAGTTTTACGAATCGTACGTAAAACTGTCCGGGGACGTGTCGTAGACTTTTCCCGAGGTCATTCGTATGTATTTTCCACGTACGAATCGTACTTGGCCGTTTGTACGGGACTTGTACGATTCGTACGTAAAAAAATACAGATACGAGTCGTACTGGAAATTTTTTTAACGGATCGGAATCGGCACCTAAGTAATAAAAAATGTATCTTCAACTACGTTCTAGAAAATTAGATTAAATAGACCTAAAAAACTATGGTATTATTATCTATATTCTGTCTGAGTATATTTTTGACACTACACTATTTGTGGCTCACAATATTTTTGGCACAATATTTTGTTGGAATACCATGATGGGTAATTCAAGGTGTGACAGGATTGCAGAATTATCTCAACAATGGTCAGGTATATGTCTGATCGTCCTTACCTTGTCTAATACAGTATAATCTATTAAAAAGCGATCTAATCTGGAGTAATGCCCATATTTTTTTCCCTCTGGAGCCCACCTTCTGTTTGTCAGATGTCACACAGGCCTAGATCTTGCATTAGGCTCTTTTATGCACTACTCACTTTCAGCGTGTTCACAAATTTGTGCCTTGTTGACCTGTTAAACTCATTGTTAAGTAATGTGTTAAATCCTCTGATCTGAGTGGGTGAAGGAAACCCTAATAAGCTGACCACCAATGTGTTAAAAGGTGAGGTATCATCGTAGATTGGGCCAAAAAAGGCCGCACATGTGAAAACTATATGGTTGCAATTAATTTTGCATATGATCTATCTGCTTGAGGAGTTGGTTTTATGGTCTAAGAGATTTATCCCTGAATTCTATTTTATAATTAGATCAACTTCTTTAGAGTACTCCGTCTGCTCTAAACTAATGAAGTATTTTACCAATTTTTGCTTAAATAATTGTTTTGCTTCCATACAGGCCAGATGGGTCTCTTGTGATATCAAAGTTTTGTTCCTCACATTCTTAAAAATATCTTAAAACAGCTCTCTGCTTTCTTACAATGCAGAGACTATTCACTAACCAAGTTAATAATTTGACTTATTTTCCTTTTCAGTGACTATCTATTAACCATGATTTAAAAGAAGAGGAATTTCTTGATTTCTAAACTATCCACAAGTCTTTATTACTCTATTATTAAGTATGAGAATTTTTCTCCATCGCAAGTCATCCTTCTTGCTTCCTCTAGTAATCAATATGCCTTTAAGAGTTCCCAACATCCAAAGATCCTCGCTCAAAATGGGAAACATCCTTTACCACGAAGGCTTTACAACGCGGTACGTTTACTACGGTACACTTACCACGTAAACGTCTTCACCACGCGTTCTCCTTCAACGATCGTCTTTACCACGCAAGTATCTTCATCCATCTTCATCGTCTTCTACATTCCTACGTCCTGCGCGTACATCATTTGAGTTGTCCTTTTTTTATTTTTACAGTCGTCTTAGGTGTGTTTTCACGCTTGTGTCAGTGGTTGGTGGAAGTAAAGGCTGCTGGTGCAAGGCGTGCAGGTGAATATTGAATATAAATAAAAAAAAAAAGCATGTGGAAAAAAAGAGGGCTTGGGGGGTCTCCCCCCCCCCAAAAAAAACCCAGTAAAAACGAAGGGAAGTGGTAACATATTGAATGAGTGGTAGAATGCTCCGAAGTGAAAAGCTGCGTGGTAATGCCACTTGCGATGTAAAATTTGCGTGGTAATGCCAGGCGTGCTACTTGATTGCGATGTAAAATCATATATTCCTCAAAATGATGTAATGGCCAAAACTGCCGACTTTGGAACTGTGGAACCGAGGTCGACATTGGCTAAACATCTTGTGATTCTGGGCAAATCACTTAATCTCCCTTTGCCTATAAAAATGAATGTGTCCTTGTGCAATGTAACTGGTGCTCTTTTAAAGTGTTTCAATACCTTCAGGTCGAGAACGCACTATAACAAACTGGGAAAAGAATAATAATAATCAAGTGTTTTATATTTTTCCCTTTCTTCTCCCTCTTCGCCTTTCATCTCACAGAGTTACGCATGCTTGTACTATTTTGGTACCTTACTTAGGTCAGTGTCACAATAACTGCCTATCCCTGGTTAAAAAGACCTTTAAATAGTCACAATTAGCTTGTCCACCTCAACTTTCCTCATGTTTTGTATTGATTGTTCCACATGATTCTCAGCATTGCCGGGCATTTTAGTTGCACTTTCGCTCCAAGCTCCTGCAATTACTCTATCTTCCCTCTCGGCTGCCATTATTTTGTTGACCTGTAGTTATCTGATCTTATTGTGCAGGTAAAGTCTTTTCTAACCAAGTGTTTTTTTTAATTTTTGAGCCAGCCCCAGGATCTGTAAGTTGACTGTATATGGTAGTGCATTAACCAAAATCTTTCTGGGTTTTTTTCTGTTGGGATTATATTTAAATGGATCTTTATGCACTACCTGTAGGAAACATAAAGGGCCTGTTTAACAATTTGGCAATAATGGAAAGTTACCAAATTTGCAAATTGTCAAAACCACTGGCAATATCAGGGCAACATTCCGACCCATCATTTTCACCACCTCTATCACTTTAGACAGAAGCCCAATTTATGCAAATTAGGACTGACCCTGATCCTCATGGGATCAGTCAAGCCCAAACTACCAGGGAAGGCCCCCTTACTAGTTGAACCTCGTTAGGGAGGTTTGGCTTGGATCTGTGCTAGAATAGGCAATGGACCCACCCTGGTCATACCCTTGGACAATTAGGGTATTACATCAAATACACAAAAGATGATGAATGACAGCATGTAAATAGTCTAAACCACTGGAAAGAATTCAGGGTAGCATGCCAATCTATCATTTTCCATCCACTGTCCTACTCTAGACGTGGCCAGGCAATTTGATAATCAGTACTGATCCTGCTACTCATGGGAAAAGTCTATCTTGAACTGTGAGGTGTCTTCCAGAAGGAAACACAAGCAACCCAGATTGGTTTCAGACTAGTTAGATCTCAGCAGTGATGGTATAGCTTGGATCCTGCAGCAAATTCTTTGTCAAATTTTTACCTATGGAGTGTCCAATTTTATATACCTGCTCGATGTTCTTAGAATGGAGGTGCGAATATGACAATGGAATGGAGTGAGTCCTCCTATACGTAGATAATACTTTGCGTGTCAGGCCAGGAATGACCAATGCAGTTGGCTGATAAAGTCCTTTGAAAAGATGACTTCAGGACTACAAGTACCAGAGGCAGCAGAATAGGATGAGGCCTGGTCTCATGCCTCTCTTTCCTGGGAGCTGAGCTGGATACAGTAAAGCAGCAATCCCAGTTACCTAAGGATAAGTTTGAGAAATGCTAAAGAATTTGACCACTTACAGTTGTTGAGCAAGAAAGCCACACTGCAGTAGTTACATCCACTAGTAGGTCAGCTTTACTTCACTGCCAAAGTGATACCGCTGGGCCTTCCATTTTCCAGATCGTTAGAGCCACAGTGGGCCTTAAATACAGATACCAATTTACAAGCCTCAGCAAAAGTATTAAGGATGGCCTGAAGGTTTGGGAGTAATTCATGGAAATGTTTAATGGATGTCAATTTGGACAGTTCAGGAAGTGACCAGGGAGCCCTTGGAGCTTAACCCAGTCGCTTCTGGTAGTCGGGAGTTTGGAATTTTCTTTGGTGGCAAGCAGTGCATCGCCGAGTGACCTGCAAAAAGGAAGGCAGACAATGCCAGGAGCAACATTAACTTCCTAGGGCTGTTACCCATTGTGGTAACTATGGGGATATCAGAAGACACTGGTGGACCAGAACATTGTGTTCAGGTTACCTCGCCAGTCAGCTGGTCGATAGTGCAAGTAGCCAGAACTGTGTCTGCTCACCCTCAGGTTGCTTCAGAGTGCCTTTTTTTCTGCTGTTCCACTGTAGTTCATTGGAGCAGCTTGAGTAAGTGAGCTGGCAGTGACAGAAAGAGATGTATAATTAGAGAGGTGGCCCAGAGGGTGCAATGCTGGACAGAAGATAGAATAGGGGTCACTATTCCTATGTCAAAGACAGATAGAGGTTGTAGGTGTCCTTGGGTCACTTCAGGTATGCACAAGGATGGGATGGTCTGTCCGGCTAAGGCCTTCAACAGTATCATGCAGTCAGCCTGCAGGGACCACTGAGGCTCCTGACTCATGAAGAAGGGACTCCATAAATAGTCTACCAATTCAGAGCAATCTTACCGAAGTGTGTGTTACGCTGTGACTTAGACGAGAAGGGTTTAGGGTACTAATTCCTTCAGGCAACTGCACAAACGCTGTGGGACAGAATCAAGATGATGGACAATTGGTAATGCAATAAAATCTTACTGTGTCAGTTCCTATCTACGCCTTGTAGGAAATGTACTGCAAGGGCGCCTGCAGTTGTGTGAAGGTCTTTAACCCCAGACAATCCTGTGACTCAGCGGTCACAGATAAGGTACCCGAGGATAACCTGCAATTTGTAGCCCAGGGTGTTTATCTGCAAGGTAGGTTTTGGCTCTAGCAAGTTTGCAATTGGTGCATCAACAATGGGTGTGACTGATGGCCAAAAGGGTGTAAAAATAGATGCAGACCAGTGGTTTCCAAAGATTTTAGAATCACAACCCACTTTTTGAATGTAACTAAAGCATCGTGTGGCAGCGCGTTGTTATTTACAGACAGCATATCTTCAATTGAAATGGCCACTAAATTTGCACAGACATACAGTTTTACTGATAGCACTATATAGCACACAAATAATGCATGCAAATTGGGTTTCTGTGAATATTTATCATTTGCACATCACCAAGTAAGTGTCTTGATTTGTTTTGATCTTATTAAAATCTGTTTCCAGCACACTTTAGAATTACAAAAGAAAGCGCTTCATTTTTGCTTTCCTATCTGCATGATGCATACAGTACATTTAGTGTATTAACATTTTGTTGTATATTGCAAAAAATAAAATCCTATCTTGTCACTTAATGCACTTTACAAACTTCTCTCATTTTGCAGTCAGAAAAAGAAAACTCCAATCCCCATGATAAAAGAATAAAGCAGCCTGATATTTGATCTCTGACTTTGAATCAACCTGCAAATGTGATAAGGTAAACACAGAATGTAAAGACATCTTTACTTATTGCCCTGACTTTTGGGACCCACCTAAAATCAGCTCAGACCCACCAGTGGGTTGCGACCCACACTTCGGGAAACACTTATGTTGACACTGATTTTCCTTATCTCTCTAAATGGATGGGGGGTTTTGGACAAGTGAACATAATTTTAAATTGTATTTATATAGTGCTTACCACCCCTGATGAGGCACTGAAGCGCTTTGTGGTGATCTCATGTTCTCTACATTCCAGCATTACATCACTAGAATGTAGACTGTCCAATGTAGTTTTACAGTTCAGAGATTCTGTGTTGGTCAGTTGCTAGGGGGACTGCTGAGGCTGTGGCTAATAAACATACGATGTGAAGTATCTCCACCTGCTGAATCTTATTACATGATACTTCATTACAATTTGGCGACGATTTAGCCACAGCCAAGGACCCACGCAGAGGATAAAGCCCTGCTTTCATCAAAAACGAAGAAACAAGGATTGAGGACATCCTCGGGAAAAAAAAAACACCATCATCAGGACGAACAAACAGGCCTGTATACTTTTAATTAAAGCTGTGATGTAGCGCTAGACAATTAGCATCCAAACACTTTAAACGGATGATGAGACTATGTTGTTAAAGATTATAAACAGGCTGTGAAGAGAATGTTTTGACGTAGTTTGAGGATCGACTGCATACAGTACCACTGAACTGTATTTTTGAAAAATTGGGGAAGGCTAAACGGCAATTTGACTTTGTAGCAAGCCGTGAGTGTGTCCCCTCGAGAGCACTGCGTGTGAAGCTGCGCGTGGCTTTGTCTCGACACCTCGAGAGATCTGCACGTGAGGCAGCGCATTGTTTAACCGCGCTGGACTCTCTCGTGACTCAAACGCACTGAGATCTGTGTGTTAAGCCACGGATTGTCTATCACTCTGAATTCTCACGGGACTCTAGCGCACTGTGCCCGTACTTCTTTTTCAGAAGCCCGCGTCTGCTCATGAATTGAGAGTTGTCAAGCATTTGATAAGGAAAATAATGTGAAGCCTTCTCACCCTTGTTTTGACAAATTCAGCTATTACTTCTTTCTCAGTCCTCACGCGAATTGGGTGTGTTCAACCACTCTTTCTGAAGAAGGACTACAGGAAGTTGTGTTTCTTCACGAAAATCTTTTGAAACGTCTAGAACGCTAACTTCCACACTGGAGGAAAGATCACAGGATGTGGTTTGTTCATTCTATTTAAGGGCTAATCCAATTTAACAGTGAACTTACTAAAAGAATAAACCCAGCTTGAATTCCAAGGAGAAAATACATACAGAAATATTAAAGGTTGAACCTCATAGCACCTAATACATCAAATAAAAGTTTCAAGGAAAAAATTAATTATAGAGGAATTCCTCCATAGGAATACTTTGGTTTTTTTTCTATTTCTTTTTGCACGTCTGTGATGTGCACACGCAATCCAAGTTGACTCACAAGGAAAAAATACATATCTTCTTTGCACATCCATGATGTGCACATGCAGTCCAAAGCAACAACCTATTATTCAAGAATATGCACATCTGTGATGTGCACACATGAACACAAATAATAACTCTATAGCGGTCACATGTTAATAACCATCATCTGGTATTCTTTTACAAGTGATTTGTACTTCTAGGATACATTCGAACTGTTATTGTTGTATACTTCATTTAAAATTGGTAGTCTCTCTTTATGATCTGTTGAAATAGAAAGTGTCATGGCCAATATGCAGAATATTAATGATCCCCCTCCCTTTCTTCAAACTCCTGGAGATCCTCCTGTACCTTGGAGAAATTGGTACAGGGCTTTGACAAAGAATTTAGGAGCTATCGGTGGTAACAGGTATTGAGCAGAACGCAAAAGGGTTTTATTAGAACACAATTTAGGCTTCGAAGGACAGTCCATTTAGGAACACCTCCCACCGTATTCCATTCCGCATGATCAAGAAGAATTAGATGAATATGAATTGGCTGTAAAACATTTAGAAAAACAGTTTGATGTACAACCACGTTTGATTGTTAACAGACATAAGTTTTTTACTAGGGAACAATTGCAAGATGAGTCTATAGATACTTATGTTGCAGTCTTACGTATGTTGGCTGCAGAATGTGAATTCGAAAATTTCACAGATCAGTTAATACGTGATCAAATAGTAGTATGTTGCTGGGATAAGAAAGTACAAGAAAAACGTCTCACTATGAGAAATCCAAATCAGTTAGAAACAATTGATATAGTTAAGGGCATCGAAGTCTCACGCAAAGCGTTAAAAGAACTCACTCGCAATCACACTAGTGGTATGTCTGCCGTTAATGATAACACAGCCACCAAACCAAACAATAGTTTAAAAAAATATCCCAAAAAGAAAGAGTATAAAGGTGGGTTTTTCTCACAGAAAAACATTTGTTTTAGATGTGGGAATTCCTATCATGGCTCAAATGGTCGGCCTTGCCCTGCGAAAAATGTAAAATGTAAGTGGTGTGGCAAAATTGGGCATTTTGCAAAGGTTTGTCAGTCACCTAAAGACAAAATCAATTCTGTCCCAGATACTGATCTGTGTGACAGTTTGGGTGAAGAATAAAATTGTGTAAGAGGAATGAGAGATATGATTGTTGTTGTACAAGATGAAGAAGCTGATTGTGTAGATCCGTATGAATACATTGAAGTAGATGGTAAAAATCTGAGACTTCTTATCGATTCTGGAGCCAGAATGACAATGGTGACCGATGAATTGTTTGCTGAAATCTGGGGGAAGCGAGATTTATTTCCTCCAGACAGGAATCCTTCGACGTATGATGGTAGGAAGATTGAATTGTCTGGGTTTTTTGAGTGTCAACTGAAGTTTAAAAATCGCACCATTTTTGGAAAAGTATACGTTGCTAAGAAAGGACTAAATATACTTGGATGGTATCACCAAGTTCTTTTTGTTATGACTCTCAGACCTGGTAGAGAAGTTCAAGTTTCATTGGTAACTGATTGTGAAGAAAACAAAGGGGCATTTGAAACAGTCGAAAACGGTACCAAGTGGATTGAAAAATTTCCTGCAGTATTTGATGATAGGTTGGGTAAAATTAGAGGGATCAAGCACAAGATTAAAGTACAAGATGATGTCACGCCCGTGAAACATAAGTTGAGGCATGTGCCTTTTAGTATGTGAGTAGACTTAGCAAAGATTCTAAAAAAAAATGTGTGATGAAGGTGTGATAGAACCTATTGAGTCATCTTTATGGTTAAGTCCATTAGTTATTGCCAGGAAGAAGAACGGCCAACTTAGAGGGTGTGTGGACTTAAGAAGCCTTAACAAGGTTATTTGGATTGACTCTCACCCTCTACCTAGGATAACTGACATCATAAGCACATTCTCAGGAGCTAAGTGTTTCTCTAAGATTGACTTAGCATTTGCTTATCATCAGATTGTTCTTGAGGAATCATCACGACATCTTACGGCCTTTGTTTCACCAATGGGTACCTATCACTTCAAAAGGATGCCTTTCGACCTTGCGTCGGCGGCAGCAGTCTTTCAACGTGTGCTGGAAAATGTATTAGAAGGGATTGAAGGTGTGGTAACGTTCCAAGACGATATCTTAATAGCAGGAGAAAATTTGGCCATTCATAATAAATGCATGTGTGCAGTTCTGGAAAGGTTACAAAAGTTCGGAGTTGTGTCAAATCGTGGAAAGTGTGAATTTGCTAAAAATACAATTGAGTATCTGGGTCATGTAATTTCTGAGAAGGGTGTTGAACCCAGACCTGGATTAGTTTATGCTATAGCCAAAGCTCCTATCCCCAAGAGTAAAGATAATGTGGCTTCATTTTTAGGGCTTTGTGAATTTTACTCTAAATTTATCCACAATTTCTCTGCTAAAACTGGTAGGATAAGAGAGTTGTTGAAAAGAGAAATTTTGCATGGGACAAAAACTGTCAAGAAGAATTCGAGAGTCTAAAAAATGAAATTATCTCAGCAGGTGTCTTCGCACCCTTTGATCCTACACAGCAATGCATTATTACAGTAGATGCCAGTAATGATGGTTTGGGTGCCATTGTTGCACAGATGAAGGGGGAGATTGAAGTGACCATTGGTTTTGCATCCAGGTCCTTGAGGTATAATGAAAAAATATTTTCTGTCATTGAAAAAGAACTTTTGGGCTGTTGTTGGGCAGTCGAAAGATTTAAGTGCTTTGTTTGGGGAAGAAAATTTGTTCTCAAGACTGACCATAAACCGTTAGTCAGTATTTTGAGAGGTTCAAACATTAAAGATATCACACCAAGAATAGTAAGGTTAAGTTCTAAACTTTTACAATATAACTTCATTGTTGAATACATCCCAGGTGGTAAGAATGTATGGGCAGATTACTTATCACGCTCGCCTTTAAGTTTTACTGATTATCCCGAAAATAATGAAGAAAATGATGAAGAGTGCTTGATTGCTAGTATAGATGTTTCTCACGACACAACTTTTCAGAGCAAGAGTGGATTTCTGAATCCTTAAAAGATGTTGAGTTGGAAAGTGTAAGAAAGTATGTAATGAATGGTTGGTCCAAAGAAAAGACTTTACCATAGAATTTACAACCTTATTTGAAAGTATCTGATGAACTGTCAATTGAAGAAAATGGGATGTTGGTACGAGGAGACAAATTTATCCCACCTGTCTCTTTGAGAGATAGGATCATTATGTATGGTCATGAGGGACACTTAGGCCAGACTATAACTTAAAGAAAAATTAGAGACAGTTATTGGTGGTCTGGGATGGATTCTGCTATTATCGCTAGTGTTCATGCTTGTGTTATTTGTGCCACCAGTGATAAAGGACTCAAAACTGAAGCGGTTACTCTTCAACCTGTCAAGTTACCTGAATTTGTGTGGTCAAAGCTTGCCATAGATTTCATCGGTCCATTTGGTGTTCTTCCACGTAAGTTCAAATTCGGAATTGTAATTGTTGACTATTATAGTAAATGGTGGGAAGTAAAATTTGTTGAAGAGGCTAACACAGCTAGTGTTATCAAGTTTAAAAAAAAAATGTTTTTGAGAGAAGGTTTTCCCAAGCAAATTGTTTCAGACAATGGTGTCCAATTTATTTCAAAAGAAATGAAAAGTTTTCTTGACACCAATGCCATTAAACACAAATGTGTAGCTTTGTATCATCCTCAGGCAAACGGTCTAGTAGAGAAAATGAACCACACACTGGTGAAATGTGTACAGTGGGCAATTCAAAACAAGATAGACGTGTCGAAAGCTGTTGAAGAAATGCTGTGGTCACATAGGTCATGTCCCAATGCTGTCTCAGGTCTCTCGCCTTTCGAGGTTCTACAGGGACGCCCTCCTGCCTCAAGGTTGTTTCTTGCATGGTTACGAGAGTGTCAGAAAAAAAATGAACACATGTTAAATGTAGACAAAGTTGTGAGACCCAATGTGGAAAAATGTCAGGTTAAAATGAAGAATCACTATGACATCTCGCATAGAGTAAAAACTGTGGAGAGAGATTTGTGTGTTGGAGATAGGGTTTGTGTCAAAGATCCCAATCATGTTCCTAAAGGGATGTCAAAACTTAAACCACCTGTCAGAATTGAAGTTGTGACCAGGAATGCAGAGAGAACTAGCAGAAATGAATGGTGGAATAAAGGAAGAGTTGTTAAGGTGCATCCTCATGAAGCTCCAACTCACGGTCTTTCTGTTCCTTCCAATTCATCTTTGTACCTCGTGGTGTTCCTTCTTCATCTTCATTTTTTGACGTTGATGTTTCTGAGTTGAGATGTTCTGTTCACCCTGTGTCTGAACGAAGGAGTAGTAGACGGGATATTGTTAAACCCCTGAGGTTTTGTGATTGAAATTCTTTTGTGATTGAAGTTCTTTTACATCCACTTTCTTACATTGTTGTGATTTAAGCTCTCCCATTTCCACACTATTATATAGTTTTGTATTCATTTAATTGCTATGCCTGCATAATGTTTTCTTTGTTATTTGTCTTGTTTTTATTTATTGTTACGGAAGGGAGATATTGTGGTGATCTCATGTTCTCTACATTCCAGCATTACATCACTCGAATGTAGAATGTCCAATGTAGTTTTACAGTTCAGAGATTCTGTGTTGGTCAGTTGCTAGGGGGTCTGCTGAGGCTGTGGCTAATAAACATACGACGTGAAGTATCTCTGCCTGCTGACTCTTATTACATGATACTTCATTACACACTTTGCAGCAAGTAGCACTCTACTCCGGAACTCAAGATTAGAGTTAAATAGTAGATTAGTAATAGGTGCTTCCTTTTACCTTGTGGATTAGTCGTGGCAGGTTTGTTTGTGCTCTTGCGGACTCATTAAGGCAAAATGCCCCCATCTTCTTGACACTAACACAATGTTGTGATGGGACAGGATGAACGTCGCAAGAAGAAAGCCAGTGAGTAGTTGTGAGTTAAGCTCTTGTGGCGAGGCATGGTGCACATATGGGTAAGTACCTCAGGAGTGGACGTTGGTGGGGGGATCTCACAGAGTTAGGGTTTTCCTTCTGTGGAGTGCCAAGGAGTGAAATGGTTCCACTTGGCGGGTGGGCACACTTAGGACCCATTGAAGGTTAAAGCTCACAGGTTGTGTCAGAGGTGCGGCATTGACAACACAGAGTCTGCCAGAGAGAGAGCCAGGCGTAGTGTGGGTTTGAACCTAGCCAGCTAAAGGGGCGCATGTGGAGCCACTAGAAACAAAACCTCTCTAGAGCGACCTCTCCAGGTGAGAAGAGTGAAGTCAGGTGTGACCAGGTGCCGCCGAACTCGGATTATTCAGCCTTTATGAGAAAGTATTTCAAAATAAAGGCTGCCTTAAAAATTAACTTCAAGCCACGTTTGTGATGTCTTTACTATACGCTTGTTTCATGTCTCTCAATGACTGTATATATGTGACGTACAAGTGTCTTGGATTCATAGTAGCAAAAGGTCAGGTAGTCTTCGGTCTCCTCCTGTGTTCCCGGTCTCCTGTCTTCTCGCTCTTTCACCCTTTGACTTCCTTTTACTGTTTCTCTTTTCTCTGCTGACTTCCCCTGGTCACTTTCCTCTCCGCCCTCCCATCCCATCATATGTGGCTCCTCTCCTCCACTCCCCCATCCTCTGCTCAGATCACCGCAGTTCCAAGGCGAAAATAAGCGCGAGCTATTTTATTTAAACCTCTGGCAGAGTAAATGTTTGCACATGCTTCCACGGCCTGTTTATGCAGAGGGTAAACATGCCCACAATATCTCCACGGCCATTCTTCAAACGAGGAAGGGAAACAAAGCCGGACGTACCAGAGATGGAATCCCTCCGGGCACGAGGGACTGGGGGCGCGCCAGCCATGCCGTCCCTCAGCTCCTGCGGTAGTTTCCCTCACTTTGGCCAACATGTTGGATAAACAGTGTTGACTGAAGGTAAGAAACAGTACCCCATTAACAGTTGTCCCTGACACCTACTGAGTGAGTTACAGTCAAGCGCAGCTGCCCCTCTAGGGCTCAGTGCCAGGAGGGGCCATAGAGAATCAGATGTGAGTGGAGGCCCTGGGGGTGGAGGAGAAGGTGGCAGAATCGTGCAGGAAAGGGCTGAGCTCTGGCTCGGGAATCGGAAGAACAGGAAAGGAGGGCGATGAAGGGGGTGAGAGAGTGCACTCAAGAACGTGCAGAGTTCCCTAAAGTCAACAGCTGTAGCCGTTATGCCTCATTTCCTCCCTAAACCGCACGCCGGGCCCGGGAGGCAGGGAGCTGCCTATCTGATCCAATTACGGGGCCGCTGTACACTGCTCACCATGGTTCTGACTCTCTCCCAAGGGTTTCCATAACAATACTTGTGCACACTACTTATCAAAGCAGCAACTTGTGCAACAAGTCACCATCCTAATACCTGAGGGCTCAGGTGAACACTGCAACCACGGCACTGTCTCCCACACAAGTGCACTCTGATTCACTTCAGCGCATATGCACAGACTATACACACCTTGCACCTCCACTCACACACATTGGCCCAAACATGGTGCCAGTGACGTATCGAAAGTTGAGGGGGCCCCCTGCCACGTACATGGAGGGGCCCCACTTTGGATCTAATCCGGAGCTCTTGGGTCTGAGTATTGTGCTGAGGGGGCCCCCTGCAGCTGGGGGCGCCCCGCAACGCGGGGGCTGCGGGGGCCTGTGTTATGTCCCTGCATGGTGCCTCCATACCAACGCACCTTTAGCAGCACATTAACTACACCCACACTACTGAAGATCCAGCTCCAACAATCAGAAGAGACAGCAGTCCGTAACTGTGATAGTCTGCAGAGGTACCCAAAGTCCCACAGCGCTTCAAGGCCATACTAATGGCAGTACATCGCTAAACGAATCTCTACCAACAAAATATACAAATGTTATTATTCCCTTGTTACAGGGTGCACGCTATTAGTCAATCAATCAATCAATCAGCGTTTGTAAAGAGCAACACTGTCACCTCTCGGGCTATCTGGGCTCTGTGTCTCCGTCGAAGAGCCAGGTCTTGAGTCTCTTTCCGAAGTCTGCCAGCAAGGGGGCTGTGCGGAACTGAAGGGGAAGGTCGTTCCAGGTCTTGGCTGTGATGTAGGAGAAGGATCGGCCGCTGATGCGTCTGTGACAGATGTGGGGAATGCGAGGGCGAGTGAAGGGGAGCACAGATGTCTAGAGGGTTGCTGGAAGTTCAGTCGATGATTCTAGGTCATGGAGGGCTTTGTAGGAGTTTCAGATGATCTTGAACTGGCATCTTTTCTGGATGGGGAGCCAGTGGAGTTCTCTCAGGTGGGGAGCGATGTGAGTTTGTTTGGTGAGGCCCAGGATGAGTTTGGCTGCGGTTTTCTATATGGTTGGAGTTTTCTGAGGAGCTGGGTGGAGATGCCGTGGTGACAATGACCGGAGTTATGTTCTTTCTTGTGTTAGTTGATCCATCTGAAGATTCTGCGGAGCATGCAAAGTGTGTGGAAGCAGGAGAAGGCAAATGCATTGACTTGTCGTTTCATGGTCAGTTGGCTGTCGCAGATGATGCCGAGGTTGTGTGCATGGTCGGTCAGTGTGGGTGTAGGTCCGAGTTCTACAGACCACCAGCTGTGGCCCAATGTGGAGGTGTTCTTCCCAAAGATCTGTACTTCAGTTTTGTCGGAGATGAGTTGGAGGCAGTTGTCTTTCATACAGTTGGCTACGTTGGTCATGGTGTTGCAGAAGTTGGTTTTGGCATTGCAGGGGTCCTTGGTGAATGAGAGGATCAACTGAGTGTCGCCTGCATAGGAGATTAAGTTGAGTCGGTGGGTTCTGATGACATCTGTGAGGATGGTCATGTAGACGTTGATAAGGGTGGGGCTGCAGGATGATCCTTGTGGTATGGCGCATAAGATGTCTTTGGGGGCGGATGTGAAGGGAGGCGGTCGGATGCTCTGTGTGTGTCCTGAAAGGAAGGAGGCGATCAATTTGAGGGTGTCTTTCTGAAGGCCTATGTTGTAGAGTCTTTTAATGACGGTGTTGTGGGAGACAGTGTCAAAACCCGCAGAGAGGTCGAGGAGGATCAGAGCCATTGTTTCTCATCAGTCGAGGAGTGTTTGTGGCGGCAATCAGTTCGGTCTCAGTGCTGTGGTTGGCACGGAATCCTGATTGTGAGGCTTCAAGTAGGTGGTTTTATTCCAGGAATTCAATGAGCTGCAGGTTGATGGCTTTTTCGAGTACTTTGGCCAAGTAGGGGAGCAGGGAGATCAGCCGATAATTTTTGAGATCGCTGAAGTCGGCAGAGGCTTTCTTTAGGAGGGGTCTGACGTCTGTGTGTTTCCAACTGTCCAGGAAGGCTGCTGTGGAGATGGAGGTGTTGAGGATGCTGGTGAGTTGCGTGCTTATTGGGTTCATTGCAAGGTTGTAGAGGTGGTGGGGGCAGAGTTTGGTGGGCGCCCTGGAGTGGATGGAACACATGATGACTGAGGTGGTTAAGGTGGTGAGCAGAGACTAGGTGGTAATGGTGGTTTTGCTGATGTTCACTGGTTGGTAGAGGGTGTTGGGGCTGAGGGTGGTGGGTTGTAGGTTGAAAATTGTTGTAGTTGTTGGTGATCTTGCTGGGGAAGTAGTCTGAGAGGGTGATGCAGAGTTCTTGGGAGGGGTGGATGGCGTTTTCTATGGCTGTTGGGTTGGAGAATTCTTTGACTATTTTGATGAGTTCCTTTGTATGGTTGTGTAACGCCCTGAACGTCTCAGGATCGTTTAACAGACACGACAATGAGGACGCAACCACTTGTGAAGGGTTAGTTCTTTTAATGAAGGCAAATAAAATACAAAGAACAAACAAAAGTTATAGTCACTGGAATCCTCCAGGCTAAGTACGTTACCAGCCCACAGCACGGATGGTCCTAACCGTCCTCTGCATATACGCCGATCCCGGCGTATGCCAACAGAGGGCAGAAATGAAATGGCCGACAATGCCAATCGGTAGGCTGTGAGGGGCACGAAGAGTGTTGGGGAGAATCGAGGAGTCAGGGAAACACCCAGCCGGGGTCTCTACCTGAAGGGAGCAGCCGCTCAACCTCTTCCTCAGACTGCACCGGGACGCGGAGTCACCTCCTGGTGATGCGTCACCGATACCCCAATCACAAGCAAGAAGACTGAACCGAGAGCAGCCGCTCGATCGATCCTGTGGACTTCCGAGTCTGTAACGCGGCAAACACCTCCTGGTGTGCGTTACAGCTGGCAGTCCCTGTGTCTCTGGTCGGGCTGGGAGTTACGACTCCAACCAGCAAAAGCGCCACTGCGCTTGGACTCAGCCGAGTCAAAAAGCGAAGCTCAATGGTTGACCGGTAGAGCTTCCGGGTCCTTCACAGGTGACGATGGGGCAAGACACGGCCCAGGGAGTAACGACTCGACCTACCTCCGTTCTTGCCTTACTGGAGCACCACTCCGGAACACTGCTCTTCACGAAGCAGGTACGTCGGTGTAAACACAATATCCGACAGCCTTGTACCTCCCGGTTCCTCCCTTTATAGGGCGTGTTTTCCTTGAGTTATGTAACAGCTCTCCTGTTTACATAAGGGCGTGTTTCCCTTGAGTTATGTAACAGCTCTCCTGTTTACATAAGGGCGTGTTTCCCTTGAGTTATGTAACAGCTCTCCTGTTTACATAAGGGCGTGCTTCCCTTGAGTTATGTAACAGCTCTCCTGTTTACATAAGGGCGTGTTTCCCTTGTATGACAGAATTCTTGACAGTACATCCTCCCTCTCAGCGGCTCCCCACGGGTCCAGCGCTGGCAGGAAAACGCCGATGGAACAAGGAGACCAAGCGCGGAGCATGAACCCCTTCAGCCGGATCCCATGAATGCTCCTCCGGGCCATAGCCTTTCCACGCAACCAGGTACCACAGCATCCCCCTGCGCCATTTGGACGCCCGTATGCCCGACACTTCATACTCCACCTCCGACTCCACGCATACCGGCCTAGGTGTCCCAGACGGCTTGGAGGGTGCTGGTTTGAGCAATGATACATGAAAGACAGGGTGTATCCGCAATGACTGGGGCAAGCATACCTTCACGTTCACGGGACCCATACACTTGGTAATTCGATAGGGGCCCATGTACTTGGGATGGAACACACTGTTCTTTCGAAACCTCATGTTTCTTGTGGATATCCAGACGTAGTCTCCAGTGCGGTACAGTGGCCCGGGCCTTCTCTTCCTATCTGCCGCAGTCTTGTATCTTCTCTTGGCCTCTATTAGGACAGCCCTTGAGCGCATCAACGTGTCTTTTATGTGTGCCACCCTGTCCGCTGTGGCGGGAATCCTGTCCTCTCTGAACGGATGTAGAAATGGCAAGAACCTGGGATGTTGGCCATAGTTGCTATAGAACGGAGATGACTGTGTGGAGCTGTGAGTGGCGTTGTTATAGGCTATCTCTGCAACCCATAGCAAGTCGACCCATTCTTCCCTGCCCTGGTCCACAAAACATCGCAGATACTGTTTGAGCTTTTGGTTCAGGCGCTCGGTTTGGCCGTCCGTTTGAGGGTGGTAGCTGGTGGACAGGGCGGTCTTAACATGCAGCGCAGTGCACCAAGTCTTCCAGAATTGCGCAGTAAACTGCGACCCCCGGTCCGACACGATCACCCCAGGTAATCCATGCAGTCGTACCACATTCTTTAGGAGTAGTGACGCCAATTCCCCGGCCGTAGGGACTCTCTTGCAGGGGATGAAGTGCCCCATTTTCGTCAAGTAATCCACCACCACCAGTATTGCCGTCATCCCCTGGTCTACTGGTAGGCCCACCACGAAGTCCAGTGATATGCTATCCCATGGTCTATCCGGGGTCGGAAGTGGATGTAAGAGCCCTTGGGTTCGGCCATGGTCGGCCTTCATGGTAGCACACGTAGGACACTCCTGTCCCCACCTCCTGACATCCACTCTCATGGTTGGCCACCAGAAATGCCGTCCCATGCTAGACACCGTTTTTTCAAAGCCCAAATGACCTGCGCATGGAGAGTCATGGCACCAGATGAATGCTTGTTTCCTTAGCCTAGGCGTGGGTATCAATAGGCACCTGCCCTTCAGGGGTATCCCGTCCTTCAGCTGCCATTCTCTGTGACTGAGGAGCCACCTCCGCCATGCGAATGACCTGATCCCTCTCTTTATTCCCCTCAGGAAAGTATCCGGTTGGATAACCCCCAATACCATCCTCGGGGAAATGATGGAACGCTCGGTTGCAGGCAATGGTTCCTTAACTGCAGATTGACGGGACAGGGCGTCCGCCTTCCGGTTTTCCGTCCCCGGCCGATATGTGATGCGGAAGTTGAACCCCGCAAAGAAGATCATCCACCGCAGCTGCCTGGGAGAAAGGTGTCTAGTGGCCGTCATGAACTGTAGGTTCCGATGGTCCGTGTACACCGATACCACATGTCTTGCCCCCATCAACCAATGCCTCCATTCGGTGAAGGCGTCCTTGATTGCGAGAAGCTCCTTCTCCGCAATATGGTAGTTGCGTTCGGCGTCGTTGAGTTTGCGGGACATGTACGCAACGGGATGAAGCACCCCTGTGTCGTGGTTGCGTTGGGACAAGATAGCCCCCAGCGCCACATCCGACGCGTCCGCTTCCGCCACGTAGGGGAGATCCGGATCGGGGTGAGCCAACACCGGCGCCTTACCAAAGGCGCTTTTCAGGGCCTCAAAGGCTTTGTTCGCTTCAGGGGACCAGACAAACTCCTTGGACTTCCTCAGTAGCTGTGTGATTGGGGCCACCACTCCTGAAAATCCATCTATAAACCGCCTGTAAAAGTTGGCGAAGCCAATGAAACTTTGGACGTCCTTCACGCTTTGGGGCACCGGCCATTCTTTCACCGCCTTGATCTTTCGTTCTGCCATCTCCTGTCCCTCTGGACTCAGCATCACTCCGAGGAATTCCACGGATGTGACGTGGAAGTCACACTTGCTGAGTTTACAAAACAGCATGTTTTCCCTCAGCTTTTGGAGCACAGCTTTGACGTGGTGTACGTGCTCCTCCACACTGGACGAATAGATGAGGATGTCGTCGATATATACGACCACGTAGATATCCAACTCCTCTCTGAATACCTCATTCAAAAAGTACTGAAAGGCTGCCGGGGCGTTGCACAGACCGAACGGCATGACGAGGTACTCAAAAAGGCCGAACCTGGTCTTAAAGGCGGTCTTCCACTCGTCTCCGTCCCTCATGCGCACCAGATGGTATGCCCCTTTCAAATCCAACTTGGTGTAGATACGAGCTTTCTTGACCTGTTCCAGAAGTACACTGATGAGAGGCAAGGGGTACCGATTTTTTATGGTTATCGCATTCAATGCCCTAAAGTCCACACAGGCTCTCAGCTCCCCATTAGCCTTCGGGATGAAGAAGAGTGGCGAGGCGGCCGGAGACTTGGACGGGCGGATGAATCCTAGCTTGAGGAGTTTATCCAGGTACCCCCGGAGATGCACGTTTTCAGGCTCCGTCAGGGCATACAGCCTGCCGCTGGGAACGCTGGCCCCTGGCACCAGGTCGATCTGGCAGTCAAACTGTCTATGTGGTGGTAGCACTTCCGCCTTCACCTCATCAAATACATCCTCAAAACTGTGATAAGCCTGGGGGAGAGCCACATCTTTTTCTGCCGCTGTAGCCACCGTCTGACTCCCGCTCTCATCTGCATCAAGGGATTCCGTTCTTATTCCACAATGCAGGATGCAATACGGTGACGTCATTTCGATGCGATGTGTTGGCCAATCCACAAAGGGGTTGTGTTTCTGTAGCCACGGCAATCCCAATATGACGCCATATTGGGGCGCTCGGATGATGTTAAAATCGATTTGTTCCAAATGGTTCCTCCCATATCTCATCGGAAGGACCCCCGTGTGCTGTCCGATGGGCCCCGTCACCAATCGCCTTCCGTCTACCGCATAGACGTCTTCGGGTACTGCTTTGGGAAGAAGCACTAGCCCTAGCCTGCATGCCTCGTTGTGGTCCATAAACATGCCAGTGGCCCCTGAATCCACCATGGCCACAACGGGTATCCACTGGTCATGCACTCCCATGTGCACCGTGATAAACAGGTGTCGTTGTCCCTTAGTGACCGAGTTGGAAAGTGAAGGGATGGATGAGTGACTCCGAGATGCCCCTTCTCTGGTCTTGGAGTCCTCTAGTTTTCCGCCGGTATGTCCACCACGGCTGTTACCGACCGGTTGGCCCGATAACGTGACGTCTTCGGTTTGGCAGGGCATTCACGTACGTAGTGGCCTTTTTTGCCACAATATAGGCACAATCCTTGTTTACGGCGTGACTCTTTCTCCGTGGCTGTGAGGCTCGCTCGTATTGCGCTGATGTCCATGGGTTCTCCCTTGGATGCGGTGGAAGTTTCAGGACTTCCCACCGTCACATAGGATGGAAGGGATTTTCCTTTTCTCCCATGATCCCCCTTTCTTTCACTTAGCCTATGTTCCAGCCGTAATACCAGGTTGATAAGGCCCTCACATGTCTTGGGTTGAGGGTCAATATGAGCCACGGCGTCCTTGAGCTCATCGCACAGCCCTTGATGGAAGAGCGCCGTCTGTTTAGCAACAGGCCACTTGGTTTCCGCAACCAGCCTTCGGAACGCGTTGAGATACTGCACCAGGTCGTTGGATCCCTGTCTCAACTCAAGCATTTCACGGTCCGCCGTGTACGAGTCAGCCCTTCTGTCGAATACCTTCAGGAATTCCTCGCGAAAAGCACCCCAATCACATAAGAGGGGGTCGTCCCTGCTCACCAGAGGTACGGCCCATTGTGCCGCGTTTCCAGCCAAATAGGATATAAGGAAAGCCACACGAGCCTGACTCGTGGGGAACGCCTTTGGTTTGCACGATAAATGTAGCGCCACTTGTGTGAGGAATACCTGCACTGTGTTAGGATCCCCACTGTACCTCTCTGGTGTTGCCAAGGGGATGGCTACCGGCATTTCCACTACTACCGCAGGGGTCTGGTTCGTGAGGGAGGTGCTGGGCGTGAGCGGGTCCAATTGGATAGCATCCAGTCTGGCTTTTACATCGGCTGTTTCTTGCCTAGAGGCAGCCACTTCAACTTGCATGGCCGCTAAAGCAGCCAGCACATCATCAAGTGTTGCCATGTCTGTTATCGACCGGGAGACAGTTAGTGTTATTAAGGTCGGATATTTTGTAACGCCCTGAACGTCTCAGGATCGTTTAACAGACACGACAATGAGGACGCAACCACTTGTGAAGGGTTAGTTCTTTTAATGAAGGCAAATAAAATACAAAGAACAAACAAAAGTTATAGTCACTGGAATCCTCCAGGCTAAGTACGTTACCAGCCCACAGCACGGATGGTCCTAACCGTCCTCTGCATATACGCCGATCCCGGCGTATGCCAACAGAGGGCAGAAATGAAATGGCCGACAATGCCAATCGGTAGGCTGTGAGGGGCACGAAGAGTGTTGGGGAGAATCGAGGAGTCAGGGAAACACCCAGCCGGGGTCTCTACCTGAAGGGAGCAGCCGCTCAACCTCTTCCTCAGACTGCACCGGGACGCGGAGTCACCTCCTGGTGATGCGTCACCGATACCCCAATCACAAGCAAGAAGACTGAACCGAGAGCAGCCGCTCGATCGATCCTGTGGACTTCCGAGTCTGTAACGCGGCAAACACCTCCTGGTGTGCGTTACAGCTGGCAGTCCCTGTGTCTCTGGTCGGGCTGGGAGTTACGACTCCAACCAGCAAAAGCGCCACTGCGCTTGGACTCAGCCGAGTCAAAAAGCGAAGCTCAATGGTTGACCGGTAGAGCTTCCGGGTCCTTCACAGGTGACGATGGGGCAAGACACGGCCCAGGGAGTAACGACTCGACCTACCTCCGTTCTTGCCTTACTGGAGCACCACTCCGGAACACTGCTCTTCACGAAGCAGGTACGTCGGTGTAAACACAATATCCGACAGCCTTGTACCTCCCGGTTCCTCCCTTTATAGGGCGTGTTTTCCTTGAGTTATGTAACAGCTCTCCTGTTTACATAAGGGCGTGTTTCCCTTGAGTTATGTAACAGCTCTCCTGTTTACATAAGGGCGTGTTTCCCTTGAGTTATGTAACAGCTCTCCTGTTTACATAAGGGCGTGCTTCCCTTGAGTTATGTAACAGCTCTCCTGTTTACATAAGGGCGTGTTTCCCTTGTATGACAGAATTCTTGACAGGTTGGCCGCACAATTGATTTGGGTGGTGATGGCTACTTTCTAGGCTTCCTTCATGTTTCCAGTGATATTTGCTAAAAGGCTGTTTGTGAGCTGCTGTGTCAGTGATGTTCTTGGTGGCGAGCCATCGTTTCTCCAGTTGTTGGCAGTTGCGCTTGGTGGTCCTGAGTTTTGGGAATGTACCAGCTGGCATGTTTGTAGGTTTTGTTGGCTTTTGTAGGTTTCAGTAGGGTAACTCTGTCAGTGCTGTTGGTGATCCATGTGGAGACGTTGTGGATGGCCTGGTCGAGATCTGTTTAGGGCTTGGGTCTGGAGGGGGTGCGGGCCTGTGACTACTGGGTTTCGATGACCTTGATCCAGCTGCGGTGGGGTGGTCTGACACCTGGTAATGGTGTGCTGCACGTCGGTGATGAGGTAGTCTACGATGCTGTGCTCAGTCCAGGTGAATTCTGTGGTGTGGCTGAATTTGATTCTGTCACTGGAGGTGCAAATGAGGTTGAGTGTGTGTCCAGCTTTCTACATGTGTTTGGTGACCAGTTGGTTGAGGCCTTTTGTTCAGGTTCTCTAGAACAGCGATGGAGCTGGCTTTGTTTGGGTCGTTGATGTGGAAGTTGAGGTCGCCTAGTTGGACATAGTGGTGAGAGTTGATTGCTAGGGGTCAATGAGGTTGGGGATGGTGTTGCAGAATGTGCCTCGGGGTCCCGGGGGTCTGTAGGAGAGGGTGCCTCTTATCGTGGTCTTCACATCAGTGTGCAGTAGGAAGTTGAGGTTTCCATGAGAGGCGTGGGGTCATCATTGGAGATGGTGCATTTGATGGATTCCTTGAAGATGATGGAGATGCCTCCACCCTGTTTGCTGGCACGGTCTCAGTGTATCATCTTGTAGCCTTCGGGAGTGGCGGTGGTGATGTCAAGGTTCGAGGAGGGGTTGAGACATGTTTCGGTGATGAAGACAATGTCCCTGGCGAGGATGGTGATGGTGAGCCATATTTCTGTGGTGTGTTTGCAGAGAGAGAGAGCGTTGTGCAGGATACAGTGGAGCGGTTGTGGGGTGTTCTTGGTCTTGTGGGCAGGGGTGGTGCAGGATCTTTCGTAGTTTGTGCCGCAGGAGAAGTGGCAGTGTCTGCAGTTGAAGGGTCCTTTGGTGAATAGTGGGGAGGAGAAGACACAGCTGTTGTTTCGGCATCCGGGGTATAGGTCCAGGAGTTCCTTTGTGGTGTACCGTCGGGTGAAGGGAGGGCCAGGGTTCCTGGCGCTGGGCTTTGTCCGACCGGTGGTGCATTGGCAGCATGCCCGCTGCGCGCGTCTGCTGTGTTGCCGTGTGGCGGCCTTCATTAGTGGTCCTGGTGGGTGGTCTTATTGGTGCTGGGTGCTGGGCAAGTACCTGAGACAGAAGGGACAGAAGACAGCACAGGGGGAATGGGGCAGCAGTGCAGGAACAGAGCAGGGGGAGTGACAGCACAGGGACAGAAGTGAGGGGAGCGGCAATCGAGGGACAGGGGGAGTGGCAGTGCAGGGACAGTGCTGGGAAGTGGCTGTGCAGGCACAGCACATGGGATGCGGAAGCACAGTGTCAGTTAGTAAACTGAGAAGCCATATAACAGTGACCCGTCTTCGTTGGAAATTGCACGTACGCACGTACTTGTGTGGAATGAAGCTCTTTGCATGCAGAGATTTTGCAGTCTCAGGTATGGCAGATACTATCGTGAGCTTAGACATGAAATGCCACCTCCAGGATTCTCCAGCCATGGTATGCCAGTGAGACTTTGAATCAAAGAAGAAAATGTACCATATTTTTGTTTTACCTACTCCTTAGATGCCATGGGGCAACTTCACCAACGCGGTACCCTCGCCCAGGATTGGACTGGGACGGAAAATAGGCCCGGACACCAAAATAAAAGTGGCCCCCACTCACGGCCGGAAAAAGAACTTATAGCAGCCCAGGCAAAAACTGTAAAGCCCCTATTTGCACCAAATGAATCCTCCCCCACAACGCTACTCAAAGTCCAAGCAGAGGATGTTTATTTCCTACAATTGCTTGCTTCAGAATAACCAACAAATGATCAACTGCACAAGTTGCATATAGCTGCAACATGTTCCAGGGCCTTGTGTGACAAGCTGCTTGAGTCTAGATATTTACTTTGAATTCTGGGACTTGTAGTATAGGTTTTACAACAGGTTAACGTGGCTACAAGTACCAGAATACAAAGAGACTGATGCAGTATCAAATCTCAGCTGAGCACGCCCCACAGACTAAATATACAGCACAGAGGATTCTGCATAGAACCGCCCTTCCCAACCAAGCGAAATATGTATCTACTATTGGTCTCTTCAGACTCCTGAGAGCCAAGCACGCTGGTGAAGTAACAAAGCTGCCAGTGCCTTTTCCTGTTTTCTTTAGATTGAGGTACAAATTAAAAGATGTAGCAAAGAGCAAATCTTCTGTCGCAGAATAAAGTAGATGTTTGTAAGTTACGTGCGCTGCGAGTTATATACAGGAAGTGCATCCAACCCAATATATTTACAACAACCTTCAATGCTCCTGAATGGCATCCTACACCTCCCATCCCAAGCACCGTCCCCTACCCCTCGAGGCACAGTGTTTTCCTTTTGCTCGTTGGCTTCTAACTCTTTTTCTTAGTCCCTTTAAAACATAACTAGGGGAGTGCATAAATTCTCTGGGAATCAGGGCATATACAAACTGCTTGTATCAAGAAAAGTACTCACACATCTTGTGGGCCCCATGAGGACAAAGTGCTGGTGCGCATGCTGTAGGAAAGTGGCTCTGTATATACTGTTCCCAAATAGGTACAGTGTGTACAGAGTCCACAGTCCCCAGAGGTTTGGCAGAGGCTAAAGTTAGATATAACCTTACTCTCTAAAGTGGTAGCTTGGTCGAGCAGTGAGGCAGTATCAGAGGACAGTGTAAAGCATTTGTTGTACACACTCAGTCAACAAATGTTCTCACACACTCAAGAACTGAACTCTAGGCCAATGGTTTGTATATAAAAATATATGGTTGTTTTATTTTAGAACCAACAATAGGTATCACAATATACTTTCTCAGAATGAGATGCTTTAGTTAAATACTTTTAAATAGGCAACAGTCTTTTGAATGCAATAGTTACAGTTTGTTGCAATTGGCAACACAATTCACACACAATTATACATTGAGCTCAATGGGAAATTCTAAGTAAATGCAATTGATTACTTTTAAGATTACTTTTCTAACTCCAGGACTGGATCCTAGATTCAGTCCTGGGACAGTTCCTCGAAACAGGTGAGTAAATACGTTTGAGTTACTGTTGTGATTTTTAAGCAATATTTTGGTATTTTAAAAGTTGACAGAAACTTCTAATAAAATCACCAATGTTATCCTATGGGAGGAAATTTATATAGCAGGTAAGTGGGGTTAGTGTTACTTTTTCTAGCTCAGTGTTAGATCCTGGATCCAGCACTAGTGTACCACCTATAAGCAGTTGAGAGGATGCGTTTAGGTTATAGAGGCGATTTTTAACGAATATTTGTAAGTTTGCAAAATCGACACTTAGAAACCAGGCAATGTTATCCTATGGAAGGATATTCACGTTGAAGGTAAAGTATGTTCTTGTTACTTTTGTAATCCAGTGCTGGGCTCCTAGGCTCAGTACTGGGACATCTATCTAAAACAGGTAAGTAATTACGTTTTCACAGATGGTACGATTTTTAAAGAATATTTGTAGTTTGCAAATATCGACAGAAGAAATTTCACAGAAAAACAGTCAATGGTTTCCTATGGAAGAAAATTGAGTTAGCGGTAAGTATGGTGGTAATTACTTTTCAGGATCAGTGCTGGGCACCAAGATCCAGCACTGGGATCTCTCCTAATAGCAGGTGAGTATTTTCGTTTTCGTTACTCGGTTGATTTTAAGTTTAGAAACTCCACACTTAGAAGAATTTTCAAGTGAAACCAGTCAATGTAACCCTATGGAAGAAAAGTGAGTAATCGACTTTTGGGTGAGTACTTGACTGGCAGAGTTAAGGTTCTGGGCATAGACTCAGGGTTCTCCCAGGGTCAGGTAAGTACAATTGTTACACCCTCAGCGGCACAGGGGCAGCTGGGTGCAGAGTGAGTTAAGCCCAATGTTATCCTATGGACGGCAGGGGGCCTAGCAGGCCACGTGGCTGTGAGAGCTGGGCTCCTGGTCTCTTGCTCAGGGCAAATGGGGAAGTAGATTGGAGTAGAGGTTGCACTGCCAGGGGCACTCGGGCGGCTGGGTGCAGGGTGCTTTTGAGTCGTTGGGCGCTCAATGGATTGCAATGAAGAAGCTCAAGAACGAACATAGGCTGCAAGATCGGGGACAAAGATTCTTCAGGTGCGACCACCACTTTGAGAGGTAAGTTGAGTAGTTGGAGGATAGGTAGGTACCCAGGAGTTGGGCACAGGGGGCCGCAGGGCGCCGGGTGCAGGGGTTCTTTTTGGTGTCGGGAAATCTTACCCTCTGTTGATCGCGGTTGGGGGGGTCCCTGGTTCTGAGGCTGCAGGCATCGCCAGGAGCGTCGCGGTGGGTCCTTGGGTGCCGGCTTCGGGGTCAAAGTCGCCGGGGGGACGTCCTCGTGGTCTTTGTCCACTCCAGCACAGGCCAGGCTTGGCGGGTGCAGAGTGTGCAGGGTTTACGGTTCCTGGCTGATGCCAGGGGTCAATTACTTGCTTTGAGCAGTACCACTGCTCGTGGGAGACCCAGATGCTTAGAGTCACAAGGTAGCCAGATCCTCCGGGGTTTGTGAGGTTGCTGGCCATGGGAGATGCCGGGATTTAGCAGGAGCAGGTTCGAGGGTCGACAGGCCGGTAGAGCTGGGGCCAAAGCAGTTGGTGTCTTTCTCTTGTTAGCAGCTGCATGGCAGGTCTTCTTGCTTCTTGATCTTCTTTGCTGTTTCGGAATCTGGATCTAAGCAAGGAAGGTTCAGGGTGCCCCTAAATACTAAATTTAGGGGCGTTACAGGTAGGTAAAGGGCAGGGACCACTGGTGGGTACACCCCCTATGCTGCCACTCTCCTGTGGGAGGGGGGCAGTGGCCTAGTCCTGATTGGGCAGGGCTCCCCATCTTCAAGATGGCGAGAGCCCGGAGATGTGCTTCACCTCGCCTCCCCCACCTGAGGGGTGGGGTTGGCAGAGGCTGACACCCCCCCTGTCCTTCCTTGGGGTTTCTCACCAGAGTGGGGGGTTTAGAACCAGTAGGGGCCAGTTGCTGAGTACAGCAAGTGGCCTGGAGAAGCTCACAAAGGCGGCATGCTTTCGAAGCTTCCCCTGCCCCTCCTGGGGGAGGAGATCTAGCACCTCAACCAGGATGTGCATTGTTGCAGGCCCAGGAGAGCGGATGGCTCTCTATCCAGGGGTCCAGCAACATGTCTGCTGTGTGGCAGCCTAGGCTACCCCTCACACAAGACGTGGATTGTAGGTTAGGTTCAGGGGGCATCTCTAAGATGCCCTCTGTTGTGCATTGTACATTAAATCCTGCACTGGCATCAGTGCGGGTTTAATGTGCTGAGAAGTTTGATACCAAACTTCTCAGTCTTCAGTGGAGCCATCATGGTGTTGTGGAGTTCGTGTTGACGATCTCCCAGCACCATATACTCTTAAATGGCAGCACTGCACTTACAGTGCTCAAGAATGGACCTGGGTACTGTAGGGGCACAGGGTTCATGCTCCTGTACCCACACCACTGGCATAGGGCATCCAGCTAGAGGGGTGGCTGATGTATGCCAGGGCAGTGTGTGTTGAGGGCATGGCACACAGGGATGTGTGGCATGTCGACTCTCTGTTTTGTTCTATACCCAGACACTCAGCCTGCAAGGGCAGTGTGTTTGTGTCAGGGTATAGGGCCTCTAAGGGTGGCACAATAAGTGCTGCAGCCGTTAGGGGCCTTCCCTGGTCACAAGGCCCTGGGTACCTAGTGTACCAGTTATCAGGGGCTGACATGTGGCCAGGGTTTGCCAATTTGGGTTTAGGTTTCAGTACAGTTTTTAGGGAAGGAACATAGGCCCTGGGCACCTGATTGGCATGAGCCCAGGGCACACTCAGTCAAAGTACATTCAGCAATTCAGCAAAAAGTGGGGGCATACCATGCAAGAAAGATGGCACTTTCTCACCCATGTGGCCTGCTTCAAGTGTCTGTCTCCAGCTAGAAAGACATTAATAACTCACACCACCCCTCCTAGGGTGTGTGATGCATGTTAGTAGAAAGAGGGCTCAACTTGTCCTGTTTACTGTTTTTATTCAGGCAGTTCTCTCTGTGCATTTTTTAGCTTGCGCTACTTTATATTTTGACATGCATTAAATAGCACTGTTAGGTATGTCCTGATTAGAACCCTGGCGGTAAGGGAACCGCTGTCTGTTTTTGGCGGTCCGACTGTCCGCCTCCCTGGCGATCTGACTGCCTGAATTCAATGGCGGCGGTAACACCTTTTCCAGAGTGATGCCGCCACCAACATCTGACTTCCTGCGATGGGGGAGTAAGAGGTGGCGAATGGTGCCGGTGCCAGCATTACGACTGCCGGCCCAATTATGACTTGCCTTTCTGCTAACATATACACAGCAGGGACACCGCCATGTGTGAGTCGGCAGAAAGGCAGGTAATAAGCCTTAATGACTGGCTCTAGTGCAAATGTGCCCTTGTGTAATGTAGTTGGTGATCCAGTGATGCCCACCAATGCCATCAGGTCAGCGTGCACACTGTTGCACCTGCACATCGTGCTCAGCTTCTGTGGGTGAGGTGAAAACACCAAGATTTTGTATGGAGTGCCAAGAGGAGGCGTTCTCAGCTTCGACGGATAAGGTGAAACACCAAGATCTTACATGGAGTCATCAGTGGAGGTGTGCTCAGCTTCTACAGATGAGGTGAAACACCAAGATCTTACATGGAGTCACCAGTGGAGGTGTGCTCACATTCGACGGATAAGGTGAAACACCAAGATCTTACATGGATTCACCAGTGGAGGTGTGCTCAGCTTCTACAGATGAGGTGAAACACCAAGATCTTACATGGAGTCACCAGTGGAGGTGTGCTCAGCTTCTACAGATGAGGTGAAACACCAAGATCTTACATGGAGTCACCAGTGGAGGTGTGATCAGCTTCTACAGATGAGGTGAAACACCAAGATCTTACATGGAGTCACCAGTGGAGGTGTGCTGAGCTTCTACAGATGAAGTGAAACACCAAGATCTTACATGGAGTCACCAGTGGAGGTGTGCTCAGCTTCGACAGATAAGGTGAAACACCAAGATCTTACATGGAGTCATCAGTGGAGGTGTGCTCAGCTTCTACAGATGAGGTGAAACACCAAGATCTTACATGGAGTCACCAGTGGAGGTGTGCTCAGCTTCTACAGATGAGGTGATACACGAAGATCTTACATGGAGTCACCTGTGGAGGTGTGCTCAGCTTCGACGGATAAGGTGAAACACCAAGATCTTACATGGAGTCGCCAGTGGAGGTGTGCTTAGCTTCGATGGGTGAGGTGAAAACACCAAGAACTTGCACGGAGTCACCCGTGAAGGTGTGTTTAACTTCTACAGATGAGGTGAAAACATCACGATCTTGCACAGAGTCACCAGTGGAAGTGCCCTCAGCTTCTACAGGAGAGGTGAAAACACCACAATCTTTCGTAGAGGTGCGCTAAGCTTCCACTGGAGAGGTGAAAGCACCACGATCTTGCACAGAGTCACCCTGGGAGGTGCGCTCAGCTTCAACGGATGAGGTGAAAACGCCATGATCTTGCACGGAGTCACCCGTGAAGGATTGCTCAACTTCTACAGATGAGGTGAAAACACCACTATCTTACATGGAGTCACCCTTGGAGGTGCACTCAGCTTTTACAAGAGAGGTGAAAACATCACAATCTTACATGGAGTCACCAGTGGAAGTGTGCTAAGCTTCTACAGAAGTGAAAACACCACGATCTTGCACAGAGTCACCCTGGGAGGTGCGCTCAGCTTCGACGGATGAGGTGAAAACAAAATGATTTTGCATGGAGTCACCCGTGGAGGTGCGCTCAGCTTCTAAAGATGAGGTAAAAACACCAAGATCTTGCGTGAAGTCACCTGTGGAGGCATGCTCAGCTTCTACAGATGAGGTGAAAACACCACGATCTTGGGTGGAGTCACCCATGGAGGTGCGCTCAGCTTATAGAGATGAGGTGAAAACACCACAATCTTGCGTGAAGTCACCTGTGGAGGTGCGCTCAGCTTCGATAGATGAGGTGAAAACACCAAGATCCTACATGGAGTCATCTGTAGAGATGCGCTCAGCTTCTACGGATGAGGTGAGAAACCAAGATCATGCATGGCGCCACCCACGAAGCTGTGCTCAATTTGTATAAATGAGATGAAAACACCAAGATCACACATTGTGTCAATCTTTGAGCTATATTGTACAAATAGGGAAAAAACACCAAGATCACGAATGATGTCACCTGTGGAGCTATGCTCAAGTTGTATAAGTGAGGTAAAAACACCAAGATCATCCGTGGTGTCACCTGTGGCGCTGTAGTCAAGTTGAATAAGTCAGGTGAAGACTCCAAGATCATTCATGGCGTCTCCCCTAGTGCTATGCTCAGGCATCGCAGGTTTGCCGTTGAGGTAAATTCACCAAGATGCATGAATTCCCTCGTGCAGCAGCGATCAGACTGAGCTATAATGTATGTGGGTACATCATTTAGCAGCTAATGGGTTCAAATATATAATAAGTGAGTGCCCCGTGGTAGACAAGACGCCACAGACAGAACTGTAATCAACCTCTATGATGTAATAGTTCAGACAACCTTAGAGGCAAAAAAGGGGTGTTAGTCGCTGAAGCTCAGACATGGAGTTGAAGGAAGAGCTAAGACCAGAAAAAAGGAGACAGGGTGGCACCGTAGGTGGTTCAAGATCAGACATGGAATCAGAAGATTTTTGGGATCATAAGAGAGGGAGTGGACACGAAGTAAGTTGCTCCCGGTTAGAAGCAGAGTCAGAGGCACAGGGTAAGATTAGACACAAAGGCCTAGATTGGCTAAGATTTAGCATCGGGGTCGCATCCCTTTTGTGGCGTAGCCCCGAGGCAAAACCCCTTTTGACATTTACTAAGACAGTGAATTTTCGTGACTTATCATGGTTTAGTAAATACAAAGTATAGAAACTCAGTGCATAGTGCTGCCTTGTGTTACTTTGTGCCAGGTGCTACATGGGAGGAGCCTGGTTATTCCCATGGACTTTGATGCAAACTCAGGTATCCCTTTCTGTACAAAAACAATCCTGCCCGTAACACAGGCACCATAAGGGTGCCTGCACTGGCAATAGGCAGCACAAACTGCGCCAGTGCTGGGAGAGAGCAGAAGTGTGCCAAATCTTAGTGGATATGATGCATTTCTGTTCTCTCCCGTTCACAACACAGAGCGTTGCATGAAAGAATAGTAAATCTTGCCAAGAGTGTTGGAGATAAACTAACGTGTCCCAGGTCAGGCATGCTCCGAGCCTTGTGCTGACACACGCAATAAACCACAATGCTTTCATTGTAAGCAGGCCTGGAATAGTCTGAATGAACTTCCAGCTAATGCCGTGTGTCCTGGAGAGAACCCACGTCTTGGACGGGAGTCAAGTCAGTCTCTTCTGGAGCTGCTCCATTGGGGCCCAGAACACCTACCGTCGTGCCGGAGGCAAATACCTGGATCCCCCTGGTGCACGCTCAGTTCACTCTACCACTCCCCATGCACCCCACTCTCCACTGCCTGCTCCCAGAGCCTCTGCCCCTCTCACAGCACCCTCCTACCATACTGTATGGTATTGCAACATTTATATAACACTTACTACTCTTGTGTGGGGCATTGAGGCACCTGCCTACATGGACAGCACCCTACACCGTGAACAGTATTTGATTGGACGTGTGTTATCTTTGTATGGTTCCTATGTGGGAAGTGTCTGCATGTTGTGCATGGAGCATAATCCAGACCAACCCGACCCCCTTTCAGCGATGCCATAGCCGACATCATCTCTCACCATGCTCTCGCCTCAACGGACTACATCCTTCTCGGTGACCTCAATTTCCACCTGGGCAACTTCGAAAACCACAACACCTCATCCCTACTGGAGCACCTCGCCACCATCGGACTCAAACTGGTCACAATGCCAACCCATTCAGCGGGGCACACTCTTGACCCCATCTACTCCACAAGCAGCAACATCTCCATCAGCCACACCTCCGAGTGACACTAGTCCAACCACCACTGCACCCACTTCTCCTTCACAAACCCACCATACGCCACCATGCCTATCGCGACCCTCGCAGAAGCTAGAACAAGGTCTCCGAAGACCAGCTCACCACCTCCCTCAGCAAGTCCTCACCACAGACATCCATGGATGCCAACACCGCAGCACGCAACCTCCACCACTGGATTGCCGACTGTGCTAACATACTGGCCCACCTCAAGAAACCCTCAGACAAACAACCCTCCAAGAAGGTCAGCTGGTTCTCCTCCACCCTCCAAGAGTCCAGGCACACCAGCAGATGGCTCGACAAAAGGTGGAGGCGTACCAAGATCATGGTAGACCATGCAGCCTTCGAATCCGCCGTCACCGCACACCACCACCTTATCAGAACAACAAAGAAGGAAGCCATTGATGAACGCATCAACGCCATCGCACACAACAGCAAAGAACTCTTCGCCATAGTCAAAGAATTCACCAAACCCAGCACAGACATCCCTCATCACAAGACCTCTGTAGCAACCTCACCACCTTCTTCCACCGTAAGATCAAGGAGATCTACAACAGCTTCGAAACCCAACACCCACCCACCCCACCCGCAACCACCGCACCTAGTGGATCCAGCCCCCAGCAGACCTTGACCAACTGGACTAACCTCAGGTCTGACGACACCCTCAGGATCATGGCGAGCATCCACTCCAAAGCACCATCAGATCCCTGCCCTCACCACATCTTCAACAGAGCATGCACCTCCACTGCTCCCGAACTCTGCTGCACCATCAACTGCTCCATCAAGTCCGCAACTCTCCCGCAAGACTGATAGCAGGCAGAGATAAACCCCTTTCTGAAGAAACCTTCTGCGGACCCGACAGACCTCAAGAACTACAGACCCATCTCTCTGCTCCTCTTCCCAGCCAAAGTCATCGAGAAAGCCATCAACACCCAACTCTCAAGTTTGTCGAAATGATCAACATCCTGGACTTCTCCCAATCAGGCTTCAGAAGAAACCACAGCACTGAGACCGCTCTCCTCGCCGATACAGATGACATCCGTACCCTCCTCAACCGAGACGAGATTGCAGCCCTCATCCTCCCGAACCTCTCGGCCACCTTCGACAACGTCTCCCACCACACCCTCTGTGCAAGGTTCCATGATGCCAACAGCCACAACAAAGCCCTCTAATGGATCTGCTCCTTCCTCACCAGCTGAACGCAGAGAGTTAGACTTCCATCGCTCAAATCAAAACCCATAGAGATCAGCTGCAGAGTGCCTCAGGGATCCTCCCAGAGCCTCACCCTCTGCTACATCTACATGGCGCTGCTTGCAACCATCGTCAGAAGCCACGGACTCAACATTGTCTTCTACACCGACGACACCTAGCTGATTCTCTCCCTCACAGATGAACCCACAGCCGCCAAGAGCAAATTCCACAACGGGATGAAGGCAGTGACCACCTGGATGAAGGACAGCTACCTCAAGCCTAACTTAGACAAGACCAAAGTCCTCATCCTGGACTCCTCCCCATCCACCTAGGAGGGCTCTTGGTGGCCCGCAGCACTCTGAATCCCCCCCACACACACGGACCATGCAATAAGCCTCAGCATCATCCTGGACTCCTCGCTCTTAATGAACCACCAAATCAATGCCGTCACATCCGCCTGCTTCCACACGCTTCGCCTCCTTTGTAAGATCTTCAAGTGGATCCTCACTGAGTCCAGTAAAACTATCACCCATGCACTCGGCAGCAACAGACTCGACTACTGCAATGCACTCTACGCCGTGACTACCCAAAAACTACAAAATAAACTTCAGACCATCCATTACGCCTTCGCCAGACTCATCCTGAATATCACGTCACAACCCCATCACCGGCCACCTGAGAGACCTTCACTGGCTACCTGTCCACAAGAGAATCACCTCCAAGCTTCTCACGCATGCCTACAAAGCCCTCCACAACACCAGACCTGCATACCTCAACTACAGCCTCGCCTTCGAGACCCCCACCAGACATCTCTGGTCCGCCCAATTGGCCACAGACCCACGAATCTGCAAGACCACAGCTGGAGGAAGATCCTTCTCCTAACTCGCTGCGAATACCTGGAACTCCCTGCCTCTGCAGCTCAGGCAATCGCCTTAGCTGCCACAATTCAGGAAGGATCTCAAGACCTGGCTCTTCGACTGAACTGCAGACCCAGCCCCCCACCCCCCTGCGCCTTGAGACCTTTACGGGTGAGTAGTCGCACTTTAAAAGTCCCAGATTGATTGATTGATGACCACCCAGGTGTGGTTATCGTGTTATGCTTAGCAGTGTGATGGATGAAGAAGCGTGAGAGAGGTGCACCGTTTATGGTTTTCAATGTCCTCCCACTTCCTCTCATTCCGCATACCATATATGCGTGCTTCCTCACACCACCTTCTATGATGCCTACTCGCACCACGTTCAGTGCTTCTTCCTGCCATATACTTCTGCTTCCCCCACAACACCCTATGCTACCACCTACCAAACCCTTGCCTCTCTCCCACTGCACAATCTCATCTCTCCTATCTGTGTGATCCTTCCTACCACACCATGTGCTTCCTCTAAAGGCACCTCCCCCTCCCACCACAGACTCGAAAGCCCCACCACACACCCCATCCTCTCCCACCAAATCCTTGCTCCCTTCTACCACCACATAATCCCTCTTACTATACTTCATTCTCACTTCAATCTTTACACTTACGCCGCTGATGTCTCCTACCTAACCATGTGATCGCTCCTATCAACCCCAGTGCTTCCACCTACAACACCTGCTCCCTCCTGCCACAGCCTCTGAATCCCCACCACACCTCCTCCTATCGACCCTTGCTCCCTTTTACTACCGAACAGCCCAAAAGGCTAAACTCCATGCTCACTCTTACAACACCTCTACTCTCTCTCACCACATCCTCTAATTTCTGCTCCTAAACTTCTGCCCCCTCCCTCCCACCACACCCTCACTTTCTTTTTCTACCCCATAACCCTCTTAGTAAACTTGATTCTCACGCCATTCTCTCCCACCACAGATTGTGATCCCTCCTTCCTAACTCTTTGATCCCCCTTACAAAACCTTGGGGCATATGCACAAGGAAATGGCGCGGCACTGCAGCACATTTTGCAGCGCTGTGCCATTTCCAAGAAGCAGGGACGTTCCATATTTACAAGAATATGGCGCACCCCTGTGTTTTCTTAGCGCTGGCGCTAAAAATAGCTGCCTAGCGCCAGCACAGACACCCTTGAGCTATAGTGCAAGGGTGCCTGCATTGTAGGGATGATTGTTGATGTGCAGGAAGGTGCCCCTTCCTGCACATAAATAATCCTTAAATCGCAACTTGCTACTTCTATGCGTGCTACATTCTGCAGCACACATAGAAGTAGCAAATCGCTATTATTTAAGGATTGTTTTTGTTCATGAAGCAGGCACCTTCATGCGCAAAAACAATCATTAATGGCGTTTTGCTCTTTCTATGTGTGCTGCAGAAGGCATACAAGTATTTCTTCTGGTTGTACCAATCTAATGGCTGCTTTTGCATGGCATTAGGTTTTGACACTGCCTCAGATTTAAAGATCCTTGTAAATCTGGGGCAGCGTAAAAAGGCAATGGATGTTGCGGTGGAACGCCCACAGCAGCACCCATCGCACGCCCCTGTCACGCAGTTGCCTGCGTGAAAGGCTACCATATTTACAAAGCGGTGTTAAGCCACAAATAGTGGCTCATCCTCACTTTGTAAATGTGGAGCAGGGCATTGCGCCACCGGAACGTCTGTAACTGTGTCATTCCGGTGGCGTAATCCCCTCGTACATATGCCCCTATGTGCTCCCTCCTACCACAGTCTCTGACATCTAACACGTTCTCTGCACCTCGTACCACATCCTTGTTCCCTCTTACCACCCCGCTATCCCCTATTCATAAACTAAGATTTAGACAAATAAACAGATATTCCTTGCAAGTCAGAGAAAGGGTTTCATAATACGGGGGGTCCCGGCCGGCATGCAGGGCCCCTAAGGGTGCATCACCTCTCCTCAAAACAGTCTTTTTCTCTCCATCGCTCCTGAAGGAATAGAGATCGAGAGGGGGAATTTGGGTGGGCTCCCCCACAGAAAAGGGGGTTCAGAGTCAACACTAGAAGAATCTCTATGGTGCGTAACTTGTACTAAGTGGTTCATGCAAACTGTGTTGCTGCAGACTCGAGGACAATTGTAAAGCACAAGTGTTTCTAAAAGGGGCCAAAGACAATGCACTCATTTTAGCCAAGGGTACTGCTGGGGGTGTGGTGGCTTCGTCAAGATGGACATCTATCCTAGGGCTAACGTCCACGGAGAAGTGCTTCCAAAATGCAATCACATGACATTCAAAGGGACACTGAGATGGAGAGCAATAGAACCTCTTGCAGCATGTGGACACATTGCCCCCAGAGAACCAATTAGAAAAGGCATGAAGTGCAGCCCATGTGGTTGTCAAGCACATGACATCCAAAGTGACAAGACTATGAGAGCAGCAGAACCAGCCCCAGCTCTAGCAGCATGAGGGAAAGTAGTGCATAGAGAAAGGTTTTCAAAAGGCATGAAGTGTAGCCCATGTGGCTGTCAAGCACATGACACCCAAAGGCACAAGAATATGGAAAGTAACAGAACCAGCCCCAGCTCTAGCAGCATGAGGGAAAGTAGTGCATAGAGAAAGGTTTTCGAAAGGCATGAAGTGCAGCCCATGTGCTGCCAAGCGGATGACACCCAAAGGCACAAGACTATGGAAAGTAACAGAACCAGCCCCAGCTCTAGCAGCAAGAGGGAAAGTAGTGCATAGAGAAAGGTTTTCAAAAGGCATGAAGTGTAGCCCATGTGCTGCCAAGCGGATGGCACCCAAAGGCACAAGAATATGGAAAGTAACAGAACCAGCCCCAGCTCTAGCAGCATGAGGGAAAGTAGTGCATAGAGAAAGGTTTTCGAAAGGCATGACGTGCAGCCCATGTGCTGCCAAGCGGATGACACCCAAGGGCACAAGAATATGGAAAGTAACAGAACCAGCCCCAGCTCTAGCAGCATGAGGGAAAGTAGTGCATAGAGAAAGGTTTTCGAAAGGCATGACGTGCAGCCCATGTGCTGCCAAGCGGATGACACCCAAGGGCACAAGAATATGGAAAGTAACAGAACCAGCCCCAGCTCTAGCAGCATGAGGGAAAGTAGTGCATAGAGAAAGGTTTTCAAAAGGCATGAAGTGTAGCCCATGTGCTGCCAAGCGGATGGCACCCAAAGGCACAAGAATATGGAAAGTAACAGAACCAGCCCCAGCTCTAGCAGCATGAGGGAAAGTAGTGCATAAAGAAAGGTTTTCAAAAGGCATGAAGTGTAGCCCATGTGGCTGTCAAGCACATGACACCCAAAGGCACAAGAATATGGAAAGTAACAGAACCAGCCCCAGCTCTAGCAGCATGAGGGAAAGTAGTGCATAGAGAAAGGTTTTCAAAAGGCATGAAGTGCAGCCCATGAGGTTTTCGAAAGGCATGAAGTGCAGCCCATGTGCTGCCAAGCGGATGGCACCCAAAGGCACAAGAATATGGAAAGTAACAGAACCAGCCCCAGCTCTAGCAGCATGAGGGAAAGTAGTGCATAGAGAAAGGTTTTCAAAAGGCATGAAGTGTAGCCCATGTGGCTGTCAAGCACATGACACCCAAAGGCACAAGAATATGGAAAGTAACAGAACCAGCCCCAGCTCTAGCAGCATGAGGGAAAGTAGTGCATAGAGAAAGGTTTTCAAAAGGCATGAAGTGCAGCCCATGTGCTGCCAAGCGGATGGCACCCAAAGGCACAAGAATATGGAAAGTAACAGAACCAGCCCCAGCTCTAGCAGCATGAGGGAAAGTAGTGCATAGAGAAAGGTTTTCAAAAGGCATGAAGTGCAGCCCATGTGCTGCCAAGCGGATGACACCCAAAGGCACAAGAATATGGAAAGTAACAGAACCAGCCCCAGCTCTAGCAGCATGAGGGAAAGTAGTGCATAGAGAAAGGTTTTCAAAAGGCATGAAGTGCAGCCCATGAGGTTTTCGAAAGGCATGAAGTGCAGCCCATGTGCTGCCAAGCGGATGGCACCCAAAGGCACAAGAATATGGAAAGTAACAGAACCAGCCCCAGCTCTAGCAGCATGAGGGAAAGTAGTGCATAGAGAAAGGTTTTCAAAAGGCATGAAGTGTAGCCCATGTGGCTGTCAAGCACATGACACCCAAAGGCACAAGAATATGGAAAGTAACAGAACCAGCCCCAGCTCTAGCAGCATGAGGGAAAGTAGTGCATAGAGAAAGGTTTTCAAAAGGCATGAAGTGCAGCCCATGTGCTGCCAAGCGGATGACACCCAAAGGCACAGGACTATGGAAAGTAACAGAACCAGCCCCAGCTCTAGCAGCATGAGGGAAAGTAGTGCATAGAGAAAGGTTTTCAAAAGGCATGAAGTGCAGCCCATGTGCTGCCAAGCGGATGACACCCAAAGGCACAGGACTATGGAAAGTAACAGAACCTGCCACACGGCTAGCAGCATGAGGGAAAGTAGTACACGGAGAAGCACTTACAAAATGCATGAAGAGCAACCCATGTGGCTGCCCAGCAGATAACAATCAAAAGGACACGATGACATTAAAAAGGACCCGATGATGGAAAGAGAGAGAGCCCGCTATGGCCCAGCAGCACATGAGTAAGTAGCTCTCGAGAAGTACTTACAACATGCAAGAACAGTGGCCCATGTGGCGGCCAGTCTGGTGACATCCAAGAAGACATGGAGCGAGAAAGCAACCGCACTGCAGAGAAGAAACTTTCATCTCAAAATAACATTCGAGGATGAATGACTCAATAATCAATGCATGGTTTCAAGGTTTGCTTGAGAGGTCGAAGGCCACCACAAATAAAGCTATTCGGGGAAGACTGTGTGGTGTATGTGTATTTTGCGCCGAGCTTACATGTGTAGGGGGTTCCTCCACTTAAGTCTGTCTCAGAAGAAGGATCGGCAGAGAAAGAAGACAAAAATTGTTCCTGGTTAACAAGGACATCTGCACAATAGAAAGTAAAATCAAAGGGTGCAGTAAAATGAAGGATGGATAGCTAGAAACTCCTTCCTCTGTTTAATGTCTGTGGAATGTGCAGCGGAAGGGAGACTCCACAGCTTGTGAACCTTCTAAGTTTATGAAACTGCAACAAGAAAAACTATCTTCCTTGCCCCCCTGCTAAGGTGACTGGTGGCCATGGACTTGAAAGGCCTGTACGCCAAAATAAAAAGATACATTTCAAGTCCTAGACTGAAAAAGGAGGAGGAGCGAAGGGATCAGTGTCTGTCCCAAAACAAGAGACATCCTGATGCCCGCGACGATCAGCTGAAAAGATTCCTACCGGGACGAACCTACTTCCTGATGGGCAGGGTGGTCCCATTCATGGGGGCACAGGTAGGAACTGGCTGCTACCTATGCCTCCTTCCTGTGAAAAGGTCCCTCTGATACCGAAGATTTGCATCGTAACACCTAAGCTTCAGACCCAAACTCAAGATCCTTGGGCTTATTTACAAGCCGCTTGCGCTGCTGGTGCGGCACTTTTAATATGGGGAAATGTGACGTACCAGCGGCGCACAGGGCTGGCAAATAAGCCCCTCGGTTCTTTTCTCTGGAATCCTCCTTCTAACCCCCTCGTGTAACTTCTGTAAATGTATAAGGCGTGCCACCCAGGATTAGGTCAGTGCTAGGCAAACGCCTGCCACTACCATTTCAAAAACATGGCTGTGCTTTCCTTCATGCCCCCTGAGGCCGGGGCAGGCGGAACAGCGCCGGCGAGCACAATGAACAAGCCAGGGGCAGCAGGTTCTACCCGCAATGGGTGTCTCTGTAGTGAAGGACGGAGCTGACAGCACTTCCAGACGCTCTGTGGACTCAGGTACCAGTCCTTGGGCTCCCCTCCAGACCAAGCAGAAACATACATGTGCCGGAGCAATGCGAGCCCCGGTCTTGTGTTCATGCATAAGGGGCTAGGCTGCACTGCCCTGCAGGGGGTTCTTGCAAACGTATAGGCACCTCTGGAACAGGGGCAGTGCTACATTAAACCAGATGTTTTAAAGTACACGAAAAGAGATCAGAAAAAGGCAAAAAGTTATCTCAAAAATTGCCATGTTCCTGGGGTGGGGTGGAGGCCCTAAGGATGTTTTTTTATTTTACCTGGTGCACCGTACATTTTTTGTTTGGGGGTGCTTTGAACCACTAGTGGGGGCAGGGAAACATTATGTCCATGTAGTGTGACCACTCCTAAAATATTGTTTTTAGGCCTCCCCTGCGTGAGCGCATATGCGCTCTGGCTTGCAAGAGATATTCTCTTTACTCAGGGGCGTGCCCATTGTTTACCATTGGTGGGTTTCATTGTCCCTCTCATATGCTGCATTCTCTTTGGGCAATGCGAGCCCTCGTCACTTTCTCTTCTTTCTGCAGGAGTTCGGAATAAGTGCTAATTACTTCAAATTACTTCAAATTCATTAAGGTTCTTCCACATTCTTCTCCCCCTCCCACCTGCCCCCGTCCATGTTGCTTCTTTTGCCTACTCCCCCTTGCTTTTTTACCCCTCCCTCACCCCGTCCATGTTGATTCTTCTACCCCTCTCCCTTGTTTTTTCACCTCTCCTTCACCCCCGTCCGTGTTGCTTCTTTTTCCTACTCCCCCTCCCCCTTGCTTTTTTACCCCTCCCTCGCCCCCGTCCATGTTGATTCTTCTACCCCTCTCCCTTGTTTTTTCACCTCTCCTTCACCCCCGTCCGTGTTGCTTCTTTTCCCTCACAACCGCCCCCAATCCATGTTTCTGTTTTTTGCGTCCCACCCGCCCCGGTCCATATTGCTTGTTTTCCCTCCCGCCTGTGTTTCTTCTTATCCCACCTCTTGCCCCAACCCTGTTTCTCCCACTTCCCACACCTGCCCCAGCCCTGTTTCATCATATCCCACACCTGCATCATAACTGTTCCCCCTTTCCCACCCGCAAATGTCCATGTTTATTCTACACCCTCCCAATAGACAGAAGGGACACATGGCATGCCAAGCGATGGGCAGTTCATAGCGCTTTTTTTTTTTACCACACTACTCTACGCCCCCACCCGCCCACCCTGTTCACCAGTCCCATCCGATTACCAAACCAATAACTCGCCCACAGGTGAGACTTACTGGCTTTGCCAATGCTTGTATTTTCCAGCAGTTCAGGCTCATTCCTACATCAGGCATTTGTGAATAGAAACTTCAAAGTCCCAGCCCCCCCCCCCCCCCCTCCCCCCGCCCTTGCTCCGCTTAGGTCCTCCGGTTTCATGGCTCATTACCTCCTCTTCACAGTGGGTAAGTGTAAACTGATGTTTCCCAAACAGACAGGAGCGTTTGTCTGCATGTACACAATGCAGTGAGGGACATGCTCCGTCAGGTTAATGTGTGTATCTTGTGAACCGGTTTGGGAGAGGGGCACATTCCTAAATTCCTGAGATTCGGGAGCCCTTTAATACTCGATTCTACGGCTGCGGCATTTTTCCGCATAATGATGGATTTGCTGCACTCGCCGCATAATACATCATCTTTTAAACAGTTTTCAGATTTTAAATTAAACAAATATTGTTTTGAGCTTATGCGGATAAAAGGGTAATAAACCTCTGCCGCACATGTTGCTGCGCAGTGGTAGACCTTTTGCTAAAGTTAACTGGCTGCTTTTCTGTTGCTCCTTACTGTATTTGGGTGTTAAACTGATACTTAAGAGGTGAAACCTATGCCCAGATAGAGTTAACTTTTGCAAACATGACAACACGTTTAAGTAATGCTGTACTGCCACAAATGGGCTGCCGCATACCGCATACCGCATATTTTAACCATTCCATTGGCCCAGAGGATATCAAATGGCTATGAGGGAGAATCGAAGATTTTAGTAACAACTTTGAGTAAATGAGGCCAAAGGGTGAGTTCCTTGTAAGGACAACAGAACACCAAGGTCACACAGTTCAGCACCGTAGGGGTTATTTTTATACTTTATAATACACCGTCACACCACCAACCCACCACGCACCTGCGCACAATATCGACACACTGCTTTAAGGATTTGCCCTTAGGCAAAAAACTGTGCCCTTCCAGGGAAATGAGTCCAAAACAAAGGGAATCTAAACGAGTTATGACTTTGTTTTAGCATCAATTCTGTTTCTGCCCGAACTGCTTTTTGCACTTCTCTCTCTAATAAAACAGTTGTGACATCACGACTAAACTATGATCTATCATTACAGAAAAGAGCTGTGTAATTTTAATTGCTGTAGATGAACAGTGGTGTCACAATTACATTGTAATGGGAAAACTTGAAATGCATGTATAAAGTCATTGCAGGGTTTAAGGTATTATATGTGAGGTACATTATGAGACCGTTTCACGTCACCAAGATGTTCCGTGGTCCCAGAGAGCGACACATCTGTAAGCCAAGTGATTTTACAACGCCATGGAACTCAGAGGTGACTTGTAATATCCATAATACAGCTTAGTGCAAGAGACCAGTGCCCCATTTTCTTATTACAAGCACACTGACATTAGAACGTCTCTCTAATACAAAAAAATACTACATGTAGGGATATTGGAGTCTCCCCCAAATTTTGATATCCCAGTGCTTCATTTGTGAAAAAAAGAAGTGTCAGGGTTCATGTCAGGAGGCCACTGCAGCCAGCACCACACATTGCCCCTGCCATGCTGCCTGTGATAGTAACAACACAACTACTAACAACACACTGCAAGAAGTGTGACAATTCAGACTATTCCAGGCCCCCAAAGCTATAAGAAGGGCTTGGGTGGCAGGTAATAGTCATTTTTTATGTATTTTGAATTAGTAATTAATTGTTGTTGTGGTCATCTCTAAATTAGCCAGACAGCGCCACCTTTTGGCAGACTATCACAAGCACCCTTTTGGCAGACTATCACAAGCACTGGTGTTGACAATTAAGTGCTGGTGCCGAGCACCGTAAACCACTGGCACAAATTAAGCACTGTGATATCCCTAACACAGTGAAGAGATAGACTTACAATTGAATCCACTGTTTCCAAACAAACATAGTCAACAAAAATATGTACCCCGTTTCAAATTAAAAAATGTAAATGTCAAATGCATTCGCTCATGTCTACACTCAGGGTGTAATATAGGTCCCCACAGCCATGGCAGTGCTCAAGGGCCACTTCCCCTTAGGGAGCTCCCCACTCCACATCAATGGCATTCTATGTATTAATGGAAAGTGACGATTTTCTCTGCAAAGTCAAGAAATAAAAAAAAACCTCAAAATGGTCGTGAACTTTACCACGTTTTCACCAAATCATAGAGTACTTCAGTTAACATAGTCTCTGTAAAGAGCATGTTCACCAGCTGGGTTTGAATAACTATTGTTTATTGCTACACAACTCAATGGTATCCATTTTATCGACCTCACGAGGGGGACAGGCTGAGTGGACTTGCCAGGATTCAAAACTGTGACCATGTGGTCAGAAACACCTACATAAAGTAAATGAGCCCTCAGATCCCACTAACTACATTTTGCAGAAGGAAAAGTTTGAGAAATCCTCCTTTTATTGCGAGAATTCTATTGCAAAAAAACGTTTTGTTGAAAGATATTCTTGTTAAACTTTTTTTTCATTCATTACTTTTGCTGCAAGCGAATTGGGTGAAGTTGAGAAATGTGGCCATCTTCTTTACACAGGGATGAACGTACACTAGACACCAGGAATACATTAAAAACAAGCATTTACAATGCAATGGTCTCGGCATTGTTAAAGTTAGAGCTATTGGAATTGCTCATGACATTATTTTTGATTATGTTTTTGTTTTTAAAACATTTAAAGAAACAGCATTGTTATTTACAATGTCAATAGCTTAATCTCTCTCAAATGCGTGACCTATTGCATTTGCACCCACCCACAAAGCCACCAACACACACAGATCCACCCACACAGAGCCACCAACACAGAGCTATTCACATAGAGCAACCCACACACAAATAGAGCCACCCACACAGAGCCACCTACACACACACACAGTTACCCACACACAGACAGAGCCACCCACGCATAGAGCCACCTACAAAAAAAGCCACCCACACAGAGGCACACACATACACACACACACATAGAGCCTCCCACACACACACAGAGCCACCCACACTTACACAGGCCATGTTTACGTAGCCGAACACAACACATTTTTAGGGAGTCAGAGAGTATATTTCTATTTAGAGCTTTAACTTTCCATGCAGACAGGAGATGGGTGTGCAGGCAGATTGGAAAAGCAGAATGAAACAGTGGAGGACTGCATGGGGAGAAGTGGGATAGCAACGCTAAACTGCTAAGAGCGACAAGGTGAGAGGAAAATAGTCCCTCGCACACTGTAATGCAAGCACTGGTAAGAGAACACTGAAAGCAAGAGGCAAGAAAAGTAATCACCTATGGGCTGATCCAGAATATGATTAACAATATCTGAAGCCAATGACTGAAACAGGAAGAACACAAACAGACGATGGATAAAATAGGTCGACCCAAAGTGGCAGTTATAATTTTTATTGGTACTCCCAGAGGACGCTCAATTTAGAACAATATCTGAAGCCAATGACTGAAACAGGGAGAACACAAACACCCGATGGATAAAATAGGTCGACCCAAAGTCTAACCCAAAGACGGTCTTACTTAATTCTTCACAGAACGCACGTCACCGGGGCCTTTCGCTTCCCCGTGGTGTACTTACCAGCTGGACGCCAGGCAGACACACAGGGAGAGCAGGCACAGCGCGGTGCGGGGCTCAGGGCATACATTCCGCGAATCCCTGGACTTCACAGACGCCGGAGAACACGTCTCCTTCCCTGCCTTGGTGGCCCCTCGGTCCTGCTTTGCCTTCGCTCCCTCGTTTGGCTTAGCCGGGGTTGCTTTCTTCCTCTGTTTAAGGTCATTAGACATTGTGAAAAGTTGCAGACGGAACAGAGCGGTGGTGTGCAAGGAATGGCGTGTCTGGGAGAAGCCGCTTATCCCAAGTCTCAAGGTGGTCGAGCGTCCAGGTCCGCTTCGCTTCCACGCTCTACAGACTGAGGGGTAAAGGTGGGTGTCTGCTGCAGGGTGTTGATGTGGCACGCATTCCTCACTACCGCTGCAAACCCCGCAGGAAGTTTCCTGAAGTTCGGGACTCCAGAAGAGGGGAGCGGACTATGGGAGTGGGTGCGCCTGGTCTGGGAAGTGTACGGGAGCCCAAGAAGCACAATTTTGCACTCACACAAACGTTAGTTTCCATTGGGGTTTCCTTTTAAACAAGCAATTGCATTAATTATATAAGGAGGGAGAGTTTTTTTTTTGGTAATGCAGCAACTTCCACTACGGGTTCGTCGTCGGGAATTGGGAGCCGAGGCTGCATCGCGCCTGCCTTCCTCCCGAATGAACACGAGAACGTCCGTAAAAAAAAACAACAAAAAAAAACACGCCCACCAGTGTAAAAGGGGCGGGGCTTTTAAAAGGAGAAAGACGCGAAAAAACACGCCCCCAAATCCGAAAAAGACAGGACTTGTTTCGAGAGACAAAGCTCTTCTCCAATGGCTGACCAGCATTTAAGAGGCCAGCCAATGGAGAAGAGGGGCTGGTTCTAGCCCCACTACTAGAAAACATTAAATCTCGCAAGCGAGACTGCGCAAGCGCAGCCTTCGCTAGCCGAGACCTAAAAAGAATGGGATGGGCCCTTGGTCATCCTGGCATCTGGCTGCAAACCCACTACTGTAGCCCAACAGTCTTCCTGCCCCGTGATAGCAGATTGGGGAATATAAATCCAACCTGCCCTCCCACTGGGGAAGGAAGAATTTGCACCAGACATCATGTGCCATATTATAGGTCATATGAAGGAATGTGCTTGAGTGTGTATCAGATGTTTGTGGCCCCTCCTTACAGCCACCCGCACATCACTTGGTATTGTAGAAGTGGCCACAGATTCTTGTGTGTCCCCTTCTGCAATATGGATGAGGCCGGTGCACATCTTGCACCAGTGATATCATCAGAGGACATCCCCTCATTTGCATGGGGGCGGGTACAAACATGGGCGCAGAGGCAAAAATCTTCTTGAAAGTTGCACTGATTGTACAGGACATAGAGGTGGTGCAAAGTCAGTGTAGCCACCAAGGTTATCCCTTGAAAGCGAGACACAATGTCCTAGGGGTCTCCCAGACACCACCTTCTTCAAAAAGAGGCTTTTATACTTCTAGTAAAAGTGCTGTGGTTTTAACCCTTGGCCATGAGTTTCAGTAATGCCCGCTACTCAGTGATGGCACCAAGTGTCAGACCATTTTTTTAAACTGGTACATTGTCCTGCTCTGTGTAGGCGTACCTAATTAACGGTGAGCCACCACTCACTCAGGCACAGCACGTCAGATGTGTAGTTTGTACCCAGGACAATAAAAAAAAATTGGGGTGTGGGTCAGTCCATTCTGGCATCGGGCTACAACCTCACCACTGGAGCCAGACAGCCGTTCTGCTCCTCTGGGGTGTAGAGCCCGAAGGCTGCGGCCATCCTCATGGCAAGTTAAAGGATATTTGGATTCTTTTGGGTGTAGCTTGACATGTGGGCTGACAGCAAGGGAATAAATCCCCATCCTCCCTCGTTTTTGTGGCAGAAAGACTATCCGGTGTCCGGGGGGGTATTGCCCTTTGCCACTACAGTTGGACGTCCCCACAAAATGTCTTTCTTGGATTCCAATCCCTTGTGTGTAGTCTGTGTTTTTCCCATGGACAGGAAAACCATAGGTCATACCTCCAAACTTTCACCTAAGGGGGAAGTAAGACTGTCTGGTGCCCAAGCGTGGGGGCTGCAATTCAGTGACCAGAAAGTCAAGCCTTGCATCTATAGGAAAGTGCCTATTTTGTTTCGTCACCCCACACTTTATGCCCCAATGCTGATAGTTATGACTCTAAGATTTAAGGGGAATCCCTAGCACCAGAACCTCAGATCTGATTCATCTTGCATTAAAGGCCCAAAATAGACTTGAGTCTGCGACTTAAGGATCAGCACAAAGCAAAGGTGCAATACCCTGCACCTGTGGCAACCACCCTGAAACTGCATGACTGCAACTCGTCCTAGGCCAGAGACTGGTTCCAAATACATGAGGAACCCCCGCCCAAAGCCAAAGGCAACTCCAGACTCCCTTGTATTTGTGGCACTAGTCCCCTGCTGCCCACAGGTAAAATCACACTCCCAGAACCAAAGAGTTACTTGCCATCAGGCTAGCCGAGGATTGCCAAAACGTAAATGGCCCAATGCATTATGGGAAACGTAGTGCTGACCTCCAGCAAGTTTCAGGTAGCTACTGTTTTCCCCCCAGACTCCAGGACGTCCAAGTTACTCCACTCTGAACTTGCTGCTGTCAAGGCTTGTTGGTGGCCAGTACAGCTACCAGTAACTTTGCTCAAAGCTGTATCTCAAGGGAACCCCGCAGCATCTTCAACTTGCCTCCTCGGTGTCCCCATTGTTGAGTTTTTGCATCAGTTTCCTCACCACCACCAGCTAAGTGGTAAATCCAGCAAACCTGCAGGTCCTGCCTCAGCACCAGGGACAGCAAGGACAACTCTGCACCGGGCCCTACGAGCCAGGTAAAATTCAACTGACTGTCATGGTCTGGTCCTGGGACCCGAATCTCCTTAACCCCCAGTGGTTTTGACTGGACTCGGCCTGCAAGTGACCGATTGTCACTAGTGTGTTTGACCACAACGTTAAAGTTTTGCAGTAGTGAATTGCACTGATTTATTTTTCCTTCTAAAATCCATAACTCCGGTTATACTCGTTCGATTGTGTTCATTTTGGTGTCTACATTTGTATAAAAATCTGCGTTATTTTCATAAACTGGTGTTGGATTGTTTTCGAGTCGTGTCAATTACTTATCATCCATGTTGGTACTCTAAAATGCTTTACACATGTTCCTCTAGTAAGGCCTGACTGCTCTGTGCCACTCTACCAGGGCTAAGCTAGGGATTTATTATTGTGAATCCAAAGAGCCTATTTTGGTGTATTGTGAGAGTATTGCATAGTGAAACCTAACCAGCCTCACTTCATTATACTCCACTTTCCTACAGATTAATATTCAGTTTTTTGCCTTTTTTCAGGCTGGTCTTGTGTGTTTTCTGACTCACCACCACAAGGATGGGCAGATAGGGAACAAACACCCTAATGTGCCCACCCAGGGGTGTCTATTGCCCACCAGACTACCATGGGAAAAGTGATAAAAGTAAAAGGGTGGGCACTGGACTGTCTTGGCATCCAGCACCAGACAGTATTTCTGTGCCCTAGGTGAGGCACGGTCTGGGGTTACCCCCTCACTATTGCTTCATGTGTTAAACCTATGCCCAAAAAAGTCCCAAATTATCTCCTGCCGTGGTGAATGGATGCAGTATTCAGGCACCGATTTAGATGCCACCCAGACATTTCTAAAACCTAGAGACCCAAAGGAATCAAGGGTACTGTGGCTAGCCTGGTTCCCAGTCCATTTCCTGACCCAGAGTACCCTACAAACATGAACAATAAGCCTAAAACACTCAATTTCCTCATCAAGGCCGCCCACCAACCCAGGGCATTTCTGAAATCTAGAGACCCAGTGACATCCAGGGCAGTGTGGCTTGCATAGCATGTTCTCTCACCCAGAATGCCCTACAAACGTTGAAGAGTGAGTCAAAAATCCCATACATGTGTCAGAAATCTCGGGCACTTCCAGACAATGACTAAAGTTTTACCACCCTACATTTCCACACTTCCCTTGATGAAAATCTTCCCTACTCAATGTGTGAGGGCCCATAACGCATGTCATATTAGGGACAACATTTACAGCCTTATGAAGGCCATACTGACACTATATTGACTTCACATGTTCCACTTTTTGGATGGTTCTTCTCACAGACAGTGCCCACCCGCACATGTGTGGTACTGTTTTTATTGAGAGAAATGGGGAATGCTAAGTGGTAGAACTTTTCTAAGTTTATACACACATTCTGGAACATTCGCTCACAGAAATGCAATAACAATCTGTGATTTTAGTGAAAGTTTGAGGTTTGCAGGGCATTCTAGGTAAGAAAAACTACTGGGGTTCTTGCAATCCACACCAACATGGACTGCCCTGGGTGTCTAGTTTTCAGAAATGTTTGGGGTTGGTAGATTTACCTCACTGACAGTCGATCCTGTGCCCCAATACCACAGCTATCCAGGTCTCCAGTGTAAATAAATGGAAAAATCTTGATGGTTTCACACAAATATCATGTCATATTAGGATGGCAAGAATATTGTGGGACAGAATATAAAAGGTAAGACTATCACTTTTTTGGCCTTTCATAACTTTTTTTTCATATAGTTGTACAGAATATTGTTTTAAAAATATTTAGTAGAGTTGTATCAATTGTTGTGTTGTAAGTTGTTTTTATTTTAATATTATGTATGCTTAATCATTTTAGTGTTTTCTTTTTTTGATTCGGTAATAAAAAGAAAATCGTCACTTTATGTAAATTTTTTGAGGTGGGCTGTTGGGTTTGTAGTGTATTTTGGTGGGAAATTTTTAAAAACATATTTTTCAATTGGCTATTTTTTATTTAAGTTTTAATTTTTCAACTGGATGATTAATTATATAATTTTAATTGTTTTTAATAATTTGGCTAAAAATTAATTATTTTATATTTAAGTTTTGAGTATGCTAATACATTTTGTAGTTTTGTTATATTTGTAAACAATGTGTATTGTTATTTTTTGTGATGATTTAATTTGTTTTTGTGTTTGTTGGAATTTTAGCATAATACAGTGGGAAGTACTTTAAATGTATTAAAAGATCGTGGCTGTAGTAGTGACCAGTAAACATTGGTCAAAGATAATTCTGGCTGCAGCAGTGACCAGTCGACAAAAAGCGGCATTGATTTTGTCCACCCATTGGTCACAGCTATGACCAATGGGTGGACAAACTCCATGTCACATTAGTGACCAAAAACCATAGGGACACTCACGTTTCAGTAGTAACCAGTAATCTCCATTTTGGCTTTAGCAATAACTTGTGACCCATAGTTAGATTTCACCCTGGTTGCAGCATTGATAGGTGACCAGTGGGTATACACCATCATGGCTGCAGGAAAGACCTATGACCCATGCACATAGGTCACCCTAGCTTCTCTGTTGCCCCCGATCCTCTGACTAATCTTCACCCGGCTGCAGAAGTAAAATGCGAGCCATGATTGGACCCCGCTGACGGTAGCCATGATATTACACCTGTTCCTAATGATCCCTGTCTCATAGGCAGGGTCACTGGAATTATGCGATTTTGCAGCTGTGGCGGTTTCCGCATAATTATGGATGTTTCATTGCCACATAATCCGTCATCTGCTGCATAATCTGCAGGTTTTAACAAACCAATAAATGTTTCTAGCTCAAATGGACCAAAGGTTACCAAAACCGTGGCAAACCGTCTTACTGCACAGTGGAAGACCCATCTGCAAAGGCTGACGGGTCATTTTGTTGTTGCTTATTGCTGTTTTTGAGTATTCAGTGGTAATAATGACCTACAAACAGGCCCAACTGAGGCGGGAGACTCCCGATATACGGAGCAAAAATAGCTTTAATTTGGCTGTCTCCCACCCAGTGGTTAGTTTCTTAAAAAAAAAAGAAGTGCTGGGGTTCTGTCAGGAGGCAGCTTCGACCAGCCCATTTCTCCTGTTTTAGCGCTGCCTAACACAGAACCAACAAATCCTACAAGTGGGGAGAGAATGTAGCCTAATGGCCAGAGCTGCCAACTTTGGAGGCGGGTAACCAGGTTCAGGGGAACCAGGTTCAAGTCTCTGTGTCGGCTCCACATCCTGTGATTCTGGGCGAATCACTTAATCTCCCTCTGCCTACCAAAACTGAATGTGTCCTTAACTGGTGCTCAAGAGCTAGTGTTGATGATTAAATGCTGGTGCTGAGCACTGGAAACCACCCGCTCAAATTAAGCACTGCACTGCCTGAAATTGCCTCGGCTTCGATAGAAGTCAATGGACGAAATATATTCTGCCGATTAAATTTGTAAAAGTCTCCCACGTTCATTTTCTAAAATGTTGGCACGTAATTAATGAGGTGAAACCTTTGCTCTGATAGTATTAGCGTGTTAAAATTATGAAATAATATGTTTATACCACCAGACGACGTCCTGCGGCATAATTTGCCTTTTCATTCCACAGACTGTAGCAACCCTTGCCGCAGAATTTGGTCCTCCCCTGCTGGCAGGGGCGTAACACAGGCCCCCGCAGCCCCCGCGGTGCCGGGGGGCCCCAAGCTCCAGGGGGCCCCCTCGGCACTGCACTCTGGCCAGAGAGCTCCTGATTGAGCCTGGAGGGGGGCCCTCTTCGTACGGTGCAGGGAGGCCCCCTCAATTTTCATTACGCCAGTGTCTGCTGGATGATTTGTGTGCCCCTGCTCATGGGTAGAGCTCATCCTGGTTCAAATATGGCCCATGGCTAGGGTGACCAGATGTCCTGGTTTTCCCCGGACGGTCCCGGTTTTTGGAGCAGTGTCCCGACACCTTGCTCTAAATTAAAGAAATGTCCCGGTTTTTGCGTAGTGCCCGGGTTAAACAGATCAATGTCCCGGTTTTAAATAGTGCCTCGGTGCGCCTGCTTTACTTCTCTCTGCCTGAGACGGCTCTCTATGGGCTCTCCATTTTTTCCCTCATGGAAAAGAAAAGCTTACTGCTGCAGCAGTACCACCCTTCACTGCTTCCAAAGAGACCCCTTATAGTTCTTCCACAGTGTTTTCATTCCAGAACTGAGGCATTTTCAATGTTATGTACAGCGAAGCCAAAGTTGTTGCTTATTTCTCTTATGTAGCTAACAACCATTGACAAAGACAATAGTCCCGGCTAGTTCTAGGTGTGATGTTACTCGTTATATTAATTATCTGGATACAATGACAGAAACAGCACATTTTTCGGGCGGGACGCTATGCTAAGTACAGATTTTTTTAGCTTATGTATTTTAAGCGACATCGGCCACGGCCCTTGAGAGACACCCCCCCCCCCTCCTGTTTTTCTATCCCACTTAAAGCAATGGGTACTTCTGTCAGTCCTAGTTTTATGTCTATGACACCTGTCCCGGTTTTTAGGTCGAGCCTACAGCAGCGCATGCGCTGTTGCTCGACTTTTGTAAGTGGGATTTAAAAGTGCTTCCCACCGGCATTTGCTGGCCTAATGCTTGCGTTCACGCTCGTGTGAATGTGCAATTACTTTCACTTTGGGCGCTACTGCGCGTGCACCACTTGCGTGTTTGCCGGCGCACGCGCGCCTCCGCCTCTCTCTCCCGCTGCAGCCCCCATCTTTGCATTCCCCGCGACCAACGCTTGTTTGTTTAGACATTCATTCGTAAACTCTGTGTGCTTGTGTTAGTATTCATTCGGATTTTTTTGTGTCGTGGCTCTCCATTTTGCTACATGAGTAAGTGTTTCACATGCAGTGGTTGGTGCAGCCAATGTCTGATTTGTTTTAGTCGAATCTTGTAGACCTATTTTCTCTAATTGTAACCTCTCAATGTATTTCTTTAACACAGTTTTTTCGCTTTCTCTTCAGTGTTTAATGGGTACAGCAAATCATCAAGGGAAAAAGAATCCGCTCAGAAACACAAAAGTAAAGAAGTCATACCAGGGAAGGAGCGGAGTGCTGAACAGAGGGTTGAGAGGCGAAGAGAGCGGGCCGCTGCTGCTGCTAACCACACTCCTGCTCCACATACTGTCTCCGCCGCCAAAGGTCTCACTGCTAGCCACCATACGCTTCACAGATCGGCTCAGGACTTAAGGAAACAGGTAAATGGGGTGGCAATCCGCAGGGGCAGTTCAGGCAGTGCTCCAGTTAGAATTTCAAACCATCTCACCAGTATAGTCCTGTTGTATTCTTACACAGAAGCAGTCAATGTGTTTGCGTAAATGTACTACGCCTAAAAGGTGTAAATTATTCTTAAAGTTTTCGATCAGGCATGTATGTTGGGCTGTATGTTTTTGATCCTTTCAAAAATGACTTTGTGATTTCCAATTGAGCAGGGGCACTCGCCAGGGTTGCCCTCTGTCTCCGCTCCTCTTTGCTTAGGCGGTGGAACCTTTAGCGGCCTGGATTAGGCAGGATCGAGTCATCCGGGGGATGAGGTGGTCCTTAGACTGGGAGGATAAGGTATCCCTATATGCAGATGATATCCTTCTCTATATGACTTCCCCGAGGGCTTCATTGATCGGTCTCCTCGATATGCTGGCGATATTCGGGAGATACTCCGGATTCTCCGTTAATTGGGCCAAATCCATATTGTACGTAGTCCAGGGTGACACACCTAGGATTCCCCCGACTTGCCCGATCCAGATAGCGACAGAGGGATTCTGATACCTCGGTATTTATGAGATGCTAGATCCCAAAATACGATTTGCCCGTAGTCTAGAACCCCCTCTGCAAAGGCTTAAGAGAGATGTTGCACATTGGAGATCCCTTCCCCTATCCATGCTGGGGAGAGCAGTACTTTTTAAAATGATGGCCCTCCCTCGTTTTCTGTATGCGCTTCAGAAAACAATGGACCCGGTCCCAGCCTCCTACTTCAGAGAGGTGGAAAGTCTCCAAAGGGAACTTCTCTGGGACGGTAGACCCCGCATAGCACTCACTAAACTAACTCTCAACTGGTATGACGGTGGGATTAGCCTCCCCGATCTAAGGAAATATTACTGTGCTGTCCAACTAGCGGCCTTTAACCATGGGTTCTATGGCCGCCCGGATGACCCCGGATATTCTATGGACAGGTGGCTACTTCCGGGTGGTGACTATAACAAAGCCTTATATGCCAGGCCACGCAGACTCCCATTGACCGGGCCTACAGTAATATTTACAATGGGAAAACAAACTAACTTTGGCCACTCCATTGTGAAGCTCTGAGAGACTTGGGAGCCTCTGGAAATGTAAAGGGTTTGATAAGTGGGACCTTATAGGTATCTTGTGTATCAGAGACATCTGGGAAGAGGGGTCGGTCCTTCCATTCACTTCACTCCAAACTCAATACAGCCTGGCAGACTCTGAGCACTATAGATATCTCCAAATCCGACATGCTCTGCGTGCTCAGATTCCGCGTAACACGAGGCCCCCGGACGCCTCCCCCCTGGAGGATAGATTATTGGATGTTCATCTGCCAGTAAAAAACATCTCCCTTATATACAAGAAACTTATCAATCACATGACGGATCCATTGCAGGCCCTTAAGGGGAAATGGTGCAGTGATGTGCTGGAACTAGACGAAGAGGACTGGCAAACGGCGGTTACATCCCCGCAAGAGGTCGCAATTCAGGCTCGGCTGCGTTTAGTGCAACTCAAAATACTCCACAGGACATACATCAAAGGGCCCTGCTTGGTCCAGATGGGAAAGGCAGAGAGTGGAGAGTGTAGACGAGGATGTGGGGAAGTAGGATCCTTTTTTCATATCCTGTGGGAATGTCATTATGTGCAATCATACTGGAGGGAAATACATCACACGCTGCGAGAGGTAGTAGGGGTAAACATCAAGCCGGAGGCCCGTCGGTGTCTCCTGAACGTCTGGGAGCCCACAGGTCTTAACACCTATACAGCAAAATGGGTAACCCTGGCCTACATGATCGCCAAACGCAACATAGCACAGCAGTGGGGTGCAGTCGAGCCGCCCCAATTGAGGAGATGGGTAGAAGACCTAGACTGGTGCATGTTCAGAGAAAAATCAGTCTATGTAGCCAGAGGTTGTCCTGGGAAATGGGGGAGGGTATGGGGTGCCTGGAATCACTACAGAGGAGACATCTGTTCCCCGCCTGGTCGACCGAGCGATTCTGGAACTCTTGACACCCCTTAACATAATCGGTTCAATAATCTTGATATCTATCGGAAGTCACTGTCGATAATGTGTAATGCTAAGGTTGCTCGCCTGTATTGGATGGATGTACTGTCATTGCAATGTTTAATAAAAAGAAACATAAAAAAATTTTTTTTTACTTTGTGTGGTGTTTGAATTTAGGCTTACTTGCTGCCTATAAAATCCATGGAAAATGGCAAATTTGAATCAAATCTTTATTGAAAGTGCTCCTTAAATTACATAAACCTGCTTCAAAAATAAATTGTAAAATCAATTTTGTTTTGACAAAAACACGTGGTCCAAATAAAAAAACTAAAAATCCTTAGTCAATTGGGATCATTTGTAATAATTTGCAAGAAAGCAATTTTCTTATAAGGCAGTCACTTAAATGCATTGGTCCAAAACATGTTTTGATACATGTAAAGGCCCGTTACCTTGTACCTGAGGATATGCATTTAGAGTTCCCTGAAAATAACATGTCTGTTTCTCTCGGAGTCTGTAGATATTTACTATCTTGCGAAGTCTGTTATTGTCCGTAGTAGACTCCAGGGTATCTTTGACAACTCCCCTTTAGCCTTTGCCTCTTGTAAGGAACTGGTCAGTATCTGGCAACTGTTGCTATCAATATAAAGTACAACAGCGTTAACAAGATCATATACAGAAATGTCTTAAGACCACAACAGAAGGTGTGTAAAGAAACTAACGAATAGACACTGTAGACTTCTCTTTACAGAAGATAAATGAGTTATTTTGCCTGACGTAGTCATGCTTAGTGGGTGGCCAAATGCTACAGTTATTTTGCCTGCCCCCTTCCACCTCTGACCAAGAGACCTAGGTTTGTGGCTGGTATAGCTGAGTATATTGGTTATTGGTCTGTACTGACTTGAGAAAATTGCAGTTCTTCGAGTTTGCACCTTCCTAGGAGTAATTACTTCAGCTCCGCCCTCTTCCAGATACTGTCTGCTTCAGTAAACTCCTTAGTGACTTATTACTTGGCCTTGCCAACTGGGTTCCCTGTTATTGAATTAGACTGTTGTGGAAGGTTTGTTGATTTCCTCTCATTGGTTTCATTTGACAGAGTAAGCTGCGGTCTTATTCCTACTTAGGTACCACCAAGTTCTGCATTATATTAGACAGTCACAAATGCCCCCAACATGATTGTTACACTAAAGGGACAGTAAGCAGAGCTTTGCTGACCCAAACATCTTACTGGTGTGAGAAAATTGGTTGCTCTCAAAGAATAAAGTGTAATATCTAGAAGTCTGTCTAAAACAAAATCTGTGTTTAGAATCTTATTTTGAATGCCTGCACAGCTGGAATCCTAGGGTCTGCCTCATACAGTGACCAGTTGGTTATTCCTACAAGATACAACCAGTTTGGTGATAGATCCCTCCATTCACAAGATTGTTACTTTATATCCACCTCTCCTTGGCTAGAAAGCCGGCTTCAGGGAAGTGTCAGAAAAGGCAAAGCTTTCTTCTTGTGACATGTTTTAATGTTGTTCACCAGCTAACTCTTTTGTTTATCACTGTGCAATTGATCAGAAACAACGTTGATGAAGGGGAGCCCCATACAACATAAACCATATACAATTTCTGTGTGCCACTATCAAGTACAGTTTTCAAAAGTTGAAAGTTCTACCACATCTTCCCACATGCAGTTTCAGGTAATTGTAGTGTGGTCTATTTTAATTTGTCTCCTGATTCTCAGAAGATGACTCATTTTGGCTTAACTTTGACTTAACTACAGTGGTACATATATAAAATAAAGATGCGATGGGAGCAACTACTGGAATACCAGATTTTTTCCAAGGACTGTTTGGCAAAAAGAACATGCGTTTTCTGGGAATGCGTGTTTGGCACACCCGCCTTACGGGCATTGTGTGGTCTTTCATCTTGCCACAGCCTCTTTTGCCTGTACTGCATGATTGGTTTGCTGCCCTTGCCCCCCTTTCCTTTGCCCTCTATGGTCTGTTGTGCTTCCCACTGCCCCCTGACCCCCGCCTGCCCAGCGCGGTCAACTTATTGCCTCTGCACTATTCTCCATGAGAGAGTCTTATTCCCAGAGAAAGTATAGTTAGTGCCCTAAACAACTAAAATGAGGACATATTTTCTGAATTCTCAAATAGTGACAAAGCATTTTTAAATAATTTGCTATTGTTGTTTTTTTATATAGTTGATCACTTGATTATTTGTTACACTTAAGGGAGAGGATGTGGAGTTAAGGCTAGAGCTGCAGACTTTGCAACTGGGGAACCAGGTTCGAGTTTTGGTGTCAGCTCAACATCCTGGACAAATCACTCAATCTCTCCATGCCTAAAAAACAAAATGAATGTGTCCTTGAGTAATGCTCATGTAATGTACTCCAAAACTTCAACAAAATAAAAATAAGTGTTTTGCAAACTTCTGGCATTGGGCTATACTTGTGATACACTTGGGTGATATTTGTGCTATATTTGGGCTCTTTTTTTCACTTGTGGCCATCTTGGGAGACGTATCTGTTATGTAGCTCCCTAATTTCCTCATTTACTGCAGTATCCTCTGTAGAAAATGCTTTCAGTTTTCTACTTCCATTCTATCAAGGTAGCGTTCAGATGTGCCACGTTTTGGCATGAATTCAGAATGTTAGCACTCTAATTGCTTATTAGAACACTACAGTAAAGCTGCTGATCACCAGGGAGTTAACTGGCAATCTGCTGTTGGTGTTAAAAGTGTAGGTTTCGGTCTGCATGCCAGATGTTTTAATGAAATAAAAGAGGAAGATATTCGAGAACTCACTTAAAATGTGTCAGAAGTTTTCTTTCTACAGCACTAACCATAATATCTACAACAAACTGAACCCCCTCGGTTTGTTCCTTACTAAATTAAATGTTTTAAGTTCTACCAGTTTGATTCAGTCAGCATGGCTTCAAGTGTGCCATATTTCTATCATAAGTAACACTGTTAGCGCTGTAGTTGTTCTTTAGAATACTCGGGGGGCTCCAGTAGAACACAAGGGGATCAACTGACAGACTGCTACTGTTAGAAGTACATGATTTACTCAGAATGTCAGACTTCATTCTCATATGGCTGAAAAAGATAGTGTGAATCTACAGAAAATATACTCAGTTCTCCCTTAAACATGATTTATGAAATCCCAGCAGAAGGCTTTGTCAAAATGTAAAATCACCTTAGAACACACCACTATTCTTAACATAAGTATGGTACCATCAACAAATGATACATTTTGTGACTAAAATCTATTATCACCATTTATACGTTCTCATTTGTGTGACCCTCAACCTGCCATTCACTATAATGCATTTCAATAGGGTGCTATCATGTATATTGGTCCCAAGATGTCTTCCAGAACTTCCTGGTTGAAGTGTTGGCAGCCAATCAAATTTCAGTAGCATTTTGGGGCACTCCGTTTTTTACGACCCCCGCTAGACAGATCACCCAGAAACTTTAAACATAGCAGTTGAACCAAGAAGGGGGCGTTTTTTTGTAAACCCTATGGAAACTATTATCGTTTAATTAGCTCTTACTCCATGAGCCCATCACCGTTAAACACCTCGGCGTATATCTCAAAGCATATCCGTATAAATGTGACACTTTATACATCTTCAGTATCACTTATCAGCATCTTAAGAAACAAAAGGAAAGACTCCTCAACCTCTTGCCGTCCACTCCAAGTGAAAAGACACATAAATAAAAATGCCCTAAAGGATTTCTCTCAAGATGTCGCTGTTGAATACCACAAAAGGGACCCTACAACCCCACCAAGTAAGTGTACGCAGCAAACCAGTAACTAAGGGTGCATGCGCTTGTTCTCACTACTTACCTGAAGCTGTGAGCCTTTGACAGAGTCACGGCAGCCTCATCCAGCTCACCTTCCCATTGGTGCGCTTGAACGATGCTGGTGGAGCAGTGCCTCTCTCTGCCATCGGGCCACACTCTCAGCACCGTTGTTCCTCAAGGTCTGCTCTCATCCCTTGCTGCCACTCACATCAGCACTTTCGCGTCCTCGTTCTGCGTCTGACTCCTCTGACCACCAGTCCCCTCTGTCAACGCTGCCGGCCTTCCTTTAACATTGTGAGCACCTGTCACTCTAGCCTCCGGCCTATCAGAAGTCTGTTGCACAGAAAGGGGTGGATCCCACACAACTAGCATGCTACTCAGTGCGTCCATAGTGCCCGCACGGTCCCCGCAATCAGCCAGCACGTGAGAAACGTCACAGGCCAGTCCAGTGCCTTGCCTAAGTACATTTTGGGACAGCATGTAGGATGTATGTGTGTGCAATCTGTGATTTCTTGATGGACTGGTTAATGGTGGAGTTATGTTGGGCTCTGAGATAGTTTGTATAAGCTGCCTCTGTCCATCTTGAACATATCAGCCTGTACATGATATTTCTTTCTATTTTTCCGAAGTATGCATTCCTGGTGTTCAGGGGAGGTCTCCAGTCCATGTCCTTGGCCCTGTACAGTTTTCTCCTGCCCAAAGTGAAATGCACTAGTTCTTAATTTTCAAATTATTGTCATTCATCTACTGTTGAACAGGTACCCGGCTAAGACACACCACACGAGCATCACTACTTCGAATCCACCAAACACTGGATACCTACAGCCAACACTGAGCACCAAATGTAGTATTGTTCTAAAATGAAGCAACTTAGCAGTTTCCTCATGACATTATCACTAGCTAGATCACAAAATACCACTATTGCTACTCAAATCAGTCTGCCTACAATACAGAACGTAATATGCACCACACCACATCACTGGGCATGTCACAACTCTCCACACAGACTAACAAGCATTGGCATAGCCAATAGGTCTCGCTTTTTGGACCTTTAAGTATTTAGTTATGTAGCACAATATCCTTTGAGCAACAACATCAACTGTTGCATGGCTAAACACTTATAGGGTCCCAAAAGCGAGACCTATTGGCTATGCCAATGCTTGTTTGTTTTGCGAATCTGGTCACTCTATGGCTCAATGTTTTGGGGTATTTTACTAGGAAAGCTTCCTCTGGTCTACTCATGTACCACTGGCAAGCATTCATTTCTCCACTCATACTCCCAACCCTCTGACGCGCAGCTTCCTTATCTCCGGTGCCTTTTATCACACGCTGGCCCTTTAAAGAAAGGGAAAGGGGACAGAGTTGCAGTAAACAGTCATTACCTGAACCTGCCTTTCGCCCACACTGCGCCGGCCTCCCCGGCCCCACTGCCCTGCTCAAAAACGAAAGGCACGTTTTTGGAGTGCACCCTGCTTTGCAAAGAGCCAGGCTGCAGATTTTCGGCGGGCTGCGTAATCCGCAGGGCAGGAGCTGACGGCAGAGAACAGGCTGCAAAACAAACAGAAGAAGGGGCCGCTGCCCTGCCCTGTACTGGCAACAAAGCGGGCGAGCACGCGTGGATGGGCACGAGCTGTCGGTGCTGTGTCTGGCGCGGGGTCGGGGGTGGCACGGGAGGAGACCTGTCTAGAGTCCAGTGCCACAGAAAAACCCCAAGAAAGAGGAGAAAGGAAAAAGGCGGGGCTCGTTTGAAGAAGTGGGCACAGGTGACTTAAAGAAGGGACCGGTGATCACGCGAGAGGTGCGAAGAAGGGGGCAGTGGGCACGGGTGGGGTAAAGAAGGGGCTGTGAGCACACGTGAGGCGTGAAGAAAGGGCAGTACTCAGGGCAGAGGTGACAAGGGGGCAGTGGGCACCTGTGACGTAAAGAATGATCAAGTGTGAGGTGTGACGAAGGGGCAGCACTTAGGGCATAGGTGAGGAGAAGGGGGAGTGTGATCAGGTGAGGAAAAGAAGGGGCAGTGAGCACGCGCGAGGTGTGAAGAAAGTTCTGGCAGTACTCAGTGCAGAGATGAGAGGCAGTGGACACAGGTGAGGAAAAGAAAGGGCCGTAAAGACACGCGGGGTGTGATGAAAAGGCAGTACTCAGTGCAGAGGTGAGGAAAAGAAAGGGCACAGGTGAGGAAAAGAAGGGGCAGTGAGCACTCGCGTGATCCGAAGGAACAACAGTCACTGGAGAGGACTGCAAAGGCGTACAACGAACACACGAGTACACAGCACACAAGCGAAGAAGAGGACAGGCCACAGGAGAGGCATGAGGGTGAACGCATGCACAGTAGAGGCGCGAAGAAGAGGACAGGCCACAGGAGAGGCATGAGGGTGAACGCATGCACAGTAGAGGCGCGAAGAAGAGGACAGGCCACAGGAGAGGCATGAGGGTGAACGCATGCACAGTAGAGGCGCGAAGAAGAGGACAGGCCACAGGAGAGGCATGAGGGTGAACGCATGCACAGTAGAGGCGCGAAGAAGAGGAAAGGCCACAGGAGAGGCATGAGGGCGAACGCATGCACAGTAGAGGCGCGAAGAAGAGGAAAGCACATACAGGAGAGGTGTGAAGAGGGGGGAGCTCACACGTAAAGTATGAAAAGGGACAGTACACACGGGTAACATGTGACTACGGACGGGGCACAGAGGAGTGAAGTGACAGCTCATGCAAGAGCTGTATGAAGGTGCGGCTAGCACACACAGGAGCGGTATGGAGAAGGGGCAGCAGCACACGTGCTCTGTGAAAATGGGACAGAACTCCCAGGAGAAATGTGAAGAATGGACCTTTGACCACAAGTGGTGTGTGAAGAAGGGACACAGCTAAGGTGTGAAGAAGGGACAGTGCACAGCTAAGGAGTAAAGAAGGGACAGTGCACAGCCAAGGCGTGAAGAAGGGTAGTGCACAGCTAAGGCGTGAAGAAGGGACAGTGCACAGCGAAGGTGTGAAGAAGGGCAGTGCATGGCTAAGGTGTGAAGAAGGGACAGTGCACAGCTAAGGAGTAAAGAAGGGACAGTGCACAGCCAAGGCGTGAAGAAGGGTAGTGCACAGCTAAGGCGTGAAGAAGGGACAGTGCACAGCGAAGGCGTGAAGAAGGGACACAGCTAAGGTGTGAAGAAGAGATAGTGCACAGCGAAGGCGTGAAGAAGGGCAGTGCACGGCTAAGGTGTGAAGAAGGGACAGTGCACAGCGAAGGTGTGAAGATGGGACAGTGCACAGCGAAGGCGTGAAGAAGGGCAGTGCACGGCTAAGGTGTGAAGATGGGACAGTGCACAGCTAGGGTGTGAAGAAGGGACAGTGCACAGCTGAGGTGTGATGAAGGGACAGTGCACAGCTAGGGTGTGAAGAAGGGACAGTGCACAGCTAAGGTGGACAGTACACAGCTGAGGTGCCAAGAAGGGATAGTGCACAGCTGAAGTGCGAAGAAGGCACAGTGCACAGCTGAGGTGTGAAGAAGGGACAGTGCACAGCTAGGGTGTGAAGAAGGGACAGTGCACAGCTTTGGTGCGAAGAAAGGACAGTACACAGCTAAGGTGTGAAGAACGGATAGTGCACAGCTGAGGTGCGAAGAAGGCACAGTGCACAGCTGAGGTGTGAAGAAGGGACAGTGCCCAATTGAGGTGTAAAGAAGGGTAGTGCACAGTAGCGGAGGTGTGAAGAAGGGACAGTTCACATCTAAGGTGTGAAGAAGGGCAGTGCACTGCTAAGGTATGAAGAAGGGACAGTGCACAGCCAAGGTGTGAAGAAGGGGCAGTGGACAGCTAGGGTGCAAAGAAGGGACAGTGCACAGCCAAGGTGTGAAGAAGGGACAGTGCACAGCTACGGTATGAAGAAGGGACAGTGCACAGCCAAGGTGTGAAGAAGGGGCAGTGGACAGCTAGGGTGCGAAGAAGGGACAGTGCACAGCCAAGGTGTGAAGAAGGGACAGTGCACAGCTACGGTATGAAGAAGGGACAGTGCACAGCTAGGGTGTGAAGAAGGGACAGTGCACAGCTAAGGTGCGAAGAAAGGACAGTACACAGCTAAGGTGCGAAGAAGGGATAGTGTCCAACTGAGGTGCAAAGAAGGGACAGTGCACAGCTGAGGTATGACGAAGGGACAGTGCACAGCTAAGGTGGGAAGAAGGGACAGTGCACAGCTAGGGTGTGAAGAAGGGACAGTGCACAGCTAAGGTGCGAAGAAAGGACAGTACACAGCTGAGGTGTGAAGAAGGGACAGTGCCCAACTGAGGTGTAAAGAAGGGACAGTGCACAGCTGAGGTATGACGAAGGGACAGTGCACAGCTAAGGTGGGAAGAAGGGACAGTGCACAGCTAAGGTGCGAAGAAAGGACAGTACACAGCTGAGGTGTGAAGAAGGAACAGTGCCCAACTGAGGTGTAAAGAAGGGACAGTGCACAGCTGAGGTATGACGAAGGGACAGTGCACAGCTAAGGTGGGAAGAAGGGACAGTACACAGCTAAGGTGGTAAGGAGGGTAGTGCACAGCTAGGGTGTGAAGAAGGGACAGTGCACAGCTAAGGTGGGAAGAAGGGACAGTGCACAGCTAAGGTGTGAAGAAGGGTAGTGGACAGCTAGGGCGTGAAGAAGGGATAGTGCACAGCTAAGGTGTGAAGAAGGGTAGTGCACAGCTAAGGTGTGAAGAAGGGACTGTGCACAGCTAGGATGTGAAGAAGGGTAATGCACAACTAGGGTGTGAACAAGGGATAGTGCACAGCTGTGGTGTGAAGAAGGGACTGAGCACAGCTAGGATGTGAAGAAGGGTATTGCACAGCTAAGGTGTGAAGAAAGGACAGTACACAGCTAAGGTGCGAAGAAGGGATAGTGCACAGCTGAGGTGCGAAGAAGGCACAGTGCACAGCTGAGGTGTGAAGAAGGGACAGTGCCCAACTGAGGTGTAAAGAAGGGACAGTGCACAGCTGAGGTGTGACGAAGGGACAGTGCACAGCGAAGGTGTGAAGAAGGGACAGTTCACATCTAAGGTGTGAAGAAGGGCAGTGCACTGCTAAGGTATGAAGAAGGGACAGTGCACAGCCAAGGTGTGAAGAAGGGGCAGTGGACAGCTAGGGTGCGAAGAAGGGACAGTGCACAGCCAAGGTGTGAAGAAGGGACAGTGCACAGCTACGGTATGAAGAAGGGACAGTGCACAGCTAGGGTGTGAAGAAGGGACAGTGCACAGCTAAGGTGCGAAGAAAGGACAGTACACAGCTAAGGTGCGAAGAAGGGATAGTGCACAGCTGAGGTGCGAAGAAGGCACAGTGCACAGCTGAGGTGTGAAGAAGGGACAGTGCCCAACTGAGGTGTAAAGAAGGGACAGTGCACAGCTAAGGTATGACGAAGTGACGGTGCACAGCTAAGGAGGGAAGAAGGGACATTACACAGCTAAGGTGGTAAGGAGGGTAGTGCACAGCTAGGGTGTGAAGAAGGGTAGTGGACAGCTAGGGTGTGAAGAAGGGATAGTGCACAGCTAAGGTGTGAAGAAGGGTAGTGCACAGCTAAGGTGTAAAGAAGGGACTGTGCACAGCTAGGATGTGAAGAAGGGTAATGCACAACTAGGGTGTGAACAAGGGATAGTGCACAGCTGTGGTGTGAAGAAGGGACTGTGCACAGCTAGGATGTGAAGAAGGGTATTGCACAGCTAAGGTGTGAAGAAAGGACAGTACACAGCTAAGGTGCGAAGAAGGGATAATGCACAGCTGAGGTGCGAAGAAGGCACAGTGCACAGCTGAGGTGTGAAGAAGGGACAGTGCCCAACAGAGGTGTAAAGAAGGGACAGTGCACAGCTGAGGTGTGACGAAGGGACAGTGCACAGCTAAGGTGGGAAGAAGGGACAGTACACAGCTAAGGTGGTAAGGAGGGTAGTGCACAGCTAGGGTGTGAAGAAGAGACAGTGCACAGCTAAGGTGGGAAGAAGGGACAGTGCACAGCTAAGGTGTGAAGAAGGGTGGTGGACAGCTAGGGTGTGAAGAAGGGATAGTGCACAGCTAAGGTGTGAAGAAGGGTAGTGCACAGCTAAGGTGTGAAGAAGGGACTGTGCACAGCTAGGATGTGAAGAAGGGTAATGCACAACTAGGGTGTGAACAAGGGATAGTGCACAGCTGTGGTGTGAAGAAGGGACTGTGCACAGCTAGGATGTGAAGAAGGGTATTGCACAGCTAAGGTGTGAAGAAAGGACAGTACACAGCTAAGGTGCGAAGAAGGGATAGTGCACAGCTGAGGTGCGAAGAAGGCACAGTGCAGAGCTGTGGTGTGAAGAAGGGACAGTGCCCAACTGAGGTGTAAAGAAGGGACAGTGCACAGCTGAGGTGTGACGAAGGGACAGTGCACAGCTAAGGTGGGAAGAAGGGACAGTACACAGCTAAGGTGGTAAGGAGGGTAGTGCACAGCTAGGGTGTGAAGAAGAGACAGTGCACAGCTAAGGTGGGAAGAAGGGACAGTGCACAGCTAAGGTGTGAAGAAGGGTAGTGGACAGCTAGGGTGTGAAGAAGGGATAGTGCACAGCTAAGGTGTGAAGAAGGGTAGTGCACAGCTAAGGTGTGAAGAAGGGACTGTGCACAGCTAGGATGTGAAGAAGGATAATGCACAACTAATGTGTGAACAAGGGATAGTACACAGCTGTGGTGTGAAGAAGGGACTGTGCACAGCTAGGATGTGAAGAAGGGTATTGCACAGCTAAGGTGTGAAGAAGGGTAGTGCACAACTAGGGTGTGGACAAGGGATAGTGCACAGCTGTGGTGTGAAGAAGGGTATTGCACAGCTAGGGTGTGAAGAAGGAATAGTGCACAGCTAGGGTGTGAACAAGGGATAGTGCACAGCTAATGTGGGAAGAAGGGTATTGCACCGCTAGGGTGTGAAGAAGGTATAGTGCACAGCTAGCTGTGAAAAAAGGATAGTGCACAGCTAAGGTGTGAGGAAGGGACAGTGCACAGCTAAAGTGTGAATAAGGGACAGTGCACAGCTAAGGTGTGAAGAAGGGAAGTTCACAGCTAAGGTGTGGAGAAGGTAGAGTGCACAGCTAAGGTGTGAAGAAGGGACAGTGCACAGCTAAGGTGTGAAGAAGGGAAGTTCACAGCTAAGGTGTGAAGAAGGGACAGTGCACAGCTAAGGTGTGAAGAAGGGAAGTTCACAGCTAAGGTGTGAAAAAGGGACAGTGCACAGCTAAGGCATGAAGAAGGGACAGTCCACAGCTAAGGTGTCAAGAATGGACAGTGCACAGCTAAGGTGTGAAGAAGGGAAGTTCACAGCTAAGGTGTGAAGAAGGGACAGTGCACAGCTAAGGTGTGAAGAAGGAAAGTTCACAGCTAAGGTGTGAAGAAGGGCAGTGCGCAGCTAAGGCATGAAGAAGGGACAGTGCACAGCTAAGGCATGAAGAAGGGACAGTGGACAGCTAAGGTGTGAAGAAGGGACAGTGCCCAGCTAAGGTGTGAAGAAGGGGCAGTGGACAGCTAGGGTGCGAAGAAGGGACAGTGCACAGCCAAGCTGTGAAGAAGGGACAGTGCACAGCTACGGTATGAAGAAGGGACAGTGCACAGCTAGGGTGTGAAGAAGGGACAGTGCACAGCTAAGGTGCGAAGAAAGAACAGTACACAGCTAAGGTGCGAAGAAGGCACAGTGTCCAACTGAGGTGCAAAGAAGGGACAGTGCACAGCTGAGGTATGACGAAGGGACAGTGCACAGCTAAGGTGGGAAGAAGGGACAGTGCACCGCTAGGGTGTGAAGAAGGGACAGTGCACAGCTAAGGTGCGAAGAAAGGACAGTACACAGCTAAGGTGCGAAGAAGGGATAGTGCACAGCTGAGGTGCGAAGAAGGCACAGTGCACAGCTGAGGTGTGAAGAAGGGACAGTGCCCAACTGAGGTGTAAAGAAGGGACAGTGCACAGCTGAGGTATGACGAAGGGACAGTGCACAGCTACGGTGGGAAGAAGGGACAGTGCACAGCTAAGGTGTGAAGAAGGGTAGTGGACAGCTAGGGTGTGAAGAAGGGATAGTGCACAGCTAAGGTGAGAAGAAGGGTAGTGCACAGCTAAGGTGTGAAGAAGGGACTGTGCACAGCTAGGATGTGAAGAAGAGTAATGCACAACTAGGGTGTGAACAAGGGATAGTGCACAGCTGTGGTGTGAAGAAGGGACTGTGCACAGCTAGGATGTGAAGAAGGGTATTGCACAGCTAAGGTGTGCAGAAAGGACAGTACACAGCTAAGGTGCGAAGAAGGGATAGTACACAGCTGAGGTGCGAAGAAGGCACAGTGCACAGCTGAGGTGTGAAGAAGGGACAGTGCCCAACTGAGGTGTAAAGAAGGGACAGTGCACAGCTAAGGTGTGAAGAAGGGACAGTGCACAGCTAAGGCATGAAGAAGGGACAGTGCACAGCTAAGGTGTGAAGAATGGACAGTGCACAGCTAAGGTGTGAAGAAGGGAAGTTCACAGCTAAGGTGTGAAGAAGGGACCGTGCACAGCTAAGGTGTGAAGAAGGGCAGTGCGCAGCTAAGGCATGAAGAAGGGACAGTGCACAGCTAAGGCATGAAGAAGGGACAGTGGACAGCTAAGGTGTGAAGAAGGGACAGTGCCCAGCTAAGGTGTGAAGAAGGGGCAGTGGACAGCTAGGGTGCGAAGAAGGGACAGTGCACAGCCAAGGTGTGAAGAAGGGACAGTGCACAGCTACGGTATGAAGAAGGGACAGTGCACAGCTAGGGTGTGAAGAAGGGTATTGCACAGCTAAGGTGTGAAGAAAGGACAGTACACAGCTAAGGTGCGAAGAAGGGATAGTGCACAGCTGAGGTGCGAAGAAGGCACAGTGCACAGCTGAGGTGTGAAGAAGGGACAGTGTCCAACTGAGGTGTAAAGAAGGGACAGTGCACAGCTGAGGTGGGACGAAGGGACAGTGCAAAGCTAAGGTGGGAAGAAGGGACAGTACACAGCTAAGGTGGTAAGGAGGGTAGTGCTCAGCTAGGGTGTGAAGAAGGGACAGTGCACAGCTAAGGTGGGAAGAAGGGACAGTGCACAGCTAAGGTGTGAAGAAGGGTATTGGACAGCTAGGGTGTGAAGAAGGGATAGTGCACAGCTAAGGTATGAAGAAGGGTAGTGCACAGCTAAGGTGTGAAGAAGGGACTGTGCACAGCTAGGATGTGAAGAAGGGTAATGCACAAGTAGGGTGTGAACAAGGGATAGTGCACAGCTGTGGTGTGAAGAAGGGACTGTGCACAGCTAGGATGTGAAGAAGGGTATTGCACAGCTAAGGTGTGAAGAAGGGTAGTGCACAACTAGGGTGTGAACAAGGGATAGTGCACAGCTGTGGTGTGAAGAAGGGTATTGCACAGCTAGGGTGTGAAGAAGGAATAGTGCACAGCTAGGGTGTGAACAAGGGATAGTGCACAGCTAATGTGGGAAGAAGGGTATTGCACCGCTAGGGTGTGAAGAAGGTATAGTGCACAGCTAGCTGTGAAAAAGGGATAGTGCACAGCTAAGGTGTGAGGAAGGGACAGTGCACAGCTATAGTGTGAATAAGGGACAGTGCACAGCTAAGGTGTGAAGAAGGGAAGTTCACAGCTAAGGTGTGAAGAAGGGACAGTGCATAGCTAAGGCATGAAGAAGGGACAGTGCACAGCTAAGGTGTGAAGAAGGGACAGTGCACAGCTAAGGTGTGAAGAAGGGAAGTTCACAGCTAAGGTGTGAAGAAGGGACAGTGCACAGCTAAGGTGTGAAGAAGGAAATTTCACAGCTAAGGTGTGAAGAAGGGCAGTGCGCAGCTAAGGCATGAAGAAGGGACAGTGCACAGCTAAGGCATGAAGAAGGGACAGTGGACAGTTAAGGTGTGAAGAAGGGACAGTGCACAGCTAAGGTGTGAAGAAGGGAAGTTCACAGCTAAGGTGTGAAGAAGGGACAGTGCACAGCTAAGGTGTGAAGAAGGGACAGTGCACAGCTAAGGTGTGAGGAAGGGACAGTGCACAGCTAAAGTGTGAATAAGGGACAGTGCACAGCTAAGGTGTGAATAAGGGAAGTTCACAGCTAAGGTGTGGAGAAGGTACAGTGCACAGCTAAGGTGTGAAGAAGGGACAGTGCACAGCTCAGGTGTGAAGAAGGGAAGTTCACAGCTAAGGTGTGAAGAAGGGACAGTGCACAGCTAAGGTGTGAAGAAGGGAAGTTCACGGCTAAGGTGTGAAGAAGGGACAGTGCACAGCTAAGGTGTGAATAAGGGACAGTGCACAGCTAATGTGTGAAGAAGGAAAGTTCACAGCTAAGGTGTGAAGAAGGGACAGTGGACAGCTAAGGTGTGAAGAAGGGACAGTGCCCAGCTAAGGTGTGAAGAAGGGGCAGTGGACAGCTAGGGTGCGAAGAAGGGACAGTGCACAGCCAAGGTGTGAAGAAGGGACAGTGCACAGCTACGGTATGAAGAAGGGACAGTGCACAGCTAGGGTGTGAAGAAGGGACAGTGCACAGCTAAGGTGCGAAGAAAGAACAGTACACAGCTAAGGTGCGAAGAAGGCACAGTGTCCAACTGAGGTGCAAAGAAGGGACAGTGCACAGCTGAGGTATGACGAAGGGACAGTGCACAGCTAAGGTGGGAAGAAGGGACAGTGCACAGCTAGGGTGTGAAGAAGGGACAGTGCACAGCTAAGGTGCGAAGAAAGGACAGTACACAGCTAAGGTGCGAAGAAGGGATAGTGCACAGCTGAGGTGCGAAGAAGGCACAGTGCACAGCTGAGGTGTGAAGAAGGGACAGTGCCCAACTGAGGTGTAAAGAAGGGACAGTGCACAGCTGAGGTATGACGAAGGGACAGTGCACAGCTAAGGTGGGAAGAAGGGACAGTGCACAGCTAAGGTGTGAAGAAGGGTAGTGGACAGCTAGGGTGTGAAGAAGGGATAGTGCACAGCTAAGGTGTGAAGAAGGGTAGTGCACAGCTAAGGTGTGAAGAAGGGACTGTGCACAGCTAGGATGTGAAGAAGAGTAATGCACAACTAGGGTGTGAACAAGGGATAGTGCACAGCTGTGGTGTGAAGAAGGGACTGTGCACAGCTAGGATGTGAAGAAGGGTATTGCACAGCTAAGGTGTGAAGAAAGGACAGTACACAGCTAAGGTGCGAAGAAGGGATAGTACACAGCTGAGGTGCGAAGAAGGCACAGTGCACAGCTGAGGTGTGAAGAAGGGACAGTGCCCAACTGAGGTGTAAATAAGGGACAGTGCACAGCTAAGGTGTGAAGAAGGGACAGTGCACAGCTAAGGCATGAAGAAGGGACAGTGCACAGCTAAGGTGTGAAGAATGGACAGTGCACAGCTAAGGTGTGAAGAAGGGAAGTTCACAGCTAAGGTGTGAAGAAGGGACCGTGCACAGCTAAGGTGTGAAGAAGGGCAGTGCGCAGCTAAGGCATGAAGAAGGGACAGTGCACAGCTAAGGCATGAAGAAGGGACAGTGAACAGCTAAGGTGTGAAGAAGGGACAGTGCCCAGCTAAGGTGTGAAGAAGGGGCAGTGGACAGCTAGGGTGCGAAGAAGGGACAGTGCACAGCCAAGGTGTGAAGAAGGGACAGTGCACAGCTACGGTATGAAGAAGGGACAGTGCACAGCTAGGGTGTGAAGAAGGGACAGTGCACAGCTAAGGTGCGAAGAAAGGACAGTACACAGCTAAGGTGCGAAGAAGGGATAGTGCACAGCTGAGGTGCGAAGAAGGCACAGTGCACAGCTGAGGTGTGAAGAAGGGACAGTGCCCAACTGAGGTGTAAAGAAGGGACAGTGCACAGCTGAGGTATGACGAAGGGACAGTGCACAGCTAAGGTGGGAAGAAGGGACAGTACACAGCTAAGGTGGTAAGGAGGGTAGTGCACAGCTAGGGTGTGAAGAAGGGACAGTGCACAGCTAAGGTGGGAAGAAGGGACAGTGCACAGCTAAGGTGTGAAGAAGGGTAGTGGACAGCTAGGGTGTGAAGAAGGGCTAGTGCACAGCTAAGGTGTGAAGAAGGGTAGTGCACAGCTAAGGTGTGAAGAAGGGACTGTGCACAGCTAGGATGTGAAGAAGAGTAATGCACAACTAGGGTGTGAACAAGGGATAGTGCACAGCTGTGGTGTGAAGAAGGGACTGTGCACAGCTAGGATGTGAAAAAGGGTATTGCACAGCTAAGGTGTGAAGAAAGGACAGTACACAGCTAAGGTGCGAAGAAGGGATAGTGCACAGCTGAGGTGCGAAGAAGGCACAGTGCACAGCTGAGGTGTGAAGAAGGGACAGTGCCCAACTGAGGTGTGAAGAAGGGACAGTGCACAGCTAAGGTGTGAAGAAGGGACAGTGCACAGCTAAGGTGTCAAGAATGGACAGTGCATAGCTAAGGTGTGAAGAAGGGAAGTTCACAGCTAAGGTGTGAAGAAGGGACCGTGCACAGCTGAGGTATGACGAAGGGACAGTGCACAGCTACGGTGGGAAGAAGGGACAGTGCACAGCTAAGGTGTGAAGAAGGGTAGTGGACAGCTAGGGTGTGAAGAAGGGATAGTGCACAGCTAAGGTGTGAAGAAGGGTAGTGCACAGCTAAGGTGTGAAGAAGGGACTGTGCACAGCTAGGATGTGAAGAAGAGTAATGCACAACTAGGGTGTGAACAAGGGATAGTGCACAGCTGTGGTGTGAAGAAGGGACTGTGCACAGCTAGGATGTGAAGAAGGGTATTGCACAGCTAAGGTGTGAAGAAAGGACAGTACACAGCTAAGGTGCGAAGAAGGGATAGTACACAGCTGAGGTGCGAAGAAGGCACAGTGCACAGCTGAGGTGTGAAGAAGGGACAGTGCCCAACTGAGGTGTAAAGAAGGGACAGTGCACAGCTAAGGTGTGAAGAAGGGACAGTGCACAGCTAAGGCATGAAGAAGGGACAGTGCACAGCTAAGGTGTGAAGAATGGACAGTGCACAGCTAAGGTGTGAAGAAGGGAAGTTCACAGCTAAGGTGTGAAGAAGGGACCGTGCACAGCTAAGGTGTGAAGAAGGGCAGTGCGCAGCTAAGGCATGAAGAAGGGACAGTGCACAGCTAAGGCATGAAGAAGGGACAGTGGACAGCTAAGGTGTGAAGAAGGGACAGTGCCCAGCTAAGGTGTGAAGAAGGGGCAGTGGACAGCTAGGGTGCGAAGAAGGGACAGTGCACAGCCAAGGTGTGAAGAAGGGACAGTGCACAGCTACGGTATGAAGAAGGGACAGTGCACAGCTAGGGTGTGAAGAAGGGTATTGCACAGCTAAGGTGTGAAGAAAGGACAGTACACAGCTGTTGGACAGGCCCCACGAAGGGCTTGCTCCCTCCCCGCACGACAGGGCCCGAGCTCCGGCCCACCAGGCATAACCCACGAAAAGCACCCGTACCCCGTCTCCCGACGGATCTTCTGCCCTCGGACCTCTACTCATCACGGGGCCCAGCCCCACCGGCTCCCCCGGCCGGTTCAAGCCGCCATCTTGGGCCCTGCACCACGAGGCCGCGTGGCCTCGCCCCGACCCTAACCCCGGGCCTGGCCGGCCCCGACATCCCGGCACCACCATCCACCCGGGAGGTGAGCAGACCACTTGGCAGGTCAATGGGAGGACGAAGTGTCAAGAGCTCTTCCCCCGCCAGGTGCCGATCGCCTCCAGCTCCCCCAGGCGCTGGCTCCACCCCCTGCTGGGTGTCTGGACACCTTCATCCCGGGCCCTCCGACCTCCAAGTGCGAGGGTCCGGACATCAAAGAGCGCCTGCCCTATAACTGGGGCAACTCCGGAGCAGGAAGGCAGTTGTATCCTGGAGTCGAGAGACACCGAGAGAACTCAGCCTTGACGGACTACTGGCGCTGCCGTAGCCCGCTCTTGTGAACCATCTTCCTGCCTGCTGGCGCTGCCGCGGCCTTCTACAACATCCATCCTCGTCGGGACCTGCTGGCGCTGCCGCGGCCCGTTGTAACGACCATCCTCACCGGGACCTGCTGGCGCTGCCGCGGACCGTACATCGACCATCTTTCCGGGACCTGCTGGCGCTGCCGCGGCCCGTTGTAACGACCATCCTCACCGGGACCTGCTGGCGCTGCCGCGGACCGTACATCGACCATCTTTCCGGGACCTGCTGGCGCTGCCGCGGCCCGTACCAACTAAGCTCGAGGATTGTGAGCTAATCATCATCTCATCCAAACTGCCTGACTGTTAGACAGACTGTCCCGCTACCCCTTACCCTGCTTTGAGAGACTTGAATCGAGGGGACCCCTGAGTCCAGACCTCCTTGTACCATTCAACCGTACTTTAAGAAGAGCTTATAAAGAACACTGAACCTTATCCGTGTGTGGTATCTGTCTGTGGGGGGGAAGTTACTTGTCTGTACGATCGCTGGAGACGGTCCTCCCCGGAGACCTCTCCTCCTGACCCCGGCCGACCCTCCCGGTCCGTCCATCCTTTCTAACATTGGTGGCCAGCGGCGCGATCCGAATCAACGCGTAATCGTACAGAGAGTAGCTCACCCCACGACAACAACACGATGTCAGCCAAAGATAGCAACTCCACCGAGAAATTCCAAATGGATAAATTAGAAGAATACAACCACCGCGAACTGAGACAATTCTGCATAGAACTTGGCATTGCTACTACCGGCCTGAGTACCAAAGATGATCTAAAGCACGCCCTAGAGTCGTGGACAGAAACTGGGGTCACCGGACCCTCCGACCAAAGCAGCATCACACCAGAGGGGAACGCCACGGCTCCCGAGGAGCGGGGTACGGGCCTCTCGCAGGAGGAGATCCGAGAAAGAGAAAGAACCAGATTGCACGAGTTGGAAATGGCACGACTCAAGATGGATGGGGAACTCAAGTTAGCTGAACAGAAACTCAACCTCGAGCACATGCGGCTCCGAGATGAACGAGAAGAGAAGCAGAGACAGAGAGAGCTGGAGGAGAAAAAAATAACGCTCGAGCACGAGCGCAAACTGGCGGAAATAGAACTTCGGAAACAGAATAAAGAACTGGGGGTGCCTGAGCGACCACACACCCCGGGGCCAATCGAGAAAAAATTCCACATCCCCAAGGATGTTGTCCGCGAGTATGTCCGAGAAGACGACATACAACAGTGGTTTAAAGCCTACGAGATCGCCATGACCTCCCACCGGATCGACCGGAGTGATTGGGGAGCCGGACTCTGGGGGAGGTTTATCAACGAGGGGCGCGATGCCCTACTGCAGCTCCCAGATCACCAAATGTCGTCCTACGACCACATGAAGGCTGCCCTCCTCACCCGCTACGGCCTCACACCCGAGATGTACCGCCAGAGGTTCAGGGATTGCACCCGGATCCCAGGTACAACTTGGGTAGAATACGTGAACTATTTCAGCCGTGCCTTCGAGGGTTGGATAAAGGGGAGCCAGGTCACCACCTACGAACAACTCTTTAACCTGATGGTATGGGAGCACCTGTCGAACAACTGCTTCGTCGAGCTCAGGCAGCACCTCCTCGACAGTAAGCTGACTGACCCCCGGCAGCTCGCCGCCGAAGCTGACCGATGGGAAAGCACCCGAGTGGGCCGGAGGGGGCCACACGAACAGAACAGAAACAACCAAGGCCAGCACCGTCCTCGGGGAGGAGGAGGGGGCCAGGGGCGAGGGAGAGACGCCTTGCCCGCAACACCCGTGGCCAGCACCCCGGCTCCAGCCGGTCGGGGCAACCCCCCGTGGCGTCCTGGGGTCCGAGCCAACGTCACGTGCCACCGGTGCCAGCGAGTCGGCCACTACGCCAATGACCCGAGCTGCCCGCAGAACCAAACACCCAAGCCCCGCCAGGTAGCTGCCGCCGCCCTGGGGGAAGAGCGATCATTGGTGGAACCAGAGGAGTATGAGCCGGCCCAGCAAGAGTGGGAACCGGCCGCCATGGTCCTGGCGTGCTTAGGGGGAAGAGACATGGTCCCGCGGGCTCCCCTACCCGCTAACACCAGGAAATACGGTCAGTGGGTGACCATTAATGGACAGCGAGCCGAGGCCTTGCGTGACACAGGCGCCAGTGTGACGGCCGTCCGCTGTCACCTGGTGAAGCCCGAGCAGATCCTGCCGAACATTCTCTGCCCCGTCCGCTCGGCAGACAACTCTGAGAGTATGTGTCAAATGGCCTGCGTCCCATTCGAATGGGGAGGGGTCTCCGGCCTGTTGAAGGTGACGGTCCGGGACGATGCCCCCGTGGACTGCCTCCTGGGGAATGACCTCGAGAGTTCCCCGTGGGCCACCGTTGAGAGAAGAGAGCACCTGGGGATGCTGGGCCTCCCGGACTGGGCCTGCATAACCACCCGGTCCATGGCCGCCCGTGCCGTCCCTCGATCAGAAGAACCAGAATGGCCAGCACCTCCGCCCCCAGTCGCCCCAGTAGAAGACAACGACGAGGCCAGCCTCCCAGACCCGACGGCCGAAGGGGACGCGCAACCCCAGGACCTTCCTGACCTGGCTCAGTGGCGTCAAGAGGGGGGGCCCACCCAAGCACAGTTCCGCCAGGAACAAAAGACCTGTCCCTCCCTCGAGGGACTCCGCCAACAAGCCAGCGCCCAGAACGCAGGGGACTCCACCGGAACTCACTGGGTCTATTGGGATAACGACCTGCTATACAGCGAGCAAAGAATCGCCGAGCTGGGGGCCGGTCGAGTACTGGTGGTACCTCTCCGCTTCAGAGACTTTCTGCTCAACCTGGCCCACGATGTCCCCCTGGCTGGACACCTGGGCCAAGATAAAACGTACAGCCGCCTAGTGACCCACTTTTTCTGGCCGAAGATGAGGAACGACGTCCTGAACCACTGCCGATCTTGCCCCACATGCCAAGCCAGCGGGAAGAGTGGTCGGAAGCTGAAAGCCCCTCTGCAACCCTTCCCTGTGGTCACCACCCCGTTCGAGAGGGTGGGGATAGACATCGTGGGGCCTCTGGACCCCCGCACGGCACAAGGACACAGGTTCATCTTAGTACTGGTGGACCATGCCACCCGCTACCCCGAGGCGGTGCCCCTACGGACCGTGACAGCTCCGGTGGTTGGCCGGGCCCTAATGGGGATCTTCTCCCGGGTAGGCTTCCCCCGAGAAGTCGTCAGCGACCGAGGCACGAACTTTATATCCAAATACATGAAGTCCCTCTGGCAACAATGCGGGGTCACCTACAGATTCACGACCCCCTATCACCCCCAAGGGAACGGACTAGTGGAGCGTTTTAACCGCACCCTCAAGGGGATGATTGGGGGATTGGAAGAGCCCCTCCGTCGCCAGTGGGATGTACTACTCCCGTGCCTCCTCTTCGCCTACCGCGAAGTCCCCCAGAAGTCCCTCGGTTTTAGCCCTTTCGAACTCCTGTACGGGCACCCTGTGCGAGGGCCCCTCAGCCTAGTAAAAGAAGGTTGGGAGATGGCCCCCCTAAAGACCCCTCCAGACGTCTTCAAATACCTCCTGGCCCTACGCAATCAGACCCGGCGCTTCAGAGAGATGGCCAAGGCGAACCTCGAGGCCAGCCAGGAGGACATGAAGAAGTGGTATGATCACAATGCCTCCTCCGTTGAGTTCGAGCCTGGACAACAAGTATGGGTGATGTCCCCCACCGAACCATGTGCCTTGCAAGATAAGTGGACGGGGCCCTTCAAAGTGGTCGAGCGCAAAAGCCCCGTCACTTACCTCATCGACCTGGGGACCTCCCGGAACCCCCTTCGGGTCCTCCACACCAACAGACTCAAACCACACTTTGTGCGCTCAGAACTCAGCCTCCTGATGGCTACGGACAGTGGGGCAGAGGAAGACTCCGAACCCCTCCCGGATCTTCTGAAGACTCAGGAGAATGACGGCTCCGTGGACGGGGTCCGGCTCTCTGACGCCCTCACTTCGGAGCAACGCCAGGGCTGCCGGAACCTCCTGCTGCAGTTCGCTACCCTGTTCTCCCTCACCCCCGGGGTCACCCCTTGGTGTTTGCACGACGTGGACACCGGGGACAGTCCCCCTGTCCGACACCGGGCCTACCGCGTACCAGATCGGGTACGGGCCTGCATACAGGAGGAGGTGGCCAAGATGCTCACAATCGGGGTCATCGAGCCCTCGGACAGTCCCTGGGCCAGTCCGGTTGTATTGGTCCCCAAAGCCGCTGCCCCCGGCACCGCACCTGAACTGAGATTCTGCGTCGACTACCGGGGCTTGAACGCTGTCACCCGGACCGACGCTCATCCGATCCCCCGAGCAGACGAGCTGATCGACCGGCTGGGGGCCGCCCGCTACCTCAGTATCTTCGACCTAACAGCGGGCTACTGGCAGATCGGCCTCACACCCAGGGCTCAGGAACGGTCAGCCTTCTCTACCCCCGATGGCCACTACCAATTCAAGGTCATGCCCTTCGGCATGAAGAATGCCCCCGCCACGTTTCAACGCCTCGTGAACCAGGTCTTGGCGGGGCTCGAAGAGTTCAGCGCTGCCTACCTGGACGATATCGCTGTATACAGCCACCACTGGCCCGACCACCTCCGTCACCTCCAAGAGGTCCTACAGGCCCTCCAGCGGGCCGGCCTCACAATTAAGGCCGGCAAGTGCCAAATTGGCCAAGGGTCTGTGACCTACCTTGGGCACCAAGTGGGAAGCGGGCTGGTGGCCCCGCTACAACTTAAGATTGCTGCCATTCAGTCCTGGCAGCCCCCCGTCACCCAGACCGAGGTCCGAGCCTTCTTGGGGCTCACCGGCTACTACCGGCGGTTCGTGAAGGACTACGGCAGCATCGTGGGGCCCCTCACGGGTCTCACGTCCAAGAACCAGCCGAAGCGAATTAACTGGACCCCCGATTGTCAAGCGGCCTTCGAGAAGCTGAAGGCCGCTCTATGCACCGCCCCTGTGCTCCAGGCCCCCGATTACAGTCGGGAATTCATGGTACAGACCGACGCCTCCGACCACGGCATCGGAGCCGTCCTTTCTCAGTTAAACCCCGAAGGTCATGACCAGCCGGTGGCCTTCATCAGTCGACGTCTCCTGGCCCGAGAACAACGCTGGAGCACCATCGAGAGGGAGGCCTTCGCAGTGGTGTGGGCCCTCAAAAAGCTCCGGCCCTATCTCTTTGGTACCCACTTCCGGGTACAAACCGACCATCGACCCCTGCAGTGGCTGATGCAGATGCGGGGGGAGAACCCAAAACTCTTGCGCTGGTCCATTTCCCTGCAGGGAATGGACTTCACTGTGGAGCACCGACCAGGCCAAGACCACGCCAACGCGGATGGCCTGTCCCGCTTTTTCCGCCTCGACGAAGAGAGTCCCCAAGGAGATGGGTGACTCTCCCCGCCTTCAGCTGGGGGGGACGCATGTTGGACAGGCCCCACGAAGGGCTTGCTCCCTCCCCGCACGACAGGGCCCGAGCTCCGGCCCACCAGGCATAACCCACGAAAAGCACCCGTACCCCGTCTCCCGACGGATCTTCTGCCCTCGGACCTCTACTCATCACGGGGCCCAGCCCCACCGGCTCCCCCGGCCGGTTCAAGCCGCCATCTTGGGCCCTGCACCACGAGGCCGCGTGGCCTCGCCCCGACCCTAACCCCGGGCCTGGCCGGCCCCGACATCCCGGCACCACCATCCACCCGGGAGGTGAGCGGACCACTTGGCAGGTCAATGGGAGGACGAAGTGTCAAGAGCTCTTCCCCCGCCAGGTGCCGATCGCCTCCAGCTCCCCCAGGCGCTGGCTCCACCCCCTGCTGGGTGTCTGGACACCTTCATCCCGGGCCCTCCGACCTCCAAGTGCGAGGGTCCGGACATCAAAGAGCGCCTTCCCTATAACTGGGGCAACTCCGGAGCAGGAAGGCAGTTGTATCCTGGAGTCGAGAGACACCGAGAGAACTCAGCCTTGACGGACTACTGGCGCTGCCGTAGCCCGCTCTTGTGAACCATCGTCCTGCCTGCTGGCGCTGCCGCGGCCTTCTACAACATCCATCCTCGTCGGGACCTGCTGGCGCTGCCGCGGCCCGTTGTAACGACCATCCTCACCGGGACCTGCTGGCGCTGCCGCGGACCGTACATCGACCATCTTTCCGGGACCTGCTGGCGCTGCCGCGGCCCGTTGTAACGACCATCCTCACCGGGACCTGCTGGCGCTGCCGCGGACCGTACATCGACCATCTTTCCGGGACCTGCTGGCGCTGCCGCGGCCCGTACCAACTAAGCTCGAGGATTGTGAGCTAATCATCATCTCATCCAAACTGCCTGACTGGTAGACAGACTGTCCCGCTACCCCTTACCCTGCTTTGAGAGACTTGAATCGAGGGGACCCCTGAGTCCAGACCTCCTTGTACCATTCAACCGTACTTTAAGAAGAGCTTATAAAGAACACTGAACCTTATCCGTGTGTGGTATCTGTCTGTGGGGGGGAAGTTACTTGTCTGTACGATCGCTGGAGACGGTCCTCCCCGGAGACCTCTCCTCCTGACCCCGGCCGACCCTCCCGGTCCGTCCATCCTTTCTAACAACAGCTAAGGTGCGAAGAAGGGATAGTGCACAGCTGAGGTGCGAGGAAGGCACAGTGCACAGCTGAGGTGTGAAGAAGGGACAGTGCCCAACTGAGGTGTAAAGAAGGGACAGTGCACAGCTGAGGTGGGACGAAGGGACAGTGCAAAGCTAAGGTGGGAAGAAGGGACAGTACACAGCTAAGGTGGTAAGGAGGGTAGTGCACAGCTAGGGTGTGAAGAAGGGACAGTGCACATCTAAGGTGGGAAGAAGGGACAGTGCACAGCTAAGGTGTGAAGAAGGGTATTGGACAGCTAGGGTGTGAAGAAGGGATAGTGCACAGCTAAGGTATGAAGAAGGGTAGTGCACAGCTAAGGTGTGAAGAAGGGACTGTGCACAGCTAGGATGTGAAGAAGGGTAATGCACAAGTAGGGTGTGAACAAGGGATAGTGCACAGCTGTGGTGTGAAGAAGGGACTGTGCACAGCTAGGATGTGAAGAAGGGTATTGCACAGCTAAGGTGTGAAGAAGGGTAGTGCACAACTAGGGTGTGAACAAGGGATAGTGCACAGCTGTGGTGTGAAGAAGGGTATTGCACAGCTAGGGTGTGAAGAAGGAATAGTGCACAGCTAGGGTGTGAACAAGGGATAGTGCACAGCTAATGTGGGAAGAAGGGTATTGCACCGCTAGGGTGTGAAGAAGGTATAGTGCACAGCTAGCTGTGTAAAAGGGATAGTGCACAGCTAAGGTGTGAGGAAGGGACAGTGCACAGCTACGGTGGGAAGAAGGGACAGTGCACAGCTAAGGTGTGAAGAAGGGTAGTGGACAGCTAGGGTGTGAAGAAGGGATAGTGCACAGCTAAGGTGTGAAGAAGGGTAGTGCACAGCTAAGGTGTGAAGAAGGGACTGTGCACAGCTAGGATGTGAAGAAGAGTAATGCACAACTAGGGTGTGAACAAGGGATAGTGCACAGCTGTGGTGTGAAGAAGGGACTGTGCACAGCTAGGATGTGAAGAAGGGTATTGCACAGCTAAGGTGTGAAGAAAGGACAGTACACAGCTAAGGTGCGAAGAAGGGATAGTACACAGCTGAGGTGCGAAGAAGGCACAGTGCACAGCTGAGGTGTGAAGAAGGGACAGTGCCCAACTGAGGTGTAAAGAAGGGACAGTGCACAGCTAAGGTGTGAAGAAGGGACAGTGCACAGCTAAGGCATGAAGAAGGGACAGTGCACAGCTAAGGTGTGAAGAATGGACAGTGCACAGCTAAGGTGTGAAGAAGGGAAGTTCACAGCTAAGGTGTGAAGAAGGGACCGTGCACAGCTAAGGTGTGAAGAAGGGCAGTGCGCAGCTAAGGCATGAAGAAGGGACAGTGCACAGCTAAGGCATGAAGAAGGGACAGTGGACAGCTAAGGTGTGAAGAAGGGACAGTGCCCAGCTAAGGTGTGAAGAAGGGGCAGTGGACAGCTAGGGTGCGAAGAAGGGACAGTGCACAGCCAAGGTGTGAAGAAGGGACAGTGCACAGCTACGGTATGAAGAAGGGACAGTGCACAGCTAGGGTGTGAAGAAGGATATTGCACAGCTAAGGTGTGAAGAAAGGACAGTACACAGCTGTTGGACAGGCCCCACGAAGGGCTTGCTCCCTCCCCGCACGACAGGGCCCGAGCTCCGGCCCACCAGGCATAACCCACGAAAAGCACCCGTACCCCGTCTCCCGACGGATCTTCTGCCCTCGGACCTCTACGCATCACGGGGCCCAGCCCCACCGGCTCCCCCGGCCGGTTCAAGCCGCCATCTTGGGCCCTGCACCACGAGGCCGCGTGGCCTCGCCCCGACCCTAACCCCGGGCCTGGCCGGCCCCGACATCCCGGCACCACCATCCACCCGGGAGGTGAGCGGACCACTTGGCAGGTCAATGGGAGGACGAAGTGTCAAGAGCTCTTCCCCCGCCAGGTGCCGATCGCCTCCAGCTCCCCCAGGCGCTGGCTCCACCCCCTGCTGGGTGTCTGGACACCTTCATCCCGGGCCCTCCGACCTCCAAGTGCGAGGGTCCGGACATCAAAGAGCGCCTGCCCTATAACTGGGGCAACTCCGGAGCAGGAAGGCAGTTGTATCCTGGAGTCGAGAGACACCGAGAGAACTCAGCCTTGACGGACTACTGGCGCTGCCGTAGCCCGCTCTTGTGAACCATCGTCCTGCCTGCTGGCGCTGCCGCGGCCTTCTACAACATCCATCCTCGTCGGGACCTGCTGGCGCTGCCGCGGCCCGTTGTAACGACCATCCTCACCGGGACCTGCTGGCGCTGCCGCGGACCGTACATCGACCATCTTTCCGGGACCTGCTGGCGCTGCCGCGGCCCGTTGTAACGACCATCCTCACCGGGACCTGCTGGCGCTGCCGCGGACCGTACATCGACCATCTTTCCGGGACCTGCTGGCGCTGCCGCGGCCCGTACCAACTAAGCTCGAGGATTGTGAGCTAATCATCATCTCATCCAAACTGCCTGACTGGTAGACAGACTGTCCCGCTACCCCTTACCCTGCTTTGAGAGACTTGAATCGAGGGGACCCCTGAGTCCAGACCTCCTTGTACCATTCAACCGTACTTTAAGAAGAGCTTATAAAGAACACTGAACCTTATCCGTGTGTGGTATCTGTCTGTGGGGGGGAAGTTACTTGTCTGTACGATCGCTGGAGACGGTCCTCCCCGGAGACCTCTCCTCCTGACCCCGGCCGACCCTCCCGGTCCGTCCATCCTTTCTAACATTGGTGGCCAGCGGCGCGATCCGAATCAACGCGTAATCGTACAGAGAGTAGCTCACCCCACGACAACAACACGATGTCAGCCAAAGATAGCAACTCCACCGAGAAATTCCAAATGGATAAATTAGAAGAATACAACCACCGCGAACTGAGACAATTCTGCATAGAACTTGGCATTGCTACTACCGGCCTGAGTACCAAAGATGATCTAAAGCACGCCCTAGAGTCGTGGACAGAAACTGGGGTCACCGGACCCTCCGACCAAAGCAGCATCACACCAGAGGGGAACGCCACGGCTCCCGAGGAGCGGGGTACGGGCCTCTCGCAGGAGGAGATCCGAGAAAGAGAAAGAACCAGATTGCACGAGTTGGAAATGGCACGACTCAAGATGGATGGGGAACTCAAGTTAGCTGAACAGAAACTCAACCTCGAGCACATGCGGCTCCGAGATGAACGAGAAGAGAAGCAGAGACAGAGAGAGCTGGAGGAGAAAAAAATAACGCTCGAGCACGAGCGCAAACTGGCGGAAATAGAACTTCGGAAACAGAATAAAGAACTGGGGGTGCCTGAGCGACCACACACCCCGGGGCCAATCGAGAAAAAAGTCCACATCCCCAAGGATGTTGTCCGCGAGTATGTCCGAGAAGACGACATACAACAGTGGTTTAAAGCCTACGAGATCGCCATGACCTCCCACCGGATCGACCGGAGTGATTGGGGAGCCGGACTCTGGGGGAGGTTTATCAACGAGGGGCGCGATGCCCTACTGCAGCTCCCAGATCACCAAATGTCGTCCTACGACCACATGAAGGCTGCCCTCCTCACCCGCTACGGCCTCACACCCGAGATGTACCGCCAGAGGTTCAGGGATTGCACCCGGATCCCAGGTACAACTTGGGTAGAATACGTGAACTATTTCAGCCGTGCCTTCGAGGGTTGGATAAAGGGGAGCCAGGTCACCACCTACGAACAACTCTTTAACCTGATGGTATGGGAGCACCTGTCGAACAGCTGCTTCGTCGAGCTCAGGCAGCACCTCCTCGACAGTAAGCTGACTGACCCCCGGCAGCTCGCCGCCGAAGCTGACCGATGGGAAAGCACCCGAGTGGGCCGGAGGGGGCCACACGAACAGAACAGAAACAACCAAGGCCAGCACCGTCCTCGGGGAGGAGGAGGGGGCCAGGGGCGAGGGAGAGACGCCTTGCCCGCAACACCCGTGGCCAGCACCCCGGCTCCAGCCGGTCGGGGCAACCCCCCGTGGCGTCCTGGGGTCCGAGCCAACGTCACGTGCCACCGGTGCCAGCGAGTCGGCCACTACGCCAATGACCCGAGCTGCCCGCAGAACCAAACACCCAAGCCCCGCCAGGTAGCTGCCGCCGCCCTGGGGGAAGAGCGATCATTGGAGGAACCAGAGGAGTATGAGCCGGCCAAGCAAGAGTGGGAACCGGCCGCCATGGTCCTGGCGTGCTTAGGGGGAAGAGACATGGTCCCGCGGGCTCCCCTACCCGCTAACACCAGGAAATACGGTCAGTGGGTGACCATTAATGGACAGCGAGCCGAGGCCTTGCGTGACACAGGCGCCAGTGTGACGGCCGTCCGCTGTCACCTGGTGAAGCCCGAGCAGATCCTGCCGAACATTCTCTGCCCCGTCCGCTCGGCAGACAACTCTGAGAGTATGTGTCAAATGGCCTGCGTCCCATTCGAATGGGGAGGGGTCTCCGGCCTGTTGAAGGTGACGGTCCGGGACGATGCCCCCGTGGACTGCCTCCTGGGGAATGACCTCGAGAGTTCCCCGTGGGCCACCGTTGAGAGAAGAGAGCACCTGGGGATGCTGGGCCTCCCGGACTGGGCCTGCATAACCACCCGGTCCATGGCCGCCCGTGCCGTCCCTCGATCAGAAGAACCAGAATGGCCAGCACCTCCGCCCCCAGTCGCCCCAGTAGAAGACAACGACGAGGCCAGCCTCCCAGACCCGACGGCCGAAGGGGACGCGCAACCCCAGGACCTTCCTGACCTGGCTCAGTGGCGTCAAGAGGGGGGGCCCACCCAAGCACAGTTCCGCCAGGAACAAAAGACCTGTCCCTCCCTCGAGGGACTCCGCCAACAAGCCAGCGCCCAGAACGCAGGGGACTCCACCGGAACTCACTGGGTCTATTGGGATAACGACCTGCTATACAGCGAGCAAAGAATCGCCGAGCTGGGGGCCGGTCGAGTACTGGTGGTACCTCTCCGCTTCAGAGACTTTCTGCTCAACCTGGCCCACGATGTCCCCCTGGCTGGACACCTGGGCCAAGATAAAACGTACAGCCGCCTAGTGACCCACTTTTTCTGGCCGAAGATGAGGAACGACGTCCTGAACCACTGCCGATCTTGCCCCACATGCCAAGCCAGCGGGAAGAGTGGTCGGAAGCTGAAAGCCCCTCTGCAACCCTTCCCTGTGGTCACCACCCCGTTCGAGAGGGTGGGGATAGACATCGTGGGGCCTCTGGACCCCCGCACGGCACAAGGACACAGGTTCATCTTAGTACTGGTGGACCATGCCACCCGCTACCCCGAGGCGGTGCCCCTACGGACCGTGACAGCTCCGGTGGTTGGCCGGGCCCTAATGGGGATCTTCTCCCGGGTAGGCTTCCCCCGAGAAGTCGTCAGCGACCGAGGCACGAACTTTATATCCAAATACATGAAGTCCCTCTGGCAACAATGCGGGGTCACCTACAGATTCACGACCCCCTATCACCCCCAAGGGAACGGACTAGTGGAGCGTTTTAACCGCACCCTCAAGGGGATGATTGGGGGATTGGAAGAGCCCCTCCGTCGCCAGTGGGATGTACTACTCCCGTGCCTCCTCTTCGCCTACCGCGAAGTCCCCCAGAAGTCCCTCGGTTTTAGCCCTTTCGAACTCCTGTACGGGCACCCTGTGCGAGGGCCCCTCAGCCTAGTAAAAGTAGGTTGGGAGATGGCCCCCCTAAAGACCCCTCCAGACGTCTTCAAATACCTCCTGGCCCTACGCAATCAGACCCGGCGCTTCAGAGAGATGGCCAAGGCGAACCTCGAGGCCAGCCAGGAGGACATGAAGAAGTGGTATGATCACAATGCCTCCTCCGTTGAGTTCGAGCCTGGACAACAAGTATGGGTGATGTCCCCCACCGAACCATGTGCCTTGCAAGATAAGTGGACGGGGCCCTTCAAAGTGGTCGAGCGCAAAAGCCCCGTCACTTACCTCATCGACCTGGGGACCTCCCGGAACCCCCTTCGGGTCCTCCACACCAACAGACTCAAACCACACTTTGTGCGCTCAGAACTCAGCCTCCTGATGGCTACGGACAGTGGGGCAGAGGAAGACTCCGAACCCCTCCCGGATCTTCTGAAGACTCAGGAGAATGACGGCTCCGTGGACGGGGTCCGGCTCTCTGACGCCCTCACTTCGGAGCAACGCCAGGGCTGCCGGAACCTCCTGCTGCAGTTCGCTACCCTGTTCTCCCTCACCCCCGGGGTCACCCCTTGGTGTTTGCACGACGTGGACACCGGGGACAGTCCCCCTGTCCGACACCGGGCCTACCGCGTACCAGATCGGGTACGGGCCTGCATACAGGAGGAGGTGGCCAAGATGCTCACAATCGGGGTCATCGAGCCCTCGGACAGTCCCTGGGCCAGTCCGGTTGTATTGGTCCCCAAAGCCGCTGCCCCCGGCACCGCACCTGAACTGAGATTCTGCGTCGACTACCGGGGCTTGAACGCTGTCACCCGGACCGACGCTCATCCGATCCCCCGAGCAGACGAGCTGATCGACCGGCTGGGGGCCGCCCGCTACCTCAGTATCTTCGACCTAACAGCGGGCTACTGGCAGATCGGCCTCACACCCAGGGCTCAGGAACGGTCAGCCTTCTCTACCCCCGATGGCCACTACCAATTCAAGGTCATGCCCTTCGGCATGAAGAATGCCCCCGCCACGTTTCAACGCCTCGTGAACCAGGTCTTGGCGGGGCTCGAAGAGTTCAGCGCTGCCTACCTGGACGATATCGCTGTATACAGCCACCACTGGCCCGACCACCTCCGTCACCTCCAAGAGGTCCTACAGGCCCTCCAGCGGGCCGGCCTCACAATTAAGGCCGGCAAGTGCCAAATTGGCCAAGGGTCTGTGACCTACCTTGGGCACCAAGTGGGAAGCGGGCTGGTGGCCCCGCTACAACTTAAGATTGCTGCCATTCAGTCCTGGCAGCCCCCCGTCACCCAGACCGAGGTCCGAGCCTTCTTGGGGCTCACCGGCTACTACCGGCGGTTCGTGAAGGACTACGGCAGCATCGTGGGGCCCCTCACGGGTCTCACGTCCAAGAACCAGCCGAAGCGAATTAACTGGACCCCCGATTGTCAAGCGGCCTTCGAGAAGCTGAAGGCCGCTCTATGCACCGCCCCTGTGCTCCAGGCCCCCGATTACAGTCGGGAATTCATGGTACAGACCGACGCCTCCGACCACGGCATCGGAGCCGTCCTTTCTCAGTTAAACCCCGAAGGTCATGACCAGCCGGTGGCCTTCATCAGTCGACGTCTCCTGGCCCGAGAACAACGCTGGAGCACCATCGAGAGGGAGGCCTTCGCAGTGGTGTGGGCCCTCAAAAAGCTCCGGCCCTATCTCTTCGGTACCCACTTCCGGGTACAAACCGACCATCGACCCCTGCAGTGGCTGATGCAGATGCGGGGGGAGAACCCAAAACTCTTGCGCTGGTCCATTTCCCTGCAGGGAATGGACTTCACTGTGGAGCACCGACCAGGCCAAGACCACGCCAACGCGGATGGCCTGTCCCGCTTTTTCCGCCTCGACGAAGAGAGTCCCCAAGGAGATGGGTGACTCTCCCCGCCTTCAGCTGGGGGGGACGCATGTTGGACAGGCCCCACGAAGGGCTTGCTCCCTCCCCGCACGACAGGGCCCGAGCTCCGGCCCACCAGGCATAACCCACGAAAAGCACCCGTACCCCGTCTCCCGACGGATCTTCTGCCCTCGGACCTCTACTCATCACGGGGCCCAGCCCCACCGGCTCCCCCGGCCGGTTCAAGCCGCCATCTTGGGCCCTGCACCACGAGGCCGCGTGGCCTCGCCCCGACCCTAACCCCGGGCCTGGCCGGCCCCGACATCCCGGCACCACCATCCACCCGGGAGGTGAGCGGACCACTTGGCAGGTCAATGGGAGGACGAAGTGTCAAGAGCTCTTCCCCCGCCAGGTGCCGATCGCCTCCAGCTCCCCCAGGCGCTGGCTCCACCCCCTGCTGGGTGTCTGGACACCTTCATCCCGGGCCCTCCGACCTCCAAGTGCGAGGGTCCGGACATCAAAGAGCGCCTTCCCTATAACTGGGGCAACTCCGGAGCAGGAAGGCAGTTGTATCCTGGAGTCGAGAGACACCGAGAGAACTCAGCCTTGACGGACTACTGGCGCTGCCGTAGCCCGCTCTTGTGAACCATCGTCCTGCCTGCTGGCGCTGCCGCGGCCTTCTACAACATCCATCCTCGTCGGGACCTGCTGGCGCTGCCGCGGCCCGTTGTAACGACCATCCTCACCGGGACCTGCTGGCGCTGCCGCGGACCGTACATCGACCATCTTTCCGGGACCTGCTGGCGCTGCCGCGGCCCGTTGTAACGACCATCCTCACCGGGACCTGCTGGCGCTGCCGCGGACCGTACATCGACCATCTTTCCGGGACCTGCTGGCGCTGCCGCGGCCCGTACCAACTAAGCTCGAGGATTGTGAGCTAATCATCATCTCATCCAAACTGCCTGACTGGTAGACAGACTGTCCCGCTACCCCTTACCCTGCTTTGAGAGACTTGAATCGAGGGGACCCCTGAGTCCAGACCTCCTTGTACCATTCAACCGTACTTTAAGAAGAGCTTATAAAGAACACTGAACCTTATCCGTGTGTGGTATCTGTCTGTGGGGGGGAAGTTACTTGTCTGTACGATCGCTGGAGACGGTCCTCCCCGGAGACCTCTCCTCCTGACCCCGGCCGACCCTCCCGGTCCGTCCATCCTTTCTAACAACAGCTAAGGTGCGAAGAAGGGATAGTGCACAGCTGAGGTGCGAGGAAGGCACAGTGCACAGCTGAGGTGTGAAGAAGGGACAGTGCCCAACTGAGGTGTAAAGAAGGGACAGTGCACAGCTGAGGTGGGACGAAGGGACAGTGCAAAGCTAAGGTGGGAAGAAGGGACAGTACACAGCTAAGGTGGTAAGGAGGGTAGTGCACAGCTAGGGTGTGAAGAAGGGACAGTGCACATCTAAGGTGGGAAGAAGGGACAGTGCACAGCTAAGGTGTGAAGAAGGGTATTGGACAGCTAGGGTGTGAAGAAGGGATAGTGCACAGCTAAGGTATGAAGAAGGGTAGTGCACAGCTAAGGTGTGAAGAAGGGACTGTGCACAGCTAGGATGTGAAGAAGGGTAATGCACAAGTAGGGTGTGAACAAGGGATAGTGCACAGCTGTGGTGTGAAGAAGGGACTGTGCACAGCTAGGATGTGAAGAAGGGTATTGCACAGCTAAGGTGTGAAGAAGGGTAGTGCACAACTAGGGTGTGAACAAGGGATAGTGCACAGCTGTGGTGTGAAGAAGGGTATTGCACAGCTAGGGTGTGAAGAAGGAATAGTGCACAGCTAGGGTGTGAACAAGGGATAGTGCACAGCTAATGTGGGAAGAAGGGTATTGCACCGCTAGGGTGTGAAGAAGGTATAGTGCACAGCTAGCTGTGAAAAAGGGATAGTGCACAGCTAAGGTGTGAGGAAGGGACAGTGCACAGCTAAAGTGTGAATAAGGGACAGTGCACAGCTAAGGTGTGAAGAAGGGAAGTTCACAGCTAAGGTGTGAAGAAGGGACAGTGCATAGCTAAGGCATGAAGAAGGGACAGTGCACAGCTAAGGTGTGAAGAAGGGACAGTGCACAGCTAAGGTGTGAAGAAGGGACGTTCACAGCTAAGGTGTGAAGAAGGGACAGTGCACAGCTAAGGTGTGAAGAAGGAAATTTCACAGCTAAGGTGTGAAGAAGGGCAGTGCGCAGCTAAGGCATGAAGAAGGGAAAGTGCACAGCTAAGGCATGAAGAAGGGACAGTGGACAGTTAAGGTGTGAAGAAGGGACAGTGCACAGCTAAGGTGTGAAGAAGGGAAGTTCACAGCTAAGGTGTGAAGAAGGGACAGTGCACAGCTAAGGTGTGAAGAAGGGACAGTGCACAGCTAAGGTGTGAGGAAGGGACAGTGCACAGCTAAAGTGTGAATAAGGGACAGTGCACAGCTAAGGTGTGAATAAGGGAAGTTCACAGCTAAGGTGTGGAGAAGGTACAGTGCACAGCTAAGGTGTGAAGAAGGGACAGTGCACAGCTCAGGTGTGAAGAAGGGAAGTTCACAGCTAAGGTGTGAAGAAGGGACAGTGCACAGCTAAGGTGTGAAGAAGGGAAGTTCACGGCTAAGGTGTGAAGAAGGGACAGTGCACAGCTAAGGCATGAAGAAGGGACCGTGCACAGCTAAGGTGTGAATAAGGGACAGTGCACAGCTAAGGTGTGAAGAAGGAAAGTTCACAGCTAAGGTGTGAAGAAGGGACAGTGGACAGCTAAGGTGTGAAGAAGGGACAGTGCCCAGCTAAGGTGTGAAGAAGGGGCAGTGGACAGCTAGGGTGCGAAGAAGGGACAGTGCACAGCCAAGGTGTGAAGAAGGGACAGTGCACAGCTACGGTATGAAGAAGGGACAGTGCACAGCTAGGGTGTGAAGAAGGGACAGTGCACAGCTAAGGTGCGAAGAAAGAACAGTACACAGCTAAGGTGCGAAGAAGGCACAGTGTCCAACTGAGGTGCTGTTGGACAGGCCCCACGATGGGCTTGCTCCCTCCCCGCACGACAGGGCCTGAGCCCCGGCCCACCAGGCATAACCCACGAAAAGCACCTGTACCCCGTCTCCCGACGGATCTTCTGCCCTCGGACCTCTGCTCATCACGGGGCCCAGCCCCACCGGCTCCCCCGGCCGGTGCAAGCCGCCTTCTTGGGCCCTGCACCACGAGGCCGCGTGGCCTCGCCCCGACCCTAACCCCGGGCCTGGCCGGCCCCGACATCCCGGCACCACCATCCACCCAGGAGGTGAGCGGACCACTTGGCAGGTCAATGGGAGAACGAAGTATCGAGAGCTCTTCCCCCGCCAGGTGCCGATCGCCTCCAGCTCCCCCAGGCGCTGGCTCCACCCCCTGCTGGGTGTCTGGACACCTTCATCCCGGGCCCTCCAACCTCCAAGTGCGAGGGTCCGGACATCAAAGGGCGCCTGCCCTATAACTGGGGCAACTCCGGAGCAGGAAGGCAGTTGTATCCTGGAGTCGAGAGACACCGAGAGAACTCAGCCTTGACAGACTACTGGCGCTGCCGTAGCCCGCTCTTGTGAACCATCGTCCTGCCTGCTGGCGCTGCCGCGGCCTTCTGCAACATCCATCCTCGTCGGGACCTGCTGGCGCTGCCGCGGCCCGTTGTAACGACCATCCTCACCGGGACCTGCTGGCGCTGCTGCGGACCGTACATCGACCATCTTTCCGGGACCTGCTGGCGCTGCCGCGGACCGTGTACCGACCATCCCGACCGGGACCTGCTGGCGCTGCCGCGGCCCGTACCAACTAAACCACCAAGCTCGAGGATTGTGAGCTAGTCATCATCTCATCCGAACTACCTGACTGGTAAACAGACTGTCCCGCTACCCCTTACCCTGCTTTGAGAGACTTGAATCGAGGGGACCCCTGAGTCCAGACCTCCTTGTACCATTCAACCGTACCTTAAGAAGTGCTTATAAAGAACACTGAACCTTATCCGTGTGTGGTATCCGTCTGTGGGGGGGAAGTTACTTGTCTGTACGATCGCTGGAGACGGCTCTCCCCGGAGACCTCTCCTCCTGACCCCGGCCGACCCTCCCGGTCCGTCTACCCTTTCTAACATTGGTGGCCAGCGGCGCGATCCGAATCAACGCGTAATAGTACAGAGAGTAGCTCACCCCACGACAAAAACACGATGTCAGCCAAAGATAGCAGCTCCACCGAGAAATTCCAAATGGATAAATTAGAAGAATACAACCACCGCGAACTGAGACAATTCTGCATAGAACTTGGCATTGCTACCACCGGCCTGAGTACCAAGGATGATCTAAAGCACGCCCTAGAGTCGTGGACAGAAACTGGGGTCGCCGGACCCTCCGACCAAAGCAGCATCACACCAGAGGGGAACGCCACGGCTCCCGAGGAGCGGGGAACGGGCCTCTCGCAGGAGGAGATCCGAGAAAGAGAAAGAACCAGATTGCACGAGTTGGAAATGGCACGACTCAAGATGGATGGGGAACTCAAGTTAGCTGAACAGAAACTCAACCTCGAGCATATGCGGCTCCGAGAAGAACGAGAAGAGAAGCAGAGACAGAGAGAGCTAGAGGAGAAAAAAATAACGCTCGAGCACGAGCGCCAACTAGCGGAGATAGAACTTCGGAAACAGAATAAAGAACTGGGGGTGCCTGAGCGACCACACACCCCGGGGCCAATCGAGAAAAAAGTCCACATCCCCAAGGATGTTGTCCGCGAGTATGTCCGAGAAGACGACATACAACAATGGTTTAAAGCCTACGAGATCGCCATGACCTCCCACCGGATCGACCGGAGTGATTGGGGAGCCGGACTTTGGGGGAGGTTTATCAACGAGGGTCGCGATGCCCTACTGCAGCTCCCAGATCACCAAATGTCGTCCTACGACCACATGAAGGCTGCCCTCCTCACCCGCTACGGCCTCACACCCGAGATGTACCGCCAGAGGTTCAGAGATTGCACCCGGATCCCAGGTACAACTTGGGTAGAATACGTGAACTATTTCAGCCGTGCCTTCGAGGGTTGGATCAAGGGGAGCCATGTCACCACCTACGAACAACTCTTTAACCTTATGGTATGGGAGCACCTGTCGAACAACTGTTTCGTCGAGCTCAGGCAGCACCTCCTCGACAGTAAGCTGACTGACCCCCGGCAGCTCGCCGCCGAAGCTGACCGATGGGAAAGCACCCGAGTGGGCCGGAGGGGGCCACACGAACAGAACAGAAGCAACCAAGGCCAGCACCGTCCTCGGGGAGGAGGAGGGGGCCAGGGGCGAGGGAGAGACGCCTTGCCAGCAACACCCGTGGCCAGCACCCCGCCTCCGGCCGGCCGGGGCAACCCCCCGTGGCGTCCTGGGTTCCGAGCCAACGTCATGTGCCACCGATGCCAGCGAGTCGGCCACTACGCCAATGACCCGAGCTGCCCGCAGAACCAAACACCCAAGCCCCGCCAGGTAGCTGCCGCCGCCCTGGGGGAAGAGCGATTATCGGAGGAACCAGAAGAGTATGAGCCGGCCCAGCAAGAGTGGGAACCGGCCGCCATGGTCCTGGCGTGCTTAGGGGGAAGAGACATGGTCCCGCGGGCTCCCCTACCCGCTAACACCAGGAAATACGGTCAGTGGGTGACCATTAATGGACAGCGAGCCGAGGCCTTGCGTGACACAGGCGCCAGTGTGACGGCCGTCCGCTGTCACCTGGTGAAGCCCGAGCAGATCCTGCCGAACATTCTCTGCCCCGTCCGCTCGGCAGACAACTCTGAGAGTATGTGTCAAATGGCCTGCGTCCCATTCGAATGGGGAGGGGTCTCCGGCCTGTTGAAGGTGACGGTCCGGGACGATGCCCCCGTGGACTGCCTCCTGGGGAATGACCTCGAGAGTTCCCCGTGGGCCACCGTTGAGAGAAGAGAGCACCTGGGGATGCTGGGCCTCCCGGACTGGGCCTGCATAACCACCCGGTCCATGGCCGCCCGTGCCGTCCCCCGATCAGAAGAACCGGAATGGCCAGCACCTCCGCCCCCGGTCGCCCCAGTAGAAGACAGCGACGAGGCCAGCCTCCCAGACCCGACGACCGAAGGGGACGCGCAACCCCAGGACCTTCCTGACCTGGCTCAGTGGCGTCAAGAAGGGGGGCCCACCCAAGAACAGTTCCGCCAGGAACAAAAGACCTGTCCCTCCCTCGAGGGACTCCGCCAACAAGCCAGCGCCCAGAACGCAGGGGACTCCACCGGAACTCACTGGGTCTACTGGGATAACGACCTGCTATACAGCGAGCAAAGAATCGCCGAGCTGGGGGCCGGTCGAGTACTGGTGGTACCTCTCCGCTTCAGAGACTTTCTGCTCAACCTGGCCCACGATGTCCCCCTGGCTGGACACCTGGGCCAGGACAAAACGTACAGCCGCCTAGTGACCCACTTTTTCTGGCCGAAAATGAGGAACGACGTCCTGAACCACTGCCGATCTTGCCCCACATGCCAAGCCAGCGGGAAGAGTGGTCGGAAGCTGAAAGCCCCTCTGCAACCCTTCCCTGTGGTCACCACCCCGTTCGAGAGGGTGGGGATAGACATTGTGGGGCCTCTGGACCCCCGCACGGCACAAGGACACAGGTTCATCTTAGTACTGGTGGACCATGCCACCCGCTACCCCGAGGCGGTGCCCCTACGGACCGTGACAGCTCCGGTGGTTGGCCGGGCCCTAATGGGGATCTTCTCCCGGGTAGGCTTCCCCCGAGAAGTCGTCAGCGACCGAGGCACGAACTTTATATCCAAATACATGAAGTCCCTCTGGCAACAATGCGGGGTCACCTACAGATTCACGACCCCCTATCACCCCCAAGGGAACGGACTAGTGGAGCGTTTTAACCGCACTCTCAAGGGGATGATTGGGGGATTGGAAGAGCCCCTCCGTCGCCAGTGGGATGTACTACTCCCGTGCCTCCTCTTCGCCTACCGAGAAGTTCCCCAGAAGTCCCTCGGTTTTAGCCCTTTCGAACTCCTGTACGGGCACCCTGTGCGAGGGCCCCTCAGCCTAGTAAAAGAAGGTTGGGAGATGGCCCCCCTAAAGACCCCTCCAGACGTCTTCAAATACATCCTGGCCCTACGCAATCAGACCCGGCGCTTCAGTGAGATGGCCAAGGCGAACCTTGAGGCCAGCCAGGAGGACATGAAGAGGTGGTATGATCACAATGCCTCCTCCGTTGAGTTCGAGCCTGGACAACAAGTATGGGTGATGTCCCCCACCGAACCATGTGCCTTGCAAGATAAGTGGACGGGGCCCTTCAAAGTGGTCGAGCGCAAAAGCCCCGTCACTTACCTCATCGACCTGGGGACCTCCCGGAACCCCCTTCGGGTCCTCCACACCAACCGACTCAAACCACACTTTGTGCGCTCAGAACTCAGCCTCCTGATGGCTACGGACAGTGGGGCAGAGGAAGACTCCGAACCCCTCCCGGATCTTCTGAAGACTCAGAAGAATGACGGCTCCGTGGACGGGGTCCGGCTCTCTGACGCCCTCACTTCGGAGCAACGCCAGGGCTGCCGGAACCTCCTGCTGCAGTTCGCTACCCTGTTCTCCCTCACCCCCGGGGTCACCCCTTGGTGTTTGCACGACGTGGACACCGGGGACAGTCCCCCTGTCCGACACCGGGCCTACCGCGTACCAGATCGGGTACGGGCCTGCATACAGGAGGAAGTGGCCAAGATGCTCACAATCGGGGTCATCGAGCCCTCGGACAGTCCCTGGGCCAGTCCGGTTGTATTGGTTCCCAAAGCCGCTGCCCCCGGCACCGCACCTGAACTGAGATTCTGCGTCGACTACCGGGGCTTGAACGCTGTCACCCGGACCGACGCTCATCCGATCCCCCGAGCAGACGAGCTGATCGACCGGCTGGGGGCCGCCCGCTACCTTAGTATCTTCGACCTAACAGCGGGCTACTGGCAGATCGGCCTCACACCCAGGGCTCAGGAACGGTCAGCCTTCTCTACCCCCGATGGCCACTACCAATTCAAGGTCATGCCCTTCGGCATGAAGAATGCCCCCGCCACGTTTCAACGCCTCGTGAACCAGGTCTTGGCGGGGCTCGAAGAGTTCAGCGCTGCCTACCTGGACGATATCGCTGTATACAACCGCCACTGGCCCGACCACCTCCGTCACCTCCAAGAGGTCCTACAGGCCCTCCAGCGGGCCGGCCTCACAATTAAGGCCGGCAAGTGCCAAATTGGCCAAGGGTCTGTGACCTACCTTGGGCACCAAGTGGGAAGCGGGCTGGTGGCCCCGCTACAACTTAAGATTGCTGCCATCCAGTCCTGGCAGCCCCCCGTCACCCAGACCGAGGTCCGAGCCTTCTTGGGGCTCACCGGCTACTACCGGCGGTTCGTGAAGGACTACGGCAGCATCGTGGGGCCCCTCACGGGTCTCACGTCCAAGAACCAACCGAAGCGGATTAACTGGACCCCCGAGTGTCAAGCGGCCTTCGAGAAGCTGAAGGCCGCCCTGTGCACCGCCCCTGTGCTCCAGGCCCCCGATTACAGTCGGGAATTCGTGGTACAGACCGACGCCTCCGACCACGGCATCGGAGCCGTCCTTTCTCAGTTAAACCCCGAAGGTCATGACCAGCCGGTGGCCTTCATCAGTCGACGTCTCCTGGCCCGAGAACAGCGCTGGAGCACCATCGAGAGGGAGGCCTTCGCAGTGGTGTGGGCCCTCAAAAAGCTCCGGCCCTATCTCTTCGGTACCCACTTCCGGGTACAAACCGACCATCGACCCCTGCAGTGGCTGATGCAGATGCGGGGGGAGAACCCAAAACTCTTGCGCTGGTCCGTTTCCCTGCAGGGAATGGACTTCACGGTGGAGCACCGACCAGGCCAAGACCACGCCAACGCGGATGGCCTGTCCCGCTTTTTCCGCCTCGACGAAGAGAGTCCCCAAGGAGATGGGTGACTCTCCCCGCCTTCAGCTGGGGGGGACGCATGTTGGACAGGCCCCACGAAGGGCTTGCTCCCTCCCCGCACGACAGGGCCTGAGCCCCGGCCCACCAGGCATAACCCACGAAAAGCACCTGTACCCCGTCTCCCGACGGATCTTCTGCCCTCGGACCTCTGCTCATCACGGGGCCCAGCCCCACCGGCTCCCCCGGCCGGTGCAAGCCGCCATCTTGGGCCCTGCACCACGAGGCCGCGTGGCCTCGCCCCGACCCTAACCCCGGGCCTGGCCGGCCCCGACATCCCGGCACCACCATCCACCCAGGAGGTGAGCGGACCACTTGGCAGGTCAATGGGAGAACGAAGTATCGAGAGCTCTTCCCCCGCCAGGTGCCGATCGCCTCCAGCTCCCCCAGGCGCTGGCTCCACCCCCTGCTGGGTGTCTGGACACCTTCATCCCGGGCCCTCCAACCTCCAAGTGCGAGGGTCCGGACATCAAAGGGCGCCTGCCCTATAACTGGGGCAACTCCGGAGCAGGAAGGCAGTTGTATCCTGGAGTCGAGAGACACCGAGAGAACTCAGCCTTGACAGACTACTGGCGCTGCCGTAGCCCGCTCTTGTGAACCATCGTCCTGCCTGCTGGCGCTGCCGCGGCCTTCTGCAACATCCATCCTCGTCGGGACCTGCTGGCGCTGCAGCGGCCCGTTGTAACGACCATCCTCACCGGGACCTGCTGGCGCTGCCGCGGACCGTACATCGACCATCTTTCCGGGACCTGCTGGCGCTGCCGCGGACCGTGTACCGACCATCCCGACCGGGACCTGCTGGCGCTGCCGCGGCCCGTACCAACTAAACCACCAAGCTCGAGGATTGTGAGCTAGTCATCATCTCATCCGAACTACCTAACTGGTAAACAGACTGTCCCGCTACCCCTTACCCTGCTTTGAGAGACTTGAATCGAGGGGACCTGTTGGACAGGCCTCACAGACGGCTTGCTCCCTCCCCGCTCGACAGGGCCCGAACTCCGGCCCCCCTGGCATATCCCCACGACAAGCACCTGTACTCCGTCTCCCGACGGACCCTCTGCCCTCGGACCCCTACTCATCACGGGGTCCAGTCCCACCGGCTTCCCCGGCCGGGTCAAGCCGCCATCTGGGGCCCTGCACCACGCGGCCGCATGGCCTCCCCTCGACCCTAACCCCGGGCCTGGCCGGCCCCGACATCCCGGCACCACCATCCACCCAGGAGGTGAGCGGACCACTTGGCAAGTCAATGGGAGAACGAACTGTCAAGGGCTCTCCCCCGCCAGGTGCCGATCGCCCCCAGCTCCCCCAGGCACTGGCTCCACCCCCTGCTGGGTGTCTGGACACCTTCATCCCGGACCCTCTGACCTCCAAGTGCGAGGGTCCGGACATCAAAGGGCACCAGCCCTATAACTGAGGCAGCTCCGGAGCAGGAAGGGAGTTGTATCCTGGAGTCGAGAGACACCGAGTGAACTCAACCTTGACGGTCTACTGGCGCTGCCATAGCCCGCTCTTGTGAACCATCGTCTTGCCTGCTGGCGCTGCCGCGGCCTTCTGCAACATTCATCTTCCTGGGACCTGCTGGCGCTGCCGCGGCCCGTTGTAACGACCATCCTCATCGGGACCTGCTGGCGCTGCCGCGGACCGTATATCTTCCGGGGACCTGCTGGCGCTGCCGCGGCCCGTTGTATCGACCATCCACACCGGGACCTGCTGGCGCTGCCGCGGACCGTATATCTTCCGGGGACCTGCTGGCGCTGCCGCGGCCCGTTGTATCGACCATCCACACCGGGACCTGCTGGCGCTGCCGCGGCCCGTACCACCAAGCTCGAGGATTGTGAGCTCATCATCGTCTCATCCGAACTACCTGATTGGTAAATAGACTGTCCCGCTACCCCCTTCCCTACCTTGCGAGACTATAATCGAGGGGACCCCTGAGTCCAGACCTCCTTGTATCATTCCACCGTACCTTAAATAAGTGCTTATAAAGAACACGGAACCTTATCCTTGTGTGGCATCTGTCTGTGGGGGGGGGAAGTTACTTATCTGTACGATCGCTGGAGACGGCTCTCCCAGGAGACCTCTCCTCCGGACCCCGGCCGACCCTCCCGGTCCGTCTACCTTTTCTAACATTGGTGGCCAGCGGCGCGATCCGAATCAACGCGTAACCGTACAGAGAGTAGCTCACCCCACGACAAAGCACGATGTCGAGCAAAGATAGCAGCTCCACCGAGAAGTTCCAAATGGAGAAATTAGAAGAATACAACCACCGCGAACTGAGACAATTTTGCATAGAACTTGGCATTGCTACCACCGGCCTGAGTACCAAGGATGATCTAAAGCGCGCTCTTGAGTCATGGACAGAAACGGGGGTCGCAGGACCCTCCGACCAAAACAGCGTCACACCAGACCAAAACAGCATCACACCAGAGGGGAACGCCACGGCTTCCGAGGAGCGGGGAACGGGCCTCTCGCAGGAGGAGATACGAGAAAGAGACAGAGTCAGATTACACGAATTAGAGATGGCACGACTCAAGATGGATGGGGAACTCAAGTTAGCTGAACAGAAACTCAACCTCGATGTTGGACAGGCCTCACAGACGGCTTGCTCCCTCCCCGCTCGACGGGGCCCGAACCCCGGCCCACCTGGCATATCCCCGCAACAAGCACCTGTACCCCGTCTCCCGACGGACCCTCTGCCCTCGGACCCCTACTCATCACGGGGTCCGGCCCCACCGGCTTCCCGGCCGGGTCAAGCCGCCATCTTGGGCCCTGCACCACGTGGCCGCATGGCCTCCCCTCGACCCTAACCCCGGGCCTGGCCGGCCCCGACATCCCGGCACCACCATCCACCCAGGAGGTGAGCGGACCACTTGGCAGGTCAATGGGAGAACGAAGTGTCAAGGGCTCTCCCCCGCCAGGTGCCGATCGCTCCCAGCTCCCCCAGGCACTGGCTCCACCCCCTGCTGGGTGTCTGGACACCTTCATCCCGGACCCTCCGACCTCCAAGTGCGAGGGTCCGGACATCAAAGGGCACCAGCCCTATAACTGAGGCAGCTCCGGAGCAGGAAGGCAGTTGTATCCTGGAGTCGAGAGACACCGAGTGAACTCAACCCTGACGGTCTACTGGCGCTGCCGTAGCCCGCTCTTGTGAACCATCGTCCTGCCTGCTGGCGCTGCCGCGGCCTTCTGCAACCTTCACCTTCCTGGGACCTGCTGGCGCTGCCGCGGCCCGTTGTAACGACCATCCTCACCGGGACCTGCTGGCGCTGCCGCGGTCTTCTGCAACAGTCATCCTCCGGGGACCTGCTGGCGCTGCCGCGGCCCGTTGTAACGACCATCCTCACCGGGACCTGCTGGCGCTGCCGCGGACCGTATATCTTCCGGGGACCTGCTGGCGCTGCCGCGGCCCGTTGTATCGACCATCCACACCGGGACCTGCTGGCGCTGCCGCGGCCCATACCACCTAACCACCAAGCTCGAGGATTGTGAGCTCATCATCACCTCATCCGAACTACCTGATTGGTAAATAGACTGTCCCGCTACCCCCTTCCCTACCTTGGGAGACTCTAATCGAGGGGACCCCTGAGTCCAGACCTCCTTGTACCATTTAACCGTACCTTAAATAAGTGCTTATAAAGAACACTGAACCTTATCCGTGTGTGGTATCTGTCTGTGGGGGGGGAAGTTACTTGTCTGTACGATCGCTGGAGACGGCTCTCCCCGGAGACCTCTCCTCCTGACCCCGGCCGACCCTCCCGGTCCATCTACCTTTTCTAACATTGGTGGCCAGCGGCGCGATCCGAATCAACGCGTAATCGTACAGATAGTAGCTCACCCCACGACAAAGCACGATGTCGACCAAAGATAGCAGCTCCATCGAGAAGTTCCAAATGGAGAAATTAGAAGAATACAACCACCGCGAACTGAGACAATTTTGCATAGAACTTGGCATTGCTACCACCGGCCTGAGTACCAAGGATGATCTAAAGCGCGCTCTTGAGTCATGGACAGAAACTGGGGTCACAGGACCCTCCGACCAAAACAGCGTCACACCAGACCAAAACAGCATCACACCAGAGGGGAACGCCACGGCTCCCGAGGAGCGGGGAACGGGCCTCTCACAGGAGGAGATACGAGAAAGAGACAGAGTCAGATTACACGAATTAGAGATGGCACGACTCAAGATGGATGGGGAACTTAAGTTAGCTGAACAGAAAATCAACCTCGAGCATATGCGGCTTCGAGAGGAACGAGAAGAGAAGCAGAGACAAAGAGAGCTGGAAGAGAAAAAAATAACGCTCGAGCACGAGCGCCGACTGGCGGAAATAGAACTGCGCAAACAGAATAAGGAACTGGGGGTGTCTGAGCGACCACACACCCCGGGGCCTATTGAGAAAAAAGTTCACATCCCCAAGGATGTGGTCCGCGAGTATGTCCGAGAAGACGACATACAACAATGGTTTAAAGCCTATGAGATCGCAATGACCTCCCACCGGATCGACCGGAGTGATTGGGGAGCTGGACTTTGGGGGAGATTCATCAACGAGGGTCGCGATGCCCTGCTGCAGCTCCCCGATCACCAAATGTCGTCCTACGACCACATGAAGGCTGCCCTCCTCACCCGCTACGGCCTCACGCCCGAGATGTACCGCCAGAGGTTCAGAGATTGCACCCGGATCCCAGGTACAACTTGGGTGGAATACGTGAACTATTTCAGCCGGGCCTTCGAGGGTTGGATCAAGGGAAATCAGGTCACCACCTACGAACAACTCTTCAACCTTATGGTATGGGAGCACCTATCAAACAACTGTTTCGTCGAGCTCAGGCAGCACCTACTCGACAGTAAGCTGACTGACCCCCGGCAGCTCGCCGCCGAAGCCGACCGGTGGGAAAGCACCCGAGTGGGCCGGAAAGGGCCACACGACCAGAACAGAAGCAACCAAGGCCAGCACCGTCCTCGGGGAGGAGGAGGGGGCCAGGGGCGAGGGAGAGACGCCTTACCGGCAACACCCGTGGCCAGCACCCCACCTCCGGCCGGCCGGGGCAACCCCCCGTTGCGGCCTGGGTACCGAGCCAACGTCACGTGCCACCGGTGCCAGCGACTAGGCCACTACGCCAACGATCCGAACTGCCCGCTAAACCAACCACCCAAGCCCCGCCAGGTAGCTGCCGCTGCCCTGGGGGAAGAGCAATCATCAGAGGGACCCGAGGAGTATGAGCCGGACCAGCAAGGGTGGGAACCGGCCGCCATGGTCCTGGCATGCTTAGGGGGAAGGGACATGGTTCCGCGGGCTCCCCTACCCGCCAACACCAGAAAATATGGTCAGTGGGTGACCATTAATGGACAGAGAGCCGAGGCCTTGCGTGACACCGGCGCCAGTGTGACGGCCGTCCGCTGTCACCTGGTGAAGCCCGAGCAGATCCTGCCGAACATTCTCTGCCCCGTCCGCTCGGCAGATAACTCTGAGAGCATGTGTAAGATGGCCTGCGTCCCGTTTGAATGGGGAGGGGTCTCCGGCCTACTGAAGGTGACGGTCCGGGACGATGCCCCCGTGGACTGCCTCCTGGGGAATGACCTCGAGAGTTCCCCGTGGGCCACCGTCGAGAGAAGAGAGCACTTGGGGATGCTGGGCCTCCCGGACTGGGCCTGCATAACCACCCGATCCATGGCCGCCCGTGCCGCCCCCCGATCAGAAGAAACCGAATGGCCAGCACCTCCGCCCCCGGTTGCCCCCGCAGAGGACAACGGCGAGTCCGACCTCCCGGACCCGACTACCGAGGAAGACGCGCAACACCAGGACCTTCCGGATCTGGCTCAGTGGCGGCAAGAAGGGGGGCCCACCCAAGAACAGTTCCGCCAGGAACAAAAGACCTGTCCCTCCCTCGAGGGACTCCGCCAACAAGCCAGCACCCAAACCGCCGGGGACACCACAGGAACCCACTGGGTCTACTGGGATAACGACCTGCTCTACAGCGAGCAAAGAATCGCCGAGCTGGGGGCCGGTCGAGTTCTGGTGGTACCGCTCCGCTTCCGAGACTTTCTGCTCGACCTAGCCCACGATGTCCCCCTGGCTGGACACCTGGGCCAGGACAAAACGTACAGTCGCCTGGTGACCCACTTTTTTTGGCCGAAAATGAGGAATGACGTCCTGAACCACTGCCGATCGTGCCCCACATGCCAAGCCAGCGGGAAGAGTGGCCGGAAGCTGAAGGCCCCTCTACAACCCTTCCCGGTGGTCACCACCCCGTTCGAGAGGGTGGGGATAGACATTGTGGGACCTCTGGACCCCCGCACGGCACAAGGACACAGGTTCATCTTGGTACTAGTGGACCATGCCACCCGCTACCCCGAGGCGGTGCCTCTACGGACAGTGACCGCTCCAGTGGTTGGCCGGGCCCTGATGGGGATCTTCTCCCGGGTAGGCTTCCCCCGAGAAGTCGTCAGCGACCGAGGCACGAATTTCATATCAAAGTACATGAAGTCCCTCTGGCAACAATGCGGGGTCACCTACAGATTCACGACCCCCTATCACCCCCAAGGGAACGGACTAGTGGAGCGTTTTAACCGCACTCTCAAAGGGATGATTGGGGGATTGGAAGAACCTCTCCGTCGCCAGTGGGATGTACTGCTCCCGTGCCTCCTCTTCGCCTACCGGGAAGTGCCCCAGAAGTCCCTGGGTTTTAGCCCCTTTGAACTCCTATACGGACACCCTGTGCGAGGGCCCCTCAGCCTAGTCAAGGAAGGTTGGGAGATGGCCCCCCTAACGACCCCTCCAGACGTCTTCAAATACATCCTGGCCTTACGAAACCAGACCCGGCGCTTCAGGGAGATGGCCAAGGCGAACCTCGAGGCCAGCCAGGAGGACATGAAGAGGTGGTATGATCACAATGCCTCCTCCGTTGAATTCGAGCCTGGGCAGCAAGTATGGGTGATGTCCCCCACCGAACCATGTGCCCTGCAAGATAAGTGGACGGGGCCCTTCAAAGTGGTCGAGCGCAAAAGCCCCGTCACTTACCTCATCGACATGGGGTCCTCCCGGAACCCCCTTCGGGTCCTCCACACCAACCGGCTCAAACCGCACTTTGTGCGCTCCGAACTAAGCCTCTTGATGGCTACAGACAGTGGCACAGAAGAAGACTCCGAGCCCCTCCCGGACCTCCTGAAGACTCAGGAGAAGGACGGCTCCGTGGACGGGGTCCGGCTCTCGGACGCCCTCACTTCAGAGCAACGCCAGGACTGCCGGAACCTCCTGCTGCAGTTCGCTGCCCTGTTCTCCCTCACCCCCGGGGTCACCCCCTGGTGTTTGCACGACGTAGACACCGGGGACAGTCCCCCTGTCCGGCACCGGGCCTACCGCGTACCAGATCGGGTACGGGCCTGCATACAGGAGGAAGTGGCCAAGATGCTCACGATCGGGGTCATCGAGCCCTCGGACAGTCCCTGGGCCAGTCCGGTCGTATTAGTTCCCAAGGCCGCTGCCCCCGGCTCCGCCCCTGAACTGAGATTCTGCGTCGACTACCGGGGCTTGAACGCTGTCACCCGGACCGACGCTCATCCCATCCCCCGAGCAGACGAGCTGATCGACCGGCTGGGGGCCGCCCGCTACCTTAGTATCTTCGACCTAACGGCGGGCTACTGGCAGATCGGCCTCACACCCAGGGCTCAGGAACGGTCAGCCTTCTCTACCCCCGATGGCCACTATCAATTTAAGGTCATGCCCTTTGGCATGAAGAATGCCCCCGCCACGTTCCAACGCCTTGTGAACCAGGTCTTGGCAGGGCTTGAAGAATTCAGCGCTGCCTACCTGGACGATATCGCTGTATACAGCCGCCACTGGTCCGACCACCTCCGTCACCTCCAAGAGGTCCTGCAAGCCCTCCAGCGGGCCGGCCTCACCATTAAGGCCGGCAAGTGCCAGCTTGGCCAAGGGTCTGTGACCTACCTTGGGCACCAAGTGGGGAGCGGGCTGGTGGCCCCACTACAACTTAAGATTGCTGCCATCCAGTCCTGGCAGCCCCCCGTCACCCAGACCGAGGTCCGAGCCTTCTTGGGGCTCACCGGCTACTACCGGCGGTTCGTGAAGGACTACGGCAGCATCGTGGGGCCCCTCACGGGTCTCACATCCAAGAACCAGCCGAAGCGGGTCAACTGGACTCCTGATTGTCAAGCGGCCTTCGAGGAGCTGAAGGCCGCCCTGTGCACCGCCCCGGTGCTCCAGGCCCCCGATTACAGTCGGGAATTTGTGGTGCAGACCGACGCCTCCGACCACGGCATCGGGGCCGTCCTCTCTCAGCTGAACCCCGAAGGTCATGACCAGCCGGTGGCCTTCATCAGCCGACGTCTCCTGGCCCGAGAACAGCGTTGGAGCACCATCGAGAGGGAGGCATTTGCAGTAGTGTGGGCCCTCAAAAAGCTCCGACCCTATCTCTTCGGTACCCACTTCCGGGTACAAACCGACCATCGACCCCTGCAATGGCTGATGCAGATGCGGGGGGAGAACCCAAAACTCTTGCGCTGGTCCATTTCCCTGCAGGGAATGGACTTCACCGTGGAGCACCGACCAGGCCAAGACCACGCCAACGCAGATGGCCTGTCCCGCTTTTTCCGCCTCGACGAAGAGAGTCCCCAAGGAGATGGGTGACTCTCCCCGCCTTCAGCTGGGGGGGACGCATGTTGGACAGGCCTCACAGACGGCTTGCTCCCTCCCCGCTCGACGGGGCCCGAACCCCGGCCCACCTGGCATATCCCCGCAACAAGCACCTGTACCCCGTCTCCCGACGGACCCTCTGCCCTCGGACCCCTACTCATCACGGGGTCCGGCCCCACCGGCTTCCCGGCCGGGTCAAGCCGCCATCTTGGGCCCTGCACCACGTGGCCGCATGGCCTCCCCTCGACCCTAACCCCGGGCCTGGCCGGCCCCGACATCCCGGCACCACCATCCACCCAGGAGGTGAGCGGACCACTTGGCAGGTCAATGGGAGAACGAAGTGTCAAGGGCTCTCCCCCGCCAGGTGCCGATCGCTCCCAGCTCCCCCAGGCACTGGCTCCACCCCCTGCTGGGTGTCTGGACACCTTCATCCCGGACCCTCCGACCTCCAAGTGCGAGGGTCCGGACATCAAAGGGCACCAGCCCTATAACTGAGGCAGCTCCGGAGCAGGAAGGCAGTTGTATCCTGGAGTCGAGAGACACCGAGTGAACTCAACCCTGACGGTCTACTGGCGCTGCCGTAGCCCGCTCTTGTGAACCATCGTCCTGCCTGCTGGCGCTGCCGCGGCCTTCTGCAACCTTCACCTTCCTGGGACCTGCTGGCGCTGCCGCGGCCCGTTGTAACGACCATCCTCACCGGGACCTGCTGGCGCTGCCGCGGTCTTCTGCAACAGTCATCCTCCGGGGACCTGCTGGCGCTGCCGCGGCCCGTTGTAACGACCATCCTCACCGGGACCTGCTGGCGCTGCCGCGGACCGTATATCTTCCGGGGACCTGCTGGCGCTGCCGCGGCCCGTTGTATCGACCATCCACACCGGGACCTGCTGGCGCTGCCGCGGCCCATACCACCTAACCACCAAGCTCGAGGATTGTGAGCTCATCATCACCTCATCCGAACTACCTGATTGGTAAATAGACTGTCCCGCTACCCCCTTCCCTACCTTGGGAGACTCTAATCGAGGGGACCCCTGAGTCCAGACCTCCTTGTACCATTTAACCGTACCTTAAATAAGTGCTTATAAAGAACACTGAACCTTATCCGTGTGTGGTATCTGTCTGTGGGGGGGGAAGTTACTTGTCTGTACGATCGCTGGAGACGGCTCTCCCCGGAGACCTCTCCTCCTGACCCCGGCCGACCCTCCCGGTCCATCTACCTTTTCTAACACTCGAGCATATGCGGCTTCGAGAGGAACGAGAGGAAAAGCAAAGACAGAGAGAGCTGGAAGAGAAAAAAATAACGCTCGAGCACGAGCGCCAACTGGCGGAAATAGAACTGCGCAAACAGAATAAGGAACTGGGGGTGCCTGAGCGACCACACACCCCGGGGCCAATTGAGAAAAAAGTTCACATCCCCAAGGATGTGGTCCGCGAGTATGTCCGAGAAGACGACATACAACAGTGGTTTAAAGCCTATGAGATCGCAATGACCTCCCACCGGATCGACCGGAGTGATTGGGGAGCCGGACTTTGGGGGAGATTTATCAACGAGGGTCGCGATGCCCTGCTACAGCTCCCCGATCACCAAATGTCGTCCTACGACCACATGAAGGCTGCCCTCCTCACCCGCTACGGCCTCACGCCCGAGATGTACCGCCAGAGGTTCAGAGATTGCACCCGGATCCCAGGTACAACTTGGGTAGAGTACGTGAACTATTTCAGCCGGGCCTTCGAGGGTTGGATAAAGGGAAGTCAGGTCACCACCTACGAACAACTCTTCAACCTTATGGTATGGGAGCACCTGTCAAACAACTGTTTCGTCGAGCTCAGTCAGCACCTACTCGACAGTAAGCTAACTGACCCCCGGCAGCTCGCCGCAGAAGCTGACCGATGGGAAAGCACCCGAGTGGGCCGGAGGGGGCCACACGAACAGAACAGAAACAACCAAGGCCAGCACCGTCCTCGGGGAGGAGGAGGGGGCCAGGGGCGAGGGAGAGACACCTTGCCCGCAACACCCGTGGCCAGCACCCCGGCTCCAGCCGGCCGGGGCAACCCCCCGTTGCGGCCTGGGTACCGAGCCAACGTCACGTGCCACCGGTGCCAGCGACTAGGCCACTACGCCAATGATCCGAACTGCCCGCTAAACCAAACACCCAAGCCCCGCCAGGTAGCTGCCGCTGCCCTAGGGGAAGAGCAATCATCGGAGGGACCCGAAGAGTACGAGCCGGCCCAGCAAGGGTGGGAACCGGCCGCCATGGTCCTGGCATGCTTAGGGGGAAGAGACATGGTTCCGCGGGCCCCCCTACCCGCCAACACCAGAAAATACGGTCAGTGGGTGACCATTAATGGACAGAGAGCCGAGGCCTTGCGTGACACCGGCGCCAGCGTGACGGCCGTCCGCTGTCACCTGGTGAAGCCCGAGCAGATCCGACCGAACATTCTCTGCCCCGTCCGCTCGGCGGACAACTCTGAGAGCATGTGTAAGATGGCCTGCGTCCCGTTTGAATGGGGAGGGGTCTCCGGCCTACTGAAGGTGACGGTCCGGGACGATGCCCCCGTGGACTGCCTCCTGGGGAATGACCTCGAGAGTTCCCCGTGGGCCACCGTCGAGAGAAGAGAGCACTTGGGGATGCTGGGCCTCCCGGACTGGGCCTGCATAACCACCCGATCCATGGCCGCCCGGGCCGCCCCCCGATCAGAAGAAACCGAATGGCCAGCACCTCCGCCCCCGGTGGCCCCTGTAGGGGACAACGGCGAGTCCGACCTACCGGACCCGACTACCGAAGAAGACGCGCCACCCCAGGACCTTCCGGATCTGGCTCAGTGGCGGCAAGAAGGGGGGCCCACCCAAGAACAGTTCCGCCAGGAACAAAAGACCTGTCCCTCCCTCGAGGGACTCCGCCAACAAGCCAGCACCCAAACCGCCGGGGACACCACCGGAACCCACTGGGTCTACTGGGATAACGACCTGCTCTACAGCGAGCAAAGAATCGCCGAGCTGGGGGCCGGTCGAGTTCTGGTGGTACCGCTCCGCTTCCGAGACTTTCTGCTCAACCTGGCCCACGATGTCCCCCTGGCTGGACACCTGGGCCAGGACAAAACGTACAGTCGCCTGGTGACCCACTTTTTTTGGCCGAAAATGAGGAATGACGTCCTGAACCACTGCCGATCTTGCCCCACATGCCAAGCCAGCGGGAAGAGTGGCCGGAAGCTGAAGGCCCCTCTACAACCCTTCCCGGTGGTCACCACCCCGTTCGAGAGGGTGGGGATAGACATTGTGGGACCTCTGGACCCCCGCACGGCACAAGGACACAGGTTCATCTTGGTACTAGTGGACCATGCCACCCGCTACCCCGAGGCGGTGCCCCTACGGACAGTGACCGCTCCGGTGGTTGGCCGGGCCCTGATGGGGATCTTCTCCCGGGTAGGCTTCCCCAGAGAAGTCGTCAGCGACCGGGGTACGAACTTCATATCCAAATACATGAAGTCCCTCTGGCAACAATGCGGGGTCACCTACAGATTCACGACCCCCTATCACCCCCAAGGGAACGGACTAGTGGAGCGTTTTAACCGCACTCTCAAAGGGATGATTGGGGGATTGGAAGAGCCTCTCCGTCGCCAGTGGGATGTACTGCTCCCGTGCCTCCTCTTCGCCTACCGGGAAGTTCCCCAGAAGTCCCTCGGTTTTAGCCCCTTCGAACTCCTATACGGGCACCCTGTGCGGGGGCCCCTCAGCCTAGTCAAGGAAGGTTGGGAGATGGCCCCCCTAACGACCCCTCCAGACGTCTTCAAATACATCCTGGCCTTACGAAACCAGACCCGGCGCTTCAGGGAGATGGCCAAGGCGAACCTCGAGGCCAGCCAGGAGGACATGAAGAGGTGGTATGATCACAATGCCTCCTCCGTTGAATTCGAGCCTGGGCAGCAAGTATGGGTGATGTCCCCCACCGAACCATGTGCCCTGCAAGATAAGTGGACGGGGCCCTTCAAAGTGGTCGAGCGCAAAAGCCCCGTCACTTACCTCATCGACATGGGGTCCTCCCGGAACCCCCTTCGGGTCCTCCACACCAACCGGCTCAAACCACACTTTGTGCGCTCCGAACTGAGCCTCTTGATGGCTACAGACAGTGGCACAGAAGAAGACTCCGAGCCCCTCCCGGATCTCCTGAAAACTCAGGAGAAGGACGGCTCCGTGGACGGGGTCCGGCTCTCTGACGCCCTCACTTCGGAGCAACGCCAGGACTGCCGGGACCTCCTGCTGCAGTTCGCTGCCCTGTTCTCCCTCACCCCCGGGGTCACCCCCTGGTGTTTGCACGACGTAGACACCGGGGACAGTCCCCCTGTCCGGCACCGGGCCTACCGCGTACCAGATCGGGTACGGGCCTGCATACAAGAGGAAGTGGCCAAGATGCTCACGATCGGGGTCATCGAGCCCTCGGACAGTCCCTGGGCCAGTCCGGTTGTACTGGTTCCCAAAGCCGCTGCCCCCGGCACCGCACCTGAACTGAGATTCTGCGTCGACTACCGGGGCTTGAACGCTGTCACCCGGGCCGACGCTCATCCCATCCCCCGGGCAGACGAACTGATCGACCGGCTGGGGGCCGCCCGCTACCTTAGTATCTTCGACCTAACGGCGGGCTACTGGCAGATCGGCCTCACACCCAGGTCTCAGGAACGGTCAGCCTTCTCTACCCCCGATGGCCACTATCAATTTAAGGTCATGCCCTTTGGCATGAAGAATGCCCCCGCCACATTCCAACGCCTTGTGAACCAGGTCTTGGCGGGGCTTGAAGAATTCAGCGCTGCCTACCTGGACGATATCGCTGTATACAGCCGCCACTGGTCCGACCACCTCCGTCACCTCCAAGAGGTCCTACGAGCCCTCCAGCGGGCCGGCCTCACCATTAAGGCCGGCAAGTGCCAGATTGGCCAAGGGTCTGTGACCTACCTTGGGCACCAAGTGGGGAGCGGGCTGGTGGCCCCACTACAACTTAAGATTGCTGCCATCCAGTCCTGGCAGCCCCCCGTCACCCAGACCGAAGTCCGAGCCTTCCTGGGGCTCACCGGCTACTACCGGCGGTTCGTGAAGGACTACGGCCGCATCGTGGGGCCCCTCACGGGTCTCACATCCAAGAACCAACCGAAGCGGGTCAACTGGACCCCTGATTGTCAAGCGGCCTTCGAGGAGCTGAAGGCCGCCCTGTGCACCGCCCCGGTGCTCCAGGCCCCCGATTACAGTCGGGAATTTGTGGTGCAGACCGACGCCTCCGACCACGGCATCGGAGCCGTCCTCTCTCAGTTGAACCCCGAAGGTCATGACCAGCCGGTGGCCTTCATCAGTCGACGTCTCCTGGCCCGAGAACAGCGTTGGAGCACCATCGAGAGGGAGGCATTTGCAGTAGTGTGGGCCCTCAAAAAGCTCCGACCCTATCTCTTCGGTACCCACTTCCGGGTACAAACCGACCATCGACCCCTGCAATGGCTGATGCAGATGCGGGGGGAAAACCCAAAACTCTTGCGCTGGTCCATTTCCCTGCAGGGAATGGACTTCACCGTGGAGCACCGACCAGGCCAAGACCACGCCAACGCGGATGGCCTGTCCCGCTTTTTCCGCCTCGACGAAGAGAGTCCCCAAGGAGATGGGTGACTCTCCCCGCCTTCAGCTGGGGGGGACGCATGTTGGACAGGCCTCACAGACGGCTTGCTCCCTCCCCGCTCGACAGGGCCCGAACTCCGGCCCCCCTGGCATATCCCCACGACAAGCACCTGTACTCCGTCTCCCGACGGACCCTCTGCCCTCGGACCCCTACTCATCACGGGGTCCAGTCCCACCGGCTTCCCCGGCCGGGTCAAGCCGCCATCTGGGGCCCTGCACCACGCGGCCGCATGGCCTCCCCTCGACCTTAACCCCGGGCCTGGCCGGCCCGGCATCCCGGCACCACCATCCACCCAGGAGGTGAGCGGACCACTTGGCAAGTCAATGGGAGAACGAACTGTCAAGGGCTCTCCCCCGCCAGGTGCCGATCGCCCCCAGCTCCCCCAGGCACTGGCTCCACCCCCTGCTGGGTGTCTGGACACCTTCATCCCGGACCCTCCGACCTCCAAGTGCGAGGGTCCGGACATCAAAGGGCACCAGCCCTATAACTGAGGCAGCTCCGGAGCAGGAAGGGAGTTGTATCCTGGAGTCGAGAGACACCGAGTGAACTCAACCTTGACGGTCTACTGGCGCTGCCATAGCCCGCTCTTGTGAACCATCGTCTTGCCTGCTGGCGCTGCCGCGGCCTTCTGCAACATTCATCTTCCTGGGACCTGCTGGCGCTGCCGCGGCCCGTTGTAACGACCATCCTCATCGGGACCTGCTGGCGCTGCCGCGGACCGTATATCTTCCGGGGACCTGCTGGCGCTGCCGCGGCCCGTTGTATCGACCATCCACACCGGGACCTGCTGGCGCTGCCGCGGACCGTATATCTTCCGGGGACCTGCTGGCGCTGCCGCGGCCCGTTGTATCGACCATCCACACCGGGACCTGCTGGCGCTGCCGCGGCCCGTACCACCAAGCTCGAGGATTGTGAGCTCATCATCGTCTCATCCGAACTACCTGATTGGTAAATAGACTGTCCCGCTACCCCCTTCCCTACCTTGCGAGACTATAATCGAGGGGACCCCTGAGTCCAGACCTCCTTGTATCATTCCACCGTACCTTAAATAAGTGCTTATAAAGAACACGGAACCTTATCCTTGTGTGGCATCTGTCTGTGGGGGGGGGAAGTTACTTATCTGTACGATCGCTGGAGACGGCTCTCCCAGGAGACCTCTCCTCCGGACCCCGGCCGACCCTCCCGGTCCGTCTACCTTTTCTAACAGGACCCCTGAGACCAGACCTCCTTGTACCATTCAACCGTACCTTAAGAAGTGCTTATAAAGAACACTGAACCTTATCCGTGTGTGGTATCCGTCTGTGGGGGGGAAGTTACTTGTCTGTACGATCGCTGGAGACGGCTCTCCCCGGAGACCTCTCCTCCTGACCCCGGCCGACCCTCCCGGTCCGTCTACCCTTTCTAACAGGTGCAAAGAAGGGACAGTGCACAGCTGAGGTATGACGAAGGGACAGTGCACAGCTAAGGTGGGAAGAAGGGACAGTGCACAGCTAGGGTGTGAAGAAGGGACAGTGCACAGCTAAGGTGCGAAGAAAGGACAGTACACAGCTAAGGTGCGAAGAAGGGATAGTGCACAGCTGAGGTGCGAAGAAGGCACAGTGCACAGCTGAGGTGTGAAGAAGGGACAGTGCCCAACTGAGGTGTAAAGAAGGGACAGTGCACAGCTGAGGTATGACGAAGGGACAGTGCACAGCTAAGGTGGGAAGAAGGGACAGTGCACAGCTAAGGTGGTAAGAAGGGTAGTGCACAGCTAGGGTGTGAAGAAGGGACAGTGCACAGCTAAGGTGGGAAGAAGGGACAGTGCACAGCTAAGGTGTGAAGAAGGGTAGTGGACAGCTAGGGTGTGAAGAAGGGATAGTGCACAGCTAAGGTGTGAAGAAGGGTAGTGCACAGCTAAGGTGTGAAGAAGGGACTGCGCACAGCTAGGATGTGAAGAAGAGTAATGCACAACTAGGGTGTGAACAAGGGATAGTGCACAGCTGTGGTGTGAAGAAGGGACTGTGCACAGCTAGGATGTGAAGAAGGGTATTGCACAGCTAAGGTGTGAAGAAAGGACAGTACACAGCTAAGGTGCGAAGAAGGGATAGTGCACAGCTGAGGTGCGAAGAAGGCACAGTGCACAGCTGAGGTGTGAAGAAGGGACAGTGCCCAACTGAGGTGTAAAGAAGGGACAGTGCACAGCTGAGGTGGGACGAAGGGACAGTGCAAAGCTAAGGTGGGAAGAAGGGACAGTACACAGCTAAGGTGGTAAGGAGGGTAGTGCACAGCTAGGGTGTGAAGAAGGGACAGTGCACATCTAAGGTGGGAAGAAGGGACAGTGCACAGCTAAGGTGTGAAGAAGGGTATTGGACAGCTAGGGTGTGAAGAAGGGATAGTGCACAGCTAAGGTATGAAGAAGGGTAGTGCACAGCTAAGGTGTGAAGAAGGGACTGTGCACAGCTAGGATGTGAAGAAGGGTAATGCACAAGTAGGGTGTGAACAAGGGATAGTGCACAGCTGTGGTGTGAAGAAGGGACTGTGCACAGCTAGGATGTGAAGAAGGGTATTGCACAGCTAAGGTGTGAAGAAGGGTAGTGCACAACTAGGGTGTGAACAAGGGATAGTGCACAGCTGTGGTGTGAAGAAGGGTATTGCACAGCTAGGGTGTGAAGAAGGAATAGTGCACAGCTAGGGTGTGAACAAGGGATAGTGCACAGCTAATGTGGGAAGAAGGGTATTGCACCGCTAGGGTGTGAAGAAGGTATAGTGCACAGCTAGCTGTGAAAAAGGGATAGTGCACAGCTAAGGTGTGAGGAAGGGACAGTGCACAGCTAAAGTGTGAATAAGGGACAGTGCACAGCTAAGGTGTGAAGAAGGGAAGTTCACAGCTAAGGTGTGAAGAAGGGACAGTGCATAGCTAAGGCATGAAGAAGGGACAGTGCACAGCTAAGGTGTGAAGAAGGGACAGTGCACAGCTAAGGTGTGAACGAGGGAAGTTCACAGCTAAGGTGTGAAGAAGGGACAGTGCACAGCTAAGGTGTGAAGAAGGAAATTTCACAGCTAAGGTGTGAAGAAGGGCAGTGCGCAGCTAAGGCATGAAGAAGGGACAGTGCACAGCTAAGGCATGAAGAAGGGACAGTGGACAGTTAAGGTGTGAAGAAGGGACAGTGCACAGCTAAGGTGTGAAGAAGGGAAGTTCACAGCTAAGGTGTGAAGAAGGGACAGTGCACAGCTAAGGTGTGAAGAAGGGACAGTGCACGGCTAAGGTGTGAGGAAGGGACAGTGCACGGCTAAAGTGTGAATAAGGGACAGTGCACAGCTAAGGTGTGAATAAGGGAAGTTCACAGCTAAGGTGTGGAGAAGGTACAGTGCACAGCTAAGGTGTGAAGAAGGGACAGTGCACAGCTCAGGTGTGAAGAAGGGAAGTTCACAGCTAAGGTGTGAAGAAGGGACAGTGCACAGCTAAGGTGTGAAGAAGGGAAGTTCACGGCTAAGGTGTGAAGAAGGGACAGTGCACAGCTAAGGCATGAAGAAGGGACAGTGCACAGCTAAGGTGTGAATAAGGGACAGTGCACAGCTAAGGTGTGAAGAAGGAAAGTTCACAGCTAAGGTGTGAAGAAGGGCAGTGCGCAGCTAAGGCATGAAGAAGGGACAGTGCACAGCTAAGGTGTGAAGAAGGGAAGTTCACAGCTAAAGGTGTGAAGAAGGGAAGTCCGCAGCTAAGGCGTGAAGAAGGGACAGTGCACAGCCAAGGTGTGAAGAAGAGATAGTGCACAGCTAAGGTGTGAAGAAGGGACAGTGCACAGCTAAGTTGTGAAGAAGGGGCAGTGCACAGCTAAAGTGTGAATAAGGGACAGTGCACAGCTATGGTGTGAAAAAGGTGGCGGCAAACACATGTGAAGGGTAAAAAGGGGGTGAGCAAACAAATCTTGTGACCAAGCACACGCATTGCATGAGGGCGAAGCTAGAACTCACTTCACATATATGTGTGACAGTGAAGACAACACATATGTATGAAGATGACAGCAGATGAAACTGGCACATATATGAAAGTGTAGACAACACTGGACATGGTAATATAAGATGTTCGTGTGAAGATGGACACAGCGCGAATCATGTTTAATGAAGAAGACAGTATATGCATCATGTGTGAAGATAAAATACACATATGGAGATAAATACAGCACACGTGTGAGAAAGACAGCACACATCATATGTGAAGTTGAAGGCAACACTCATTTACTGTGTTTAAACAGAGAGCATGAGCATCATGTGTGACAGATAAAAACACAGGTGTGAGAATTTAGACGGCAGGCACATGGATGAAGACAAAGGGCACATGTAAGAGACAACACGCATCATGTGAAGAATACAGCAAACATGTCTGAAGATGAAGGAAGCATGAACATTTGTGAAGGTGAAAACAACAGGTGAGATAATAAAGATGAGGCGAAGGTCATATGCTAAGAAGGGCAGAACTACAGTGAAATGTAGAATGAAGAACAGGCATCATGTATGAAGAGGAAGACAAAACATATATGGAGATGGCAAAACATGCGAGTATGAAGATGAAGACACCTACATGTATGACGTTTAAGTCAAAACATGGTGAGATGAAAGCAGCATTTCTGAAGATGAAAACAACATACATGTATAAGGATGAAGACAACACATGCATGAAGATGAAGATAAAACATAGGTGTATAAAGATGAAACAAACACACCTACGAAGGTGAAGGAGAGGCCGGGCCGGCCCAGGCCATCTGGTCACCCTGCCGACCCGCAAGGGATGGTGGCTCCCGTCCTCGCACCGCGGTGGGGCAGGGACAGGAGGGGGAGGCCCCCGTGCCGGATGGCACGTGGTGGAGGCGGCCTCCCGCAGGCCACGTTACCCCTTCCACGTCCCTCCCACCAGCCCGGTGGCAGAGGGACTCACCCCTGGGTGTGGTGGAGGAGGGCGTCTGCGGGCGCCCACGCACGGAGAGACAAAAGCTTGGCTCAGAGGATGACTTTCAATAGATCGCAGCGAGGTAGCTGCTATGCTACTTACGAAGGTGAAAGCAGCATATACATGTGTAGAGGTGATGACAACATCATGTATTAGTCTTCAGATGACATGCAATGCATGTATGATGAGGAAGGCAGCACATGCATGTGTGAAGGTGAAGATAACATGTAAAATACTTAGAAGAAATGGGATAAGCACTGCGCGGCCGTGTCTGATGTGGCGATGACACGGCCCCCAAAGGTGATGTGTGAAGTGTGTCAGGAGTCAGGCGTGCCTCAGGACATGTTGAGATGCTGACACCTCTTCTGTTCCAGAGATTGCGAAAAGTCGTAGGTTAAGATAATTCTTTCGACCAAGGTTGGTAGAGAGGTGTGAAGGTGGCAGTGCACAGAGAGAGTCATGAAGGAGAAGACAGCACACACAGGAGAGGTGTGAAGATGACACACACAGGGAGAGTCATGAAGGAGAAGACAGCACACACAGGAGAGGTGTGAAGATGACACACACAGGGAGAGTCATGAAGGAGAGGACAGCACACACAGGAGAGGTGTGAAGGAGAGAACACACACAGGGAGAGGCATGAAAGAGATGACTTACAGGAGAGGTGTGAAGGAGAGAACACACACAGGAGAGGTGTGAAGAGATCAGACACACACCGGAGAGGTGTGAAGAGATCAGAACACACACAGGAGAGGTATGAAGGAGATCAGAACACACACAGGAGAGGTCTGAAGGCGATGATATGCACACAGGAGAAGTGTGAAGAGATCAGAACATACACAGGCGAGGTATGAAGAAGATCAGAACACACAAAGGAGTGGTGTGAAGAGATCAGAACACACACCGGAGAGGTGTGAAGCAGTGTTTATTTGAGCAGGTGCTTTCTGGTGCTCAGCACCAGCACCTAATCCTCAGCACCGGTGCTTATAGCACCAGTTAAGGACACACTCATTTGGAAAGACTGTGATTTTCTACAAAATCACAGTATGTTGAGCCACGCCAAGAGTAGAAACCATTCCCCAGCTCCGAAATCAGCACCTTTAGCCATTAAGCCAACTCCTCTCCAGAAAAATAAGTGCCAGGGCTCTAGTCAGGAGGCAGTTTGCACCAGCACATTTCTCCTGTTAGCGTTGCCTCCTGAGGACAGCCCCGGCACTTTTTATTTGACAAATTAACCACTGGTGTGAAGTTATCAGAACAAGCACATGAGAGGTGTGGAGAATTCAGGACACACACAGGAGAGGTGTGAAGAGATCAGAACACACAGCGGAGAGGTGTGAAGAGATCAGACACACACAGGAGAAGTGTAAAGAGATCAGAACACACACAGGCACGGTGTGAAGGAGATGACATGGATACAGGAGAGGTATGAAGAGATGAGAACACACACATGCGAAGGATGAAGGAGATGAAAACACACGCAGGCGAGGTGTGAAGGAGATGACACACACACAGGAGAGTAACCCTTCTCTGTAGAAAACAGCCTTTTCTGGTAAAACCCTCCCCCACCAGGGTTGCCCCTTGGTGGCATGCTTCATCATCAGGTCCGGCTGTTTCAGACTGGACGCACGCTCATTGCATGCGGCAGTGCACCAAATAGGTAGCAAGACAGAGGTGGAGCTTCGGAGTTAGTGTGACTACAGGCTACCCTCTCCCCCTGGAGGAGCCATGATGCCATATTCAAGCATCTTATATAAATGCAGACAGTGATCGCCAAATAGGTGGTAAATATATATACACCATTTTCTTTAGCATGCAACGACTTTGCGCCCAGTGTGAAATAGCAGTAGTAGTATCAGGGAGTTCGTGTCCATAGGTCCTGATGAAGAGCCAATAGGGGTATGGCTTGAAACATGTCGACCTTTTAGGAAAGCAGGTACATGACATCCTCCTTTCCTACCCCTCTGTCTCCTTTTTAATCATACCAACTAGAGGCCAGAATAAATAGGATACACCTACTAGTCAGGTTTTTGAAGATACTCTCCAGACCAAAAAAAAAACACTCCTATTTTTAACACCATCTTCTTTGTCATTGCATAGTCACTTAAATGCTCCCGCATAGTCCATGGGTCGCAGCACGCCCTGCTCCGCAGTCGAACGGCGTGGACCCGATGATGATGCATGCCACCAAGGGGAAACCGTGGTGGGTGAGGGTTTTACTCTGTTTTCTCCAGTGGAGGGTTAGTCTCCTTGACATAGCTGGGTTTTCTTTTTTGTGATGTAATACTTGTGGAGGATAAACCTAGCTTATCCTCTCACATCTCCTCCCCAAACTTTTGATACACGCACACAGGAGAGGCATGAAGAAGGGTACAGCTCACTGAAGTATCTATGCTTCCAAAGCTTCGAACGCCTAGAGACGAGAGAGATAAGCTCATTGTCGTAAGATCTCTGTACAATGAACTAAATATCTTTACTTGGGTCCATTCAAAAGAAAATGCAGGTTGGAAAGTACAGACTGCAAAGGGCAACCAGGGCTGGGTGGGCTACCAACACCACAGGTGAGCGAATTAACCAAGACCACCATTATGTCAATTGCAACGCTTTGAGGCCTCGGACACCAGCTACTACCTCAAGATCATTACATGTTTTTTTCTGACTTTGATAAAGCACGAACTTGACTGGAAGGTATCAGAGCGCTTTACATGAGCATAAGTTACGTTACACAAGGACACATTCATTTTTTTTTTTTGTAAGGCACGGGAAGATTAAGTGATTTGTGCAGAATCACAGGATGTTGAGCGTCATTGTTGAGACTCGAACCCGGTTCTCCAGATTTGAGGTTGACCGCCCTAGCCGCTAGTTCTCCAAATTGTTCTACTTACTCAAAGTGTGACCATCCTGAACATCCCACGCGTGTCCGAACCAGCACTGACCCTGAAACAACCAGAGTTTGTACAGAATATAGAAACCTGTGAGCAAGCCTTCCATCACTAGGCTATGGATGGGGCACGCTGAGGGACAGAAAGCGACATCCCGACCCCTCCTCACTAGGCTGTCAATGGGGGCCATGCTAAATGATAAACAGATATACCACCGCCCCCCCCCCCTCACTAGACTGTCAATGGGGGCCATGCTAAGGGATAAACAGACATACCCCCCCCCCACCCCCCCCCACTAGACAGTCAATGGGGGCCATGCTGAGGGATAATCAGACATGCCCCCCTCATTAGACTGTCAATGGGGGCCCTGCTGAGGGATAATCAGACGTGCCCCCCTAATTAGACTGTCAATGGGGGCCATGCTAAAGGATAAATAGACATACCACCCCCCCCTCACTAGACAGTCAATGGGGGCCATGCTGAGGGATAAACAGACATAACCCCCCTCACCCCCACTAGACTGTCAATGGGGGCCATGCTGAGGGATAAACAAACATACCACCGCCGCCCCCCCCCCCCCTCACTAGACTGTCAATGGGGGCCATGCTGAGGGATAATCAGACATACCCCCCTCATTAGACAGTCAATGGGGGCCATGCTAAGGGATAAACAGACATAACCCCCCCCCCACTAGACTGTCAATGGGGGCCATGCTGAGGGATAAACAGACATAACCCCCCTCCCCCCCACTAGACTGTCAATGGGGGCCATGCTGAGGGATAATCATCAGACATAACCCCCTCATTAGACTGTCAATGGGGGCCCTGCTGAGGGATAAACAGCATCCCCCCACTAGACTATCGATGGGGGCCCTGCTGAGGGATAAACAGACCCCCCCCTCCACTAGACTGTAGATAAGGGCCATGCTGATGTACAAACAGACGTATCCTGTCTCTCCACCCCCTCACTAAACTATAGAAGGGAGTCACACTGAGGGGCAAACAGACATGTCCCACCCCTGCACCCCCCTCACTAGACTGTACAAGAGGGTCATGCTGAGAGACAAGCAGACATGCCCTGCCTCTCCACCCCTCACTAGACTGTAGAAGGGGGCCATACTGGGGGACAGACAGACAAGCCCTACCTCTCCACACCTCACTAGACTATAGAAAGGGGCCATGCCGTGGGACAGACAGACAAGCCCTGCTCTCCACCCCCTTGCTGTACATTGGCAGAAAGGATTCCGACAGGAACACAGATGGACGTTTCTCTTTCGGAAGGCTGTGCCCTGCGGGTACCGCTGCCCCCTGCTCAGAAGGCTGTGCCCTGCGTTCACCGCTGCCCCCTGCTCAGAAGGCTGTGCCCTGCCTAATGGGCTGTGCCCTGGAGTCCTTGCTGCCCCCTGCTCAGCTGCCCCCTGCCCAGAAGGCTGTGCCCTGCGGGCACCGCTGCCCCCTGCTCAGAAGGCTGTGCCCCGCGGTACCGCTGCGGCGCTGCCCCCTGCTCAGAAGGCTGTGCCCTGCGGGCATCGCTGGTTCTTCTCAGAGGGCTGTGCCATGCGGGCACCCCTGCCCTCATCAATGCCCACCGGGGGCGGCTCCGCTCGGAGCTGCCGCTCAGAGCTGTCTGCACGCAGCTCGCACGCCGCAGCCCGGCGCGGCAGGTGGAGCCGGGTGCCGCTGTGTAACGTGAGCTGCTCCCATCACCAGGTGAAGTTCAGACTTGTTGTCCAGATGCCACCGAGCGCTGAGAGCCGGACAGGATGGTTTAACCCATTCATGTCCGGCTGAAACAAGCAGCGATGCATACAACGCAAACTCCATTGCAAAGGGGGAAAGAAACATTTGAAAGAAAGTGTATCTCTTACAACTTATCAAAGAAACTTATTAGAGGTGTGGGAGGTGCTCCCCCGCCCCCTTACTCACCAGGGCTTTGTGCCGGGGGTGTCCCCTGGATGTTGGCAGCGCCTGAACCCCCAGTATAAAGTGCACCGTGAGGGCTGCGAGTGCCGCAGCTGCAGAGAGGGGGCTGGGGGGCATCCTGCTGGAGGGGGTCCGGTGCTGCCTCGGTGCGGGAGTGAGTGTGCGGCGCAGCTGCCTCGTGCAGGCTCTGGCCAGGGGTGTCCTCCGGCCCTTTATATACCCGCTTCTGCCTTTTGTTCTCACTCTTGGAATTACAGTTGCATGGGCTTACATGACACATTTCAGGGAGGTCACGTGCGCGCGGGCTGGGGAGGGGAGGGTAGGGAGCAATAGGAGGGAGGCCGGAGCAATATTGAGGAGGGGAGGGGGCAGCTTCCATTGAGCCCAGCTGTGTTAACTGTTTCCTGGCAGGTGGGGGCGCGGACACCTCCCTTTCTCTGCATAACAAAGCCCCCCTCCCAACCCCCATCAATTTATGAAAGTGGGCACTTGAAAAGGATTCTTCTACTGTAGGGGGGGTCACCCCTCCACCGCCCGCCCCCCCCTTGTGATCTCGGGGGTCTCATGAAGCCCGTGGGAGAGACGTGCCTCTCAGGGCACGGCGTCGGTGCCAGCGCTCCCAGACATGCAACAATCGCAAGGCTGTTGATACAAAGTTGGAGCCTGGTTCCAAGGAGGGCATCGGGTAAGAGGGTGGTCGCCTGGGAGATGGCCCTTGCTGCATATAAATATCTACAGCGCGTTTATGCGAGCTCTTAATTTATGTGCATGCCCGGGGCAGCGGAACACGAGCGCTTACGGGCAGTGCGGCTTGGAGGGTAGATAACAGCGGCGCTTGGTGCATCAGAGCAGTTACAGAAGCCCTTGCTGCAAACCACTGTGACATCACATAGTGGGAGTTAGTGACGTGCATCTTCACCGGAAGTCCAGTGTGACGTCAGTGAGCAGGGGTTACTGAGGTGTATAGTCACTGCGAGTTAACTGTGACATTGCAGAACACGAGTTTATATAATACGTCCGTACTGCAAGCCCATTGTGACATCACATCAAGGGTAGTTTGTGCTATATGAATGAAATTAAAATACATTTCTCCCCCTGGCCCTCGGTCATACTGACCTAACACTCAGCAGACGCCCAGTCGATTGGAGTCCACACCGTCTGTCCCTGAGATTGCGTCACAATCCTACACTCACAAGAGGCAACACTGCTACAGCGTTTGTCCATCACCCCATCCTGTACCAGTCCATAGTATAAACCACCCACCATCACTTGGACAGGCGTGGAATAACCGAAGAGATCGGAGACACGCAGCTGGCTAACGGAGGGCTTTTATCGTGTCCAGCACTGCAGGTCCCAACAAGCTGTGCATAAGGGCGCTCTCTGACATCTCACCATGGCACGCGGGTGAGTCCATTCTAGCAGATCTCTCCACCAGGCCTCCCTCCGGCCTATGCCTGCTCAGAACCATAAACCTTAAACAAAGCATCCCAGAATGGCAACCTGGTGAAGTAACGCTGTATGTCCGTGCTACTCCAAGTACGGCTCGGGGGCCACATGCGACCCCCCTGTCCTCCACAGGCGCCCCCTGGTGAGCAGCAGCGCTGCCCTGAGAGAGCACCAATCCTCAGAACCATGTTAAATAGCATTTATTTACTCACCAACTGAAGTCAAAGAAAAGAAGCAAATAAGGTGCCCTGCACCACTTAACTTTATGGACACATTAATTTTGTAAGACATTTTGTATCGAACGTGTAAAAATATGATAAAGTCCCTTCAACTTTCAAAGCAAATTATTTCATTAACATGCAGAAGTGTTTCACCTGAGTACATCAGATGACATCACTGCATCCAGGAGTACTTTTAAAGCTGGCAGTTTTCAAAAATCAACGCAGACACATTCATGTCTCCTCCCACCCTGACAACAATGTCAACAGTGGACTGGTCTTGGTTGTTATTATACATAGACAACATTAAACCTCATCAAATCACACACATGAGAATGTGCTGTACAGCGTTTATCCGGAACTCCTGTATTTCAATGTGCTCTAATATGTCACAATGAAGAAAAAGTAGGCAAAGTGAATTTAGACAATTGCCTAGGATCACACAATTTGGTCAAGTGGGGCAGCCGGAATCGATCCCAGGTTTTCTGGTCTCACATTGTGAAATTGTATTTCTTTCCACTTCATTAATCAAGCTACTTCCTTTGACACTGGACGCTCCCAGAGTAGCGGTAGCAAGCATAGAAGGCTCACCACAGGGTCTGGGAGAGGCATAGAGGCTCAGATACAGCATAACACAGTGCTGTCAAATCTACCACTCTTCTATAGACTAGGGGCCTTTCCTCTGGAGGCCAGTGTGGAATGAAACCCTCAAATGAATCCCATGAGTCACTGACCATACCATGTATATCATTTGCTTCCCCAATACTCACCTTAACCCCTCTCCCGCAACCCCCACAAAACTGCGCTCACACTGTGCTGGCATCCATGAGGCCCTCAGGCACACCACAGACCATACTTTATGGCCCCTAGGAAAATGTCTGTGAGTAACCATGATCTAAGTGGACTATCGTAAAAAAATAAATCATAAAAGCATCTGCAGAGCTGCTGAAAGCTGCCAGCTTACTGAAGACCATAAACTGCGCGCCTATCTCTCACACTTCTTCACCCATCACACTGCTAAGCGCCGTGTCCCAGAGCATGATAACCGCACTTCGGTTGTCATCACTTACTACAAAAAAACACTTCCCACATGGGACCAAAACAAAGACAACACACTTCCAACCACATACCTTCCACAGTGTAGCGTTCTAACTAGGCAGGCAAGCACTTCAGCGCCTCATATAGGGGTAGAAAGTGCTATATAAAGGTTGCAGTACATTACAAAACATAGTGAGAGTTAAAGTCCTGCATCTTCACTGGAAATTCACAGTGACCCCAGAGAGCAGCAGGCAATGATGTATGCCTTCACTGTGAGTTCACTGTGACGTTTCAGAACACAAGGTAATAGCATACATACTTATTGTAGGACCATTGTGACGTCACAGAATCGAAGTTAATGATGTACATCTTCAATGAAGTCCACTGTGACATCAGAGAACAGGTGTTAATGAGAAACACCGTCATACAACTACATTATGACTTCACATTAATGGGGCATTTACTGCAAGTCCCTTGTGACATTCCTGAACATGAGCTAATACAACGCATCTTCAGGCACGTGCACTGTGACATCACAGGGCAGCCGTTCACGAGACTGCTCTTCAGACAAGTCCATGGTGACATCAGAGAACAGAAGCTAATGACAGACATTCTTAAAACAACTCCATTGCAACTTCATATTAATACCATGCATCATTACTGCAAGCCCATTTGGACATCACATAATGGAAGCTAATGACAGACATCTTCAAACATGCCCATTGTGACATCACATTAATAATATACGTCCTCATGCGAGCCGACTGTGACATGACAGTGAAGGACATCTTCAAATATGCCCATTGTGACATCACATTAATAATATACGTCCTTATGCAAGCCGACTGTGACATGACAGCGAAGGACATCTTCAGACAAGTCCATTGTGACATCACATTGATAATATACGTCCTCATGCAAGCCGACTGTGACATGACGGTGAAGGACATCTTCAGACAAGTCCATTGTGACATCACATTAATAATATACGTCCTCATGCGAGCCGACTGTGACATGACAGTGAAGGACATCTTCAAACATGTCCATTGTGACATCACATTAATAATATACGTCCTCATGCAAGCCGACTGTGACATGACGGTGAAGGACATCTTCAGACAAGTCCATTGTGACATCACATTAATAATATACGTCCTCATGCGAGCCGACTGTGACATGACAGTGAAGGACATCTTCAAACATGTCCATTGTGACATCACATTAATAATATACGTCCTCATGCAAGCCGACTGTGACATGACAGTGAAGGACATCTTCAGACAAGCCCATTGTGACATCACATTAATAATATACGTCCTCATGCAAGCCGACTGTTACATGACGGTGAAGGACATCTTCAGACAAGTCCATTGTGACATCACATTAATAATATACGTCCTCATGCAAGCCGACTGTGACATGACGGTGAAGGATATCTTCAGACAAGTCCATTGTGACATCACATTAATAATATACGTCATCATGCAAGCCGACTGTGACATGACGGTGAAGGACATCTTCAGACAAGCCCATTGCGACATCACATTAATAATATACGTCCTCATGCAAGCCGACTGTGACATGACAGTGAAGGACATCTTCAGACAAGCCCATTGTGACATCACATTAATAATATACGTCCTCATGCGAGCCGACTGTGACATGACAGTGAAGGACATCTTCAGACAAGCCCATTGTGACATCACATTAATAATATACGTCCTCATGCGAGCTGACTGTGACATGACAGTGAAGGACATCTTCAAATATGCCCATTGTGACATCACATTAATAATATACGTCCTCATGCGAGCCGACTGTGACATGACAGTGAAGGACATCTTCAAACATGCCCATTGTGATATCACATTAATAATATGCGTCCTCATGCGAGCCGACTGTGACATGACAGTGAAGGACATCTTCAGACAAGCCCATTGTGACATCACATTAATAATATACGTCCTCATGCAAGCCGACTGTGACATGACAGTGAAGGACATCTTCAGACAAGCCCATTGTGACATCACATTAATAATATACGTCCTCATGCAAGCCGACTGTGACATGACAGTGAAGGACATCTTCAGACAAGCCCATTGCGACATCACATTAATAATATACGTCCTCATGCAAGCCGACTGTGACATGACAGTGAAGGACATCTTCAGACAAGTCCATTGCGACATCACATTAATAATATACGTCCTCATGCAAGCCGACTGTGACATGACAGTGAAGGACATCTTCAGACAAGCCCATTGTGACATCACATTAATAATATACGTCCTCATGCAAGCCGACTGTGACATGACAGTGAAGGACATCTTCAGACAAGCCCATTGTGACATCACATTAATAATATACGTCCTCCTGCAGTCCTTGTGTCTTCGCCACTCGAGGACCGTATACTCGACGGTCACTTGCCCGACAGTACTATTTCCCTTATCTATAAAAAACTAATAAACATTCGGGGGGATCTCCTCGTGCGTCTTCGGGAGGCGTGGATCGGAGATGGTGTGGAACTGGACGATGAGGACTGGCAGTCTGCGCTGTCCTCCCCTAAGGAGGTGGCCATACCCGCGCGTCTCCGTCTTGTCCAGCTTAAAATTCTCCACCTTGTCTACGTGACGGGCCCTCGTTTGGTTTTGATGGGTTTTTCTGAAGACGGGCTCTGGAAGCGCGGCTGTGAGCTCAGCGCCACTTTTCTCCATGTTCTCTGGGCGTGCTGTGAGGTGGCGGAGTATTGGCGCCGGGTGCATGCTGTCATGGAATGTGTCACTGGGGTCGCTCTGTTGCCTGAGGTTCGCCGATGTTTGCTGAACGTGTGGGAGCCTAATGATTATAATGCGGCTCAGACTCGGTGGGCGGCCCTTGGGAACATGACTGCTAAGAGGGACATCGCACAGCTTTGGGGTTCCCGGCGGCCTCCCACCGTGTCAGTATGGAAGGAGAACATGGATTGGTGCATGTGCAGAGAGAAGACTGTGTATGTGGCTCGGGGTAAGCCGGGGGCGTGGGGTAGAATCTGGGGTCAGTGGAACGCGTACCGAGGGAATATCTGCACACCCCCCCTCGTGGACACATCTGATGCTGCCTTTTCCCCCTGATCCTGAGGTTCCCGGACTATTACACTTTACCTGTAGATGGTTGTGGCTCTCCCGTTGCCCCCACCTCCCTCTTGATCATCCTCATCGACCACCTGAGGGTGGAGTATGTATTGTGTGGTCCCCCGGCTGTGGTTAGATGCCCTTTTTCGATGGTTCCCGCCTTGTTTTTTTTTTTTTTTCTCTGTTTGTCTTTCTAAAATTTATGTATCCTGATAACCTCTGAGGTGCACTCAGTAATTTGTTAATTCGGCTGAGCCCCAGGGGGCCTGTCGCTGCCTTGATGTTGTTGAACATGTATATATTAGCGGCCGGCCCTGGTGGTTGTAGGCCCATGTTTGTATTGAGTTTTTATGTACAATAAAGGTTTTCACAAAATTTAAAAAAAATAAAAAAATAAAAAAATAATATACGTCCTCATGCAAGCCGACTGTGACATGACAGTGAAGGACATCTTCAGACAAGTCCATTGCGACATCACATTAATAATATACGTCCTCATGCAAGCCGACTGTGACATGACGGTGAAGGACATCTTCAGACAAGTCCATTGTGACATCACATTAATAATATACGTCATCATGCAAGCCGACTGTGACATGACGGTGAAGGACATCTTCAGACAAGTCCATTGTGACATCACATTAATAATATACATCCTCATGCAAGCCGACTGTTACATGACAGTGAAGGAAATCTTCAAACATGCCCATTGTGACATGATGTAAATAATACATGCCATAGTGACACTAGACAAATCCAATGCGACATCAGAGCTCCAAGTCATAACCAGGGCCACTTGAATTATGCGTTACAACAAACAAATGATGGACGGAATGCTGACAATGCAGACATTCTCCCCCAGTCAAGAGATCTGGGTTAAATCCATCGTTCTTTTGCCCACTACACCACCCCAGTTTAGACATGGCCATATGCAAATCAGTCTTGACCCTGTGCCTCATGGGAACAGTCCAGCCCGAACTGCCAAGCCATGTCTTCCCTGGACCGGAATCAAGCATCCTAGGACCGGTTTCTGGCTATCAGCCGTCATCAGCCAGGATAGCTTGACTCCAGTGGCGTAGTGAGCACGGGTCCCACGTCTGGGAATACCCATCCCACTTAGGGCGAAAAGCGTTACAACAAACAAATGATGGACGGAATGCTGACAATGCAGACATTCTCCCCCAGTCAAGAGATCTGGGTTAAATCCATCGTTCTTTTGCCCACTACACCACCCCAGTTTAGACATGGCCATATGCAAATCAGTCTTGACCCTGTGCCTCATGGGAACAGTCCAGCCCGAACTGCCAAGCCATGTCTTCCCTGGACTGGAATCAAGCATCCTAGGACCAGTTTCCGGCTATCAGCCGTCATCAGCCAGGATAGCTTGACTCCAGTGGCGTAGTGAGCACGGGTCCCACGTCTGGGAATACCCATCCCACTTAGGGCGAAAAGCGTTACAACAAACAAATGATGGACGGAATGCTGACAATGCAGACATTCTCCCCCAGTCAAGAGATCTGGGTTAAATCCATCGTTCTTTTGCCCACTACACCACCCCAGTTTAGACATGGCCATATGCAAATCAGTCTTGACCCTGTGCCTCATGGGAACAGTCCAGCCCAAACTGCCAAGACATGTCTTCCCTGGACCGGAGTCAAGCATCCTAGGACCGGTTTCTGACTATCAGCCGTCATCAGCCAGGATAGCTTGACTCCAGTGGCGTAGTGAGCACGGGTCCCACGTCTGGGAATACCCATCCCACTTAGGGCGAAAAGCGTTACAACAAACAAATGATGGACGGAATGCTGACAATGCAGACATTCTCCCCCAGTCAAGAGATCTGGGTTAAATCCATCGTTCTTTTGCCCACTACACCACCCCAGTTTAGACATGGCCATATGCAAATCAGTCTTGACCCTGTGCCTCATGGGAACAGTCCACTGGAGTCAAGCTATCCTGGCTGATGACGGCTGATAGCCAGAAACCGGTCCTAGGATGCTTGATTCCGGTCCAGGGAAGACATGGCTTGGCAGTTCGGGCTGGACTGTTCCCATGAGGCACAGGGTCAAGACTGATTTGCATATGGCCATGTCTGAACTGGGGTGGCGTAGTGGGCAAAAGAACGATGGATTTAACCCAGATCTCTTGACTGGGGGAGAATGTCTGCATTGTCAGCATTCCGTCCATCATTTGTTTGTTGTAACGCTTTTCGCCCCAAGTGGGATGGGTATTCCCAGACGTGGGACCCGTGCTCACTACGCCACTGGAGTCAAGCTATCCTGGCTGCTGACGGCTGATAGCCAGAAACCGGTCCTAGGATGCTTGATTCCGGTCCAGGGAAGACATGGCTTGGCAGTTCGGGCTGGACTGTTCCCATGAGGCACAGGGTCAAGACTGATTTGCATATGGCCATGTCTGAACTGGGGTGGCGTAGTGGGCAAAAGAACAATGGATTTAACCCAGATCTCTTGACTGGGGGAGAATGTCTGCATTGTCAGCATTCCGTCCATCATTTGTTTGTTGTAACGCTTTTCGCCCTAAGTGGGATGGGTATTCCCAGACGTGGGACCCGTGCTCACTATGCCACTGGAGTCAAGCTATCCTGGCTGATGACGGCTGATAGCCAGAAACCGGTCCTAGGATGCTTGATTCCGGTCCAGGGAAGACATGGCTTGGCAGTTCGGGCTGGACTGTTCCCATGAGGCACAGGGTCAAGACTGATTTGCATATGGCCATGTCTGAACTGGGGTGGCGTAGTGGGCAAACGAACGATGGATTTAACCCAGATCTCTTGACTGGGGTAGAATGTCTGCATTGTCAGCATTCCGTCCATCATTTGTTTGTTGTAACGCTTTTCGCCCTAAGTGGGATGGGTATTCCCAGACGAGGGACCCGTGCTTACTACGCCACTGGAGTCAAGCTATCCTGGCTGATGACGGCTGATAGCCAGAAACCGGTCCTAGGATGCTTGATTCCGGTCCAGGGAAGACATGGCTTGGCAGTTCGGGCTGGACTGTTCCCATGAGGCACAGGGTCAAGACTGATTTGCATATGGCCATGTCTGAACTGGGGTGGCGTAGTGGGCAAAAGAACGATGGATTTAACCCAGATCTCTTGACTGGGGGAGAATGTCTGCATTGTCAGCATTCCGTCCATCATTTGTTTGTTGTAACGCTTTTCGCCCTAAGTGGGATGGGTATTCCCAGACGTGGGACCCGTGCTCACTACGCCACTGGAGTCAAGCTATCCTGGCTGATGACGGCTGATAGCCAGAAACCGGTCCTAGGATGCTTGATTCCGGTCCAGGGAAGACATGGCTTGGCAGTTCGGGCTGGACTGTTCCCATGAGGCACAGGGTCAAGACTGATTTGCATATGGCCATGTCTGAACTGGGGTGGCGTAGTGGGCAAAAGAACGATGGATTTAACCCAGATCTCTTGACTGGGGGAGAATGTCTGCATTGTCAGCATTCCGTCCATCATTTGTTTGTTGTAACGCTTTTCGCCCTAAGTGGGATGGGTATTCCCAGACGTGGGACCCGCGCTCACTACGCCACTGGAGTCAAGCTATCCTGGCTGATGACGGCTGATAGCCAGAAACCGGTCCTAGGATGCTTGATTCCGGTCCAGGGAAGACATGGCTTGGCAGTTCGGGCTGGACTGTTCCCATGAGGCACAGGGTCAAGACTGATTTGCATATGGCCATGTCTGAACTGGGGTGGCGTAGTGGGCAAAAGAACGATGGATTTAACCCAGATCTCTTGACTGGGGGAGAATGTCTGCATTGTCAGCATTCCGTCCATCATTTGTTTGTTGTAACGCTTTTCGCCCTAAGTGGGATGGGTATTCCCAGACGTGGGACCCGTGCTCACTACGCCACTGGAGTCAAGCTATCCTGGCTGATGACGGCTGATAGCCAGAAACCGGTCCTAGGATGCTTGATTCCGGTCCAGGGAAGACATGGCTTGGCAGTTCGGGCTGGACTGTTCCCATGAGGCACAGGGTCAAGACTGATTTGCATATGGCCATGTCTGAACTGGGGTGGCGTAGTGGGCAAAAGAACGATGGATTTCACCCAGATCTCTTGACTGGGGGAGAATGTCTGCATTGTCAGCATTCCGTCCATCATTTGTTTGTTGTAACGCTTTTCGCCCTAAGTGGGATGGGTATTCCCAGACGTGGGACCCGTGCTCACTACGCCACTGGAGTCAAGCTATCCTGGCTGATGACGGCTGATAGCCAGAAACCGGTCCTAGGATGCTTGATTCCGGTCCAGGGAAGACATGGCTTGGCAGTTCGGGCTGGACTGTTCCCATGAGGCACAGGGTCAAGACTGATTTGCATATGGCCATGTCTGAACTGGGGTGGCGTAGTGGGCAAAAGAACGATGGATTTAACCCAGATCTCTTGACTGGGGGAGAATGTCTGCATTGTCAGCATTCCGTCCATCATTTGTTTGTTGTAACGCTTTTCGCCCTAAGTGGGATGGGTATTCCCAGATGTGGGACCCGTGCTCACTACGCCACTGGAGTCAAGCTATACTGGCTGATGACGGCTGATAGCCAGAAACCGGTCCTAGAATGCTTGATTCCGGTCCAGGGAAGACATGGCTTGGCAGTTCGGGCTGGACTGTTCCCATGAGGCACAGGGTCAAGACTGATTTGCATATGGCCATGTCTGAACTGGGGTGGCGTAGTGGGCAAAAGAACAATGGATTTAACCCAGATCTCTTGACTGGGGGAGAATGTCTGCATTGTCAGCATTCCGTCCATCATTTGTTTGTTGTAACGCTTTTCGCCCTAAGTGGGATGGGTATTCCCAGACGTGGGACCCGTGCTCACTACGCCACTGGAGTCAAGCTATCCTGGCTGATGACGGCTGATAGCCAGAAACCGGTCCTAGGATGCTTGATTCCGGTCCAGGGAAGACATGGCTTGGCAGTTCGGGCTGGACTGTTCCCATGAGGCACAGGGTCAAGACTGATTTGCATATCGCCATGTCTGAACTGGGGTGGCGTAGTGGGCAAAAGAACGATGGATTTAACCCAGATCTCTTGACTGGGGGAGAATGTCTGCATTGTCAGCATTCCGTCCATCATTTGTTTGTTGTAACGCTTTTCGCCCTAAGTGGGATGGGTATTCCCAGACGTGGGACCCGTGCTCCCTACGCCACTGGAGTCAAGCTATCCTGGCTGATGACGGCTGGCAGCCAGAAACCGGTCCTAGGATGCTTGATTCCGTTCCAGGGAAGACATGGCTTGGCAGTTCGGGCTGGACTGTTCCCATGAGGCACAGGGTCAAGACTGATTTGCATATGGCCATGTCTGAACTGGGGTGGCGTAGTGGGCAAAAGAACGATGGATTTAACCCAGATCTCTTGACTGGGGGAGAATGTCTGCATTGTCAGCATTCCGTCCATCATTTGTTTGTTGTAACGCTTTTCGCCCTAAGTGGGATGGGTATTCCCAGACGTGGGACCCGTGCTCACTACGCCACTGGAGTCAAGCTATCCTGGCTGATGACGGCTGATAGCCAGAAACCGGTCCTAGGATGCTTGATTCCGGTCCAGGGAAGACATGGCTTGGCAGTTCGGGCTGGACTGTTCCCATGAGGCACAGGGTCAAGTCTGATTTGCATATGGCCATGTCTGAACTGGGGTGGCGTAGTGGGCAAAAGAACGATGGATTTAACCCAGATCTCTTGACTGGGGGAGAATGTCTGCATTGTCAGCATTCCGTCCATCATTTGTTTGTTGTAACGCTTTTTGCCCTAAGTGGGATGGGTATTCCCAGACGTGGGACCCGTGCTCACTACGCCACTGGAGTCAAGCTATCCTGGCTGATGACGGCTGATAGCCAGAAACCGGTCCTAGGATGCTTGATTCCGGTCCAGGGAAGACATGGCTTGGCAGTTCGGGCTGGACTGTTCCCATGAGGCACAGGGTCAAGACTGATTTGCATATGGCCATGTCTGAACTGGGGTGGCGTAGTGGGCAAAAGAACGATGGATTTAACCCAGATCTCTTGACTGGGGGAGAATGTCTGCATTGTCAGCATTCCGTCCATCATTTGTTTGTTGTAACGCTTTTCGCCCTAAGTGGGATGGGTATTCCCAGACGTGGGACCGGTGCTCACTACGCCACTGGAGTCAAGCTATACTGGCTGATGACGGCTGATAGCCAGAAACCGGTCCTAGAATGCTTGATTCCGGTCCAGGGAAGACATGGCTTGGCAGTTCGGGCTGGACTGTTCCCATGAGGCACAGGGTCAAGACTGATTTGCATATGGCCATGTCTGAGCTGGGGTGGCGTAGTGGGCAAAAGAACAATGGATTTAACCCAGATCTCTTGACTGGGGGAGAATGTCTGCATTGTCAGCATTCCGTCCATCATTTGTTTGTTGTAACGCTTTTCGCCCTAAGTGGGATGGGTATTCCCAGACGTGGGACCCGTGCTCACTACGCCACTGGAGTCAAGCTATCCTGGCTGATGACGGCTGATAGCCAGAAACCGGTCCTAGGATGCTTGATTCCGGTCCAGGGAAGACATGGCTTTGCAGTTCGGGCTGGACTGTTCCCATGAGGCACAGGGTCAAGACTGATTTGCATATCGCCATGTCTGAACTGGGGTGGCGTAGTGGGCAAAAGAACGATGGATTTAACCCAGATCTCTTGACTGGGGGAGAATGTCTGCATTGTCAGCATTCCGTCCATCATTTGTTTGTTGTAACGCTTTTCGCCCTAAGTGGGATGGGTATTCCCAGACGTGGGACCCGTGCTCCCTACGCCACTGGAGTCAAGCTATCCTGGCTGATGACGGCTGGCAGCCAGAAACCGGTCCTAGGATGCTTGATTCCGTTCCAGGGAAGACATGGCTTGGCAGTTCGGGCTGGACTGTTCCCATGAGGCACAGGGTCAAGACTGATTTGCATATGGCCATGTCTGAACTGGGGTGGCGTAGTGGGCAAAAGAACGATGGATTTAACCCAGATCTCTTGACTGGGGGAGAATGTCTGCATTGTCAGCATTCCGTCCATCATTTGTTTGTTGTAACGCTTTTCGCCCTAAGTGGGATGGGTATTCCCAGACGTGGGACCCGTGCTCACTACGCCACTGGAGTCAAGCTATCCTGGCTGATGACGGCTGATAGCCAGAAACCGGTCCTAGGATGCTTGATTCCGGTCCAGGGAAGACATGGCTTGGCAGTTCGGGCTGGACTGTTCCCATGAGGCACAGGGTCAAGACTGATTTGCATATGGCCATGTCTGAACTGGGGTGGCGTAGTGGGCAAAAGAACGATGGATTTAACCCAGATCTCTTGACTGGGGGAGAATGTCTGCATTGTCAGCATTCCGTCCATCATTTGTTTGTTGTAACGCTTTTCGCCCTAAGTGGGATGGGTATTCCCAGACGTGGGACCCGTGCTCACTACGCCACTGGAGTCAAGCTATCCTGGCTGATGACGGCTGATAGCCAGAAACCGGTCCTAGGATGCTTGATTCCGGTCCAGGGAAGACATGGCCTGGCAGTTCGGGCTGGACTGTTCCCATGAGGCACAGGGTCAAGACTGATTTGCATATGGCCATGTCTGAACTGGGGTGGCGTAGTGGGCAAAAGAACGATGGATTTAACCCAGATCTCTTGACTGGGGGAGAATGTCTGCATTGTCAGCATTCCGTCCATCATTTGTTTGTTGTAACACTTGAATTATGCAGCAGGGGAGCACAACATTATGCAGCAGGGTTTCCTAAATTGTGTGGCAAGAATGGGAAAATTATGAGGTAAACTGTGGGACATTTTGTATAGTAAAACGTCATTCATTTATAATATGTACACATGGTAATACTGTCTGGAGAAAGATTTCATTAGTTTAACATCCAAACACAGAACTAAGCAATTGAACATTTCTCCACATTTTGGGTAACATTTGATCCGTTAGAGCTAGAAACAAAATTATTTTGTGTTCAAATCTGCAGATTATGCAGCAGATGGTGGATTATGTGTCAAGTGCACCATTTTGTGGAAAAAAACATGGTTGCAAAATCGTAGAAATCCTTTGGCCCTGGTTATAACTCCATTGTGATTGTGACATCAAAGAGTGAAACTGTCTAGTGCTATCCTCACTGCAACACCACTGGCACATACATCACAGACCAAGAAATAAAAGCAGTATCTTGTGTATACAAATATAATTAGCCCGTGTGCCTCTTGCGTCTCTACCATGAAGCAGTTCTAAGTTAGCAGGCCCTCCTAGCGTTATTTAGCTTTAGTTGGGATCTTTAGCGGTGTGGCCTGCAGCCGATCACAGAGCCTGTGGTAGACCCCAGCGATGTTGATTTATTGCATCATGTATGTTTTTGGGCAGTGCAGTTTTTAGAGGTGAGCAAGCCACCGACAGCTCGCGCCAGACGCTTGGCTCTGGTTCAGCTCGCGACCCACTTGGAAGCCCAAGCCCGAAACAAGCTGAGCTTTCATGGGAGGGCATGGGGCTTAGTCGCTACAGCATGCGTGAACCAGGTTCAAATCCCAGCCTGGGCTTCGCATCCTGTAAACCTGGCAAATCTCCCGGAGTCGTAAAAAAACATGTGTAAAGTAGTCTGTGAAGGGCTCGAATTTCCGTGGGCAAGGTTTGTGCTATGTGACACTGCTAAAAATAAAATGTGGATTCTGCCTGTCACCCACGCACTAATCTCCTCTTCCAAGAATTACAGACAAAGTATTAACCTTTGATGTCAGAAAGAGATACCCAACTAGTGGCCGAATTCTCCGACGTGGTCCTGGAAATAGATCAACCCTGGCTTCCCTGCTTGATTAAATTGTGTGATCCTAGGTAAATACTTTGTTACTGAGTGTGAGAAGTTGGCCTGATATGTAGTGCTCACTATTCTAGTGATCACTGTGTATCATTCCAAACGACCCTTATTGATGATTGGTTGTAAGTCAACCTTTTAGACCAGCTATCCTAGTAGCGTGGATACGAGCAGTCTTTAGGCTAAACTCTAGAGGGCGTGTTAAGCCAGCTGTTTACCATCACATATACCCCTTGAACACCAAGTGAAAGGACACCACACAAGTTGTTATGAAAATAAAAGGATATTTATTTATAACAAGACTACCCTGGCTCTTTATGAGTCAGGGAGCTAAGCACACTACAAAACTCTTAGGAAAATACTTCAGTTGCACAATTTACACAAGTGCCCGAGGGGCACGAGAAACCATCTACACTAACAGTGAAATGCGAATGGTTAGAGTCTGGAGGTACTGATTCCGGAGTGATCCGATCAGTGGGACTAAACGAAGAAGGAACTGGACACTTGTAGAGCGAACCTGCGATGGAGCACCGAGATGCTCGAGTTACCTAGCCCGGAGGCTGCGGCTGCGTGAAGTTCGGCAAGATGTCGGGAGTCCTCGTGTAGTCTCAGGAGCCTGAAAGAAGCAGTTGCTGGCAGGCGACCAGTGACGATGTTCAGAGCGATCCACGCCTGGATCGGTGATGAAGGAAACCTGAAAGCAGAGGGGACTCAGTTCTCAACCGCTAGCCAGCGATCGTGTGGGTACCAGGAGGGTACCGGCTGAAGTCACCTCGACCAGGTGGATGGGTGACGTCGGACTCGCTGTTCCTCGGGCCAGGAGGCGCGGCGGCGACCAGGATGGAGGGCGAGCTGTCCCACGAAGGTGTCTGCTGTCGATGATGCTGGGCCCAGGCAGGGGCAGCGGATCTTGGCAGTGGCAACCCAAGCGGGGGAGTCAAGATGGCGTCGGGAGTGGACCAGGAGGGTCCGTGGTACTCCTCTGTTGAAGGGGAGCAAGAGCCAGTCTGGAGCAACCAGACTAGTGATGAAACAATCGTGGTGCGTCGTGAAGAGGGCCACAAGCCGGTCGGCAAGTGGTCGAACAACGCGGTGAACAACAAGGAGCGGAAGGGCCCCCACGCAGATCTCGGGGATGCTGGGGAGGCAGACTTCGATGCTGGAGCTGCTCAGGGTTAGGGCTTCTCAAACCCTAGGTGCACTCACTCGAGGGTCCCTCGGTGGGCGTGCTAGATAAGCGTCGTGCAGGTTCTGAAGATGGCCGGTCCCGCGGGTCTCGTCACACCTACGTCTCTCAGCTGGGCCGATGAGGTAGGTAAAAGGTCAGAGATGGCAGGGTACTCGGGTCTCGTCGAGCTGGGCAGTCTTGATCCGTAGGAGAGACTTACAGCAAACCGCAAGCGCTTAGGTGGTGCCTGCTGGTGCAGGGTGGCTACTCCTTAGCCACAAGGGAGAGTCTTCAGAAATAGTCAAGAGTTCCTTTCGTGGAAAGTGGTTCGTGATTCGGAGTTATCCGATTATAGGAGTGACTGATAGGAATCCATGTGTCCATTTTAGGGTTTAGGTGTAGGAATACTACACCTACAGCAACGGGTGATTACACCACGTGGCCCCAGCTGTCGTGCAGCCAGTTGTGTCAGATTTGGGCGGCCATTCCAGGGGTGGCATAATACATGCTTCAGCCCCTGGTAGGCCCTGGGTACACCGATGCCCTGGATACCTGTGGTATGCTGAGACAGGGACTGACAAGGCGGCCCAGTTCCAATTAGTGGATGCACCTAACGTACAGGTGTGTTAATTTCGAGAGAGAACAGCTAGGCTGTGGGTCTGATTGGCAGGCCCACAGCCGGAGAAAGTCGTAAACCAATGAAGCAAAAGCAAAAAATCTGGGTGATCATAGGATTGCAGACCCTACTCTCCTACATGACCCCCCCAAACTTCGGGACAATAAGCTAACCTTGACCAGGTGAGTCTTCTTGCTCTAAGTGGAAATACCTGGAGAGCCCATCTGCATTGCCATGATCAGTGCCAGGTCTATGCTCCACTGTGAAGTCCATCCCCTGTAGGGAAATGGACCACCTAAGTAGTTTGGGGTTTTCACCCTTCATTTGATTTAGCCACAAGAGGGGCTTATGGTCGGTCTGAATCTTGAAGTGAGTGCCAAACAAGTATGGCCTCAACTTCTTCAGGGCCCAAACCACAGCAAAGGCCTCCCTCTCAATAGCTGACCAATTCTTCTCTCTGGGGGTCAGCCTCCTGCTAATAAAAGCTATGGGCTGGTCATGACCATCAAAATTCAGTTGCGATAGAACAGCTCCCACACCCAGCTCCGAAGCGTCTGTTTGGACAATGAATGGTTTGGAGTAGTCTGGACTCTTTAGGATAGGTGCGGTGCACATGGCCTGCTTTAGGTCATCGAATGCCTTCTGACAGCTTGCTGTCCACTGAACTTTTTTTGGCATCTTTTTACTTGTCAGGTCGTTTAGCGGGGTCACAATGGATCCATAATTTCTGACAAATTTCCGGTAATAACCAGTCAGGCCCAAGAAAGCTCGAACCTGAGTCTGGGTGGTTGGAGGAGCCCAGTCCTGGATGGCCTGTATTTTGCTCTCCAATGGTTGAACCTGGCCTCCACCTACAAGGTGGCCCAGGTATACAACCTGTGTCTGCCCTATCTGGCACTTGGTGGCCTTGATAGTGAGGCCTGCCTTCTGCAGGGCCTCTAACACTTTCCTCAGGTGGACCAGGTGATCCTCCCAGGTGGAGCTAAAGACAGCGATATCGTCCAGATACGCCGCACAGAAGTCGTCCAACCCAGTGAGAACTCGATTCACCAGCCTTTGGAAGGTGGCAGGTGCATTTTTCAAACCAAAGGGCATTACCACGAACTGATAATGCCCACCCGGGGTAGAAAATGCTGTTTTGGGCTTGGCCTCCTCAGCTAACCTGATTTGCCAATACCCAGCTGTCAGGTCAAACGTACTTAAGTAGTTGGCCGAGGCCAACCGGTCGATAAGTTCGTCTGCTCTTGGTATCGGGTGGGCGTCGGTCTTAGTGACCGCATTGAGACCTCTGTAGTCCACGCAAAACCTCATCTCTTTCTTACCGCCCTGGGTGTGAGGTTTCGGCACGAGCACTACGGGACTAGCCCAGGGGCTGTCCGAGGGTTCAATGACTCCCAGCTCCAACATTTTCTGCACCTCTGTCTTGATGCAGTCTCTGACATGATCAGGTTGCCGATAGATTTTACTCTTTACGGGCAGACTGTCCCCAGTGTCGACCTCGTGGGTACACCACTTGGTCTGACTGGGTGTCAGAGAGAACATATGTCGAAAGGATTGAAGAACCTGTTTACAATCCTCTTGTTGATGTCCAGAGAGGCTGCCACAAAAGACAACACCATCTACTGATCCATCGTCAGGGTTCTGAGAGAGCAGGTCTGGGAGAGGGTCACTCTCCTCCTCCTGTCCCTCATCTGTGGCCATGAGCAAGCCCATGCCCTCCCTGTCGACATATGCCTTGAGCCTGTTTACATGGAGCACCCTGTGGGGGCTCCGGGGAGTTCCCAGGTCTACCAAGTAGGTGACCTCTCCCTTTTGCTCAATGATCGTGTGGGGCCCAGACCATTTGTCTTTGAGTGCTGCTGGGGCCACTGGCTCCAGCACCCACACCTTCTGTCCAGGCTGGTACACAGTCAGGACAGCCTTTTGGTCGTGCCAAGCTTTCTGTAATTCTTGGCTCGCCTCCAGGTTTTTAGACGCCTTTTCCATGTACTCCACCATCCGCGAGCGGGGACCGAGCACATAGTCCACAATGTTTGATGCCGGCTTTCTGAGAGGTCTCTCCCATCCTTCCTTTACCAAACAAAGGGGTCCCCTTACAGGATGTCCGAACAGAAGCTCGAAAGGGCTGTAGCCAACCCCCTTCTGCGGGACCTCTCTGTAGGCGAACAAGAGGCAGGGTATCAGGACATCCCATCTCCGCCGAAGCTTTTCAGGTAGTCCGTGAATCATCCCTTTTTTGGTTCTTGTTGAATCTCTCAACAAGCCCATTGCATTGTGGGTGATAGGGTGTGGTGAACTTGTAGTTGACACCACATTCCTTCCACATAGCAGTCAGATATCCCGACATGAAGTTTGCACCTCTGTCTGAGACGACCTCCTTAGGGAAGCCCACTCTGGAGAACACTCCAAGTAGGGCCCGTGCCACCACAGGTGCCGTAGTGGTCCTAAGGGGAATAGCTTCAGGATACCTGGTGGCGTGGTCCACCACCACCAGTATAAACTTGTGCCCTGATGCTGTCTGGGGTTCCATTGGTCCGACAATGTCGATCCCCACTCGTTCAAAGGGTACCCCCACCACTGGTAGTGGTATGAGGGGGGCCTTTGTCGTGCCACCTGACTTACCACTGGCTTGGCAAGTGACACAGGAGCGGCAAAACTCCTTCGTATCTTCGGACATGTGGGGCCAGTGAAAGTGTGGAACAATTCTGTCCCAAGTCTTATTCTGGCCTAAGTGACCTGCAAGGGGAATCTCGTGGGCCAAGGTGAGAAGGAAACCTCTCAGAGACAAGGGGATGACCAGCCTCCTGGTCGCACCAGGTTTGGGGTCTCTTGCCTCAGAGTACAGGAGTCCATCGTCCCAGTACACTCTGTGGGTACCTGTGGCGTTCCCTGCAGCCTCAGCAGCGGCCTGCTGTCTGAGGGGTTCAAGTGAGGGGCAGTCTAACTGTGCCTTCCCCAGGTCTTCCCTGGAGGGTCCCCCTGAGCCCTGAAACTCAACCTGACCAGGTTCAAGCTCTTGCGGCTCAGTATCCCTCAGTTCTTTAAGGTCAGCCTCCTCGGAGACTTGATCCACGACCTGGGGCAAGGGGGAAGGCGAAGCCTTACCCTTACTGCTCCTTTTCTTGGAAGGTGTCTGGTCCGTTCTTCCAGGATCCAGCACCTGTTCAGTGGGGCATCTTTTGGCCTGTGACCTGGTCACAGCAAGGACATGTGCTGGCAAACCTAACATTTCCATGTGAGTCCTCTGCTCCACTTCTGACCATTGTGACGTTTCCAAATCATTGCCCAACAGACATTCTACGGGGAGGTCTGAACTAACCACAACCTTTTTCGGGCCACTTACCCCTCCCCAGGAGAAATCAACAACTGCCATACTGTGATTGGTAGTGACGTTGCTGGCATTGGTCACTAGGTAACTGGTACCTAGCATGATCTGTCCAGGGTCCACGAAGTTAGGCGTCACCATGGTGACACTGGCACACGTGTCCCTGTAGGCCTGAGCCACTCTTCCATTTATCAAAGGTGTCTGCCTGTATTTGCCCAAAGTATTGGGACTGGCATCAGGGGACATATCCATATCCCCTGTACAGACAAGGACGGCCTGAGTGAGCGTGCCGACTAAGTCGTCACTCCCCTCGGTTCCCAAGGTTAACCCAACTAATGCCTTGGGAGGCGCACTACCACTGCTGACTGTACTAGGGGGCGCAGGTGCCTTAGGGGCTGCAGTGGTAGGAGTTTGCCCTCCTTTCTTGGTGCACTCACTAAACCAGTGAGTCTTACTTTTACAGTATTGGCACCACCTTTTTGACTGGCCTTCTTGAGTCTTCTTCTTCTGTGAAGCCTGACCCCCACCCTCTTTGGTTTGTTGGGGACCTGTCGAAGACTTCTGGTCATTTTGTTCGTTCTTGTTACCCTTTTGGTCTGCTTTCTTCTGACCACCCTGGTTCTGATTCTGGTTCTGCTTGACCCTTGTTCTGACCCATCTGTCCGCCTTCTTTCCCAATTCTTGGGGAGAGGTCAGATCCGAGTCGACAAGGTGCTGATGCAACAATTGGTTCTGACAGTTATTTAAAATCTGTTCTCGCATGATAAGATTGTACAATCCTGTGTAATCAGTAACCTTGCTACCCAGCAACCAGCCTTCCAAAGCCTTAGTGGCACAATCGACAAAGTCAGCCCAATCCTGAGACTGAATTTTCTGGGTGTCCCGGAACAGCACCCGGTACTGTTCCGTGGTTAAGCCGAACCCATCAATCAGTGTGTTCTTCAGGACTTGGTAGTTGTTAGCATCCTCAGCTCTTGTAGTGAGGAGCTTGTCCCTTCCTTTACCTTCAAAGGAAAGCCACAGTATAGCTGCCCACTGACTTGGGGGGACGCACTGGACAGTGCAGGCCCTCTCCAAGGCAGTTATCCACTTGTGGATGTCGTCCCCTTGTTTAAAGGGGGGCACTATTTTACTCAGGTGTCTAGTGTCTATACCCCTGTCTTTCTCTCTATTGAGAATGCTGCCACCAGCGGGATCTAACCCACTTAATTTCTGCTCTCGGGCCAAGGCAAGTCTTTCTTTGGCGAGGGCAAGTTCTTCCCGCTCGATCCTCAGATTGACCTCCCGCATCTTCGCTTCATGCTCCCTCCTCTGAGGGGAAGTCATTCCTCTCTGAGAAGATGCCTTAGAGACATGTGTATGAACCGATCTGCCAGAGCCTCTGGAGAGAGACCTAGCTCGTCCGTTCCCAAGGTTAAGCCTGCTTGAGCGTGGGCCCGGGGCTCCCCCAGCTCCATTCTCATGCCTGCTTAAGTTGGTCCTTGTAAGCCTGCCGACTACCACTGGACCTTTGTCTGCCTCGTCTCCCGACAACTCGTCCTCGTCCTCTGTGCGGAGGTCGAGGTCTGGGTCACCGAGGGTTCCCTCTAAGGGCGGCATGTTCCCATCTGCACTGGGGGGACCTGTGTTAGAGGACCTCCTAGCATCGTACGCCTCTAAGAGACCTATCAGAATTGCGATGGTAGGGTTAGAACCCTGGTTTAGCTTCCTGGAGGCACACAGTTGTCGCATCTCCTTGAAGCTAAGAGTTGCATATCGTGACACGACCTGTGGAGGGTCACTGACCACTAAGGGAGTCTGCGAAGACTCTCCGTGGATCGACATGCTTTTCTAGTGAGGTGTAAGTGTTGCACCTACCTACACTATGGGTTTACCTACTGATCCCTTGCTAAGAGTTGTAGTCAGGGTGTGCTAAGCCCTGTTACACTACAACAGCCGGTTCAGTAGAACTCGGAGTATTCTAAGTTAAGTTATATGTACCTGGGTACTTATGTGATCTTTCACTGCGATATTCTTAGGATACGTGTGTGGTAAAACAACAGCAAGCTCAAATCCCAACCGCTGCTCACCAATGTGAGAAGTTGGCCTGATATGTAGTGCTCACTATTCTAGTGATCACTGTGTATCATTCCAAACGACCCTTATTGATGATTGGTTGTAAGTCAACCTTTTAGACCAGCTATCCTAGTAGCGTGGATACGAGCAGTCTTTAGGCTAAACTCTAGAGGGCGTGTTAAGCCAGCTGTTTACCATCACATATACCCCTTGAACACCAAGTGAAAGGACACCACACAAGTTGTTATGAAAATAAAAGGATATTTATTTATAACAAGACTACCCTGGCTCTTTATGAGTCAGGGAGCTAAGCACACTACAAAACTCTTAGGAAAATACTTCAGTTGCACAATTTACACAAGTGCCCGAGGGGCACGAGAAACCATCTACACTAACAGTGAAATGCGAATGGTTAGAGTCTGGAGGTACTGATTCCGGAGTGATCCGATCAGTGGGACTAAACGAAGAAGGAACTGGACACTTGTAGAGCGAACCTGCGATGGAGCACCGAGATGCTCGAGTTACCTAGCCCGGAGGCTGCGGCTGCGTGAAGTTCGGCAAGATGTCGGGAGTCCTCGTGTAGTCTCAGGAGCCTGAAAGAAGCAGTTGCTGGCAGGCGACCAGTGACGATGTTCAGAGCGATCCACGCCTGGATCGGTGATGAAGGAAACCTGAAAGCAGAGGGGACTCAGTTCTCAACCGCTAGCCAGCGATCGTGTGGGTACCAGGAGGGTACCGGCTGAAGTCACCTCGACCAGGTGAGTGGGTGACGTCGGACTCGCTGTTCCTCGGGCCAGGAGGCGCGGCGGCGACCAGGATGGAGGGCGAGCTGTCCCACGAAGGTGTCTGCTGTCGATGATGCTGGGCCCAGGCAGGGGCAGCGGATCTTGGCAGTGGCAACCCAAGCGGGGGAGTCAAGATGGCGTCGGGAGTGGACCAGGAGGGTCCGTGGTACTCCTCTGTTGAAGGGGAGCAAGAGCCAGTCTGGAGCAACCAGACTAGTGATGAAACAATCGTGGTGCGTCGTGAAGAGGGCGACAAGCCGGTCGGCAAGTGGTCGAACAACGCGGTGAACAACAAGGAGCGGAAGGGCCCCCACGCAGATCTCGGGGATGCTGGGGAGGCAGACTTCGATGCTGGAGCTGCTCAGGGTTAGGGCTTCTCAAACCCTAGGTGCACTCACTCGAGGGTCCCTCGGTGGGCGTGCTAGATAAGCGTCGTGCAGGTTCTGAAGATGGCCGGTCCCGCGGGTCTCGTCACACCTACGTCTCTCAGCTGGGCCGATGAGGTAGGTAAAAGGTCAGAGATGGCAGGGTACTCGGGTCTCGTCGAGCTGGGCAGTCTTGATCCGTAGGAGAGACTTACAGCAAACCGCAAGCGCTTAGGTGGTGCCTGCTGGTGCAGGGTGGCTACTCCTTAGCCACAAGGGAGAGTCTTCAGAAATAGTCAAGAGTTCCTTTCGTGGAAAGTGGTTCGTGATTCGGAGTTATCCGATTATCTGATTATCCAATTTGGGAAGGGGACTCGCTCCTACCTTTATTCTAAGAAAAGGGGCTGGCCCTTGACTAGGTTCTACCTATGGGTGGAGCCAGGAGGGGGGTGGTTACACCCCTAACCTTTGTCCGGCTTCGCGCCAGCTCAGGGGCTGGTGTGCCCCCGAAACTGGTTTGAGCCGGGCTATGCACAGTGAGCACCGGGGTGCCACTTGCAATCACCTTCCTTTCAGCCCTGCCTACCTGGGATACACAAACCCTGTCTGGGACGGTGCTAACACCGCCCTCGACAGGAAACCCTTTGTCCAAGCTCCCCTTGCTGGAAGGTCCCCCAGCAGCAGGAGGTCAGACTTGTGTCTGGTGGCAGCATCCATTTTGTGATGCTGAGGCTTGAGTCAACTTTAACCGGGGTTCAAGGTTACTTCCATGTCGTGTCCCTCTAAAAGGGGGGAATGATAACCCCGTCACCAGGACTGGCGAGGGGTTCGTATTCCCATTCGTATGACACCTTACTCGACATGTATAGGTGAGGTGAGGCCAAAGTTAGCAATTGCATTAAAAGTAGTTGGCCCGCGTCACCATGGAACGGCTATTAGGACTTGGTTCCGCAAGCCGTCGACGGGCTCAGCTCGCGCCAGAGCACCGTCCCACATGATCCCCTGCACTCGGCCTTCAGGATTGATAAGGCCTGCTATAGGAGTGACTGATAGGAATCCATGTGTCCATTTTAGGGTTTAGGTGTAGGAATACTACACCTACAGCAACGGGTGATTACACCACGTGGCCCCAGCTGTCGTGCAGCCAGTTGTGTCAGATTTGGGCGGCCATTCCAGGGGTGGCATAATACATGCTTCAGCCCCTGGTAGGCCCTGGGTACACCGATGCCCTGGATACCTGTGGTATGCTGAGACAGGGACTGACAAGGCGGCCCAGTTCCAATTAGTGGATGCACCTAACGTACAGGTGTGTTAATTTCGAGAGAGAACAGCTAGGCTGTGGGTCTGATTGGCAGGCCCACAGCCGGAGAAAGTCGTAAACCAATGAAGCAAAAGCAAAAAATCTGGGTGATCATAGGATTGCAGACCCTACTCTCCTACACTGAGCATCCTTTTTGTTCATTGTCACATATGACAGCACCTACATGTGCGTGAGTTCAGGATGTGCGCTTACAAAAACCTCTTGTGTTCGATGTAATAAACTATAATGTGCCCCACGTGTAATTAGAATCTAGGCCACATACAGGGCAGAAATGACAACCGACTTTCCTCTTAGTTTATTAATAGCATTGTCCTCTCTCGGAGGTAGGAACGAATCCCAATTTCGATTTAAAAACTAGGACTTTCTATAAATACTTCTTGCTGCAGAGATGCAATCTGATGTACCAAGGTGAAATGCTTTTGCATGTTAAAGAAAGATGCCTTCTTGAATTTTGAACTCTATCAAAAGACCAGCAGTCCTTATTGGAGATAGGTGCAGATATGCAATAAAAAGACAGGCTCAGTGGCAGAATACAATTGTACGGTTCAAGGATGCAAATAAGGAAAAATAAGTCAAACAATCGTTGTGTTGAAAACTTTTGTAATATCTTAAATACAAAAACGTGATGTGCCAGGTGTCCCACGCGAAGAACAGAATGAAAAAGATACAATGTAGGACGCTGATACAGACAGCACACAAAATAATTCACGTTTCCAAAACTAAAGCAAACCATTACATAGAAAAATTGTCAAACGAAAGCGAATGTATGACCTTTCAACGCATCCATTCTCTACGCATGGCTTTACAACAGGATAGTTACAACGACCGCATTGCTACCACGCGTTACATTACATCGCAAGTCGCATCAACGACTTGCTGTATGGGGTGCACTGGACTTAGGAATAGTATTAATTACTATTCCTACTCCAGTTTGTGCAACAGCAGGGAAGGTGTTGGATTTAAAATCCAACACATTCCCTGGTGTTGCATGCCCCCTACAGGAAGGTAGTTGATACGACTTGCGATGTAACAGCACGCGTGGTAACAACGTGGTCGTTGTAACCACTGCGTTGTAAAACCATGTGTTGTGGAAACAGCGTTGTAAACGCTGTTTCCCACGAAAACAAGCCCTAGTGTTAAAGGAATCAAGTAGCTGGTTTGCTTGTCTAAGTCAATTACATTTTGACCCCCTCTATAGTATAGGGTCTCAGCAGGACCAACAGAATGTGGGGACACCTGATGGTATCTGGGATAATTACAACCAGTGTTCACATCAACCAAAAGTGACAAAAAGAGGAAGGGTACTCACATGGGGCACCTCGGATGGGAACCACAGGCAGGCCCCTTGGTGTAGGGGTGCCTCCCTGTCACATGCAGGCGCGCAACGCCCATAGGACTTAAAGGGCTTCAGCTCCCGCGTCATGTGTGTCAGCCCGGGCTGAGACAGCTTCCCGGGCACACACAGGCAGTTTTTGAGCTGCTGTCTTATTGCAGCGGCACCCGAGTACTTCACAGGTCTTTGAAAGACCATTTACTTGTTAACAAGGCTTTGTTGTTTTTCACCCCTTCTTGGAGCCCCTGCATCTCCAATCTGCCTATTGCTGGAAGAATTAGTCCCGCCGAAATTTTTATTACCCCTCCCACTCCCCCCCAAAATGTATTGTGCTTCTGGTCACGGGGTCTCTGTAAAACGACTGTCTTAGTGACTTTTTAATGTCCATTCGCAAAACAGTCCAGTAGCTTCAGATTATAGTAGGCTGGTTGGCGGCCACCGTGGTTGAGGGGTCAAAAATTGAATGATCAGAGAAAGAGAGATCTTCTTTGTCACCCACTTGATCATCAGCTTGTGGTGAATTGATGGACAGTATGGGGAGCTTGACTTGCCCTGCTGTGTCTGATTTCAGGCACCTTTCAGTGGCAACTAGCCCAAAGCTGGAATTTGGACTGGCGCCTAGAGAACGTTCAGTTTGAAAAGGGAGCTATATTACTAAACAAGCATTTGCAATGCAATCAGTCTCGCCTTTGGGACCTTACATGTATTGAGCTATGCAGCACATTAGCCTGGGTGCTGAAACATCTACTGTTCTTTAACATGGAGGGAAAGTAAGCACCAAACTACGTGACACACCAGGTATGGGAACACATGGAGAGAAATATTGCCTTTCAGCGGAAAATGGTATAGTCCAAAGCTCTGTCTTTAATATAAAATCAGGGTCTTCGGTGCTCATATCACTGAAAATACAAGATTTGAAAAAAATATTATTGTCTACGGGTGCTCGTGGAAGACAATTTCAATGGACTGGAATCTAGAGAATGCTAAAGTGATTCTGGTATTTTACTGACCGCTGCTGATCGTTTTCTATCAAGAAAGTTAAATAGAGGCAGTTGCCAGACATTTTTAAAAATGTCCCTCAGCAGAAAGCAATTCTGGTATTTTATGGACCTCTACTGGTCGTTTTCTATCAAGACAGTTAAATAGAGGCAGTTGAACAGAAAAAAAGTCCCTAAGCGGAAGCAGACATGTCCTAGGGCTGATCTCCAGAGCCCACAAAGTACATACACATATAAGTATATACTAAAGTATATACAAGAGGTCTCGAACTCTCGACCTAATAAACAAAAAACATCCACGGCTTTAAAAGGAGGGGTTTGCAGACCTAAAGCGATGCTTAGAAGGACACATTGCACCTCTCACTTGTGCTGTCCCCTCCACTCATATTATGCGCGTCCCTTTTGCTCACATGCATGTGCCTCATTTCCAGCAGAGTTCCCATTATCACGGATTATCAGGGGTGGAGTGATGATCAGAGATGCTTGTGCTTCACCCCCAAGTGTTTCGCAGCACCGTTCAAGCTGTGGGGCTTACTATGCGCCTGCCATCACCGCTGCTTCCGTCCCCCTGCCTCGGATAGTGGGTACGTCTGACGCATGAACTGATAACACAGATGTTCAAAGCCATGAGGACCAATAGGAACAAGGCTTTTAACCATCCGAAGGTGAAATGTACGCAGGTGCCAAGTACTAGGCCAAATGGATACTGAGCTGACAATGGTTCTTTAGGTACTGGAGCACAGTACACACTGGCTTAGCGATGGGTCTTTATGTACTGGAGCACAGTGGGCATTGGCCTGGCAATGGTGCTTTACATACTAGAGCACAGCGAGTACTGTGCTAGTGATAGGTCTTTACATACTGGAGCACAGCGAGCACTGTGCTAGTGTTGGTGCTTTATGTACTGGAGCACAGCGGGCACTGGCCCGGTGATGGTTCTTTACATACTGGCATACTGGAGCAGAGCGGGCACTGGCCTGGTGATTGTTCTTTACGTACTGGAGCACAGCGGGCACTGACCTGGTGATTGTTCTTTACGTACTGGAGCGCAACGGACATTGGCCGGGCAATGATGCTTTACATACTGGAGCACAGCAGGCACTGGCCTGGTGATGGTTCTTTATTTACTTGAGGTCAGTGGGCACTGGCCAGCCAATGGTGCTTTACATACTGGAGCACGGCGGACATTGGCCGGGCAATGATGCTTTACATACTGGAGCACAGCGGACACTAGCCTGGTGATCTTTCTTTACATACTGGAGCACAGCGAGCACTGTGCTAGTGATGGTGCCCTATGTACTGGAGCACAGCGGGCACTGGCCCGGTGATGGTTCTTTACATACTGGCATACAGGAGTACAGAGGGCACTGGCCTGGTGATTGTTCTTTACGTACTGGAGCACAGCGGGCACTGGTCTGGTGATTGTTCTTTACGTACTGGAGCACAGCGGGCACTGGCCTGGTGATTGTTCTTTACGTACTGGAGCACAGCGGGCACTGGCCTGGTGATTGTTCTTTACGTACTGGAGCACAACTGGTACTGGCCTAGTAATGGGTCTTTATTTACTTGAGGTCAGTGGGCACTGGCCAGCCAATGGTGCTTTACATACTGGAGCACAGCAAGCACTGTGCTAGTGATGGGTCTTTACATACTGGAGCACAGCGGACACTAGCCTGGTGATCTTTCTTTACATACTGGACCACAGCGAGCACTGTGCTAGTGATGGTGCTTTATGTACTGGAGCACAGCGGGCACTGGCCCGGTGATGGTTCTTTACATACTGGCATACTGGAGTACAGCGGGCACTGGCCTGGTGATTGTTCTTTACGTACTGGAGCACAGCGGGCACTGGTCTGGTGATTGTTCTTTACGTACTGGAGCACAGCGGGCACTGGTCTGGTGATTGTTCTTTACGTACTGGAGCACAACGGGTACTGGCCTAGTAATGGTGCTTTACATACTGGAGCACAGCAGGCACTGGCCTGGTGATGGTTCTTTATTTACTTGAGGTCAGTGGGCACTGGCCAGCCAATGCTGCTTTACATACTGGAGCACAGCGGACATTGGCCGGGCAATGATGCTTTACATACTGGAGCACAGTGGGCACTGGCCTGTTGATGGTTCTTTACGTACTGGAGCACAGAGGGCACTGGCCTGGCAATGGTGCTTTACATAGTGGAGTACAGCGGACACTGAGGTGGCAATGGTGCTTTACGTACTCGGCACAGTAGATACTGGCCTGATGATGGTGCTTTACATACTGATTAGTGCTATAATTACCCAACCAATGAGCTCCAATCAGGCCAAAACCGGTCTTGGGTTGCTTGTTTTCTGGTTCAGTGAGGATTTGGCCTGGCAGTTCGGGCCAGACTGTTCCTATTGGAGCAGGGTCAAGAATGATTTGCATACGGCTGGGTCCAAACGAGGTGGCATGGTGTGCAAAATAACAATGGTTTGAGAATGTGTCCCAGAGCAATTATCAGTGGCTAAGATTAATTCAAACATTCCATCCATTACCTTTTTGTATACTTCAGTGCGACGCCCTAGGTGCGATGAATATGCCCAGAGGTGGGTACCATGCTCACTGTGCCACTGGAACCAAGCTGCATCCGAGCGACTAGTCCCAATCATGGCAAAACCTGTGTTGGGTTGCTTGTGTTCTGGTTCAGGGAGGACCTGGTCCGGCAGTTTGGCTAGACTGTTCCTACTGGAGTGAGGCCACGACTGTTTTGCATATAGCTGCATTCGACCTGAGGCGACATGGTGTGCAAAGTAACGATAGACTGGGACGCTGCCTGAATAATTACCAGAGGCTGACGAGCATTTCAGTCATCTCTTTTTTGTACATTGCAAAAAGGACACCGGTGGCTAAGTCATATGCTTGTTTTATTCTTCTCTTGCCATACTGCACAGGATCAGGGATGCTGTACAGGATTGCTAAAAAAACACAGTGTCAAAGGGGTAAGTTCCAAAAGTGAGACCCCATTGGCTTAGCCAATCTTCGATTTTGTTTTTTCTTCAATTATAAAGACTTCAATGGAGCGTCGTAGACTTTAATATTAAGTCATTTTCTGTTACAGCTATTAAATATATTTTTATCCATTTTACATTATTTCAATACCTGTATATTTTTCCGCAAAAAGATGCCTTTTTTAAAAATAAATACTTTTGCCTAAGTTGTCTGTATGCTATATTTGGAAGATCTACCTAACATGTTTTTTGGGCCAGAACACAAAATGCTAAAATCATCTAGTAATTTTACTTCAGACAGTTGCATTACATTAAATTGTATTTAATTGACTCTGATGAGGCCCTGAGTGCGTTTGCAAATGGTTAGTATAAAAGGTAGCACACTCTGACGTCTTTGAGCCTGGTGTCTGCTTGCAAGCTGAAGCCCTAGCATCTTCACTTTGGCCTCAAAGAGTTCTGCTGCCCGAGTCCAGAAGAAAGAAGACTATGTCGACCAACAGAGATCACAAACGTGCTTTCTTCACGCAGCTCTCAGTACATTCTAGGATTTGGTCAAGGCGAGTGAACCGACAGGCTCGCCTTCAGGCCCCGGCGTCCCACAAACCATCAAGAACATCCTCCTATCGAAAGGGAACTCTTTACACAGATTGTGAGGTCCATAGAGGCCTGATGGTGCAGTCCCTAGGTGTTGAGACAAACTAACCCCCATGTAGAATGTGCAGCCCCTATGTATTGAGACTGACGGTCCTTGTCCAGATCGTGAAGCCCCTACGTGTTGAGGCTGAAGGCTTTTGCCCAGATCCCAGTTTCTAGGTGCTGTGACTACAGTTCTGTTCAGAATGTGCAGCCCCTTGGTGCTGAAGCTGAAGATCTTTGTCCAGATTCGCAGTACCTGGATGTTGGGGGTGATGGTGCAGCCCCTTGGTGTTGAGGGGGAAGGTCTTTGTCCAGAGTATGCAGCCTCTAAGGGTTCAGTACTAAAGGTCTTTATACAGACTGTGCAGCCCCTAGTCGATGAGCCTGAAAGACTTTGTCCAGATTGTGCAGCCTGTACGTGTTGAGACTTAAGGTATTTGTCCGCATCAATCAGTCCCTGGGTGTTGCGACTGGAGGTCTGATCTGCTGGTGCTGTCACTGGGTGTTGCGACCGGAGGTCTGATCTGCTGGTTCTGTCCCTGGGTGTTGCGGCCGGAGGTCTGATCTGCTGGTGCTGTCCCTGGGTGTTGCGACCGGAGGTCTGATCTGCTGGTGCTGTCCCTGGGTGTTGCGACCGGAGGTCTGATCTGCTGGTTCTGTCCCTGGGTGTTGCGGCCGGAGGTCTGATCTGCTGGTTCTGTCCCTGGGTGTTGCGACCGGAGGTCTGATCTGCTGGTGCTGTCACTGGGTGTTGCGGCCGGAGGTCTGATCTGCTGGTTCTGTCCCTGGGTGTAGCGACCGGAGGTCTGATCTGCTGGTGCTGTCCCTGGGTGTTGCGACCGGAGGTCTGATCTGCTGGTTCTGTCCCTGGGTGTTGCGACCGGAGGTCTGATCTGCTGGTTCTGTCCCTGGGTGTTGCGACCGGAGGTCTGATCTGCTGGTGCTGTCACTGGGTGTTGCGGCCGGAGGTCTGATCTGCTGGTTCTGTCCCTGGGTGTAGCGACCGGAGGTCTGATCTGCTGGTGCTGTCCCTGGGTGTTGCGACCGGAGGTCTGATCTGCTGGTGCTGTCCCTGGGTGTTGCGACCGGAGGTCTGATCTGCTGGTGCTGTCCCTGGGTCTTGCGACCGGAGGTCTGATCTGCTGGTGCTGTCCCTGGGCCTTGCGACTGGAGGTCTGATCTGCTGGTGCTGTCACTGGGTGTTGCGACCGGAGGTCTGATCTGCTGGTTCTGTCCCTGGGTGTTGCGACCGGAGGTCTGATCTGCTGGTTCTGTCCCTGGGTCTTGCGACCGGAGGTCTGATCTGCTGGTGCTGTCCCTGGGTCTTGCGACTGGAGGTCTGATCTGCTGGTGCTGTCCCTGGGTCTTGCGACCGGAGGTCTGATCTGCTGGTGCTGTCCCTGGGTGTTGTGACCGGAGGTCTGATCTGCTGGTGCTGTCCCTGGTTCTTGCGACCGGAGGTCTTGTCTGCTGGTGCTGTCCCTGGGTCTTGCAACTGGAGGTCTGATCTGCTGGTGCTGTCCCAGGGTGTTGCGGCCGGAGGTCTGATCTGCTGGTGCTGTCCCTGGGTCTTGCGACCGGAGGTCTGGTCTGCTGGTGCTGTCCCTGGGTGTTGCGACTGGAGGTCTGATCTGCTGGTGCTGTCCCTGTGTCTTGAAGCTGTAGTCCATTGCCTAGAGTGTATAACCCTTAGGTGTTGAGAATGAGGGTCTTTATCCACCCTGTGCAGCCCCTCGGTGGTGAAGCTGAAGATCTTTGTGCAGATGTGCAGTCAGTAGGTGTTAAGACTGATGGTCTGTTCAGACTGTGCAGCCCCCAGGAGTTGAGACTGATGGTTTTTCTAGATTCTGCAGCACCTACGTCTTGAGACTGAATGTCTCCAATTAGATTCTGCAGCCTATATGAGTTGACGCTGAAGGTCTATTCAGACTGTGCAGCCCCTATGTGTTGAGACTGAGGGTCTTTGTCTAGACTGTGAAGCCCCTGAGTGTTGATACTGAAGGCTTCTGTCTAGACTGTGAAGCCCCTGAGTGTTGACCCTGAAGGCCTCTGTCTAGATTGTGAAGCCCCTGAGTGTTGACCCTGAAGGCCTTTGTCCAGATTAGGCAGCCCCTGAGTGTTGACACTGAAGGCCTTTGTCTAGACTGTGAAGCGCCTGAGTGTTGACACTGAAGGCCTCTGTCCAGTTTGTGAAGTCCCTGAGTGTTGAAACAGAAGGCCGTTGTCTAGATTGTGAAGCCCTTGAGTGTTGACACTGAAGGCCGTTGTCTAGATTGTGAAGCCCTTGAGTGTTGACACTGAAGGCCTTTGTCCAGATTGTGCAGCCCCTGATTGTTGACACTGAAGGCCTTTGTCTAGATTGTGCAGCCCCTGAGTGTTGACACTGAAGGCCTTTGTCCAGATTATGCAGCCCCTGAGTGTTGACACTGAAGGCCTTTTTCGAGATTGTGCAGCCCCTGAGTGTTGACACTGAAGGCCTTTTTCGAGATTGTGCAGCCCCTAGCTATTGAGAATAAAGGTTTTTCAGGATTGTGCAGCCTCTATGTGTTCAGATTGAAGGCCTTTGTCCACGCTATAAAGCCCCATGATAATGACACCAACATATAAAGATTGCGAAGGTCATAGGTTTAAAAACTACGGCACAGATTTACAAAGAGTTTACATCGGGTTTGCGTTACATTTTTCAAACAGACCTGACACAAAATCCACGTGGTGATTTCTTCTGATTTGTAACCAGCACAGTGGAGCTGAATGTACTGCCTTGCTTTACATTAAGGAGGCATTCCATCTGTGATGCATGTGTGTTCGCATGCACCCACCCACGGATTTTGATGCAAATCCGTATCTACAAAGACTTGAACATACAGATTTGAGCCATAATCCAGCAAATCCCTGAGTCTGAGATCTTTGCCCATGTTCTGCATCCTGCACTATACATATGTATAGGAAATTGCCTTAAAGCATAGTTTTTGTACAGGCACGGACTCCTTCCTGCACAAAATCATGCTGCTTAACGTGCACTATGGCACAAGGGTGCCTGCGTTGACACTTGGCTGCAGTAAATCCGCCAGTGCAGCTAGAGAACAGACTTTAGCCACTTCTTTGTAAATATCGTGCAGTTCTACTCTCTCCAGTTGACACAATGCAGTGCAGCAACATTTCTTGCTGCCAAGTGGTACACAAAAGCTTTGTAATTCTGTGCCTTCATTCTTTGTCCAGATTGAGCAGCCCCTAGAGGCTTGGACTTGGGTGAGCGTCTAGATTGTGCAGTCGTCAGAAGCTTGGACTTGAGTCTTTGTACAGACTGTTCATCTCCTAGGAGCTAGGACGTGAATCTTTGCATAGTTTTTGCAGCGCCTAGGGGGTTGTGGCGGAAGGTCTTTGGCATGACTAGATAGCCCTTAGGAAATGAGAACAAAGACAAATTCAGATTACGAAGGTCGTAGGTTTAAGGACTACATTTTTGGACCAGATTGCAAAACCTCTAGGCACACAGATTTGAGTCTTCTTCCAGATTGTGCAGCCCCTTGGAGCTAGGACTTGAGTATGTGTCCAGATTGTGCAGCCCCTAGGAGCTAGGACTTGAGTATGTGTCCAGATTGTGCAGCCGTTAGGAGCTAGGACTTGAATATATGAACAGATTGTGGAGCCCTAGGAGCTAGTACTTGAGTCTTTATTCAAATTGTGCAGCCCTAGGAGCTAGTACTTGAGTCTTTATCCAAATTATGCAGCCCTAGGATTTAGGACTTGAGTGTTTGTTTAGATTGTGTAGCCCTTGGAGCAGAATGTGAGTGTTTGTCCAGTTTGTGCAGCACATAGGTGATAGCACTCGAGTCTTTACACAGTTTGCACAGCCACTAGGATCTAGGACTTGAGTGTTTGTCCAGATTGTGCAGCCCTAGGAGCTAGGACTTGATTGTCCAGATTGTGCAGCACATAGGTCATAGGACTTGAGTCTTTGCACAGTTTTTGCAACCACTAGGAGTTAGGGTCTTTGTTCAGATTTTGCAGCCCTAAGAGCTGGGACTTGAATGTTTGTCCAGATTTTGCAGCCCCTAGGAGCTAGGACTTGAGTGTTTGTCCAGATTGTGCAGCACATAGGTGATAGGACTTGAGTCGTTGCACAGTTTGTGCAGCCCCTATGAGCTAGGATTTGAGTATTCATCCAGATTGTGCAACCATAGGAGCTAGGATCCGAGTGTTTGCCCAGATCGCGCAGCCCCTGAGAGCTAGGTGTGAGAAGTTGGCCTGGCATATGCTGTCCACTAGTTATAGTGGGCACCTTGCACCAGTCCAAACAACCCTTATTGATGATTAGGTTTAAAACAACCTTTATTGAAAGCAATCCTAGTGGTAGCTATGGAGAGCAGCCTTCAGGCTAAGTCTTGAAGGAGTATAAAGCAGCTTGGGTTACCAGATTATAACCTCTTGAATAACTAAATGAAAGAAGAACCACACAAGGTATATATATAAAATATATGTATTTATTTCTAAACACTCTCTACTATACTCTTTATGAGATTAGAGAGCAAGGCACACAATAATACAGTTCTAAAACAACAGTATATAGCACAATATACAATGGGCCCCGGGGGAGACCAAACCATATATTAAGAAAGTGGTATAAAAACCACGGCTTGACTAGACACAGTGCCAAGAGCAGGTAGAATCGCTGGGTCCCCAGGGAACCACCCAAGGTAGTGACACAGGGGACCCACGGGGGATGCGCGCAGTGTGAGAACACAGCCGCGAGCTCCGTACAATCCTATGGGAAAGTAGCGGTTGGAATTTTAGAGTTTAAGGACACTTAGGAGAGGACTTGGAGCAAACCCTTTAAGACTTAGAAGGTTCTAAGGCCAGCACCCACGTGAGCACTGGAGTACTCGTGATACCTAACCCAGGGAAGACGGGTGCATAGGTGTCAAATGGTGTCGGGAATCTTCAATGTCGTCAATGGAGAGTTGCTGCAAAGTGCTGCTGCCGTGGAAAGGAGAAGTGTCCGGTGTGATCCGAGCCTGGATCGAAGATGTGAAGAACCTGAAAGCAGAGGGGATAGAGTCTGGGTCACTTGCCAGTGACCAGGGGCACGATAGACGAATACCCACCGATGTCGGGTGTTTCAGGTGCAATGAGGTGATGCTTGACTCCACTGCCACGGAGACCAGGAGGCGTCGACAATGGCCACTGTCTGCAGGTGAGCTGTCCCATGAAGGATGTCGAGTGCTGGGGGGGTCAGTGCCCGGATTGGAGACCAACAAGCCTTGGCAACGGCAACCCACGGGGTGAGAGTAAAATGGCTTCGGTGTGGACCAGCAAGGTCCTGTGGACTCCCCAAGCGATGGAGAGTCAGGGCACGCCTGGAGCAACCAGGTAAGCCCATTGAAAGTCAAAGTACCCTTTTTAGGGACCCACAAGTCGACGGACAAGGGATCGTGAAGGGACCTCGAGAGGAATCACTAAATACCAGCCCATGGGTCACTCGAGGAGTGTAGGCCAGTAATCTTCAGTGGAATCACTGCTCGGGGTCTGGACTACAAGTAGCTCAAAGCACAGCCTCAGGGATCGTCAAGAAGCATATGCTGCTGCAAATGTGCACGGTGTCCAGGGGTTCGGGTGCACGGTCCCCACAAGGGCTTTGGATCTCAGGGTTGCTGAGCACGGATCGGCCTTGGGGAAGCTTGGAAACTCACCTCCTGTGTTGCAAAGTCTTCGGAGTCCTTCAGGAGCTGCGTAGTTGCAAACCGGACAGATGGTGCCTGCCTTGCAGGGGAGTAACTCCTTTACTCCAAGGGAGATTCTTCGGTCACCCAACGTCGTGTAGATAGTAGAAGTTCTGGGATTCTGTAGCAGAGTTTTGTCCAGGTAAATCTAAAGTCCTGTAGTCAGAGGTTCCTACTTTATACCCAAGGAAGGTGTGGGACAAACTCTGGGGACCCACCTATGGGAGGGTCAGGACAGAGGGGTGGCTACACCCATATCCTTTGTCCAGTTTCGCGCCAGAGCAGGGGCTTGTAGCCCCTGCAACCGGTTTGAGCTGGACTATGCACAGGGACACCAAGGTGCCGATTACGATCCGGCAAAAACCGGGTACGAACCGTCGGACGGAGGCTTTTTTCCGTCCGACTCGTACCCGGTCGTAAAACTTTACAAACATGCAAGTACGATTCGCACGGAAACACCATTTCCGTACGAGTCGTACAAAACACCGACCGACGAAAAGATACATACAAATGGGATCCGGGGAATGCGCGGACGTGACGTCGGGACGCTCTCAGGCCGCGTTTCACGACCTAGGAATTACGATTCGAACCGACAGCAGTCCGGACGGCAATATTTTTACGGCACCCAAAAAGTGCCGGAAAAGCGAAGTACGGCGCGAAACGACCAGAGTAGGTGGCCCGGTAAGCGCCGTACCCCCCCCAGCCCCCGCATGTACGCGCCGTACCCCACCCAGCCCCCGCATGTATGCGCCGTACCCCCCCAGCCCCCGCATGTACTCGCCGTAACCCCCAGCCCCCGCATGTACGCGCCGTACCCCCCCCAGCCCCCGCATGTACGCACCGTACCCCCCCAAGCCACCGCATGTACGTGCCGTACCCCCCCCAGCCCCCGCATGTACGCACCGCACCCCCCCAGCCCCCGCATGTACGCGCTGTACCCCCCCGTGTATGTACACCCGAGTACATGTCGAACCCCGTGTCGAACCCCCCGTGTATGTACACCCGAGTACGTGTCGAACCCCCCGTGTATGTACACCCGAGTACGTGTCGAACCCCCCCGTGTATGTACACCCAAGTACGTGTCGAACCCCCCCGTGTATGTACACCCGAGTACGTGTCGAACTGTACGTGTCGAACCCCCCCGTGTATGTACACCCGAGTACGTGTCGAACCCCCCCGTGTATGTACACCCGAGTACATGTCGAACCCCCCGTGTATGTACACCCGAGTATGTGTCGAACCCCCCGTGTATGTACACCCGAGTACGTGTCGAACCCCCCCGTGTATGTACACCCGAGTACGTGTCGAACTGTACGTGTTGAACCCCCCGTGTATGTACACCCGAGTACGTGTCGAACCCCCCCGTGTATGTACACCCGTGTACGTTCGAGTCGTACCCCCACCCGTGTATGTAGCGCTGGGGGTACGCACCGTACATACACGGGTGGGGGTACGACTCGAACGTACACGGGTGTACATACATGGGGGGGTTTGACACGTACTCGGGTGTACATACACGGGGGGGTTCGACACGTACTCGGGTGTACATACACGGGGGGGTTCGACACGCACTCGGGTGTACATACATGGGGGTACAGCGCGTACATGCTGGGGGGTACGGCGCGTACATACGGGGGCCGGGGGGGGTCACTCGAACGTACGGGGGCCGGGGGGGTTCGGCGCATACATACGGGGGCTGGGGGGGGTCGACTCGAATGTACGGGGGCCAGGGGGGGGGTTCGGCGCGTACAGGGCACCTGTTTGGACGTCTCCATTGTTTGCTATAGGAGTTCGGTGCGGACGGTCTTTTACCCATACGGTTGTACATTCGGACGCCCGGGACGGATCGTGATTCCCCGGTCGGACTTCGCTTTTCACGTTTGTACGGTAAATCGTCCGAGGACGTGTCGGACACATTTTCCGACCCGAGGACGTGTGGGGAATAATTCCCAAGGCGGTTCGTATGGACTTTTTACCATGCGAATCGTGATTGCCAGTTTGTACGGCACTTGTACGATTCGTACGGTAAAAAGACCGGATACGAGTCCTACGGGAATTTTTTTTACCGGATCGTAATTGGCACCCAAATGTGCCCTCAGTGCAGACATCAAAGCACTCTTGGAGTGTACCCACCCAGCCCCAATACATTAAAGCCTGTCTGGGAAGTGGTCACACCTCCCTGTGACAGGAAACCTATTGTCTAGGCCTCCCCTGCCGGAGTTTCATCCAGCAGCAGGAGGGCAGACTCGAATCTGTGGCTGGCAGCATCCATTTTGTGATGCAAGAGTTTGGTTAAGCTGGTACCGGGTGTACCGGTGAAGTCATATTTCTCCCTGTAGTAGGGTGGAATCATACCTCCCCCGCCAGTTACTGGCAGGTAGGTATGATTCCAAGGTGTTTGACGCAAACACGACATGTTTCCATGCAGCCATTCCAAAGTTAGCATTTACCGCAAGTTTATAATGCATGTAAGAGTATATGGTTTGGCTGCATCACAAACAACCCCAGAATAAAGGTTCCAAAGGCTGCAGAGGGGCGCTGCTCATGCATGGGCACCCTCTCACATAAAACCCAACACCCTGCCTTCAGGATCGATAAGGCCTGCCATAGGGGTGACTGATAGGTTTATATGTGCAGTGATATGGGTAGATATAGTGAACCTATATCTAATTAAGGGATGAATACACCACCTTACACAGGCTGCTGTAGCAGACCTGTGGTGTCATTTTGCATGGTCTCCCAGGGGTGGTATAATACATGCTGCAGCCCCTGAGAGGCCTCTGGGGTACCTATGCCCCGGGTATATAGTATACCATATACTAGGGACTTATAAGGGCACCCCAGAATCCAATCTGTGGTGTACCTAAAGTACATGCAATCAATTTTAGGGAGCAAGCAGATAGACTGGGGTCCTGATTAACAGTCCCAGTCAAACTATGTCGAAAACCAGCAAAAAAACAGGCAAAAAGTGAGGGTAACCATGCAGTCAGATTCTACCTTCCTACACATGACTCTTGAGGGAGTACATTTTTTTGCAGAGGAGTTTGGTTTCCTTTAAGTTTCATTTTTCCTTTGAAAGTATATGTCTGCATATTTCTGAAAAATATGAATTCGTTTTCATCATTAGTGTCTTGTTGAAGGCACTTGGACTGCTTGGACTCCCACTCTGACTACGTTTGTGAGCCTGAAACTTTCCCGAGTCCAACTCAGACAGCCATGTTTAAAATAAATGTTCTACATTACCCGCCAGGGCCTATTATTTGTTTGTGTGAGACTGGGAGTGTATAACGTGCTTAACTTTGCGTGTGACATTGCCTGAAATCTTCCTGAGTCCAACGCCCAGGTTTAAAAATCACTTCACTTGACCTATTACTTGGTGCGTTATACACATAGTACATCGGTTACAAAATGGCGGCAGTCGGGCCGGTAGTGGTGTAAACATTGAAATTCACGGACATTTAAGACTTTGTCTTTAAGTTAACATTTTATCTCAGACAGACTGAGATGAAATGTTAACCTAAAGACAAAGGGGTATATTTACAAGCCCCTGTCACTAGGGACTTAAAGGGTACCCCAGAATCCAATCTGTGGTGTACCTAAAGTACATGCAATCAATTTAGAGAGGAAGCAGCTAGGATGGGGCCCTAGATAGCAGGGTCCCAGCCAGACTAAAGTCGGAAAACAGTGAAACATCCACAAAAAGTGGGGGTAACCATAAGAAGCAGATCCTACTCTCCTACACTAGGACTTGAGTTTTTGTCCAGACTGAGCAGCCCTAGGGGCAAGGGCTTGAGTGTTTGTCGAAATTGTGCTGCACATAGGTGATAGGACTTGAGTCTTGAAACAGTTTGTGCAGCCCCTGGGAGCTAGAACTTGAGGCTTTGTCCAGATTGTGCAGCACTAGGAGCTAGGACGTGAGTGTTTGTCCAGATTGTGCAGCACATAGGTGATAGGACTTGAGTAGTTGCACAGTTTGGCGGGTGGGAGGACTGCTTAGCGCATGTGTGGCCGAATTTAGCGCTCTAAAATGACTGCATACCTGAACTCAGCGCTATACAAGACTTATTAGTAAACATATACACGAGACACCAGAGGCGCAACTAGAGCCAAATTGGGAGGACTGCTTAGCGCATGTGTGGCCGAATTTAGCGCTCTAAAATGACTGCATACCTGAACTCAGCGCTATACAAGACTTCTTAGTAAACATATACACGAGACACCAGAGGCGCAACTAGAGCCAAATTTGGGGGGGGGCTAAGAAAAAATTTCGGGGGGGGGGCTGAATCCTTAAGCAATAGTCAGAATGGAGCTGCAGGGGCTCTTAGAAGGGGTGAAACAACAGCGAGGCCTCATTAACATCCAAATGGTCTTTTAAAGACCTGTGAAGTGCTCGGGTGCGGCCTTGTGTGCGCCGGGAATCTGTCTCCTCCCGGGCTGCCACACACGACGGGGGGGGCTGAAGCCCTTTGAGTCCAATGGGTGTTGCGCGCCTGCGAGACACGCATAAGAAGTGAGGGTTAAATGGCTTCCTGGTGGCAGCTTCGAGTTTAAGATTCCTGAACAATGCCAGACATTACAGGATTGCTGGATTGGGGTAACGCGACGAGGCGCCCTGAAGCACGCAATGAGCACTCGCCACAAAAAGGGAACACGTTCTGAGGAACATATTAAAAGAGGGAAACGTGAAGATTGGTGATGTGATAAGGGATTTAACAATGTGTCACTGAGAATCTCCTTCCCAGGGAAAACATGTGTTCTCTGGCAAAACTACTGCCCGGACCTCAGTTTCAATCTGGCGCCCTGCGTAACAATCCCAGCTCCGGCACTAGACCAACCAGTCGTGTGATCTGGGGCACATCACTCTGTGCCCTGCTTGAAATTCTAAATGTGAAAAACGACAATGTGCTGTCTAGTAGTGTTTCAGCTCCTCGTCTCTTCTGTGTCCCGACTAAACCGGTCTCCCGGGGTACCCCCACACACCATCCTGCTCCTGCTGCAATAAAAATGTTCTCTCTGCAGCCCCGCGCTGCCCCTCGAGGCCTGTCATCTTTATATGAAATACCTGAAGCAAGTAAAGGGCTATTAGTTCTATAAGTACGCTCACGCCCAGAGCAAATGCTCTCGAAAGATGCGTGAGACTTGTTTATTTATAATCCCTGGTGCCCACGGCTGTTTGAACCATGCCATTCACTTTCGATAACCGGGTGAATAAAGCTTACGCTGCCTTTTTATGTCCCGGGCAGACTCATTACGGCTGTTTGTAGTGAAAACGATGACACGGCTGAACGAGAGGGGCGAGAAAGCACAACGCCGCGCGCGCTCGGTTTCACTGGAGATATGGAGGGTATAAAATCGCTCATTAATCGGTGCGACTTCACAGAGCTAAAAAAACAATAATGAAAATAACAGGCTCGCTGGGAGGAGGGGGGAGAGAGACAGAGAAAGAGAAGGGAAATATAGGAGGAGAGGGAGAGAAAAGGAGAGGAGGAAAAGAATCAAATGGATCGAGCAAGGGAAGCAAGAGAAAAAGAGAGACTGCGATAAGGAGACAAGAGAGAGGAGGGAGAAGTGAATGGGGAGGGAATGAAAGAGCAGGAGAACGCGGAGAAGGTGAAAGATTTGTCCAAACCAAGCGCGACAATCAGCCGAGGGGCCGCCGCAGCAAAACAAGGCTCAGTCAGACACATGTGAAAATCCCGCAACATGGCCGCCATTCATAAACGTCAATCGGGTAATTAACAACACTTTTGTTCAAAAGCAAACCCGCGCAGCAGGATTTGGCGCCGAGTGTTTCTTCCCTCTCTCTCTCCCTACCCGATTGGAAATTCAGCACCATGCTTTGGCCTTTCTAAAAGTGATCAAGCGGTGGGGCTGCAGGGCGATTATCAGCTCTTGCTTTGGTTATCTGCAGGAAACATTATTCCTGACGCCGCTCTCCCACAGGTGCCTTTGTGAGATAGAAAAGACACGTGGCGCCAAAGCGGAGTATAAAGGACTCTTCCTCCGGGGCCACTTTCTGAGGAAAGAAAAACATCTACTCTCGCAGCCTCGGCGGGAAAAATACGGGTTCCGCAGCGACTGGGGTTTTTCTGGTGATTGGAGACTCTACATGCCTCGGTAGAGAAGCCACAGGCCTCTTGAACAAGGAGATCAGGTGAGGGAGCAACACCGGGACACCACCGCCTTTCTCCGAGGCAGAGCAGAAATGCCTCGGAAAAGGCAGCGTCCTTTTCGGATTCGGGGGCGTGTTTTGCTGTTGTCTCCTCCCTGAGACTTTTCGCAAAAAACACGCCCCCCGATCCGAAAAGGACGGGGCCTAATCGGAGTGACTGACCTCTTCTCCAGTGGCTGGCCAGCATTTACGAGGCCAGCCAATGGAGAACAGGGGAGAAGAGGGGCGGGTTCAAGCCCCTCTTCTCCAAGTCATTATCTCTCGCGAGCGAGACTGCGCAAGCGCAGCCTTCGCTAGCCGAGACCTAAAAATCACTTCACTTGACCTATTACTTGGTGCGTTATACACATAGTACATCGGTTACAAAATGGTCTTGTGGACTCCCCAAGCGATGGAGAGTCAGGGCACGCCTGGAGCAACCAGGTAAGCCCATTGAAAGTCAAAGTACCCTTCTTAGGGACCCACAAGTCGACGGACAAGGGATCGTGAAGGGACCTCGAGGGGAATCACAAAATACCAGCCCATGGGTCACTTGAGGAGTGTAGGCCAGTAATCTTCAGTGGAATCACTGCTCGGGGTCTGGACTACAAGTAGCTCAAAGCACAGCCTCAGGGATCGTCAAGAAGCATATGCTGCTGCAAATGTGCACGGTGTCCAGGGGTTCGGGTTGCACGGTCCCCACAAGGGCTTTGGATCTCAGGGTTGCTGAGCACGGATCGGCCTTGGGGAAGCTTGGAAACTCACCTCCTGTGTTGCAAAGTCTTTGGAGTCCTTCAGGAGCTGCGTAGTTACAAACTGGACAGATGGTGCCTGCCTTGCAGGGGAGTAACTCCTTTACTCCAAGGGAGATTCTTCGGTCATCCAACGTCGTGTAGATAGTAGAAGTTCTGGGATTCTGTAGCAGAGTTTTGTCCAGGTAAATCTAAAGTCCTGTAGTCAGGGGTTCCTACTTTATACCCAAGGAAGGGGTGGGACAAACTCTGGGGATCCACCTATGGGAGGGTCAGGACAGAGGGGTGGCTACACCCATATCCTTTGTCCAGTTTCGCGCCAGAGCAGGGGCTTGTAGCCCCTGCAACCGGTTTGAGCTGGACTATGCACAGGGACACCAAATGTGCCCTCAGTGCAGACATCAAAGCACTCTTGGAGTGTACCCACCCAGCCCCAATACATTAAAGCCTGTCTGGGAAGTGGTCACACCTCCCTGTGACAGGAAACCTATTGTCTAGGCCTCCCCTGCCGGAGTTTCATCCAGCAGCAGGAGGGAAGACTCAAATCTGTGGCTGGCAGCATCCATTTTGTGATGCAAGAGTTTGGTTAAGCTGGTACCGGGTGTACCGGTGAAGTCATATTTCTCCCTGTAGTAGGGTGGAATCATACCTCCCCCGCCAGTTACTGGTGGGTAGGTATGATTCCAATGTGTTTGACACCAAACACGACATGTTTCCATGCAGCCATTCCAAAGTTAGCATTTACCGCAAGTTTATAATGCATGTAAGAGTATATGGTTTGGCTGCATCACAAACAACCCCAGAATAAAGGTTCCAAAGGCTGCAGAGGGGCACTGCTCATGCATGGGCACCCTCTCACATAAAACCCAACACCCTGCCTTCAGGATCGATAAGGCCTGCCATAGGGGTGACTGATAGGTTTATATGTGCAGTGATATGGGTAGATATAGTGAACCTATATCTAAGTAAGGGAAGAATACACCACCTTACACAGGCTGCTGTAGCAGACCTGTGGTGTCATTTTGCATGGTCTCCCAGGGGTGGTATAATACATGCTGCAGCCCCTGAGAGGCCTCTGGGGTACCTATGCCCCGGGTATATAGTATACCATATACTAGGGACTTATAAGGGCACCCCAGAATCCAATCTGTGGTGTACCTAAAGTACATGCAATCAATTTTAGGGAGCAAGCAGATAGACTGGGGTCCTGATTAACAGTCCCAGTCAAACTAAGTCGAAAACCAGCAAAACACCAGGCAAAAAGTGAGGGTAACCATGCAGTCAGATTCTACCTTCCTACACATGACTCTTGAGGGAGTACATCTTTTTGCAGAGAAGTTTGGTTTCCTTTAAGTTTCATTTTTCCTTTGAAAGTATGTGTCTGCATATTTCTGAAACATATGAATTCGTTTTCATCATTAATGTCTTGTTGAAGGCACTTGGACTGCTTGGACTCCCACTCTGACTACGTTTGTGAGCCCGAAACTATCCCGAGTCCAACTCAGACAGCCATGTTTAAAATAAATGTTCTACATTACCCGCCAGGGCCTATTATTTGTTTGTGTGAGACTGGGAGTGTATAACGTGCTTAACTCCCTGAACTTGTGTTTGCGTGTGACATTGCCTGAAATCTTCCTGAGTCCAACGCCCAGGTTTAAAAATCACTTCACTTGACCTATTACTTGGTGCGTTATACACATAGTACATCGGTTACAAAATGGACTTGTGGACTCCCCAAGCGATGGAGAGTCAGGGCACGCCTGGAGCAACCAGGTAAGCCCATTGAAAGTCAAAGTACCCTTCTTAGGGACCCACAAGTCGACGGACAAGGGATCGTGAAGGGACCTTGAGAGGAATCACAAAATACCAGCCCATGGGTCACTCGAGGAGTGTAGGCCAGTAATCTTCAGTGGAATCACTGCTCGGGGTCTGGACTATAAGTAGCTCAAAGCACAGCCTCAGGGATCGTCAAGAAGCATATGCTGCTGCAAATGTGCACGGTGTCCAGGGGTTCGGGTTGCACGGTCCCCACAAGGGCTTTGGATCTCAGGGTTGCTGAGCACGGATCGGCCTTGGGGAAGCTTGGAAACTCACCTCCTGTGTTGCAAAGTCTTTGGAGTCCTTCAGGAGCTGCGTAGTTGCAAACTGGACAGATGGTGCCTGCCTTGCAGGGGAGTAACTCCTTTACTTCAAGGGAGATTCTTCGGTCATCCAACGTCGTGTAGATAGTAGAAGTTCTGGGATTCTGTAGCAGAGTTTTGTCCAGGTAAATCTAAAGTCCTGTAGTCAGGGGTTCCTACTTTATACCCAAGGAAGGGGTGGGACAAACTCTGGGGATCCACCTATGGGAGGGTCAGGACAGAGGGGTGGCTACACCCATATCCTTTGTCCAGTTTCGCGCCAGAGCAGGGGCTTGTAGCCCCTGCAACCGGTTTGAGCTGGACTATGCACAGGGACACCAAATGTGCCCTCAGTGCAGACATCAAAGCACTCTTGGAGTGTACCCACCCAGCCCCAATACATTAAAGCCTGTCTGGGAAGTGGTCACACCTCCCTGTGACAGGAAACCTATTGTCTAGGCCTCCCCTGCCGGAGTTTCATCCAGCAGCAGGAGGGAAGACTCAAATCTGTGGCTGGCAGCATCCATTTTGTGATGCAAGAGTTTGGTTAAGCTGGTACCGGGTGTACCGGTGAAGTCATATTTCTCCCTTTAGTAGGGTGGAATCATACCTCCCCCGCCAGTTACTGGTGGGTAGGTATGATTCCAATGTGTTTGACACCAAACACGACATGTTTCCATGCAGCCATTCCAAAGTTAGCATTTACCGCAAGTTTATAATGCATGTAAGAGTATATGGTTTGGCTGCATCACAAACAACCCCAGAATAAAGGTTCCAAAGGCTGCAGAGGGGCGCTGCTCACGCATGGGCACCCTCTCACATAAAACCCAACACCCTGCCTTCAGGATCGATAAGGCCTGCCATAGGGGTGACTGATAGGTTTATATGTGCAGTGATATGGGTAGATATAGTGAACCTATATCTAAGTAAGGGATGAATACACCACCTTACACAGGCTGCTGTAGCAGACCTGTGGTGTCATTTTGCATGGTCTCCCAGGGGTGGTATAATACATGCTGCAGCCCCTGAGAGGCCTCTGGGGTACCTATGCCCCGGGTATATAGTATACCATATACTAGGGACTTATAAGGGCACCCCAGAATCCAATCTGTGGTGTACCTAAAGTACATGCAATCAATTTTAGGGAGCAAGCAGATAGACTGGGGTCCTGATTAACAGTCCCAGTCAAACTAAGTCGAAAACCAGCAAAACACCAGGCAAAAAGTGAGGGTAACCATGCAGTCAGATTCTACCTTCCTACACATGACTCTTGAGGGAGTAAATTTTTTTGCAGAGGAGTTTGGTTTCCTTTAAGTTTCATTTTTCCTTTGAAAGTATGTGTCTGCATATTTCTGAAACATATGAATTCGTTTTCATCATTAATGTCTTGTTGAAGGCACTTGGACTGCTTGGACTCCCACTCTGACTACGTTTGTGAGCCTGAAACTATCCCGAGTCCAACTCAGACAGCCATGTTTAAAATAAATGTTCTACATTACCCGCCAGGGCCTATTATTTGTTTGTGTGAGACTGGGAGTGTATAACGTGCTTAACTTTGCGTGTGACATTGCCTGAAATCTTCCTGAGTCCAACGCCCAGGTTTAAAAATCACTTCACTTGACCTATTACTTGGTGCGTTATACACATAGTACATCGGTTACAAAATGGCGGCAGTCGGGCCGGTAGTGGTGTAAACATTGAAATTCACGGACATTTAAGACTTTGTCTTTAAGTTAACATTTTATCTCAGACAGACTGAGATGAAATGTTAACCTAAAGACAAAGGGGTATATTTACAAGCCCCTGTCACTAGGGACTTAAAGGGTACCCCAGAATCCAATCTGTGGTGTACCTAAAGTACATGCAATCAATTTAGAGAGGAAGCAGCTAGGCTGGGGCCCTAGATAGCAGGGTCCCAGCCAGACTAAAGTCGGAAAACAGTGAAACATCCATAAAAAGTGGGGGTAACCATAAGAAGCAGATCCTACTCTCCTACACTAGGACTTGAGTTTTTGTCCAGACTGAGCAGCCCTAGGGGCAAGGGCTTGAGTGTTTGTCGAAATTGTGCTGCACATAGGTGATAGGACTTGAGTCTTGAAACAGTTTGTGCAGCCCCTGGGAGCTAGAACTTGAGGCTTTGTCCAGATTGTGCAGCACTAGGAGCTAGGACGTGAGTGTTTGTCCAGATTGTGCAGCACATAGGTGATAGGACTTGAGTAGTTGCACAGTTTGTGCAGCCCCTAGGAGTTAGCGTCTTTGTTCAGAATGTGCAGCTAAAATGTGTCAAGTCAGAAGTTATTGTCCAGATAATGCAGCCCCAAGGATTGGTAACGCAACATTTTGTATACATTTGCTGGTCCTAGGAGATGAGACTAAAGCTTTCACTCACACATGCCCCAGGCCTCTCCACAGTCTGCCTTCTTCCTGGTGACAGAAGTCCACACTACCAGGCTCTTCTCTCCTCCCCAGGGGCAGAGTGGATCCACTAATGTCTCTGCAGATTCAGGCCCTGACAAGTTACAGTGCTAATGTTTACCTCCTGTTACTTTATTTCGCCTCCCAGCAGCCCAGTCCCCTCCCATGCATTGCTCAGAGAGTCCTGTGTTCACAGGTGAGGCTGGGACAAGGTTTTCCTCACAGAAGCCATGTTCCAGGAGTATCTAGGCCTCTCTTCCCAACTCCCTAGTTTTCATTCACCTCCCCACCCCTCAGGAGCCGAGCAGTACCCTGCTCTGATTACGGGACCAGGCCTTCCCATTAGGGTCCTGACCGTCTCTTGAGAGGGGCCTGCATAGGTGAGCCTGGATCCAGGCCTGCTTCCCTGGAGCCCAGCCCTACCATCCTCCGCTTAGAGGGACCAGAAAACTGAGATTACTAGTTAATTCAGTCTCTCTCTCTCTCTCTCTCTCTCTCTCTCTCTATATATATATATATATATATATATATCCAAATGAAGAGCGCACCACAATTGAAACGCCACACACGGTCGTGTAGGATACCTTTTATTTGGCAGGATAGCAGGGAAGAAGGTCCACCATTGCAGCTCAGGCTAGTAGCCAAACATGTTTCGGGTTTGCTTGTCCCTTGATCACTGGCTTCCCAACGGAGAGAACAGCTGCAAAGATTTTCCGCCGCACTCGCGGAGGCTTGATTAAAAGTCCCGCCCCAGTGGGCGTGTCTGATGACTGCATTCTGGGATAGTGAGTTCTTTGAAAGCCATCGTGGCATCGTGCTTGATCTCCCATCAGTTTCTTGTACCTATAGTAGGCCGTTGCAAAAGTAAAGCTGGGTCCCCGCTAGTGATGACCTGCCACATTGGTCACGCCGTTCCTTAAGCGCCTGCAATTGTCGGCGTGTAGGATCTGCTCCTCCGCAGCGGGGCGTTTCGCGATCTGGCACAGACCGCTATATATCCAAATGAAGAGCGCACCACAATTGAAACGCCACACACGGTCGTGTAGGATACCTTTTATTTGGCAGGATAGCAGGGAAGAAGGTCCACCATTGCAGCTCAGGCTAGTAGCCAAACATGTTTCGGGTTTGCTTGTCCCTTGATCACTGGCTTCCCAACGGAGAGAACAGCTGCAAAGATTTTCCGCCGCACTCGCGGAGGCTTGATTAAAAGTCCCGCCCCAGTGGGCGTGTCTGATGACTGCATTCTGGGATAGTGAGTTCTTTGAAAGCCATCGTGGCATCGTGCTTGATCTCCCATCAGTTTCTTGTACCTATAGTAGGCCGTTGCAAAGGTAAAGCTGGGTCCCCGCTAGTGATGACCTGCCACATTGGTCACGCCGTTCCTTAAGCGCCTGCAATTGTCGGCGTGTAGGATCTGCTCCTCCGCAGCGGGGCGTTTCGCGATCTGGCACAGACCGCTATATATCCAAATGAAGAGCGCACCACAATTGAAACGCCACACACGGTCGTGTAGGATACCTTTTATTTGGCAGGATAGCAGGGAAGAAGGTCCACCATTGCAGCTCAGGCTAGTAGCCAAACATGTTTCGGGTTTGCTTGTCCCTTGATCACTGGCTTCCCAACGGAGAGAACAGCTGCAAAGATTTTCCGCCGCACTCGCGGAGGCTTGATTAAAAGTCCCGCCCCAGTGGGCGTGTCTGATGACTGCATTCTGGGATAGTGAGTTCTTTGAAAGCCATCGTGGCATCGTGCTTGATCTCCCATCAGTTTCTTGTACCTATAGTAGGCCGTTGCAAAGGTAAAGCTGGGTCCCCGCTAGTGATGACCTGCCACATTGGTCACGCCGTTCCTTAAGCGCCTGCAATTGTCGGCGTGTAGGATCTGCTCCTCCGCAGCGGGGCGTTTCGCGATCTGGCACAGACCGCTATATATCCAAATGAAGAGCGCACCACAATTGAAACGCCACACACGGTCGTGTAGGATACCTTTTATTTGGCAGGATAGCAGGGAAGAAGGTCCACCATTGCAGCTCAGGCTAGTAGCCAAACATGTTTCGGGTTTGCTTGTCCCTTGATCACTGGCTTCCCAACGGAGAGAACAGCTGCAAAGATTTTCCGCCGCACTCGCGGAGGCTTGATTAAAAGTCCCGCCCCAGTGGGCGTGTCTGATGACTGCATTCTGGGATAGTGAGTTCTTTGAAAGCCATCGTGGCATCGTGCTTGATCTCCCATCAGTTTCTTGTACCTATAGTAGGCCGTTGCAAAGGTAAAGCTGGGTCCCCGCTAGTGATGACCTGCCACATTGGTCACGCCGTTCCTTAAGCGCCGTTCCTAAGGCTACTAGCCTGAGCTGCAATGGTGGACCTTCTTCCCTGCTATCCTGCCAAATAAAAGGTATCCTACACGACCGTGTGTGGCGTTTCAATTGTGGTGCGCTCTTCATTTGGATATATAGCGGTCTGTGCCAGATCGCGAAACGCCCCGCTGCGGAGGAGCAGATCCTACACGCCGACAATTGCAGGCGCTTAAGGAACGGCGTGACCAATGTGGCAGGTCATCACTAGCGGGGACCCAGCTTTACCTTTGCAACGGCCTACTATAGGTACAAGAAACTGATGGGAGATCAAGCACGATGCCACGATGGCTTTCAAAGAACTCACTATCCCAGAATGCAGTCATCAGACACGCCCACTGGGGCGGGACTTTTAATCAAGCCTCCGCGAGTGCGGCGGAAAATCTTTGCAGCTGTTCTCTCCGTTGGGAAGCCAGTGATCAAGGGACAAGCAAACCCGAAACATGTTTGGCTACTAGCCTGAGCTGCAATGGTGGACCTTCTTCCCTGCTATCCTGCCAAATAAAAGGTATCCTACACGACCGTGTGTGGCGTTTCAATTGTGGTGCGCTCTTCATTTGGATATATAGCGGTCTGTGCCAGATCGCGAAACGCCCCGCTGCGGAGGAGCAGATCCTACACGCCGACAATTGCAGGCGCTTAAGGAACGGCGTGACCAATGTGGCAGGTCATCACTAGCGGGGACCCAGCTTTACTTTTGCAACGGCCTACTATAGGTACAAGAAACTGATGGGAGATCAAGCACGATGCCACGATGGCTTTCAAAGAACTCACTATCCCAGAATGCAGTCATCAGACACGCCCACTGGGGCGGGACTTTTAATCAAGCCTCCGCGAGTGCGGCGGAAAATCTTTGCAGCTGTTCTCTCCGTTGGGAAGCCAGTGATCAAGGGACAAGCAAACCCGAAACATGTTTGGCTACTAGCCTGAGCTGCAATGGTGGACCTTCTTCCCTGCTATCCTGCCAAATAAAAGGTATCCTACACGACCGTGTGTGGCATTTCAATTGTGGTGCGCTCTTCATTTGGATATATAGCGGTCTGTGCCAGATCGCGAAACGCCCCGCTGCGGAGGAGCAGATCCTACACGCCGACAATTGCAGGCGCTTAAGGAACGGCGTGACCAATGTGGCAGGTCATCACTAGCGGGGACCCAGCTTTACCTTTGCAACGGCCTACTATAGGTACAAGAAACTGATGGGAGATCAAGCACGATGCCACGATGGCTTTCAAAGAACTCACTATCCCAGAATGCAGTCATCAGACACGCCCACTGGGGCGGGACTTTTAATCAAGCCTCCGCGAGTGCGGCTGAAAATCTTTGCAGCTGTTCTCTCCGTTGGGAAGCCAGTGATCAAGGGACAAGCAAACCCGAAACATGTTTGGCTACTAGCCTGAGCTGCAATGGTGGACCTTCTTCCCTGCTATCCTGCCAAATAAAAGGTATCCTACACGACCGTGTGTGGCGTTTCAATTGTGGTGCGCTCTTCATTTGGATATATAGCGGTCTGTGCCAGATCGCGAAACGCCCCGCTGCGGAGGAGCAGATCCTACACGCCGACAATTGCAGGCGCTTAAGGAACGGCGTGACCAATGTGGCAGGTCATCACTAGCGGGGACCCAGCTTTACCTTTGCAACGGCCTACTATAGGTACAAGAAACTGATGGGAGATCAAGCACGATGCCACGATGGCTTTCAAAGAACTCACTATCCCAGAATGCAGTCATCAGACACGCCCACTGGGGCGGGACTTTTAATCAAGCCTCCGCGAGTGCGGCGGAAAATCTTTGCAGCTGTTCTCTCCGTTGGGAAGCCAGTGATCAAGGGACAAGCAAACCCGAAACATGTTTGGCTACTAGCCTGAGCTGCAATGGTGGACCTTCTTCCCTGCTATCCTGCCAAATAAAAGGTATCCTACACGACCGTGTGTGGCGTTTCAATTGTGGTGCGCTCTTCATTTGGATATATATATATATATATATATATATATATTCACTGAAAAAACCATAGGTTTCAGGGGCGTTATAGTTAGCTGGACATTTCCCTCGTACAAAACCCTAGAAATTCCCCTGTTATAGTTAGTTCAGCTAACTATAACTCACGCCCCCGCAATGCACTGCTGATGACGTCACATATTACATCGCTCATGACATGGTCAGTGACATCACTCATGACATCACTAATTGCATCTCAAATGACATCACTGATGACATCACTGATGACATTATCCAGTGAGTATGTGTTTCTGTAAAGTTTTAATATGTTTACTATATATATGGAAAGGCCTGTTGAAGAATGAGTGGGTGTACAAGTGTGTGAATGGATGATTTTGTAGGTGTGTAACTGACTCTATAAGTGAGTCATTAAATGTATCTTACTACAGACTAGTGACTAAACTGTGTGATTGTCTGTATGTGTCTGTGTGTTGGTGTATAAGTGGCTGCATGGTTTTGTGAATAGCTATATGAGTGTCTATATGGGTTATTGATTGGTTGTCTGAGTATCTGTATGGGTGCCTGAGTGTTTGTGTGCGTAGGCTGTGTGTGACTCTGTGCATAGATGTGTGAGTGGGTGATTCTATGGGTGCATGGTTTTAAGAGTGCATCTGTGATGAACTGTATGGTACATGTATCAATCTGCAGAAATGTCTGACCTACTCAGAAACTTAAATCTCTCCCAGATGGTCTCTTCCCCAACTCATTCTAAGGGCAGGATTTTAGATCAAATATGGGCTATTGGTGATAATATCTCTATCCCTATTATTCTACCCTGTATCTGGTCTGACCACCATTTATTGAAATTCTCACTCATACGATCACTTCCTCGGAAAATCAATGCGATTGAAGGAGGCTCCGCCAGAAGATGGAATCTCATCAATAAAGAAGAATTTCTTAATACACTAGCTGATACTGTTCCAGTACTGGACTATGATGTCAATACCCTGGAAAATAAAGTATCCAAATGGCTTCTTGATGCCAGCAATAAACATGCCCCATTTAAAAGAGTTAAATTAGTACGCAGGGCGATGGTTTTCGGAGGATCTCAAGGCCCAGAAATTGGCCGTTCGCCAATTAGAGCGACAATGGCGTCAGCAATACTCTTCAGGAAAAAGACTACAGTATATCTCTGCTCAGAAAGAGTATAAGAAAAGTATTCTGACCGCCAAAAAAGCCTTCTTGTCTGACCGTATCCTGAAATCTAACAAAAATTCGAAGATCATTGTCTCTATAATAGATGAACTTTCCAACCCGGAGCGTACCTTGTTAAAGGCTGCTCCTTCCCAAGGATTATGTGACTCATTGAATGACTATTTTATTGAGAAGATTTCCTTAATAAAAGCTAGTATCCGTCTCATCCCCCTCATTTGGGTTCTCCTAGCCCACACTATAATAACAGCACCCTAAGTGGTTTCCCTATCATTAGTGATAAGGCCTTTCAAGACCTAGTAGTGGAAGCCAAATCAGGTGCTCCCTCCGATTGCTGCCCCCCTCGCATTTTAAAAGAGTGTTTTGCAGTTCATTACGGCCCTGCTCTCGCCTTACTGAATGAATCCATTATATCAGGTATAGTCCCCTTGGCTTTTAAAAGAGCTATAGTGGTCCCTCTCCTGAAAAAGCTTGGAGCTGATCCTGCGCTCCTTTCCAACTACCGTCCCATCTCTCTGCTACCTTTCCTGGCCAAAATCCTCGAGGGCTACGTAGCCAAATGTCTCTCTAATTTTTTGGAGCAGTCTAAATATTTGGACCCTCATCAGGCCGGTTTCCGACCTGCTCATTCCACCGAAGCTGTGATTTTGACGGCTGTGGACAGCCTGCGAGATTATGCTGATAAAGGCTGTCCTCGAGCCTTGGTCTTGCTTGATCTGTCCGCGGCCTTTGACACGGTCGACCATAGCATTCTGGTCGACCGTGTAAGGAGGGCCGGTGTTCAGGGGACCGCGGCATGTTGGATCACATCTTTTCTGAAGGATCGTTCACAAGCTGTTCGCCTGGGTCAGTTTTCATCTAACCCACATATTACCACCTGTGTGGTACCCCAGGGCTCGGCTCTGTCTCCTCACCTATTTAATGTCTATATGGCTCCTCTGATTAAGTCACTTAAAGAAAGAAATGTGCTGGTCCTCAACTATGCTGATGACCTTCAGCTACTTCTTAGGGTTGACAGTTCTAACAACTCTACTATTGAATTTCAGGAGACCATGTTATTTATCCAAACTTGGATGGATCTCAATCATCTTAAACTGAATCCTGGAAAAACAGAAAAAGTCCTCACTGGCGCCAGCCTTAAGCATTGGGGTCCTCACTACTGGCCCCTCGAACTTGGTCCGCCTCCTACTCCTTCTAGTTCAGCTAAAACGCTAGGAGTACTCCTGGATAGTGATTTGTCATTGAAAACTCAGGTCGGAGTGGTGGTATCTAAGTGTTTTTTTCAACTGCGTAAAATCAGGAAGATCCACCGTTTCCTAACCCATGACGCCTTGGTCCAAGCCATGATCTTTACGGTCCTATCTCATTTAGACTATTCCAACTCGGTCTACTTGGGAATGCCTCACTATCTGTTCAAGCGACTTCAGCTGGTCCAGAACCAGGCAGCGCGTTTGATTTACCATCAACCTAAATGGCAATCTGCTTCCACATTGCTGAGGAAACTACATTGGCTTCCTATACTACAGCGATGTTTGTTTAAGACTGGCTGCCTTATTTTCAAATCTCTGCATGGCACCAGCCCGGAGTTTATCAATAATCTTATACTCAGGTATTCTCCTACACGTTACCTAAGGTCCGCCAATCTGTCCCTTCTCGCCATTCCGGACTTTAAAAGGGTACGTCTAGGAGGTCGCAGATTTGCCACTCTTGCCCCGAAACTGTGGAACTCCTTCTCGCTTGAAATTCGTTCTTGCACCAAGCTCTTCCTATTTAGGAAACTCCTGAAAACCTGGTTGTTTACACAGGATTAGCTTTCGCCTTCCCGTCAATCTTGAGTCTTAGCGCCATGAAGCCAATCGGCGTACGCGCGCTCTACAAATTTCCCTTAACATTAACATTAACATTGAGTGAGTGTATGTATGGGTGTGTTAGGGATTGAATGTATATCTCAGTGGTACATTTGTGACTAACTACATATGTGAAAGGAAGTATATATGCGTGTAAGAGTATATAAGTGGGTATATGTGAGAGTGTGTGATTGTGAGAGTGGCTGTATGGATGAGTGTGTGCTTGTATCAATGATTGTATAAGAGCGTAAGAATGTGCTACTATTTTTATGAGTAAGTGAACTTGAGTGTGTATAACTACATAGGTGAGTAAATGGGAGTGTAATTAATTATTTGCATGACTGACTAGGTGTGAGAGTACCTCTATGGATGATTGGTGGTGTGTGAGTGTCTATGTAGGTGTATAAATACATATGATAGTCTTGTACGGAGTGACTGTAAGTATGAGTGACTGTACAGGTGAATGAGTGGAGGTGTATGTAGACCTAAGAGTTAATAAGTGGGTATGTAGTTATTGGTATTGGAGTATCTATGGTTTTGAGAATGGGCGTCTGAAATTTTGAGTCGGTGTATCAACGGTTAAATTAGGGTGTGAGAAGATGCAGTAATTTATCACATGGATGACGTCATCAGTGATGTCATCAGTGATGTCATTTGAGATGTCATCAGTGATGTCATCAGTGATGTCACTGACCATGTCATGAGTGCTGTAATATGTGACATCATCAGCAGTGCATTGCGGGGGCGTGAGTTATAGTTAGCTGAACTAACTATAACAGGGGAATTTCTAGGGTTTTGTACGAGGGAAATGTCCAGCTAACTATAACGCCCCTGAAACCTATGGTTTTTTCAGTGAATTTCTAAGGTTTTTTAAATGCTAATTCCTAACTATAACGTGCCTGAAACCTATGGTTTTTTCAGTGAATTTCAAAGGTTTTTTAAATGCCAATTCCTAACTATAACGTGCATGAAACCTATGGTTTTTTCAGTGAATTTCAAAAGTTTTTTAAATGCTAATTCCTATCTATAACTCATCTCTAAAGATATCATGAAAAGCATTATTTTTTAAAAGTAGTGTGCACATTAGATTTGTGGAAAAGCATCTTTGTGATTGGTTAAGAAAAAGCTGTTTCAACGTGGAGTACATATCATAGGATAAAATTTGCTCAGCTCAACCACACCTGCTACTTGCATTTGGAAGGCACTGTTCGAACTTAAAACAATCGTCAACTTTTAACCTGCACATGTCGTTAAATGAAAATGTTACAAAAAAATATCGTTAAGTTTTAAAAAATGTATGAACTTTTAATCTGCACGTGTTGTAGAATGTTCTAGAAAGTGTGTTGATAGAATACGTTGCACTTCTGACTTCTATGTGTTGTTGAATGTTAAAAAAACGGTTCATATGGAAAATTAAAAAGAAACCAATAGAGAAGTTTTGAAACCTAAACGAATCAAGGAACTATTCTAATTTATTGTTTACATGTATTTATGTGTGCAGTAGGGGTGGGCGGAATTTGCGGAATTAACCTTCGCAAATTATCGCGAGAATGTTTAAAATTATCGCAAACAAGCAGAAATATCGCGAAGATGCGGAAGTTTTTTTCCGGCATGTTCGCGAGATTTTCTGCATGGTTGCGGGTCGCCAACTTACCCATGTGGTTGCTTGCGGGCGCGGCCATCTTGTTTTGAGTTGTTCTCGCGGTGCATGATCGCGAGAAGAAAGACGTGATCGCGCGACGCATGACGTCACTGCGGGCGCGAACTGTCGCGAGACAGCGCAAATGGCTAAAAACAATACAACATCTCATGGAGAACGCGACCGGATCAAGAAAACTTGTCGGCGAACGCAGGGATTCAGGTAAGGCGATCGCGCGCGCGCGAGAATGTATCATTTTACAGCGCGAGCAAGAAACAAATTATCGCCAAGCTGCGGAAACCGGAATTTTTGACATTTTCGCGCTCTCCGCGGAACGCAAAAATGTCAAATTATCGCAATTTCCGCGAACGGAACGAAATTTTTGCCCAGGCCTAGTGTGCAGCAACAAAATTATAGGCACAACAGCACTAGGAAGAGGAAGAAGCAGGGAGTGGGGGGAGGGGGGAGATAGGCAGAATGGCACACATGCACAATTAAGTACAACACACATATAGACCAACAATGGCCAAAATGAAACACACACACAAGGAGCACAAGTCACACAACCCACCAACATCACACCACTGAACGAGCATAGAAGTGAAAACCACGCTGCATTCATACAGGATGTGTACAAAGGCCAGTCGTTGGTGTTGTGGATGTCTGCGACCGTGGTCATCATGATGAGATGCCCAGCATGTGGCACATGGTCGAGTTCACTGTGTGTTATGTTGCCAAACAGCTGCTACTCCCTCCCACGAGCCCCCACACTTTTGTACGGTGCTCTGTTGTATCTCGTGCACTCGTACGGCACACCATTGTAATGCCTATTTGCGAATGTCCTGCTACATTCCAACTACAACATCACAGTGCCATTTGGAGGTGGTGCATGCCACTTTACAACATCTACTGCTGCGGCTCTTGTAGCAGGCCACACCAGAACACAGAGACACACTTACCGCACTTCCTGTACATGGACATGTCCGAGACACCCCGTTCCCCTTGCCGGATAGGCACACCCCTGCACTGACCTGTGAACCCCAGACCAGCACACGCCAGTTGTGCATGCGGGAGGATGCGTGCGTAGCTACACATCCAGGCTCACTGCCAACGCTGAGGTGACAGCACACTGTGATGTTGCAGGGCTCGTGCCTATCATGCTAAGACAATGACCACAGGGACACACTTACTAAGATGTGGGTTTGGGGGGCATTGGCGGTCCTGGAGTCGTTGAGATGAGTCTTCTGGCCCTCATGGGTATCCCTGTATCATGCTCATTGACTCTATGGCACCTGTGGGTCTTCTGGTGTGGCTCTTGGCTGTGTTCCCTCTCATGGTGCAGGTAGTTGTCCTGCTTAACACCAGCAGAAAGCAGGTGTAAAATCCCTGGTGCTAATGTGTCTTATCGCTGGAATTTGTTTCGCATTGCAATTGGTGTGAAAGTTGTGATGTGATTTTTTTCGTGTGCAGAACAATATACGAACTGAGCAGTGTATCTCGTCAAGATCCAGCACCTGACGCACTATTCCCAATCAATATAAATACAATGAGATTTCTTAATAGATTTTGTGTGTATACTGTAAGTGCAGCCAATACCTCAGTGCAATTCAATACAGGATTTTAGTATTTAGAATAAATCGGAAAGGTGCACCTCGTGTCTTTTTGCACGGGAACGGCTACTCTCCATCTCATTATCAGCACTTTAACGGAAGTAAAGTTGAGATAAATCTAACACACTATTCAGAAGTTGGTGCAAACTGCAGATATCACCAGTATTCCAGCGATAAGTGCCCCAAAATGTAACACCATGGTGGACTCCATCAAATAACAGTAATAAGAACAAGAAAGAGTCACACAGCAGTTAAGAGAACAACCAAAAACGTTATTATTTTTTTTTCCAAACTTTATTTTTTATAATAATAAATATATAAACGATAAACTATTTTCAAACTTTATTTTTTTATTAACATATATATGAACAATAAACTAATAAACAAAATGTAACAACAATAATACAAAACAACAAGGCGGAACACTCCTGTGGGGACCATGGATGTCGACGACAGATCTGGAAAATCAGAAAGATTGTTAAAAAAACAACAACATGGTATTCTCAAGAAAATACCACAAGAAACAAATCACAGATATATAAAATGCATACAGCTAACAAAATTTTATAAGTTTAACTTACAAAAACTGTAAATGTTGCCGCTTTAAAATATTTACCGAATCTGAGGAAATGTTTTTGCAGAAAGCACCACGCCCACAACGTTTTTCTTCAGTGGTGAGGACATTTTTTACTTTTCCCAAGGGGCAAACAAAGACCAATGCCACCTTCGTCACTCGCAAGATTTGCCAAAGAGTTCTGTTACGAGGGGATCCTAACAAAGAATACTCGTGCGGCACAGCAAGTATGATGAAACACCTAAGGACCCTTTATCCAAACAATCTTGCACGAGAAGAGTGCAAACAGATGAGAAACACTCCTGTTCTGTATTTGTAAAAAAGAATCACAAATAAATGTATATTAATAACTTTCAAATTTATACTATTCCATTACTGTACAAACACATTTTATATAAAAACTGACTAAGAAACTATAGTCCTGAACCACAAGTGTGACAATCGTTAAAACACTACATGCATAGTGCACACTACTTTGAAGCAGTTCATGCCCTAAAGCCTACCTCACTAAAAGACTACATGCTAACTGACTAAATGATTACAGTACTATAAGGAGACACATTGGGTGAGTGGCAGGGTGTTTGCTAGAAGAGTATGAATACTAACTAGGGAATAGAAGGTGTGAAACACAACTGTGTTGGTGATTAGAGGACTACATCCATACTGCATAGGCATTTAAAGCAGTCCATGTGCTAAGGCCTGGCTCACTGCTTGACTACTTGGGTACTGACTGAATGATTATAGTACAGCAAGGAGAGTGCCTAGGTGAATTTATAAGTGCTAGGCTTTTCACACAGGGAATGGATTAGTAGTACTTGGTACTGAATGGGTCACTAGAGGAGTGCAAAGGCAGTGACAAGTGCTGGACTGTATGGATACTGACTAGGAAATTGAAAGTGCGAAAGAAAAGTGTCTAGGTGGTTAGAAGACTGCATGCATAGTGCATAGGGGTTTGAAGCAGTCCATGTGCTAAGGCCTGGCTCAGTGTATGAATACTTAGGCACTGACTGAATGATTAGAGTACTGCAAAGATAGTATCTTGGTGAATTTATAAGTGTTTGGGTTTTAGCACAGTGAATGGATTAGTACATGGTGCTGGTTATTTCCTGGAAGTGTATGGATACTGACTAGGGAATTGAAGGTGTGAAAGACAATTGTGTAGGTGGTTAGAGGACTGCATGCATAGTGGATAAGGGTTTGAAGCAGTCCATATACTAAGGCCTGGGTCACTGGATGAGTACTTGGGTACTGACTGAATGATTAGAGTACTGCAAGGAGAGTGCCTGGGTGAATTTATTAGGGTTTGGCGCAGTGAATGGATTAGTACATGATGCTGAATGGGTCACTAGAGGAGTGCAACGGCAGTGACAGGGTGTTTGCTGGAAGTGAACAGATACTGACTGGGGAATTGAAGGTGTGAAAGACAAGTGTGTAGGTGGTTAGAGGACTGCATGCATAGTGGATAGGGGTTGGAAGAAGTCCATGTGCTAAGACCTGGCTCAGTGCATGAATACTTAGGCAGTGACTGAATCATTAGAGTACTGGAAAGAGAGTGTCTTGGTGAATTTATAAGTGTTTGGGTTTGGCACAGTGAATGGATTAGTACATGCTGTTGAATGGGTCTCTAGAGGACTGCAAAGGAAGTGACAGGATGTTTCCTGGAGGTGTATGGATACTGACTAGGGAATTGAAGGTGTAAAAGACAACTGTATAGTATATTAGAACACTACATGCATACTGCATAGACATTTGAAGCAATCTATTTGCTACTTAGAAACTGACTAAATAATTAGACTACTTCTAGGACAGTGCTTAGGTAAAACTTTTAAATTTTCAGTTCTGCCACAGTGAACAGAATAGTACATGGTACTGCACCTTAGTGTCAAACCCTGACTCACTTTATCAACGCATAAGCAAAGACTAGCTTCTAATGCTACTAAAACTTGACAACATGAGAGGTTTTAAATTAGTTATCTGTCAGCAAATACACGATGTTACCAAATGCTTCTCTCACAGTGGTTCCCAAATGCACACAGACTCACAGTGTGATTCTAGACAACAACCACTATACCTAGAAGTTTACCAAAAATCATTCACTACTGTGGAAGTGGTAAGGGAACTGCACACAATCTTCATATTTCACGACTGCACTTTTTTGTCCAAGCCTGACTCATTTAATCAAAGCATAAGCAAAGACTGGCTTCTAATGGTACTAAAACTTGACAACATGACCGGTTTTAAAACAGTTATCTGTCAGCAAATACACGATGTTACCAAATGCTTCTCTCACAATCCTTACCCAAATGCACACAGACTCACAGTGTGATTTTAGACAAGCAACACTATCCTAGGAGTTTACCAAAACGTATTCACTAGTCTGGAAGAGTTAATGGTACTGCACACAATCTACATATTTAAGTACAGCACATCAGTGTCAAAGCATGACTCATTTAATCAACGCATAAGCAAAGACTGGATTCTAATGCTACTAAAACTTCACAACATGGCAGGTTTTAAAAGTTATCTGTCAGCAAACACATGATGTTACCAACTGCTTCTCTCACACTGATCCCAAATACACACTAACTCACAGTGTGATTCTAGACAAGCACCACTATCCCTAGGAGTTTACCAAAACTCATTCACTACAGTGCAAGTGGTAAGGGAACTGCACACAATCTACATATTTCACGACTGCAGTTTACTGTCAATGCCTGACTCATTTAATGAAAGCATAAGCCATAACTGTCTTCTAATGCTACTAAAACTTGACAACATGACAAGTTAAAACAGTTATCTGTCAGCAAATACACGATGTTACCAAATGCTTCTCTCACAGTGGTTCCCAAATGCACAAAGACTCACTGTGTGATTCTAGACAAACAACACTATCCCTTGCACTATACCAAAACACATTTCTTCATCTAGAAGTAGTACTACATTTTAGTATAGAAACATAACATAACTCATTTCACAAATTCATAAACAATGACTGGTTTCTAATTCTAACAAAATATAAAAACAGCACAGTTATCTGTCTACAAACCCATGAAAAATACAAATGCATATCACAGAATGGTTTCTACATGCACACACATTGTAGAGAAAAAAAGTACTCCCTACACTTTAGCAGGAGAAATACATTAGTCTGATTAAAATCAAAATAGTCTACATACATCCCCTCACAATTAAATAACTCATCTTTCAAGTTCTTTTGTAGATTAAGAACTATATCAATCACTCACCATATTTTCTTTTACAGAATCTCTGCACTGTGCACCTCTCAGCAAAAACAAAGAATGGAAAAGTTTCTCTTTCATTTTCCACACATATACATGTAAACATCAAATCACAATCCTTCACACATAAACTCAAAAGCAAACACACATTTCTATTGGTTAAACATTTCAACCCTAGCTAGCGCAAGATTATTCTTCCCTCGTTGCCCGGAGCCTACGATCCTTCCATGGTTTGACCCACCCGTCAACCGCCCTTACTACATACGGATTTCCCGCAATTCACGTTTCACCTTCAAATCCCAAGACGTTTCGAATATTTTCTGCTCCTACGATCGCCTTCACCACCCGGAACCTCTTCACCCATTTACCACATCCGTGGCTGTGGCGTTTCCCTTACTCTCCCTCGGATTATACCATCGTCCCCCTTTTTTCCTTTGCCTCAGCCTTAGTCCTTGCAGCCCTGAAGAGTCACGGGTTGTTTCCCATTGACGAAACACGTGTCGGCTGGTTGTTTTTCTTGTCCCTTCAATTCACTTGAAGAAACGCACTATTAAATTCTACAAAGACATTTCTGGTGTTGACTGCTATTGTGCATTCCAGACTATACCCTATGGTAACACTACACTGTGTTTATGCTATAACGTGTGCGCAGAACTTGTTTCTAAACATTTCAACCCTTTCCAACTGAAATACATTTCAACCCTTTCCCCAATCTGCCTTCTGCCTGTTACCATAGAAACAGGTCATGGAACACTGCACTGAGCTCACTGGTCACAAGTTCAGCACACAATGTTACTAAACAAGACAGGAAGTGTGCTTGACTTTTCAACATATCAGCTTATCATATATAATGTTCCTTACAATCTATTTTTGTTAACCAATAAGAATCATACCTTTAAAAAACAGAAATATACACCCTACCTTTCAGTGTAGAATGTAGTCATACAACCAATGATTTCTTGTCTTTTTTCAAAAAACATTGCCGTGGATTCGCGCACCCAACGCGTGAGAATCCGTGCACCCAACGCGTTAGGACGCGCGCACCGTGCGCGTATTTTGCCGTTTTTTTTTTTATAAGGGGGCCTCAGGGGGTCCTTCTGGGACCCCCTAAGCACCTCTAGAGGGTCAGAGTATTTCCACTCTGCCCCCTTTATATGTTTTACACACTTATTCCCCATGCTTCTTCAGCCTCGCTTCTACCGAGGCAGAAAATGGCCGCCAACAGTTCCTGGTTTCGAATGTAGAGAGACACTCGACAGCCAATTAGCATTCAGCATGCAATCGGGAGGGTGCGCGCTCGGTTCATGGAGGGTGCGCTTACGGTGCGGGTAGGGTCCGCGGATCCTCCCCGGCCATAGATATCACTAACTTTTTTACCCTAATTTTCTCAGGAACTACTGAACAGATTCACACCATTTATGCAAAAGGCACGAGTCTGAACTGAGGACTACCTCTTTGCCAAATTTGGTGTCATTCCGTTCAGCGGTTCGGGCTGTAGCTGCGACAACAGATCCTATGGGAAATTGCATAGGGAAAACGCGTTTTGGGACCCCCCCTTTTTCTCGGCCCCCGCTTGACGAATCACCACAAAACTTTCAGGGTAGGAGCGGAGCGGAGCTAGCCAAAAGTTTGGAAAATTTCGTGAAGATTCGTCAACCGGCGCCAGACTTATTGGGAATAGAATGTTGCGGATTTCCTATGGAAAATAGGTCCTAACTATAACTATCTACTGGCGACCACCAGTAGATAATTATATATATATAGATATATATATATATACATATACATATATTTTCTTAAAAAAACGAAGGTTACAAGGACGTTATAGTTAGGATGACATTTCACTTGAACAAAACTAGAGAAATTCAGCAGTTATAGTTAGCTGAGTTAACTATACCTCACGCTTCCACAATGCACTGCTTTTGACCTCACATATTACATCACAAATGACATGGTCAGTGAGATCACTGATTCAGACCCTCCAGGATATAGCGGCGTGGATTAGCAAATTTAGCGGCACAAATATGGAAATTTAGCGGCACAAATATGGAAATTTAGCGGCATTTTTGTGGCACTTTATTTTACTCATAATCATTCATTTTCAGCCTGAAATCAATGGAAGCTGTTTTAGCAGAGTATTCCACTTTGAAATTGGCATGTTTAAAGTGTCTGCAGCTCTACGGAACCACAGCTCCAGTCCTAACCTTGTGGGAGTGTGCTGTATTTCTCCCTGGGATGCTCTAGTGCCCATGTATGCACCCCTGTCGGGCATCGCTGCCTACGGATCCGAGAGGCAGGACACCTCTTCCTCAGGCACCCTCTTTTGCCAATTCTGGGTGCCACTGATGCCCGCAACATTGTTAGCAACATAATATTTTTTTTTTTCATTTGCTGCAAAGATATTGGTAACAGATGACAAATGTGACAGTAAATCCCTTCTAGGTTACTCAATTGGTTACATAGAGGTTGCATTTTAAAATATCTTACAGGGTTAAGATACCTGTTGGAGAGACCATTGTGTGCCCTGCAATTTTGAGGGGATTTTAATAGAGGTAAGATAACTTTTGCTCCCAGCTGAATGTTGAAATAAGAAAGCCCTCCTACTGCCTGCACGTTGCTGCACCCAGCCAAATACAAACAGCTTGCAGGCGCTGCTGTATTATCAGACAACAGGACAAATTCAGCATTTTTCTCAGGGAAATTAGCTGCCGGAAGTGAGATCAGGTGGTTTCCCCTACTTTTCAGCACTGGTTGCCATCTCCAAAGAAATTGATAGTTCATGTTGCCTGATAATTGTAGTTTTCTTGTTGGTTACGTTGAACAGTGCATTCTGCACAGACAGGAAACCTTTCGTCATGCAGCAACAAGGTTCAATGGCCACCGCCCGTCTTCCCTTTCCTTAGAATTTTGTAAGCATGAGTATTGACACCCTGGTGCTTGCAAAGGCCTATCCAATAAGGCACACGTACTACATCGCAGACAGCTGTACTGTCAACAGACCTAAAATAATTCTGTTATTTCCATTTCAATCGTTGACTCATTCCTTCTCTCTCTTCGTTTTCTTGCTGTTCTGTTATTTTTCTCAATCCTTGGCGCTCCTCTTCCTTGACTCTGTTTTCATTACCCCTTCCCTTTCTCTTCTCTTTATTTCCTACCTCCCCTTTCTCTTTTCTCGTTTTCAGTTTTGTTCTTGCTTCCATCACTTCTCATCCCTGTAATTCCCACTCCAGTGCTTCTTATCATTCTCTTTCAAATGCTCTTTCCTCCTTACTTGCTCTGTTCTCTTCTTCGTTGTTTTTTCTCTCGTTTTCACTCCAATTTTCTGCCTCGGTTCTTTTCAGTGCACGGCTCTTCCTTTCATGCCTTTCCCTCCTGCTTTCAATTTGTCCTTCCTGCCTCTCTGACGCATTCACTTCCCGCACTTCTCCTTTGTCTTCCCATCTCTTCTATCTTTGTCTCTGGTTTATATTCCATCTCCCCACTTCTCCTTCTCTTTGCCCCCCTCCCCCACTTCAGCTCTCAAGCTCTCACCACCCCCCTCTATTTCATTCTCCTCGCATCTCTGTTCTCCTGTCCCACCGCTCTCTACATCTTGTACTCTTTCTCCCTTCTTCTCCCATCTCTTCCGCTCCTCTTTTCCCCATCTCAACCTCGTTCTGCCCCCTTCAAGGCCTCTCCCTTTCCTCCCCTCTTTAGCCTCCTTTCGCACACCTAATTCTTCTATCCCAGCTCTCTTTTGCCATCTCTATCTTCCTTCCCACCCTCTCCAACTCACACCTTCCATTTCTTTCCAACCTTCCCCTTTCTAGCTCCTTAACTCTAACTTCACATCTCACACTTCTCTCCCCTTCTTGCCTCTTCACCTTCCCCCTCCTCCAATCTCTCTTCCCTTCGCCTCTACATCATCCAGCCCTCCCCCGTTCGCGTCCCCTCACTCTTTCTCCCTTTCCCTCTCCATCTCTTCCTCTTTCAATCCTCATCCTCACGTCTCATTGGCAGCTCCCGCCTCTCCACGCTGCACATCTTTCCGTCCCTCGCAGTTTGTTCTTCATTCAAATGCCCGCAGTTGCCGCTGGTCACATCAGCCCCCCTCCCCCCACACATCCTTCGCCTGCTCCCCCCACAGGATGCACAGGCTGTCCGAAATCCTTTACCGGCATCTACCAGAGATTCACCATGTGTGGGAGGGGGCGAAATTGAGACACAGAGAGCCCTGTCATGCCCTGGGAACATAATGCAATTACACATTTTAAAAGGGGAGGCATATTATGCAACGTGTATTCGCACCTTCCAGGGTCAAAAAGCATGTGGGGCTCAAAGTCCCTCCCACCCCCCTTCCCCCACCATCGTGTGTGCAGCCCGGGCCAAGACAGCTTCCCCAGCAAACACACAGACAGTTTTAGAGCTGCTGTAGGCAAGTGTCTGTATTATTGCAGCCGCACCCGAGTGCTTCACAGGTCTTTAAAAGACCATTTAAATGTTAACAAAGCTTTGTTGTTTTTCACCCCTTCTTAGAGCCCCTGCATATCCACTCTGCCAATTGATGGAAGATTTAGCCCCCCATAAATATTTATACATACTAAAGAATGAAAGGAAATGTCTGAAGCTCAGCAATGATTCACTAACAACATCTTGCAGAAAGCGTCCGCTGTGATTGACAGCCACATGAGTAAACAAACACAAGCTCTGCCACTTTTGCAAAGATTGTTCTGCACACCTGAGGCATTACATCTTGTCGAAGGTGGACTGCCGCCACTGACTGGATATTACAGTGCCACAGAGCGCGCTTTTTCCACACCTACTTAGCCAAGGTATGCAAAAAAATTTAGACAAATTATGTGGCATAATCCAGCACATTCTGTGACAGTATTATTTCACAACGTTTTAACCCTAATTAGTTCTGTCAGGGCAAACGTTTCACCACATTTCCGAAATTTCGCGGGCAGTTTTGTAAAAATCGCGGCATTTTTACAAAACTGCCGATTTTGCGATTTTTTTGCAAATCGCGAAATCCTGGAGGGTCTGACTGATGACATCACTGATGACATCTGAAATGACATCCCTGATAACATCATCCAGTGGCTGTGAGTGTTTAAACAAAAGGATGAGTGTTAAATATATATACCAAGGTGTATTGATGAATCATTGGGTGTATGAGTGCCTGTATGGATGATTCAGTGGATATGTGACTGTCTGTATAAGTGAGTGATTAAGTGTCTCAGTGAATATATGGGTGAGTGACTAGATTGTGAAAGTGCCTAAAACGCTCTATTGGTTGGTGAATTGGTACATGAGTGGCTGTAGAGGTAATTGATTGGTTGCCTGAGTACCTGTATGGGTGCCTGGGTGTCTGTAGGGGAGAGGGTTGTGACTGCCTGCATGGATGAGTGAGTGCATGAGTCAGTGGCTGTATAGGTTAGTGAGTGCATAAGTACTTGGCTGTATAAGGTACTGAGTGTGTGTTGGGCTGTGTCGGTGAGTGAAAGGATGAGTCAGTGGTATATGGGTGAGTAACTACATATTTGAAAGGCAGTATAGGTGAGTGTTGGAGTATATGAGTGACAGTATGTGTATGTGAGGTATTGTGATAGTGGCTGTATGGGTTTGTGTGTGATTATGTCAGTTACTGTATAGCTGAGTGAGTACGTGTTAGTATCTGTATGAGTAAGTGAGTGGGTGTGTGTATCTGCATGGGTAAGTAGCTGTGTGCTTAACTGTATGGGTGAGTGAGTAGGTGTGTGAGTAGCTCTATGAGTGACTGCCAATGTGTGAGAGGCTGCATGGGTGTATGAGTTGACATGTCAGTGGTTGTATTAGGGAGTGGGTGTATGAGTGGCTGTATGGGCGAGTGAGTGGAAGTGTGTATAGACCTATGAATCATTGAGGTAGTGCGTAAGTACTGGTATGGGTGTGCCAATGGTTTGACAATGGTAGTGTGGAAGTTGCAGTTTACCTCGAACAAGCCGCGATGTCACTGCGATCACTGCAAAACAGCTGTAACTTTCTGTTCAGCTTGCGTTCAGCCAACCAGAGCATCCCTGCTGACACGCACATTCGCAATTTTCCGTGATGTTGCCACGATTTAATCACAACCACCGCAAAACCACCTCAAAATATCCATGACCCGAGATATCACTATATTACTCGGATTTAATTCCACAAAATCTACTGAACGGATTTCCACCAAATAAACAAAAGTCACTTCCTTGAACCAACATCTATGTCACTGCCAAATTTGGTGTATGTCTGTTCAGTGGTTCGGGCTGTAGGTATGGCTAAAGGTTCCTATGAGAATTAACATTACAAATGCACCCTTATTTCACACCCCTATTTCTCAGTCCCCACTGCACACATCACCCCTAAACTTTCCATGATACACAGAACCTACCTTGACACTTTGTTTGCAAAATTTCATGAAGATTGGTTAATTGACGGCAAAGTTATAGGCAAGTCAAAAAATGGTTTTCCAATGGCAACTAGGTTCTAACCTTTAACTACCTACTGGCGACCACCTACTGACGGTCGCCAGTAGGTAGTTATAGTTAGGACCTTGTTTCCATAGGAGATGTGTTTTTTGTTTTGCCAATGACTTTGGCACTGTGTAACAAATTCTCGTGAAGTTCTCAAAATGAGTACGATGCCTACTTCAGCTGCTATCTTGAAAGGTTCGGGGTGCTCTGTCAAGTGGGGGCCGAGAAAAAGGAATTTCACAAACCGCTGAACAGAATTACACCAAATTTGGCAGAAAGGTAGCATTTGGTCCAGAAAGCGACCTTTTTGTAAATTGGTGTAAATTCGTTCAGTAGTTTGGGAGATATTAAACAAAAACTAAATTTAGATATCTAGACACGCAAATGGCCTGCAAACCTTCCCGATTTCATGCTGAAATTTGATTGGCTACAAAACTTCAAGCAGGAAATGTCGAAAACCATCTTGGCTGGAAAAGGGGACAGTTTAGAAATACCCTCACAAAAGCAAAAGGAACAAATGATTGACAGAATGCTGAACAATGCAAACATTCACCCCCAGTAACAAAGATCTGAGTTTAATACATTGTTCATTGGCTCACCACGCCCCTCCAGTTTGGACCCAGCCGTATGCATATCAGTCTTGACCCTGTTCCTCATGGGAACAGTCCAACCCGAACTGCCAAGTCAGATCCTTAGACTGGAAACAAGCATCTTGGGATCAGTTTCAGGGCATCACTCCTCATCAGCCAGGCTAGCTTGAATCCAGTGAGCATGGGCCAAGTGGACCTTCACCCCTCAGGGCCGGCTCCTGCTATATATCCTGTGGTGCCCACCCCCGGACATAGCTGTTTGCTCTGACTTGACAGGAGCTTTGACAACTCCCATCAAGTCAGAGCAAACACGAAATCCGCTCTTAACGAGCAAGAGCTGTGAAACCACTTCTGCTGGCAGAGAGCGGAGTTTTCATCTGTTTACCTGCCCACTGTCAAGTGGGCAAGGAGACAGATGAAATGATTGCGCTCATGCACAGGGAGCTGCATGTTTAGCAGCTGCTTGTCTGGGAGAGAAATGCTGGCTCCCGCAGGAGGTGGGGAGGTGCCTGGGACCGTGGGGCCTGGAGGCTCTCCCCTGTGTTCCCCATGCTGCACACCCTTGAGAAATGGCCAGGTCCATGGGGAAAGGGTCCCTGGGGCCGCAATTGGCCCAGGGAGGGGGCTGCGTGGCTCCCCTTCCCCATTGAGGTAAGGCTGAACCCCAGGGGATGGAGACCCTGGGCTGTATGAGGCCAGGAAGAGGGGCCACGTGGCCTCCCCCTTCCACTTTCAATAATGTATATGGCCTCAGGGAGTTGGTGGTCCCAGGTCCGGGAGGTCCACGTGCCCCCCTACATGAATTTTAAGTTGGCTCCAGTGAGAAGGTGGTCCCATGGGCTCATATGAGGGAAAACAGAGGGCAAGGAAACGAGCAGGGAAGACAAAACAACGGCAGAAAAACAAGCAGGAAAGGCTAAACAGAGGGCAGAAAAATGAGCAGAGAAGGCAAAACAGAGGATAGAAAAGCGAGCAGGAAAGTCAAACCAGAAGAGTGCAAAACAGAGGAGAGAAAAACAAGCAGGAAAGGCAAAACAGAGCAGAAGAGGGCAAAACAGAGAGCACTCAGACACTCGTACACCCTCTCACAGATCCACTCAGACTCATACACCCACTCACAGACCCAATGAGACACTCATACACCCACTTAGACACTCACACACCCACTTACAGACCCACTCATACACTCACTCACCCATTCACAAATCCACTCAGACTCATGCACTCACTCACAGACCCACTCAGAGACTCATTCGCTCACTAACAGACCCACTTAGAGACTCACACACACACTCACAGACCTACCCAGACTCACAAACTCAGTCACAAACCCACTCATAGACTCGTGCACCCACTCAAAGACCCATTAAGACACTCACACACCCACTTAGACACTCACACACCCACTTACAAGCCCACTTATACACTCATTCACAGATCCACTCAGACTCACGCACCCACTCACAGACCCACTCAGAGACTAATTCGCTCACTAACAAACCCACTTATGAAGACAGTCACAAACCCACTCAGACACTCACACCCACTCACAGATCCACTCAGAAACTCAGACACCCACAACACACCCACTCAGACAGACACGCAGACATTCATGAACCCGCTTACAGACCTGCTCAGAGACTCACACATCCACTCACAGATCCACTCAGACACTCAAACACAGACTGACTCAAACACTTATGGAGGCACTTGCAAACTCACTCAGACACTCTCACACCTTCTCACAGACCCACTGAGACACTCACTCAGACACTCATGCACCGACTCACACCCACTCAGACTCATGCACACACTCACAGACCCACTCAGACACACATGTACTCACTCAGACTGACACACACACACATGGAGGCATTCGTAACCCCACTCAGACACTCTCACACCCACTCATCAGACCCACCCACTCACTCAGACACTCACACACCCACACCCATTAAGGAACTCATGCACTCACTCACACACCCGCTCATCCATTCACTCACTCTCAAAGGTTACAGGTTGCAGTTAGGAAATAAAATTAAAAACCTTAGAAATTCACGTGAAATGGCAAAGGTTTCAGGTATGTTATAGTTAGGCTCAGACTCGTACAAAACAAGCGAAATTCAGTAGTTATAGTTACCTGAGCTAACTATAACTTACGCCTCAGCAATGCACTGCTTATGACCTCACATATTACATCACTCATAACATGGTCAGTGACATCACTGATGACATATCAAATGACACCACTGATGACATTACTGATTATATCATCCACAGACCTACTCACACCCCATAGAGCCTCTTATACATCCACTCTCACACAACTCCTCAAATACCCATTCACAGACCCATACCAGTGCTCACATAGCCAATCACTCAACCATACAGCCACTCACTCATAATGCCACTCACATACTAGCTAACTCACTCATACAGCCACTACTGCACGCACTCACTCACCAATACAGCCACTCACATATCCAGTCACACAGACCTACAAGCACTTACACACCCACTCATACACTCTTACAGCCACTCAATATCCCATACAGAAACTCACACAGCCACTCACTCACCCATACAGGTACTCACACACCCACACACTCACCAATATAGCCACTCACACTGCCACTCACTCACCAATACAGCTACTCGCACACCCACTCATGTACCCATCCAGCCACTGACACAACTACTCACTCACCCATACAGCCACCCACACACCCACAGAACCACTTACATACCCAATTACAAATCCATAGACCAACTCACTCACCCTTACAGCCACTCACAGACAATCACTCTCCAATACAGCCACTCACTTACCCACACACATTAAAAAGGCTACTTACTCACCCCCCCACTCCTGCACCCATACAGCCACTCAGATACCCATAGAGCCACTCACACACACACGCCTATGCAGCCACTCACACTGCCACTAACTCACCCATACAGCCACTCACACATCCACTTACTCTCCAGTACAGCCACTCACTCACCCATACACCCATTCGGCTAATCACATTCTCACTACAGTCACACACCCATACAGCCACTCAGACATCCACTCACACACTGTTAGTCACACAGCCATTCAGATGACATATGTTAGAAATAGTATGACTAATTACTAGTACAAAAAGAAATGTAACTCATGCTGTACAATGGACTAAGAAATGAACTGAGGTTATATTTAACTAAATGTATTATGTAATTATTATATGTATATTTTATGTAGACCTTATTGGAGATCCAAATCTTTAATAAATATTGAATTGAACTTATGCTGTAGCATAGTATATATCTTTAAGTCTCAGAAATGTTTATGAAACACACTCACGGGATGATGTCATCAATGATGTCATGAGTAATGTCATTTGAGATATCATCAGTGATGTCACTGACCATGTCATGAGTGATGTAATATTTGAGGTCCAAAGCAGTGCATTGTGGAAGCGTAAGTTATAGTTAGCTCAGGCAACTATAACTGCTGAAGTTCACAGGTTTCATACAAGTGACATCTGAGCCTAACTATAACGTCCCTGTAACCTTTGTTTTTTTCCGTGAATTTCTAAGCTTTTCTAAAATTCTATTTCCTAACAATAACGTCCCTGTATCATTAGTTTTTTTTCAGTGGAAAAATATATATATATTATCTACTGGCGGTTGCCAGTAGATAGTTATAGTTAGGACCTATTTTCCATAGGAAATCCGCAACATTCTATTCCCAATAAGTCTGGCGCCGGTTGATGAATCCTCATGAAATTTTCCAAACTTTTGGCCAGCTCCGCTCCTACCCTGAAAGTTTTGTGGTGACCTGTCAAGCGGGGGCCAAGAAAAAAGGGGGGTCCCAAAACGTGTTTTCCCCATGCAATTTCCCATAGGATCTGTTGTCGCAGCTACAGCCCGAACCGCTGAACGGAATGACACCAAATTTGGCAAAGAGGTAGTCCTCAGTTCAGACTCGTGCCTTTTGCATAAATGGTGTGAATCTGTTCAGTAGTACCTGAGAAAATTAGGGTAAAAAAGTTAGTGATATCTATGGCCGGGGAGGATCCGCGGACCCTACCCACACTGTAAGCGCACCCTCCCCGAACCGAGCGCGCACCCTCCCGATCGCGCACTGAATGCTAATTGGCTGTCGAGTGTCTGTCTACATTCGAAACCAGGAACTGTTGCTGGCCATTTTCTGCCTCGGTAGAAGCGAGGCTGAAGAAGCAAGGGGAATAAGTGTGTAAAACATATAAAGGGGGCAGAGTGGAAATACTCTGACCCTCTAGAGGTGCTTAGGAGGTCCCAGAAGGACCCCCTGAGGCCCCCCCTTTTTTTTTTTAAACGGCAAAATGCGCGCAGGGTGCGCACATTCCAACGCGTTGGGTGCACAGATTCTCTCGCGTTGGGTGCGCGGATCCAAGGAAAAAAGACATTGAAAAAAGACAAAAAATCATTGGTTGAATGACAACTTTCTACACTGAAAGGTAGGGTGTATATTTCTGTTTTTTAAAGGCAGGATTCTTATTGGTTAACAAAAACTGATTGTAAGGAACATTATATATGATAAGCTGATAGGTTGAAAAGTCAAGCACACTTGCTGTCTTGTTTAGCAACATTGTGTGCTGAACTTGTGACCTGTGTGCTCAGTGCAGTGTTCCATGACCTGTTTCTATGGTAACAGGCAGAAGGCAGATTGGGGGAAGGGTTGAAATGTATTTCATTTGGAAAGGGTTGAAATGTTTAACCAATAGAAATGTGTGTTTGCTTTTGAATTTATGTGTGAAGGATTGTGATTTGATGTTTACATGTATATGTGTGGAAAATGAAAGAGAAACTTTTCCATTCTTTGTTTTTGCTGAGAGGTGCACAGTGCAGAGATTCTGTAAAAGAAAATCTGGTGTGTGACTGATATACTTCTTAATCTACAAAACAACTTGAAAGGTGAGTTATTTAATTGTGAGGGGATGTATGTAAACTATTTTGATTTTAATCAGACTAATGTATTTCTCCTGCTAAAGTGTAGGGAGTACTTTTTTCTCTATAATCTTATTGACAGTGTGTGTTTTTCATGTGTTTGCAGACAGATAACTGTGCTGTTTTTATATTTTGGTAGAATTAGAAACCAGTCATTGTTTATGAATTTGTGAAATGAGTTATGTTTCTATACTAAAATGTAGTACTTCTTCTAGATGAAGAAATGTGTTTTGGTATAGTGCAAGGGATAGTGTTGTTTGTCTAGAATCACACAGTGAGTATGTGTGCATTTGGGAACCACTGTGAGAGAAGCATTTGGTAACATCGTGTATTTGCTGACACATAACTATTTTAAAACCTGTCATGTTGTCAAGTTTTAGTAGCATTAGAAGCCAGTCTTTGCTTATGCATTGATACAATGAGTCATGCTTTGACACTAATGTGCTGTACTTTAATATGTTGATTGTGTGTAGTCTCCTTACCCCTTGCACAGTAGTGAATGAGTTTTTGTAAGCTGCTAGGGATAGTGTGGCTTGTCTAGAATCACACTGTGAGCCTGTGTGCATTTGGGAACCACTGTGAGAGAAGTATTTGGTAACATCGTGTATTTGCTGACAGATAACTGTTTTAAAACCTGTCTTGTTGTCAAGTTTTAGCAGCATTGGAAGGCAGTTTTTGCTTATGCTTTGATTAAATGAGTCAGGCTTTGACACAAAAGTGCAGTCCTGAAATATGTAGACTGTGTGCAGTTCCCTTACCACTTCCACTGTAGTGAATGAGTTTTGGTAAACTCCTAGGGATAGTGGTGCTTGTCTAGAATCACACTGTGAGTCTGTGTGAATTTGGGAACCACTGTGAGAGAAGCATTTGGTAACATCGTGTATTTGCTGACAGATAATTGTTTTAAAACCTGTCTTGTTGTCAAGTTTTAGTAGCATTAGAAGCCAGTTTTTGCTTATGCTTTGATTAAATGAGTCAAGCTTTGACACAAAAGTGCAGTCCTGAAATATGCAGATTGTGTGCAGTTACCTTATCACTTCCACAGTAGTGAATGTTGGTAAACTCCTAGGTATAGTGGTTGTTGTCTAGAATCACACTGTGAGTCTGTGTGCTATTGGGAACCACTGTGAGAGAAGCATTTGGTAACATTGTGTATTTTCTGGCAGATAACTCTTTTAAAACCTGTCATGTTGTCAAGTTTTAGTAGCATTAGAAGCCAGTCTTTGCTTATGCGTTGATTAAATGAGTCATGCTTTGACACTAATGGGCTGTACTTAAATATGTAGATTGTGTGCAGTACCCTTACCTCTTATAGACTACTGAATGAGTTTTGGTAAACTCCTAGGATAGTGTTGCTTGTCTAAAATCACACTGTGAGTCTGTGTGCATTTGGGTAAGGATTGTGATAGAAGCATTTGGTAACATCGTGTATTTGCTGACAGATAACTGTTTTGAAACCGGTCATGTTGTCAAGTTTTAGTAGCTTTAGAAGCTATTCTTTGCTTATGCATTGATACAATGAGTCATGCTTTGACACTAATGTGCTGTACTTTAATATGTTACGAGTCAGGGTTTGACACTAAAGTGCAGTACCATGTACTATTCTCTTCACTGTGCCAGACTGAAAATGTAAATGTTTTACCCAGGCACTGTCCTAGCAGTAGTCTGCTGATTTAGTCAGTTTCCAAGTACTCATGTTGTGAACCATACATTACCACATAGACTGCGTCAAATGTCTATGCAGTATGCATGCAGTCTTCTAACATACTATACACTTGTCTTTCACATCTTCAATTCCCTAGTCAGTATCCATACAGTCCAGCAAACATCCTGTCACTCCCTTTGCACTCCTCTAGTGACCCATTCAGTACCAAGTACTAATCCATTCACTGTGTCAAAAGCCTACCACTTATAAATTCACCCAGGCACTCTCTTTGCTGTACTCTAATCATTCGGTCAATTCCCAAGTACTCATGCAGTGAGCTAGGCCTTAGCACATAGACTGCTTCAAATGTATATTCACTATGCATGCAGGCCTCTAACCACCTATACAGTTGTCTTTCACACCTTCAATTCCCCAGTCAGCATTCATACACTTCTAGCAAACACCCTGTTACTCACCCAGTGTGTCTCCTTATAGTAGTGTAATTATTCAGTCAGTTAGCATATAGTCTTTTAGTGAGGTAGGCTTTAGGGCATGAACTGCTTCAAAGTAGTATGCACTATGCATGTAGTGTTTTAACCATCGTCACACTTGTGGTTGAGGGCTATAGTTTCTTAGTTAGTTTTTATATAAAATGTGTTTGTACAGTAATGGAATAGTATAAATTTGAAAGTTATTAAAATACATTTATTTGTGATTCTTTTTTACAGATACAGAACAGAAGTGTTTCTCATCTGTTTGCACTCTTCTCGTGCAAGATTGTTTGGATGAAGGGTCCTTCGGTGTTTCATCATACTTGCTGTGCCGTACGAGTATTTCTTGTTAGGATCCCCTCACAACAGAACTCTTTTGCAAATCTTGCATGTGACCAAGGTGGTATTGATCTTTGTTTGCCCCTCAGGAAAAGTAAACAATTTCCACAGCACTGAAGAAAAACGTTGTGGGAGTGGTGCCTCCTCAAAAAATTCATCCTTAGATTCGGTGAATATTTTAAAGCGACAACATTCACAGTTTTTGTAAGTTAAACTTATAAGATTTTGTTAGCCGGAAGCATTTTATATATCTGTGATTTGTATCTTGTGGTATTTTGCTGAGAATAGCATGTTGTTTTTTTTTTAACAATCTTTCTGGTTGTTTTTTTTTGCCCGCTGTTAAGTGATGAGTACGATTGAAATCACTATTTTTAGTGAAATTCAATATATTCTGAGAACAGCAAAAAAGGCAAACAAATTACTTTGTGGAAATTATGCTGTGTTGTAAAAAATGTATTATTACATGTTATAATTTTTTTTCCTTTTCTTTCACAGATCCAAATTTAAAAAGAAACAATTTATATGAATTTAGATTGCAATGAAGATCTGAAAAAAATGTATACCATTTTTTATTGCTATTACTGTGAAGGTAAGTTTAACTAAGTCTCAATATGCAGAATGAGGAGGTCTGCAAGAAGCTACAAAGTTGAAACACGTTTCTAAAAACACTTTGTTTATACCTATGTAGTTTTGAAATCTGACCATAATCAGATATCATGTGACCTGCAAAAAAAGAGATTTGAGGGGTTCATAATATTTCCGCAATCATTTCAATCATTCTTCTTTGAACATCTTTGCAGACAAAACTCTGTGCTTACCTTCTATAATTCGCAAGGAATTTTAAAACTGGAAATATGTCACTTTTTGTAACATAGTTATTGCTCAGGACACTCTTTCATATTTACAAAGAGAGGAAAAGGCACTCTGTGCACTTTTTATACTCCATGTAAATACAACCTCATTATGCACACCAGTTTGCGTTGAAAGGGTGTTCTATAAGTGTTGTTGTGCATGATTGCACTGAATACTCATAGAACAAGACATGTCTAGATTTGTCAGAAATTATAAATTTCGATGTGTGTGTGAATGCTGCACCATTCTAAAATTGGTGTAGGAAAGCACAACAAAAATTGTTTTCATTTCTCCACGTTTTTATATCTTCAATGCATGCTTCAATGCTCAGCATACATTGAAGGAGAAAAATGTTTTTACTGATTGTTTTTGTGCAGGAAGGTGTGTCTTCCTGCACAAAAACAAACAGCACATGACACAGATATCCTTGCACTGTTGTGCAAGGGTGCCTGTGTCACCACATGGCTGCAGTTTAAGCAGCCGTGCAGAGAGAAACATAGATTTGCAACATATTTATGTACATATGTTGCATCCCTGTGCTTCGGAAGTACTACAGCACACTGAAGTTAAAGAGGTTACTGTGTGATGCTGCAGCACTTCCTCATAGTTCTGCACTTATACATTCACCATACGCTACTAATGCATTCATTCAGTCAATTACGTACTACACATACATTCATCTAAACTTTCACACACTAACAAAGACATTTAGCTCTTTTTTTAAACCAGGAAAGTTAGTTCTTACAAGAACTTTTTTTTTTCTTCTTTCTTTTTTTATATTTTTTGGGGGGTTTTCTGAACAATTTTTAATTTTTTTGGTTTTTCTGCAAAAAACAAAACAAAAAACAAAACAGGAGGAATCAAACAATGAACTTCAGGAAACAAAAACATTTTTTTTTTAAAACTGGCAAATGTGACTTTCTTGCCGGCGGCAGATCAGATCAATCGACTGCTCACCGTAGCACAAAGTCGCATTGCACTTAGTGCAGAGCACTTTTAAATAATGTAATTGAGGACGGATGTCCAAATTTTGGGCTGATGGATGCACTCTTGAAGTGCTCGGCTGCGATGAGGTGGAAGGCGCAGGAGCAGGAGTGTTTCTCATCCGTTTGCACTCTTCTCGTGTAAGATTGTTTGGATGAAGGGTCCTTAGGTGCTTCATCATACTAGCCGTGCCGCACGAGTATTTCTTGTTAGGATCCCCTCGCGACAGCACTCTTTTGCAAATCTTGCATGTGACCAAGGTGGCATTGGTCTTATTCTGCCCCTCGGGAAAAGTAAAACATTTCCACACCACTGAAGAAAAACGTTCTTTGCGTGGTGCCTCCTCCAAAAATTCATCCTCAGATGTATGAGGAGATGCAGGTGATGCCTGCTGCCCTGAAGCCATTTTTAGTTGAAAAAAGTTAGAGCTAAGTGTAAACTTAGTCTAAAAAAATCTTCTTCTCTGCAAAGAGATGCTCCTCCAAAGAAGGTCAAAGAAGAATGATTGAATTGGGTGGGGTCTTTCAATAGTTAGAAGAGGAAGTGTAATGAACCAATCAAATCTCTTTTTTTGCTGGTCACATGGGATCCGCACACCCTGCGAATAGGCAGCACGCACCCAGCGCGCATCAATGAAATTGAATCATAAAAAATTATAGGATTAGATGTAAAAATATATTAGTTTTAAGACGAGTTTAGAGTTTGTCTTCAATTAATATTCACATGAAATACATTTTTATATATATATGTTTTTTTAAATGTTAAATATTTCGCGGGATACGCGCACCAACTGCGTCATAGACGCTGATGACGCATCGCGGAAGCGCGTAAACGTTGCGTTACGTACATTGAGCGTGTTGCGTATAGGCTGGGAGTTGCGTACCGGTCGCATTGCGATCGCGCACTAAACACGTACCCAACGCATACCATGCGCGGATGCTATCGCGTAGGGATCGAAAACGGTGCGCATAGGGTGCGCGGATCCAAAAACATAGAAAAAATAAATATAAAATAAAGTTTTGAACATATAGTTAAAAATATGTTTTTAAAAATATAAAAAAATATGTTTGAAAAACCCAATAAAAACAAATAATATTTTTTCATTTTTAAAAGAATTAATTGAAAAAATAAGTTTAAAAAAATGGTGATAAAAAAGAATTTCAGAAAAACATAATTAATGAAATTGACACACTGAATTTGAAAAATATAGAAATCCAATGAAAATCATTAAACATGATATCTTTAGAGATAAGTTATAGATAGGAATTAGCATTTAAAAAACCTTTGAAATTCACTGAAAAAACCATAGGTTTCATGCACGTTATAGTTAGGAATTGGCATTTAAAACTTTTGAAATTCACTGAAAAAACCAAAGGTTTCGGGGGCGTTATAGTTAGGAATTGGCATTTAAAAAACCTTAGAAATTCACTGAAAAAACCATAGGTTTTCAGGGGCGTTATAGTTAGCTGGACATTTCCCTCGTACAAAACCCTAGAAATTCCCCTGTTAGTTCAGCTAACTATAACTCGCGCCCCGCAATGCACTTCAGTGAATATATATGTATATATCTGACACATATGTTCACATTCTTCATGCATGCTTTATGTATGAGACCCACAAGTTTAATTTTATGGGCCCCAACAAAATCACTTTTCTCACTTCTAGAGACGACGACGCTGCCCTCCACTGCTCCCCGAGAGGGACCCGCGCATATGAGGGTAGAAATAGGCTTGCATCCCAGGAGCCCGACCACCTTCTGTCCCCTTGCTCTCCAAAGAGAGACCTGTACAGGCATTCCCCAGGCTAGAAAGACATGGCAAGCCTGGTTTCAGGCAGTAGCCTCTGTTATAGAGAAGACAGGAAAGCTTCTCTGTTGATATATTCTGCAGGCTTTGTATGCTATTTAGAACATAAGGGAAGAGGCCATGCCTTTGAAGAGACAGGCTGGCCTTTGGTAACCCGTAAGGATTCCTGACAGCCCGGTGCCTCAGATGCTATGAGGGCAGGTCCTTTCCATGCTAAGACAGGGCCTATCTTCACCAGCAGCAAACAATGGAGGCCTTATAAAAGACAGAATGGCCTATATAAATATTCACAGATTTCCCAATACTTTTGTGCCCATAAAAATCTCTAGGACTTAAACCTGATGTGTGACTAACCCTACCTGCATTTAAACCGTATGTGCCGTTTTAGGGGCAGCTCTTACAGCACACGATGGGATGAGGGTGGGTGCACTTTACTCTGTCCAACATATAGAGGGACTGAAGTCTAGAAAGGCCCATACGCAGAACAGTTCTACGACCAAGAAAGGTCCATGCCAATAGGGTCGCAGCCTAGGGAAATCTCACAGCCGGAGGTGCCGAGCCTTGAAGAGCCCAGACCTAAAAGAGGCCAAACTTAGGAGGATTCCACACTGAGGGGTCATGACCTAGAAGAGCCCAGACCTAAAAGAGGCCAAACTTAGGGGGTGCCCTAACCGAGGGGTCGTAACCTAGAAGAGCCCAGACATAAAAGGGGGCAAACTTATGGGGTGCGCACACCTAGAGAAGTCATGACCTAAAAGTGCCAAAGCCTAGAAGACATCAGCATCTAAAGAAGCCCAAGCATAGAAGCCAAACCAATAGTTGGAAGAGGCGATTTGAAATAGGCCATTGGTTGGATCATGCAGAACCAAAGACCAGTTGGTTTATTGTGGACAGTACGTCTTTGTGATAGCTGTAATATCAAAACCTTGACCTAAACCATTCTGTTATCACCTTCTCTCTTCTTCATATTCTCCAGAAACGTTTTAAGGCACGGGCAGAGTGGGCACTGGCCCAGGGCATCAGCCTTTCAGGGGGCACCCTAAAAGAGCCAGCTCTGTTCTGCAGAGTCTTGCCCTGATGATCTTGAATGATTCTTAAACCGATTGTTTAAAAATATCTTCTTCCTTTAATTTATTTTTAGTGTGGGTGATGTGAAAGAAACTATTACAGACATTTTGCAGTGTTGTGTTTAGGTTTCCTGCAACATACGGAAAAAAAAGTTTATTTTAGATCAAAGCAAGGCCTCAGAAATGAGAAATGGGAGAGTGTCACAGAGATTATTTACAGTAATATTACCGAGCTGCCGCTGTGTTACAATATTGAAAACACAAATCTCTTTCCCTGAATAGTAGATGTAAATAGTTAGAATTTGCATGAGTGTGCTTGTACATTGTTAGTGACATAGCTAAAGAGGCAATGAAAGAGCTAAAATTGGATAATAAATTCAAAGCAGTTATTAACAAGGGCCCCCATAATAGGTTAGTCCTAGGGCCCCCAAAATCCTTAAGATGTCCCTGATGTACTCATGAAATAAGCAGCTTACAATCCACTGAACTCTTATCGAGTCTAATTCTCTTCTCCCCCATATTGCCGCTTCATAGAATATTAGCCATCAACTCTGTCTTTTTCTAACAATATGTCAGAATATTTACAGAGACGTTGATAGAGTCAGTTTGCAGGTAAGCAACACCGGGTTTGCCTAAACTGACCGTTCCCTACCTGCTGAAACCTCAGAGCCTCTCTTTGGTCTCCAAACTGTGTTTGTGCCCACAGCTGGACTGCTCTAAAGGAATACAGTGGACACTAATAAGACACACTAGTCTTGGTTACTTCACACACATAACTCAAGCCGATTAAGGCAACCCAATACATGGCACATACCAGAATAGGTAAAGATCAACGGTTACACATACCAAGCAACGCTACAATCAAACACAGAAAATATTAACTATACGCAGACTCCAGTCTATGAGTGAATCCTGGAGACCGAGATGTGAAGGTAGCCAAAATCTACAGTGCTGCGAGGACAAACTAATGCCAATGCAGCACTACACAAATCTGTCAGAACATTACATAAAATCAGGGCCACTGGAAATTTGCAATTCTTCAGGTACAGTGTTTTCCGCATAATTGTGGATTTGCTGCACTTGCCACATAATCTATCATCTGCAACACAATCTGCAGATTTTCACCAAAAATTATTTATAGCTTAAATGCATCAAAAGTTACTAAAAACATTGGAACACCTGTCCACGCGGAATGGGATAGCCTATCGCAAAGGTAGACTGGTCCTTTTACAATTGCCTATTCCTGTATTTGTGTTAAACTGGAACCAATAATGTGAAATCTTTGCCCAGACAGTGTTATTACAAAAATATTAAGTAATACTATCACAAAATGTACCACATTACGTTGCACAGTTTGCCCTTTCTTGCCACATAATTTAATAAAACGTACTGCATATATACACCATAATGTAACGTAACATATTACGTAATATCAATCTTTAGTAATGCTTCCACTACAAACTTTCAGCACAACACAAAAGTTAAAAACAAGGAAAAAAGTTTTCTATCTGAAACAGTTCGCATTGAGGTTGGTGCATGATGTGTGAATGTCCTTATTGTGTTGTCCACAAATACACATTTAATGTTATTCCTTCGGTTATCTGTTTCGCCATCATCAGACCTCAAGGGGACAGGGAGGTCGGAGGGGTTTCGAAAGTGCTGCGTGCATTGATAGGTTTTGGCTAAAATATATGGCAACATCAGCTGGCCCTGTGTAAAGTTGTGCCTGTGTCTTATAAAGCCAGGGGCCATTGCATGACTGTCAAAGGACAAAGCTCATACACGAAGGCTGAATATCAATCTGTGCAGAACAGGTTCGTTTTATCACTCAGTCCCTCGTGTAGCAATGAAGATTGATTGATTGTATTCTATTATAATTGTGAAGACAAGGCGAAATTTCAAACATCTGAGACCCAATGACACAATCAAGAGCCCCCACCACAACTCCACACTAATCCTCTGACAATTCAGGCCTCCTTCTCCTCTTCTAAACAGGTGGAAATTGATCAAGTGCCAACTCTTGCCAAAAAGACAAAAGCCTCTAACCTGAAAGTCAAACCTTATCCTGCAACACAATTGAAGGAATTTTTCGCTTCATTTTTGGCTAAAAATGACACAAGATCACAGCTTCTCTTTCTGTTAGTACCGTTACTTATTTTAAATTAAACATGCAATCATACCCCCCTCCCCTGACAAAAAACCCATAACAAATCCAGAAGACCTCAAAAACTATCAGTCAGTTTCCAAGAAGCCTTAGATCAACAAAACCCTGGAGAAAGAGATAACTATCCAACTACAGGAGATCATTGAGCCCAAATGTATCCTCCATGATCTACAATCAGGCTTTAGGGCTGTGAAGGGAGTAGAAAGTGCAGTTGGAAGCACAAGGGAAGATGTCATCGGCATCCTAGAAGAGGGGATTCAAGTGGCCCTAACTCTACTTGATCACTGTGCAACTTAAGCTTCTCTGCTCATCATCCTGCCTGCAGATGCCTCCTAGGCTCCATATTATGATATGATATTGACATTCATACAGTGCACAGTCTGGCGTTGGTATGGCACTGCAGTGCTTCTGGTTGTCTACAAGGGATTTTACAAATGGTTCTGAGGTTTCCTTCACAGATCAGAGTCTGGTGTGGGTTCTAAATAATCCGCTATTAAACCTGCGAATGCATGCGTTCCCATGTTAGGTAAATGTGCTTGGTGGTGTTTGGGTGGATGTTGTTGGTGTTAAGGATGAGTCCAGAGCGCTCTACTGAGTCGCTTACACATCTTTTACAATGGTACACACTCCCATGCTCAGCATATATATATGTGTTTATAAGATAGTCTTACTAGCGCTCCTGGGTGCTGCAAGAGCCAATTAAAGGGATACTTGGGAGTTGGGATGTATTCTAGCTCTGTCTTAATGTGTGCTATTGCACCATAGAATCACAGGGCATGGTGTGTGGTGCTGGCGAGTGCTATTGGACGGCCTGTGATACACAACCATATAACTCTGCTGTTTTGGACATCTGTGCAATGTCCTCACTGACGTAGACTGTTGGGTGTTGAGTATGTGCTTAATCACTGCCTCCATCTTTGCTCTAACACAATATGGGGTCTGTCCTTGCCGCCTCATGAAGCCTCTTTCCGGGACTATAAATTGTCTACATCTGCAAACTGGTCTAAAGCAACAGCATCATCGGCAATGACCTAGTCCATAGGCCTGCACCACTGCCTACTGCAACATCTATCCTTGGGCTAGCAAACTGAACAACTGCAACAACCTTCTCCAGACCTGTCAACTAGGACAGTGTAACATGCTCCTTCAGGCTTGTAAAATGGATTACTGCAACTGCCAAGCCTGCAATCTGGCTTCTGTACCAAGCGTTGTCCAGGCCTGTAAATAAGACTACTGCTATCACATGCAATGCAGGACTGGAAATTGGGCTACTGCAAAATCCTGCTCTGCGGAGCTGCAGGCTACTGCAAGACTCTACCCCAGGCCTGCACACCAGTCTCCTGCAGCTGCCCGTCCGGAGCTACAGGGAGCACCTCTTGGTGAAACCACAGAGTGTCTTGGATAGTTGGGGGCATATGTGCATATCTAGCTGCTCCTTCCTTCTCTCGCTACATTGTGTACAAGTTCTGCTTTTGCAATGTCGCCTCACTACTAGCGCCTAGTTCTGCGCATTATACTCCATTGTATTGGTCTTGTCCTCCATCATCATGGTTCCAGCTCCTGCCGATGCCCAGCCAGCTCCCTGAAATTTGTGGCAAGCCATTTGGTAGTTGGTGAGGTAGCAAGACTCTGGGCAACAACAGATAGGTGTATGAATGCAGACCTGCCAACTTAGAAAATGTAGCATGTGAGAGGAGGCGGGGCTTGGAGGGGGCGGGGCTTTGTGCGGAGATCTGTCTCCGTCCCTTGCATCCTAGTGGTGTAGCATTAGCCTCTGCAGACCCTGAACTCAAGGGGGCCCCCTTCGGCACTGTGCATGGGTGGAAGGCCCCTGGCCTGAGAGCTCCTGACTGAGTGGGCACCTCCATGTACTCTACAGAGGGGCCCCATCAAGTTTCGTTACACCATTGGCCCATCGACCACCTCCACCCTCCATAAAAAGACAGAAACAAAAGGTTGTTGCGGCCGCTGTTGATGTCCTGGGGTGTTTTTACACCCCTTAATGGGCATCAGTTGCTTAGAGCATCAAAAGACAAGCTGGAAATCAACTCTTGGCAGTGGTCACCAGCTCGCCTTGCCTGTCAGAGTGTGAAATCATCTCCTCACCAGGTGAAGGGAGCCAATATTGTGTGAGTTGGCAGGTGTGTGAATGTCAATGCAAACACTATGGAAGGAGCTCTGCCACAGGGCAGCTACGCAAGATGGCGGACAGTCAGATGCAATAGACGAGGGCTATTCTGCAGGCTACCTGGGTTCATAGTCAACCCCGTTCGGGGTCTAGTACTAATTAATTGCCACTGGACCATCAGTGAACAGAATCAGGGTTACGTGGTGCAATAGAAGCCACAATAGGGAATACGGGTGGTGTTTGGTTGTTTTTTTTAAGGTAAGGCGGTGAACAGCCGAAGATGCCACCCCCAGCATTACGCACACGTCCTTCACACAAGTTCTGTGACCACTTCATGCCCCTTCTTCATCTTTATGGTCCAACACCATGTTATGATATCAATTGAATGTGGAGCAGCTGGGCGCCTTTCTTGCAGTCAAATATCAAAGGGCCTCAAATCCAAGATCCCAGTGCATTTACTTGTTTAACATAAGTTCACAATGAGCTAAACTTGCACGGACAGTAATTCCCCCAGACCGTCAACCACAGCCTGCTACACCTTCCACTTTCTTTCCCTGCTCCCTGTGGTAGAGATTTCTAGGAGAAGATGTAGGATCGAACAATGGAAGGGCCCCTGGGATGTCTATGCCAGCAATTAAAATTGAACGAAGTGCTGGCAAGGATGCAGGAAATGTTAGAGAAGACAGCTAAGAGAAGGATGAGAAATTCTAGGAATGCATTTTAGAACAAGCAGGAATCAAGATCTGGCTAGGCAGAGCACTCGATTTCAGCTTATGCGACAGATCCCTTAATAAGAAATCATCCTAGCAGGAAGGTGGGTCGTGAAGGCGGGCAAATGGGGGGGGGGGGGCGGGCAACATAGCATCCTTGTTAAGGGACAGCAAGAAAAAGGAGGTTGGTGGTGATTTTTGTAGGGCAGCTGAATGGGGTCAGGTGGAGGAGGGGACATTTGGATATCAGGGGTGTTGGGTGAAAGGAATGAGAAACTCGTTGTCCAACTGGTGCTTAGAGTGTAATACTGTTTGGTACTGCCTGAATACTTTACACATCGCCTTAGGTCTGTCTGCTGTGTGTCAAAGCAGCAAGGGAGTTGAGCTCAAGTCAATCTAGTGACTCTGAGGGTTCATCCTGCCAAGAAGTGTTAGTTTAACAAAGCATGTTTATTGTCTCAGAGTTCATTTATTTGATTTCACTAAGTTATTGTCTGTGCAGGACATAAGAGCTCCACTGTGGGCAGAGCACAGCGGTCTGGCTGGTGGCCCCTCTTTGCCCACTTGCAATAAAACCCAAAGTAATACAACACAGGGCAGTATGGGGGGACGCATGTCCGGACCATTTTCCCTTGAGTGTTGAGCTATGGTGGCACTGTGAGATCACCATGTAACAAACACCAACATTAGCATGAATTGTTCAATTTAAAGGGGCGAGTAGTGTGCCCTCGAAGGGCCTCTGCGGCTGTCTCCCCTGAAACTCGTCAACCAACACCCTTACATCGAGCTATGCCTTGTAGAATTGCTTGTTACAACCAGGAGTAGGTGTGCCAGAACCAACTGGGTTACCTGGTTGCACCAATTAATAGGTATGCCGAGTCTCCCCGTCCCTCCCCCCGCCCCCCTGCCGGAGAGGTCGCCTCCATGTACAGTCTGGAAGCCCCAGTCAGCACTGCCATAAGGTAGTGTTAAAGTGCAAGGGTGGGTTTCCTTGCCGTAGGGGCATGTTGGGGCTTCCAAGAACGGAGCCTTTCACGTACAGCACCCAAACTCCCCAGTTCCATGCGTGGTGGCTCCTCCTATCCAGGTTTATTTATTCTCAGACACCTGCTGTGCAGAACGGAAAGAAATAGGCCGGACGTGGTGAGCTTCTGGCCAAAGGACCTGGGGAACCGACACCTGTACTTACACTGCCTATGGGCGGGGACCTGGTAACAGGGCTGTGGGCCATCGCTACACACGCAGGCACCCTGAGGTGTTGTGGACCCTGCATCTCGGTGTGCCCCGCTTCACCCACTTCACTCTGTATACCTGTGAGCGGAGAGCATCATTGACATTCTTGGGACCCCTCAGAAATCTTGCAAGGTGTTCCCATCGTTACGCTATTGCTTTGGGTCCAACATGGCCTGGAAGGCCGTCTGGACTCCGGCCGCCCCCCTTTCCCCTCCTCCACTCCGACTCCCGTAGCGGGGCTGCTCTCCCATGACCCTGAGTGACAACAGCCCGAGGCAGCGGAGAGCCGGAACCAGCCCCTTGACGCAGTGAGTGATCTTCTTGACGCGCCTTGTTCCTGAATCTTTTCGCTGCCAACATCCTCCTCGGCCCACTCCATCTCTCAGCATCACCCGGAGACTGGGGAGACGGTCCCTCCGCCAGCGGTGGCCTTCAGCCATCAACAACCGCGTGTTTATCGCAACCGCAGGAGTGAAGGAGAGCAGGCAGGAACAGGAAGCGGCCCCGTCAGGTCATTACCCAGAACCCCCAGGGGCTGCGAGCCAGTGAGTGCTGCGGCAAGCGAGCAGAGCTTCCGGTGCAGGCCTTGGAAGTGAAAGGACCCAATGTAATCATTGGAGAGGGAATCAAGAAAACACGGCACGAGCTAAAACTGCTTCAATCCTCTGGGAAGAGGCCAGTCACTCACGTGGTGGTTTGTGGTCCTGGGGGTAGGTGGGCTAATAAATACCTCTGTCTGTATATATTACAACAGACTTGTGTCTCTAAAAAACAGGTAGGGCTGGGGTGGAGCAAGTCAATATTGAGCAGGCAAAATGTGAGCAGTGTGACACGGGACTGGCTGTGCCCATATTCTAGAATCTAGGTGTTCTGCAAGTCCATGAGACCCAGAGGCTGTACAGCTGGAGTGAGCTCCCCTCTGAACTGTTCAGGCACGTTTACTCCTAGCTGGGGGTCACTTATGAAGGAGTACCGAGCACGTCGTTCTGCGCTGGTACTCACTCTTCTGGTTTTGTGAGTTTAATTGTTTAATGGATTACGACTGTCATTTGACTGCACATAATTTCTGCATATTCCTTTAACTAGGGGTCGCTATTCCTTGTTATACCAATTGCCACGGGTCGTGAAGATCAATGGGATTCCCTTGTGTTAAAAAAACATAACTTCCATTGGCCTCCTAGTCCAAAAGTGTATGGGCATGCAGTTACAGAGGTGCACCATATGGGAAAGCAGTTGTAATCCCTATGTCACTGCTTACAAACCCTATTGTTTAGTTTATAATCCACAAGAAAAAAACTACTGTGACTACTAGCGTTTCAAAAGGAAGGTTCTTTGTGTGGGTAACGAGTTATTTTTGTAACAGTTTGTGTGATGTCACTTTCTATAATGTAATCTGCATGAAAGGAAGTTAAAGGGTATGGGAAATCCATTCCTCTGCACCTATGATATTAGCTTAATCACATTGTTGACCAAGCTGAAGGAAAGCATGTTTTTTTTTTACTACAGAAAATGTTGTTGGTGGTTAGATAGCCACAAGCAGACACTTATGCAATGTGCACACCATGCAGTGTTTGCCAGAGCCTTTCTCTGCTGTACTCTAGCAGATGCCCAGGTCACCAACTACAAGACAAAGGTAGAGGTGGCGGTTCTGACAATCAGATGGCAGAATCCCCATCTTTGTCAGTAGCCCGCTGAACTCTCGTCACATTAGAATCAAGTGATAGCTTAAAACATGCCAGGACATTGAAGACAGAAGATGCGGGCTGGCTGTGGGCGGTACCACCTCTGTGCTACCGTTAGCCCCCTATTTCACCTTTCTCCCGTGGAGGCATGGGTCTTCTCTTTCTTGGATGCTGTGTCAATAGGAATGGGGCTAAATTAGATCTCCATTTGGGGGGGGGGTGCATTGGTAATCGTGGGGTTATCTCCCATTTGCTGTGCAATCACTCTGAGAGAATATGGACATTCCAGGCATTCCACTGTAATTGTAATTGCATTTATATAGCGCTTACTACCCCCGATGAGGCGTCAAAGCACTTTTTCGGTGAGTAGCAAGATACTCCGGAACCCAAAAAGGATTAGTGGTGAATTAGTAGAGGGAAATATGAAATTAATTTGAGCAGTGGACATGTTAGTCTGTTATTTGGATTGAAAAGGTTAGTGGAGGGACAGAAGAGGGATGCGTTTGCATTTATATAGCGCTTGCCACCCTTGATGAGGAGGTCGTATGTGTTGATCGGCCATAGAGTTTGACTTATGTCTTGCCTAAATTCAATAAGAATTGATCTCCTTTCTGGTATCTGTGTGTGCAAGGGTAATCTGTTTCAAAGTTGTGCACTATTGTTAAATCCCAGGCACCGAAAAAAACTGGGCATGCAATAATAATCTGTTGCACATGTCCGTTTTGGCCTTTCCATGTTGTGCACATAATATCTGGATGTAACCTGGCAACCTGTGGCATAGGACATTCTCTATTTCACTGTTGTTAGGATTTGTAGAAAACGTAAACAAGAACTTGCAAACAAGCTTATGTCTCTACCCTGCACTGCCACCGCCACCACCAGCCTTTGACTCAACCACCTCTCCATTTACCTTGCTTACAAACCCGTCTACAGCAGATGCCACCGTCCACTCTCTCTCCGCCAACATCTATGGTCCATCCTGCTCCTTTCCATGCAATGGTCCATGCCTCTCTTGTCCATAAGTCAGGGATTTACCCCACAAAAAACCAGAAGAAAAGGAAAAGGAATGTAACAGCATATGGGCAAGTAATGTCAAATTCACGCACACAGACTAAATGACAGATCAGAACAAACACACCCTCACAGCACACACACAACACAAACCTACAAACAAACACACACACGGGATAGAAGACCTCTGTTCAACAACATATGTCACTGATGGCAGACTCAGCTTCAGGGGAAGGTGGTAAGGCCAAGCCCTCTCTTATGGGCACGCCTCGGAACTACCAACATCACGCAGGCTCGTGGCCCACACCCACAGGCATTTGATGATAGAAAACCTACAAACCAGCAGCAATAAATGTCACAGTAGTCATGCAAGGGGAATGTTGCAAGATGTAACCATTTTCAGAGAACCTTACCAAGAAGATCTGATGATTACAGAGCATGGTCCACTAAAGAAACCCACCATTTGCACACGGTAGCCTAAACTGAGACCCCCCAACTGTACCAAGTGTCCAAGTTATTAATGTACACGTGATACTTTAATATGGAAAATCTGTATTACGTAAGATAAAACATAAATCCTGACTTTTAAGAGAGATTTCACAGAGTGACCCTGCCTATTTAACGAACACATCTTCAGTGACTTCCTGGGAATCACAGAGTTGTGATAAAAATCACATGCACAGACACATATTAGAAGTAGCCGGGGTAGCAGCTGCTAGCCCTGGATGGCCATTGGATAACCTTGACACTGGCCTTGCTACACCTGGTATGAGGGGTCACGAAGTCAGTAGCTGGAACATAAAAGTAAAGAGGACACACAAAGCCCTGTCCATTAACCCAGTACATGTGCAGCAATTGGAGGCTTTTGGTGTGCTATGGGTGAGACGAGAGGCCACTCCTGTAATGTCATCGGGGTCAAGGGTGTGTGATGCCCCATCAGCAACCTCTATTTGGAGAACTAATGTCCATGATTGCATGCTGGAGATTTCGCATGGAGCCGAAACAAGCTGGATGCCTTCTACAGGTGCTCTGTTGCCTGGGATTCTTGACTGTACCTAACAACAGGCTCCCTAATGTAACAACCCGCAAGCATGAGGTGGTATACGATGGATAGTAAGACTATCTTGAAATCACTTGGCGGAGACCAGAATTCAGAAATGGATGCCCAAACCAACGTGCTCTGGGTGGTAGGAGACACACATCTAATGAATTTAGTCTGCCTGAGCAGGGAGGAAACCTTCTCACAGAAAAAAGGCAGACACAATACACTCACTGTACCAGCCGTTGTTATTATACATACTGTAAGATACAATGCTAAACACAGAGCCGACTTAAAAAGAAACCCTATTAGCAAAGGCAGATCGCACTAGAGAGGATAGTTTAAGCAGTGGATCACCCATTAACCAGCTATGTGGACACCTCTGTCGCACCTGCAACCAAATGATCAAGTTGCCATCATTCAGACTCGCTGATACAGACTGAGTTACACTGCATTGTAGAGTGAAGCCAGATATTGCCAAGAGAGCGGCTCTTAGGCCCAGGAGGGCTTCTCTCAACAACGCAAAAGAATGCAAATGGGAAAAAAAAGAAAAATTCGTAAGACTAACATGTTTCTAGGTGTTACTGGAGGGCATGTGGGTTTGGGCAAGGACTGTTAATAAAATGATGCTTCTTCTGGATGGGATATCATCCACATTGTTTAGTTGGTTCAGGTTTCCTTAAGGCCTTTATTAAAAATGTTCTTGTTTTTACCCTGGGGAATGATAGCTTTATGTGAACTTTTTTCTCCCTGGTAGTATGTCACAGTGTATTTTTTTATCTATACCTCTTAAAATATGTCCTTGTAACTGCAATTGTTTTGAAGAATTACATTGCTTTGCCTTCTATCCTAGCAATGGGACATGGTTGATTCTCTTTGTTAAAGATATGGCAGAGGGATTTCATGGGAATGGTGTAACCATGGATTGGTGGGTTCCAAGAAAAGGTGAGCAAACTGATATCAAAGTGCAACTAAACACATGTGTAAATTCACTCTTCTGGTTCATTGAACAGTGACTGGCATCAAAGGCCCCAACACATCTGATGCTTTTTCGTGAATAATATTGACCATCTGCTGTGTTGTTGTTATCATCATCATGAGCATTATTATTATTATCCGCTTGGCATTGCAACTAACATCTTTCATTAGCAAATAAAATCATACAATTTTTTTCATCCTCAGAAGGATAAAAGACTGAGCCAGTCCTGTCAGAAATCAAACCAGTGACCTACTTCAACACCCCATCAGGGGTAGGAAGCGCTATATAAATGCAAACTTTTTTCTCCTATCCCTCCGCTATCCTTCTCAATCCAAGTAACTGACTAAAATATCCACCGCTCAAATTACTTTCACATTTCACTATACTAATTCACCACTATTCCTTTATGGGTTCCAGAGTAGCTTACTACTCGCCAAAAAAAGTGCCTCAACACCCCATCAGGGGTTAACAAGCACTATAAAAATGCAAACCTTTTACCCTCTTCTATCCCGCCACTACCTTTCATATAACATATCGACGACTCAATTCACTTTCATATTTCACTATACTAATTCACCACTAGTCCTTTGTGGGTTCCGGAGTAGCGTGCTACTCACCGAAAAAGCACTTTGAGGCCTCATCAGGGGTAGTAAGCGCTATATAAATGCAATTACAATACAATATACCTCTGCAGCGAACACTGAACCAACTGAGCTATACTGCTGTGTGGAGACTTGGGATTCCAGCTCTGGGCTAGGATTGCCCGCCCGTTTCCCATATGCCACTGAAGTCGCCAACAGAGGACAGCGAATGCTGAACCCTCTGATGTCTGACTGGTTGTCGAGTGAGTCTCCGGTCTCTCTCGAGAAGAGTGGGCAAGTGGCTACGGTCAAGACCGGAGTAATACAATCCTGGCCACCCCACCCGATCAAAATGTGTGATCCCTGGTAAATCTCTTCACGTCCTTGATTTCGCTTTTCTTTTAAAAGCTTTGCGCGCACTGAAGCGCTTGAGTTGAGAGTCTTGCGTTATACAAGAAAGTCCATTCATTCTGTTGCTGAACAGAGAGCGTACCATCCCCCTCGCACTGCGCCGCTTTTGGCGGGTTCTAGCCCAGCCCTGCCCGGTGCAGCTGTGACACTGAGTGTCCGGGAACAGAGCTGGACGTCAAGCGCATGAACACATTAGGCTTCAGGACACAGATCACTGTCAGAGAGTCTTACACACATCACGAGATCAAAGCCAGGACAACAAAGAGCGCCGATCGCCGGTATCTGGAAATCTCCAAACTTCCAGGGAGATCTGCATCTGGAAACCAAAGCGACGTGAGTTTAGAGGATGTGGCGTTGCGGCCAGAGCTTTAGAGCTGGGAAACCTGGTTCGAGCCCTGGCGTCGGCAAAACATCCTGTGAGGCTGGGCAGATCGCTTAATCTTCACCTTCCTAAAAAAACATGAGTTTGAGCTTGTGGAATGTAACTGGTGCTCATATAAAGCGCCCCAAAGCCCCAGGGCCGAGTTCGCGCTATATGAAATGAAAAAAAGAAGCCAGGAGAAGTCGTTCTTACAAACACCCGAGCTGATTCAGCCGTTCCTGGCAGAGGGTTACTCACACAGTGCAGGTGATAGGTGTCTTCCGGTTACAGCTGTGTCCAGGTGATACTATCTTCCGGTAACAGATGTGCTGGAGCACTCGGCGCCTGTACACATCACCACCTGCGAACACAAAGGAAGGCAAAGAAGGTAAGTGGACGGTGTATCAAAACTGGGACACGAGATGAGGAAATGGACACACTGAAAGCACAGAATATCTCTGTGGGCCCTCAGTCGACAAAATCATATATAAGACAGAAAAAGAAGGAGGTAAAAAGACCCATGCAGCGTTCAAGACAGTGATTTTACGAACAAAAACATCCAACATTTCGGCGTGGATCCATATATCCCCATGTAATATTAACCCACAGTTGTGTAATATTGCCAAGGACATCATTTAGGGGTCGTCAAGGGTCCCAGCTGCGACCTCTGGCTTTACCCTAGCGACCCCTGATTTGAAACGTGGTAAAAACAGTTGAAGAGCACAAGAGCAGCGTGCTCTTAAGGTGAATAGGACAGTTTACCCCGCACACTTTTACTCCGCGTGCCATTACCCCGCAGTTTTGGCACTGCAAAATCTTTTACAATGCATGGCTTTACAACGCAATCCATTACAACGCATTCCCCATTACAACGCAATTTACTATTTTAACTCCACAGGGGCGTTACTTTGGGGAATGCGTTGTGATAGTTTGCAGTGTGTAGCCCTGCGTTGTAAAAGATTTTGTGGTGTAAAAAATGCAGGGTAGTGGCTTGCGGAGTAACGCATGCGGTGTAAAGGATGTTTCCCTCTTAGGGTTGTTGGGCCTCTGGTTTTCTTGTTTTTTTTGCCCATTCAGTTATTTCACTATTAGTGAATAATAATGTATTATTCACTGTTAGAGTATGACAAAAATGGAGCACCTGGAGCTGGAACAACACTTAGCTGGCAGTTACAGTAAGTAGAAAATTACTTTAAAATGTATGTTGTTTGCGTTCGCGTAGCTAAGGGTTGGTTTGTATGAGGGAGACTGTGTGTATGTGTGACTGTGTGTGCATGTGTGAACATGTATGTGAGTGAAAGTGTGTGGGTGAGAGTCAGTGGCAGGTAGTGAGTGAGATTGAGTGTCAGTGAGTATGTACGAGTCAGAGTGGTTGAGAATGAAGGAGTGAGATTAAGAGTGACTGCTAGTGAGTGAGAATGGATGAGTCAGATTGAATAAGAATGAATGTGAAGGAGTATTAGAGAGTGTGAGTTAGCAGGAGTGATAGTCAGTGCCAGTGAGTGAGTATAACTGTGAGTGAGAAACAGTGAATCAACGCGAGTGCAAATACATGAGAAGTGTATGAATAAATGAAGAAGCATTAGTGAGTGAGCATAAGAGTGAATATGAGTGAGTGAATGAATGAGGGATAATGAGTGAATCAGAGTGAAAATAAGTGAGAGTGAGTGACAATGAAAGAGTTAGAATATGGGTGGGTATGTGTAATTAAGAGTTACTCAGAGTAATAGATCAGTGAAAGTGAGTGAATAAGCGAGAATGAGTAAAAGCGAGTGCAAGGGAGTGGGTAAGATTGAGTAAGAATGAAGGAGTGTAAGTGAATGGAAATGAATGAAAGTGATTGAGAATCCGTGAGAGTGAGTGAATGTACAAGTACCTACCTTAATGAACAAGTACCTACCTTTAAAGGTAAACAAACAGCAAAAGGTGCACCACTTCCACAAATGTAAATTCTGTTAAATTAGTCCATGTACTTTTTTCTTTTTCAAAAAATTCTTCTTTATTATTCATTTGTTATAATGACATTAAGAACAGCCAAAGCAGCCGACGCGTTTCGTCCAACTTGGGACTTCTTCAGGGCTGCAAAAGTGCATATATATAAAAAAAATATATATGTATAAATAACACGAATAACCACATTTTATAATAACAAAACCAAACTATACACAACAAACATAAGAAGACATAAGAAAGCTAAAAAACTGCCATCAAACCAACAGTTGTTACAAGTAACAACTGTTGGTTTGATGGCAGTTTTTTAGCTTTCTTATGTCTTCTTAGTTTTGTTAAAAGTGATGTCCCCTTTTTTGTAATATTCATATGAATTGGTTTATTGTTATAGATTATGTTTGTTGTCTCGGATCGTCTGCTCTAATGCTATGGACTTACACCCTAAATCCTGCCTTTGGTATTATTCTGCTTTACTAGTCACTTGCTCCCCTCCCAGTCGTCTATGGTCCAATTATTATATTTCCCTTTGTTGTCCCTTTTGTTCATAACCTTTTGTTTGATATGCATATTTGATTTGCTGTGTTGGTATTCCTTTTGATGACTGTACTGCAACTATTACCTTCCTCTCGCTCAAATTGTAAAGCGCTCTGATATCCTTCGGGATCATGTTCGCGCTATATAAAGCTTTATAAATAAATAAAATAAAATGTAGGTGAGCATAAGTTAGAGTGTGGTGTTATGCTTCTGAGTTTAGAACTGGCCCTGGCATACTGAAGGCCATTTTTGGCTCTTAGAGGAATCCATGGAAAAGTACAGGTGCTGGAACACTGCAGGCAATCCTGAGCATGAAAGGCCCATGTGACAAAATACTGCTAGTGGCATAGTGGAGATAGTTCTTGGCACAATAGGCACTCACAATAAAATACATGTACTGACCTACTAGAGGTAATTCTTGGCATATGGGGCAACCATGGAAAAATGCAAGTGCAGGCACATTCAAGGTAATTCTTGTCATAAGGGAGGAGCACTGTGGTGTATGGGAGGGAGGCAACCATGAGAAAATTCGGGCTCTGACATACTAGAGGTAATTTTGACATAAAGGTCACAAAGGGGCATATGGATGGCATTGACAGCAAGCGTCTGACAAGGTCATATTGAATGTAATATTTGGCATAAGGGGCATCCTTATTATATGCGGCAGGCATGACAAAATGATGACCCTGGCACAATAGAGGTCATTTTTTGATATATGGGGAAACGTAGAGCTCGTTTGGAAAAAAAATGGGATTCGCTCCTGGCAAGCATCAGGTTTCATTAGCCTGGCACACCATAAAAGGACTTGAATATGTAATGCATGCCCTTTCAGAGCCTATGACTATTTACCAAATTTGATTGAAAATTATACTTTAAAATGCTCTCTATGACCCCAGTTGTTTTCTAAATTTTTGGGGGGAGAACCTCCTTAAGCCTACCTAGAAGAAGTCAGGCTCACTCCATTTCTACTAATCAGGACACATATTGCACCCCACCCCTTTCAAATATTAGGTCAGGACCCTAATATAGGTGGTATCTAAAATGGTAATTTGTCTGGGTGGTGGTGTTGTTTTAATCATGTAGTTATCATGGAACATCAATGTCAATTATCGTAGATGCTGTCAGGATTAAGGTCGTGTAACATCACTTTCTGGCAAGAATCGTGATCATAGATCATATGATGCCACTTCCTACGATGTCATTAGGGTCAATGTGCATATGTCACTTACACGAATTCCAGTATTTTGGTGAAGGAGTATATCACATGCAAGGGTTGGTGAGTGGGTGGATCAAGTGATGGTTTGCTTTGTACATTTGTGAACACCTCAAAACATATCAGTTTATGAGCATTCACAAACTCCTCCCCAACTCTGTCACATCCTGGAATTAATTAATCTTCTCTAGGATTGGAAAAAGTCCCTTTGCAAGAAGAGAAGGGAACTTATACACTCAAAATCTGTTGCAGAGTGTAGTGGATTTGCAGTTGTAAAGCAGGCTGCATTTTCCCAACGTGGAATGTGAAAAATCAGATTAATTTTGGAGGGTGTGCATGGAAAGCTGCGACCAGTGCAGATTTGCAGATGTACTACCAACATGTTTTATAAAATCAAAAACTGCATAAAAGTATGAAAATGTGGGGGGGGGGGGGGGCGTGGCCAGCCAGGAACCAAGATCACCGCACCGGAGTAGAGCTCCGTGCGTGACTCACTGACTAAAACCTCCAAAATCCGTCAAACTCATCTGTTTCTAGCCTGGAATTGATACCACCCCGGTGGTCCCCTACGCCTCAGAAAGACCCGGTCCGGAAATTGCGGTCCCCCGACCCCCCCTGGACCACGAAATAGACTGTCAGCTGCGGCCTGCGGGGATTGCCACATGGAGAGGAGTTATCGAGGGCTGGAGCAACGGCAGCCCGCGAAAGAAGCACAGACGCGGGGTCCGGCAGAGACGAGCAGTGGCGTCTTAGATCAGCCCCCCGACACCCGCCCCCCAGTCAGGCCTCATAAAGACGTTCACTCAACAGGGGCAGGTGCTCCTATCTTCACAGCAGGTGCTCCTATCTTCACAAGAACAGCAGACCTCCAAAGAGACCTAGGCGTTGAGATGTTGAATGACCATCTCCGCAAACTCAACATGACATTCTACAAAGGATTGGATCAAAAAGAAAACCCGTTGATCAGGAAACTTGCAGACATTTCTACAAACCCATTTGACCGCTACCCGCGGCCCATCGAAGCGCTAACCTTGTGAAACTGAAACAGCAACAGCAACACAGCATCCAAAAACTCATCACTGCCAGAGGGCAAACTGCCCCGGCAGGTACCCAAAATTCATGACTGTCAGAAGGCAACCATCGCGGCAGCCATCAAAAGCTCATCACCGTCAGAAGACATTTGACAGACGAATACAAGACTCTGCGATTAAACTTGCTGACACTTCTGCAAACCCAATTGACCGCAACCCATGGCCTATCACAGCGCTGACCTTGTGATCCAACCTCAACTGTGACAAAGCGTCCCACATCAATAAGACAACCTAAACAGCGACTAAAAAACTCAAAATGAATGTGGAGTAATGAGGCTACCGCCTCGGTATCCAAAAACTCACCACTGTCAGAAGGCATCTGACAGACGAAAACAAGACACACAGATGGGGCACAGCAGAGCGCTGCACGGTGACTGCCCGCGATCAAAGGAGGTGGGCACCATTGAAGAACGCAGATTAGGAGGCCTGCAGTGACACAACTGGAGCTCCGGACCAGACTGGACTGCTTAAAGGTCGGCAGCAGGGCGCCGTACGATTTCCATCGCAAGCGCCCACCTGCGATTCACAATAAGGTGCTGGTTCCCAGCATAGGCTGGGACGGAGGCAGAGGCGGCAGGTGAGAGACCGTCACATGCTACACGAGGAGGTGAGAGGGTAATTTTCAGCGAGCTGCGGGGTCCCAGCGGGCATAAATACACCGGCAGCACTGAGTGGAGGAGGTCGGTGGGGACACAAGGACATTTTGTAAAGTTTTGTAAAGAGTGAAGCACTCCGCCTGAACTCAGGCCCGGGGTCCCCCCGAAGCACCGCCATTTTAGGAGAGCTGGGGAAATAACATTGATGACCTGCTGCAGTGAAACCAAGAGGCCACCACAGCTATAGACTTTCACCACGCTGCTGAAAGACTTGGGTCATTCCCAGGGGGTACAACTGCATCAAGCCCTCCGTGGCCATTAGCTCAGCACAGGCGACAGTGGTGACTCCTATTAGTGACTTTGAATATGTTGACACTAAAAAGGCTCAAGCAAACACATCAATCTAAATCCGACAAATATGCGCATTCTAAGGCCGAAAACGTGGAGGAGAAAAATGAAGCGCAGGGGGCAACGCAACAGTCGGATGAGGGCATCCCTACCCTTCAGGACATTATGGAGGCTATACAAGGAGTCCGCACAACCTTTGAACACAAAATTGACTCGGTCACAATGGAGGTGACACTGATGCATGCGGACCTGCGCACTTTGAGGGACAGGGTGAAATCCACGGAGGACTCGGTCGCTGCGCTCAAATCCTCCACTAAAACGTGAGGTATTCAAGATATTACGATATGATTAGCGCAGTATATCTAATGATAGTTTACCTCGTCATGGTGAGTTAAACGGCTCGAGATCCCCGATTATGTTTAGTACGACAAAAAGGGCAGAGAAACCGAACCGCCTCCATCTTGGATTACGGCTCTCTCTCTCTCACTTGGGAGTCACGTGGTCTTTTCCGCACACCCTCTGCTTTCCCCTTTCCTTGCATTTAATTAGGAGACAGGCTGAGTTGCTGAGAAGCAAGGTCACATCTGCTAAAAGGGAGTATCAGGCAAATTCCTCTAGGCCTGGGACGAAAAGGGAGTTACCCTTTCGACCTTCTCTGTAAAGATAGTAACCCTTTGTATGTGCAACCGAAACTAGAAATGGGCATGAGCTCATTAGGGGCGCCAGGACTAACTGGTACTTTTCCACATATATGGTTTTGTATGCTGTACTGATAATGTATAAAAGTGTGTTACTGTCAAGGAGCCAGCAGTCTTCCTCGGCGCACCTGATGGGTGAGGATCGACGAGGCTCCTCTATATAGAGTTCTGTGATGGCTAATAAACGTTTGAACCTTCCACGTTGCCAACTGCTCCTTCTTACCTAACATTGCGGGCCAATGGTAAGTGTGGCCCTTGGAATAATTATTTTGGACACAACAGTTGGCGACCACGAAGGGACCCCGTGAAAGGGTCTTTCCCCCCCGTATTCGGGTGGTGGGATTGGGGGCGTCCTGACCGGTTGGCGGGAGAGGAGCCTGAGGATTTCTCCCACCCTGCACGACTTTTCGGTACGTCCCCTGCTGCTAGTTACCCTTCACCGGGGTCCTACGGGCTTAACCCAGAAACTGGATCGATTTGGTCGGGAGGAGTTGGCAGCGGAGAACGAACATTCGTATCTGGGTGCACCCGGTGAGTATTGATTTGATTTTGACGCACGCGTTGTAAACGGTGCATTATTGGTTAAGGCACGTGTTGAAGACGGTGTGCTATTTGATTGATTTGAGAGCATTCGTTGAGAACGATGCGTTTTTGATTTTGAACACGGATTGCATTTGTTTGAAGCTCGCGCTGGACAGCGGTGCATTGATTTGAGGACACGCACCGGAGGGTGGTGTCTTGCTTGATTGAGGTTAGCATTACCGTGGTTTGACTCGAAGTACGTACAGGTTGCATTTGATTTGAGTAAAAACGGCGCGCCGCAGGATTACAAACGGATTGCACGTGGAAGGACCCGCGACCTAGACTGGGTAGCCACAAGGCATACTCCTGACGGGGCAAGTCCTCGTTGGGGGCTGGTCTTAGTGGCGAGCCAGGAGGGTGGCCGGAATCCCGCGTGTAGTTTGGTGTTTGGACTGTGAACCAGAGTCGACGGGCTTGGTTCTCTGATACTGATTGTACGTTGTGTATGATTCGTGTTGATTGTTGTTTGTGTATACATGTCTGAAAACTAACCAAAATGTCCTGTTTTAGTAAATTGAATTGTTTTGGCTGCTGCTGTCGAACAAGTGACTCTAGACTAGCGGAGAGCCAACCCGCCCCGCCGGAGGGCAGTCCTAGCCATTTTATGTACGTCAAACATGGGATCTCTCCGTTGTTGTTTTGCACTCTGTGGCATAAGTATACCAAGGGCAATGAGGAGTTACGCTGGCCCAAAACAGGCTCATTTGATGAAAAGAAAATTGCGTTCCTACAGGAACAGCTGTTTTCTAGGCGAAGTAGGCCGGCCATGTTTGACGCCCTCATTGCATGGCAGAAGGAGGCCAAACAACGGCGAATAAGGGAAGAGAAAGTAGCCAGAGCCAAGGCAGGACAGAATGTTACTCAGAAAGCTATGGCCTATGACCGAGACAGAGTAGAAAAGGGATTGGATTGCATGAATCGTGAATTTCGACTGAAGGTGGATAAGAGCTATGTGACCCGCCCGAATGCAGAAGATGAGATAGAGGATTTACTGGACACCAGACCACCACCCCCTTATGTGCCACGGAGGATATATCCAGAGGTATCAGGGGCCTCGGCCCCGGCTCCAGATATGTCCCAGGGGGCCTCGGCTTCGGCTCCCCCGGCCACCACTACCCCTCCCTCCCTGCCGAACCTCTCTCGGTTACCGACATCTGTGTCTGAAGTTATGGCCATACTGCCTAATTTATTGACGGCAGCTGCAGCCGGGACCCCTCAGCTGTCGCTGGGGTCAATGCCTTCCCCTTCTGTTCTGCCCTCCTCCTCCGCCAGCACCACGCCGGTAACAGCTGCAACTACTCCGCTACGTCCGGCCAGTCTCACTGAGGGTAGGAAGTTGTTCACTCGTTCGGCCTTGGGAACGGAAGAAAGGGAAGCTATAGCTACACAAGCATCCCAGTGGATGCGACATCCCATTTATACGCTTGCTGATATTTGGAGTACTATGAGAGACTATGAACCGGTGATGCAACAGCATGCTCTGGAGCATATGGCCAACCGTCTTATTTCTGTGTGGGAACAGGTACATCAGGAAGGGAAGGCTCCGGCCATACTATATGATATTCTTGATCAGGTCCATAAATCTCAGTTGACACCGGAAGAGGTGTATGGGAAGGTACAGACTTTGGTCTCTTATAGAGCTCGTTTGCAGTCTACCACTCCCGCCGGATTCTCCCAGTTCCCTATGCGGGAAGTGCACCCTATCTTTCATCCAGAAGTTGCCGCAGTAGTAGATGCCCACGGCGTCATTACCCGTCCCGGGGTAGACGCCCGGTTCCAGGAACAATGGGTCTATACCCCCTGGAAGCGGAGTGAGGTACTATCCCTAAAAAGCCAGTTGCCAGATCCTAGAAAGAACCCCACCGCATATTACAAGGAACTGACCGAGGCCGCCTCGTCAGCAGTGATGACGTTGGCAGATATTGAATTATTCTTTGCTTTATTAGTACCGGTGGACATTTGGCGCCAGGTACATGACCAGGACCATGTTACGGAATTTGGTGGGACATGGGATCAATTGAGAAACTGGGATAGAGATCGTAAACCAGGGAACAAGCCCCGACCTGAGATACTGGCCTTGCCTGAGAGAATAATAACTTATATGCATTCGCTGATCCCACCCAGGAAAGTAGATTGGGACAAGCTGACGGCCTGTAAGCAAAAGAAGGACGAGAGTGTCTCTGATTTTTTCACGAGGTTTGAGGGAGTGTTCATTGACTTCAGCGGACAGGACTTGGCAACGGAAGGGGGTGTACGTTTATTTGTTAATAGATTTGTAACAAATTTGCTACCCGAGGTATCGGCTCGGTTACAGGCAGCCGAGAGTACCTGGACGACCACCACGCCCTCCACGATACTGAGCATGGCTCAGTATTATGAGCATCGGGAAAATGAGAGCAAGGATAAAACAGAAAGAAAGTCGAAAGAATTGAAAACGCGAGTGTTACTACAGCAAGTGGAGAGAGGTAGAGGAAGAGGACGAGGATTGCAGAATTTCGCTCCAAGAGGGGCGGGACCGACGCAAACGGCTGGGCAAACAGATTTGGGCATAAATCAATGTGCTTTCTGTAAAGAGGAGGGGCATTGGAGAGCGCAGTGTCCGTTACTATATGAACAGAATACGGCTTCAAGGGGTCGCGGACGGGAAGGATGAGTGGGCACCGTGGTGGATACACGAGACAAGAACAGGCAGCCCGAGGTGAGAACAGTCAGAATTATTTCGACCAAAACCAGGGTAAACAGTACTACAATAATGGACGTGTAACGGACGAAGACGCCGGGTATACTCCAGCATAGGACAGCCAAGGGCAGAGTAAGGGGCATGTGTCAATCCCGATAGATCAAGCTGGACCTTATGTCCATGCACGATTGTTGGATGCATCAGGTAAGTTTTTGGTTGACACAGGGGCTATGAACAGTTCTGTTTCACGTGCCCTGGTCCCGGGGGCCGCTCTGTCTGGCCAGACTAATGTGTCCGTGGGGTTCTCTGGAACTCCGGTGGTGAGCCCCATTTCTAAACCACTTTCCCTTACTCTGGGACCGGTTACGATAGAATCGCCTTTCCTCCTCACCTCCCAGTGTGGGGAAAATCTCCTGGGTATGGATATATTGAAAAGATTGCATGCCCACATCTATTGCTCCCCCGATGGAGTTTATCTGACCATTCGGAATACCTCTATCCCCTCCGTTCAATGTTTTTCGAAAACGGACTCACTACCTCCTGAGCTTGCACAACTCCCGAAGGATCTTTGGGCCCTGGGGGACACTGACGTAGGATTCCTACAGATTCCCCCGGTGTCCATCACCCTGAAACAGAATGCCAAATTGCCGAGGATCCCACAGTATAAAATAGCCCCCGCAGGGGAACGCGCTTTACTGGCCATTATTTCTGACTTGATTAGAACAGGGGTGGTGGAGGAAACGGCCTCTAATGTTTGTAACAGTCCCATTCTTCCGATTCTTAAACGAGCCCCCGTACCCCAATCTCCTGATTATGCTGATACCTACCGATTTGTGATTGATTTACGAGAAATTAACAAGATTGTGGTACCCCAATATCCGGTGGTACCTGACATTAATTCCATTTTGACCATGATTCCTCCCACTGCCACATTTTTCTCGGTGATTGATTTGAAGAATGCCTTCTTTAGCATTCCCATACATCCGGATAGCAGACATTTGTTCGGTTTCTCATTGGGGGGCCGCAGCTTTAGATTCTGTCGCGCCCCCCAGGGGTATACCGAAAGCCCTAGTATTTACAGCCAAGCCCTAAAAAGAGTATTGGATTCTTTACAATTGCCGCCAGGTAATGTCCTATTGCAGTATGTTGACGACCTCCTTGTGGCCTCTGATACAGAACAGGGTTGCCGCGATGCTACGGTTACCCTGCTACGGCACTTGGCCACTCATGGTAACAAGGTGTTGCTCTCTAAATTTCAATATTGTCGACCGGAGGTGACCTATCTCGGTCATCTCCTGTCGAAGGAGGGAAGACGGTTGACTTCTGAGCGCATCGCAACCATAACTAACATGCCTGTTCCTCGCACGCAACGTGATGTCCGCGCTTTGCTTGGTATAACCTCCTACTGTCGCCAATGGATTGCTAACTATTCTCTCTTGACTAAACCTTTCTTGTATCTAACTACGAAGGATGTGCATGAACCCTTACCTTGGACTGATGAATGCCAGACTGCTTTTTCTGCTCTGAAAACTGCTCTTTGCTCTGCTCCTGTGCTTGGCACCCCTGACTACCGGAAGCCTTTTGTGCTCTATGTGCATGAGGTGGACGGTTGCTCTCTTTCAGTGTTGACACAGGACTTTGGTGGTAAGCAAAGGCCTTGTGCATATTTCTCGGCGGTTTTGGATAATGTCGCCAGAGCACTTCCCAGTTGTCTGAGGGCTGCAGCGGCAGTGGCCATAGCAATCAGACAATCGGAAGGGCTAGTCCTGAATACGGATCTGACAGTGATGGTGCCTCATGCTGTGGACGTATTATTAAACAGGACACAGACGCAGCACTTAACTAGTGCGCGTCTTACAGGGTACGAATTGACCCTGTTTGCACCTCATATAATGATCAAACGATGTGTTAACTTGAACCCTGCCACACTGTTGCCCCTCCCTTCAGGGGATGGTGGACAAGACATACATGATTGTATTTTTCGAACTGAAGAAGAAACAAAGGGCCGGATAGATCTAATTGACACCCCACTTTCTGATGCCCAAGGAGAATTGTATGTTGATGGATCCTGCTTTAGATTACCGGATGGTACGACAGCTGCGGCTTATGCGATCACTACCCTGCAAACGGTAGTCGAGGCAGCCAAGATACCATACCGGTCGGCCCAGGCGGCCGAATTGGTTGCATTATTCAGGGCCTGCGAGTTGGGGAAAGGCTTGAAGCTAAATGTCTACAACGATAGCCAATATGCGTTCGGTGTAGCACATAGCCGATTGCTGGCTGCATTAACGTTGCCTAAAACCCTGGCCATAGTGAAATGTAGCGCACACAAGGTTGTAGTGGATGATGTGGGGAGGGGAAATTCCTTTGCGGATAGGATCGCCAAGGAAACAGCCCAGTCTGACACCACTTCCATGTTTGTAGTGACAAAAATGATAGAGGCAGGGGTTTTTAACAACACCATAGACAGTGTGAAAGAGCTACAAAAGGAGGTGACCCCGGAAGAACTGACATATTGGCAAGAACAGGTGGGGAGGCTTGATGAGAATGGATGTTGGACTGATTTGTCAGAGAGGTGTAGATGGTTACTGCCAAACGCATTTGTAAATGCAGTAGTAGCTATGGCACACGGACCTTCACATGTAGGGGTCCAGGGCATCTGTGCCACATTGGATCCTGTCTGGTACAATGTTAATATTCATAAGACAGCTAGGAACCTGGTTCAGCATTGCATGATCTGTCTCCAGCATAATCCTGGGGTTAGCATTCCCGTCTTGGCGGGTAGTTTTGCGCCGCCCACCCTGCCTTTTGAAGTACTCCAAATGGATTACATACAGCTAGAACGTGTTAACAATTTGAAATACGTGCTGGTGGTGATCTGTACTTTTAGTAAATGGGTGGAGGCGTATCCCACAAAGGAAAATACTGCCCTGGCAACCGCGAAAGCTCTGGTAAAGGAGTTTTTCCCTCGATATGGGTTGCCACGGGTGATTTGGAGTGACAACGGGACACATTTTAATGCTGACTTAGTTAGGCATGTATGCAAGGGTCTGTCCATTCAGCAGAAGTTCCACGCAGCCCGACATCCTCAATCAGCGGGCCTAGTTGAGAAATATAATGGGATTCTGAAATTGAAACTGGCTAAACTTCAGGACACGACAGGATTAAAATGGCCTGATCTCCTGCCCCTGGCCCTGTTGTCCGTAAGAACTACTCCCCATTCCCGGAGCGGTATCTCCCCTTATGAGGTAATCTTTGGCAGACCTGCCAACGTGTGGGGAGTACCTCGGCCCAAATCCTTCAGGGACATAGACCATCCTATGCTGACTGATTATTTGTATGCTTTGACTAAAGATCTCCATTCCATTCATCAACAGATATCTGCCGTACTGCAGCCCCTGCCGGAGGGACCCGGACACAGCGTGGAACCTGGACAGTGGGTCTTGGTTCGGAACTATCAACGAAAATCGAGCCTGGATCCGCGCTGGTCCCGACCGTACCAGGTGCTCCTGGCAACGCGAACGGCGGTGAAAGTTGAGGGTAAGCAGCGCTGGATCCATATCTCTCATCTTAAGCGAGTTCCTCTCCCATTGCCAAGGGAGCAGCTTGACCAGGAGGAAGGCCTGCCAAACCAGGGCGAGCCCAGCACTAGGAAACGACTTTCCCTGGACACCCGCAGAGAAGTTGACGGGCGAGGGGAGAGTGCTGTGAGCCTGCAAGACCCTTTTTGCGACCACTCAATTGCTCCGAGTGAGGCGCCTGGTCAGGAGCCCAGCTCCCCGTCTGATCCCATTGTGCCTGCTTTGTTTGTGAATCCTGACACCCCTGGTCGGGATCGATATCACCTGCGGCCCCGGAAATAGGGAATCCTAGGTCTAGCCTTGGCAAGTGAAGTTGGAAGCCTCGGCAAAGACCTGAGGATTGGTAAAACACTGGACTGAACTCGTTGAGAGCATGGAACTTTCAGTAAAGCTCTGTTCAGAACGAAGGTAGAGACATTGATTGGACTGGTGGGGGCCCAGGTGGAGTTTCCTTTCAACAAGGGTTGTGTCAAGTGCGACCCCAACGCGAGAAGTTTTTTCTGTTTTTTTCTTTTTCTGAACAATAGGAGTCTGCCTGTGAGGCTCTATACGGACACAGGAAAGAAGCACCCTCCGGCAGGTTGGACTGCTCGTAGCCCTCTTCCCGAGATTATATTGGACTTTTAGTGAGAAAATGTACCCTTTTGCTCGTTTTGTCCCTGAAGAAGGGCGGCCCATAGTACCCCGTACCATTCCCCCGCATTTGCCAATGTTCTCCTCATGGAGTTTGCGTGTTAAAATTGTTTTCATTTCTATATTGATTGTATCCTTTGTACTATGCTTAGGTCTGTTTATATATCTGGAGTTTCGCCATCCTGTGCACACCTTGATAGTGTCTACCCCTGCTCCTAAGGAACATCATTTCCAGACTTTTGCCCCCCATAAGGAGAGACACCGACAGACATATGTACATAATGCTTTCATTGAGATGCTACACCAGACTCATAGTTCCACAAATGTTACTGATTGTTGGGTCTGTGGTCTTCTCCCGTCAGTGATGCATAAGCAAGATTTGTTCATATCAATGCCCTTGTCTTATTTAGGTAGTTGCGAAGCCTGGTTTAAAATGTTATCCATGCTATATGAACACTACGCTATAGATGAACGTCGATTCTCAGAGAAGGATTACGCCTTGATTTTAGCCTATATAGAGACACACCAAGGTTTTACTCCTAATGCTGAGGGGACGGATGGTACCCTTGATCCTACCGCCTGTATGAACGTATACACTGATCATGAGAATGATACCTGGTTGAGGGATGAAGTGTTGGATTTCATGACCTTTAATTTTACTGAGTATTTCAAGTATTTCCAGGAGCGAAATGTCTCAGATGAGAAAATAATTCTGGTCCCGGTATTGAATACGTCCTCCTCCTTCTGTGTGCAGGGTACCGGACATCTATCCGTAGGTTATAGTAGATGTAATTACACTTATAAACTACAGACTTTCAGTAGTCCCCCAACACTCACCCCTCCCAATGTTTATTTAGTGTGCGGTGAAAATGCATACACTTGGCTACCCAGGGGATGGGCGGGCCGATGTTACTTATCTTTTCTTTACCCACCGGTCTACATAGCTCCTTCCGATTATCACAAATCTCATTCCTTAAATCGACGGAGCCTAAAAGCTGAAGCCGCCAGTAATGATGCCACTGACCAGACTGACACTCCAGCCCAACACTTCGTTGATATCATAAAAGGGGCGTTGCCCATATGGGGACCCATCCTCAACAGTAAAGAAGTTAGGAGGCTATCTAGAGTAGTGGAAGGGGTGGTCAATACTACTGCAGGAATATTAACTAATATTACAGTGGAGCTCCAGGCGACCCGGCTTGTGACCCTCCAAAATCGTCTTGTTTTAGATGTTATCCTAGCTGATCGCGGAGGAGCTTGTAGAGTCATCGGCAGCTCCTGTTGTGTATATATACCTGACTCCGCCCCTTCTGTCCATTTAGCCATTCAGAAACTACATCGGCTAGCTTCAGAAATTCACACCGAGACTGGTACTTGGTCCTTGTCTGGGTGGTTATGGGATTTGGTGACAACCTGGGGATGGAAGTTATTTATGATTCTTTTAGGAATAGTGGGGTTCATTTTCACCTGCTGTCTTTGTCTACAGTGCGGGCCTGCTTGCTGTGCATACTGTGCCGCTCAGGTTCGCCGATCCATCCCTAGGCCCGAGCCCGTCCAATCTAGAATAGATACCCAGCGGGCTCAGAAGGAGACGCAGGACTTAATGCAGATTGATGAGGGTATTTTCGAAGACTAACCCCGTTATTAGCTATGCTGCGCTAAAAGGGCCGTTCTGAGGCATTCAAGATATTACGATATGATTAGCGCAGTATATCTAATGATAGTTTACCTCGTCATGGTGAGTTAAACGGCTCGAGATCCCCGATTATGTTTAGTACGACAAAAAGGGCCGAGAAACCGAACCGCCTCCATCTTGGATTACGGCTCTCTCTCTCTCACTTGGGAGTCACGTGGTCTTTTCCGCACACCCTCTGCTTTCCCCTTTCCTTGCATTTAATTAGGAGACAGGCTGAGTTGCTGAGAAGCAAGGTCACATCTGCTAAAAGGGAGTATCAGGCAAATTCCTCTAGGCCTGGGACGAAAAGGGAGTTACCCTTTAGACCTTCTCTGTAAAGATAGTAACCCTTTGTATGTGCAACCGAAACTAGAAATGGGCATGAGCTCATTAGGGGCGCCAGGACTAACTGGTACTTTTCCACATATATGGTTTTGTATGCTGTACTGATAATGTATAAAAGTGTGTTACTGTCAAGGAGCCAGCAGTCTTCCTCGGCGCACCTGATGGGTGAGGATCGACGAGGCTCCTCTATATAGAGTTCTGTGATGGCTAAAAAATGTTTGAACCTTCCACGTTGCCAACTGCTCCTTCTTACCTAACATTGCGGGCCAATGGTAAGTGTGGCCCTTGGAATAATTATTTTGGACACAACAAACGTTAGAACCAACGGTGATGAAACTCTAAGTGATGACTGCGGACCTGGAAGCCAAGCTTGAGGATTACGAAGGGCGCGCACTCAGGAATAATGTGCGAATTTTGGGAGTACCAAAGCGGGTGTAGGGACAGGCCACGGATCTATTTGTGGAGGACCAAATACAAAACCTACTTCAGCCTGCTCTTTCTCCCAATATTTCTCAGTGTAACATGCCCACACGGTGCCAGGTGGGCCTCCAAAACCGGGTGCTCCCCCGCGCCCTAACCTGGCCAGAATATTTAACTACAGGGACAGGGACATAATTTTCCAAACAGTGCGTACAGCCCCTCCACTGAAGCTTGAGAACTCTACAATCACTTTCTTCCCGGACTTCACGGTAAAGGTCCAGAAAATGCGACGTTCCTTTTTGGAGATAAAAAGAGTGCTTTGTGAAAGAAACTTAAAATGCGCAATGCTCTTCCCGGCGAAGTAGCGGGTGATGGCAGACGGTAAATCCTAGTTCTTCCTGACTCCGGAGGAGACCTGGGAGTGGCTGGAGGGGTGGAAAACCCCTGGAGCCCAAAGATCTAACTCACAAAGGTGCACGCAGGAGCAAGAAAGTCGGCAGGAAACCTGTGGACTCAAAGACGGCCTTCGAAAGGACATGGGTCAAAATGGTAAGCAGAGGCGAGGGTCTCTGGACAATCACTGAACTGCGATTGGCCGAACTGGGCACTGAAGGAGTCTATTCGGTGGCTGACGAAGATGTTGAAGACTGCTAAGTATAACGGTTGTTAGTGGGGAGGCAAAATAGGGCAATGTTGAACCATCCAACTCCTTGTTCTTAACATGGAGTTGAATACATAGATAAATCACATGATGTGTGTTCGGTACTACTGGTTCCGATACAGACATAATATGAGGACTTAAATGACATTGAGTTGTTTGGATCTAGGATCTTTCACTGGGTGCCGACTAGGCCGCGTTCCCCTACGCAGTGTTTGATGGGTATGCGTTTACAGACGCTCTGCATAGTTGGGGGGGTGGGCAGTTCTGAGTCCACGTTGCATGGAGGCAGGGAGTGGGGTGGGTCTGGGGAGTTACCTGAGGGATTGTTTTGGCAATGTTCAATGTTTAATGTGGTAGATAGCAAAACTTGCTTACAGTGGATGGAGAGTACACGACCTAGCAGTAGAACGACCAATATCACAACAGTTTGGACAGTTGACCGCTACACCGCTGGTACACACAGGGGGGAGAAGATGGGTTTCTGTGTGTACACTTTTATTTCTGGAAATTTGAGGCGCTATCCACACCAACCAAATGAATGATGACCATGGTGTGGCTACACGGCTGGGCCACATTAAAATACTTTCGTAGAACGTCAATGGGTTGGGATCCAGAATAAAAAGGGGAATTGTATTGCAGTACTTGAAGAGACAGGCCCCTGACGTGGTGTTACTGCAGGAACCCCACATACAAGGTATCTCCTATTGTGCGTTGAATAGATGGGGGTATAAATTAGTGGCCCACGCTGGATATACCAAGGAATCGAGGGGGGTGGGTATTCTCCTTCGTAATTCGGTGCCCTTCCAGGTCCAATCCATCACGCATTACATGATGGGGTAGGTTTGTGACCTCGTCGGGCAACTGGGAAGGCAGATTAATCAATATTATGTTCCTCTATGTTCCACCGCCATTACACTTCTCAGCTATGGCTAACTTAGGATCACACAAATTAAAATTGCCTCAGGGTGAATCGTTGACTGGGGGGACTGTAACGCGGCCCTTAATGGAGACTTGGATAAGAAACCACCAAAACAGGGGGAACCGTCCGGGAGGATGCTGGAGGAATTTTTAAGAGCAATGGCCCCGATGGATGTCTGGAGAGCTTACAACCCGTCATCCCTCCAGTATACCTTCCACTCGGGAGTCCATGGGAGTTTGTCCAGAATAGATTACATATTTGGTAGAGCCTATCAGCTCTTTATGTTCGGGGCTGTGGCACACCTTCCCAGGGTTATCTCAGACCATTCCCCAGTTAAAGCAAATTATGGAGGCAACCCCTCTGCTAAGAGACATGAGATGACACTTAACCCCTGGTATTTACGAGTGCCGACCATACGGGAAGGGCTTATAGAGGTGACAGTCAATTACTTTGAAGAGAATGAGGGGTCGGTGGACTCGGACTCTGCCTCCACGTTATGGGAACCTTGCAAAACGGTGAACAGAAGCCAAGGTGTCTCAGCGATTGCGGGGTACAAGAAAGAAAAGCAAAAACAGTTACATGCAATAAAAGAGGAAATTACCCAACTAGAACGTGAACTAATAAATTCAGCCGCCCGGATCCCAAGCATAGATTGCTGTTAAAGCAAAAAGAATACAGAGACAATGCTGAGGATGTGGCTAAAGCCCAATACCATGCCACTCAGTATAATGTAAATGAGATAGGTATTAAAGTGAGTAAATTGCTGGCGTGGTTGGACAAACGAGAAAAGGCCACAAGATGGGTGTTTGAGATTGAGACAGAAGGTGGGACCCGGCTTAAAGATAGGAACAGTATAGCGGAAGCCTTTGCAGAACACTTTAAACAGACCTATGCGCCTTCATGGGCCTCCACTTATGAAGAAGCGCAAGAGTTGCTGGCCACCCTCAAACTTCCTACTCTTGACGACACGGAGGTAGAAGAGTTAGACTTAGACCTCACCAAAGAGGAAGTGGTCAAGGCAATTGGGGCGTTACAATCCGGAAAAGCGATGGGACCGAGTAGTCTTCCTATTGAGCTATTTAAAGCAAATGCATCCACTGTCGCCCCATACTTGATTGACATGTATGAAGAAAGTGTTGCTAACGGGATCCTCCCTGAAACTCAAATGCTGGCCAATGTGATAGTGATCCACAAACAGGGGGAACCTGCAGAGTGCTGTGTTTCATATCAGCCTATCTCCCTGTTAAATCCAGAGGTGAAAATCCTGACCAAAATCCTGGCCACGCGCTTGTCACCTCTACTCCATAAACTGATCCACCTCGATCAATCCGGCTTCATGCCAGGCAGGAATATCGCACTTAACCTTCGGCATCTTAATGGTGTATTTGGCAGGGCTGAAACCATTAGAGAGGAGGCAGTGATAATGCCAAAATGGCATTTGATATGATTGAATGACCCTACTTGTTTGCGGCACTTGAACGCTATGGTTTCGGAGGGAAATTCCTGTCATGTGTGCGGCTCCTCTATTCAGAGCCCATTGCAAGAGTTATATTAAATGGTGGCTGGTCAGCAATTTTTACCTTGCAAAAAGGGACGAGACAGGGGTGTCCATTTTCCCCGCTAATATCCGCTCTAGTCCTTGAACCTTTGGTAATCTGGATTAGCGGAGACCCCCTTATTAGGGGACTAAACTGGAAGGCAGAGTGGGAAGATAGAATCTCCATCTATGTCGATGATCTTTTACTCTATTTGGCCACACCGCATTTTTCAATTAATAGAATCTTACATATATTCACCCTTTTTCAAAAATACTCTGGATACATTATCAAATTGGATAAATCACTCATTTACATACTGTCTGGGAAGGGTTCCAATCCACCTATACATTGCGGAGCCAAGATAGTCACTGAAGGCTTTCGATATTTGGGGATCTATATAAAGACAGACCCCTCGGCATTCTACGATAACAATCTAGACCCCCACACTCCGTCGCCTGCAAGATGACGTGCAGAATTGGAAGACCTCGTCCCTTCACGTTGCTGGGCAGGGCGTCTCTGTACAAAATGATGGCCCTGCCTCGCTTCGCTTACGTTTTACAAAACGCACCATTCCCTGTCCCAGCCAAGTATTTTCAGGCCGTGGAGTCAGCAGTCCGGACCCTTCTCTGGAATAACGGCATCCCCCGCATTTCATTGACTAAGCTCATGGAAAGCTGGTATGACGATGGGATCGCCCTTCCAACAATTAAAGGTTATTATTGGGCCTCTCAGCTAGTCGTCACCAATCCCTGGATACACTGGCCAGTAACAGAGTCAACCTAAAGGATGGACAGATATAATATGACACTGGGGTCTTACCAAAGGGCACTGTGCGGGGGGAGGAAGAATGGGCCGGTGTATACCCCAATCACAACCACTGTTTCATTATGTCATACAGCGACGGCTGCTTTGGGGTGGAAAAACACGATTACACAGGCCACCCCCGTTCTGGAGACGGACCGCTTGGGGCTCCTGGCAAAATGTTCTGGATTCGACAAATGGGAACTGATTGGTCTCTCAAGGATGGGGATGTGTGGGCAGGGTGGAAGGTGGCTCCCTTCAGTGAGCTCCAACGAGACTATGAGTTGAGTGCGAGGGAAACTTTTAGATACCTTCAAGTCCAAAACGCATTACATTAGGTAATCCCCAAAGGTACAGATCTTCCGGCCTCATCGCCCCTGAAGGACAGACTCCACGTTGACTACCTGAAGGAGAAAGCGATTTCTCTGACTTACAGGAAGATACTAAACAACACACCTGACGCATTGGGGAAAACTCAAGCCAAGTGGGCGGAAGATGTGGGTGACCTGAATGATGAAGAATGGCAAGAGGCACTGGCATCCCCCCAAGAGGTGGCAATTCGGTCCCTATTTAAATTAATTCAACTCAAGCTCCTACACAGAGCATATTATACCAGTGTAGCGCTGGTTAAAATGAGTGACTTAAATTCCTCACTATGCCGTAGGGGGTGCGGCCAGGTGGGGACGTACTTACACCAGTGGTGGGATTGCCTAATTCTGCAGACGTACTGGGGGAAAATAACATCGAAAATGTGGGCAGTCTGCGGGAAGACAATGGAGGTCTCGCCCCGATGGTGCCTCCTCCACATATGGGATGCAACTGACCTGACAGCAAGAGAGAGGACCTGGGTTTCCCTCAAATGTGTGGTGGGAAAGCGCAATATAGTAAGATCCTGGAAGGGAGTCACTGAACTCAAGTTTTGTGTCTGGGAGACTGATATGGATTAGTGCATGCAGGCGGAGAGGGTGATATACGAAGGGAGAGGATGCCCACAAAAGTGGACCAAGATTTAGGGGGCATGGAACAAAAGCAGAGGGATGCTGTGTATACCGGTTAACGATTCTCCCCCGCAGGGTTGAGCATATTTTGAATGTAGGCGTTTACAAAGACAGTGACGACTGTAAGTAATGTAATGAGGGTGTTGGTCTATTATAAGGACATGATCACAACTGTACAAATGCACTGTGCTTCTTTACCGTCAAATGTTATTGTATTGTCTTTATTATCCAATAAAAAAGAAATAAAAAAAAAAAAGTATGAAAATGTTTCCTCTTCATTGATTTCAATGCACTCCTCCTCCAAAACTACAAAACCCCACCCTCTTGGGAAACCCAGGGCCTCATTTATGCAAACTGTTGCATCGCTGCATGAAAACATTTATGTAACACTTTTCAGTGTACCCTCTTTGTGACAGGATGGATGCGCCGTTTTTAATGTACGGTGCTCTATGTCGCAAGGAGTTACAGATACGTCAGTATTTCTGACGTATCTGTAGGTGCAGTAATGAAGCATTGATGGAGTGTGTCGCAAAAGTGATGCACCTCCAGTAATGTGTCATTACACATGGGCAAGTTTCATGTTAAATGTGCCTGCGTCAGTGTTACGCCTGCTGTGAGGCAGGCGTAAGATTTTGACGCAGTGACGTCCTAGAAGTGGCGCAGTGAACTCTGATAGATTTGACTGCGCCACATCTATAAGGCTTTTTGCGGGGAATGCCCACCCTGCATATATTATACCTGATGCAGGTATAACGTAGCACAGGACTTTACAAAGTGACTCATCTGCTTAGATGCGCCACTTTGTAAACATGGCGCAACAGAAAGTGATGCAACGGCGGCGCGAATGTGTTGCAAGTCCTCATAAATAAGGCCCTCAGACCGGTTGTAAGGTGCTTTCAGGTCATCAATAAATATAGCACAGCCCTGGTGCCCGGGCTAGCTGTGTGTACATTCGGCAACGTAAAAGCCCATGGGTCTGCTTTAAGTACATTAAGAAAATGGTAATTGGCTGTTACATTCCATTCTAAAAAAACTGAGGGGGTTATGCTGAGTAAGGAGGAAATATTGCCAAATAATAAAACGTTTAACAACAGTACTTAAGCTTTTAATTTAGCACCACTGCGGTCACTACTTCGTGGTCAGTGGACATGTTTGGGATGGTTTCGGAGGTCTTGAAATGGAGAAGGAGTCGGGGCTATTTTCTCTTCCGCCACAGGGCTTTGTCTGACGGAGAACAGGCCTTCACGGCGCTCTCGGCCCCTTTTATGTTCCTATGGTACAACAATGTGGGCCTCTCGTTTGCGGTTCCATAAAAAAGCTATTTTAAATTGTGACCTCGTATACACAGTGATTTTGCACAGTAGGGAAAACACCTCCGGGCCCAGGCGCCGTGGAAGTCGCGTGCCCTTTTCCGTAAACAAAGCCTTATTTACCTCAGGCCAGGGAGTTGTGAAACATGAGTTTTTACTCAACCATAAGATGGAGACGACCACTCGTGACCCCACTCGCCGACGTCGGAGCCCACTGTCGCACATCCGGCGAGGCAGTTCAGCCGAGAGACATATTTAGACCGCTTTTGATTTAGCATACATGTTTTCGTGAGCACAAAGGCGATGTAAACAAGGTTCACTGGAAATACACGTGCGGTCAGATCAGTCCCTGCGTGCTTGCGACCTATAAATCTATTTACACTCGTGAGGAACAGCTGGATGCAAATGCACGCTGACAATTCACAAAGATTTTGCTCACACGAAAAGCAATGGAAAGGGCTTCATGCATTATTAAATGACTACACATATTCAAACCAATAATTAATAGTATATATGGGAAACACTCAGAGCACAGCAGTCTGACCCACGCGTGTTCCAACTATGCAAGCTATACCACGCATGCCTTAACCATGCATATGCCTTACAGCGCGTGGTATAGCTGCAGGAAAACGGAAGCAGGAAGACGCCGCAGTGAGGAAGGTGGGGCTGTCTTTTTTTTAAGGGCTGGGAGGGGGTCGGGCCAGGTTTGAGGGCAGTAGAAGGAGTTGGGGTAGTTTAAGGGACAGCGCAGGGGGGGTGGGAGGTCGGGGTAGTGTAAGTTAAGGTGCAGGGTTTTAGTCCTGAGGGCAGTGGGAGGGGAGTGGGAAGTAGGGTTTGTTTTTAGGGTGAGGGGTCGGGGTAGGTTTTAGGGCAGTGGATGGGGTTTGGGTAGTTAAAGAGACAGCGCGAGGGGCGGGGGTGGCGGGTAGTGTCAGGTTTTAGGCCTTAGGGTAGTTGGAGGGGAATGGGTAATGGGAGAAGTTTTTAGGGCTGGGAGGGGGTCGGGGTAGGTTTTAGGTCAGTAGAAGGGTTTGGGGTAGTTGAAGGGACAGCCACAGGGGTGCGGGGTCAGGGTAGTGTAAATTAGGGTACAGGGTTTTAGGCCTTAGGGCAGTGGGAGGGGAATGGGGGTAGGGTTAGTTTATAGGGCGGGGGCGTCGGGGAGGTTTTAGGGCAGTGGAAGGGGTTGGGGTAGTTTAAGAGTTGACTGGGCAGGGGGGTCAGGGTAGTGTAGGATTTTAGGCCTTAAGGCAGTGGGAGGGGAATGAGTAGTTGCAGTAGTTTATAGTGTTGGGAGGTCGGGTAGGTTTAAGGGCAATGGAAGGGGTTGGGGTAGTTAAAGGGACAACGCTGTGGCAGAGGTGTGGGGGTGGTCGGGGGGAGGCGGGTAGTGGTGACCTTAGCCACACATACCCCTATACCATTCATGCGTGTATCATAAAAGATCGTGGTAAAGGCATGTGTGGTAAAGGAATGCATGGTTAAGACGCATTGGTGCTTGGGCTGCGTGGTTGAGGTACGCGTGGTGAAACCATTCACGCTTCTATCATACAACCCTTTATATATTACACGGTTAATAATAGCACCTTTGTAGTTATGGTTAGGTCAGATTTTTCATTGCAAAGGGATTTTTTGTTTTGCTAATAACTTTGGCACCGTGTGGCGGATTTTCAAGAAACTTTCCAAAAACAAATGTCCCTCCACTTTGCATTGTTCATGACAAGTTTCATCCAGATCCATCCAGTGGGGCACAAAAAATGGGGGATCCTATAAGTGGCATTTGCCACTTTTCTCCTCGATAAACAAACATAGCATTGAAAGAAATTTACGCTCCGTTCAGTAATATTTGAGAAATTGACATTTAAAAAGTGTCCTGGACTGAGCATGAAGAGGTTAAATGTTGGCGCTATCCGCACCGTTATTTAGCAGCGGTCCACAAACCCAGACATCTGGGCATCTAAAAATCAAAAATATTCTTGAATGTGCTCAGCCGAGAGAGCTTATGTTTTTGTAGGCCATGTCAGGTTTGCAGATCCAGAAATGGATGAACTTCAATAAAAATGTTGTGGCCATCATTAAATGACACGGGGCTTGGGTCTGCAGCCTGAGGCCAGGACCTGTGGAAACCCTATGATGTGTGGCCAAAGGCTGTATGTTGCAGGTGCTGGCTGCCTATGAAGGGTTGGGCGCAGGGCCTGCGACCAACCCCCTGCTCTTCGCAGCTGAAGTCTGTCCGCTGTTGGAGTTGGCCCCCCATGGAGTGTTGGGCGCAGGGCCTGCGACCAACCCCCTGCTGTTCATGGCTGCAATCTGTGCGTTGTTGGAGTTGGCCCCCCATTGAGTGTTGGGCGCAGGGCCTGTGACCAATCCCCTGCTGTTCATGGCTGGAATCTGTGCGCTGTCGGAGTTGGCCCCCTCCATGGAGTGTTGGGCACAGGGCCTGCGACCAACCGCCTGCTGTTCGCGGCTGAAGTCTGTGCGCTGTTGGAGTTGGCCGCCCATGAAGTGTTGGGCACAGGGCCTGTGACCAACCCCCTTCTGTTCGCGGCTGGAATCTGTGCGCTGTCGGAGTTGGCCCCCCCATGGAGTGTTGGGCGCAGTGCCTGCGACCAACCCCCTGCTGTTCGCGGCTGAAGTCTGTGCGCTGTTGGAGTTGGCCGTCCATGAAGGGTTGGGCGCAGGGCCTGTGACCAACCCCCTTCTGTTCACGGCTGAAGTCTGTGCGCTGTTGGAGTTGGCCCCCCATGGAGTGTTGGGTGTAGAGCGTGGTTGGATGATCGAAGGCCACGTGCAGCAGATGTTGACCACCTACGGAGACTTAGGCACAGGGGCTGCCCGAAGGCCAGACCCTGAAGGCAATCCTAGTGCACACAGCAAAGGAGAAGGAGGTGAGGCCCAGGGGTAACCCTGCTGCACATAACCATGTGCAGAGAGTTGGTCGCCTCGTGTCTTGGGCACAGGGCCTGGACAGAGAGCAGGACTCATGTCCACACTCCTCTGGGTACAGAGGGAGGTCATGCATAGCCGATCTTGGCCTCCAGCATAGATTTGGACACAGGAGATGAACAGAGGTCAGGATGTGTGGCCAAACTCCGCTATACATGACTGAAGGCTGTGCACAGCAAAGGCTGGCTACTAACAGAGGGCAGGCCCTGCAGTCAACCCTGTGGTGCAATGCCAACGCTGTATGCTGAAGGTGTTGAACAGCCATGATTAGTGTGGTGCAGGGGCTGGCTGGCGGTTTGCCTGCGGCCAATTCTGCAGCACACGGCTGAAGGCCACCAGCAGAGGGTGGGGCACAGTGCCTGGAGGCTATGAGCAATGCCAATCCCTGTGCGTACAGCCTTCAGCCATATTTAGCAAAGGTTGGCTGCCCATGCAGTGCTCAGTGAAGGGCCTGGCCGAAGGCCGAAGGCCAGGCCTGCTATCCAACCACTGATACACACGTCAGAAGACTGCACTGTAGGGGTTGGCTGGCCATAGAGGAATAGACATGGGCTGGGCACAGGGCTGGCCAGATGCCAGGCCCTGTGACTAACCCCACATGCAGTGCAGAAGACTGTGTGCTGTGGGTGTTGGCCGCTCACGATGAGTTGGATGTAGGCGCTGACCAGAGAACAGGCCCCACAGCCAGTTTCACTCCACTTGGACAAACGTTGTGTGCAGCGCTGTTGGCTTCTGGCAGAGGGTGAGGGTAGTGCCTGGAGGCTAGGTGCTGTGGCCACCCTTGCTGCACATGGCCTTCAGGTCTGAACAGAAAGGGCCAGCCACCCATGGAGTGTTGGGATAGGGCCTGGCAACCCAACCATGCACATACAAAAGCTGTCTGGTGCGAGTGTTGGCCTCCTGTGGAGTTTAGGCACAGGGCCTGGTTGGAGGTCAGCCCTCTTCTGTGCACAGCAAAAGGCCTTGTGCCGCTGGCGAGGACTGCCTGTGGAGGATTGCTCACAGGAAACTCTTGGATGTTGTATTTGCTAAAACAAATCACTGATAAAACAAAGGTTAACATGAACCTATATTAGTGTTGGTTATAACACTTCAAAGTATGTTTAAAAAGCTGAGAAATGCACCTAAAAACACAGTTACAATTCAGTAATGATAACAAATTAAAAACAAAAAGATAATGGCATTTGCAAAGGATAGTTCTGGTTAGGAGCACAATCCATAACATGATCAACAACCATTCAAATCGTAACTCATACAGCAAATGTATACATATTTTTGCACAGGCCCAGCTCCAACCATGCAGACAATCAGCCCCTGCTTTGCGTTGGGATGGTAAGCAGAGGTTGGCCACAGGGCCAGAACCTGCTACTACCCACCTGGGAACCTCCATATTGTGCCCTTTCAGTCATGTGAAGCTGGGGTGGGGGAGTGTTAATGCACTCTCTGTACCCAACGATTCACAGGCAGCCAACCCCTGCTGCGCACAGCCTTGGGCCATCTGTAGCAAGGTTGTTGTAGTAGTTTCTCTATAAGCTTGCTGTCCATCTGCCTTGCACTGCTTATGATATTACTGTCATGGTAATGGAATGCTATGGTTTGAATCCCAGGATCTTGTCAGTTCCTGGAAGCTGTGGAGACGAACAGTCAATAAAGTATACCTGCCTGGTGTAATCACTTCAAATTTGACGACGAGTTTGACTGTTCCTCTCTCCAACCACGTGTGCTGTGGCGGTCTCCTGTGATTCCAGTCTTCGTGAGCTGTCTCTCCTGGCTGCTTTCTGGATTTTCACCCCGTTGGGACCTCAACACAGAAGTGGGCCATCACACCCTCTTGAATGTGCGGCATTCACCTCAACTTACCCTCCCTCACCGTGTCGCATTGAGGGTGAGCTCTTGGTGTCCTTTTCCAGTCTACAAGCTGTCTATGACTTTGAAGGTTCAATTTGAAGGACACTGAGGCATCTCGTTTACACGGGTGACCTTTTGGTGCCAAGAAGAGTCTCCGTTGTTGGCAGGTGAGAAACTCTGTCCTGCGCTGCTTATCCTATGCGAGAGGATTCCCTCTGTGTGTCTGTTTTTGTTTACAAGCCGAGTGATCCTTCCATGATGCTTTCACCCCCAGTCTGATGACGCTGTGGAATCTCCGTGTGTGTTAGCGGAGAAGGACCGCGTCAAGCGCGTCATGTTGTGCGCGTCTTTACGTGTTTCCCTGGTCACGGGAATCAAGCCCGGGTGAGTCACCGCATGCGCTTCATTTACTGGCTACCCTGGTTATGGAGACGTCTACTGTTGTGGTGGGAGGTGCCAGCTCCACACGTTGTCCACGCGTCACTTTCCCTTTCAGAGTGGGGAGCGGCTAGTGGGAAGATATTCTTCCCTGCTTGATTACCTTCCTCTCCGTTTCCCTCCGAAAGTGAATTGTGGGTCGGGAGTTGGATTAAGGATCGTTCTAAAGGTATGCGACTCGGCATTATCCATTGTCGCTCTGCTATTTTTGTACAGCAGTAGAGGCGGTGATATCATCTGGCTACACGTGTTCAATCCTAATTAACTGCTCTTAAGGTAAGGGACTCGGTATTTTCCATTGTCGCTCTGTGATTCAAGTACAGCTCTTCTACTGCAAGTATCTGTCTATACCTTTGCCTATTGCAAGCAACACTGTAAGCAGCATTTTGGCGCAGCGGACGTTCGCCTTAGTGGCTGTTCAAGAGAAGCTGCGTAGGGATGTATGTCATTACATCGCATACTAATACCACGCATGGCATTACAACGCGGGTATTACTACGCGATGTCAATGACAACGACATGCCATTACAACGCACATTTTTACCACGACTATGCCTTTCCCACGCATGCCATTACAACGCAAAGGCACGCCTGGTAAAGCTATACCCGTGGTGAAAGTTTGCAAGGTAAGTGACTACCCTACCCCTACACAACCCTCCCCGCCCCTCAGTCCTCTCCCTACAATAACACTACACTACCCTGCACGACCCCACGACACTACACTAAAACACTACACTACACACTACAACACTACCCTAAACCCTAATGCACTACAATACTCAAACACTACATTACTACCCTAAACCCTAAAACACTACACTTCTAAAACTCTACAACAGTAGCCTAAACCCTAAAACACTACAACACTACCCTAAACCCTAAAACACTACACTACACAAACACTACTACACTACCCTAAACCCTAAAACACTACACTACCCTAAACCCTAAAACACTACACTACACAAACAATGCAACACTACCCTAAACCCTAAAACACTACACTACACCAACACTACTACACTACCCTAAACCCTAAAACACTACACTACACAAACACTACTACACTACCCTAAACCCTAAACCACTACACTACCCTAACCTCAAAAACACTACACTACACAAAACTACAACACTACCCTAAACCCTAAAACACCACACTACTCAAACACTACTACACTACCCTAAACTCTAAAGCTCTACACTTACCCCTAAAACACTACACTACACAAACACTACAACACTACCCTAAACCCTACAACACTACACTACACAAACATTACTACAATACCCTAAACCCTAAAAAACTACACTACACAAACTCTACAACACTACCCTAAACCCTAAATCCCTAAACCATAAAACACTACACTACCCTAACCCCTAAAATACTACACTACTCAAACACTACAACACTACCTAAACCCTAAAACACTACACTACATAAACACTACTACACTACCGTAAACCCTAATACACTACACTAAACAAAAACTAAAAAACTACACTACACTACACTACAAAAAAACACACTAAAACGTTATAAAAAAACCCACACAACACAAACATTACAACACTCCTTTTAAACTACCCTAAACCCTACAAAAGTAACCCCCACCCCAAGCGCAAACCCCCTTACTTCTCTCCTCTACAGAGTCGCCGTCTCTGCTCCCGGTTCCTGCTTCCTCCTTCCTGCTTGATGCACGTCGTTCTGAGGAAACAGCCTCAGTTTCCTCACATGACTTGGATAGCCGCCGCCGCCAATACACATTACATCGCATGCGTTGTAAAAGAGCATGCGATGTAATGGTATGCATGGTTTTTACCACGCGTTGTAACATCGCATGCGTTGTAGCGCATGCGATGTAATGGCAACGCGTGGTAAAAACCGCGTTGTAATGGCTGTTTCCCGCTGCGCAGTGGACATTGACTTTTGTGGTTCAGCAGTAAGTGTTGCGTAGGGACAACTACGTTCTTCTCGAGAGTGAACAATCAAAGTGGAGGCCCATTATCAACGTGGTGGTGCTCTGATTACTCACTAGTCATATTTTTTTTTATTTCACAGGTGGACTATCATCTTTTCCTAATTTTGACAGAGATGTATTAGTGTTAATTTCTTTTCTTTACAGGTATTTTGCTTATTCTTTCAACTGTTTATAGGAAATTACATTTCCTGTTTTGTGCTCACCATGCAGAATGTGAGCTTCCAGGTGATCCTCCAGTTAAGTGGAAAGTCTGGTATAGAGCGTTTGTAAAATATTTAGGTGCTATGGGGGGGCTCAAGTATTAGTGCTGAGAGGAAGCATTTAATCTTAGAGCATAATCTAGGGTTCGAAGGTCAAGCTGTTTTGGAACATCTACCTCCTCTAGTTGTGGTTGAGGGAGAAGAAGAATTAAATGTCTATGATCAAGCCGTGGGCATGCTGAAGAAACGGTTTGATGTGGAAAGCAGTCTTGTTGTTGCTAGGCACAAGTTTTTTACTAGAGAGCAGGAGAATGATGAAAGCATAGTGTCTTATGTAGCGGCTCTGCGCATTCTCGCTTCAGAAGGCGAATTTGAACATTTTACTTCTCAACTCATTCGAGATCAAATCGTGGTGCGTTGTAGGGACAAGAAGGTCCAAGAGAAATTACTCACCTTAAAGAATCCTTCTTTGGAGGAAACAATTACCATTGTCAAGAGTATAGAATTATCTCAAAAAGCCTCGAAAGAGCTCAAACCTGAGAGGAATGTTGTGGGTACAGTTAAAGATCATAAGTATCTGAGTGAGAAAACACAAGGAGACAAAATCAAACCAATTGCCGAGCAAAGGGGGAATAGGTTTGTTTCCAACAAAACAGAGAAAAAAGGTTCTTACTCTAAAAATCTCTGTACCAAGTGTGGGTTCCCATCACATTACCCCAACTCGAGGGTGTGTCCGGCAAGGAATGCATTGTGTCGTAAGTGTGGGAAACAAGGGCATTTCGCCAAAATGTGTGGCTTTCGAGTGAGTGTCAATGTTGTGTACTTTGAGGAGCCCAAGTATGATTCTGTGTGTGACGTCATTAGCTTCCGTGCCAACATTGTGGAGGTTGTTAAGGATGATTCTGAGGCTTGTGTCGATCCTGTAGTTGATGTGTTGGTGGATGGGAAATGTCTGAAACTGTTGGTGGATTCGGGGGCGGGTATGACTATGATTACTGAGGAATTGTTTGAAAGTACCCGGGGGAATAGACTTCTCAATCCCCCTGACAGAAGTCCCGTCTCCTATGAAGGGAGGAGAATTGATTTATCGGGCTACTTTGAGACCTCCCTAATTTTTAAGGACAGACACATCCAAGGGAAGGTTTATGTGGCTAAGAAGGGTCTCAACATTCTTGGTTGGTATCACCGGGGGTTGTTCAGGATGACTCTAAACATAACCCCCACCCAAGTTAACAAGTAAACATGCCCTGTACATACCTTACCACCAGGGTCTGGTCACTTCGGGGGGGGTGGGGGCGTGTCCACCAAGGCCTTCAGAGCGTGGGTACGGGTCGCACCACGCGTACCCCTACGTCACCCCAAGAATGGTGGTACAGCCCGTACCCAGGCCTTTAGAACGTGGGTGCGGGCCGTACCGCCATTGTTGGGGTGACATAGGGGTACGCGTGGTACAGCCCGTACCCACATTCTAAAGGCCTGGGTATGGGCCGTACCACCATTCTTGGGGTGACGTAGGGGTACGCGTGGTGCGACCCGTACCCACGCTCTGAAGGCCTGGGTATGGGCCGTACCCCTACGGCACCCCAACATTGGGGGTACGGCCCATACCCAGGCCTTCAGAGCGTGGGTACGGGTCGCACCACGCGTACCCCTACGTCACCCCAAGAATGGTGGTACGGCCCGTACCCAGGCCTTTAGAACATGGGTACGGGCCATACCGCCATTGTTGGGGTGACGTAGGGGTACGCGTGGTACGACCCGTACACACGTTCTCAGAGCGTGGGTACGGAGCGCATCACGCGTATCCCTAGGGCACCTCATTGATACAAGGCGTACACACGCCACGAATGATGGGATAGGGCCTGGTGCAGCATCTGACCAGTATATTGGGGGGGGTGTACGCCCAGGTGAGCAGTGTACTGCACCAAGGGTGCAGGCGGGTGGGTGGGTGTCGTGCTACGATCCACATCAGTGGACAGAGACATAGGGGCGGGTGCCTATCACTCCCAGCAGTGCCCAGACATATGAGGGGTGGGTGCCTATCACTCCCAGCAGTGCCCAGACATATGAGGGGTGGGTGCAGAGGACTCCCAGCAGTGCCCAGACATATGAGGGGTGGGTGCCTATCACTCCCAGCAGTGCCCAGACATATGAGGAGTGGGTGCAGAGGACTCCCAGCAGTGCCCAGACATATGAGGGGTGGGTGCCTATCACTCCCAGCAGTGCCCAGACATATGAGGGGTGGGTGCAGAGGACTCCCAGCAGTGCCCAGACATATGAGGGGTGGGTGCCTATCACTCCCAGCAGTGCCCAGACATATGAGGGGTGGGTGCAGAGGACTCCCAGCAGTGCCCAGACATATGAGGGGTGGGTGCAGAGGACTCCCAGCAGTGCCCAGACATATGAGGGGTGGGTGCCTATCACTCCCAGCACTGCCCAGACATATGAGGGGTGGGTGCAGAGGACTCCCAGCAGTGCCCAGACATATGAGGGGTGGGTGCCTATCACTCCCAGCAGTGCCCAGACATATGAGGGGTGGGTGCCTGTCACTCCCAGCAGTGCCCAGACATATGAGGGGTGGGTGCAGAGGACTCCCAGCAGTGCCCAGACATATGAGGGGTGGGTGCAGAGGACTCCCAGCAGTGCCCAGACATATGAGGGGTGGGTGCCTATCACTCCCAGCACTGCCCAGACATATGAGGTGTGGGTGCCTATCACTCCCAGCAGTGCCCAGACATATGAGGGGTGGGTGCCTATCACTCCCAGCAGTGCCCTGACATATGAGGGGTGGGTGCAGAGGACTCCCAGCAGTGCCCAGACATATGAGGGGTGGGTGCAGAGGACTCCCAGCAGTGGACAGAGACATGGGGGTGTGTACATCATCCTCTGATGACCAAAACTCCATGGGTGCATGAAGGCATCCACAATGTGCGACTATGTTGAGAGTGCCATGACAACACATCACTGACAGCAGTGTCCCACTCCCATGAGGATGGATGTCCTTCCCCCACTGCATTACACACCACACGTGGGTGTGATGACAAATTACACATGCATACCCACCCCTAGCGGTGGCAGCACAATACACACACTGAGATCATGCAACAAGACTGTATACTCATGATAAACCCTACTAAACTAAGAGAGCCTAAGGGAACACACACCGTCACGCACATTCCAGGACTGATAGGAATGTACAGGTGCTGGGGCAGCCAACAAATTGTTGCCTCCCATGGAAGGAAAAGGGTTGAGGACCCACAGATACAGTGCCCACATTTGTCAGTCAGGTGCCCAAATACCCTGCAGAACAAGTAACACATGTGTGCTAGGCTGGGAGTACACACATGCATAGTGCGGAAAAGGGACCATGTCCACATGAAGCCATGGCAACATACTCCATACACAAGTACAGTGACTACCAAGGATGGCACAGACGATGCAGGCGGAGACACTGCTGAGCAGGCATGGCCAAAGTTGAAGGGATCCGTCACACACAAAGGAAATGTAGACACAGGTCAGCACAACAATTGGGAAACACCCTGCAGGGAAGATGTCAGGTGCCACAGAGGAAGGAACACTCCTTGGGACAATGTCACCATACAGTAAGAGCTTACATGACCAAAGATTATTTGCAGAGACCTTGTGATGGCACGCAGATACCAGGGTCCACCCCATGAGCAGCACACTACAACATTTCCCAGACACCTAACACATTATCACCACCCCAACTCATGGAGCAGCAGCACCAACAGCAATACCAGAAAAGCATTAGTGTGCAAATGAAAAACAAAATGCTTTATTCAGCATAAAAATTAATATTTGAATTGAAATGTACACTATATACAAGGCCCAGAGGCCAGTCCATATGCGAACTCCTGGGGGGGGACACATTGGGACGCGTCTCCCCTAGCTTGCCTGCACAGTTCAGAGTTCCTTTTCATCCACAGGGGGGGGGGGGGCATCATGTGGGGGGGAAGGACCAGGCACCACAGGGACAGGAGGGGCAAGGGTAGGTGTTGTGGGTGCAGGGACGGACAACTCCACCACAGGGGGTGGGGCAGCGCCAAAGGTGGTGGTTAGGATGGTGCTGCACACGGTCGCAAGGTCTTCCAGCGTCTCCCCTGCACCCGAAGGAACCACAGGCCCCAAGGAGGGGGGGGTCGGAGGGATGGGTTGCAGCGCTACTGGGGGAGGGTGTGGAAAGGGGAGGGGACTCAACTCCCCTGCCCGGGGACTTCCTCGACCGCTTGCGGGGTGGTGTCACACTGGGGCTGAGGGACAGACTGGCCATGAAGGACTCTTTGTCTGACTGTTGGGCAGGGGAGCTAAGGAGAGGGGTTTTGGAGGCAGTGGGTCGTGAGGACTGCGGACTCCCACTGTGGCTGCATGTCTGCCGTTTCCCCCCCGACCCAGTGGGTGTGCCTACTTCCCCCTGTGTGTGCATGACAGGAGGTGTGCGCTTGGCCTTCCCTGTTGGTGTGCTGCCTGTGTCTGGTGGGGTGCGTGCATGGGGATGTCTGGGTTTGCTTGGGACAGGCATGGGAGTGGGAAGTGTGGATGGTACAGGGGTAGGGGGGGACGGAGCGCTGCAGGAGACCCACTGATGCCGTCCGTGACGAGTCCATGGACCTCAGCAACATCCGTTGGTCAGACATCACTGCTGACATGGTCTCCATGTACGACACCATCTGTGTCAGCAATCTGGTGTGGCCATGGAGGACATTAAGCAGCAATGTTTGACCAACCTGCAACTGCCGCAGGATGTCCACAGACTCGGCATTGATGGCAGCAGTGGAGACAGGGGCAGGGGGTGTGGTGCCTGGCACGAAGGAGACATGTTGTCGCCTAGCACGGACAGAAGGGACCCGAGCAAGTGGGAGGGCGGTGATGGGAATGGAGGGGGCGGCGAGAGATGGAGTGCTGCTTTCAGCTGTGGGAGCAGCCTCCGCCCCTCTGGGAGCTCAGCCTCGGACCCGTCAGCGTCATAGTCGGTGTTGGGACTGGACAGGTCCTCCGCCTGACTCCCCTCGCCCTCCGTGCCACTTGCTGCGCCAGACTCCCCAGCACTGGTGGCACCGGTGCTGGATCCCTCCTCCACGTCCGTGCCGGTGTCTCCCTCGGTGTCCCCCAACGATGCTGTGGGCAAGGTGAAGAGACGGGAAATAATCAGACACCTGTATACATATGAGACATGAGTCCAAACTACATAGGTCACAGTGCATAGCATAAAAAGCATCATGAGTAACATCTACAATACTACGCACATATGTAGGCCCTGCACTACACAGTTGGTTGACCCACCATGTCACTTGGAAACAATGGAGAGCATGACACAACAGCAAATAACTTGATATTGAATTATACAGAGAAGCAAGTGTCTGTGGACAGTGGAGCACAGCATCTGGACCACACACCGTTGCCAAAAAACGGATGAGCATGAACCATGTCTTTAAACTTTAGACACATGCTGCAAAGCACAAACATTAAACCCTGCACAACATGACTGGGTCAATACTTGTTGAGTGTCTGTTCAGACTGTCATCACACACAGGCCAGACCTGGAAAGGAGACATAAGGTTTGGACATGTAGGCCTTGGCCGCACAACCCCCCCCCCTACCTGAGACTATGTGATTGAGACAGAGGAAGGACTTACACCTCTTCATCTGGGATCACAAAAATGTGCTTCATGAAATCCAAAGAGCACTCTAACTACCCCTTGTGGGGCTGACCACACATATTATTGACAAACAACCATCATCAGATAGTTGTACCGAGACACACAGGCACTGGCCACTGTGAGTATGCACAAGCCACATTGGGTCACCCTGTACAGTGGACACATGTAGCACACTTTACGTAAATACAAATGAGGCCAGGGTAAAATGCCACAGAGCCCAACCTATGCTGAAGACACAGAGAATGTCCACAGTGTTGGATGACACACATGATTCCTAGGAAAAGGTGTCTCAGGGGACTGTAGTGGCCACACTGCTCCATGGTCCTGGATTGATCTGACTGCAACAGGAGCAACCGTCCCTGCACTATGCATATCTCCCCCTCATGCACATCATGTCTGAGGCCACAACATCGGTCATGCATGTTGCAAGTCTGTTCATTTCAAGCCTCACACTCCTATGTTGAGACTCAGCATCAGTGCCAACAATCATGGACCCCAAAATGACTGAACTGGACAGGGCAGAGGCAAGGTCCCAACACATGTCACAGACCACCCCCACACATGATGCTGCAAGCTTTGGGCACTTGGATTAACTGGCAGCCTAGATTGCCTTGTGCAAGAGTGACTACACACAGACCAGGGAACACATGTCAAGGAAGGGAAGGGAGGAAGATCAGCACCGGGTGACTTGGAGGAACAGGATATGCACTGCACATATAAACCCTGGCAGTGTATCCAGGTGACTGAGCACTTCCAAAAGCTGGTGACACACAACAAACACACATGTACCTACCCCCTTGCTGCTGCTGCTTCTCCTGTAGCCACCTATCCATGTCAGGGAAGACCACCACCAGGACACGCTTCATTTGGTGGGTCAGGCGCCGGCGCCCGCCGTGTTTGCGTGCAGGTGAGTCCCCCAGAAGGACCTGGGCAATCCTCCTGGTCCAGCACCGGATGTCCTGCCAGCGTTTCCTCACTTGGGCCAGGCGCCGGATGAGACCCTCCACCGACCTCACGGCCCTGACGGCCCACTTCCATATCTCCCCCTTGGCGTAGGCGGCTACCTGTGAGGATGACAAAGCGAGACAACATCAATACACCTGCTCCATGTCACAGAGACACACATTAGAACAATTTGGCTTGTTTGAACAGGGCATAGTATGCAGCCAACTCATTGCACCTTTGTCATAGGGACATTATCCTCTGGGGAAGGCCAAAAGCACTACGTGGCATTGAAAGTACACAGGTGGCATGAGGGGTGCGACACAATCACTGATCATGGCTCACACTGTGCATCACAAGCAACACCAGGATTATGGACAGCACCTCAAAGCAGTCACATGCCCCAGGCCACTCACGCAACCTCAGCGGACTACACAGACACACACAGGCACAGGCCAATCATCTGCCATTGGCAACTGCGGGTAAAAACCTCACTCTGCACATGTGCCACTTGACTGGGGGGTGTCACAGCAGGTGTGGGGCTAGCTCGCACGTCAGACACACAGCACGGCTCCCTGCTCACATCAGATGGGTAGGGCATATACATCCTCCATGCAGCTGGGGTGCAACACTCCACATAGACACTCACCCACATGACAGGGGACTTACACACACCAATGTCCATGGCCCGTACACATCATTTGGACACTCTCACCACAGGTACACTCAACTCACACACATCTGTGGGTACAGTCACCTGTCACACTGGGGGGACCACAGAATCACATCAGGACTATAGAAACAACATTCCCAAGAGGATTAGCCAGGCTGAATGTGGCATGCACAATGCAGTGATAATCACAGTAAGCACAATGCAAGTGAGGATTGCAGATATGAACCACTTCATGCTCTGCATGGGAGACATAAGGCATTCCTCCCCCCCCCTGGGACCCACCATGAACAACATTGCATGTCTGTCACACCTGGACACAATGCCAGAAGTGACAGACACAAAAAAGGGGCACAGTCTAAGCTAGTGGAGTCAGCACTCACCTGCTCCCCTGGTCTCCCATACAGGCAGGGGTACTGTGGGAGGATGACGTCCAGCAACGCCTCATTCTCCTCTTGGGTGAAAGGCTGGGCCCTCTCCACAGACCTGGACATGGTGCCAGAGGAATCACAAGCAGCAGCAGTGGTGTGGAATGAAAGGTTGTGCAGGTAAGTGCTCTCTCATGGGTCCTGTCTGCCTTATATCTGCCTTGCTGGACTGTTTCATTTACAGGAGTACAGAGTGATTGGTCAATCTCATTTGCATCCTACGTTTCCTCCAATCCCTTTAAACCTACCCCAGTGAGGGCCTTTGCATGGTTCAAAATTTGAGCATGATGTCAAGTCAACAACCACTTTGCAACATAGTATATTGTCTCCAACCGACTTTTGCTGGCCACCTGATGAAAGATTTTGAACTGGAAACTCGGTCTCCATGACAACCAGCATGCATTTAGGCCCTTATACTTGTCCCTCATGTGTCCCCTATGTAATTTCACTATCCACACACAGGTATGGTGCGTTCTACACGTACCCCTAGGGCACCACTACTCCAGTGATATACTATGGTAGTGTTGCCGTAGGCGTACTCCATAGTGATACGTTCCGTACACGCATGTGTAGGGTCCGTATCACTATGGTAGTGTTGCCGTAGGCGCACACCATAGTGATACGGTCCGTACACGCGTGTGTAGGGTCCGTATCACTATGGTAGTGTTGCCGTAGGCGTACGCCATAGTGATACGGTCCGTACACGCGTGTGTAGGGTCCGTATCACTATGCTAGTGTTGCCGTAGGCGTACGCCATCGTGCTACGGGTCATACACACGCGGGTACGGCCCGTAGCACTATGGCGTATGCCTACGGCAACACTACCATAAGGCTACGGGCCCTACACACGCGTGTATGAGCCGTATCTCTATGGCGTACGCCTACGGAGACACTCCCATAGGGATAGGACCAGTGTGTACACGTACGTGTGTACGATCCGTACACATACGCGTACTCCTACCCAAACCCCATATAGTGATACGACCGTACACACGCCCTCAGAGCGTGTGTACGGTGCGTTTCACAGCTCACACTGGTGATAGGAGGTGCACAGGAAAGGAATGGAGGTGTCAGACTCGCACAAGGATGGACATCAAGTCATTGTTAGTGCAGTGCTTCATGTGTAGGGCCTAGGTGTGTCAGGCAGTGAGCTCGCACATGTCTCCTCATGTTTTAAACCAATAGTTGTGTGATGACCTGTGTACACATGTCATGTGTGATGGGGCACTATGTGGTGCACTTCCCCTTCACACATTTTACATGTGTGCATGTAGTTCAAACTTGTCAAGCACTGCATCAGTGGCATGGCACAATCACCAACACCCGCAACTGTCCCCTGATGCCAGATACATGGATGATGACACCTTACATCTCACTACCAGCGTGCCCCGATGTGACTATGTCATGTGTGTGTCACGTGTTTCCATGATCTTGCTGTTGGTGTTCCGTCAACGGCATCTGCTGTAGCTGCATCCAACATGTGTCTGTGTGTAGATGCCCATGTCACACTATTATGCACACCAGGACACATGTGGAATAACAAGTAACGTGTGTCTGTATGCATCGAACAGGGACTTGCGAGCTTAGGACATATCAGCGTAGTCTCAATGTCTGTGTGATCATTTTTGACATGTACCCCTTCATGGCAAGGTGTGTGGTCTGTCCTTTTTCAACGACATGTGACCTGTGCGTCTAGCTTGCCGGCAGCTGTCTGTATGAGATAAGATCCTTCAAATGCACATATGTGGATGTATGTCACTCCTGTAATGTGTCTGGCTGTTCACTCACACTGGCCCACAGCTACTTTCATGGCATGTCATGTAGACCTTGACAATCCACGTTTGTAGCTGGCTCTTGGTAGGAGTATCACCTGGCTGGCATACGTGTGCAGGATGTATTGCACAGACCAGACTCTGTATGTAGCATATGTGTATTAGCTGTTGAACATGTGCTCATTTCTTTGACATTGGTGTAGTAATGTACTCAATCATCGTTATTCCTTCCAAATTTCTGCAGGGCACCGCCTCTCCCCCGACCAATGCCAGACTTGGCTGCCATGAGGGAACGCGACTGCATACACAGCTACAGATTCCCCCAACGGTTAATTGTGGACCTGACAAACAGGCTGGCCCCACACCTCCAATCGCGACACGGTTATCCGACTGCGCTGACCCCCAAGATGAAGGTGATGTCAGCCCTACATTTCTTTGCCACCGGTACGTTTCAATTGACCATAGCTGATGTGGGTGGCATGTCCCAGACCATGTTCAGCCGTGTCCTGCATGATGTTTTAGAAGCCATGTTGGAGCACCTGGATGAATTCATCCATTTTCCAACTCCTGAGCAGTTGACAGGTATCAAGGGTGAGTTCTATGCCCTGGGAGGGATGCCCCATGTAATTGGGTCCATTGATGGGGCCCATGTGGCTTTGGTACCACTACAGGCACAGGAGGTAGCCTTTCGGAACTGTAAACATTACCACTCCATTAATGCCCTTGTGGTGTGTCTTGCTAACATGGGGATTTCCCATGTCTGTGCACGTTTTCCAGGGTCAGCACACGATGCCTACATCATGAGGCGTAGCAGGTTGCCAGAAATGATGCTGCAGCTGCACAACGAACGCGCATGTCTTGTTGGTGGGTAGACTCTGTTTGTCCAGTATTCAGCGGTATCTTAGTATGTGACGGCATCTCCTGACCCACTTCTGTACATGATGTTTCCATGTAGGGGACTCTGGCTATCCCAATATGCCATGGCTGGTGACGCCTCTCCGCAACCCGAGAACAGCTGCAGATCACCGTTACAACAACGCCCATGGGCAGACCAGGCGAGTGATTGAGAGGACGTTTGGCCTCCTGAAGAGCCGATTCCTTTGCCTCCACAAGACCGGCGGGTCCCTCCCATATGCACCGGTGAAGGTCTGCAAAATCTTCCTCGTGTGCTGCATGCTGCACAACATGGCAGTGGAGAAAGCTGTGCCACTCATCCTGGATCCCGAGGAGCAGGAACATCCACCCGTGGAGGATGACGGCCTTGGTCACGAGGCAAGTGAGGAGGAGGAGTAGGAGGAGGACATCCAGAGTCAGCTCATACGCAACTTCTTCTCATAATGGTGAGTCCCTGGGTCTGAGTGTGCATGCTTGGAGCCTTGTGTGGCATGTGTTGCAATGTGTGTGTCCAGCTGACTGTATGCAAAGTGACTTTGAGGTGTGTGCTGATGTGTCACTCGAGTGCTGATGTCATTCCACACATTTTAGCTGACACACTCAATTGACAACTAGCATGGTGTCAACCTTATTCATGTAGAGTACATGACCATGCATGCGGATGACTATGTGTTTCCTGACTTTTTGTGTGTCTCTCATCCCCAGGTATTTGCGCATGCTGTCTGCTCGTGGCATCGTTGTGCTCCTGCTATTCCTCATGAGTAATGCAACGTATGCTGAATCAGCGTTACATGCATGGACATGGTGAGAAGTCTCCTTTGGGTAAGGATTGCAGCAAGGCTTGTTGGGTGTGGTAGTTGTTTGTAATGTGTGGGCACTGCTCCTGTGCAGGTATTGTTACTATGCATACATGTCGACTCACCATGGGGCACATAACATGTAGCATGACTCACATTAATTGATAGTCACACTTTGTGACAGTCATCTGTTATGGGATTGTTGATTTGGATGAAGGCATCTATGTGTGTACAACTTCCCTCGGAAACATACGGGAGGCTACGGGTGGACATATTGCGGGACATCCCCATGAGAGGCTCAATGGGGAATTGCAGCCTCTCCGTGTGCAGCAGGGGATGTTTGGCTCACCCCCTTCACTTGTGTGCCACTCCCATGGATTGACAGCATCTGTGGTGCGAAGGGGGTGTCCAGTGTAGGTCCCACATGTTAATCCAAAAGACCATGTGAGTCTGTTAATATTGATGCATTTCCATAGGTGTGAGCCTGAGTAATAAAGGTGTTCCTCAGCCTCCAAGGTGCCTCATCTCTGTCAATGCAGGTCTCTTGCCACTGTGCATGCGCCATCTCTGGCATGGTTGTCAAGGATTGTGCATATGAGTCTATGTGTAGATTAGCAACCTGCATGCTGTTCTACATGTATTTGATTCTCTATTGGGCATGACGTCCATGGCTGTGTATGTGTTTTGGTATGTTGGTCCCCACAACGGGCCGTCAACACCTTCTGGGGTGTGTTTCCTGTGCACAGCTTGGCCTTCAGTTTCATGATCCGGTGTCAGTCATCTTTGGGGATTGTGCATCCTTTGTCTTTGGGTGTGCCATTGAAAACCGGTCACTCCTTCCTTGACATACACCTGTTGCAGAAGTCCTTTCTGACATCCTAGTCTTTGTGTGGAAATTGTGGCATAGTTCCCAGGACATGCTGCCTGGTATTGCAGCCACTGCAGCAAGGGCACACGAAGTTTCCTGATTTGGCAACACAAACACATCACAGATGCTCCTCCCTTCATCCATCAACCCATTCATTTGGCTGTCATCAGCTTGTCTGTGCCACAGTTGCGGCCATGCCGTCCCACAGGCTGGACTGTCTGCACATGCAACGTGCACATTGCACGAGCCTCATGTCCTTGCATGACCCACATCACACTACAGTCTGATGTTGCAGCCACCCTCCAAGCAATGTCCATCCACACATCTGCCGCCAGCTCTCAGGCATACACTAAGCGCACATACAACACCTTTGCATGATGAGTGTGCAACTCCGACTGCCTACACAGTGCTGCCACGCCTTCCAGGCCCTGTCACACCCACCAGGTCATGTCCCTCCTACTCCCCACCGGCTCTGTACCCTGGCAAGGACATGGGAGTGGGACTCAAGGCTTCTGCATGTAGTATGCTGTCGTTGTGAGGCACATGGCACAGGTATCATCTGTCAGCGTGTCAAACTACAATGTGTCCAGGACCCCCCTCTCCACCATCACATGCGCACACAACCTCATCATCAACTCGTATGCCATTGACAGCCAGGTGCTCCTCACCCTCACCAAGGGCGCAGACATTGCCAGTTCCAATATTCTAGATTGCATGAGATCCATTGATGAATGGCAGAACAGCAGCCACCTGAGGCTGGACTTGTACAGGACTGAGGTCAACATCTGAGGATTGTCCCCTTACAGCTGGGTCAACTGCTTGTGTCCCACCCGCAGAAGCCCCGCAAAAGCACCCAGTGTCCATGCACACAAGATGGTGTGCATCATGGATTGCTTGCTCACATTTGCCATGGTAATCACCAGCATCTGTGCCGCAGACTGCAACACCCTCTGCATTATGCACATGATCTCCAGATAGATCCACTCCAAGGAAAGACGGACCATCCCCCAGGTCCACGACAACATCCGTGTCAAATACTGCCCTGCCCTCTACGGGGCAGCCACATCCAAACTCCCAGGACACTTGTCCACATCCAGGCTGCATCTGCACACCTCAGCTGCAACATCCGGCGCCCCAGCCACATCACTGTCCAGCAGAGATAGCTGCAATGGATCACTGTGTGCTGCAGGATGAACTTCAGACTCCCCACCCACACTCAGGAGCCAGGCCACAACCCCGACCCAACACCAACCTTGTACCACTGTCATCCGAGACCCCGTAGTGCCATCTCTGTGCATCCAACCTTGACCTGGCCACCATTCTTCAGATCCACCATACTCCAGCATGCAGGACATAGTTCTCCCACCTGGGAACACATACCTGGGACTCCCTCCCCGGGAACCTCCGAATGAGGCATGACCTCTACGCCTTGATGGTACTCTTCAAAATAGGTCTGTCGGCACAGTATTGCATGCACCCCCTCAGCAGCTTGAGGCCATCACAGGTGAGTATTGTGCTCCATGTCTGCATTGAATGATACATTGTGACCCATGTGTGTCCTGTACCAGACTCCTATCCCAGGGTATGGATGTGTGGAGTTAGTTCAACACTCAGGCATAGTTTGACATTTACACACACATATGTTGGGGAATAATGCAAAATGACATCAACAACTCATGACAAAATAAAGTATTTATTTTTGGTGGGGTAAGTCTTTTGGTGGATGAAGTAAGGTGCTCTACCGGGTGCATAGAATCCAAAGTTCACAGGGGGAGATGGCATCCTTGTCAGTTGGAGTCATCAGAGTCCAGACCACAGTGTTGGTCATCATTGGTCAGACTGTGACCAGCAAGTCCATGTGGCAGAGAATGTCATTGGGTGAGGTGGTGCTGTTGCGCCAGAGGGCCAGGTGCCAGGCCAGGTGACCTGGGAGATGTGGATGGTCCGCTGACTCTCACGGTCTTTTCCGTGGACGACCCACCTTCCTCTGGGGACCCTCAGATGCAGGCCTTGACGATGTCTGTGATGCTCCGTCGGACGAATCCTCCTCCTCCTTCCTCCCTGTGGCTGGTGCTGGTCTTCGTCTGGTGTCACAGGGAGAGTTGCCCATGTTGTCGGCAATCCGACGGAGTGAACGGCTCATGTCCGTTTGCACCGCCAGGAGCTCAGCCAGTCTTGCCTCCATCCGTCCTTGGTGTTGTTATTGACTGGCATGTTGCTCGGCCTGCAGGTTCTTCATCTCGTCGAGGGTCCCCTTCATCTCTGTGAGGCTCGACACTACCTGGCTGATGCCCCTGGTGTCACGCCGGTATGTGTCCAGGATGTGGCGTATGTGTGACATACCGGTTCCCTCAGCTGGCTGGTCAGGTTTGTGCCTCCGCCTGCCTCCACTCCCACCACCCCTGCCCACACGAGCCTGGCCTGCCGTTGTGGGCACATCGGGTCTACGGGACCCCTGAGGGATGGCATTATCGGGGTTGTCTGCCTCCTCCTCGGTGCCCGGAGAACCTTGTCCCTCCTGGTCAGACTGGCTGTGTTGTTCAGTGCGAGCAGGGCTCCTGGGTGTTTCCTGGGATGTGGCAGGAATGGGGGTGGTGGTTGGCACAGATGTACCTGACGCAGGTGCTGCAGGGGCTTGGGCACCAGAGGGGCCAGGTTGGTCGGGGTCATCCACGGAGTGGTGAGAGTCGTCGCTGCCGGTGGGATCATCTTCACGCTGAGCCTGGGACTGTGATTGTTCCCCCCCATTGTTGGGGGGAGGTCGATGACATTGCCCTGTGTGTGAGAGAGAGACAATGTTAATGCTGTTTCATGCCACATCCATGTTTCATACATATTCAAGTTGTCACAGATCCTCCAGGTAGTTGGATGTGCCTAGCATTCCTCTCAATGTCCACTTGGGGATGGGTATGTTGCGGGGGACAGTTTGGTATGTTCTCCTGAGTGTTTGACCAGTAGAAGTTTGGTTTGGATGCTTATTTGGCGATGGATTGGTCTTGTTGTGTCACATGTCCATTGTGAGAGTGGGTAAATCCGTTGCCTGCCCCGGGGGTGTGTGCTTGTGTGAGGGGGGTGTGTGACCGGGCCTGCTGTTGGGTGTAGTGTGATTTGTCATTGGGTCTCCCAGGTGATGTGTCTGTACCCTCATGGTGCATGCTGGCATGACAGTGAGTTTGAGTGCCTGTGCTAGTTATCTGAGCCTGTGTAGTTGGTGTTTTAGTGTACAGTGGTCACAGAAGGGCCCTGTGCTGCATACAGCAGGGCCAAGTGTCAGCTACCTTGTCAGTACTTTGCCAGTCCCTGTGCATTGGCCATGGTGCATGGGTATGTACCTAGGCTATATGGGCTGAGGGCATTGGTGTCTGCTTCGGAGTTGCACAATGTGTTGTGTGAGCCCCACCCTCCCAGCATCTCGGACATCCAGTCTTGGGTTTGTGGTTGGTGTGGCCTGGGACATGGCATTGCCTTTATTTGTGAATGGGGCATGGAGACGTTAGTGGCATGAGCGTGGTTTTTGAGTGTGGTTGTGTGCGGTGAGCAGTAGCGGCCCGTGGTGGGAGTGCTGCTGGGCGCTGATGTGGGTCGGGGGAGGGGCAGGGTGGGGGGTAGTAAACTACGGAGTATGGCTGATTAGAGGTAAGTAAACATATAAATAAATAAAACGAATTTCGTTGTGTGCGCTGCATCGCCAAATGCGATGTAGCGCACACAACGAAATTCGTTTTTTGTATTTAAATGTTTACTTACCTCTAATCAGCCATAATCCATAGTTTACTACCCCCCACGATGCCCCTCCCCCGCCCCACGTCAGCGCCCAGCAGCACTCCCACCATGGGCCGCTACTGGCGGTGAGGGCTTGGGGGAAGTTGCGTGCATTTGGTGTATTTGTGGTGTGGATGACATTCCCCCCATGTTACGTGAGTTGTTTGTGTACTCACCAGGCTCTGCGACTCCTTCGACTCAGTGTATTCCCACCGGCGGAAGCATGGCCATCACCTTCTCCTCCCAGGGATGGTAATGTACGGGTCTGCAGGGCAGCCCGCCTCCAGTGATGTTACTCTGGGCATATTCCTCGTTCATCTTCCTCTTGACTGCCCTGCGCAGATCGTGCCACCTGGCTTGGCAATCATGCCTGGTCCTTCGGATGGGCGCAACAGCATTCACCTTATCGACGATCCTCTGCCACAGGCTTGTTTTTTGGGCTATGCTGGTCTGTCTGACCAATGTTCCAAACAGCTGTGGCTCAATTCTGATGACTTCGTTGACGAGGAGGTCCAGCTCCGCCCTTGTGAACTTTGGATTCTTGTCTGTGGGCATGGTGTGGGGTGTGGGTGTGGATGGTTGTGGGTGTGTGGGTGTGAAGGTGTAGGTGTGGGTGTGAATGTGAAGAGGGGGTGTTTGTGAATGAGGTTGTGTGAAGGTGTGTAAGTGAAGGTGTAGTTAAGGTGTAAGTAAGGTGCAGTTGTTTGTCTGTGGGGTCTGGAAGCAGTGAGTCTGGTGCAAAGGCTTATGGGTTGTGTGTGTGGGCCCTTTTTATTGGTCCATTTGTGGGTGTGGCTGGGTTTGAATTTGTGGTGGGTGTGTTATAAGAGGTGGTTGTGATTTAGGGCCTCTGTTTGCCTGTTTGGATGTGCCAGGTCAGTCATAGAGATGTATTTTGTCATGTTGACGTGTTTTGTGGTGTTGTGCGAGTCCAATTGACCCTCCTTGTGCTGTTTCACAGTGTCCTGGTTCTGTACGAGTCTTTTTCGCATAGGTAAGGTCCGTACATGCTGGGTGAGGGTGCTGGGGTACAGTGTTGGGGTATGGTGCGTACAGGTACGGGGCTGGGGTATGAGCCTGGGGTGCGTCGCGTACAGGTGGGGGGCTGTGCTAAGGTGTTGGGGTACGGTGTGTACAGGTGCGGGGCTGTGCTACAGTGTTGGGGTACGGTGCATACAGGTGCGGGGCTGGGCTACGGTGTTGGGATACGGTGCGTACAGGTGCGGGGATGTGCTACGGTGTTGGGGTACGGTGCGTACTGGTGCGGGGCTGTGCTACGGTGTTGGGGTACGGTGCGTACAGGTGAGGGATGTGCTAGGGTGTTGGGGTATGGTGTGTACAGGTGCAGGGCTGGGAGACGGGCCGGGGGTGCGGCCCGTACAGGTGGGGGGCTGGAGTATGGTCCTGGGGTACGGGGCGTACAGGTGCGGGGCTGGGAGACGGGCCTGGGGTGCGGCGCATACAGGTGCGGGGCTGTGCTACGGTGTTGGGGTACGGTGCGGAGGGGGGGTACGGTGCTGACATACGGGGGTACGGTGCTGACATGTGCGGGGTGAGGGGGGCTGTACGACTCATATCCGGGCACAAGTTTACCCGTGTACATGTAGGCTACAGCGTTCGCTCCGTACAGGGCATTTTACATGCGGTTGTGTATTCGGACGGGCGGTACGGATCGTACTTGCGCGCTCGGACTTCTGTTTTACGATTTGCACGTAAAAATGTCCGGCTCCCTGTCAGACACTTTTTCCGACGCTATTCGGACGTAAAAATTTACGGCTCCCTCTTGGACCATTTTCCCGACGCAATTCGTATGGATTTTTCACGTACGAATCGTACTTCGCAGTTTGTACGGTACTTGTACGATTCGTACGTAAAAAAATACGGATACGAGTCGGACGGTAAATTTTTTTAACGGATCGGAATCGGCACCTAAATGTCGCTTTACATCAATACGATGTAAAGTGCAAGAATATTGACCTAAAAATATTGTGGATTAAATATTAATGTTACATTGGTAAACATGTAAATTTGAATGTAATTAACAATTTTTTAATAAAAAAATATTTTGTTTTAAACAATACATATAGCACTATATGGATAAACCAAATAAACAACAATTTATTACCTTAAAAAAATTATTCCTATAAATCCAAATATTTTTAAAATAAATTTTAAATTCATAGAACTCTTAAACAAAGATTATATTTCCATGAATTTATGTTAAATAATTAAACACAAACAGACATATATAATTATTGATAATTTAACAAAAACAATTAAAACATTTTTGTATTTATTAAACCATTTAAAATAGATTTTTCTAAAGTTTATATCAAGAGCTAGTATTTGCAATTACAAAAATACAATACCAAAAATATGAAATCATGTAAAAAACAAAACATGATAAAATAATTAGAAGACATTAACTAATTCAAAGAACATATGCCTTTAAATACAATATCCTCACTCCAATTCAAAATCATTAAAAAAAACAAATATAAAAAATAAATAAATACATTACTCTTGTCGCAACCTTCAAATATTGGCATAGTTACATACATGGAGGGAGGAGGGAGCAGGTTTACTATCCTATGTCCACTCTAACAAATGTTGGGGGAAATGCATACATTGGTGGGTTCAGATATACTATTATATCTCCAGTCTAACAAAATGTTGGGGAAATTGCATCCATGGGGTGTGCAAGATTTACTACACCAATTCCAGTCTAACGCACATTGGGGACAGGGTTAGATTTACTATTTATAGTAAAGTTTAACAAACACTGAAGAAAATGCATACTTTAGAGAGTGGTCTGATTTACAATTTTCTAACTCCAGCCTTAGAAACATTAGGGAAGTAAATAAATCCAGATTTACTATTCTAATTCTACTTTAACAAACAGTAGAGAAAGTTCATACATGGGGGGAGGGGCGGAAAAAGATTTGCTATTCTAACTCAAATCAGATTTTGAAAAAAATGCATACACTGATGAGTCCTATTTACTATTGTTACTCCATTCTAACAAATATTGGGCAACATATGTATCGGGGGAGAAGGCAGATTTAATCATCTAACTCCAGCCCTACAAACATTGAGGGAAAGGCATACATTATGAAGGGGATTGGGAGATAGGGGTAGGTGGGTCATGCATACTACTCTAACTCCAGTCTAAAAAACATAAAAGGGGGGGCGTGGCTAAGATGGTGGCGTAGCGGGGCGCGATTCCGGGTCCCTCCGCTCCCGCTTTGCACTTGCCTTGCTAAAGCCCCTCTCCCCGGCAGTCTTCCATAGCGTTTTGCCCCTGCTCCGACCCGGCGAACCACCGGGCAGCGTTGGGAGTGCTCCCAGTCCTGCGGATCGCTGAACTCCGGAGGAGCACAGCGGCGGCCCAGCTACGGGTGGCATCTGTGAGGCCTTGGCGGCAGGGAGTCCCAGTGCCACGGCGGCGGCCACCGTCACGGCTGCTGTTGGGGCCGGAGGGGGCACAGATGCACTGCGGAGCTGACGGGCGGTCCCTGGCACCTGATTGCGGTGGCAGGCGGTGTGGCGGAGCTCCGCTGAGTCCGCTGTGGGATCGCGGTGGCCATCTTGCGTCGCCCTGCTGGGCTGCCGCGCCGGCTGTAGACTGCTGTTCCTCCCGCAACGGCGGTGAAGAGAAGAGCTTCGGAGGTGCCTGAGAGACTGTGCCCTGACTGAGGTGACAGCTGGGCACCCGGTCCCCCTGGAAGGGCCATTTTGCTGGGTGATTTGGCACTCTCCTCTATCTGCCTGTGGCCCCAGGGGAGCGGTGGTGCCGGGCTGGGCCCTCTCTGGAGGGCTTTAGTGACTGTCTGCTGCGATGTGCACCTGGGCACTGGCATCGAGGCCACCTTGCTTGGAGGATTGAGGGGAGGACTGACCCTCCTACGTCGGGGCGCATACTCTTCACGTGCCCGCAGAGCTGCCGCGCCTTGTTGGCTTCGCCGGGCCCCCGCTCCTGAGGCAGACGCGATGGACTGTGTGATCCCTGCTGGTGCTGCCATCACACCGTGGCCAGTGGTACGCCACACTTGCTCATAAGCTGGGTCGTGCGGGCCCTGTCCATTGTGCTTTTCCCCTTCCTGTGTCCCTCTCCGGGCTGTGGAGTGGTCTCTCTATTTGGGCTCAGCACCTACGGGACCTGTAGTGACTGGTGAGCCATGGCGGCGGCCCGACACAGAAGGGAGAAGACCCTGAAGGACATGCTCCTCAAACAAACAGTGGGAGCCCTCACTGCGGGAGAGACAACGCAAATCCTGGGTGGAGGAGATGACGCTCCGGCCACTAAAGCATTTATGCTGGAACTGTTTGCAGCGATCAAGGAGGATATCCAGGACCTCAAAGACCGTGAAGTACGCCGGGATGTGGATGGCATAGGGGAGAGAGTGGCCACCCTAGAGGAGCACGATGTGAGCCGCGAGGAAGACCTACACCAGCTGCAGCAAGAGATATTGCGACTGCGCGATCAACAGATTGACCTGCAGGCTCACGCCGAGGACTTGGAAAACCGGTCCTAGCGCAACAACGTGCAGATCAGAGGTGTGCCATGGAAGGCAGAAGGGGATGACCTGTGCGGCTATGTGGGGCCTTATTCCGTCAGATTCTGGAGGAGTCGGACACCTTCGACATCCAAATGGACAGTGGGCTCAGTACTGGGACCTGTTGCAGAGATTAAGGGGTGCCTCCTGGCTCTCCGCCTCCAAATCTGCACCTCAACATACACGATTGCATCCATCTACTCTCCCAACGACCGGAGAAGTTCCTGCTGGACGCCTGCGCAGAGGTCTTGCATTCTCCTGATGCTGCTGTGGTCGTAGGGGGCGACCTCAACCTAGTGATGAATGGGGAAATCGACCATTTTGGCTGCCGCTCGGCGGGAGCGGGCGCCCTCTCGGCGACAGGCCAGGACTGGCTGCACGATGTAGGGATTAGAGATGCTTGGCGCTGTCTACACCCGACTGAAAGGGATTTCTCTTACTACTCAGCCGCGCACAAGACGTATGCCTGGCTGGACCATTTTCTAGTTATCCCAGCTGCTTGGCCATTCGTCACGGGTTCCACTATCGAGGCGAGAGCCCTCTCAGACCACGCGCATATTACCCTATCCCTGAGCTTCCCCGCTGTGCATCCGGCTGTTGCACCGCGTTGGCGCCTGCAAGACTCACTGCTGCATTCCCATGACGTAGTTACCGCCATTCGGCGTTGCATAGTGGACTACCTGGCGATTAATGACCGTGCAGATATGCTGCTGACCACAGTATGGGAGGCTCTTAAGCTTGTGGCGCGGGGGGGCCTCATTGCGAAAGCGGCCTTTGAGAATAAAACTAGACAGTCGAAACGCGCTGACCTAGAGGCATCCGTTAAGGAACTTGAGACCATGCACAAGCGCACTGGCGCCCCCCAGGTCTGGCGGGCATTAGAGAAGGAGAGACTCCAGCTCCGACGCCTTGACCTGGATTGAGCAGAGCATGCGGTGGTACGGCTCAAGCACAAATACTTTGTGGGTTCCAACAAAGGGGGCCGCATGCTTGTGCATTGCCTACGTAGCCAACAGGAGGCCCATTCGGTTGCGACGCTTCGCGGCGAGGACGGCCGCTCTCTCTCCGATACAACGAACATCGTCTCAACTTTCTACTCCTTTTATAGCTCTCTCTATGCTGCTGACTCTTCACTGTGCCCCAATTTCTCTCTCTACCTTGGCGGTGCTGCAGTGACCTCTTTGCCGGCGGGTGAGTCCGTTGCTCTGGACTCGCCCATCCGCAAGGAGGAAGTGATCTCCGCTATCGCGCGGCTGAAGCTGCAGAAGGCCCCGGGGCCTGATGGCTTCAGTGCCCTCTTTTACAAAACCTTTTGCGTCGAACTCGCCCCTTTTCTTACCCGTCTGTTTAACTCGTTCGCGGACACCGGATCCCTCACCCCATCTATGCTACAAGCTTTCATCTCTGTCATTCTCAAGCCGGGCAAAGATCCGGAACTTTGTAGTTCCTACTGGCCCATCTCCCTTTTAAATATAGATGCCAAACTTTTTTCTAGCATCTTAGCACACAGACTTAACCCCCATATGCCGGGTCTTGTGGACCCGGACCAGTCAGGTTTCATCGTAGGGTGGTAATGCGGGGACAATACTAAACGCATCTGCCACCTCATCGATAAGGTGCACCAGTCGAAAGAGGAAGCCCTCCTGCTATCCATCGACGCGGAGAAGGCTTTTGACCATGTACATTGGCCATTCCTCTTCGCCACACTTGAACATTTTGGCCAATGGCAGCGGTTCCGGATGTGGATCGTGAGTATCTACAGTGCGCCCCAAGCGGCGGTGCGGGTCAATGGCGTTCTATCTGACCACTTCCACGTGGGGCGTGGTACTAGGCAGGGGTGCCCCCCTCACCCCTACTTTTCGCCCTTTATATGGAGCCACTGGCCCAGTGACTCCAAGATAACCCTCTTGCTCGCGGCATTCCCTTTGGCCTAGACCATCACCTTATTAGCCTATATGCTGACAACCTCATCTTTTCAGTGGCTCACCCGTTGACCTCCCTACCGGCGATCGTCGAGGACCTTCGGATGTTTAGCCAGTTCTCAGGCTTCAAAATGAATATGGTGAAATCTCAAATACTCAATCTCACGGTCTCTCCACCGATGGAGGGTACACTCCGCAATCGCTTTCCCTTTGAGTGGGTGGTGGAGAGTATTACGTACCTGGGGCTGTCCCTCCACACCAGCCTAGCGCGGACTGCAGAGCGGAATTACTCGGCCCTCTTGAAACGGATCTGCTCAGATATGCATCGCTGGTGTTGCCTTCCTCTGACCTGGTTTGGGAGACTGTCTGCGGTTAAAATGAACATATTACCGCGGGCTCTGTATATATTCCACACACTGCTATTGGAACTCCCCCCGCACGCTCTTAGGCTGATACAGTCGGCAATCAAGAGTTTTGTTTGGGGCCCAACCGCTCTGCGTCTCCCGAGCTCTCAGCTTCATCGACCCAAGAAATTTGGTGGGCTTACCTTTCCTAATCTTACTCAATATTACCACGCCTCGCAGCTACGTTTCCTAGTGGAGTGGAATCGCCCCATGACAGAGAAATACTGGGTCTTTATGGACCAGACGGTGGCGGGCCACCACATCTGGCGGGATGTCTGGATGCCACGTGCGGATCGTGCCTGGGGCCTCTACTCCTCTCCGGTTACGCGCCCCACCTTGCGAGCCTGGGACAGAGTCTCACGTAAGGCGAACTTGACTACATTTCCATCTCCCGTGACTCTGCTCTTTATGAACCCTGACTTTCCGCTGGGGATGCATAATGGCGCAGCTTCACGGTGGGTTGAGGGGGCTGCAAATGGTTAGGGCACCTTTTTGCTCTCAGAGGCCTTATTCCTTTTTCAGAACTCCAATCGGACTACAACCTAGCCGCGTTCGACCTCTATCTGCACGCCCAGATGACGCACTGGATCTCTGGCCCCAGGACACGTCCTTTAGCCATTCGTCCGTTCTTGCCATTCGAGAAATGGCTCCTGTCTAAGAAGGACGACAAACACCTCATCTCTGAAATCTACTCCTTCCTCTCCTCTGCCCTCCCCCGCAGTCGCACTGCGGGCCAGAAACAATGGGAGGTGGAACTTGAACGCAAATTATCAGAGAAGGAGTGGGAAGATGTTTATTACTGTGCGCACCATACTATGTTTTCCTCGGGCCACACCGAAACCGCCTTTAAGATCGCGACTTATTGTTACTATACCCCGGCTAGACTCGCTAAATGGCAACCTCAACGTGATGGTCTCTGCTGGCGGGGATACGGTAGCCCAGAGACCCTGATTCACTTGCTCTGGCACTGCCCCAAACTCACCCGCTACTGGGGAAAGATCCTGGATGACATTTATGCTGCCTTTGATACCTTCATCCCCCGCCTCCTGGCCTATATTCTCCTAGGCCTCCCCAATGCGCTCGCCTTTCCTTTGCGCTCGCTTAGGGGGCGTCAAATGGCGTTAGCGTTGAATGCTGCTTTGAGGGTCATTCTGGCGAGGTGGAAATCAAACCAGGTCCCGGAACATACACATTGGGTACACCAATTTTGGAATCTTCTGGCTATGGACAAGCTTTCTATGACAGCAGCGGGGAAGAGTGCGGTCTATGCCAAGACTTTGGCTCCCTTTCTGGGTATTCTCACGACAGAATTTCGGGAATTGTCCTGCCCACAGTACCTCCGCATTCTCAAACTAATCCCAGAGGGCGGCTCTGCTCTCCTCTGACTGAACATGACCTATGCCACATTGCCAGCTCCCACGTTGATCAGCCCAGTCCAACAATCAGATCTAAGCGTTGACATCCTTTCCTTCCCTTTTGGGTTAACTCACCGAGGAGACGGGGTGGGGGAGGGGGTGGGTTTGTGAAGGGCTTTTTTCTATAGTTTGCCTAGGTTTTGGTTTTGTCTATTGTTAATATGTGGCCCACACCGCTATGCCTACAGCCGCCTGGGATCAACCCGTGTCCCAGGCATCGCTTTGTTTCACACCTGTTTGATTGACAGCCTCTAATAATGGTTTCTGCTTGCAACATTCCTTCAGACGTGGCCGGCCCTGTTGGGTTGTAGGCGTCTTGCTGTGTTTAAATTTGTGTACTTTGTGTTGGAGTTACACCTTGCCTGCTTACATTGACTTAGCTTGGCCGGCCCACTGGGTTGTAGGCACCCTCACCTCATGTTCCATATACTGTGCCATTAATAAAAACTATTTAATACTAAAAACATAAAGGGAAGTACATACATTGACAAAATGGGCATTCAACATAAAGTGCATAATGAAAAGTATATGTACCTATTAAAATTGTTTGAGAAAGTAGTTAAACATGTTTAACAAATAAAACATCATGAAAATATCTTAAAATTAGGAACAAATAATTATTTCCAAAATAATTACAATTTTTGACAGGATTGTTAAAAGATTAAAACTATTCAACAGTTTTAAGTAAACCGGACCCTCCAAACATTTAAAAACAGGAATCTGAAAACGTGCTAGAACATTGAAAAATTATTTTCAAAGCAAAAAAACTGTAAATTATTTAAATGTTTGATATTTCAATTTTTTTATTTTTTTTTATTTTTTATAAGAAACCTTTATTACACATTAAAAAGATACAAACAAGTGCCTACAACCACAAGGGCCGGCCGCTAGAAAGCTCGGGAGCCAGCAAGGCAACGCCATACATTCAAATGAGCCAGAAGCAAAAGCTCCCGAAAGTTCGGATGCACATATAACAGGCCGCGGCCACAGTCCAAGAGCGATCAAAGAGGAAGGTTTCATATTTTCTATAAAAACAAAAAAAAAAAAAAAAACAATAACATACAAACAAGGCAATGAGAGTCCGAAATAGCAGCGTGCGCTCCCCAGGACGGGGGAAGACCCACGTTATCTGGAATAACTCTGACAGGAGGTGGTAGTGGGGGGCGGCGGAGAAGAGGACAAAGCATACACAATTGCGTAGAATGTGCGGCTAGGGGGACAAAGCGACGTCGACCTCTCGCGGCAGAGGCGGAGCGCAGATATTTCCACGGTAGGAATTCCATGGACCCCACACCTTAGTCCACCTCCCAGGCTTGCCTCTCGCCACATACACCGTCTTTTCCCTGAACATACACCAATCCATATTCTCCTTCCATACCGAAATCGTAGGCAGCCTCGGGGAACCCCACAACTGTGCGATATTGCGCTTAGCCACCATGTACCCCAAAGTCACCCACTGCGTCTGCGCCGCATTATAGTCATTTGGTTCCCAGACATTCAGCAAACACCTCCTGGCCTCTGGTAACAAAGCGACATGCGTGACCTCCTCCATTACAGTATGTACCCCGTTCCAAAATCGTACGACCTCCGAACATTCCCATAGGATATGAAGAAAGGTACCCAACAAGCCACAGCCACGCTTACACATTCCATCCCTCGAATAACCCATACGTATCAAACCAGGCCCTGTGACATACACTCTATGGAGTATCTTCAGCTGCACAAATCTAAGGCGGGCCGGGATCGCCACCTCTTTCGGGGAGGCCACCGCCGATACCCAATCCGCATCGTCCAGTTCCAATCCGTCGGCCGTCCACGCCTCCCGCAGATGGGTCAGCAAGTCCGTACGATCATTAATACGTTTTTTATAGATCAGAGAAATAGTGCTGTCGGGCACATAGCCATCTAACACTCTATCTTCCAACGGGGAATATTCTGGGATAGCAGCAACATCCGGAAAAACCGAACACAGCGCATGGTAGACCTGTGCATATCGGAAGTACTCCCTATCATTTAATTTGTATTCAGTTTTGAGCATTTCAAACGTTTTGAAGGACCCTTTCGCCCAGAGGTCACCCACCTTACTTATACCAATCATATCCCATTTCTCAAAGCCTTTCGTTTTCCACAGACAACCCAAGCGCTGGGAGGCATACAACGCCGTCGCTCGAGTCAAGCGATCCCTCCACCCCATCGCAGCATTTGCCGCCTGCCACACGCGTACCGCAACTTGCGTCGGTCCTGTCAACCGTGCATCCGGAGTCGCCGAATACAGTGCCCTATAGTAATCCCCGCCCGGAAGTAATGACTTATCCATCTCGAAGGCCGGATTCAAAGCAGGACCGTATATCCCGTGGTTCACCGCCGCCAACTGAGACGCCCAATAGTATCTTTTAATATCGGGGAGGGCAACACCCCCATCATACCAAGGAAGTGTCAACTTGGGAAGAGCGATCCTCGGTCGTCTGTCCCAAAACAGTTGGCGCTGAAGACCCTCCACCTCGCGGAAGTAACGGGCCGGCACGACATCTAGCGTATTTTGTAAAGCGTACAAGAAGCGAGGCACCGACATCATTTTAAACAATGCCGCCCGTCCGAGCGGCGAGAGCGGAAGCCGTCGCCACCTCGCGACGTCGGCCTTCAATCGCTGGAGTGGAGGGAGAAGGTTTCGCCCATAGCGGACCGCGGGGTCCAGTGATATGAAGATCCCCAAATACTTGAACCCCAATGTAGCAATCTGAATGGGGCATCCCCGCGGCAGGAGGGGGGCCTCGCCCGAGAGGACGTAAACACATGACTTGGCCCAGGTGATAACCAGGCCAGAATTACGACCGAAGGAATTCAATACGTCCACCAATACAATTAGCGACTTCCGAGGAGAGGTGAGATACAAAAGGATGTCATCCGCATAAAGGGAGACACGGTCCTCAAATTCCGGCGTCCATCTAATGCCCCGCAACGACGGCTCCCAACGCAACCAGGCAGCGAGAGGTTCTAAAGAAAGTGCAAAGAGGAGGGGCGACAACGGACAGCCCTGTCGCGTACCTCTCCCCAGCGCGAGGGGAGCCGACACCCTACCATTCACCACAACCTGCGCCAATGGGTCAGCGTATAATAATTTTACCCAGCCAATGAATTCAGGGCCAAACCCGAATTTCGCTAACGCAGCCCAAATATACGGCCACTCTAAAGTATCGAACGCCATGGTAGCGTCCAAAGACGCCAAGATGGCCGGCTCACGCAGAAGCTCCGTTCTAGCAAGCACGCCATGCAACCGCCTCAGGTTCAGGGCGGTATTACGATGAGGTATAAAACCGGACTGGTCCTGATGAATCAAGTCGCCCACGACCCGAACGAGACGATTGGCCAATACCTTAGCCAGAATTTTGGGTTCCGCGTTCAACAACGAGATAGGCCTGTAGGAGGCACAGCGGTCTCGCAGCTTTCCCTCCTTATGTATCACAACTATGGTGGCGAGACGTTGGTCAAGGGGGAGGGAGCCCGCCGCCCGCGCAGCGAGGAACATGTCACGGAGATACGGTGCTATCTTATCTGGACGCAACTTATATAGTTCAATGGGGAGACCATTGGGACCCATAGCCTTACCAGAAGCGATCGAGCGAATGGCCAAAGCAATCTCATCCGGCGACAACTTCGCCTCCATCAATATGCTATCAGCCTCCGAGAGGGACGGCAATGCAATGTCTCTAAGCAACAGACGAGAGTCCTCCTCCGAACGCCCAGAGACCGGAGAGTATACCCCTCGGAAGTAATCCGCGAAGCAGTTAACAATTTCTACCGGGTCAGTCACACACACGCCATCCACTCTCTCCACAACCGGCACCACTCTACTCACTCTCTCCTTCTTGTCCAACCAAGCAATCAACTTTCCAGCCTTATCTCCCACATCATACATTCGTCCTTGTTGCTCTCTACTCATCCTTTTAGCAGCATCCGTGACCAGCGCTCTATAATCTGACTGTTTAAGGCTGAGAAAGTGCAATTTCTCATCCGTAACACCCCTCTCCAAATCTCCCTCAATCTCAGCTATGTCAGTTTCCAGACGAACCACCTCTTCCCTCCCGCACCTCCTAGCATGGGAAATAAGAGACAAGGCATGCCCCCGGATCACCGTTTTATAACCTTCCCATAGGGAGACAGCCGACGACACTGACCCTACATTATCGTCGAAGTAGTGATCAATGGACTTAACCAGTTCCGCGTGAATATTAGGGTTACGTAAATACCAGGGGTTAATTGGCGCTACTCTTCCCTCTGCTCCGGGAACAACCTCCATCTGCAACAATAGAGGGGAATGGTCAGAAATACCTCGGGCCAAATGACGCACCTCCCCGATCATTCCAGCCTGGAACGCCGGCATAAGTATATAATCAAGTCTCGAGAGACTCCCGTGGGCCCCCGAGTGGAAGGTGTATTGTGCCTGCCCCGGGTGCATCAGTCTCCAGCAATCTATAAGTCCTAAAGTATCTAGAAAGCCACCCAGCCAGGCCTGGGCTCTAGGGAGATCCCTGGGGGGGTGACGGTCCTCTATACCGGATACAACAGCGTTAAAATCACCCCCTAACACCAGAACCCCCCCAGGGAGTCCCAGGACCAAACGCCCCAAATCAGCAAATGTAGCCGTCTGCAATCCCGGTGGCACATAGACAGCAACGAGCGAAACAGTTCTACCCTCCCATCTCCCCACCAATGCTGCATATCGCCCTCTATCATCGTGGAGCACCTCGTCCACCTCCAACGGGAGAGAGGCCCTGACCAAGATACCCACTCCCCTAGAGCCAGAAGTGAAACCAGAGTGAACAGCAAGGCGATAGCCCCGCCTATTCAGGGCATGGAAGGAGTTCCCAATCAGATGTGTCTCCTGCAGGAAAACAATGTCGGGCGAGATCCGTTTCAAAAACTGCAACACCACCCCGCGCTTGATCCTATCCCCCAGTCCGTTCACATTCCACGAAAGTATTCTCAAACCCTTACCCCCCACCCTGCTCCCGTGCATGATGCCCACATCCCGGAGAACACAACCAGGACAAATCAGCAGCTAACCTCACATTGCCTTGTGAAACAAACAAACAGTCCCCAACACCCCCCCCCTCCCCCACAATATCCAAACCACAACTCCCCCCTCCCTGCACCTCTGCTTGAGCCCGAACCGCCCCCCCAACTTGCAGTGTGCCTGTCGCCCTAACATATACTGAACCACAAAAAGAACCCCTGAAGGTAGGAAAGGGCCCCAATATGCTCTCCACAACCTCCGAGCATTTGAAGGGCATGTTGCACCAAACTTGAGTCCCATAGAGCTAAGGTACCAAACGTCACCAGCCTAGTCCATCACCGGGAACCAAAGTTCTAGTCCTGTTCCGCCAAACCCTCGCCACTCTCCGCCGTCTGACCATCTCGACCTCGACTCCGAGGCAGGGTATCCAACCAGTCTCCAACTGCCTCCGGCCGGTCGAAGAAGTGCGAGCGATCCTCGAACTCAACCCGCAACCTAGCCGGAAATAGCATCGCATACTTCAGCTCCATGTCCCTCAAGCGCCGTTTGACGCCCAAGAATCCCAGTCGTTGTTTTTGGACCGCTTGCGTAAAGTCTGGATAGAAGCTGACGTTAGAGTTGTCAAACTTCAGCGGCCCATTCACCCTCGACGCCTGGAGAATAGCATCTCTGTCCCGAAAGTTAAAAAGTCGGGCAATTATAGGCCGCGGGGCAGCACCCACTTTCGGCGCACCACCCGGAATTCTGTGAGCCCGCTCCACCGCAAAGAATTTGCTCAGCCCCTTGGGTGCGAGATGGTTGACCACCAGATCCTCCACAAAAAGGTCAGCAGCAGGGTTCTCCGATTGTTCCGGTACCCCAATTATACGAACATTGTTCCGCCTGGCCCTGCTTTCGAAATCCTCAAGTCGACGGTCAGTTAGGTCACTGGCCAGCCGTAACCTACGAACCTCCGTTTGCAGGGCGGCCACGTCCACAGTTAGGCTCGACGCTGTGTGGTTCAAAGCATTGACCCGCTCATTAGTTTTAGACAGATCCGTCCTGACCAGATTTACATCGATCAGGACCGCATCCAATTTACGAGCCAGGGTATCAAACTGCTGACCCACTGCAGCCTTCATCTCCTCAATGGCGCCCATGACGTCTATCAAAGTCAAGTCAGCAGATAGGCCCGAGACATCCTTGGACCTTTCCGGCGATTTATGCGACCCACCAGGGGATCCCTTTGTCTGCGCATAGCGGTCCATGTTATTAGCCTGGGTATAAACTCCCCGCCGGGTATTCTTGGGTTTCTGCTTATCTCCGTCCAGCCTCGCCGCCATCGTCCGGTGACCACTGAGATCGGCGCCTGCCAGCACAAGAGTAGGGACCAGACAGCTAATTCAAGGAACCACAGCCGGACTGTAGCCTGTGTAGAGCTCCTCTGGAACATCAAGGTCCCTCAGCCGATGTCAGCAAACAGGTTCGAAAATGAAAGTGAAAGTGCGGGGTACGTGACAGGCCAGGCCCTGCATGCCGCTGTTGTTCACTTCGTACCCGGGCACCTCACCAACTCGAGTTCGGGACCAAGGCAGGGGCAGGCCGTAAACTTCAGATCGCAACCATTCCGGTTCCCCGAGCCCGATTTGAATTTGGAGAACAGATGGCACCTCAGCTCAAGCTCATCAACAAAAGCCCGTCGACAAAACCAGGATTAATTCAGGATAGACGTGGGAGGTTGCGGAGGCCCTCGGGAGCCTTGAGCCTACGCGGCCATCTTGGTTACGCGCTAGGCTCCTCCCGATATTTCAATTTTTAATTAAAAACAATATGTACTCATTTAACCAATATATTCCACAACCTATTAAAAATGTATTAAACGTTATTTAAAGATATAAAAATAGTTTAAATATTAAAATTCTTTGAAAATACAGTGTATTAATTTCAAATTATACAACTTGCCTACTTAATACATTAATAACTGAATATCAATTTTAATACAAATATCTTTTCAAAAACTACAATCCTTTCTCCATTAAAATCCACAACCCAAAATTAAAAACAAATTGCACATTTAAACAAATACAAAATAACATAAAGCAACTTACATATTAATCAATTCATATCATGCACTGGGTTGTCATCTATGGTGTCATTTTAGATGTTGAAGTCATGGTATGAATGTTGTCATAGAATATTGTCATGAGCGATGTAATATGGGAAGTAATTAGCAGTACATGGTAAGGGCATGAGTTATAGTTACTTTAGGGCACGAGTTATAGTTACTTGCATTAACTATAACTGGTTAATTACAGTTGTTTCATTAATTTAAAACATTATGTTAAAACTGTCACCTAACTATAACGTCACTTCAACCTTTGTTTTTCAGTGAATTTCTAAGTTTACATCCTTTTCTATAGTTTTTTTAAACGTGAAAAAAGCTGTTAATCACCATGTGGGGCATGGGGTTGAGCGCAGAGTATGGCCAATGCGCAATTTGGGTTTGGGGGCAAGGCCCAGTTGCAGGGTTGGATGCAGGGTCTGGCCCAGCCGCAGCATGGGGTTGGTTGCAGGCCAAGCCCTGTGTGTGCCCAAAGTCCACTGGTATATATGGCTGACTGTGTGATGTAACAATACAAAGGGTGTGATTTTAAGTAGGGCAGGCCTATTGTCTTTGTCAAAACAATGTGAGCCTATTGGCTTTACCATGGGGTCAGCATATCAACATATGTAAAGCTATAAAGTAAACCTATTATTTGTGTCAAAATGTCACAAAGAACTATAATCAATTGTACAGTTTATAAATTCACTCATACCAAAGTTTAAAATATTGATTGTCTTAAATTAAGTTTAATAAAACTGTATTAGAAAAAAACATCAATGAGTCTGAGTCATTCTCATAATATTTTTCAGGCCACTAAGTGCAGCCATAGATAACACAAGGTGGCTCTACAATCCACTTGTACAGAATAAAGCTCCAGCTAGGAGTGTTTTAAACAATATGGTAAGCTCTCCTGGGGTCATGGACTTAATGACCCAGAAGACTTAATTTGTCTTTTATTAATGTTGCTGGGGTGCTGTTGCACTCCATGCCTCTGCCCCTTCTAGTGGCACCACCAGCAAGAAAAGATATAATTTATAAAGGCTCTAGGGTATTATGGGGGTTGAAGGAGCCCTAAAGCCAGGGAGGTCTTTGACGGCCCCACAGCCAGCAACCGTCAGAAGCTCGTGTTTTTTAGTTAAATTGGTGCTTATCTGGGGCACTCACAACTCCATTTTTGTCAGGGGCCTCTGGGGGATCCCCACAGTCCCAGCTGACTCGCCTGGCGGGAGCCGACCATATCCATTTTTGGTGGGTGCCTATATGTCCTCAAGTGGCACCTACAACACCCCATTATTGGGGACCGTGGGAGGAGCCCCGCGGCCTCTGTGGCCCTATCAGGCTCCCCAACCAGAAGCAGACTGGGTGCTGGTTGGAGCTGGCTCCATTCCTTTGCTCCTACCCAGGCAGAAGCAACATTTTTCACTGCTCTCTCCCAGATGAGAGCAAAGTTGTGTTTCATGTCTGGGATAGGATGGGGTTCCCTAGAAACTGCGATCCAGCTTCGAAAATGGGATCCGTGGAGCCGATCATGAGGTAGGTCCACGCATGTCCACTCCCTAAAAAAGTACACTTGCCCTGGAGTATTGGGCCACCCATCAAACCCCCTGTGGTGGCAAATCCCACTGCTCATGGGTGATGAGGTTAGAACACAGGGCCTGGCCATTACAATGTAAGGGGTGTCATTTTTAATAAGGCAGACCTACTGGCTATGTCAAAGGTTCAAAAATCAATATATAAAATACAGATCTATCAACTTTGTCAGGGGGTCAGTTTAAATAAGGGAGACATCCTGGCTTTGTCAAAGATTCAATCCATCAATATGTAAAAGGCTGGCCTATTGGCTTTATCAGGGTGTCAGGAAACCAAAATATATATAGCAGACCTACTGGTTTTGTCAAAGGGTGACCATGTTATTTATTTAGTCACATATAATAATTTACAATTAAAACAAATTGAATCAAAAACCATAATACAATACATTGTTAATTAAAATATATATAGCATTGCTCATTGATAGTAATTGTCACTAAAATATTACTCAAAATGTACAAAATGGGTATCCTGTATTTATTTAAAAACCTGCATTCTAAAATGTGCTTTTTCCTGTGGTAATTTAACTCTATAGAGCAGGCTCAAGAATACATTTATAAAGAGAACAAATAAAGTGTAACTTGGGACAGTGCAACTTTTTGTTGAGAGGGTTCTGCGATTGCAATGTTTTACACTCGGGGAAGGATTGCTTGGTAAATGCCTGCATCAAGGATGAGCTTGTCAGGTGTGCTGATTAATGTTCTAAAAGCAGCACAATCATTGCTAAAGCATGTCTTCAGTATTGGTAAAAAGAGAAAAATGCTGTGTTTAGCTTTATTTGTTTAGAGGAGCTAAATATCCCACTAGTGACGTCAGCACTATGAATTACAGAAACAAAAATCATGCTCATACCAAATGTGAGCTTTGACACCACTGCCAAACAGTCAATAAGAAGGCTTATATATACGTTTTTTTAAATGATAAAGTAAGATAATATTACAATTCTTAGCTATAACGCCACTTTCAGGGGGCATAGCTTGGTCAGTAATATTGGTGGGGGAGAGAGCGAGCTTCAGATTTCCAACAATCAGGCTGGCATTTAAAAATACATTATATGACAAACAGGGTGCATCTGAGGGGCCTAAGGGTCAGTGGAAAGGGAGAGGAATGTGGATTGGCAGGAGTATTAAGAGAGAGAACACAATATTTTGTAAAATTACCAAAGATTTGTAGGACTTTCAAAACAGAGAGGGAGAGAGTGTGTGTGCGTTTTTTCTGTGGGTATGTAAATGTTCCTGGTGAAATTCGACAGACATCTCACCACACCTCATTTAAAATCCCTGTACTCACCTATTTATCAGAAAATACATTTATTAGGGGAGTGTAACACCCCAAACATCCCCCTGAAGCTACAGGCTTGGTCACTTTAACATTTGTTTTTTTCAGTGAATTTCTATATTTTGTTTTTTAACATAAAGTGAGATTACCATTGCCGTGCGTGGCGTGGAGTTGGGTACTCAAACCCCTTTCGTGCACAGCCTTCAGCCGTGCTTGGCGTACTCGGCGTGGTGCCACCACTGGCACCCAAGCACATGCCGCAGCTGCCCTTTGTGTGCAAAGAAACAAGGGTGACCCTACTCACATGCGACCAGGGTAAATATTTTATCAAAGAACAGAGGTCCCTGTGAGAAAGATAGTTAGGTATTAATAATGGTATTACTGATAAAGAATGGATATTATGCTCAATGGCAGTATTTATGGGAGGAGATGTACACACAACAGAGAGAATCAAATACAGCTTAGTGAGTTGAAAGACATTGTAGTTTATATTAACAAATTCAAATGTAATTTTTTTAGAAAAGAAGTGTAGAGTATCTCAAGTGAAAATTGAACCTATACATATAAGTGACAAATTGTGATATACATTAAGGTTTCAGAAGAGAAAAAAACGACCTTTTGATTAATATACATTAATTATGCAGAGCCTTCAGTGACAATTATGAAGGGTAAGTACAGTTACTTGTTAGTATAAACAGCAATGTCTTTCAACTCATTAAGCTGTATTTGATTCTTTCTGTGGTGTGTGTATATCTCCTCCCATTAATACAGCCATTGAGCATAATAATTCTTTATGACCTTTGGTCATGCATGGCATGGGGTTGGATGCAGGGCCATGCTTGTGGCCAGGTCCTGCAGCTAACTCCCTACGGGGACCCTACCTCCTGCAGCGCACGGCCTTCTACCATGTGCTGCTTGGGTGTTGGAGCCAGGGCCTGGCCTGCAGCCAGGCCCTGTGACTAAAGCCCCAAGGGTGTCACACTGAGTCACGGACCCACGACACCCAAACAAATTCAAAATTTGACCACAGAGCCCCACAGGCCCAGGGGGACAGGGTACTCTTACCCTGCCTTCTTATATCTCGTTTTGTCTATTTTTTAGAACTCAAGACTGAGTCCAACCCCAGGGCTGAAATCCTAAAAAATGGGGAGAATGGACCACGCGGCCCCCCCGAGCCTCAAAAGGCCTCAGGAGTCCACCCTGGACCAATTACCTGAAGGGAAGGGGCAACGGCCCCCATCCCTGAACCATTAACGTCCCTGAGGACCCCATCCCATGGGGCTAGCTCACAGGCTATGTCCTGGGGAGCCCACACCCAGGACATAGCAGTTTTGCTGCCCGCAGAGGCGCGGGCAGTGAAACCTGTGTTTGCTCTAGCTTGGCTGGAGCTCTTTCTAATCTTCCGTCAAGAGGGAGCAAACAGCAAGGGCCTCATTACGATGCTGGTCGGACCGGCTTCTGCGGTGCTGTTGGAGGTGGTTGGACCATAGTGGTCGCTCCAACCGCCGGATTACAGTGCTTGCACATGCACAGACATCTGACTGCCGCAGTCCTTCCAATTCTGCCAGGAAATTCGAACTGCCGTTGCGTCGGAAAGGACCAATGGAGCCAGTTGGAGAGGTGACCGCCTTAGGAACTGCCTGCCCAATTACATTGTACCTTTCCAACGAACCAACCGTGGCGGTCCAACAACCTCATCTGAGCTGGCGGAAAGGGAGGGATATAAGGCCCACACTCACTTCTTCACAGCTTCCCACATCCTGTGCTGACATGGAGCCTATCCTACACGCCTTGCCATTGCTGTACCAGCTCAATGATACTCAAAACAACACCTTTGTGTGCGCAGCCGCCGGTAAGTCTCACATGTACCAGTGTACATGGAGGCCTCAGCAAATCAATGCAACGCCATGGAAAAGCAGGGGCATAGCTTGCTCAGTATGATTGGAGGTGTGTAAGCCACATGTTTCCAAGTCATCATGCTGGGACATTTTGCTAATACATATTTCATGTGAAGCAGGACATGAACGGGCCTGAATGGACAGTGGAAAGAGCGAGCAGTGAGAGTTGTGTACCCCTATCCAACTTTGTGCCACAGAATACATCAATCATGGGGTTGTGACACTACACACACCCCCTGGAGCCACACCACTGTGGATAAGGCTAGGGGCATTGTATCCCTGGTCCAAACATCTTTTGTGGGTCACTGTACGCAACATCACAGAATGTATGTTCCTATCACATCTGAATTCTTCCCACAATGTTCAAGACAGCGACAATGTACAGGCACACACTCACAATCTCTACATGTGCACACACCTAAGAAGCTGGTGTAATGATGTGTGCAATAAACAGTGTCACTAAACAGCACCTCATCATGAATATCAAAGCTAGCATCTTCAGTGACACCGTCATATTGCTCGTAAGCTAGGTCCTGTAGTGACATCGACCTTTCATCAGTATGGATGTCTCAGGATAATAAATCACACCTCCACTGCTAAAGCACTGTAGTGTGCCTTCACACGGCAGCCACATAAAAAAAGGGAAAGTCGGGTAAATGGGATTTCCAAAACCATGTCCACATATATTTAAAGGCCACAATGTAATGGATCCCTGCAGATTTGGGTCACCCAAACCAGCTGGACTCCTTTAAGGCAATGCAGCAGTCCATATTGCACCTTCTTCAATGTCTTCATATGCACAGGTCCTGTGGCATGAGCTATATCAGGGACAACCAATATTGTCACAAAGTGGCATGCACATGTGGCTAATGTGTAAGTGCAAGTCCTGAAAAAAAGACTGCAGCAATAGCAGTTGTCAGACATCTAGTAAAAGTATGTGGAAAGAACACACATGAAAAGGGGTACATGTGCACCCAAAGTACCAAATAGGTATGACAATACAACCCCCCATGTGTGGAGAAACAAATACCTACTTTGCACACATGAAACACATACCTACCCTACATCTCAGGTACTACACCAAGCCAAAAGACATGGAAATTGGCCAAGTTAAGCTGCAATACTTACCAAAGCAGATCCCACCCAATGCATTGTCTGCCCCAATTGGAATTCTTCCCACATATATATCCACTGAAAATTCCCCAAATCCTCCGTAACACCATTACTTGTCCCAAGGTCTGACCATACTTACCACTGCTTATGGAACAGTTATCATGGTCAAACAAACTCAACTGTAGTCACACATTCTAAATGAGCCAATAACAAGTAGCATCAGTAGCAATGGGCAGACAAAGGTTTCTAAACAAAGTAAGTTGTTTATTATAGAGTACAATTTGTAATCCAAAAACAAAGATCAATGGCCAGTCCATAATCCAGGATGTGGTCCAGCACACTGCTGGACCACCTAACTTGCCAACAAGAACACTGCCAGGGAAACTTCCTCAGGAAGGGGCATCTATTGGGAAATCCAGGAACTTGAATGATGTCATTTGGGTGACTGGGGTTGGGATCGGGAGTGCTGGGTGGATCCTTGGGAGGGCTGGGCTTGGAATTGGGAGGGTTGGGTGGTCTGTGGGAGGGCTGGGCCTGGGTTTGGGAGGACTGGCTTTCACCATATGGGTTATATGGTAAGCATGAAGGCTAGTGATGGGTATAGGTAGGGTTGGAGCAGTATTTTAGTTTTTTTGTGGCCTTGGAAGATCTGTGGTGGGGTGGCGTGGTGAAGAGGTCCTTTTGGGTTCGGGAGGTGGGTGGGTTTCTGGACCATTGGACTTCCTTTTTTTTGCGCCCTTCTGTGGTGCGGATGGGTTTAGTAGGTTGGGCAAAGGTGTTTTTGGGATGGACATGGAAGTGGAAGGGTATGGCAGGGGTGGGAAAGAAGACATTTTGGGTTTGGGAGGAGGGGCAGCACTGGCAGGGAAGTGGTCAAGGGCAAACAGGGTAAGTTCTTTGGCAGACTGGGGAGGAGGTAAGGCAAGGGGTTTTGTGTTGGAGGTAGAAGGATGTGAAGTCTTAGGTGTGGATGTGGTGTCTGGGTATGCGATGTCGGTAGTGACTTTGTCTGGTGGTGTGGGTGTGGTGTCTGGGTGTGTGATGTCGGTAGTGGCTGTGTCTGGTGGTGTGGGTGTGGTTTTTGGGTTTGTGGTGTCAGTAGTGTCTGTTTCTGGTAGTGTGGGTGTGGTGTCTGAGTATGTGATGTTGGTGGAGGCTGTGTCTGGTGGTGTGGGTGTGGTGTCTAGGTGTGTGGTGTTGGCAGTGGCTGCGTCTGGTGGTGTGGTGTCTGGCTGTATATGTGCATTGGCTTTGTCTGGTGGTGTGGTGTCTGGCTGTATGTGTGTAGTGGATGCATGTGGGGTCATGGATGTGGTTTTTGGGTGTATGTCACTGGATGAGGTGGTGATGGGGTCGAGGGCCTTTTTCTATATGTTGCTGTTGTTGTGTGCTGCATGTAGATGCTAAGATGGATGCATAGCGATGTGTGTGCGTGCTTTGGGCAGATATGGGAATAGCGATTGTGGACGGGGAAGAGGTAAGAGGTGGGGTGGAAAGCTGGAATTAGCGGAAGGCTGCTGTGAGTGTGGAAGCCAGAGCCTGAAAAGATCTCTGTAGGCCAGACATGTCAGAATGAATGCCTTTCAGGTACACCACCATCTGTGTAATCTGGTTTTTGTGCACCTGGATGGCATTCAGCACTGCTGTCTGACCCACAGAGATCTGCCTCAGGATGTCAATAGCCTCCATAATCAGGGCAGCAGGGGAGGCAGGGGTTGAAGGGCAGGGGGCAAAGGAGACTCCCCTCATCTTAGGGGAGCATGCCCAGACAGATGGCTGGAGAGCAACAAGGAGGGTGGAGATGGAAAGGGGGTGGCTGACATGGATTTTGTGAACACAGGTCCAGGGGAGTCCACCACCACCAGGGAGAGGCCATTGGAGCTTGATTCTGATGATAAAAATGATGATGAGTCATCTGGCTCCTACGTGGCACTCCCATTACCTTCTGGGCCACTGGTTTCCTCAGTGTCACTGGTGCGATGTGAACCATGTGGCCAGCTGCTTCCCCAACTGTCTTGGCCCTGTCTCCTTCGCTGCCCTGGATTGATGCTGAAAGAATTGCAGAAATAGGGTCATTGCAATTGCGTAAGCACACTGGGCAAACATATCCTAACACAATTGCACGATTGCACAGATCACAAAATGTACAAGGATGACTACATTAGCTCCAACATTGCCATGAGCACATTCATGAATGCTACATGATCTGTGCACAGTCACACATAATAATTTAATAACCACAGAAAGCTCCAACTGCATGTGTGACCTTCTTCCAAATCCACCCTCTCGTGTGTAGAAGGAGAAATCATCACCCTGTAAACCTAGGTCCTTGTAGCATACATAGTTACCTGATGTCATGAAATGGGATGTCCACATGGAATGCATTACTACTTATCCACACAAGGCACTGCAATCAGCAAATGGTCAGGTGTCCCCAACCCACAGCATGTATAACTGCTAGGCACCTGCTACAGCTAAGTTGCACCAATGTGTTACTATCAAGAAGAAGGAGACATGGAAGTGCCCATTCCCCACTGTAGCCACTTCCCAAGTGACACTTTCACATCTGGCCACTGCCAGATGACGCAGTTGAAAGCTCCACATGTGGGACTTAGCTACGTGTCACATGTAGCACAGAATAGTAGAATGGAGACAATGTTGCTCCAACTGGTGTGAGATTTCAGCACAAATAACCATTGGACATGAGTCTGCCTGGGAACATCCTCGGTCAAGATTGGTTCATGTGAGCACACATTTTTTACATTCCAAATCTCAATGCCATTAGAACACTGAAAGCGCATGAGTCTTAGAATATATCCAGTCCACAAAGAGGTCTTAATCGTGTCCACAGGGGAAAGGAATTCACTGTACCATCAATGTTTCTAAAACACAAATACTAAGGTTCTTCTGAGTGCTGACAGGCATATATGAGCCCAACATGTCAGAATATCACCAGCCACAGAATGAACCTCCACAAATGCACATGTGCATCCCACCTGACTGAATACACCCTTCTCAATGGCATGCAAAGACACCTTGCCTGAAAGTACTGGAAGTTGATGATACTCCATTGGACTAGTTCCCTGTCATGTGGTGGTCCTTTAGAAATACGTGTGCCATCATGTTCTCCAACATAATGTTGTTGTTGGGCCAAAACATGCTAGTCTCGCTTCATATTGGCCTCAATGTGTATGAACTGAATGTAGCTGTTGATGCGTGTCATCATTTTATGCCACAGAGGTTGCGGCACACCACTGACACTTTTTGACATTCCCCCAGATGCAGAAACACTGGATTGGAATGAACCTATGCTCAGAAACCTTTTTACTGCAATGTTCTGGTTCCTTGTTTTCAATGAAATAGGATTCCTTTTGTGAGGTTGTCGATATGGCTCCAGCTGATACCATGACTCAATTGTCAGATGCCTACTCTATTTGGCATTGTCAGATGTATCCCCTCGGACCATGTTGTTGAGGACTCCACATGACATTTATGGTCACTGACACAGGTAATTTCAGTGATGGATTATGTAACTGTTTTTTTACATTATGCCAGCCTAAGGTTGGAAATATGGAATAAAGATGTCATGAGTCTGTACACCTGCATGTCTGTGTTGGGGTAAAATGGTTGTGATTCTCAGTTGCACTTTGTTGACACTCCACATGTCCATGCTTACACAGGTAGCTTCTACTTACATTTGGTAAAACACAAGGGGGTAACTTCATCATTTACTAGATGTGAATGATACTACAGGAGCTAATGATTTTGTGACAACTGAATTTATTGCAGTGCACAAAGTGAACATATAAAACTAAATATGCAGTGAAATAGTACCAACACAACAGTATAGTTGTCAGTGTTGGTGGATGAAACCATTGTTGTAGGAGCCACGTTGTCTGAAGTCCAAACATTTAAAAACAGGAATCTGAAAACGTGCTAGAACATTGAAAAATTATTTATGGGAGGAGATGTACACACAACAGAGAGAATCAAATACAGCTTAGTGAGTTGAAAGACATTGTAGTTTATATTAACAAATTCAAATGTAATTTTTTTAGAAAAGAAGTGTAGAGTATCTCAAGTGAGAATTGAACCTATACATATAAGTGACAAATTGTGATATACATTAAGGTTTCAGAAGAGAACAAAAACGACCTTTTGATTAATATACATTAATTATTCAGAGCCTTCAGTGACAATTGTGAAGGGTAAGTACAGTTACTTGTTAGTATAAACAGCAATGGCTTTCAACTCATTAAGCTGTATTTGATTCTTTCTGTGGTGTGTGTATATCTCCTCCCATAAATACAGCCATTGAGCATAATATCCATTCTTTATCGGAAGGTGACCTTTGGTCATGCATGGCATGGGGTTGGATGCAGGGCCATGCTTGTGGCCTGGTCCTGCAGCTAACTCCCTGCGGGGACACTACCTCCTGCAGCGCACGGCCTTCTACCATGTGCTGCTTGGGTGTTGGAGCCAGGGCCTGGCCTGCAGCCAGGCCCTGTGACTATTCCCCCTTTTTAATATTTTTGGTGTTCTGTGGAACTGATGATCCACTGCAATGCTCATCGTAACACTCCTAGGCAATTGCTCCTGATCTAGGGACCAGCCATGAAGCCCCAAGGGTGTCACACTGAGTCACGGACCCACGACACCCAAACAAATTCAAAATTTGACCACAGAGCCCCACAAGGCTCAGGGGGACAGGGTACTCTTACCCTGCCTTCTTATATCTCGTTTTGTCTATTTGTTAGAACTCAAGACTGAGTCCGACTCCAGGGCTGAAATCCTAAAAAATGGGGAGAATGGACCACGCGGCCCCCCCGAGCCTCAAAAGGCCTCAGGAGTCCACCCTGGACCAATTACCTGAAGGAAAGGGGCAACGGCCCCCATCCCTGAACCATTAACGTCCCTGAGGACCCCATCCCATGGGGCCAGCTCACAGGCTGTGTCCTGGGGAGCTCACACCCAGGACATAGCAGTTTTGCTGCCCGCAGAGGCGCGGGCAGTGAAACCTGTGTTTGCTCTAGCTTGGCTGGAGCTCTTTCAAATCTTCTGTCAAGAGGGAGCAAACAGCAAGGGCCTCATTACGATGCTTGTCGGACCGGCTTCTGCGGTGCTGTTGGAGGTGGTTGGACCATCGTGGTCGCTCCAACCGCCGGATTACAGTGCTTGCACATGCACAGACATCTGACTGCCACAGTCCTTCCAATTCTGCCAGGAAATTCCAACTGCCGTTGCATCGGAAAGGACCAATGGAGCCAGTTGGAGAGCTGACCGCCTTAGGAATTGCCTGCTCAATTACATTGTACCTTTCCAACGAACCAACCGTGGCGGTCCAACAACCTCATCTGAGCTGGCGGAAAGGGAGGGATATAAGGCCCACACTCACTTCTTCACATCTTCCCACATCCTGTGCCGACATGGAGCCTATCCTACACGCCTTGCCATTGCTGTACCAGCTCAATGATACTCAAAACAACACCTTTGTGTGCGCAGCCGCCGGTAAGTCTCACATGTACCAGTGTACATGGAGGCCTCAGCAAATCGATGCAACGCCATGGAAAAGCAGGGGCATAGCTTGCTCAGTTTGAGTGGAGGTGTGTAAGCCACATGTTTCCAAGTCATCATGCTGGGACATTTTGCTAATACATATTTCATGTGAAGGAGGACATGAACGGGCCTGAATGGACAGTGGAAAGAGCGAGCAGTGAGAGTTGTGTACCCCTAGCCAACTTTGTGCCACAGAATACATCAATCATGGGGTTGTGACACTACACACACCCCCTGGAGCCACACCACTGTGGGTAAGGCTAGGGGTATTGTATCCCTGGTCCAAACATCTTTTGTGGGTCACTGTACGCAACATCACAGAATGTATGCTCCTATCACATCTGAATTCTTCCCACAATGTTCAAGACAGCGACAATGTACAGGCACACACTCACAATCTCTACATGTGCAAACACCTAAGAAGCTGGTGTAATGATGTGTGCAATAAACAGTGTCACTAAACAGCACCTCCTCATGAATATCAAAGCTAGCATCTTCAGTGACACCCTCATATTGCTCGTAAGCTAGGTCCTGTAGTGACATCGACCTTTCATCAGTATGGATGTCTCAGGATAATAAATCACACCTCCACTGCTAAAGCACTGTAGTGTGCCTTCACACGGCAGCCACATAAAAAAAGGGAAAGTCGGGTAAATGGGATTTCCAAAACCATGTCCACATATATTGAAAGGCCACAATGTAATGGATCCCTGCAGATTTGGGTCACCCAAACCAGGTGGACTCCTGGAAGGCAATGCATCAGTCCATATTGCACCTTCTTCAATGTCTTCATGTGCACAGGTCCTGTGGCATGAGCTATATCAGGGACAACCAATATTGTCACAAAGTGGCATGGACATGTGGCTAATGTGTAAGTGCAAGTCCTGAAAGAAAAGACTGCAGCAACAGCAGTTGTCAGACATCTAGTAAAAGTATGTGGAAAGAACACACATGAAAAGGGGTACATGTGCACCCAAAGTACCAAATAGGTATGACAATACAACCCCCCATGTGTGGAGAAACAAATACTTACTTTGCACACATGAAACACATATCTACCCTACATCTCAGGTACTACACCAAGCCAAAAGGCATGGACATTGGCCAAGTTAAGCTGCAATACTTACCAAAGCAGATCCCACCCAATGCATTGTCTGCCCCAATTGGAATTCTTCCCACATATATATCCACTGAAAATTTCCCCAAATCCTCCGTGACACCATTACTTGTCCCAAGGTCTGACCATACTTACCACTGCTAATGGAACAGTTATCATGGTCAAACAAACTCAACTGTAGTCACACATTCTAAATGAGCCAATAACAAGTTGCATCAGTAGCAATGGCCAGACAAAGGTTTCTAAACAAAGTAAGTTGTTTATTATGGAGTACAATTTGTAATCCAAAAACAAAGATCAATGGCCAGTCCATAATCCAGGATGTGGTCCAGCACACTGCTGTACCACCTAACTTGCCAACAAGAACACTGCCAGGAAAACTTCCTCGGGAAGGGGCATCTATTGGGAAATCCAGGAACTTGAATGATGTCATTTGGGTGACTGGGGTTGGGATCGGGCGTGCTGGGTTGATCCTTGGGAGGGCTGGGCTTGGAATTGGGAGGGTTGGGTGGTCTGTGGGAGGGCTGGGCCTGGGTTTGGGAGGACTGGCTATCACCATATAGGTTATATGGTAAGCATGAAGGCTAGTGATGGGTATAGGTAGGGTTAGGGCAGTATTTTAGTTTTTTGTGGCCTTGGAAGATCTGTGGTGGGGTGGCGTGGGGAAGAGGTCCTTTTGGGTTCGGGAGGTGGGTGGGTTTCTGGACCAGTGGACTTCTTTTTTTTGCACCCTTCTGTGGTGCGGATGGGTTTAGTAGGTTCGGCAAAGGTGTTTTTGGGATGGACATGGAAGTGGAAGGGTATGGCAGGGGTGGGAAAGAAGACATTTTGGGTTTGGGAGGAGGGGCAGCACTGGCAGGGAAGTGGTCAAGGGCAAACAGGGTAAGTTCTTTGGCAGACTGGGGAGGAGGTAAGGCAAGGGGTTTTGTGTTGGAGGCAGAGGGATGTGAAGTCTTAGGTGTGGGTGTGGTGTCTGGGTATGCGATGTCGGTAGTGGCTTTGTCTGGTGGTGTGGGTGTGTTGTCTGGGTGTCTGGGTGTGTGATGTCGGTAGTGGCTGTGTCTGGTGGTGTGGGTGTGGTTTTTGGGTTTGTGGTGTCAGTAGTGTCTGTGTATGTTAGTGTGGGTGTGGTGTCTGAGTATGTGATGTTGGTAGAGGCTGTGTCTGGTGGTGTGGGTGTGCAGTCTAGGTGTGTGGTGTTGGCAGTGGCTGAGTCTGGTGGTGTTGTGTCTGGCTGTATATGTGCAGTGGCTTTGTCTGGTGGTGTGGTGTCTGGCTGTATGTGTGTAGTGGATGCATGTGGTGTCGTGGATGTGGTGTTTGGGTGTATGTCACTGGATGAGGTGGTGATGAACTTGAATGATGTCATTTGGGTGACTGGGGTTGGGATCGGGAGTGCTGGGTGGATCCTTGGGAGGGCTGGGCTTGGAATTGGGAGGGTTGGGTGGTCTGTGGGAGGGCTGGGCCTGGGTTTGGGAGGACTGGCTTTCACCATATGGGTTATATGGTAAGCATGAAGGCTAGTGATGGGTATAGGTAGGGTTGGAGCAGTATTTTAGTTTTTTTGTGGCCTTGGAAGATCTGTGGTGGGGTGGCGTGGTGAAGAGGTCCTTTTGGGTTCGGGAGGTGGGTGGGTTTCTGGACCATTGGACTTCCTTTTTTTTGCGCCCTTCTGTGGTGCGGATGGGTTTAGTAGGTTGGGCAAAGGTGTTTTTGGGATGGACATGGAAGTGGAAGGGTATGGCAGGGGTGGGAAAGAAGACATTTTGGGTTTGGGAGGAGGGGCAGCACTGGCAGGGAAGTGGTCAAGGGCAAACAGGGTAAGTTCTTTGGCAGACTGGGGAGGAGGTAAGGCAAGGGGTTTTGTGTTGGAGGTAGAAGGATGTGAAGTCTTAGGTGTGGATGTGGTGTCTGGGTATGCGATGTCGGTAGTGACTTTGTCTGGTGGTGTGGGTGTGGTGTCTGGGTGTGTGATGTCGGTAGTGGCTGTGTCTGGTGGTGTGGGTGTGGTTTTTGGGTTTGTGGTGTCAGTAGTGTCTGTGTCTGGTAGTGTGGGTGTGGTGTCTGAGTATGTGATGTTGGTGGAGGCTGTGTCTGGTGGTGTGGGTGTGGTGTCTAGGTGTGTGGTGTTGGCAGTGGCTGCGTCTGGTGGTGTGGTGTCTGGCTGTATATGTGCATTGGCTTTGTCTGGTGGTGTGGTGTCTGGCTGTATGTGTGTAGTGGATGCATGTGGGGTCATGGATGTGGTTTTGGGTGTATGTCACTGGATGAGGTGGTGATGGGGTCGAGGGCCTTTTTCTATATGATGCTGTTGTTGTGTGCTGCATGTAGATGCTAAGATGGATGCATGGCGATGTGTGTGCGGGCTTTGGGCAGATATGGGAATAGCGATTGTGGACAGGGAAGAGGCAAGAGGTGGGGTGGAAAGCTGGAATTAGTGGAAGGCTGCTGTGAGTGTGGAAGCCAGAGCCTGAAAAGATCCCTGTAGGCCAGACATGTCAGAATGAATGCCTTTCAGGTACAACACCATCTGTGTAATCTGGTTTTTGTGCACCTGGATGGCATTCAGCACTGCTGTCTGACCCACAGAGATCTGCCTCAGGATGTCAATAGCCTCCATACTCAGGGCAGCAGGGGAGGCAGGGGTTGAAGGGCAGGGGGCAAAGGAGACTCCCCTCATCTTAGGGGAGCGTGCCTAGACAAATGGCTGGAGATCAACAAGGAGGGTGGAGATGGAAAGGGGGTGGCTGACATGGATTTTGTGAACACAGGTCCAGGGGAGTCCACCACCACCAGGGAGAGGCCACTGGAGCTTGATTCTGATGATAAAAATGATGATGAGGCATCTGGCTCCTACGTGGCACTCCCATCACCTTCTGGGTCACGTGGCCAGCTGCTTCCCCAACTGTCTTGGCCCTGTCTCCTTCGCTGCCCTGGGTTGATGCTGAAAGAATTGCAGAAATAGGGTCATTGCAATTGCGTAAGCACACTGGGCAAACATATCCTAACACAATTGTACAATTGCACAGATTACAAAATGTACAAGGATGACTACATTAGCTCCAACATTGCCATGAGCACATTCATGAATGCTACATGACCTGTGCACAGTCACACATAATAATTTAATAACCACAGAGAGCTCCAACTGCATGTGTGACCTTGTTACAAATCCACCCTCTCGTGTGTAGAAGGAGAAATCATCACCCTGTAAACCTAGGTCCTGTTGCAGGGATTCTGCTTATACACAGAACTATGCGTAGAACCCCAGGACCTCAGTGAATTGAGGTGTACCAGAAACTCACCTCAGAACCCAGAACCCAGTATCCGGCTAGCATAAGTGTCCCATTCGTTATCCGAGATTTAGCTCGGCGGTCCCAATGAAAAGACAACCCAGAACAAGCGACTCAGTGTACTCTCAGGAATGGTGGGAATCGGAAATACCTGTTCGTATATTATTCTCACATCAGTCCACAACAAGAATAAACAAAGACACGGTGAAAATAAAAAGAATTTATTTTATAGACCACGTGTCCTAAGATGCAGTACTTTGGCTAATACAAGCAGACAAACGATTATTATTAAAACCATCAGCATCGTTACAATACCATAGAATATAAAAGGAGTGATCATGTTATAAATGACAGTGGATACTACCACCTTCCCTTTACTAAGAAGCTAATATTATTATTATGCTAATAAAAGGTCTCTTAGGCTTGAACAGGGGACCCCATACCTCACAGATCAGCTTAGTGAAATCACATCACAGGAGCATCAGAAGTCTTCTCGCAGGAAGGCTCGTCTTCGGTCTGAATATTAAACATGCTGTCTGTAATATTAAAAGCCCCAACTTTCAGGTATTCGCAGCTGTCTGTATGTTATGGCTAAATAGTGAGTCGATCAACCCAGAGTAGAAAACATGTATTGTCCAACGACCCAGACTGTTCTTGTTACACCATGTACAGACCAAGGTCGCTGCGCAGAGCTCGGGATGGTAACAACAGATTGCTCTCGTGTGAGGCAAAGCGCGAGCCAGCAGTTTGTTTAAACAATAACATGTAGATGCAGTGTTGTGCGCAAAAGCAGCAAGATGGCTTTCTAACATCTAACGTGGTTATGCTAACTTAACAATGTATGTACGTATTAAGGGATTCCTTACTACATGCCCCCTTGATCGAAGCACTAACCAGCAGGGAAGAAATGAGAGAACGCAGAGTTCAAATTCGACAGAGCAGAACTAGGCGTATCCAAATGAAAATCAATGATTGGGTCAGAGAAAGTTCGAAAGAAAAAGGAAAACCAAAACCTTGAAAAGGCAAAAAAAAAAAAAATGAAAAATGCAGCTTCAGCTAGCAATCCAAAGTCACAGGCAATGTTCAAGACATGGTAGAAAAAATACAGTGGACGACAGTTTACTCAATCCATGAACGTGTACGCAGCATACGTAGCAACAGCTTCCAACAGGAAATCGTTTGCGTGGCCACTAAAAGTGGCAGCCATCCAGTTAAGCAAAGGAAAGGAACATACATGTTCTTCAATAAGCGGAGCCTCTAGCACCATCAGCGGGCAACCAACGTGTTCTTCCAGAAAACTCATATCCAAGAAGTCATAGGCAGCCCTTGCGATGTCCCAATTACCCAGGATTCCATGCGCCGCACCACAGGCCATAATCCGAACACCAGAACAGGCAAACTCGTGAGACACTAAGGGACTCATCAGTCGATCATAATCCGGGTCCGGAGACACCGTGTTGGATAAGCACAAATCCAGAGGCCATTCAAAGGGACAATCTAGGCAGTGAAAGACAGGTTGCACGCAGGTAAAGTAGGAATACCGGAAGGATAATCCATATGCCAGGCTCAAGGTCGCCAATGGTAGAGTACCATAATGTTCAAGCATCCTGTCACGAAGAAGATGTAGACGGGGCAGGTTGTCGTGAGGCACAGAAAGTGCAGCCATGTGGTAGTATGAAAAGTAAAAGTAGCACACCTGCCACCAGCGCCAGAATCAGCGGGACACCGCCAAAGACGCTCGCAAAAATAGAATGAAAAAATGCCGGAATCACACCAAAAATAGTTTGGAAGGAGGTCACGAGGCCGGAGGTCATAAGCTTAAAAAAATGAGCCAGGCCAGTTGTTGACGAGGCATTGAAGATTGTTTGGATCAAAGCTCCAAAATGCAGGGGGAGGTCAGCATTCAAAAGCGCCTGTACCTCAGTGCGCGTATTTGCCACGTGAAGGACAAATGTTTCTCGGGAGGAAGTCAATGGCACCTCCTTTTGGGACAATAGAGCCCTTATTCTGCTCATCTTGTTGAACTCTGCTTTCAAGGTCGGAATCGAAGGCCAGATGGAAACATCCAGCCGCCCATGGGGGGGTGGAAATAGAACATTATTGCAGCAGACTACTCTCTGCGATACAGTTACAATATATGGGATTCCCACTAACATCCCGCAGCAAGCTTCATTATTCAAAATTAAAGAACTACAGTTTGCAAGCAGCGTGAAAGATGGTGTAATCACTGGCACTGGGATACCTTTGAGGACGCAGGCCAAATTAGGGGCGTGTACATTGCATGCACCGTGTAATTGAATGTGCCTACATACTACAGATTGATCAGGTGTCGAGGTACTCTCCTCACCTTTCAGGTAAACCTCTGTACCGTCTCTTGTACATCTATACGTAAAAGGGAGTGACCAGACCTCATGTAGGAACGCGGTACCCAACTGTTCATATCTACCCAGGGCATAGTGTTTCATGCATGACGTAAACTTAAAAAGCGCGAAAGGGAGCGTGATCAACCCATGTACTAACCACACGGCTGAATTCAATTCCGCCACAGAGAAAGGTAACGGCTCCAATTTTTCAATGTGTAACAATGAATATGTAGCATCTTTCATGGACATGAACTGCTGCTTTACAGTAAGGTTAAAGGGAAGGAATAATGATGTCGTATTCAGATAGTCCCAGGGGACCTTTCCAGCCTTTAACGTTTGTAATGTCCATGCAAACTGCATAACAGAACGCAACTGGTTTTGACCATGATACAATACAGACACATCTTCATGTACAATATCAACAATTGAAGAAACAATATTGTCCAATGTATAAATTCTGGAAGAAAGTGTGTTAACGGCCAAGACCTTTTCCATATTTGCTTGATCAATGGCCCTCAATCTTGAAGCCGCTTCAATTTGCGACAATTTCCACACTTCGTTGTAAATAGCATACGCCCACCTCTTTGATCTGCCACCCACAGGACCTTTAACAAAATCATTCAAATCTATTTTGTCATGTAATTTTGATAAATGAACTTTGACAGATGCCAAGGTGGAATGTTTTAGCCAGGACTGACATAATTTCCCTACAGAGTAGGTAGTTACTGTATGTGAGGACTCAAACCGAGGGTCCACGCGCTGCTGCGTATACCCCGGTTTCAGACCCAGAAAACGTCATTGACAGGCATCAGAACTGCTTTGCCAAATTAACCATCCTTCACTACTAAATTTCGAAATATTGAAAGATGCATTAGAGACTAATGACTGCAAAGCAAGAAGGGACAGATCTGTGTGGTTATCCCAATTTGGGTAAGCACCGAGATCTGGAACAGAAGGGAAATTTAGTTTTTTAGAAGTGGCCAATCCGAAACAGGTGGTCTGGAAGATGGTTGAATTTAAAAACAACATATGATTCGGTACAAGACAGGCACAATGTAAAGCTTCAGTTCCCTGAACCTGCCACGGTTTGGAACCCCAAACCGATTTAAGATCAATAGTAGCCTTCCACAGATCATAACCTTTGATTGACAATTCATCCATAAAGGACTTAGAATATAGTAATTTGGTGTGGGTCAGTCTAACCTTCGAGGCCGACTCAGGCATCACCTTAAAATAAAAGGATGCTGGGCTGGAAACACTGAAGTCAGTAAAATAAGTATATTTATCAACCAATGTAGGTGAACTGCCTAAAGATGGAGTGGGACAGTGTTCCCATTGTGTAAAATTCACAAAAGTTCGAAACGTATTTGCTTTATGCAGGAAGTGATTGCCATAATGTTGAAAACAATACTGTTCTGCATAGTTAGCCGCATTCTCATATAAATCTTCTGCATCAAAAGCGGCACAATATTTCAAATCAGAAAACAGTGCTTCAATGGCATGAACATCCCAATCATCAGAACGAATGTTCTGCTTAACCACATCACCCATAGAAACACGAAATACATTAGGCACATTGATGACCTCAGTAGGACCATGAATTTGGAATTTAACAGCATCCCACGCAATTCCATCCAAAACGGGCCAGGCAGTAATATTCACAAAAGTCTGGTCCCTTCTCATTATGTGGGACGAGGAGTGGGGGGCCAAAGTTCCATTGATAAGTCTAATTGTAGATCTCTCTTTGAGATAGTGTCCATCCACCAGATGGAAAAATACTATTACAAATCCAATGGACATAAACAAAAACATACTTATAAGCACCAGCCAAACGTATGTCCAAGGGGGAATCAAAAAATGTCTTTTGAACCAACTAACAAAAATAACATTCTTCGAAGGGGAAGTAGAAGGCAATTAATTAGTTTCAAAGGAGAAACGTGACTGGTTAACCGCCGTAGATTGTAAAACAGGCGATTGACCATGTATAGGATAAGCATACTCAGTCTCTTCGGGCAGACCACCAGCCGGTGGTAGTAACAAGGGATCACTAATTGACTGCATCTCGATGGCAACATCAGACAAGGTGGTAGAAGCAGGAACCAACACTGAATTTCTTTGCATCGTCTGGCATGAAACTGCTGGAGTCATACTAAGAAGTATCGGCCACTCGCTGAAGTTTGACATTGTCAATAGAGATGTACCTGTTTTCTTTGCGACCAGGAAGTGGAGGTAAAATGACTTTTCGTGTGCCCTGCACTCCAAGCACTGGAACCGGTGCACGATAAGAGGGGCCAAACTCCTTCTTGTTCTCCACCTTCTCACGAACCAGGTCTCCAACTCGGGGTAGCCAGCCGACTACCGGAATCTGAAGCTCAGCATCAGATGTGGAGGGCAAGTGTTCCTTCGATAGAGTGTCTCTGGCTTCTTGTAGGGTCTGCAAAACAGCACAGTGATCATCTACGTCAAAGGGTGCGGCTGACGCCGCCATGTCAAGACCATCAAGGTCTGGGACAAACATTCTGATTCCGAAGAGCATCATGTATGGGGTCCGCCCACCTAGAGACCTTCTAGGGAGATTATTAAGTGCACGTTGGACATTATACAAATGGGCTAGTCAGTTCAGGCCTGTGCCTAAAACTCGTGCTGTCAAAGATTGCTTTAAGTCACGGTTCATCCGCTCCACCACACTATTACCCTCAGGTCGGTAGGGAGACGAAAATTTGACTTGGACCCCCAAATTTCTCATAGCCTCCTTGTAAGCCTTAGAGGCGAACGCAGGGCCCTGATCAGAATGGAAGGTACCACACGCAAAAGTTCCCACAAAGACACGCAAATCCCTGATGACAGTCCGTGAATCAGCACTCCTTTGTGGCCATACCCAAAGAAAACGTATGCACGAATCCACTGCAACCAAGATATACTTGTACGCAGTATCAGAAGAAAAAGGACCGCAGTGATCTAGATAAACAACACTGTATATTCCGCGATGTGAGACTTCGCAAAATTAAATTTGTAGCCATATTCCGCAAAACCCGTAATGATATTGTCGACTCGAGACAGATGTGGCATCAGCTCATCATCCGTGAGGTAGATATCGTCAACATAGGAGTATGCGTCGGGGTCTATTCTTTCTAAGAGAGAGACCACGCGAGCGGCAAAGACGCCAGGACTGTTTTTATAGCCCATGGCTAATCTTGTGAACTGTTTTTGTTTGCCGCCTGAAGTAAACGCCGTCCACTGGCTACTCAGTGTGGACAGGTTATGGCTAAAAAAGCCATTGGAGATGTCAAGTGTCGTTTTAAATCTCTTACGCACGAGACTGTCGACAAGAGCCGAGCTGTGAGTATTTTGTACCGCACAGGTCCGGCAATGCGAATTTAAGTGCCGGTAATCCAAAACTAAACGGTACGAGCCGTCAGGCTTCGTTACAGTGAATAAAGGGTTATTCATAGGGGACACACAAGTTTCAATAACACCCTGATATTCCAATTGGTCAAGGATTGCAGCGACGTGCGGTCTAGCTTCACGACGCATAGGATATTGGGGCTGTGGCTGGGGCATAGACCGCAATGGAATCTCATGGCAGGGGGACACCCGGTCCCATTCCACCTGAGTACGATACAATGCCGGCGCTAGCGCCAGTGCCCACTCCTCAGCATACACTTCAGCCTGGTCCTTAGCCACCGTGTGCGCAAAGGACGGGAGGATCACCTCCTCCCCTCTAGGAGCGTCTAAAATGAAAGCTGGGGGCCAATCTGCCTCCGCTAGGAGGATATCATAGGTGGTAGTCAGATTATCCCCAAAAATCCCTTTTATTGTACGTTGTATGTCACCCTCAATTAGTAAGACTATTTCATGGAGTCTATCAGGGGGAGCCACTCTGGTGTCAGCTGTCTCAACAGTAACCAATGTATCAGTTGCTGTCGCCGCCAGAAATGGACGCAGAGCTTGACGGACTGTGGTAATTTCCGCTGCGCTGTCCAGTAGCGTCAGCGCCCATGTCCGGTTCCGAAGCCGTGTCCGCACTATCTGAGGCATACCTTGCCGTCAGAGCAGCCACTTTCTTCTTCTGAAACGGGGGTCTTTGTTGTGCGAATTCGTCCTGCTTGCCTTTACCTTCAGTCTGTCGGGGTTGGTCACGTGTTTGTGGAGCACCCCGACCTTTGCCACTGCCTCCGCCACCGGACTGTGAAGCCGATGTTTCCTGTGAAGAACGAGGAGAACGTTGTTCTGAAACCTGAAATCTAGCAGGAGACTTAATAGTAGCACGATCACGCAGATCATAAGTGCGTTCACTACTGGACTGAACGGGAGAGGCAGGCCGAGACCCCTGTTTCTGCTGCTGCTTTCCCTGTTGTTTTGACCGCCAACTCTGTTTCGGAAAGTTTGGACGGTCATCCTTACCAGAGGCATCTGCCTTACCCTGCTGCTTAATTTCGGGAGTTTTCACAACAGGCTTAACTCCTAAAGAGCTACGACCCAACTCTCTGTATGCCGTCGAGATTATTTTCGCAACTCCCGCGGCTTATCCTCATCAGCAATCTTCTTTAGTTCATTACGAACTTGGAAGTGCATAGCATCACCCTTAAGGTTACACATTATCATGGTAGCCACCAGGTCAAACTGTCCGAGGAGCCGCATGCCTAATTCTATCGCAGACTCCGCACCGTGGTTATCTTGAACACGTTTAATAACGGAGGGCAGTACCGACATAGACGGAGTGCCAAAGCACTGCGAGTACGTCGCTGCAAAGACCTTGCCCCAGTTCACACAATCATCAGTGTCGGAGACCAAGTCTTTAGGCAAACTAATGGTAAGGATCCTGTGTTTCTCCACAGGAGATGTATTGGGGTAAATCGCTTCTATTTGGTCGAATTTTTCAGCAAGCCAAAAAGGGAAATCATCCCTATTCGTGGGGCGCTTGCCCATAACAGAATTAACCATAACAGGACTAATGACCACCGCGTGGTGGTCAGTAGTATGCCCCGCAACAGCAGGTGCCCCCACCTGCACATTGCGTGACACGTACTGTACCAAAGCCCTATGTACCGTAATAAGGGCAGTGTGCAGCACACGCAACTCAGCCACCGGCACCGTAAGGTAACGGGGATGAGGCGTATATCCGGCTAGTACCGGCCAAGTGGCCCCTGCAATTGACAAAGGGCCCATTCTCGGCGGTATAACCGCATGGGGGAGGGCGCCATTAAACCAAATAAGATGCTGCCAAGCAGATATTGGTATTTCTTGTGTCCTATACGGCGTATAGCTCGCTGGCACGGCCGTGGCAGTGTAAGTATCAAAAGAGTTATCGTCCTCACTCACCGCCGGAAGCGTCACCCAAGAGTAAAACAACTCATAAGGATAAGCCGCATCGGCTCCTACCACGAAGATTACGTTCATACCTGTGTCTGGCACCCCATACTGCGTCAAATGACGTTTCAGAGGAGCCCGACTGTGCGCCGCTATATCGACCACCAAAAGGACAAGCTACACTCGAAGTAATCAGTAGCACAAGGGTTCAATAACCTTTTTAATGATCAAGCTTGAAGAAACCTATATCAACAGAAATAGGTAGGTTGTAATCCGTCAGACTTGTTATCCGGAAACAAGAATGAGGGAGTTGTGGACTAATATAAGCACTACTAAGGCGTTTCAACTCATAGACCAAACGTTAGGTGCGCCATGTTGCAGGGATTCTGCTTATACACAGAACTATGCGTAGAACCCCAGGACCTCAGTGAATTGTGGTGTACCAGAAACTCACCTCAGAACTCAGAACCCAGTATCCGGCTAGCATAAGTGTCCCATTCGTTATCCGAGATTTAGCTCGGCGGTCCCAATGAAAAGACAACCCAGAACAAGCGACTCAGTGTACTCTCAGGAATGGTGGGAATCGGAAATACCTGTTCGTATATTATTCTCACATCAGTCCACAACAAGAATAAACAAAGACACGGTGAAAATAAAAAGAATTTATTTTATAGACCACGTGTCCTAAGATGCAGTACTTTGGCTAATACAAGCAGACAAATGATTATTATTAAAACCATCAGCATTGTTACAATACCATAGAATATAAAAGGAGTGATCATGTTATAAATGACAGTGGATACTACCACCTTCCCTTTACTAAGAAGCTAATATTATTATTATGCTAATAAAAGGTCTCTTAGGCTTGAACAGGGGACCCCATACCTCACAGATCAGCTTAGTGAAATCACATCACAGGAGCATCAGAAGTCTTCTCGCAGGAAGGCTCGTCTTCGGTCTGAATATTAAACATGCTGTCTGTAATATTAAAAGCCCCGACTTTCAGGTATTCGCAGCTGTCTGTATGTTATGGCTAAATAGTGAGTCGATCAACCCAGAGTAGAAAATATGTATTGTCCAACGACCCAGACTGTTCTTGTTACACCATGTACAGACCAAGGTCGCTGCGCAGAGCTCGAGATGGTAACAACAGATTGCTCTCGTGAGAGGCAAAGCGCGAGCCAGCAGTTTGTTTAAACAATAACATGTAGATGCAGTGTCGTGCGCAAAAGCAGCAAGATGGCTTTCTAACATCTAACGTGGTTATGCTAACTTAACAATGTATGTACGTATTAAGGGATTCCTTACTACAGTCCTTGTAGCATACATAGTTACCTGATGTCATGAAATGGGATGTCCACATGGAATGCATTACTACTTATCCACACAAGGCACTGCAATCAGCAAATGGTCAGGTGTCCCCAACCCACAGCATGTATAACTGCTAGGCACCTGCTACAGCTAAGTTGCACCAATGTGTTACTATCAAGAAGAAGGAGACATGGAAGTGCCCATTCCCCACTGTAGCCACTTCCCAAGTGACACTTTCACATCTGGCCACTGCCAGATGACGCAGTCGAAAGCTCCACATGTGGGACTTAGCTACGTGTCACATGTAGCACAGAATAGTAGAATGGAGACAATGTGGCTCCAACTGGTGTGAGATTTCAGCACAAATAACCATTGGACATAAGTCTGCCTGGGAACATCCTCAGTCAAGATTGGTTCATGTGAGCACACATTTTTTACATTGCAAATCTCAATGCCATTAGAACACTGAAAGCACATGAGGCTTAGAATATATCCAGTCCACAAAGAGGTCTTAACCGTGTCCACAGGGGAAAGGAATTCACTGTACCATCAATGTTTCTAAAACACAAATACTAAGGTTCTTCTGAGTGCTGACAGGCATATATGAGCCCAAGATGTCAGAATATCACCAGCCACAGAATGAACCTCCACAAATGCACATGTGCATCCCACCTGACTGAATACACCCTTCTCAATGGCATGCAAAGTCGCCTTGCCTGAAAGTACTGGAAGTTGATGATACTCCATTGGACTAGTTCCCTGTCATGTGGTGGTCCTTTAGCAATACGTGTGCCATCATGTTCTCCAACATAATGTTGTTGTTAGGCCAAAACATGCTAGTCTGGCTTCATATTGGCCTCAATGTGTATGAACTGAATGTAGCTGTTGATGCGTGTCATCATTTTATGCCACAGAGGTTGCGGCACACCACTGACACTTTTTGACATTCCCCCAGATGCAGAAACACTGGATTGGAATGAACCTATGCTCAGAAACCTTTTTACTGCAATGTTCTGGTTCCTTGTTTTCAATGAAATAGGATTCCTTTTGTGAGGTTGTCGATATGGCTCCAGCTGATACCATGACTCAATTGTCAGATGCCTACTCTATTTGGCATTGTCAGATGTATCCCCTCGGACCATGTTGTTGAGGACTCCACATGACATTTATGGTCACTGACACAGATAATTTCAGTGATGGATTATGTAACTGTTTTTTTAAATTATGCCAGCCTAAGGTTGGAAATATGGAATAAAGATGTCATGAGTCTGTACACCTGCATGTCTGTGTTGGGGTAAAATGGTTGTGATTCTCAGTTGCACTTTGTTGACACTCCACATGTCCATGCTTACACAGGTAGCTTCTACTTACATTTGGTAAAACACAAGGGGGTAACTTCATCATTTCCTAGATGTGAATGATACTACAGGAGCTAATGATTTTGTGACAACTGAATTTATTGCAGTGCACAAAGTGAACATATAAAACTAAATATGCAGTGAAATAGTACCAACACAGCAGTATAGTTGTCAGTGTTGGTGGATGAAACCATTGTTGTAGGAGCCACGTTGTCTGAAGTCCAAACATTTAAAAACAGGAATCTGAAAACGTGCTAGAACATTGAAAAATTATTTATGGGAGGAGATGTACACACAACAGAGAGAATCAAATACAGCTTAGTGAGTTGAAAGACATTGGAGTTTATATTAACAAATTCAAATGTAATTTTTTTAGAAAAGAAGTGTAGAGTATCTCAAGTGAAAATTGAACCTATACATATAAGTGACAAATTGTGATATACATTAAGGTTTCAGAAGAGAACAAAAACGACCTTTTGATTAATATACATTAATTATTCAGAGCCTTCGGTGACAATTGTGAAGGGTAAGTACAGTTACTTGTTAGTATAAACAGCAATGTCTTTCAACTCATTAAGCTGTATTTGATTCTTTCTGTGGTGTGTGTATATCTCCTCCCATGAATACAGCCATTGAGCATAATATCCATTCTTTATCGGAAGGTGACCTTTGGTCATGCATGGCATGGGGTTGGATGCAGGGCCATGCTTGTGGCCAGGTCCTGCAGCTAACTCCCTGCGGGGACACTACCTCCTGCAGCGCACGGCCTTCTACCATGTGCTGCTTGGGTGTTGGAGCCAGGGCCTGGCCTGCAGCCAGGCCCTGTGACTATTCCCCCTTTTTAATATTTTTGGTGTTCTGTGGAACTGATGATCCACTGCAATGCTCATCGTAACACTCCTAGGCAATTACTCCTGATCTAGGGACCAGCCATGAAGCCCCAAGGGTGTCACACTGAGTCACGGACCCACGACACCCAAACAAATTCAAAATTTGACCACAGAGCCCCACAAGGCTCAGGGGGACAGGGTACTCTTACCCTGCCTTCTTATATCTCGTTTTGTCTATTTTTTAGAACTCAAGACTGAGTCCGACCCCAGGGCTGAAATCCTAAATAATGGGGAGAATGGACCACGTGGCCCCCCGAGCCTCAAAAGGCCTCAGGAGTCCACCCTGGACCAATTATCTGAAGGAAAGGGGCAACGGCCCCCATCCCTGAACCATTAACGTCCCTGAGGACCCCATCCCATGGGGCCAGCTCACAGGCTGTGTCCTGGGGAGCTCACACCCAGGACATAGCAGTTTTTCTGCCTGCAGAGGCGCGGGCAGTGAAACCTGTGTTTGCTCTAGCTTGGCTGGAGCTCTTTCAAATCTTCTGTCAAGAGGGAGCAAACAGCAAGGGCCTCATTACGATGCTGGTCGGACCGGCTTCTGCGGTGCTGTTGGAGGTGGTTGGACCATCGTGGTCGCTCCAACCACAGGATTACAGTGCTTGCACATGCACAGACATCTGACTGCCACAGTCCTTCCAATTCTGCCAGGAAATTCCAACTGCCGTTGCGTCGGAAAGGACCAATGGAGCCAGTTGGAGAGGTGACCGCCTTAGGAATTGCCTGCCCAATTACATTGTACCTTTCTAACGAACCAACCGTGGCGGTCCAACAACCTCATCTGAGCTGGCGGAAAGGGAGGGATATAAGGCCCACACTCACTTCTTCACAGCTTCCCACATCCTGTGCCGACATGGAGCCTATCCTACACGCCTTGCCATTGCTGTACCAGCTCAATGATACTCAAAACAACACCTTTGTGTGCGCAGCCGCCGGTAAGTCTCACATGTACCAGTGTACATGGAGGCCTCAGCAAATCGATGCAACGCCATGGAAAAGCAGGGGCATAGCTTGCTCAGTATGAGTGGAGGTGTGTAAGCCACATGTTTCCAAGTCATCATGCTGGGACATTTTGCTAATACATATTTCATGTGAAGCAGGACATGAACGGGCCTGAATGGACAGTGGAAAGAGCGAGCAGTGAGAGTTGTGTACCCCTAGTCAACTTTGTGCCACAGAATACATCAATCATGGGGTTGTGACACTACATACACCCCCTGGAGCAACACCACTGTGGATAAGGCTAGGGGTATTGTATCCCTGGTCCAAACATCTTTTGTGGGTCACTGTACGCAACATCACAGAATGTATGTTCCTATCACATCTGAATTCTTCCCACAATGTTCAAGACAGCGACAATGTACAGGCACACACTCACAATCTCTACATGTGCACACACCTAAGAAGCTGGTGTAATGATGTGTGCAATAAACAGTGTCACTAAACAGCACCTCCTCATGAATATCAAAGCTAGCATCTTCAGTGACACCGTCATATTGCTCGTAAGCTAGGTCCTGTAGTGACATCGAACTTTCATCAGTATGGATGTCTCAGGATAATAAATCACACCTCCACTGCTAAAGCACTGTAGTGTGCCTTCACACGGCAGCCACATAAAAAAGGAAAGTCGTGTAAATGGGATTTCCAAAACCATGTCCACATATATTTAAAGGCCACAATGTAATGGATCCCTGCAGATTTGGGTCACCCAAACCAGGTGGACTCCTGGAAGGCAATGCATCAGTCCATTTTGCACCTTCTTCAATGTCTTCATGTGCACAGGTCCTGTGGCATGAGCTATATCAGGGACAACCAATATTGTCACAAAGTGGCATGGACATGTGGCTAATGTGTAAGTGCAAGTCCTGAAAGAAAAGACTGCAGCAATAGCAGTTGTCAGACATCTAGTAAAAGTATGTGGAAAGAACACACATGAAAAGGGGTACATGTGCACCCAAAGTACCAAATAGGTATGACAATACAACCCCCCATGTGTGGAGAAACAAATACTTACTTTGCACACATGAAACACATATCTACCCTACATCTCAGGTACTACACCAAGCCAAAAGACATGGACATTGGCCAAGTTAAGCTGCAATACTTACCAAAGCAGATCCCACCCAATGCATTGTCTGCCCCAATTGGAATTCTTCCCACATATATATCCACTGAAAATTTCCCCAAATCCTCCGTGACACCATTACTTGTCCCAAGGTCTGACCATACTTACCACTGCTAATGGAACAGTTATCATGGTCAAACAAACTCAACTGTAGTCACACATTCTAAATGAGCCAATAACAAGTAGCATCAGTAGCAATGGCCAGACAAAGGTTTCTAAACAAAGTAAGTTGTTTATTATGGAGTACAATTTGTAATCCAAAAACAAAGATCAATGGCCAGTCCATAATCCAGGATGTGGTCCAGCACACTGCTGTACCACCTAACTTGCCAACAAGAACACTGCCAGGAAAACTTCCTCAGGAAGGGGCATCTATTGGGAAATCCAGGAACTTGAATGATGTCATTTGGGTGACTGGGGTTGGGATCGGGCGTGCTGGGTTGATCCTTGGGAGGGCTGGGCTTGGAATTGGGAGGGTTGGGTGGTCTGTGGGAGGGCTGGGCCTGGGTTTGGGAGGACTGGCTATCACCATATAGGTTATATGGTAAGCATGAAGGCTAGTGATGGGTATAGGTAGGGTTGGAGCAGTATTTTAGTTTTTTGTGGCCTTGGAAGATCTGTGGTGGGGTGGCGTGGGGAAGAGGTCCTTTTGGGTTCGGGAGGTAGGTGGGTTTCTGGACCAGTGGACTTCCTTTTTTTTGCGCCCTTCTGTGGTGCGGATGGGTTTAGTAGGTTGGGCAAAGGTGTTTTTGGGATGGACATGGAAGTGGAAGGGTATGGCAGGGGTGGGAAAGAAGACATTTTGGGTTTGGGAGGAGGGGCAGCACTGGCAGGGAAGTGGTCAAGGGCAAACAGGGTAAGTTCTTTGGCAGACTGGGGAGGAGGTAAGGCAAGGGGTTTTGTGTTGGAGGCAGAGGGATGTGAAGTCTTAGGTGTGGGTGTGGTGTCTGGGTATGCGATGTCGGTAGTGGCTTTGTCTGGTGGTGTGGGTGTGTTGTCTGGGTGTCTGGGTGTGTGATGTCGGTAGTGGCTGTGTCTGGTGGTGTGGGTGTGATTTTTGGGCTTGTGGTGTCAGTAGTGTCTGTGTCTGGTAGTGTGGGTGTGGTATCTGAGTATGTGATGTTGGTAGAGGCTGTGTCTGGTGGTGTTGGTGTGGTGTCTAGGTGTGTGGTGTTGGCAGTGTCTGAGTCTGGTGGTGTGGTGTCTGGCTGTATATGTGCAGTGGCTTTGTTTGGTGGTGTGGTGTCTGGCTGTATGTGTGTAGTGGATGCATGTGGTGTCGTGGATGTGGTGTTTGGGTGTATGTCACTGGATGAGGTGGTGATGGGGTCGAGGGCCTTTTTCTATATGTTGCTGTTGTTGTGTGCTGCATGTAGATGCTAAGATGGATGCATGGCGATGTGTGTGCGGGCCTTGGGCAGATATGGGAATAGCGATTGTGGACGGGGAAGAGGCAAGAGGTGGGGTGGAAAGCTGGAATTAGTGGAAGGCTGCTGTGAGTGTGGAAGCCAGAGCCTGAAAAGATCTCTGTAGGCCAGACATGTCAGAATGAATGCCTTTCAGGTACAACACCATCTGTGTAATCTGTTTTTTGTACACCTGGATAGCATTCAGCACTGCTGTCTGACCCACAGAGATCTGCCTCAGGATGTCAATAGCCTCCATACTCAGGGCAGCAGGGGAGGCAGGGGTTGAAGGGCAGGGGGCAAAGGAGACTCCCCTCATCTTAGGGGAGCGTGCCTAGACAGATGGCTGGAGATCAACAAGGAGGGTGGAGATGGAAAGGGGGTGGCTGACATGGATTTTGTGAACACAGGTCCAGGGGAGTCCACCACCACCAGGGAGAGGCCACTGGAGCTTGATTCTGATGATAAAAATGATGATGAGTCATCTGGCTCCTACGTGGCACTCCCATCACCTTCTGGGCCACTGGTTTCCTCAGTGTCACTGGTGCGATGGGAACCATGTGGCCAGCTGGTTCCCCAACTGTCTTGGGCCTGTCTCCTTCGCTGCCCTGGGTTGATGCTGAAAGAATTGCAGAAATAGGGTCATTGCAATTGCGTAAGCACACTGGGCAAACATATCCTAACACAATTGCACAATTGCACAGATCACAAAATGTACAAGGATGACTACATTAGCTCCAACATTGCCATGAGCACATTCATGAATGCTACATGACCTGTGCACAGTCACACATAATAATTTAATAACCACAGAAAGCTCCAACTGCATGTGTGACCTTGTTCCAAATCCACCCTCTGGTGTGTAGAAGGAGAAATCATCACCCTGTAAACCTAGGTCCTTGTAGCATACATAGTTACCTGATGTCATGAAATGGGATGTCCACATAGAATGCATTACTACTTATCCACACAAGGCACTGCAATCAGCAAATGGTCAGGTGTCCCCAACCCACAGCATGTATAACTGCTAGGCACCTGCTACAGTTAAGTTGCACCAATGTGTTACTATCAAGAAGAAGGAGACATGGAAGTGCCCATTCCCCACTGTAGCCACTTCCCAAGTGACACTTTCACATCTGGCCACTGCCAGATGACGCAGTTGAAAGCTCCACATGTGGGACTTAGCTACGTGTCACATGTAGCACAGAATAGTAGAATGGAGACAATGTGGCTCCAACTGGTGTGAGATTTCAGCACAAATAACCATTGGACATGAGTCTGCCTGGGAACATCCTCAGTCAAGATTGGTTGATGTGAGCACACATTTTTTACATTGCAAATCTCAATGCCATTAGAACACTGAAAGCACATGAGGCTTAGAATATATCCAGTCCACAAAGAGGTCTTAATCGTGTCCACAGGGGAAAGGAATTTACTGTACCATCAATGTTTCTAAAACACAAATACTAAGGTTCTTCTGAGTGCTGACAGGCATATATGAGCCCAACATGTCAGAATATCACCAGCCACAGAATGAACCTCCACAAATGCACATGTGCATCCCACCTGACTGAATACACCCTTCTCAATGGCATGCAAAGTCACCTTGCCTGAAAGTACTGGAAGTTGATGATACTCCATTGGACTAGTTCCCTGTCATGTGGTGGTCCTTTAGCAATACGTGTGCCATCATGTTCTCCAACATAATGTTGTTGTTGGGCCAAAACATGCTAATCTCGCTTCATATTGGCCTCAATGTGTATGAACTGAATGTAGCTGTTGATGCGTGTCATCATTTTATGCCACAGAGGTTGCGGCACACCACTGACACTTTTTGACATTCCCCCAGATGCAGAAACACTGGATTGGAATGAACCTATGCTCAGAAACCTTTTTACTGCAATGTTCTGGTTCCTTGTTTTCAATGAAATAGGATTCCTTTTGTGAGGTTGTCGATATGGCTCCAGCTGATACCATGACTCAATTGTCAGATGCCTACTCTATTTGGCATTGTCAGATGTATCCCCTCGGACAATGTTGTTGAGGACACCACATGACATTTATGGTCACTGACACAGATAATTTCAGTGATGGATTATGTAACTGTTTTTTTACATTATGCCAGCCTAAGGTTGGAAATATGGAATAAAGATGTCATGAGTCTGTACACCTGCATGTCTGTGTTGGGGTAAAATGGTTGTGATACTCAGTTGCACTTTGTTGACACTCCACATGTCCATGCTTACACAGGTAGCTTCTACTTACATTTGGTAAAACACAAGGGGGTAACTTCATCTTTTCCTAGATGTGAATGATACTACAGGAGCTAATGATTTTGTGACAACTGAATTTATTGCAGTGCACAAAGTGAACATATAAAACTAAATATGCAGTGAAATAGTGCCAACACAGCAGTATAGTTGTCAGTGTTGGTGGATGAAACCATTGTTGTAGGAGCCACGTTGTCTGAAGTCCAAAGTCCAACATACTCCTCCCATCAGAAGTGGAAGCGTGTACAGGAAAAGTCAATAAAGTGAACGTCTTGCACACATAGAAGTACATAATTTGCGACGTCTCTTCCTGTCTGTGGTGGATGCCTTGCCAGCCGAATATCCTAGATTTTTCTTGGACGTCCAAGCCCACGAGGGGACTTGGGGGGATCCGCTGCTGCAGGTTCAGAGGTGTCTGAGGAGTCGTCTACTGACAGGATCTCCTTTCCTGTGGCTGCCACAGATGTAGGAGGGCCAGATGTAGATGGACCACAGGAAGGGAAAGGTGGTCGGGGAAAAGCCCAGCAGAGTGTGGTGTTTGTCCCTCACCACCCCTATGAGCTTGTCCATGTTGTTATTGTGGGTGTCCAGCCTCTGTCAACGGACCTCTCCAGCTGCTCCTTCTCCTGGAGTTCTTCAAGTACCTGAGTCATCATTGCTTGGGAGTCCTCATAGGCCCCCATGAGTCGGGCGATGTTGGCCTGGGCGTCAGTGGCACCAGTGGTCTCATTTAGCGGGCACACAGTTACACTCCCACCACCCCTGCCCCGACGGGCTTGTGACCTTGGACCAGCCTGCACCCTCCCACTGGCCCCTCCATCCTCAGTGAGTGTGTTGACAATTCTCACCTCCTTACTTGAGGAGAGTTACTGAGAATTGTCATTGATTCTATTGTTCCACCCATAGATCACTAGTGGCTGCACTTCGTACTGAACACCTATTCAAGGGAATCTGAACAGTTATTTTTCTTTGCAGGTATTAGCACCAGACAAAGCATTGTAGAGAGGTATTCTTGTGTCTGTTGGTGAATGTATTATGTGCTCATACTGATTTACTCTTGTTACAGATCTCCCTCCCTGCTGTTCTCATCCTTTCGTTCCCTCCCTTGATCACCCCATCAAGTCTGTTGTTTCACTCAGACCTTGGGGCTATCAGGAGGTGGAACCCATTAAGCATCGTACGACTCCGAGGATTCAAGGCCTTGACAGAATCAACGGCCCACAAATTGTTATCTTCCCGGTCGTACGTTGATATGACCACCTTAGAAGACGTTATAGCTGCTTTGGCCTTGGTACAGACCGAACTGGCCGCCTCTAGGGCGGAAACAGCTGCCCTACAGGCTCAGGTAGATAGAATGACTAGGAACCCCTTTGATGTGGGGTTACTGCACGCTTCCCATGCAGCGCCAGTGGTAGTGGAGGTTGTGAGAAGTTGGCCTGGTATATGCTGTCCACTAGTTAAAGTGGGCATCTTGCACCAGTCCAAATGACCCTTATTGATGATTAGGTTAAAGACAACCTTTATTGAAAGCTATCCTAGTGGTAGCTATGGAGAGCAGCCTTCAGGCTAAATCTCGAAGGAATGTAAAGCAGCTTGGTTTACCAGATTATAACCTCCTAAATGACCAAATGAAAGGAGAACCACTCAAGGTATATATAAAATATATGTATTCATTACTAAACACTCTCTACTAACCTCTTTATGAGATTAGAGAACAAGATACACAATATTAATACACTAGAACGACAGTAAATAGCACAATACACAGTGGGCTCCAGGGGGAGACCAAACCATATATTAGGAAAGTGGTATAACAACCACGACTTGACTAGACACAGTGCCTATAACACGTAAAAATGCTGGGATCCCAAGGAACCACCCAAGGTAGTGACACCGGGGACCCACGGGGACGTATGCAGTGTGAGAACACAGCCGCGAGCTCCGTACAATCCTATGGGAAAGTCACGGTTGGAATTTTAAAGATTAAGGACACTTAGGAGAGGACTTTGAGCAAGCCCTTTCAAACTTAGAAGGTTCTAAGGCCAGCACCCATGTGAGGACCGGAATACTCATGTTACCTAACCAAGGGATGCCGGGTGCATAGGTGTCAAATGGTGTCTGGAATCTTCGTAGTTTTCAATGGCGTGATGCTGCAAAGTGCTGCTGCCGGGAAGATGAGAAGTATCCAGTGTGATCCAAGCCTGGATCGGAGCTGAGAAGAACCTGAAAGCAGAGGGGACAGAGTCTGGGTCACTTCAGGGTGACCAGGGGCACGATAGACCAATGCCCACCAATGTCAGGTGTTTCAGATGAGATGAGAAGCTTGACTCTGCAGCCACGGGGACCAGGAGACATCGACGACAACCAAAGTCCGCAGGTGAACTGTCCCACAAAGGATGTTGAGTGCTGTGGGTCAGTGTCTAGATTGGAGACAAACAAGACTTGGCAACTGCAACCCACGCGGTCAGAGAAAAGATGCTTCGGTGTGGACCAGCAAGGTTCTGGGGACTTACCAAGCGATGGAGAATCAGGGCACATCTAGAGCAACCAGGAAAGCCCACTGAAAGCTAATGTTCCCTTCTCAGGGACCCACAGGTCAACGGACCAGCGATCACGAAGGGACCTCAAGAGGAATCACAAAATACCAGCCCACGGAACACTCGTGGAGTGTAGGCTGGTAATCTTCAATGGAATCTCAATGGAATCACTGCTTGGGGTCTGGACTACAAGTAGCCCAAAGCACAGCCTCAGGAATTGCCAAAAAGCATTTGCTGCTGCAAATGTGCACGGTGTCCAGGGGTACATGTTGCACAGTACCTACGAGGGCTGCGGGTCTCAGGTTTGCTGAGAGCACTGGTTAGCCTCAGGGAAGCTTCAGAACCCACCTCCTGTGTTGCAAAATCTTTGAAGTCCTTCAGGAGCTGCGTAGATGCAAACCGGTCAGATGCGTTTCAGGTGCCTGCCTTGCTGGGGAGTAAATCCTTCACTCCAAGGGAGATCCTTCGGTCATCCAACGTAGTGTAGATAGTTGAAGTACTTGGTTTCTGTAGCAGAGTTTCATCCAGGTAAATCCAAATTCCTGTAGCCAGGGGTTCCTACTTTATACCCAAACTCTGGGGACCCACCTATGGGAGGGTCAGGATAGAGGGGTGGCTACACCCATGTCCTTTGTCCAGTTTCACCCTTACAACCGGTTTGAACTGGACTATGGACAGGGACATCAAATGTGCCCCCTGTGCAGACATCAAAGCACTCTCAGAGTGCACCCACCCAGCCCCAATACAATAAAGCCTGTCTGGGAGGTGGTCACACCTCCCTGTGACAGGAAACCTATTGTCCAGCCGTCCCCTGCTGGAGTTTCGTCCAGCAGCAGGAGGGCAAACTCGTGTCTGTGGCTGGCAGCATCCATTTTGTGATGCCAGGGTCTGTGAATTTGGTACCGGGTGTACTGGTGCTGTCATATTTCTCCCTCTAGTAGGGTGGAATCATACCTCCTACACCAGTTACTGGTGTGGAGGCATGATTCCAAGGTGTTTGACACCAAACACAACATGTTTCCATGAAGCCGTTTTAAAGTTAGCATTTACCGTGTGGTTATAATGCACTTAAGTATATATGGTTGGCTGCATCATAAACAACCCCAGAATATAGGTCTTGAAAGCTGCAGAGGGGCTCTGCTCATGCATGGGCCCCCTCTCACATAAAACCCAGCACCCTGCCTTCAGGATTGATAAGGCCTGCCATAGGGGTGACTGATAAGTTTATATGTGCAGTGAGATGGATAGATATAGTGAACCTATATCTAAGTAAGAGGTACATGCACCACCTTACACAGGCTGCTGTAGCAGACCTGATGTGTTATTTTGAATGGTCTCCCAGGGGTGGCATAATACATGCAGCAACCCCTGAGAGGCCTCTGGGGTACCTATGCCCTGGGTATATAGTATACCATATACTAGGGACTTATAAGGGCACCCCAGAATCCAATCTGGAGTGTACCTAAAGTACACAAACCACCAATTTAGGGAGAAAGCAAACAGACTGGGGTCCTGATTAGCAGGATCCCAGTCAAACTAAGTCAAAACCAGCAAAACACCAGGAAAAAAGTGGGGGTAACCATGCAGTCATAATCCACCTTCCTAAATAGGTCCCTACGCCCATTCCTTTAGCCACACCAGGAAGGCTTTATGGGCAAAGTAGTAAAGTTCAGGTGTTTCTCACGCAGGTCTTAATGCACTTCACATGTAAGCTTAAAGCGTTCAACACCAAACATGCTAGAGTAGCGTTTTTAATATCTTATTTGGCCGGGGATGCAGCTCAAGGGGCAGTGCCACTAGTAAAGAGGGATGACCCTTTATTGTACGATTGGGATTCTTTTATTAAAGAATTCGAGAGGATTTTTAATCGCAGAGCAGCCACACTCTCAGCCGACCGAGATTTGTTGCAGTTGAAGCAAGGGAACCGGGACCTAATCTCCTACCTAAACGATTTTCGGAGACTGGTGATGGAAACTGAATGGCCGGAGGCAAAACATTCGGCTATATTTCACCAGGGATTGCGGGAGGAGATGAAGGACGTCTTGGCCCAGATCGATCCACAACATGCTTTTTGTGAGGACCTTATAAGCCTGGTCCTAAGGTTGGATCATCGCATTAGTGAATGAAAGGGAGAACACAAGAAGAGGGACAGATACGCACCTCATTTTGATCAACCCCGGACACCTGACAACAGCCAGACCTCTAAACATGAACCTTTGGAGATTGGGACAGTTCGTTCGCATCTCACTACAGAGGAAAGAAATTATCATCGAAAGAAAGGATTGTGCATTTATTGTGGATGAAAGGGTCACTTATAAAGGAATGCACTCTGAGACCAAAGTATCCAAGGGCGGACTCTGAAAAGGTGTCTACCATTACATCCGGACCCCAGACGGGAAACGATCGAGTTTGAAGAAGGATGAGGGGACCACTTCAAGCCAGGTATACATCCCTTCACTGGAAGGTGACGCCATGAGGGAGAGAAACCATTTTTATGTGGAAATACGCCTGCTGATCCTTGAAGAGTGTCACCTTGTTCAGGCCATGCTGGATTCTGGAGCCACCAGTTGTTTTATGGACAAGGAGCAGGCACTCACCCTGGGAATTACCCTACAAGAGAAAGAAACACTGGAGGCTGTGTTTGCGGTGGATGGAAGACGATTGGATTCAGGACCCATCCGTCTCCAAACTAGGGTCCCAGATATGTTACAAGGAACTGACCACAGGAAAAGCCTGGCCTTTAACATTATCCAAGCTCCCCAATACGGTGTGATACTAGGATTACCTTGGCTGAGAATACACAATCCCCAGGTTGATTGGGTGGAGCAAACCCTCCTATTTACATCAGACTACTGCAGGAACCATTGTATCCAAACCCGTGCCAACCCAGCTACGGCCTTGGCGCTGTGTCATCATGAGGCTGCAGAGATAGAACATGATGTGACCTTACCAGATGAATACAAGGAATACGCGGAGGTATTCAACGAAACGAAAGCTGTATTACCACCACACCGACCCTAAGACTGCCAGATCGACTTAGTACCAGGTGCTATCATACCAGCAGGGAGAGTGTACGCTCTCGGGAAACCTGAGAATGCTCATATCCGTGCCTACCTGGATAAGCATTTGGCATTGGGGTTCATACGTGACTTCAAGTCCCCTGCAGCTTCTCCCTTGTTTTTTATACCCAAGGCAAATGGGGAGCTACGCGCTTGTGTGGACTTTAGAGCATTGAACGCCATCACCATTAAGAACAGGTATCCGCTACCTCTGATCAATGTACTGCTGGAGCAAGTCAAAAAGGGTGTGATATACACCCAACTGGATCTAAAAGGGGCCTACCACTTAGTCCGTATGCACAGTGGGGACGAGTGGAAGACGGCGTTCAAAACACGTTTTGAACTGTAGGACTACCTTGTGAAGCCGTTCGGCCTATGCAACGCCCCTGCGGCGTTTCAATTTTTTCTTAACGATGTCCTGCAAGAGTACCTGGACCAGTTCGTGGTGGTCAATATTGACGACATTCTGATCTATTCGTCCACTGTGGAGATTCACACACAGCACGTATGTACCATCTTACGGACCCTGCGAGACCACCATTTGTACTGCAAGATCAGCAAATGTGAGTTCAGCGTGACCTCAGTCAAATTCCTCGGCGTGGTACTAACCCCCTGGAGATAGGAAATGTCTGAACAGAAGATCATCGCCGTGAAGGATTGGCCTACACCACTGATTGTCCATGACATCCAGTGTTTTATTAGATTTGTCAATTTCTACTGCCGGTTAATCGATCACTTCTTGGACCTGGCAGGTCCCCTTACACATTTGCTGAAAAAGAAGGTCATCTTCCAATGGACTGAAGAGGCTCAAAAGGGGTTTGAGGCTTTGAAGCACGCTTTTGTATCAGCCCCAGTGTAAGTACATGCTGATCCCGAACGACTGTACATCGTCGAGGCAGATGCTTCTGACTCGGCTGTGGGAGCGGTTCTCTCTCAACACCATATAACAACTGGCCAGTTTCACCCTGTGGCTTATATGTCGAGGAAGCTCAATCCTGCGGAACGTAATTACACAAAAGCAGAAAAAGAGCTACTGGCGATAAAAGAGGCAATTTTGGATTGGAGACATTTTCCTGATGGGGGCCAAGCATGTTGTAACCGTGTTCACCGAACATCGCAACCTCCAATTTATGACAGCAGCAAGACAGCTGACACCACGACAATTGCGATGGATGTTATTCTTCGCTGAGTTCAACTTTCTCTCATCGACCAGGATGAGAGAATAAGAAGGCAGACGCTTTAACCCCCCAGTCTACTCCCATGTGTCCCGATAAAGGCCCAAAAAATGCCATTATCAATCCACAGAATCTGATATGTGCAACCTGCACAGACACCTTCCTTAGGAGTATCACACATAACATCCTCAATGAAAAGTGGAAGGAACGGTTGGCGGAAGAACAAGGACTGGAAGGTGACCAAAGGTCTCCCGGTACGTGGAAATCAGCTTTTGCTACCTATTAGTTCCCTACAAAAACAAGCCTTCAAATGGTGTCACATCTTACCCAGTGCAGGGCACAACGGCCAGGAAAAGACTCTAGAACGAGTGCTGCGTCAGTTCTGGTGGCCCACCGTAAAAAAGGATATATCCAACTGGGTAACCGAATGTATGACTTGCAGCCGAATGAAACCCTTGCATGCTTGACAGGCTGGTCTTCTACAACCGCTTCCTACTCCAGAACAGCCCTGGGAACACATCTCTGTGGACTTTGTGGTGGGGATGCCCACTGACAAAGGGCACATGGTCATTTTGGTTGTTGTGGACTACCTAACAAAGATGGCCCATTTCACATGCATGCAAACAAATTCCCACTGCAAGTATGTTGGCCCATTTGTTGTTGATGCACATAGTAAGGTTGCATTGGCTACCCAGAATCATAGTCTCCGAACATGGGAGACAGTTCATGGCCAATTTCTGGAGGGTGTGGTGTTCGGCATTAGGCATAGCTTCCAATACATCCACCGGCTTCCACCCTCAAACAGACGGCCAGACGGAAAGGGTAAACCAAACCCTAAAACAGTACCTTAGGTGTTACGTGGATGTTTCTACTAAGGCCTGAGTTGACAGGTTATGGTTAGCTGAAATAGCATATAACAGCGCTACCCACAGTTCAACGAAGCTCTCTCCCTTTTACTGCACTTATGGGTTTCATCCTAGTTTCACCCCCTTTTTACACCCTTAATGTTCTACACGGGTGCCCGGGGTACATCAAAGAATAAGCCATATACAGAACACCTTGAGGGTGGCGCAGAAAAGCTTGAGAGCCGCTTAGATACAGTACAAAGCCTATGCTGACAAACACAGAAGCCCAGGGCCGGTGTACAGGATGGGAGATGATGTATGGCTATCTACCAGAAACATCCGGTTCAAAAGATATAGCGTCTTCAATCCCAAATACATAGGCCCCAACAAAGTAATCAAGCTAATTAATCCTGTGGTGGTTAAACTAGCCTCACCCTCCACCTTGAGGATACACCCTGCATTCCATGTGTCTCTAGTTAAACCCTCTAATACACAGATAAGAAGGGGCCCAATGTAGGTTATGGTGAACAATGAGGTAGAGCATGAGGTGAGAGGCATCGTGGATTCTAAAATCTACAGGACTAGGCTGTGGTATCTGGTAGCCTGGAAGGGGTACGGGAACGAGGAAAACTCCTGGGAGGCTGCCACAGGGGTTCATGCCCCACGATATATGAACCTCCTTCATAAACGCTTCCCTCAGAAGCCTTGTCTCTGTCAGTGTTCTTCGGGAGAGGGAGGTACTGTTGCGGCGCATCGTGGTAGCCGCCGGAGAACACTGCTGAGACGCACTTGCATCGCCTCTGCCAAGTGTACAAGGAAGGACCACACTTCCCATGAGGCACTGGTTAAGTGACGCTTGTGACATCCCCACGTTCCAGGAAGAGGGGATATGAGCGCTTCAGGGGCACCGGTTGGGTGCCGTTGATTCCAGGATCAGAGCCGAGATTCCAGAAGGACGCGAGGAGGACTGGTAGGGGTCACTCCGCACCACAAACTCCTTGTTCCTTGGTATATTCTTTGTGTTGGTTATGCAGTTCCTAAGACATGCGGGAGCTTCACTCAGTTACTGTTTAGTCCCATTGGACGAGCCGTAGATCCGGCTCTTGTGGGGCTAATCGAGTGGCCTCTTAATTCCTTTTTTTTGAGTGTGCACTTTATAGCAGAGCGGTAACTTAGTCACAGAATACCACAAAAGCTGTACATTAGAAACCGGTGGCACGCGTTGGTACACTGCTGCCTGCAAGGGGCCAAGCACTTCGTATTCCCGTTGTTTCCTCTTATTGAGGTGTTGAAGCCCAGTAATAGCCAAGAAGGTTCATCAGCAATTCCCGCTGGAGCAGGAACACTGTCTTTCCGACAGCTGGCCTGACGGTACTTTGAACGCTCAAGGGGTATTGGGGGTTCTTTCCGCTTTTCTGAGACATGGTGCACTTTGGAGTTGTCTGCTTTGCGAAGGTTCCAAGACGGATTGGCGCCTCAGCCAGTATTTCATGTATATTCTATTCATTGGAGTTTGCAAAACCTCTGGCCTTATAAGTAACAGTGCCATTACCTTGGCTTGTTTATTTGTCTTTTCCACAGCAGGGGCTTGTCGAGCATTTCCAGGCTGCAGCTCAGCACCCCCCTGTTAAAAGCCACTACTGGTTCCTTTTGGTATGTTGCACATATTTAAAGTATCACCTTACTTGAGGAGATTTACTGAGAATTGTCATTGATTCTATTGTTCCACCCATAGATCACTAGTGGCTGCACTTCGTATTGAACACCTGTTCAAGGAAATCCGAACAGTTATTTTTCTTTACAGGTATTAGCGCCAGACAGAGCATTGTAGAGAGGTATTCTTGTGTATGTTGGTGAATGTATTATGTGCTCATACTGATTTACTCTTGTTACAGATCTCCCTCCCTGCTGTTCTCATCCTTTCCTTCCCTCACTTGATCACCCCATCAAGTCTGTTGTTTCACTCAGACCTTGGGGCTATCCGGAGGTGGAACCCATTGAGCATCGTACGACTCAGAGGATTCAAGGCCTTAAGAGGGGCTGTTTGACAAATCTTCACGAAATTTTCAAAACTAGTTTGTCACTCACAGCTGCTGTCTTGAAAGTTTCAGGGGAATTCGTCAAGTGGAGGTCAAGAAAAAAAGCGGGGGTCCCACATCGCATTTTCTCCACAGGGATTTTGAACATGACTACAGCACAAACCCATTTTCAGAATTACACCAAATGTGGCAGAAAGCTAACTTTTAGTCCAGAAAGAGACCTTTTTGTAATTTGGTGTGAATCGGTTCAGTAGTTTTTAAGTTATTAAAGAAAAATGATTTGTAGATATCTAGGGACGCAGAGGGTCCGCAGATCTGACAGATCTCATAGTGAGATCTGATTGGCTGCCAACGCTTTAACCAGGCAGCCATCTTGGGACTTGGAACTCAGCCGAAGCCCAAAAAGAAACACAAAAAAACATAAAAGGGGTCAGGATATGAATACCCTAACCACCTAGGGCTGGTGATGAGGTTCCACAGGGACCCTGCTGGGGGCCAAAAATGTTTTTTTAAAATTTTTGCCACAAGTATGCAGAGGGTCTGCGAATTCAAGCAAAAATAAATAATAATATAAAAAACAACCGTGGTCTCTCACACTTGCTTTTTAATTTGCCCCCCAGGTCGGCCAGGTCCCGGGGGGATTTTTAAATAAATTTGGGAGGAGGAGGGTGCTCACGGCCCTCAAACCACCACCCCCGGGGCACGGACGATATTTTGAAGGCGAGGGGGTCACGTAGCCCCCTTCCTGTGCCGATTTCGGCCTCAGGGACCCCATCCACCTGGGCCCAGCCAAGACAATGAGGGTAGGCACGTGGCCTCCCTCCTGGGGCAAATTTCAGCCCTGGGGACTGCCACCTCCCGGGGTCAAGCCAAGACAATGAAGGGGAGGGAAACCACCACTGTTCCCCGTGGACTGCCCATGCAAAAAAGAAAAGGCCTTGGGAAACCCATCCCCCAAGGCCGGCTAAAGCTATGTCCCAGGATGCCTGTTCCTGGGACATAACGGTTTCCCTGCCTGCACTGGTATGGGCAGTGAAACCTGTGTTTGCTCTCGTTTGGTAGGAGCAATTTCAAAGCTCCTGCCAAGTGACAGCAAACACTAAGTCCGCTCCTAGTGGGCGGGAGAAGGAAAGATGCTTCCGCCCGCTAAGAGATGACTTTTCATCTGTTTCCCTGCCCGCTGTAAAACGGGCAAGGAAACAGATGAAAAAACTGCTCCGCCTGCAGGGAACAGCATGTTTTGCTGCTTCCTGCAGGTGGGAGCAATGCTGGCTTCTGCTGGAGGTGGGGAGCCGGCTTGGGTGGTGGGGGCATGGGGCTCCCCCGCGGCCTCCAACAAAATGAAAGTGAGTGCCCTGGACAGGCTTCAGAGCACCCACACTTCACTGGCCAGACCCTGGATGATGGGATTCCCGGGGTTCCCCATTGATAATGTGGCTGGGCCCTAGGAGATGGGGTCCCCGGGGCCGAAATTGGCCCAGGGAAGTTGGCTATGTGGCCCCCCTCACCAAATATTAATTACATGGACCCCTGGGGATGGGTTTCCATGGGCCAATACTGGCCTGGGGAGGGAGCTGCATGCCCTCCTCCCCCTTTTGAATATGTAGTCGGTGCCCTGGATGAGCTCCGGGGCACCCACCATATACTGGGCAGGACCGGGGGAATGGGGTTCCCGGGGTCTATATTGGCGTGGGCGGGGGACTGCGTTCTCTCTTCCCCTTTTAAATATGCACTTGGTGCCCTGGGCGGGCTCCAGGTCACCCACTATTTACTGGGCGGGCCCTGGGGATGAGGTCTCCCAGAGGCAATTTTGGCCCGGAGAGGGGGGCTGTGTGTCCCCCTCCCCTTTCAGATAATGGCAGGGGGTCCCTGGGGCCAAAATTGGCCCAGGGAGAGGAGCTGCATGCCCTCTCCCCCTTTTAAATACGAGGTGGGTGGGCTCCCTTATAAATATGGATGGGCCCCGGGAGACAGGGCACCCTGGGCCAAAAATTGGCGAAACATGCCGCATAACAAGTATTGGCTGGTCACGGTTTTCAAAATCTTGTATCAAGTGAACAATGTTTGAAGACCACGAAGAGCTACAAACTTAATAAAATGTCTAAACACAATACAATAACTCATTGACTTTTATTCCCAACATACTCAGAATTGCCAAATTTGGAATTTGATCATTGGATTTACATACTACATATGACTAACATATACCCTTGGTTATTGTCTATACGTTTCAGTCCTCAGTTAGAGGACTTAGTTAAAATGTATGCTGTCAACAGGAACCTTATGACTCCAATTGGTTAGTTTCAAAGGGGTGGTAGCTTTGGTACAAGACGAGCATCTGGACCTGCATCAGTGGGCACCTCATCTAATCAGTCCTTTTGAGGTAGGGCTCCTGGCTGCAGGGCCCCATGACTGCCAGGCCACGGCTCCGGTTCGCCACCATCTCAGTCTTTCCCCAAGGCATGGCTATTGCAGCACACGCCCAGATCTATCTCCCAGTGGGAGGCAGGATTCTGTGGTTTCTGTATGCTTGGACCTCATCAATTTCAGACTTCTGGGCTTTGGAAATTGTTAAGATTGATTATTGAATCTTTTTTCAAGACACTCCAAAAAGACTTTTCATATAACTAATTTTCCATATTAAAAAGTTAGCAAGTTCAGGCGGACCTGCTAGACAAGTAAACACAACCTCCTGTTCCGCCCTCCGAGCAACATCAGGAATTGTACTCACTTCTGTCCTTGGTTGAGAAAGAGCAAGGAACTGTGGGGCAACATCAGCTCTCTTCATTCCGCACCAGTCATTCAAGGCGGCGCCACGTTCCAATCCTCTGCCCTTTGCAGAACAAGCACATGTTTCGATGCCGGCAGGCCTGCTAGATGCACATTTGAATGCTCCTTCGACCGAGGGGTCTGACAGGCAGTGCATCCCCGTGGGAAGGCCTGGGCAGACTTACTGCGGCTCAAAGTATGGAGGAGGGGAAAGGGCAGAGAGCCTGCAGCAGCCGCATGTGTGACCAAACACTGGGGCTCCGAGTGCACCATCATACCCTGGGGAGTTTGGCTACATCTCCTTCCCTTCTCTCCTACAGCGGATGCTCTGCACCACCACAACTCGCAGCCTGTCTCCGCTGATTCTCAGAACATACAACTGAAGTGGGCAGCTTGGCACGTCAGCACACCACACCCTTGGCTCATCAGCTTTACACCCTGATAAAGACAGGGCTGTGCAAAATGACAGACTCGGTGAGAGTAAAAAGCAAAATGCAATGTTTCAAAATTGCAAAGCGAGTCTCAAATGCCTTTGCAGGTCACAATATAAGCATTGTGATTCCTTGCAAATTGCAAAGCATCGGGGAGGGGCCCTATGGGCATTCCCCATTTACTCACAAGGAATATATCAATGGATTGTGACTGCTCGGGCAGTCTCAAGCGTATGAGCGTGAGTCCGTGACTGACTGCCCTGGTCACTCAGTATTCATTCGTACAGCAGACGCTGTACATCAGCTGCAGTTTCCACGGTGCCAAGGGCAGCTGTCAGCATCAGGGGACAGGGAGAAGATGTTTTATGCCACAAAAGATGCCTTTTCAATGACTAAGCAACTTCTCGCACTGCCACCCCTCTGCCCCCTTCCCCCCCCCCCGCCCGTAATGCTGTTTTTCATTAGGCAGATCCACGTGGTCATGGATGTAAACTTTACCACAGAAACCACCATGCCACATAGAAAAAACAGGACTTATAAAAAGAGCTCAAAGTTTATATATGGGGCAGAACAAGGTAAAATTTCAACAACAGGATTATAGTTTGAATATGTTTAGTGTGTATTGAAGTGGCACAACAAAACACATTTTTACAAAAATAACTCTTAAATTAGGGGTTTTGGTGAAGGTTTGGTTGCAATAAAAGAAAAGGGTATAGGGTCCACGATAGAGCAACAATGAGTTCACTAGAATGTTACAGGCAAAAATAGATTGCCTTACTATAGTTTCTTTAGTGAATATTGATCCAGTTCGAATGTTGTCTGGAGGTAGCTATCTGTTGAAGTATTTCTTGAACACCATTTTTCTCCACAACATTTTTTCAGTAATATTCGAATCATCAATCATTAAAAATTTTTTAAAATATTATAAACGTCTAATAATTTTAAACAAGAATGATCTAACAATGCTACAAAACTATCTTGGGCAATGTGGGCGAATTTTGTCACTTTCACCTACCCCATCCAATCCCTGCCCTGTCACACCGTGCTTACCTGTATGGACTGCCACTGGGCGTGAGTATCATTGCATCCCAACCCTCACACTCAGTAGCGTATCATTGCATCCGAACCCTCACACTTAGTAGCATCAGTATCATTGCATCGCAACCCTCACACTCAATACCGTATCATTGCATCCAAACCCTCACACTTAGTAACATCAGTATCATTGCATTGCAACCCTCACACTCAGTAGCGTATCATTGCATCCGAACCCTCACACTTAGTAGCATCAGTATCATTGCATCGCAACCCTCACACTCAGTAGCGTATCATTGCATCCGAACCCTCACACTTAGTAGCATCAGTATCATTGCATCGCAACCCTCACACTCAGTAGCGTATCATTGCATCCGAACCCTCACACTTAGTAGCATCAGTATCATTGCATCGCAACCCTCGCACTCAGTAAAATGAGTATCATTGCATCACAACTCTTGTACTTAGTAGCATCAGTATCTTTGCCTCAAAACCCTCACACTCAGTGGCGTATCATTGCCTCTCAACCCTTGCACTCAGTGGTATGAGTATCATTGCCTCACAACACTCAGTAGTGTGAGTATCATTGCATCCTAACACTCACATTCAGTAGCATTTGTATCATTGTATCACAACCCTCGTCCTAAGCAGCATCAGTGTCATTGCATCACAACCCTCACACTCAATAGCATCGGGTATCATTGCATCGCAACCCTCACACTCAGTAGTGTCAGTATGATTGTATTGCAACCCTCGCATTCAGTAATATGAGTATCATTGCATCGCAACCCTCACACTCAGTAGTGTCAGTATGATTGTATTGCAACCCTCGCATTCAGTAATATGAGTATCATTGCATCGCAACCCTCACACTCAGTAGTGTCAGTATGATTGTATTGCAACCCTCGCATTCAGTAATATGAGTATCATTGCATCGCAACCCTCGAACTTAGTAGCATCAGTATCAATGCATCGTAACCCTCGCACTCAATAATATGTGTATCATTACGTCACAATCCTTGCACTCAGTAGATTCAGTATCATTGCCTCACTACCCTCACAATCAGTGGAATATCATTGCCTCCCAACCCTCGCACTCAGTGACGTGAGCATATTGATTCCCAACCCTCACACTCAGTGGCGTGAGTATCTTTGCATCCCAATCTTCAAACTCGGTATTGTGAGTATCATTACATCCCAGCCCTCACACTCAGTAGCATCTGTATCAAAGCATCACAACCCTCACACTCAGCAGCGTCAGTATCATAACATCCCAACCCTCACACTCAGCAGCGTCAGTATAATTGCATCAACTCGTACACTCTGTAGCATCCGTATCATTCCATCACAACCCTCACACTCTGTATGAGTATCACTGCATCACAACCCTCACACTGGTCAGCATTAGTATCTTTGCATCACTATACAAACACTCAGTAGCCTCAGTATCATTGCATCACAACCATCACACTCAGTAACGTCAGTATCATTGCATCACAGCCCTCACATTCGGTAGTATCAGTATCATTGCATCACAACCCTCACATTCGGTAGTATCGGTATCATTGCATCACAACCCTTACACTTGGTATGAGTATCATTGCATCACAACAATCCTCACACTCGGCAGCCTCAGTATCATTGTACCCCAACCTCACCCTCTGTAGTATCAGTGTCATTGTGTCACAACCCTCACACTTAATAGACTCAGTATCATTGCATCACAACCCTCACACTGAGTAGCGTCGGTGCCATTGCATCACAACCCTCACACTCAGTAGCCTCAGTATCATTGTACCCCAACCGCACCCTCGGTGGTATCAGTGTCATTGTGTCACAACCCTCACACTGAGTAGCGTCGGTGTCATTGCATCACAACCCTCACACTCAGTAGCCCCAGTATCATTGAATCACAGGACTGTAATTCACCGAGTTACCCTGCTGGCACATATCCCTCATCGGTTGTCAAAGAACAGAACTATCACAGTAGCCACTGGCAGTCAAGTAGAGAGTTAACACAAAAGAAGCAAAAATCTCTTTTTTGTTTGCGTCCATAGTTTATGAAAACCACATTGCTCATCTGTTTAAACTTCCCAGCTGTTGTGTTTGCCTTGGGGGAAACCACATCCAAGAGCAGGCACAGAAAGAGGCTCAGAGTGGGAGACTTGGAAGTTGAAAGCTTGGTCCCTCCTGTCCAACAGGAGCGTCTCTACAGGATCCATGACCTCCCTCTGCTGGCTCTTGCTGCCTCTAGATACAGGATGGGGAGGGCGAGGGGAAGGGAGGACGGCATACAGGATGAAGGGAGAGATGAGGAGGGTCAACTCTGCAGTCCTGTGTTAATTCAATCTCTTTCCCTCCCCCTCATCTTTCTCTTTGATTTACATTACATCTCCAAAGCCCTCCTTTCATTGCACTTTTTATCCATGAATCTGCTTTCACTCTTTGCTTTTTTCAACTTTTTCCTTTTTACACTTCCCTTAGCCTCCCCTTCTATGTCACCTCATGCCCTTTCTACTCTCCTCTTTTAGCCTTTGATTTTCTGCAGCTTTATGTTTAACACTTACAGACTGTCTCCGTTCCCTTCCTTCTCGTCTTTCCTAGTTTCCATCTGTCACTTCCTTTTAAGTTTTGTCATTCGGACGGCACTACCAGGGGAAAAGTAATTCTGTCTCACTCTTTTACACTCTCCTTTCTACTGTTGTCTCTTGCTTTCCTTGTCTTCATTTCTTCAACTTTTCTCGCTCTTTCTCTCCCATCTTATTATTTTTTCATGTCTCTTACCATTTGTCCATACCTTTTACCGTGCCTCTTATTTCGTCTTTGTAACCCTCCATTTCTGCTTAACTCCTAGAATCTTTTGTTTTTCTTTGGCTTTTACGAATAGGGCGGTCAGACCCCCACTGTCCCACCGCAGCTGCCACGAAACCGCCATTCTCTGGCGGTGTTGTGGAGGTCAGGAGATATAAATATTCTTGGTGGGACAGCGGCGGACCCGCCAAGCATATGAAGTTTCCTTTCCGCCATGGTATTTTTGGCGGTTCCTCCTCAACATGTGCCCCCTTGTATGCATGCACCCCGGTTCCTGCACGGCATGGACTTATTAGTCCATGTCATGCAGGAACTGTTTTTGGCATTCTCATTGCGGTGCCCATTTTCAGACAGACCATGCATGCAACCTCGGCATCATCCTCGACAGCCAACTAACCATGAAACAACAAGTCAACGCGGGCGCCTCCTCTTGCTGCCACACCCTTCACATGCTCCGCAGAATCTTCAGATGGATTCCAATCAACACCAGGAAGACAATCATACAGGCCCTCGTCACCAGGCTCATAGGATAGTCCAGTATGGTGTGGCATGCGTGAATCCCAAAACCTCTTCGTATTCAGAATGCCCTGCAAACACCAAACTTTGGATAAATCAAAGATTTTCCTCATATTTCTGTGAAGGAAAAATCTGTAATTTGTGAGGATGTATGAAATTCCTTACACCCACACTTCTCCTAATAAAAACAATACCCCATATGTTTACCAAGTATTATGCATTTAGTACATTGATTACTTGGGACCTTAAAACGGCAATTTATTTGCTATGAACATAAATTAGAAAAACATAAAATCAGAACATTTTAGTTAATGTTGTGTGGAGATGTCTAGAGAGGTCAATTATAATCAGGGCTGCTGGAATTATGTGACAGGAGAGGGCCAAATTATGCAGCAGGTTTGAGTAAATTGTGCGGCAAGGAAAGGCACAATGCGGCTCATGTTGTAATTGTATTACTTCATTATTTCATCATTTTAAACCTGGCAACACTGTCAGCACATTGGGTGTACCTCATTAGTACCAGTTTAATACCCAAGTATAGCAATAAGGGATAGAAAGGTGACCAGCCCAGCTTTCCAAAGGGCCTTCCACTGTGCAGCAACACGTGTCTCTGCATTTTTAGTAATGTTTGAACCATTTGAGCTAGAACCAAAATATTTTATTGTTAAAATCTGCAGATTATGCAGCAGATGATGAAATATATGGCAAATGAGGCAAATCTATAACTATGCAAAAATTGCCATGCCGCAGAATCGCATAATTCCAGTGGCCCTGATTATAATACAAATGCTTTCAGCCTCAGATACCCTGATTATGGTTCCCATAATATTTGGTTAAATGAGATGAATCATCAATGTGTTATCTATGTATCAAACTGTTTATCAAAGATAGCTAATACATTATCGCAGCCCCTTGTGACATTGCAGGCTATATTGGGTCATTCAGATTCACAATACTTATGAAGGCTATTTGTAGCTCTCTGCAGCAGGCTCATTTACCTAACAAACTATCTGCCTTCTGCAAACAGAATAAAGATCTCTAGAGCAGGTACATTATCACACCAGGCTATATTTCACAACAGGCCTGTGTGTCTCGAAAGGCTGTAGGCTGGAGCAATGTCAACCAAATGTAAGTTGTGCCTGACTTGTGATGACTCTGCCCCAGCCCGGTAGGCAAATCTAAGCACTATGTCACAGTGAAAACTGGAGATTGCCTGATTGGACATTGCATCTGAATGGATGGTAGGTTTAGTGTGTGGTAACCACGTATGTATCAGGAATAAAAACTGTCTTGAAAGTTGCTGGCTTAGGAATAACATACCTCAATGTCCTACACAGTTGTGAAGTCTTTTCACACAACAAATTCTTGTTTGACATACCATATGTAAAAGGTGAGAAAGGAGTTCACCTAATTCCCATTATATTCTTGCCTTCTCAGCTGTGACTGCAAACTAGTGTTGGTACCATCTTTCATATCAGTTCCTCACACACAACACTATGGTGTCCCTCAGGGTCCACCATAGCCTCTCTATTATTCAACATCTACCTGGCCCCCTTACCAAACCTATTAAATCATTCAACCTCACCTATTACAACTATGCAGATGACACCAACACTATTAAAAAATGAATGGGCTGGAAGACTCCTACAATTTAAAACTTGATGACTGCCTTCTGGTTATACACACAAGGATAATGACCAAACATCTAAAGCTCAATACAGCAAAGACAGAGAAGATGGTCTGCAGACAATGGCAAGAATACCAGCCTACCGCAATATGGCCTAAGGAACATGAGGCCACTCCAAAAATATCAAGTGAAGTCAGGAACATAGGGGTAACCATGGATTCAGACCTATACTTGTTACCACATATTAACAACATAACACATAGGGCCTTCTACACAATGAAAACACTATGCTGCATATTCCCATACCTTGAATACCAACAAAAACTGCAAGCCATCCTCACACTCATAATCTCCAAGCTTGTCTATGTATACAGCTCATTCCTTGGCGCACCTACATTCATCATACACACAATACAACCCATCCAAAAACGCTGCAGCAAGACTTCTCCTCTTCCTAAATAACACGACTCCCATCATCCAATCATTCCACTGGCTGCCTATAGCTAGAAAAGCAATGTTCATGACGCATTGCACTGTCCACAGAGCCTACTAAAGAGAAGGACCGCCATAACTACAAGTTAAATTCAGGCAATGCAAACAAAACAGGACGCTGCGTTCCAGACCTGCACCACTTATCATGCCACTTTACCATAAATAATACATACATAGAAGGCACTGTTTTCTCAGTACAATCTCCGGACTTCACTATCAGACAGCATTCAATGCATCCAGGAGCCTATAGACTTCAGAACACAGTTGAAAATATGGCTATTTCTAATACAACTACACCACCTCACATCCAGCAACAGAACCTGGAAAGGCAATCGCACCCTCAAACTCATCCTTCAGTTTACAATCCTCAGATTGGAAATAACCCAAACGGCAACTACTTTCAATAGGCAGGTAAGTTAAGGAGGGCTGACCTATTGTTCGCCTAGGTATTATTAAGTTATGTAATTTCATATATAACGTTTCTGGACCACACGAATACTAAAACCATAACACTCAGCAGTCAGCAGCCCATTATAAGTTCCACCTCTACATTCACATAAGAAGTAGTTGCTACAAAGGTCGACCACCACCAGTACTGTTCACCCAATAAATTAGCAATTGCCAAATTAAGAGTTTTTGAATAGCTGAAGATATCTGTCACAAACTGCTGGTCAATCAAACAACTTTAATCTAGTCGACCACTGCAGGTCCCAAATATCTTTACACGATAGCTGCTTCTTTACATCTCACAGTGACACTCAGTCATGAGATGATAGTAGCAATGTCCGTAGCAGCAGATATCTCCGCTTCTCTCTGCCTCCAACTATGCCAACTCAGGCCCACAACTATTCACAGCATTTCTGATTGGACAATCTGTGCAGTAATCCACTAGGCAGACTATAATCATAGGCAATACCATTAAGGGACCTTCAGAGCTGTTAAAAGCTGCTGGAGTACTCAAAAACTATACACTTCGCACCTGTGTCACTCACACTTCTTCGCCCGTCACACTGCTATCCCATAACACCATGACCGCACCTCAATGGTCATAATGCACAGCTGGGAAACACTTCCCACACAGGATCACAAAACAAAGACAACACCCTTCCGACCACACACCATATACGGCGTAGCTTGCTGCTCATATAGTATGGCGCTTCAGTGCCCCACATAGACATATTAAGCGCTATGCCAATGCTGCAATACTATACAATATTTATCATTTGTGCATCACCAAAATGTGTTTTGATCCTATTCAAATCATTGTTTCCATCACACTTCGGAATTACAATACAAAATGTGCATAATTTGTGCTTTCACAACTAATGATACATTTTGAAAGATTTGTACAGTTAATTTACAGGGATTTAAATCTAATCATGTTTTTTTAATGACATTCACAGCCTTTATCATCACACTTCCTGTACCCCAGCAAGATTGTCACATAGTTCACTTTACAAAATGATCTCACTTTGCAGTTAGCGAGAAAAAAGTAAACACCACCTCCATGTTAAAAGAATAAGCAGCAGTTTGTAAGCACGCACGGCAAATGGACAAGATGAGAGCAAAATGTAAAGGCATTTATATTGCTCAATCACCTTCTGAACTCTAGTGTGGTTATTTTGGGAGAGCACCTCTACTTCCAGACGTTATCTTTTTTCAGGTTAGACTATATGCATCAATAAATGCTGTGCCAGCTGCCTGGATCACTTTGGGGGAGGGCGGGGCAAAAATTAATATGGGCTGGCCTAAGAGACAGGTTCTGATTTGGGAAGGAAAATACATTTGGGGAAAAATGAAGACAAAGCTCTGGTCTCTAGGACACTTTAGACAGTACCACAGAGTTTTATATAGCGCAAACTTGACCCAAATCGGGTATCAGAGTGCCTTACATAGCACCAGTTGCATTACATGAGGACACTTTAATTTTTGTTAGGCACGGAAAGATTAAGTGATTTGCCCAGAATCACAGGATGTTCAGCGTAATTGCCGAGACTCAAACCCAGTTCCCCAGATTCAAAGTCGACCACCCTAGCCATTAGGCCAACTCCTCTCCCCAACTTCTAACCTGAGTGCTCTCAGTTTCTCCTAATTCCACTGTCCATGTTTTTTTTGCTCCTACCATTTAAAAAGGGAGATGGTAAAGTCGATAAAGGGAGACCCCCATAATACAAGCTGGGAGGATTTGGGTTTATTTCCACCTTAATTGAAACCTGTATTGTTGAAGGATGTAGAAACCTTGTATCTGTAGGGAGATTTCAGCACCTTCTGTGCGGGCCGAGGCGAGCTCAGATCGGGCAAACCGCTCACGAATGCGACAGTACATGCATGTCTCTGGACCTAAAAGGCCTGAGTAATCACTGTCCAATGCCTTTGCTAGCAGTTTGCAGAATAATATGTCAAATAAGCACATGCGCTGGGCTTAATTGGTCATCTGGGCTTTGATTTGCCTCATGAATGCTCCCTGCTAAACACTGTGAAGGAGAGTAGGATCTGCTTCTTATAGTTACCCCCACTTTTTGCTGATGTATCACTGTTTTCGACTTAGACTGACTGGGATCCTGCTATCCAGGACCCCAGCCTAGATGATTTCGCCTCTAAATTGATTGCATGTACTTTAGGTACACTCCAGATTGGATACCGGGGAACCCTTATCAGTCCCTAGTATATGGTACACTATGTACCCAGGACATAGGTACCCCAGAGGCCTCCCAGGGGCTGCAGCATGTATTATGCCACCCCTGAGAGACCATTAAAACTGACACCACAGGTCTGCTACATCAGCCTGTGTAAGGTGGTGCATGCAACCCTTACTTAGATATAGGATCACTATATCTATTCTAAATCACTGCACATATAAACCTTTCAGTCGCCCCTATGGCAGGCCTTATCAATCCTGAAGGCAGGGTGCTGGGTTTTATGTAAGAGGGTGCCTCTTTATGAGCAGAGCACCTCTGCATTCTTCGGAACCCATTTTCCGGGGTTGTCTTTGATGCAGCCAACCATATATATTTAAGTGGATTATAACCTCGCGGTAAATGCTAACTTTAAAACGGCTGCTTAGAAACATGTTGTGTTTTGTGTCAAACACCTTGGAGTCATACCTCCACACCAGTAACTGGTGTGGGAGGTATGATTCCACCCTTCTAGAGGGACTTATGTGAAACACCGGTACAACCGGTACCAGCTTTCTCGACCTGGGCATCACAAAATGGATGCTGCCAGCCACAGACACGAGTCTGCCCTCCTGCTGCTGAGCCAAGCTCAAGCAGGGTAAGGCTTGACAATAGGTTTCCTGTCACAGGGAGGTGTGGCCACCTCCCAGACAGGATTTAGTGTATTGGGGCTGGGTGGGTGCACTCTGAGAGTGTTTAAAAGTCTGCACTGGGGACACATTTGGTGTCCCTGTGCATAGTCCGGTTCAAACCGGTTGCAGGAGCCATTTGCTCCTGCTCTGGCATGAAACTGGACAAAGGACATGGGTGTAGCCACCCCTCTGTCCTGACCGTCCCATAGGTGGGTCCCCAGAGTTTGTCCCACCCCTTCCTTGTAGGAACGCTGACTGCAGGACTTTAGATTTTACCTAGACTAAACTCTGCTACAGAAACCAAGTCCTTTAACGATCTACACTTCGCTGGACGACTGAAGAATCTCCCTTGGAGTAAGAAGTTACTCCCCTGCAGCATCAGGTACCTAAACGTATCTGACCGGTTTACATCTCCTGAGCTCCTGAGGACTCCGAAGATTTCTGCAACACAGGAGGTGGATTCCTGAGCATCCCTGAGGTTAACCTGACCTCTCAGGATTTCTGAGACCAGTATCCCTCGTGGTGACCGTGCAACCCAAACCCCTGTGCACCGTGTACTTTTGCAGCAGCAAATGCTTTTTGGCGAACCCTGAGGTTACGCTTTGGGCTACGTATAGTTCTGACCCCGAGCAGTATTTCCACTGAAGATTTCTGGCCTACACTCGACGAGTGTTCAGTGGACTTGAAAGTACCCAGGACCTTGCTGGTCCTCACCGTAGCTTGTTTCCTCTGCCTGCGTGTGTTGCAGTAAAGGCTTGTTGGTGTTCGATCCGGACACTGACCTCCCCCAGCACTCGACATCCTTTGTGGGACAGCTCACCTCCGTACTTTGGTCATCGTCGACGTCTCCAGGTACCTATGGCTGCAGAGTCAAGCATCTTATCTTCTCACCTGAAGCACCCGACATCGGTGGGCATTCGTCCACTGAGCCCTTGGTCCCCCTGAAGTGACCCAGACTCTGTCCCCTCTACTTTCAGGTTCTACTCGCCTCAGATCCAGGCTTGGATTCCACCGGACACTTTTCATCTTCCCGGCAGCAGCACTTCTTCGCATCACACCATTGAAAATGACGAGGGTTTCCGACACCACTTGACCCCTATGCACCCGGCTCCTCTGGGATAGGTAACACGGGTATCTTGGTACTCAAAAGGATTCTGGCCTTAGAACCTGCTATGTTCCAAAGGGTTTGCTTAAAGTCCTCTCCGAAGAGTCCTTAAACTGTAATTTTCCAACCGTGACTTTCCCATAGGGTTTTACGGAGCTCGCACCTGTGTTCTCACACAGCACCCGTCCTCTGTGGGTCCCCTGTGTCACTACTTTGGGTGGTTCCTTGGGGTCCCAGCGATTCTACATGCTCTAGGCACTGTGTCTAGTTAAGTCGTGGTTGTTATACCACTTTCTTAGTATATGGTTTTGTCTCCCCTAGAGCCCGCTGTGTATTGTGCTATTTACTGTCGTTCTAGTGATTTAATATTGTGTGCTTTGTGCTCTAATCTCTTAAAGAGGTTAGTATAGAGTGTTTAGTAATAAATACATATATTTTATATATCTCTTGTGTGGTTCTCCTTTCATTTGGTCATTCAGGAGGTTTTGATCTGGTAAAACAAGCTGCTTTCCATTCCTTCGAGACTTAACCTGAAGGCTGCTCTCCGCAGCTACCACTAGGATAGCTTTCTATAAAGGTTGTCTTTAACCTAACCATCAATAAGGGTTGTTTGGACTGGTACAAGGTGCCCACTTTAATTAGTGGTCAGCATATACCAGGCCAACTTCTCACACACTGTACAGATGGACCAATCAAAGTCCCCATGCTGTACACCTAATGCCTTAAACCATGAGAAATAACAAGTGGAAAGGGCTAGGGAAAAGGACTTACAACATTTCACAAAGCAAACAAGATTGGGTGCAATAAAGGGACGAATCAAATGCAAAGTCATACTTATACCAGATAATATAGGCTTTGGAATAGATTTTGGGGGCACACAGAGAGAAAAAGGGGAAGTCGGTGGGGGAGAAGTGTGACAGTGTCATCATTTCAGTCACTATCCCTAACTAAGCAGTGAGACAAAACCACCTTTTTTTAGGTCTCGCAGACCTAGCGCTGGAGCGCGCATGTGCTCCTCGCTCTGCGAGGCTTATTGTCATCAGTACGCTTCAGAAGGGGACTTGAAGCCCCGCCCATCTTTTTGATTGGATGGTGTCATCCTACATGCTAAACTCTGGGCTTTGATAGAAAAGGAGGCTTCTTAGTCCCTCCTTGTTACCGCCCTGTCCCCTTTTCACCCCGCCCACCCGCACTGGATCGTGTACTTGCGGCTGTACACACTCTCCTTTAATTACTCAGGAGGCAATTTATTTTTTCATTCGCCTTTGACAAGGGTGGCTGCGTGTTCATTTTTGCATCGCGCTTTCACTTAAAGTGAAAGCGCAATGCAAATTTAAACAAGCAGCTGCCTTTGTACAAACAGCGCCTCCATCATTGCGGGGGTGTAAGTATGTGGGGTGAGTGGGAGCCTGTGGGGACTATTATGCAGAAGAAAAAAAACATACGCTAAATTATTCTGCTTTCATAGCCGATTTTTCTAAATAAGCAAAATTTCCAAAATGAGGGGGGCAAATGTCCCGTCATAATTAACCCTGGGCGTAGTTCGCGTAGTAGCTTTCCACGCCCGCGATCGGCAACTTGATGTTGCTGATCGCGAACGAGGAAAAAGTCTAGCCGGGATGTCATTTTGCTCGCTCGCTCGCGGTTGCCAACTTGACGTTGAGGACCGAGAGCGAGCAAAAAATGCACGATTTTGCACTGTGCTACGTGTAATTTGCGTAGCGCGAAGTAGCACAAACTACGCAAACTTCGCGAGCGTAGTGTAGTTGTCCGCCCAGGGTTAGTCATAATCAATTTTATTGGCGAGTCTTTAATCGCGAAGAAGTTTCCAACGCATCCCTTTTTGAGCTCCCCCCACAGCGCTGTGAAGAGGGGGGGTTTCACACGCACCGCCAGTACAGCCAGCAGGAGCTGCTGTCCTTGTGATAGATAGAGCAGCACGTGCACCGTTTACAGCGCCACTAGGCTTCACACCGGACCCTTGCAGTGCTTGCAGCAGGGCAACTGCGGTGACTCCGCGCCAGGCTGCTCTGCAGCAAGGGGCAACGCTGTCACTTGGAGACGGTACTCGGCGCTTCACAACAATTGTAGTCACCCTGTGAGTTCCTGCATTTACTGTTTCCAGACTTGAACATCGCTGTACTGGGATGTGCAACAGCGGGGGTAACATACTTAGAAAGCGTGCCTGCTCCAGAGGCGGGAGTTTTACACCAGCATAGGACTGTTCTTTTTCACATGTTGCGAAATGCACATAAATGCCTACCCTCAAGAAGTAGTATAAGGTTAAGTACAGAATTAAGTGTCAACAAAGATAGCGGCTCTGATTGAATTAAATGGAATGGTATTGAGTGCTGAGGCGAAGATGATGTCAGTGAGAGCTGTCTAGCATTAGAGATAGCTCTGCTGTCTAAGGCGTTAGTGCTGTGGATAGGTTTGATGTTCCCTCGGTACTGAGAGATTGTTAATCTAACACAGGAGAGCTTTAACATCTGAGGCCGCATCATGTGTCATCTGTGCAGCCTGGACTAACTCCTCCCTCTGAGGTCTGAGTCTACAAAATAGCTGCAGACTAAATCCTTACTGGGATATGATTGGCCCGGGCCGCTGGAATTATGCAGCAGGGAAGGGCCAAATTATACAGCAGGGTTGACTAAATTATGCAGCAAGAAAAGACAAAATATGCTGCATTTTTATAGCTTTACCTCGTTATTTTAATATTTATACACACTAACACCACTGTCTGGGCAAAGGTTTCCCCTCATTCGTACCAGTGCAACGCTCCATTGCAACAATAAGAAACTGAAATGTGACCAGTTAACCTTTGTGAAGGGCCATCCGCTGCGTCGTACCTGGAGTTCCTGCATTTTTAATACTTTGTATCCTTTTGAGTTTGAAGCATTTTTTATTGTTAAAACCTGCAGATATTGCAGCAGATAATGAATCATGTGGCAATGACCCATCAGCTCTGCTGTCTCAAGCATCACTGGCCATTGGGTCCCCTTGTAGATGTTTCTAGAATCTAACCATTGATCGTGAGGCGTGTAACCTGGAGGAAAGCGCCACTGTAGGGGGTTCTGAATCTGAGCGCTTCACAAACGAGGACGTGACATATTGAGGGACAGCTCTGCTATCTCATCCCTTACTCAAAGGTGTGTAGCCCTAGAGTTCCCAGTGGTTTAGCACTGCTGTCTCAGGGTCTACCCTGACGCTTAACTCCACATACCAAGCTTGCCTGCAAAGGACAGCTGTGTCTGGAAACATAACATACATGTAACCTGTGGGGTAGATGTGCTGTTCCAACCGTTGACGACAGCTTTGGGGCCTCTGATAGAACTCTTGTGTCTCAAACATTAGTTAGAGTGACGTGACCCAGTCTCAATAGCTCTGATGTCTTAATCATTATTTCCAAGAGATGTGCAACCAGAGCAGGAACATTCAGCTGAGGCCTTGATGAGAGCTGTGCAGCCTGAGGTAGCTCTGTGCTGACGCCGACATTAATGAGAGCTGTGACGCATTTATCATAGCTCTGCTGACTGTCGTACTACCCACACGCGTGTGTAAATGAAGTATGGCTCTGCTGTCACAGGTGGTATGGATAGCTATGGGACCTGGGGACAGCTCTTTAGACTTGGCAGTCACAGAGTGCATTGTAACCTCCGGGGTAACTTCCAGAGGCGTGTTATCACAATTGTGTGTATGCTGAGAGACAGGTCTGCTATTATAACGCTGCTACACAAAATGCACATCTGTAGAATGATGCACAAATTGTAAATGAGACGCAATTAGAGTCTAGACACAGTTGTTGCAAAGGCTCCTACATCAGTGGGCGTCTGGTCACGTGGTTAAAGACGTTGATTGCCATTTACAATCCTAATATCTGCAATTCAAACAAACGCGATACCTGTTGCATTTCCAATGCTTGTTCACCCCTGCAAGCCTTTAAAAGCAGGCTTGGACAATAAAAATCATGTGAAATAACAAATCACCAAGAATTATCAATCTGTGTAAGATGCCAGGAAGTCACTGTGGATATGACATGCCTTGAACGGGCCCTGGTTTACCCTTCTTCACACTTGTACATTTACCTTTTGAGCTGGTCTTATTAATTAGGGTAACATTTCTTTTAAACCACGAGGCTCTCAATAAGAAACAGTAGCAATGAAAAGACAGCTCCATATAATACATAAACCTTTCCAGACGACCTGTGTGTGAGATTGCCACAGTCCTCACTGTACAGTGTTTATGACCTGTCAGCATCATCTCTGGGACAGATTTTGTGCCATGGCCTGGACTATATTATTGTCGGTGTTCCCAAATCTTCACATTTGAGAAAAAACTTCACTGGACATGAGTCAACCGAAACCTCCGATCGTAACAAGAAACATGAACAAAGAGAGCCCTAGCTCCGAGCAGCAGGACGCTGCCATTTTACCAAACTTCCTGCAGCGAGGCCCGTACAGCGTGGGTGTTCACGCGCATCCTTCACTCCCCCCTGATAAGCCTGAGATGGGCTGGCCTGTCTTGTCTTCCATGTGGACAGCTCGGCTCTCAGATCTGATCCCAGAGATAGAGAAGGGGCGAGGTCCTGGAGCATGCCATATCGGAGGTCATACGCTGGGGCGTATGCAGCGAGGAGATGACCGCCGGGGAACACTCTCCAGCCGTCTGTCTCAAGTGTGCTCTCAGGGAGGTTGCCTTCAGGCGTCTAGACACCCGGCGTCTAGCCGCATCCAAGCCCATGCGCGCGCTCGGAACCGCTCACTCGGGTGACAGCTCTTCTGTCAGTAGAAGAGGGCTGAGTTACATTCGCTTTGTGTACGGGGTCGTCTTGCAGTATTTGCGGTTATGTTATGTAGTAAGTAATTATTTACCAAGTGCCAAAACCGTCAGAGAACTTAGCCCTTTGACGTCACAGCAAATGAAGGCGAACTCGAGATAATAACAAAATAACATATTAGAGCAAAGACTTTAGGGAAGCATAGCCGACAGCTGATCTTTACATAAATAAATATCTCATTATCCCTGTTAGGAAGTGTCAGTTGCATAAGGGGGCTGGACTCTAGATGACACCTACCCCCCTCGCCTCCCCACCCAGTTGCATCCGGCCAGTATCGGCAGGCGAGCCAACAAATGAAAAGGGAGAGCTGCCCAAGCCAGAGCTGAGCCGAGGGACTGACTGGGCTCCCTAAGAGCTTGTGCACGAGCCGAGCCCTGGAAATGTTGGCATGTAAACTGTACATTATATATCCTATGGGATTTCTATTTCAGGGGACAGGATATCCGTCACCATTGTCCGCCATGATCTAAATCAGGCCCTATATCACTATATTGAGAGGCATTTATTAAAAGCGACAGGAGCATATTCTCAAGGATCTATTGCCGAGTTACTGACACTTTATCACAGCCAAAGTGGCAATAAATTTATCGCCCCATTCACAAGCTGGTGCAAACAGCCCATATCACAACTTTACCTGCGAACATCGCCACAGATGACCCCAGCAACTAACGCTAATGAGATGCAGAGTAGGCATTCCTGAGCAAAAAGCCATGACAATACCACACCGCACCATTCCCAACAACCAGCCCGATCGGCGATAAGACCACAAAACAGGTGATACGGCGCGTTAGCAGCAGGAAATGAACAACTGCGCTGACCTGGTGCAAAGTCGGACGACAACCTGCACCAGAAAAGGGAACCCAGCCACAGCCACACCGTAAGAACAACAGATGCCATGGAGCTACTCATCAGGCAGCTCGGAGACCCAACAGGGCCACAACACCCACCACCACCCCCCCGGATTCCCCATTGACCCCCCCCCGGACCACCACGGAGGCAGCGCAGACAAAGACAGCAGACCTTCAGGAAATGCACCAGCCTCACAGACTTAACACCAGAGAATGTCATTGCCCACTACAGACCCAAAAAGACAATCATCCTCCGCATCCTGAACATCATTGCCCACAGGCTGACGGTACCAACACAGCGGACAACCAACATCCCTCCGCAGACAAAGCTGCTGGCTGTGCTGCACCTGTCGGCCTCTGGGACATTCCAACCAACAACCGCCAGAGTCGGAGGAGTCTCACAATCAGCCCTATCCAGGTTCCTCAAACCTGTCCTGGTTGCTATCATCAGCTTGGTACACCCAGTACCTATACTTCCCCCACACTGCGCAGGAACAGCTGGAGACCAAGCAAGGCTTCTACACCATAGCTGGATTCCCGCACATGTTGGGGACAATTGACTGCACACATGTCCTACTTGTGCCCCCTGCCGACACTGCACACAATTACCGCAACAGAAAGCACACACATTCCATCAATGTGCAGGCAATAGTGGACCACCGGGAACTCTTCACCAATGTCGCCGCCAACTACCCAGGCAGTGTGTATGATTCCTACATCTTCCGACAGTCCATCATCAACCGGCGCTTCCAGGAGGGCACCTACGGAAATGCACTGCTTGTTGGTAAGTACCAAATGAACACACCACACAATCCACAATCATGCAACTCACAACTCTCGCAATGCACACGTTACAAAATCACATACAACCTGCCAAACAACATTCCCACCCACCAGACACGACAGCACAACTTATTGCGGCAACCTGGGCTAGCCATGTACCTGAGCCATCAACGTCATGGCACCTCAGCCACACAATAGCGGAATGTGGGGAGAGGTGGGAACCAGGCATGTGCGAAGGAGGCAAGTGACCCATGAATGAGAATGCACACATGCCAAGTGTGGCGTGGATGTGCTGGACAGACTGCAGTATGCAGACCACAGACATATCCATGTCGACATATACTGCTGGTGGTGGTAGTGTTGTGGACAGTAGACGCAACCATGTCACCCCAGCCAGTGGGGAAGATCTCGGAAATGTAGCTTGTTACGTCCCCTCTGTAAGCGTGTGCGGAGTGGGCTTGCCCGGCGTATGCCAGGCTAGCGTAGGGGTATGAATAAAAAGCACATAGCCCTGGGCATGGTTCTCTTCCGGAATGGCCAACGTGTCTTCCAGGGTGGCGCCTCTCACTCGGCCACGAGGCTGACGCCATGTGCGGCGGTGCCTGCGATCCTGTGCACCTGCCGCAGCCTGTGCCACTGGTCCCCGAACCAGTCTTGCCCACCCCTGTGCAGCCAGGCCTCACTGCTCACCTGCAGACACCGGCGTGTCTCCAAGAGAGCCCACCACGTGCCAGTGCAAGCTCCAAGCCCGAGGCCCTCGACCTTGGCAGCCTCCTCAGACCATCACGGCCTCCTCGAGCAAGGCCCCCAGTACTCCTTTCTCGTTGAAGTACTCCACCGGCATACACAGCGGACAAGTAGGTCACACATTTGGAACTGAGTCTTGATTACACAATGGCAGAGTACATATTTTATGGCTGAGTTTATGTCACTATACTCCCTTCGATGTGGTGCCACCAACTCTGTGCATAGCTTTCTGAGCACACGTGTCTGTGGGCCCTTGATGACTTCTGCCGTCGGCCTGCACTGCTTTCCAGCAAGCCTCACACCAATCCAATACAGTCCGTACCAGGCAGAACACTGCATCATCGCAGGCTGCACACCCGCTCAGCTCTGGTGCCCCCACCTCCGTCAACCAGAAATCTTCTCCACATGCCATTTCAACACCGTGTGTTAGAGATCCAGGAGGAGCTGGCTGGACAGCGGGTGACCTGTACTGACCGCTGCCTCCGGCCTACACTGCGGTCGAGTTGGTGACACATTCGCAACTCAGTCTTGATTTAGTCATGGCAGAGTTCATATCATTGTACAGGCCTCATCGCAGACTGCGTCCCCCTCCAGCTCTAGTGCCACTGACTCTGTGCCATGGGAGTCGTGGACACTCTCCTGTTGAACTTTGTTGGCATCTGAGTCTATGGCCTGGGGGTGGTCTTCATCATCATGTAGCTGATACTGACATGGTGGGAAAAAGGAAACTGTAGCATTCAACTCCTCCATAATGCCTGTTTCTGCTTGCTTCTGCCCTCTGAATCATGCCCTGGAGGGACACCTTCCACTGTCTCCCGCAGCACTCCGTGACATTCTCCTTGGACATCAACGAGGACCCGCTCAGCTCTCGTGGCCCTATCTCAGTGCACCGCAAGTCACCGTCCCTTGCGGGTGTGCCTGTGCCAGCCGCAGTGCATCCGGGGCCACTAACTCTGTGCAGCTCAAGTCATGGACCCTTGCTGTTTGTACTTTGAACTTCTGATTGTCTGATCACTGTTGTAGTTGTTGCCAGCACCAACCAACCCCTGGGGGGGGGCTTACACTACCCAACACCCATCCAGCACAGGCGTCACTGGACGTGTGACCCTGGCAATAAAAGGTGCCGTGCGCACGTGCCCGTAGCCAGTTCCACAAATGATCTCAGTGTGTCCGTGTGGTCATTATGTATGCATGTGGGCCCCGGGCCATACCACATTACATTGTACTGTGTACAGCAGGTGCAACCTTGTCACCTCAGGCAGTGGGGTAGACCTGGGACATGTGGCTGTGTCGGATACCCCTGTGAACGTAAGGGAGTGGACCAGCATATGGCATAACGATGTAGGGGTGTGGTCATTCAACACGTGGCTCTGGGCGTGGTTGAGTTTAGGCCTTGCCAAGGAAATAACTAATGCGTGTGTCTCTGGTGTAGTGTCTGCGCCAATGTCACGCAATGTACAATGTTGCTATGTAGCATGCCCCCGGAGTGCTGGCTCAGCCGAGGGGTAAATGACAGTGCGCAAGTCCGCTCGGGGTCCAGGATCATACATGCCAACTGTTGTGTGTGTTGCTATTTCCGCAGCATAAGCCAAAGGTGTACCCTCAACCGCATGGCGAGTTCAGCCAGGCATGAACTCTATATCTGTGTCCGCCCTGTCCTTACCATAGGCCTACACACACGTGGCCGCCCACCTTCAGCACACAACCTCACTGTGTCGTTGTCAGGCTTGTGGACATGCGCAGACAGGCATGACAATAGTGTGCCGTAGGGGTGCAAGTGATGCAACCGCGCTGCGCACACTAGTGAATAGGCTCGGGGGAGGGAGGATTCGTAATACACATTAATGCCGCTCATTTGCAACAAGCAGTAATGTCATACAGGAATGACAAAGTCACACATATCACACACCAATGAACCAGTAAGCCTGCCAACACATCATGCAGAACCAACTATTGACTCATGTCTCTCTGCACTGTTACAGGTGACCAAGGATATGCACTCTGCGCTTGGATGATGACACCCCTCCAAGCCCCGAACACACAGGCACAGAGGCAGTACAATGCGGCCCACAAACGCACCAAGGGCATCGTGGAACTCACATTTCGCGTGTTGAAGTCACGTTTCAGGTGCCTGGACGTCACAGGTGGAAGGCTCCTGTACAGCCCAGACATTGTGTGCAAGATGATCGTTGCATGTTGTGTGTTGCACAACATATGTGTATACGCAGCAAGGCACCATGGATACCAGTTCCAGAAGAACCGGACGATGATGATGAAGATGAGGCAGGTGAACCACACCCCACACCCCACTGCAGCCGCAGCAGGAATAGCCCACAGGGACACCATCATTGCAAATTTCTTCAGATGAGCACGTCACATTTTGACAGTCCTTGGCAATCATGGGACAGTACAGAATAACCAAAGGCACAGCATGTGCAAATAAAAGCATTCCAAAATAACATTCCCTAAGTGCAAGTCACTCATCATTAAAGGCACATCATTCAGACAAGTGTGAGTGCGACATGTATTGCTAACGATTTTATGATGTGTTCATGGATGGTGGGTGTGTCACCTCTGTGCAGAGAGGCTGTTTGGTGTGTCACGTATTCGAACTGCCAGTTCTGTGTGTCACAATTAGTAGGGTATCCCACTCTTCGGCGTTTGACATGTGTCCAAGATCATTCCATTTTGGCTGCCATTTGTGACCTACAGGTGACAACAGGGCTCCTTTTGGGGTCAGATATGTACCACCATGATGCAGCGATGCCCCCTGTGACTCAAGTTCTACAACATGGGCAACATGTACGTAAGTGGGAGTCACTGCCCCTACATTTGTCCACGCTTTCATAATTGGTTGATCATGGTCATGACACGTCTGTGTGCAGGAGGGGCTGCTTGTCCCTCTGCAATGTGACGGGCAGATGCGGTTTCACAGTGTGTTTCATGCATGTGTCAGCATTGGCGCAGTTTACATGCGGGCTGCATGTCAATGTACATTGTGACTGTGAGGAGATGCCTACATGATGCGGGACAATGGTCATTTGTTCTATGTCATGGATGTGGGGTTGTGCTCGTACATTGTCCTCTCACCATTTTTTTACTCTGCTTTTATGGTGCATTTTCCCGCATGACATGTGGGAATTGCAGGCCTATTGCTGGTTATCGCTGATTTTTATATCGCGATTGGCCTCATCGCTACTATTTTCGCGTTCGTGGTTTGTGTTTTTGCGGCGCCGCGTTACTTTTAACGTGGTCATTTGATGCGTTATCATGGGATCATCGCTTGGTGCAGCCGGGTTGGGAATACTACGTTGACACGGCGTTGATTTCCCACGATAGACTGCGATATGCAGAGTTGCGGTAAGCTAATTTTGCGATGATTACACGTTGTTGAGAATATTCCCCACAGTTTTTAAACATGAAGTTAAAAATATTCTTACCCCCCACACACTGCCATGATGTTAATAAATTGAGAGGCAAGTCAGTTGACATGTGTACCCAGTATGTAACCTAGATTCTTACATAAACCTACGTTATAGTCTATTTAAATAAGACACAAGAGAGGTGCTTATTTAGCAAACACCCTGAGCTCACGTATTTCAAACTGCTTTTAAATGTAATAAGGAAACAAAAAGCACAGTGAAATATAATAAATGTGCCTAGGATCGCACACTTCTGTCAATTGGGGAAGCCAGGGAAGGTGCAAGGTTTTCGGATTTCACTTTGTGCCATTAGACACTAGCTGGGCCTCTACTTCCCTCTCCTGTTTTACATCAGAGGGTAATGTGTTTCTTTAATTCTGGGTGCATTGGGTTAGACTGTGGGTTGCAGGCAGAACTCACATTAAAGTTCGGCCTGTTTTGGGCTCGAGAAGCCATGAGTACCTCGAGTTGGGCCTGAGCTAAGCACCTGCCTCGAGCCTGGCTTGAACCTTCAGTGGCTTGCCCATCTCTATCGGTCAGCAACACCCTCCGGCCCCTGTGAACTATGCTGTGCTCCTGGGCCGGTGCAGATAGGACAGCTGACCACAGGAACCTGGTGAACTCCTCTCTTATCACGGGGAATAGAGAGCGCAGAAGAGATGCTGAACTACTACAGACGGGAGGAGAAATACTGACAACACAGCACCCTTCTATGCAACCAACCCAGCAGCAAAGGCCAAAGAGAGGAGACTGTGTCTGTGTCCACCACCATGAACCACAACAGTACTCTGCCACCACAGTGCCACACATCATACACTACCAAGGCCAGTCTAATGGCATTATCCTACTCCCAACAACATTCGTTACCGGCGAGCACACAAGTGGACCCAGTCAAGTACGCGCCACAGTGTTCACATGATCCATTTTCCTCATAAGTTGCAGATTCCAAGAAAAATAGTTTCTGCCACAAACTGATCAATACTAAATCATGAGACATGGAATGCAGCTGGGCTCCTGACACTTTGTTAGGTTAACTGGTCACCTTCCACATACAGATTGTGTATTTGAGGACTGCACGAGTGACATGTTTGCTCAAATGACTTTAACATCCCTAAATGATGGACTGGGGTAATGGCTTTCGTCAACAGCAAATTCATAAAACCTTCATATATGCATGTGAATCAAACAGATTAGAAATAATGATTCCTCCTTTGTGAAGAATCTTCTTAGAAATACAAATTCAGAAATGCATTGCTCTGTTCTCACAAAAGCAGTTATTTCAAGAGATTACACATAACACCTCACAATATTCTAACAATCATCCAGTTGACGCACAAACGACAGCTGATGTATCAGTTTATGCACAGCGATGGGCATCAGTTTCTCTCCATGAATGCAACCTGACCAGATACTCCCTCTGCTGTGACTCCCCACATTCACCCCAGACACAATCAATAGAGGCTCAGGTTTGCTCCAAACCAGCCAGCACATCCGGAGCCCCCCCAGGGGGCTGATGGAACACTCAAACAGACCCCAAAGCTTGCCAGAGAGCACACTCTGATACATCCCGCGTCTATGCGGCCCCCAAAGCGGTCATAAATGAAAATATCCACTGCACAAATATCACAAATGTGAAACTGAAAATATTTCACGTTGAAACAGTTCATTTGGAAAATGTGCCGTACTTAAAATCAAACATTGGAATTCGGGTATAGATTTAAATAAATGTGAAAGGGTATTTGAACTCTGTGTGCAGTGAGGTTTTAGGGAGTCACTTATGATACAGAGAACACTCTGTTTTACATGTGTTTCACAGTGAAGGAACATGCAATGCATTGGAACTCATTGTTTAGTTTTTATGAATGTGCAGCTCTTAACGTGCTTCTGTCCCGTATTATTGCAGAATAGCAGGAGACGAACAGATCAACAAGAGCCCTGAAGAAGCAACAGGAGGCCGCGCGACACATGTTGGATCAGCTCTGATGAGGGGCATGTCATAAAAATATGAATGAGTTCATTCTCCGTATTAAACCTGAGTCTCAACTCATAAGAATGTGTTTAGGACTGTCAATGGACTTTGGCACAGAATTTCAGTTCATACTTTAAAAATTAATTTTTCATTGTAAATATGTAATGAATTTTTCTAATAACGAATTCGTTGCCTATATTTATGTAGAAAAATAATACATTGATCTACATTATGAATAATTGTTAAATATTGAATGTATTATTAGAATTCACTTTAGATGTAGTTTCAGAACTACGTGTAGGTTTATGGTTAGCTTTAGATGAATACAGAGCATAGGGTCAGCATTTGTTTGAAGGCCGGGGCACAGGGTTTGTAGTAAAGGGTAGTATTATGTAGTGAGGCTTGTTAGGCTTCACCATGCATTACTCTCACAGTAACCCAAAATGGTCATTGGGTTCACAACAATAAATCCTTAGCTCAGTGCTGGTAGAGTGGCACAGTGCAGTCAGGCTTCACTAGCGGAATATGTGTAAAGCATTTGAGAGTACCAACATGGGCGATAAGTAATTGACATGACTCCAAAAAAATCCAACACCAATTTATGAAAATAAAACAGATTTGTACATTAATTTACACACCAAAATGAATAGAATTTAATGAGTATCACTTAGTTATGGATTTTAGAAGAAAAAATAAATCAGTGCAATTCACTACAGCAAAACCTTTTCATTGCGGCCAATGGGTAAAAGCAATTGTGACAATCGGTCACTTCCAGGTCAAGTTACGTGGAAACCACGGGGGTTAAGGTGATGCAGGTCGCAGGACCTGAGAAACCCGGGTGCAGAGTTGTCCTGGTTGTCCTTGGTGCTGAAGCAGGAGCCACGGGAGAGCTGGGTTTACTGCTTAATATGGTGCTGGTGAGGAAATGGATGCAAAAGGCCGACAACAGGGCCACTGCTGGGGTTGGCGGAAAGAGCTGCGAAGACCCCTATCAGTAAGTTGCTATACCATTCAAAGTGTCCAGTGGTTCCCTTAAAAGTGGAAAGGGCCTTTCTATTCAATCTCAAAGTGCTCTGTTAGGGAAAGTGTAGTCGAGCAGCCTCAAGCTTAACACAGAGGACTGTAAGAGATTTGCAAATACACACGATGATTAATAAATGACAACATGACTCACGAAAGAGTTTCAGACCAATTTATAAAAATAGCCAGTATCTTTATATATGTTTAGGCACCAGAGAAAAATTGTTCAGGTAAGTACTGTTTAAAATAGAAGTTATGAGGCAAACAGCTGTTTGATACTTTCAATCGTAATTATAGCACTTTGCAGCGATATTAAGCTATGGAAAAAAGATATGCTGGATACAGTTACTTAACATGACTTACAGGACCCTTCCTCAGGATTTGAGGTGAGGCAAGGCCCAAGGCAGCACCAACAGGTCACCTCGGGAGGCACTGGAGCGTCTGGGTGCAGAGGTGTGTTTTTCAGCATCTGGAGTGAATTTTGATACTTTAAATCGTAATTGGATGTCTTCCGCATAATGTTAAGCTATGTAGGAAAAACACATGCGGCATACAGGTACTTAGCAGCAACGTATGGGTCCAATCTTCTTGACTTAAGGTGAGTAAGGTCCAGGGCAGCAACAAGAGCTCACTTCAGGAGGCTCTGGGGGGTCAGGTGCAGAGGTGCATTACAGCATTGGGTGCCCCATTCACTTCAATAGAGGATTGGTCCCGTCACAAAGAGGCTGGAGGTTGGACTGGGGAACCAGTCGAGCTGAACCAGCAAGGGGGCTCAACTCTTGCGATGTCCAGGGATGTGGGGGCACCTTCAGTATTCTTCTCCAGGGCCCAGGTTGACTGGTGCAGAGGTGTCTTTAGACATCAGGTTTTTGTCACCTGGAGCAGTTGCGGTTGAGGGGGCCTGCACAAACAGGTTGCAGGCAGCAACAGGAAGTCCACAGTGGGCAAGTTCAAGGTGGGTTTTGTCTCTGCTGTCCTGGGGAACCACACTGGCAAGTTGGCCCACTTCAACCCAGGCTTGGAGCTATGGGTGCAGTAGTGCTTTCTGGTGTCGGGTTTTTGGCAGTCCAGAGGCCTTGCAACGGTTCTGTGGTGGCTGCAGGATGCATGTGAGCAGGTCCGCTACTCTTAGGTTGGCAGAGATATGCATCTCTGGTGCCATAGCCTCCCTTAAATACTGAACTTAATCAATCAATCAGGGAATTGTAAGCACGATACTCACCCGTGAGGGTCTCAAGGCGCTGAGGGGAGGAGGGGTCCGCAGATCTGTTAGCCGAAGATCCTGGTCTTGAGGGTCTTCTTGAAGATGTTCAGGGAAGGGGCGCGTCTGATGTCTGCTGGTAGCTCGTTCCAGGTCTTAGCTGCAATGTGAGAGAAGGATCTTCCGCCTGCTCTTGCTCTGTGGATGTGCGGGGTTTTGGTCAGTGCGCGGTTGGAATATTGAAGGTTTCTTTTGGGTAAGTGGAAGTTATTCTGTCATTGAGGTATTTGGGTCCATTGTTGTGTAGGCATTTATAGTCGTGGGTCAGGATTTTGAAGGTGACTCTTTCCTCCACGGGGAGCTAGTGGAGTCTTCATAGGTGTTGGCTGATGTGTGCGTGCCGGGGGATGCCAAGGACGAGTCTGGCGGATGTGTTCTGTATTGTCTGTAGTTTGCGGAGTAGGGACTTGTTTATGCCGGTGTAGAGTTTGTTTCCATAGTCTAGTCTGCTGGTGATGAGTGCATGGGTGACGGTCTTCCTTGACTCAGGGGGATCCATTTGAAGGTCTTGCGGAGGATGCGGTGGGTGTTGAAGCAGCTGAAGGTGAAGGCGTTGACCTGTCGGTTCATGGTGAGTGATGAGTCGAGTATGATGCTGAGGATTTTGGTGTGGTCTAAGGGGGTTGGTGGACTTCTGAGGGCGGTCAGCCACCAGGTGTTGTCCCATGCTGAAGGAGTTGTTCCAAGGACGAGGACTCCTGTCTTCTCGGCATTGAGCTTCAGGCAGCTGTTGGTCATCCAGACTGCGACGCCTTGCATTCCATTCTGGAAGTTGAGTTTAGCGGTGGTGGGGTCTTTGGTGAGGGAGAGGATGAGCTGGGTGTCGTCCAGAAGGATACGAAGTTGAGGCCATGTTGTCGGACGATGGCTGCAAGGGGGGCCATGTAGGTGTTGAAGAAGGTCGGGCTCAGTGATGACCCCTGTGGGACTCTGCAGGTGATTTTTGTGGGATCGGAGAGGCTGGGTGGTATTCTGATCCTTTGGCTTCTTCCGGTGAGGAATGATTGGATCTAGTCCAGGGCTGCTCCTTGTATGACGGTGTTGTGTAGTCTGGCAACTAGTGTGCGGTGGGAGATGGTGTCGAAGGCCGCTGAAAGGTCGAGTAGGATGAGGGCTGCGGAGTGGCCTTGGTCTAGGAGGGTACGGATGTCATCTGTGGCGGGGAGTATGGCAGGTTCTGTGGTTGCTTCTGAATCCGGATTGGGATGGGTCGAGGGTGGCGTTCTCTTCGATGAATCGTGTCAGTTCCCTGTTGACTGTTTTCTCTGCAACTTTGGCTGCGAAGAGGAGGAGCGAGATGGGCAGGTAGTTCTTGAGGTCAGTGGGGTCAGCTGTGGGCTTCTTCAGAGGGGCCTGACTTCTGCACACCTTCAGTCGTTTGGGAATGTTCCTGTTGTGAAGGTGGTGTTGATGGTGCGTTGTAATTCGGGTGCGATGGTGGCTGCAGCTCTGTGGTGGATGTGAGGAGGGCAGGGGTCACTGGGGGCCCCCGAGTGGATGCCTTTCATGCTCGAGGCGGTGTCTTTGGTCGTGATCGGTGTCTAGTTGGAGATGGTTGGCTGGCTGGTGTCTCTGAGGGGCGGGGTCTGGCTGTGGCGTCTGTTGGATGGTTGACAAAGTTGTCGTAGAGGTTTTTGATCTTGTGGTGGAAGTAGGTTCCAAGCTTGTCGCAGAGGTCTTGGGATGGCGTGATATCTGTGGCTTCGCTGCGTGGGTTGGTGAATTCCTGAATGACACTGAAGAGTACCTTGGAGTTGGTGGAGTTGGCGAGGATGTTGTTGAGGATGAAATTCCTCTTGGCGGTTCTGATTTGGTTGTGGTAGTCCGTCATGGCATCCTTGTAGGTGGAATATTTTTCGGTAGTCTTGGTGTTTCTCTAGTTCTTCTCCAGGCGTCTGCAGGTGCGCCTGGCTTCTTGGAGATTGATGGTGAACCAGGCGGCTTTACAGGGGCGTTGTTTGTCGGGGTTGCATAGCGGGGCGAGCTCGTCTGCACATTTGGAGATCCAAATGTGGAGTTAGAGGGATTGCCAGGTAGTAGCCAATGAGCTACTTACCTTTAGGGTGACTACACCCTCATATGACCACTTCCGTTGGGAGGTGGGCATAACTGTGGCCTTGGTTGTTTAATTCTCTCCAAGACAATATGGTGGAATGTGACGAGAGTGTTACACATCACCTGCCCCACCTTAGGGGTGGTGCCTGCTGAATGTGGGCACCCTCTCCTAATCTAATCTTCCCGCCTGTCCTCTTGACAAAAGTGGACAAGAACAGGGGGATTGGCATCCTCTCCTATGAGAGAAACCAGAGTAGCATACCAAAGGTGGAGGGGCTGCTTTGAAGCTGTCTTGTCTTTTTTGCAGGCTAATCTGCAGGTCATCTCGTGGGAGGGGATCGAAGACACCCCCTGCCAGAGATGGCCTGGTTTCTGGCCTCCCGAGAGTGAAGGCCCTCACCCTTGGGGTCAGGAATTTGTCGCTGATTTTAGGCTGGCTAAAACCAGTCAGCCAGCCCCCAGCAGTGGGTACAGTTTCAGTGGGCACCTCTGAGGTGCCCTCTGGGTACATGTATTGATAAATCCAACACTGGAGTAAGTGTGGGTTAATCAATAAGAGATGTTTGATAACAAGCATCCCTATTTTCAGTGAAGCCGTCATGTAGTTGGGGAACTCGTTTTCACTAGTGCCCAGCACAAGTTTTAACATGGCTTCCCTGTTCACTTGCACTGGCAGTAATCAAACTGCCCAGTACAGGGTCATAACTGTTCATGCAGTTAGGCCCTCACATGTAGTGTATTGTACCCTGCCTTAGGTCTGTAAGGCCTACAGTAGGGGTGTCTTACCTATACTGCATGCAGTGTCTTCAGGCATGGCACACAGGGATGTGAGCCATGTCAACTCTTCAGTTTCTCTGCAGCAAGACACGCAACCTGCAATGGCCGTTTGCATAGTCTTGGTGAGGGGTCCCTAGGGTGGCACAATTTGTGCTGCAGTTCTATTGGACCCTCTCCAGTCCCAATGCCCTAGGTACCAGGGGTACCATTTACTAGGGACTAACAGGGGTTGCTGAAGGTCTGTCAATTGTGGTACAGGTTTAGGGAAAGAACACTGGTTCTGGGAATCTGGTTATCAGGGGCTCAGCACACATCAGTCAAAGTTGCATCACAAAACCAGGCAAAAAGTGTGTTTTGGGGGGTACTGCAACAAGTACCCACTTTCCTATAGTCACCAACAGGCCTTGGCAGCGGTAAGGTCAGCAAGATGATATTTCGACGTCCGGAGATCTGGGGGAAAATGTTAGCCACCTGAAACTTACTGGACTACATTTCCCACAATGCATTGCGATCACTCGGAGAGCACAATGCCAGCGATTCTTTAGTTCCGGGAGCGTGCTTTTACCTGCCAGCTGCAGGAGACCAGTGCCACTAGTCCAAAGGAGTCTGGAGTTGCCTTTGGTGCTCAAAAGGGTTCCCGTGCTTGGGGGAGCTGATCTTTGGTCCAGAACGAGTCGCAGGTCAGACCAGGTAGCCCACCTTAGGAGTGTGTCTAGTCTTCTGGGGTTGTACGCCTCCTGACTATCTAATTTTCCAGCCTGCCTGGGTGTAAATTTGCTTGGGGGCAGGAGAAGGGCTGTTTCCTCCTTTGTGGGTCAGCCTGCTTGCATATCAGGGGTGGGGCATGCTTTGAAGCTCACCGTCTTGATGTGCCACTTCACTAGCCATTCTGTCAGGGAGAAAGGGGTCCCCTCCTTACCAGGCAGGCCTTTGTTTCTGACTTCTGGGAGAGTTCACACCTCCAAGCAGAGGGTCAGATTCAAGTCTTGGCCGTAGCAACTGCACGCTACCAGCCAGGGCACTGGAAAGGCTGGGGCAACCACGTGGGCAACCTGGGTGCCACCTGGGTGCATGTCACATCCAACCCGACATGAGGATCATGTCAGGAATGAGGAGACACGTTGTTTGATATCAAACATGACTATATTCGTCGGGACCATAATGGAGCTGGCAACCTTATGGAGTGCCCAGGTGCCAGCCCATGTCATCCTATGCCCCCTGATCGCGTATGATAGCCCTTAATAGAAAGAGACTACTATAGGGACATATAAGCTTGCACTTAATTGTCCACACATTTAATATAATGCACCCTGCCTTCTGGGCTCAAGAAGCCTACATTAGGGATGAATGACATATATTTTCTATCGCAGCCCGATCCTGTAACAGACATGCAAAGGAGGCAGGGGTGGGAGAGCGAGGGTGGGAGACTCCTGGCATCAGGGAATAGTGGTTGACGCCGAAATGTGGGAGACCTGTAATGCAAATTTATTTTATTTTCTATCGTAGACTTTACCTTTTTATCCATCTCATAGCTTGGTAACAATTCCACATATTTTCACAGGATTTCGGAGCATTTGGACTGCCACTCTAAATGGGCACACCTTTACCAACATACCTGAGTGGCATTTCACTTTGTTACAAATATGCCTGCAAAAAGCATTTAGATAAGGGGAAGCTTGCTACTTAGGGAAGATGTTAATAGCGCGACAGCCACAGCGACTTATACTGAAAGATGCAGCCATACGCCGCTGTGCTCCAGGCGACCCCGGGGAGCTTTACCCCGAACGCAATGAGACCGATGCAGCTGCACCCCATCGTCTGTGCTCATTGAACTCTTTTCGCTGACCCATGTGGTTCTGATAATCATAGCTGCCAAGGTTTCAGATTGTTTATGTGTGACATTTTCATGGTTTAGGGTACTTATGAGTGACATTCAAGACCAAATGTGTGACACTTAAAGTGACATTTCCGCATGAGCAAAATCAAGCAATGGAAATAGATACATATCAGAAATGACAACCATTTGAGCAACAAGAAACTGTAAATAGATCTTAAAGCTGCTGCAAAGCAGCTGAAATGGAAGGGAACTAACCTTGTCCCTTGTGATAAAAGCAGTAACCCATGAAATGATTCATATTAGCTGGTGGTACACTTTCTTTGCAGCAGGCATATTAACCCTCTGTGCTGCTTTATGAGGAGTCAAACTGCCAGTGGACAAAACTCTGGTTTCTTTCCAACAGGCACATTTATCATCAGTTATCTTTGACATTTTTATTGTTGCCTAGAAAAGTGATAGCCACATAAGTAACTCTGCAGCAGGTGCTTTTAATCCCATATGTTGTAAGCACAGCACATCACCCTAGCTCAGCGTCAGGTGGGGCTGAACACCAAGCAATAAAAGGATTTCTGTGACAAAAGCAGTAACCCATTGAGCTATCCACATTATATGCATAGGACACGTTCTTTGCAGAACCTACATCAATCCTCTGAACTACTTTATGGCAACTGCGACTAGACAAAAGCGAGAACATTAATCACGAGTTTTCTTTCACTTAACAACTCGCTCAGCCAAGGGAGTGCTTGGAAAAAGAATTAGTGCATCGTGCTGATGCTATCGCTGCGGCGGTCTGTGGACTCGCGCATGCTCACAGCCGGGAGCTGCTCAGGCCAATTGCTGATGAAGATAGGCGCGTTCAGTTGCGGATTCTCATCTCTGTTTGTAGTACTGTAGACGTTATCATGAGAGCTCGTGTCTTTGCACACTGGAGTTCAGAGCAGGCCCGTGCCCTGTGCCTTTTAAAGATACAGCAAGCTCTCAACGACCACTGGACACAAACAGCTGACCCCCCACACACACAAACAGAGCAGCACGTGTCGAGAAAGCCATCAATTAAGTTGTCCACTGGCATTCTGGCGTGAGGGACTTGGCAGCTGCAATTCTTTCCGGGACATTAAGTGATTTTAGAATCACAGGATGTTGCGCGTCCTGGCTGAGAATCGGAACTGGTTCCCCAGATTTAAGGTCGACCGCCTTAGTGTCGGGTTAGCATTAAAAATGAACGCAAACCCGACGCTAAACTGTTGTGAATCTGGGCCTGAGTTTTGGTGCCACACAGGCTGAAACAGATTCAAAGCGTCACATTTTTTTCCATCAGGTCGTCAGCAGAGGGAGAGCGGTAGATGGCGCTATTCCCACAGTTATATCTCTAGTCTAATTCCGCGATTGTGGGCCTGGTAGTTGGTACTCTACAAGCACAGAATGGAAAGGGGGGGCCCTTGGCCCCTCCGCCTGCATGGCAGTGCGGCGACCTCCCCCGGACTTCTCGGTGGTGGGGCGTGTTCACTGGGGGCGCGCCCTACCACCGATTGGCTACCTACGTGACCCGGATGACGTTAATCGACATCCGGGTCGGAGGGGGGGGGGCCTCTGGGGGGTTAAAGCGGCGGGGAGCGCCCAGGTGACCCCCTTGTTCCCTGGACGCTCCCCCACATCGGACGTGCCCTGGCGGTTCATGGTCACCCCTCTGTATTTACCTCTCGGGGAAGGGAATGAACGACTTGGCGTAGAGAAGCGAACACTAACCGATCACTGCTGGACCCTCTTAAGTCTTCATGCCATTGACCCTGGAAAAGGCATCTCTGCATCTCAAATGACAACAAGCATTGAAAGCGTGCGTCATCGCGATCACGATCACGATCGGCCTGAAAGCGAAAGTGATCGCGATGATGCACACGTTTTCAAAGTGCTGCTGAAGTCTAGCGGTTCGCGCGTGCATGGTCGCGTGAACGCAAGCGCTAGGCCAGCCAGCAGCACTTTGAGAACTCACATACAAATTGTCTCCCCGAGCCAGTGCATGCGCTGGGCTCAGCGAGACCTAAAAATAGTGCTTTGACCTTATCACTCATGGTGCAGTGGCAGGCCTGCTGTCACCCTTTTAGGTGGGTCACTCTTTGTGGCACAAACAGTGCTCCATGCCCTAGTGACCCCTTTAAGATTCATGTCCTGGGTACCCTTGATACCATTTAATAGGGACTTATAAGGGGGTTAAAGTTCTTGCCAACTGGGGGTACCAATATGCGTACATCGTTTTTGGGAGAGAGCACTGGCACTAGGGCCGGGGCTGCAGGCTCCACTGCACTTTCAGAGCCATAACCATCAGCACTGGGAGCACAGGTGAGAGGGTGACCGTAAAAAAGGGCTCTTTCCTACATGGTTAGGTTTCGTTTTAGGATTATTTTAGGTTTTGTTTCAGAGACAGGGTTAGGTTTCAGTTTAAGGATAGCATTAGGCTTAGATTAGTGTCAGTCTCATGCTCCGGGGACAGCGCTATGGTTGTTTTACAGACTCTATTAGGCTTAGGTAGGCATTGGGTTATTGTTAAGCCATAGATTCAGGCCTAGGCGAAGGCTTAAGGTAACCAATATGTTTAAGGCAAGCTGTAGGCTTAGGTTTAGTCTTGGTTTATTGTTCAATTGTTTTTTATGCATTTCAGGTTTACATTTTCAGGATTCTAGTAATAATCAGGGGCGCTGGAAGTATGGGTGTGACAGGGGCTGCAGCACCCCCAGAGGTCTTGGAGGCTTCTCATGTGTCTTTTTCTTTCAGTGTGTTGCTCATACTTAAGGAGGACCAGGGGTCACGGATCACTATACCAAGGAGCAAGTGTTTGTGAAAAAAACGGTGTTAATTCTTTTATCAGATTTATGTACACCTTGTTTACAATATTCTGCCTGCAAATTAATAACATTTTGTTTAAATGTAAACATTTTGTGGATACATTTGATTTCACAAAACATACATATACACACAGCTGTAAAACTCATTGGTGAATGGAATCCTTTCTACAGTTTACATTTAAATGAAAAATATATTTCTATCTAAGAAATATCTCATAGAAATACAAAACAGTGTTCTCAGATATTTTACTACAAATACACACATTTTAAAATCGTTCAAAATATACATCTTGATAAGTAAAAAAACATTTTCATTTTATTATCACATTTTGAAATTTCATTTACCCTATCATTCCTATAAATGCTAAAATAACTAACATGACACTATCGCAACCCATTGTCCAACTGCATCTCTTGTTTCATTATGGGACAGTAAAAGACTGTATGAGTCCAATAAACCTCGCGATAGCCACGGCGATGTCAAGATATTCCATTCTAAATAAAATAGCTAGAGCTTCTCTACACCTAGTGATACCAGATCTCTTAAAAATTGGGTGGAGTAACATTTTCCTCTCTTCCAAAAACAGGCAATCAAGGATATGATGTTATACTACAGTTACCTTCAATGCAGCGATCTTGAGTCGGTCTAATCCTTGCTTTTAAGCCAGCTATCCTCCATACTGGGTCAATTCCTATCCCTACTCAGAGGATTTCATGCATCCCTTTATCTGAGAGGTTGGCCAGGTAGGAAAAACCCTTTCATTGCCCCAGTATTTAAGGGAGCGAGTAACACTTTTTTTTAGAGGATTGTGCTCTCAAGTCACAAGAACACAATTCCATTTCAATTCTTAGTGCCGGCATCATTGCGTTCACCGGGACATTGAACAATCTCTTTACAACCCGGCTCTACAACTTCCGCCAGCTCCCCCTGCTATCCAACAATAGCAATTCGGCTCCATATAGTTCTATGGGGTTAGTTTGCCCACTAGTACCTTCTTTAAAGGTTCAAAGGATAGACCCCAAATCTTGAGTTAAACCTTTTAAGGACAATAGTTGTGGCCATAATAGAAGTTTTTAGAATTTCGGAATGATTATCCCATTTTAAGTTGTCGGCAAAGTATAGCCCTACACAGGTGTACAGCCATACTGGCTCCAGCAGTCCATTGTTTAAATACCACTTAAAGTTTTTAGGTCTCTCAGAAATAATCAAAGTTTTAATTTTGTCGACATTTAAAAGTAAACTATGCGTCTCCCAACATATTAAGCATCCGTTAGAGTCCTATTAGCATATAGTCCATTAGGATTAAGTCGTCTGCATACATTAAGCACAGCACTTGCAATTTAACAAGTTTGTTGGAATTTTTTTTGTCTTGGACAGCATTTTAGGTACATCAGAGATAGATAGACTAAATAGCAGAGGCGCTAACGCATTCTTGCCGCAGACTGCTGTATAATGGTATCTGAACTCAGTTATTGGAGGGAAACTGCGGAATCATAGTCAGAACGCCCTGAGGGATGTTTAAAGACTGCAGTTTGTTCCAAAGCCACTTTCTATCAACCAGATCGAAGGCGGCCTTGAAATCCACAAAGCAGCAGCAGCATCATTTGCCCACCAGCCTCACGGATTTGTTTGCCGCCATCCAGAGGACCATACAATGTTCCATTCTCGAACATTGGGGCCTAAACCCGCCTTGTTCTCTAGGAACGTGTCTGGAAGTTAAAGCTCATTGTTCTAGGTGTAAGAGCATAGATTTTGCATATATCTTAAAAGGTAAATCTACCAGCGATATTAATACATATTTTCCTGGTATAAATCTATCTCCTTTCATGGGGATCGGCTTAATGATTGCCTCCCACCATGATTTGGGAACAATACGCACAGTGTTCACCCATTTATAGAAAAGGCAAAGAAAGTGTGCCCACCAAAGAGGATTGACCTTAAGCTACACTGCAAGTAATCCAACCCGGCCACCCGCTCATGGCATTTTCAGGTTACCAAAGACTTCTGCAACAATACCGGATTCTAATAGTGATGCTACTTTGGAAGTCTCTTCTGGAACCGTGCTTCCCACAGGGGTAACACCCTGAGGGGGACAGGGATATGGGTCCAGGATAAAATCCGCCCATTGTTCCTCACGAACCTGAGGCTCGAGTGATCCAGAGAAGTAATTACCTCAGAATTCACCAGGCACCAGAACTTCATTGAGTTGCCTTCACAAATGGCATTGTTCATTTCAGTCAGGTTTGATTTGAAATGTTCTCCTTTTTTGTGTTGTGGCAGTATTCTATAGTTTCTTTTAGCCTCCTTTAGTACAGATAAGCTTTGGTCCCTCTTTAACTTATGGCGGATCATTATTTACCAACTTTCTTTCTGTTTTGCAGTCAACATCGATCCACACCTGTTCGAGTCTGCCCTTTAGTTTGAACATGAGGGTCAATCTATCAATCAATCAATCAATCAACATTTGTAAAGCGCGGCAGATCACCCGTGAAGGTCTCAAGGCACTGGAGAAAGGTGGCTGCTGTGCGATGATTTGTTCATTCGAACAGCCAGGTCTTGAGTCCTTTCCTGAATTGCTGGATCGAAGGTGCGGTCCTGGGGTGTAGGGGGAGGTTGTTCTAAGCCTTGGCTGTCAGGTGGGTTCAGTGAATCTGGGGGGTCTCTGCAAGAAAGAGGGAAGCTGATCAAAGAAATCTTGTCAGTTGGTGGAAACTCAGCCATTTGTTGATGTATTCAGGTCCTTCGTTGTGCCGGGCTTTGTATGCATGGGTCAGCATCGTGAACTGGCATCTCTTCTGGATCGGGAGCCAGTATAGTTTTCTGAGGTAGAATGTGATATGGGACCTTTTGGGAAGGTGGAGGATGAGTCTTGCCTCTCAGTTTTGTATTGTCTGCAGTCTCTTCAGGAGGCAAGCGTTGGTTCCTACGTAAAGTATGTTCCCATAGTACAGTCGGCTGGTGATGAGGGCCTGAGCGACGGTCCTTTTGGTGTTGACTGGGAGCCACCTGAAGCATGCATAGGGTGTGGAAAGAGGCAAATTATACTGCATTGACCTGTTTCGTCATAGACAGCTTGCTGTCTAGTATGATGCCGAGGTTGCGGACATGGTCTGTCGGGGTGGGGGTGGTCCGAGTTCCGTGGGCCACCATGTGTCATTCCAGGTCTAGGTACTGTTCCCAAAGATGAGGACTTCTATCTTCTCCGTGTTGCCTTTGAGACAGTTGTCCTTCATTCAGTCAGCGAGGTTTCGCATACATCTGCGGAAGCTGGTTCTGGTGTTGGAGGGGTCTTCTGACAATGAAAGGATGGGTTGAGTGTTGTCGGCATAGGAGATAATGTTGAGTCCATGTGATCTAACGATGCTGGCCAGGGGGTCATGTAGGTATTGAAGATGATGCAGCTGAGGGACCCTGCAGATGGTCTTTTTTGGCTCTGATGTGAAAGGTGGCAGTCGGATTCTTTTAGTTCTTCCGGTGGGGTACAAGGTGATCTATTTGGGGTTGTCTCCCTGAATACCGATGTGGTGTAGTCTGTTGATCAGCTGATAGATCCAGGAGGATGAAAACTGCAGTCTCTCTGTGGTCCAGGAGGGCTCTGATGTTGTTAGTAGCTGCGATCAGGGCTGTCTCTGTGCTGTGGTTGGCTCGAAAATTGGATTAGGAGGGGTCCAGGAGGCTGTTGTGTTCCAGGTGTTCAGTGAATTGCTGGTTAATGGCTTTCTCGAGGGCCTTTGCTGGAAAGGAGCGTAACGAGACGGGACGGTAGTTCTTAGGTTCTGCTAAGTTGGGGGATGGTTACTTCAGGAGGGTCCTTACTTCAGCGTGTTTCCAGTGCTCAGGGAAGGAGTCCTACGTGATGGAGGTGTTCTGCACTTTTCTAAGCTCTTCGTCAATTATCTTGCTTCCCAGGTTGAAACCGTGGGGGAACAGGGGTCCGTGGGTGCTCCTGAGTGTACTGAGTTCATGATGGTGATTGTTTTCTGGGTGGTGAGAGTGTCCCTTTGGGTGAGTTGGTGTTTGGGTACGTGGTTGTGAGCAGGTTAATGCTGTTGATAGCGGGGCTGGGGCTCAAAGTTTTCGTAGATGGCTGAGATTTCTGAGATGGCTGAGGGTGTTGCATAGTTCTTGGGACGGTAGAATGTCATTCTCAGCAGCTTCTGGAATTAGATGGCACTTTTAGAATCTTCACAACTGATTTTATTAGGTGAGCATACCACTTTAAATCGCATAGAACCTCCCCCCCCCCCAGGGCAATTCTTCCATTCTGATCCCAAACAAGGCTTTAAGATTATCTTGAAAATATGAAACCCTCACCCTTTTGTTATACACCACTTTATTCACTAGTGAAAATGATTTCTTAACTTGGCACAGGCCATTAACGGTCGAATGAATGACTTATCACCAACGGATGTAGAAATGAGGCACGGTGCCTTTTAATGTTAGGATGTGATAGGAACACATATTCAAAGCCGAGTCATAAAACAAATCAAGGCAGTTTAATATTATTGTGTGCAGCTTACTGCAATAATATCACTGTGACGACTTTCATAAATTGATAAAAAAGTGTGTTCTTCATATCATAGTGCAGTGATCAAGTACACTCAGTTCAGAAGATTTAAGGAGGTTTATTAGAAGTTGGTACACAGGAAGATAAGAACAAGACCAGATCAAGATCAGTTCAGGGGCCGATCAAGACCCCACCAGGAGCAGCCAGCAGGCAGCTCAGCCCAGTCAACTGTGACTTCTCTGACAGAGGTGAGATGCGCGAACTTTAAAAATGCAGCGCTACAGTTTTTTATTAACAGACTCACTGTGGGGAGACAAATTACTCTTCGTAAGTAATTTTTAACAGCGAGTTCTCACCCAAATGGCCCTCCTAAGAGGCAGGAAGGAAGAGCAGGACTTTTCAAGTAGAAACAGCCGCCATTGCTGTGTGTCATTCCTTAGTTTTGCCAACAAGTAAAAACAAACTTGCTCAGCTTGAATAAAACGAATCCAGCGCTGAGACAGAAACACGTTGATAAGCAAACACCTTCCCAAATCCACACAGAGATGAGTCTAGGTAGTCTTAATTTCACTTGGTGATGTGCTTAAAACACTCCTTATAGGTTGCTGAATAGGGAGAAACAGACATCCATATAGTAGTGATGCCTTACATGTGTAGGAGCGTAGTTCATGTAAACTTGAGCCAGAACACTCTACCCACATCCATGTAAGAGGGTCACTTTGGCTGGTGTACACATAACAAAAAACACTTCTTACCAAGACAGAGCAGTGGTGCGTCCAGGCGGTGCAGTCCAGGTAAGTGGCAGTTGAGCACAAAATCAGGCTTAACCTTACTGAAGGCACAGCAAAGACGGGTAGAGAAAATGGGGAGTAGACATCCAAACAGTACACCTTGGCTTGCCCACACATATATTACCCCACTTCTTCTCCAGACAGTATGCAGACGTAGATGTGTAGCAGATGAACACACTAGTTTAGGCTTACCCTCGCTGAAGGCACAACACAGGATGCAGGCGTTGTTGGATGGCAGGCTTACCCTCACAGAAGGCACAGCAGAGACACGTTGATATAGTGGTAATGGGGAGTAGAAGTACACTCAGTTCAGAAAATTTAAGGAGGTTTATTAGAAGTTGGTACAAGATCACAGGAAGATAAGAACAAGACCAGATCAAGATCAGTTCAGGACCCGATCAAGACCCCACCAGGAGCAGCCAGCAGGCAGCTCAGCCCAGTCAACTGTGTCTTCTCTGACAGATCCCCAACATTCTGACAGCATCATCACATTAACATTCCACTTGTGGTAGAATAGAATTGCATTAACATTAGCAGGATATGACACATAGTCAGGTTAAATATAAAACATTGTCAATCAACATCATGCAAACTCGCTCTAGAGAAACCCACAAAGAGCTCATCGTTCACCCGATGTTCTTTGGTATGATCTATGTAGAAGTTCAATGCTCTTTTTGGTTTCAAGTGATGGAGTCACTCCTCCTCTTCAGTGGGTGAGGCAGAACATAGAACGCCAGCAGGATGATTGTCTGACTGACGTGGAACTGTGTCACAGCTTTCAGCAGGAAGGATGCCTGAGTCTTCAGAATCAAAATGTCTGGGAAGAAGGTAGTGCACAGTGGAGTGACACTACTTTACTTTACTTACTGACACTAAGAGCCTGAAGCTCACTCACATGCTGAGCTGAGGTAATGATGATAAGGAGCATTGTCTTAACACTAAAAAGCCGTAAAGGACAGTTGTGAAATGGCTTGAATGAAGTGCACATCAGATAAGTCAGGACCAGAGTAAGGTCCCATAGGGGCATTACAAAGGGAGAAGGGGGAAACATGTCTTGCAGACCTTTCAAAAGTCACATTACAACCGATAAATTAAACAACAAGGGCTGATCTGGAAATTGTGCCCAAAGCAAAGCCTTGCTTGGCAAGAGACAGGCCAAACAAGAGAACATCAGATAACTTGGCAGGGAGGGGTTCAATGTGGCTTTTGCCGCTCCAAACCACAACTTTGTCTCAGCGACAGGCATATACAGTCTTTGTTGAGAGACGCCTGACTGCCAAGATGACATCAATAACCTCTGGAAGAAGTTTGAAGGTGTTCAGCTGTTGCCGCTCAATTTCCCAGCATGAAGATGGAGATTGCGATGGCCTTGGTGCAGAAAACCAGGGGCTAGCCTGATCAAAGGACATGTGCCCAAGCCCAGGAGTTCTGGATACCACACTCTCTGTGCCCAATCCAGAGGCACCAGGATGACTTAGGTCCAGTCCGTCCTGATCTTCTTGAGCACTCGGGCAGAAGTAGTATAGGCAAAAAGGTATACAGGAGTCCTGAGTTCCATTTGAGGCCTTTTTGAGTGAGAGGCGCCTTGGAAACTCCAATGCATGGAACTGCTGATGCTGTGCATTCTCTGTGATGGCAAAAAGATTAAGCCAAGGTTCTCCCATTGGCAGAGGAGCACATGTGCCACCTCTGTGTGCAACTGTCATTCGTGTTCTGCTTGGCGACAATGGCTGAGTTCATCCACCCTGGCATTCAATGATCCTCCCAGGTGGTATACCACCAGAAAAATGCTTTGATGGTCCAGCCATTTCCAGAGGTGCAAGGCCTCCTAGCACAGGGTTCGCTACCCTGTTTGTTGCCATACTACATGGTAGTGGTATTGTCCTTGTGCACCCATACCAATCTCTCCTTAATGGATGGAAGGAATGCTGTTAGCACCCAATGGATGGCCCGAGAAGATTGATATTGAGCAGGGACTCCACCAGAGATAAGAGGCCTCTGGTCTCCACCTCTCCCAGAAGTGATACATCCGTTACCACTGTCAGTTCTGGGTGGGGAAGGGAGAGTGGTGTGCCACTGACCTAATCGCAGACCAGTAACCAACACACTGAAGCTCTTTCGCAGGCCCCACTGGGACTTCAGATCCCATTGCAGAGCCTGCAATGCCAACTGGTGTCTTCGACTAACAGGATGCAGGAGGCTATCATTCCTAGCAGCATCAGAGTCACCCTCACTGAAATCCAGGACCGAGGCTGAAAGATCTTAATGGGTGCCTCGACCAACCGGAAAAAAGGAACAATGGAACTGTTGCAGTTGATGAGGTGGGGCAGAAACTTGGGTTGTGCCGGAACCAGCTGCGGAATCAGCTCTGAATTCAGCCAGCTTTAGGCGCAAGATTAAGAAGGGTGACACTAACCCCAGACCTCCTCAGGTGAATGCAAATGGTATGAGGGAGAAGAACCCCGCTTTGATTTCTTGTGCTTCTTTCGCTTACCTGAGGAGCATGACAAAGACTGGCCTCTGGAGTGGCTCCATCGACTCTGGGAACGGGAATGAGACTGAACCTTGGATGCATAGTGTAACTTGGAACCAGTGCTTAATTTGAGCTGGTGCTTTCCGGTGCTCAGCACTGGCACCTAATCCTTGGCACTGGTGCTTACAGCACCAGTTAAGAATAGAATTATTTAGAGTCCACATGATTTTCACCAGACTCACAGGATGTTGAGCCACCCCAAGACTCGAACTGGGTTCTCCAGCATCAAAATCGGCAGCTCTACCCATTAGGCCAAGTCCTTTCCAGGTTGACAAGTGCTGGGGCTCTAGTCAGGAGGCAGTATGCACCAGCACATTTCTCCTGTTAGCGCTGCCTCCTGAAGAGAGCCCCGGCACTTTTTATTTTACAAATTAACCACTGCTTGGAACCCTACAACAAGAAGACTTCTTATACTTGGCGATGTAGAGTTTCACCTCGTGTTCTATTGTGGTCTTCAGGTTCATTGTTGGGCAGTCACTGAAGGCCTTGGATTTGGGCTATTGCAGCACAAAGAGTTAAAGTTATTTACAATTACATCATTTTAGTTAAGTGTCAAAACCTGGAGTGAGCCCAGTTCTTCAATATTCTAGAATGGAAAATAAGACATTATACCCATGATTATGGTATTGGCAGTACATGTGCAGAGTAGAAAAATGTCAGGTAACCAGATTACTTAAAATATTTCCTACTATGAATTATCATGAAAATATCTCAGGTATCGTCTTGAGGTGCAGTGGAATTTTCATACAGATTCGGTTTTTAATTTATATGAAGTGTGCAGAAACACTGATGGTGAGCACTGTTCATGCCGGTTATTCTTCATTCTTGTGGGCCAGGTTGGTTTTGCAGCAGAAAGGGCTGCCAGTGTATTATCTCCCATTCTTTTTCACCATATACGCGGCCAAGATCATATTCTAGGCCAAAATCACTGGTTCAAATCTTTTCCTTTTTAGGTCCTGCAGAGACAACTTTAGCAGCCTGTCAGACCTCTTAAGATCCTATTAATTTACAAAGGCCAGGTGAATGCACCAGCCTGCCTCAGCCATTGTTTGCTTTAAGGGTCATTCATGTTTTGGATCAGCCCAAATTACAGCCATTCCAAACTTGAATTGTCAACTTTGACATATGGGCTTTTGCTTGTTTACTGCCTATGACAAAGGAGTTCATCACTACCCTGACACAGGCACAATGTGTTGGGCACAAGGTGAAGGTGGGGGGAGCTGAGCACTTAGTAAATCCAGGCCATCTGCACAGACAGTAAGTTTGGGGTGTCTGATGGCTGACATCAACTCACAAGGCCTGAGTAGCACAAGCACATCACATGGGGCCTGCACGTGGATGATTTCACTTACAAGGAGGCAGGAGTATGATGCCATTGCTGCTACGGGGTACAGCAGTGCCAAGAGGCACCCGGGGATCTCACAATGTGTCATCTGGCTCCATGGAGCTGCACAAGATGTGTTGAGCATTGGGGTAAGACAGTGTGTCTATAGCGTGTAATGTTTTGAGCTGACAGGAGCATTAAGATAGATCCTAATGGCTCCCTCCTGCACTAGGCGTCACTCACCCTGTTCTCACTGATGCAGGATGGGTAGCAACATGCATGGAAGGTTAGGAGAAAATTTGGTTGGTGAAGATGGCAGTCCCCTGGGGTCAGCTATATTGTGTCCTTTCCTCTCTTCATTGCACAGCCCCCTCTCTGCTGCTGCCTCCCGAAAGAGACTCTTCGTCTTCCTTTCTGCAGTCTTGAGTGGAATAGTTCTCTCGGCTTTTGATGGCACGCGTTGATGGCGATGACTTACTCTGTCTCATTGAACATCTGGTTGACTAATGAAGGACCAAGATTGTGCAGCTGCACTTCAGCCACATCAAGAAATTTCCAACCATGACTTTAGCACTGACTGAGCAATCTGAAATCAAACGTCTTCCATTTCTTAATGATGATGTTCGGAGCAGGGCACTACATGTGGTTGGGTACCGTGATGATTGCTCTGAGTCTGGCTGTGTCTCATCCTGTCTACTGAGAAGGACAGTATTTTTAGCAAAAGAGAAGAATAGCACATCATACACTTACCATGCAAATATTGGCGATTATTTTGAGCCTATATAGGTAAAGCGAACAGGTAAAATCTTACCACTTTTAATTGTCCTATACATTCTTTCAGTCTGTTGAGATGTGTGTCAAGTACTGTCATATAATTGCCTGCACATAGCTTGAATGAGGGCTTTATTCTACCACGACAAATTCTGAGGCCAAGCACCAAGGCATGGTCTGGGTCCAATATTTCAAGTGACATTATCCCATTACATAGCAGTGGTGTCCCAAGGCTATTGTTCTATAACCCATTATTATTTTAGTTATTATTGCTACTGGAGACATAGTATTTCAGATGTCCCTGGCACCTTATTCACTTGAGTGTCAGACACATTACACATTTTCCCTCTCACTCTTCCCACTCTCACCTGTTTAGGGGGTGAGGTCATGATAGAGTTCTCTCTCCCAGCATCAAGGCAGCAGTTCAGACTGTGTTAACTGAACTGCACATTTCGGATTGGCCGGTGTTTTCACTGTGGCCGCCTGACATGCGCAGTTCAGGATTCTGCAATCTACAGCTAAAAAGGCATCTGAAAAGCAGAAGCGCAGCCCTGTAGGTGTTCAATGGGGTGATGTGTCTGCCTGCTCCATCCAATCCTAGCACTGTTCTTATGCAGTGAAGCATTGTAAGCAGCAAGAGAGCAGTGCTTGGCTTAGCGCTATGCTTTTGTCGAGCAAGCAGCACGAGGAACTTTGAGTGTATTGCAGAAGATCTTCAAGAGAGGCAAGTTTGTTTTTAATTTTAAGGGATTGAAAGTAATGTATGTGCCCACCACTTTCTAAAGGGAGCAGCTGCCACAGTGTTTGTGTATTAGCGTGAAGCACAATACATGAAGGGTGAACTGTTGTTTAGTGTGCACGTGGTGAGTGTGTGCGCTGGCAGAGTGTGTGTTTGTAAATAGCACACCCTGGTACAGTGTAGAAAGTTTAATTGCTGTACAGTGCATGCAGACTGAGTGTGTGCTGAATGCACGTGTACTTTTAATGGTACAATGCATAGAGGTGACAGTGCTGTACAGTAAGTATACGGTGAATGTACACTGAGTAAGTGTGCCTGCAAAAAGACATTACATGGAGGATCCTGGGTTCCATTTTGCGAAGCCCTGGCCTGCCTGGCAAAGACATGAGGAGGAGAGGATTCCACCCAGACAGACTTGTGTATTGATGCATTCCGGCGAGCTGGGTGGGACACACACTGGAGGATGGAAGAAAGGGACTCCCTTTACACTTCAAACGTCTGCTCTTTGATTAAGTCATAGATCACATGGAAGGGGCCTGGACACATCTTAGGAAAGGAGGGTGGGGCTGATCAGTGAATCATAAAGAGTACGGCTGGGAGTCTGGGATTACCCTCTTGAGGTATATATCACTGTATCTGACATCCAGGTGTGAATTCTGGTCACTCCCATGAATTGTATTGTGGAACAATCAGCTTCTGAGTCTTGCCTGCTGTGATAGACAGCCTTTCATGAGAAAGGAAGGAAAAGAGAAGTGTCCACTTCAAAAAAAGAAGAACCCCAAAATAAAACTTTAAAGACAGACACTAAATTACATTTTGGTGCCTGGAAATGAACTATAAGAAGGGGAGGTTTAAACCCCAAACTTTGTCATAGCCAAGCAGCCAGACAGGCTGTGTGAGAAGCAGGCAGGTGCTGGGGCTCCAGGGCAGGTAGTCTTGGTTTTTCTGGGTCATGTCCCTTTACCCAGCAGAAAGACTAGCAGGCCTTTGCCCCAGTCCTGGTAACAAGCAGAGGTATTGCAGAGCTTTCTATGACCAGTGTTCCCTGTTAAGAGGAGGAGAGCATTATAGGGAGCGAGGTCCAGTGGGGAGCCCTACTTAAGGACTCCCTATACAAGGTGTGAGAGTTCAGCTGTGCACCGATCAGGTCACTGCCCAAGTGCAGTGTTGACTTACTGACCTCCATATGCCAGGGGAGGGCTGCAGTGGACTGGGCCATGAGTTAAGCGTTGTGCAGGACTAGTTGGGCCCATCCTGCCGCACTGCTATGACCTTGTATACCAGAGAGAACCACCAGCAAAAGTTGCTACTGTGAGAAGTGCAGAGACTCTTAACCATGTTGGCAGACGTGCTTGTACCAGAGGAGCTTGCACCCGTATTATCCAGTACCACGGCAACCCAGTATGCCTGGAGCCTTTGCCAGTACCAACGTTGCTGAAGGGTTTGGGTTGCCACCCGCAGGAGAGCCTGAGGCTATGTTTGGCAGGGTGAACCAGCACGGTGAGGAAACTGCCCGACTGACCACTGAGGACTGCCGAGGATGCCATCGATGACGTCACACTATTGCTGGGTTTTGATCGGGAGCTGAAGGAAGGATTCCCCCTAGATCCCATCCCCTGGCTGGGTAAAGCTAACTTACCACAACTTCGCAATGGACAACAGAGAGAACTTTGACAGGACTCGTGGGTGCTCATGCAGAGGGCAGCCATGCCTCGCTGAAATCTTCCGTGCTGTGAGAGCGGGCAAGACATGGCCTGGTCTGGCCTGGCTGGGTCTCAGGGGACTCACTGCTTAAGGTGCTGCAGCACCATAGACATTTTTGACTTGACCCTGAAGAGTTAAAGGGTATTTCTTGAGTATAGCCTATTAGTGAGCATTCCCTGGATACGACCACCAGTGAATGGGAAATAAGCCTGAACACCCCGAAGGAGGGTGGGACAGGGATTTGCCTGAAAACCTCTACAGCCCGACCTCAAGAGGATTGTGATGTTGCTTCTGAAATGCATATTGCTTTGCATGTGTAGAGCTAGAAATAAAATATATTTTTCTCTTATAAAAGCAAGTATGTGACTGGACAGTAATTTATTGTATGTACTGTTTGCACTTTGAATTATGAGTACTGTTCTCTGACTTGTAGCTACACCTCTCCCCTCCCAAGGAATCAGTGACTGCTTAACCACATCTACCACTAAGAGTCAAGTGCAGAAGGGGTACTTGGCCCCGTTGCTCAGAATCCATAGTAGGTAGGGCCCCGGGACATCAAGAATAAAGTACCTCAACCACCAAGGTTGGGCACAGTAGCCCCTGCATGCCCCATGGCCATTTGAAAGGGATTCTGATGACTGGCAGCAAGCAGTGCGGCACCTAATGTTTATGAGCCAAAGATACAGTAGGTCCTTGATAATTTCATTAGGACCAGTTTGAGATACTGGGTGAAAGGGAGGAGGATGTAGCTGACTCTGGGGAGGGAGCTATGGTAGGATCCCAGAAAAAGAGCACTGTGAATTCAGCCTCTAGGATCCCCTTAGCACAGATAAATCCCACACACGTGTCAAGTGTATCGCCTAATGTATTTTCCAGGATTTCACTAAGACACTCACTATCTTTAGATTTGAGAGTTACCCAGGTGTGTAAGCCTCTTCGAATTTCGAGAGTACCACTGTCACCAATTTCAGGAGTAAATCCCTTGTATCATACACTCACCGAATGTTCCCACAGGAGTGAACTGGATTAGCGTTGCTAAGTCCCAACTCCCCCACTAGACTAAAGTCCCCTATCGGTGTTTTAAACAATAAAGGCAACAAGAACCAATGGGGAAAGAGGAGTGGGAGACAAAGCACAGCTCCGGGTCCGGGGACCTTCTGGGACGTCTTTGGCCTGGAATACACTGGACTGCACTCCCTCGAGGGCAAGATTGTAGTGTTAGTGATGCGCCTATCTTTCCCGCTTACCTGTAGATTTATTAAAATGTTTCACATGGTGAGGACAGGAAAAACAGGAAACTCTGGAGCTGGACAACCTGTAGGCATATGTATGAATATTATATGGTTAACCGCTCTAACACTGCTATGATAATTCACACAAGAGAACATGAAACAATGTACATGCCACAAGGTATTCTAGAAGGTGACTTGTACCTATATACCACAATAGATTATAACAGACAGAAATAAACTTTAACTTCACTCTTAGGTCCTATGAAGCGCCATCCAAGCTGAACTGTTTTAAACGATATACGGCTCAGATAGATAGTGAGTTAACCTCACTCACCCATGATGTGAGTTATCCTCCATTAACATTGAACCACTTATTAATTCTTTGTATGGCAATATCAGTCTTGTCCCCCAGCTAGCAATGCAACGCTTGTCTGACCTTACCGGGTGAATGGTCTATACACGCAGCTAAGTAAACACTAGCTCATGTGTAGGAGGAGGCTGGCTTAGTCCATGGTACACACTCTCATGAGTGGTGCACCCTGCGCTAATCCAGGCAATCCTTATGGGGATTTTAGTGGTATTTGATAACCTTTGAAAGCTCTCAAAGTGGTAGCTGTGGAGAGCAGCCTTCAGGCTTATCTTGAAGGAGTGTAAAGCAGCTTGTTTTACCACATTTAATCGGCAGTGTAGCTTAGATGACAAAGAACCCCACAGTGGTTTATAAAAATAAGTTTATTTATTACACAACACAATCAGTAACACATTGGTATATATCCTACCCAGAGATATCAACAATCCACCCAAGAATACTTCAAAATACCAGGTGATTAGCACAAATATACAATGGTCTCCAGGGGGAGACCAAACCATATACAAAGAAAGTGTTATGCGAACTGCAAAGGAGAACATGACTTGGCCCAGAAAACTCAGAGGAGCTGGAGAAACAAGCAACCACCCATGGTAAGTACCCAGGAACCCCACGGAGGCTGTGTGCAGAGTGGTAACACAGCTGCGTGCTCAATGGAAGTCAATAGAGAAGTTGCGTTTGCAGTTTTAAAGAAGAAGGACCCTTCCCAGAGGACCCGGAAGAAACCCTTTGGAGGATGGATGGTTGGAGAGCCAACCCACCCACCCATGGATGCCCCAGGTACCAGGTTGCCTGCACCAGGAAAGCTGGGTGCATAGAGGTGAAGTGACTTCTGAACCTGCCGTAGACGACAATGGAAGACTTAGAAGAAGATGCCTCTGGAGAAGCCTGTGAAGTAGGCCGGTGGAATCCAAGGGTGGATTCTTGAAAAGTAAAACATGCAAGCAGAGGGGACAGAGTCTTTGCCACTCGGAGGTGACCAGGAGGCACGGAAGCACAATGCCCACAGTTGTCAGGAAGTTCAGAAGTGAAGACGTTGACATTGTTGCTGCAGCTGTGAGGACCAGGTGTTGCTGAAGAAGACCAGGAGCTGTGCTCACGCTGTTCCACATTAGATGTCAGTGACTAGGTGGTCAGTGTTCGACGGGAGCATCAACAAGCCTTGGTAGCCGCAAATGGTGTGGAAAACGAAAAGATGCAAACGTTGGGACCAGCAACGTCCAAGGGACTCACCAACTGCAGGAGAGTCAGAGTAGGAACTGAGCAAGCAGGGGAGCCCACTAAAGCAAAGGAAAACCCTTGAGAGGGCCCACAGGCCGGAAGCACAGGAGTCGCAAAGGACCTCAGCAAGCTCACCAAAGATGGAGGCCCGTGGTGCGGAGGATGCTGATCTTCGAGACCTGAGGTGCTGGAGGTTGGAGTTCTTGTAGCCTGAAGATCTGTGGAGTGCAAAGCCAACAAGCCTTGGCAATGGCAAGTCGACGCAGTGCACAGGGATTTGGTCCCAGCGACTCCAACTAGGGATACTGACCTCAAAATTGCTGAGAAGACAGTCAGGCCTCAAGGGAGCTGCAAAACTACCACCTGTGTTACTGGGCCTCGAAAAGTCCGTAGGACGACAGAAGCAACAGACCGGTCAGCTTTGTTGCACTGCCTGCAGATGCAGGGGAGTGACTCATTCACTCCAAGGGAGATTACTTCAGATGTCCTTGATGCCCACAGGCCTTCTGGAGAACCTGGATGAAGCACAGACACAGATGATGCAGAAGACTTGAAGAACAGCAAGACCAGGAAAAGCAAAATTCTTCCTTGATGCAGTCCCGGTTCTAGTCGAAGTCCAAGAGTCCAGACGGTCGAAGAGTGTCTTGCTTTCAGAGGGTTGGAACGACTCGGGGGTCCCTCCCAGATGAGGGGATGGACAGAGCGGAGGATACTCCCCTGTACTTTGTCCAGTTTTGCGCCAGAGAGGGAACCCTTGGTTCCAGAACTGGCTCAGACCAGAGTATGTAAGGAGGGCACCAAGTGTGCCCTTCAATGCAGTCTGGTGGTGCTGCAAATCAACCCCAGCCCAATACACTAAGTCCTGTCTGGGAGGTAGTCACACCACCCTGTGACAGGAAACCGATTGTTCTACCTTCCACTGCTCAGCTCAGCAGCAGGAGGGCTGAATGGTGTCTGTGGTCAGCAGCAGCACTAGCTTGCTGGCAGACCCTGAAAGGCTGTTACCGGGAGTACAGGGATGGTCCCCTAAGGAGCCCCCCAGTACATGGGCCCATGCGTCCAGGATCAGAATCAGTGTTGGGGTAGGATTCCAACATGTTTGATACCAAAGATGATCAGTTTCGGTGCAGCCATAAAATAGTTAAACATCACGTAATGACTGATGTCCTCTATGGGCCAGATGTATGATACGACTCACAATTTGCGACTTGCAAAATATAATTTACAACAGTGTCTCATACACTGTTAGCAATACCTATTGGGGTCACAAATTGCATGCCTCATTAATTTTCATGAGGCTGGTGCTATTTGCAACACTATTAGGAATGGCCAGCACTGACAGAGATGGTGGCCTGCTGGGGTCAGCAGATCACCATGTCTGTGACTGCTTTTTTAATAAAGCAGTTTTATGTGTTTTTTATGCAGCCTATTTTCCTTTAAGGAAAACGGAATGCATTTAAAAAAGAAAAACAAAACGTTTCTGGTCAGTTTTTAAGAGCAGGCCCACTGCCTGCTCTTAAAAAATGTTTTCGCACACACTCACAAAAGGGAAGGGCTCCCCTGGGAACCCCTTCCCACTTGAAGTAGGTGGTAAACTGCGACTGTTTTGCGACCGCAACTGCGGTTGCAAAACAATGGTACATTCTATTGTGATTCGCTATTAGGAAGAGACGCCCCTTCCTAATGGCGAGAGTCGCAAGCGCTATTTTGCTAGTCACCGACTCGCAAAATAGCATTTGTACATGCCAGGACCCTTTTTTTGCGGTCGCAAACGGCCCGATTTCCTGTTTGCAAAAACGGTCGTACATGTGGCCAAATATATCTTAAAATTGCTGACCGCGCTTACATCCCGGACACGCCCATACCGCCGCGTATTTACTACAACCGGGTCCAGGCGATCTCACTATACTGCTGGATACCGAGTCGGCAAGGCTGCAACACAGAGCAGATTCATGAGATGACAGAGATCGGACGACCTGCCATTCTCCCATAGAAACGTGCACGCAAAGCCGTTCTTCCACTAGAGAGCTCGATCAAGCCCACCCTCTACTTCGCCCAGCATAAAGCATTTAGCTGGAAGTCAAAATAGGTGCTCTACCCCAGTCCTGATGAAGCCCTAACCTAAGGCTGGACTCACCTAGTTCTAGTTATAAGGGTCAAAACGTCGACAAATATCCATGAAACTACAAGCTAGGACAATTGTGTTAAACTAACAGTGTCCTTTTCAAGCTAGGTACAAAATGTGGAACAACTGTCTTATTGATTAGGCCGGATTGTTACTACAATTTTAATGTGATGTATCTATGTCACACCACCTTATCCGTGTCCACTACCCCCACCAACCCATAATGATCACAAACACTCCTTTCCCTTCTCCTTCACCCTGAGCACCACAAAAATGTATAAATATTTGTATAAATAAGAAATACCAGTTGATTTGTACTGTTGTGATTTACAACAACAGCGAAATAAATCGATGATTCATCTTTTTTGTAAACTTGTGTTATTGTGGATGTGAATGACTCTGTATATCCAAATTTGTTGCACACTACCTGACCAATATTTACTGTACTGTACAAAGCCTGGAGAATCGACTCGGGGGTTTGTAGGGGTGTCCTGCTCATGCAGGGGCACCCTCACACTTGTAACTAAGCACCCTGCCATCAGGGCTGAAGGGCCTACCATAGGGGTGACATAGGTTTTAAGTGCAGTGACCTCAGATATAAGGAGAGAGAGGTGCAAGAACCAAATCACACAGGTTGCAATGGCAGGCCGTAGTCACAGTTTAAGTGGACTCCCATGGGTGGCACAATACATGCTGCAGCCGATGGGAGACCCTAACTGTACCAGAGGAGCCTGCTCCTATTCTATCCAATACTGCAGCAACCCCGTATGCCAGGAGGGTCTGACGATACCAATGATGCCAAAGGATTCGGACTGATGCCCAAAGGAGAGACTGAGGCTATGTTTGGTGGGTTGGACCCGCGCTGCGAGGGAAGTGTCCGTGACAGACCACTGAGGACTGCTGAGGATGCCATGGACCACCTTGCGCCCTCACTTGGCTCTGGTCGGGAACTGAAGAAAGGATTTCCCCAACCTCCCCCCACTGGGTAAAGCCAACTTACTGTGTCTTTGGAAGCTGCTCCAACAACTGAGAACTCCTGCAGTGTTGCTCAGAAGCGAGAGAGAGACGGTCCCACTGGGTGCTGGTGCATGGGCCGCAGCCAGCCCAACTTCTCCGATTACAGCAAGACTCGTGGGTGCTAGCGTAGAGGGCACCTGCTGCACCGCTGAACTCTTCTGTGCTGCGAGAGCAGGGAAGGCGTAGACTCGGCCTGTTGGGCCCCTGGGTACTCGCTGATAATGATGCTGCGGCACCATAGACACTTTCGACTAAATCCTGAAGGGGAATTCTTGAGTACAGCCTAATATTGAGAATTCCGTGCATGTGGCCACCAGTGAATGGGGAATAACCCCTAAAACGTTACACGAAGGAAGGTGGGACTGGGATTTCCCTGACAACTACTAGAGTCCTGAACTGAAGGGGATTGTATTGTTGCTTTTGGATGTCGTATTCCTTGGTATGTGTAGAGTTAGAAATAAAAATACTTTTTTCTCTTATAAAAGCAAGCATTAGATAGGACAGGGATTTATTGTTCATACTATTTGCAGTTTGAGTTATGAGTAGTATTCACTGACCTGTATCTACATTTCTCCCCCACGGGAGCCCTGAGTGCTGGATCACAGCTACCAATGAGATTCATGTGCAAAAGGGGTGCTTGGCCCGGTTGCTCCGGATCCACGGTAGGTGGAGCCTCGGGACATCAAGAGAAAAAGGCTTCATCCACCAAGGTTGGGCACAGTAGCCCCTGCGTGCCCCATGGCCCTCTGAAGGGGTTCTGACAGCACCAAACGTAACATAACACAACATAACATTACATAAACGTACTCTACATAGCTTGATGCAACATAACATATAGCACAGCATAGCATAGTATGCCATAATAGACATGAACAACATATTATAAGAACATTACATAACATAATTCAAAACAACATAACACAAAAAGGCATTAAATATGATAACATAACGTAGCATAACCTAACGGAATAACATAACACAACAACGTAGCATAAACGAATTTACTGATAGGCAATTAATGCCTGCCAGCTCGGAATAGAGTGGTTAATGGACCTTTTGTTAACCCGGGTATTGTTCACCCCTTGAAGATTTTGGGTGCCAAAGCTGTGTGTGACCGCGAGGCTCCAAGTCGTGCCTGGAGTCGAGTTCACCTGAGCTCACACTGTTCCGCCCGGTTACAACAAACTAGACTCGGTTTGATCCTCTTCTCTCGCCGTCCCCGCTGCTTTGGCAACGTGACCAGGGCGATTATGCGTGGTTCACGTTTAAGTCAGCAGGGCTTAGCATCAGTGCCTGCCATTAATGAGCCTGCCAACAGCGTGGTGTTGTTACTTTCAGAATGTATCGACCAGGCCCTGCAGCAATCGCATAGCTGGGATTTTTGTCCTATTTAAGCACTTGATTCTTAAACGAAAACACGTTCCCGCCAAGTGAAAGTGGAAGGGGGCCTAGTTATTAGACCAGAGCACCACTAGGGCTTGTGTGATAGAGCACATCTAAAAAACACACAGCACCCTCTTCCAACAAAGCTAAAAGGCTCTGACTAAGCTTGCTTATTACAAAAGACACCCCTGGGAAGGAAGTCTCTCTCGCCGGAAGGTTGCCTTTTTAGTTGGAAGGAGGTACGTCTCTTTTCATGGACTAGTTCGAATGTTATTACTGGGTGCATAAGACTTCTCAGAAAAGAGTTAGCTCCATTAAAAATAAACGTTCTGGCTCGAAATCAGCACAGGACGGTGCAATGTCACTCAGTGGGATTGTCTCCCAATAATTAACAAGCACTGGCAAAGCCAACAGGTCTGCCTTTTGGACCCAGTGCCTCTATGCCAATTGCCTTTAGAGATGCTGTACCGCATGGCTACAGAATACATTTTTTTTCTATTGTTTGAACGAAGACATCGGTGTCATTTTGTAAATGGGCGTACCTACAGAATGACTCAGGAACTTTTTTTTAGTTACTGAACCGAGTTGGATAGGTGGCTGAAACGAAAACGAAAACACCGGGGAAGGGTGTAGAAGTGAAATGAGGGATGAAGGCAGGCGGGGAAGAAAAACATGGGGGCCTCATTTATGAGGCCCCTTCCTTGCGCAACCAGAACGTCACTTTTTGTGAAGTTCTGTGGGGGCAGGAGCCTGCTTTAAGCCAATTTTTTGGGCTCAAAACTGCCTCATAAATATGGTTCCCTTTAATGCAGTTTTCTGCGCTAAAGGGACGTTCCATGGGTATTGCTGGGGACGTTCCAGCAACATCCATGGCTTTTTGACATTGCCCCAGATATACGAGAAATTATAAATCTAAGGCAGCGCCAAAAATGTACGCCTCCCCTGGCGAGGCGTAAGGGAGACACAACAACAAGAAATATCTTTATTTCTCCTCGTTTTTCACGCATCTGCAGCACACATAGAAAGAGGAAAAAGCCTCTTGTGATTGTTTTTGTACAGGAAGGTTTCCCTTTCTGCACAAAAATAATCGTCCCTACAACGCAGGCATCCTTGCACCATAGTGATAGATACGGCGCATTTCTGCCCTTTTCTTTTACCGTATGGGTAGCGCAGCAGTGTGGCCTGCGGCGCTGCCCTACTGTAAAACCTCATAAATGTGGCCCTCGATGAGGAGGAGGTGCAAAAAAGGGGTAGGGACACAACACAGGAGGGACAGATACATACATGGTGAGACCCAGCAACACAGGGGACATAAACAACATGCGAGGGGGAGAGAAGCACACAGCAACACAGAGCAACACAGAGAGTATTCGATGACACAGAGAAATATGGAGATGGGGAAGCACACAAGGGAGACAGCTTGAAAACACACACTCTCGTAGAGTGCTACTAAAAAGAAAAAAGTTTTGCCAAAAAATACAAGCAATGTAATGACACAGTAATGCCTTCAAGCTCCAGGGGAGGGACATACCCATGATGGGGAAGTGATGATAACACAAGCAATCAAAATAACAAGCAAGCAAATAACAGTGACAATGAGGCCACCCAATGGTAAACAATAGGAGGGCTTTAAGCCAACTGTTAGCTAGGTACATTTCCTGCAACAGACAGTGCCTGCAGTGTCTTAGGCAATGCTTATAAAGCAGACTCACTGGATGCACTCTTAGACTCAGGAAGCCAGCTCCACACATTAGTGAATGCAATCTCACCACAACGTACCTTACTTACTGGCGGTTTATCTCTCTCACTGGAAGTGTGTCTCACCAGGAGATAAGTGTGCCTCATCGAGTAGATAACAAAAGCTTAGGCACAGGGTCACACCGGACAACCGCAATCTCACAATTGCAATCAACCCCACTGGAAGTGTGCCTCATTTTTTTGTGTCAATCTCTTTATTGGGTTTTGTAATACAGTAGGTACATACATTAGTAATAGGAGACACATAGGGTGGCATATCATAGTTTAAACATTCAATAGCATAACAGAGCGAACGCAAGGACAGAAAAGGCACTGCGGCATGCATAGCCCCATCTTTATAACCATAAAAAGCAATATTACATGATAAAGCATACTTTCAGGGAGGGCATTGGTCTGGGGGATAGATCAGCGCATGTACCAGGATTTCCCACAGTCTGAGATCATCTTGAAGCTTATCATCAGAAGCTTGATATCTTTGTTCACAATATCAAGGAACGGACGCAACGTGCCCTCCCCGTACAGGTCCTCTAAAGTAGTTGTACCAACCCCCACCCAGTTAGTGAGAACCGTACTCTGTACGCAACACATGGTTGGCATACCTAATAAGGGCATAGCGGGTACTTACGAAATAATGTGTTGTGTGAGACAAAGCGCCCTGCCGAAACATTTCCGCACCATCGAGACTAATAGGGGGAGTGGTTCATTCGATTTGTTACAAGGGTGGAATATGGAAATAATTTTGGCCCTGGAATATGGGGAGTCACGCTCTGCTGAGTCGACAGATGCAGTTCTTCCACCCACTTTGACACCCACAGGATTTGGGATGCTAAGAAGTAATGTTCTAGATTGGGTAGAGCCAGCGCCCCTCTTATACGAGGTAAGTACAACTTCACTAGTGCCACCCTTCACCGCAAATTGTTCCAGATGAAATCCCAGACAATCCTCTCCAGAGAGCGGAAGATAGACACAGGTAGGTAGAGCTGTAGGATAGCAAAATAATAAAGGAGACGTGGCAACATGACCACCTTGATTAGTTCCACCCTACCTATGACCGAAAGTTTGAGCGTCTTCCAAAACTTGATCTGAGACTTGAGCGCTGTAACCGCCCTTGTGATGTTACCGTCCATAAGATCTTTTTTAAGTTGAAAAAGGGGACTGTCCATAAAATCTTGATAGTTGTGGTAAATGCGGATCCCCAGATATCTGAACGCCACTGGCTGCCAGTGCACTACCATCCCATCCACCTCCCAACCTGGATCCTCCGTACCAGGATTAAAGGGGTATAGGCAAGATTTACCCCAGTGCACCCCCAGCCCGACAGAGATGCAAAAGGCTTCAATGTAATAGGGATGACCTGTAAGATCGCCAGATTATCCTTAACATACAACAGGATGTCATCCGCATAAAGCGAAATCGCATGTATGCCATCTCCAAGACGTATCCCCCAGTCCGATGCCGAAGTTGGTAATGCCATCACTAATGGTTCAATCACCAGGGCGAAGATCACAGGAGAGAGAGGACACCCTTGGCAGGTCCCCTTTTCTTTCACCATAGTGTCGGAGAAGAGAGACCCCAACCGCATCCGAACCGTAGGTGCGCCATACAGTAAACCGATGAGGCTTAAAATATAAGGCCCTAAATCCGTATCGATGGAGCACCCCGAGCATGAAGGGCCATTCCACCGTGTCGAAAGCCTTCTCCAAGTCCAGTGCAATACAACCGGCTGTCGGCCAGTCCTGTGTAGCACAGCGCTTCACCCTGAACAGCCGCCGTATATTAAGAATCGTGTTAAGGAATGGTACAAACCAGTTTTGATCTTGGTGAACCATATGTGGGATCAGCGACGCCAGTCTATTTGCCAGGCTACCCGCTAAAATCTTATAATCCCCATTCAGAAGCGCCAAGGAACGGTAAGCCCCCACAGAGGTGGGGTCCCTACCTGGTTTGGGAAGCGTGATCAATGTAGCCTCTGTCATTGAGGCAGGGAAAGCAAGGGTCTCGGTTGCCTCCGTGTATACTTTAAGCAGTCAGCGTATGTCTCATAAAATTTGTGGGGGAACCCGCCAGGAGCCTTCCCAGATGGTAAAGCCCTCATCGTACCCCGAACCTCATCGAGCGTGAGCGGGGCATTTAGTTCCATCCGCTGCTCCCGTGACAGGCCCGAGAACGGAAGCCCTTCTAAGAACTGCTGTATCGCCCATTTCTGGGCCGGTTGACCCACCTTATAGAGCCGTGTGAAATGTACGGATAGCTCCGTATGGATTTCTAGCTGTGTGTACCGAAGTTCTCCATCCGAAGAGCGAAGAGCCGTGATTGGCCCACTCTTTTAAACATATTTTTAATGATTTTCTTTTAAACATAACTGTTCACTTTCACATTTACTTATGCCAGCCTTTCAGTTTCATTTCTCCCTGCCCTAGTAGGCTCTAGGACCCATCACAGTCCTACCTATCTTAAGAGAAGGTCCATCTTGAGCAGCAAACACCCATTCATTAATTATTTTTAACTGTGTTACCCAGTAATATGCTTGCATACTCGTGAGGATAATGTCCCCATCACATGTACTTCTAGCCAGTTTCTGTGTCGATATTCAATTTTCAAGCATTCTCCCTGCCTTAGAAATAGTCTCACTTTGTGGAAAATGTATCCGGTACTGTAAAAGGTGCATTTTGAAGCACATATAGATACCAGGGCAATGTAATCATTTTAAATAAGGCTGTGCACCCCAAAAGAGAGAGTGGTAGCTTTCTGCCGAGTTTCACATCCTCCCTGAACCTGTGAAGATAGGAATATAACTTACAGTTAAAGAATTTGTGTTATATAGATACCCAAGTATTTAAAGCATTGCAGATTCATCTTTATTGGACATTGAGGTAGTCGGATTGGGGCTTCAAGAGTTATTGGTTATTTCACTGATTTGCCAAGTTTAAGCAGAGGCCTGAGTATTCCGAAAGATTTCAAATATTTGTGATAGCCTATGGCCTTCTCCGGCTGTGCTACGTAGAGAAGGATGTCATCAGCATGCGACGATATCCTCTCGTCCCACATCTTATCCCACTTCAGCACCTTCACTAATGGATTTCCCTAATTCAAGCAAGCAGGGGAATGTCACTGAGGGAAAGGAGGGAGCCTTGCTTGTTACCCCTCTCCAGTAAGATGGGATCTGAGACTGTGCCATTCAACTTGACGAACTATGGGCACCCTGTACAGCAATCTAATACAGGCCATATAATAAGGGCAGGGCTACTGGAATTATGCGATTGTGCGGCCACAGCGATTTTGACATAGTTATAGATTTGCCGAATTGAACACATAATCTGTAGATTTTAACAAATAAATAGTTTCTAGCTCAAATGGTTCAAAAGTCATTAAGAATGGAGTGACACATATTGCCACTCAGTGAACGGCCCTTTGCAAAGCTGGACTTGTCACCTTTTTGTTCCTTATTGCTATATTTGTGTACTACAATGGTACTAATAAGGTGTAACCAATGCCCCGACAGCGTTATCAAGTTTAAAAATGATGAAATAATGAATACTATTACAAAATATGCTGCATTATACCACATAATTTGCATTTTCTTGATGCATAATTCGCTCAACCCTGATGCATAATTTGGCCCTATCCTGCCGTATAAATCCAGTGGCCCCGAATAAGGCCCAAACCCCTTCTGTGTTAGGACCTCAAACAAGAAGTGACATTCAAGCTAATCAAATGCTTTTGACGCATTAAATGACTGGCTCAAAGATCCTTTCGATATATATCATGCAGCCAAATGATTGCTTCTTATTCATTCTAGTACTTTTGCAGGGCATAAAGCGTGATGGATCTGAATGTACTAATGTCATAATTACTTGCCCCAGGCACGTGGCTAGCACTTTTGCTGGTATTTTTGTCTCTGCGTCCAGTAGAGATATAGGTCTAAGATATGCAGTCATTTGGGGGTTTCCTTGGCTTATAAATGACCCTTATAGTCGCCAGCCTCCGGTTATACATTAAACTGCTGTCTTCCCACCCTGCTGTGTTCGATTAGCCTACTGGCCAATCTTTTTTAAAGATCTACGGATAGGCCATTAGGGCTTGGAGCCTTGTCAGAATTAAAGTATTTAAGGCTTCTGCTATTCTCACAGGTATAATTGCTGCCTCTAACTTTTTGCTGTCCTTTCTTGTTAATTTGGCCAATGTTTCATCTGATAAGATTTTCTGTAGTTCAGCCAAGCCCTGTCTCAAAGTGGTATAAACCACCCATAATAGTTGGCAAAATTCTGTACTCGTCCCTTTTTGATCCCCTTAGTTATTTTCTCTCTCCTACCCATCTATTACTTTCCTTCCCTTCAACTTGCCAGGCCAACAGTTTGCCTGCCTTGTTGCCCACCTCATATAATTTCTAACCCTGGGCGTAGTTCGCGAAGTAGCACTTCGCGAAGCTACGCAAAGTGCAGTTCGCACTACGCGAGCTACGCGTAGCACTTCACGAACTGCGTAGTACCTTGTTCGCACTGTGCCAGATGTCGTTTTCAATGATTGCACAGTGCGGACAAGCAACCGGCACTGTACAATCATTGAAAAAGGCATCTTGCACAGTGCGAGCTGTAGTTTTCTGCTGCTCGAGTAGATTTTTACTCGAGCGGCAGCTTTCTCAACGCGAACTGGTAGTTTCTCATCGCGAGCGGTCGCGAGCATACGCGACCACTCGCAATGAGAAACCTGACCTCCTCGCGTTGGGAATCTCGCCGGGAGGTTTATTTTCCATGCTCGCGATTGCCAACTTGATGTTGCTGATCGCGAACAAGGAAAAAGTCTCGCCGGGATGTCATTTTGCTTGCTCGCGGACGCCAACTTGACGTTGAGGACCGCGAGCAAGCAAAAAATGACCGCAGCACTACGCAACACTACGCTACGCGTGTTCGCACTGTGCTACGTGCAATTCGCGTAGTGCGAAGTAGCACGAACTTCGCAAACTACGCGAGCGTAGCGTAGTGCTTTGCCCAGGCTTAATAATTTCCTTTGCTTTGCATGGCCAGGTAGTGATCTTGTACATCACTTCACATTAACGCTTAAAATTCATGTCTTAAGATTAAGAAGATGACCTGTATCCTCATCATTTGTTTGTTAAAAGTCATCTTCCAAGGGAAAGATCTCTATTTCTATACAATTTTCTTTTCCAATTTGTTTTCTTAAGTGTTCCAATTAATGAAACCATCTGGCCTCTAATACCTTTCTTGTAGGGTAGCTGATCACTTTACTATATCTTTATTTTTCTTGAAATAGTCTTCCATTGCCTTAATCAGTGTACACATCAACTGTATCTTGCAGTATCCTTATATCCATCCTCCTTCCCCTGTGGCTGGAGGTCAAGTGATGGTTCAGCTCAGTCTATACTGGGAAGTAGCCCAATATTCCTCTGACTAGAAACTTCACCTTATATAACTTAATTAGAAACAAGACTGCAACATGATGCGGAATGCATACGTCAACATCAAAGACGCTTAAGAATTTTCTTGTTATTTACAGCAAAGACAATATAGACAAGATGGGGCTGGCTCTGGCCACACAAGTATATACTCATAGGCTCTCATAAAAATTAACACCAGGTGCGGGGTGTTAGGTTTGAAAATCCCATCCATGCAATGCACTCATTTCATGCTATATTAGGTTAGCAATGTGTGGCTAAATAGACGCCATTTGCATTCACGTTATGCAACCCACTGAGTTATCCCCATAACATGCAGGCTTCAGTTAGCAAGTGTGACCCAATTTTGTATTTTGTAATCCATATTAGACTGCTTAGGCTGTACACGTATTAGGCCTCATTATTTAGTATTGCTTGTCTCAGCAGAACACTGTACTTAGTTATTATTTTCTCTTCTGTCCAAAGCTGCAAACAGACTCACTAATGAATAGGCTATTCTTCCCTCGCATACCTATACGTATGTGTAGTTCTGCTCCCACGTTAGGAGACGCTGAGACTCGGCGCTGTGACCTTGAATTGTAGATAGCATGTACCCATCTGGCAGGTGGTAGCTCATCCCCCTGTGCCTCCTTTGTTCATGTTTGGCCCTGTTAACTTTCAATAGGGGGCGTGGTTGACAGCTCTCAGGAAGTTTTATTACGTGTTACAGATTGTTGGGGGACCAGTCTCTCGGGAGACATCTTAGGGTGCAGGTCAGATTGGACTCCTCTGCAGAGTATTGCTAATAAAAAGTACGTTTGTATTCTCCATTGTGTGACCGACTCTTCATTTTTGCGAAAGCATAGCAGGTGGTTGTAAGAACCCAGAGTGGCCCGAGAGTGACCCTTCTTTGAGTTGTCGCCCAAACAGGCACCCTGGAAGGTGATCCGACTCACCCGTAATCGGGTTGTAGGGTCGGGTTGCGTTTGGTCAGTTGGGCAGATCGGGGATCCCCACACGAACGAGCCTGGTTCTCGCAGCTGCCCGCCCAGCTGATCAGAAGTCTCCTCCTTCACTAGACAAAGTGGATGGCCAAACAAAAGTTCAAAAGGGCTGTAGCCAACCCCCTTCTGTGGCACCTCTCTGTATGCAAAGAGAAGGCAGGGCAGAAGAACATCCCATTTTCGCCTAAGCTTTTCTGGTAGTCCTTTAATCATACACTTTAAGGTCTTGTTGAACCTTTCAACAAGACCATTGCATTGAGGATGGTAAGGGGTGGTGAACTTGTAGTTAACACCACACTCCTTCCACATTGCCTTCAGGTAACTACTCATAAAGTTTGTACCTCTGTCAGACAATACCTCCTTAGGAAACCCCACCCTGGAGAAGACTCCAAGGAGGGCCCTTGCCACCACAGGAGCTGTGATGGTCCTAAGGGGAATAGCTTCTGGGTATCTAGTGTCATGATCCACTACCACTAGAATGAACCTGTGCCCAGATGCTGTTGGTGGGTCCAGGGGACCAACAATGTCAATCCCCACCCGCTCAAAGGGCACCCCCACCACAGGCAATGGTATCAGGGGGGCCTTTGTTGATTTACCTGCCTTGACACTTGCCTGGCAGGTAATGCAAGAGCTGCAAAAGCTCTTACAGTCTTCACTCATGTGGGGCCAATGAAAGTGAGGGACAATTCTGTCCCAAGTCTTATTTTGGCCCAGGTGTCCTGCTAAGGGAATATCATGGGCCAGTGTGAGCAGGAAGCCCCTAAACTTTTGAGGTATGACCAACCTCCTGGCTGCACCAGGCTTGGGGTCTCGACCCTCAGAGTAAAGGAGCCCTTCATCCCAATAAATCTTATGGGTCCCACTGGCATCCCCTGCAGCCTCAGCAGCAGCTTGCTGTCTGAGGGGTTCAAGAGTGGGGCAGCTCTGCTGCTCCAGGCTCAAGTCTGCCCTAGAAGGTCCCCCTGCCCCCAAGAACTCAACCTGATCAGGTTCCAGTTCCTCTGGGGCAGTTCCTTCTTCAGGAGCTAGATCCTCTTCTGCTAAAAGAGTCTCTACCCCTGCTACTCCTCCTCTTGGAAGGTCTTTGGTCCATTTTTCCAGGATCCAAGGCCTGTTCAGTTCCTGTCAGCTTGGCTTTTGACCTTGTCAGGGCAAATACTTCTGCGGGTATACCCAACATTGCTGCATGGGTACTTAGCTCCACCTCAGCCCATGCTGAGGTCTTAAAATCATTCCCTAGTAAACATTCAACAGGTAGGTCTGCACTCACCACAACTTTCTTGAGGCCAGTTACCCCTCCCCAGGAGAAGTTCACAACAGCTAGAGCATGGTCTGTACTAACGTTGCTAGCATTGGTCACTTGGTATATCTCTCCAAGTATGATCTGGCTAGGGTCTACAAGGTCCTTAGTCACCATAGTAACACTAGCTCCTGTATCCCTGTAAGCTAGTGACTCCCTTCCATTTATGTTTGGCTGTTGTCTGTATTTGCCCAGACCACTGGGGCTCACAAACAGGGACAAGTCCCCATCACAAACTAGAACAGCCTGAGTAGGAGTTCTGACTAGGCCAGAGTCCTCTCCAGATCCCAGGGTCAACCCTACTATGCCCTTGTTCTGTGCACCAACACCTATAACTGTACTAGGGGGAACAGGAGCCTTAGGGGCAGGTGTGGTGCTTTTGGAGTCTTTGGCCTTATTACAGTCTGAAGTCCAATGGGTAGTCTGTTTACAGTACTTACACCATGGCTTCCTTGGTTGTTTGGGTTTGTTATTTTTGGTATTTTCAGATGCTGCTTTTTGGGGGCCTGTTGAAGACTGCTGGTCTTTTCCCTTTTCCCCACCCTTGTCAGAGTTCTTGGCATCTTCCTTTTTAGTTGCACCTCCCAAGGGCTGGACCTTTTGCTTAATCCTGGTTCTGACCCATTTGTCTGCCTTCTTTCCCAATTCTTGGGGAGAGGTCAGATCAGAGTCAACCAGGTGCTGATGTAAGAGCTGATTCTGACAATTATTAAGGATCTGCTCCCTCATTATGAGATTGTATAATCCTGTATAATCATTTACTTTGCTGCCAGTTAACCAACCTTCCAGTGCCTTGGTTGCACAATCCACAAAGTCTACCCAATCTTGATTCTGTGCTTTCCGGGTGTCTCTGAACTTAAGTCTGTATTGATCAGTGGTTAAGCCAAAACCATCTATTAAAGCAGCTTTCAAGATATAGTAATCATCAGCATCCTCTTCTCTTACAGAGAGGAGCTTGTCTCTACCTTTATCTGAAAAGTAGAGCCACAGGATTGCTGCCCACTGCTCTACTGGGACCCTCTGTACTCTACAGGCCCACTCAAGAGCAGATATCCATTTGTGGATGTCATCCCCATTCTGATAGGGGGGCACAATCTTGTGGAGGTTCCTATTGTCAGGGACTTTCTCTCTAACTCTAGGGGTTTCCTTACTGCCACCAGGGGTCTCTATACCCCACTTTATTGAAGCTTTCTGAAGCTCCAGGGCTTCCCTGTCCCATGCTAACTGTTCTCTTTTAAGCCGAAGCTTAGCCTGCTCAAATTTGATCAGTCTGCATTTCCTCTCATGGGAGGATTCTCTTCTCTGAGAAGAGGCAGAGGACCCTTTGGATCTCCCAGAATGGTTGGATCCTCCTGAGGGGGATCTGTTCCTTCTTGGACCCACCACTCTCCCTTTAGGGATGGAGGGAGTGCCTCTTGGGCCATCACCTCCATGCTGTGAGTGGTTTGTTTCTTCCAGGTCAGGACTTTCATCCTCTTCCTGGTCCTCATCAGAGTCCCCCGCTGGAGGGTCCTCTTCTGATGGATGCCCACCCCGCCTGTCAACCCCACTAGACCCTATGCTTTCCATAAAGTCTGCTATGAGCAGGATTTCCCTAAGGCGTTGGGTGTTGGCACCCTTGTTTGTCTTCAGTTTTCTGAGGGTGCACATCTCCCTGAGCTCAGCAAAGGAGAGATGATCATACTTATCAACTGGGACCCTTTGGGGTCCTTCCATAGCCTTAGTGGCACCTGCACCTGAAGACATGTTTAGTGTAGTGATAGTGGTGTATCTACCTACACTAAGTGTGGCCTACTGAACCCTCTCTTGAGTTGTAGTCAAGGTGTGCTAAACCCTCTACACACAACTCTAAGTTCAGTAGAACTTATTGTATTCTAGCTTGAATTTATATGTACCTTTGGTACCAAGTGGCTTTCACTTTAGAAATTCAATTTGTTATCTGGTAAAACAATGGCAAGCTTGAATCCAACCGCTGCACACCAATGTGAGAAGTTGGCCTGGCATATGCTGTTCCTAGTTATAGGGACACCTTGCACCAGTCCAATTCGACTCTTATTGATGATAGGTTTAAGACAACCTTCAAAGAAAGCTATCCTAGTGGTAGCTGTGGAGAGCAGCCTTCAGGCTAAGTCTTGAAGGAGTGTTAAGCTTATTGTTTTACCATAATAACCTCTTGAATAACCAAATGAAAGAGTAGCCCACACAGGTATATATATAAAATATATGTATTTATTCTAGACAGAATCCCACAGTCACTTTATGTGGCTAGTGGCAAAGTTACAATTCAAACAAGCATTTATAAACACAATAAATAGCACAGAAATCAATGGGCCCCAGGGGGGGGACCAAACCATATACTAAAATAGTGGTATAAGAACCACGACAATTCTACAGGCAATGCCTAGGGCATTCAGGATCGCTTGCCCCTTCAGAATCCACCCACAGTTAAGAGGGAGGGGACCCACGGGAGACGCGTGCAGTGCAAAGAGCTGCTATCGGGATCGCAATGTTAGCCTATGGAGAATGTCGCGGTTGAATATTTAAAGTTTAAAGACACTTCTAGCAGTAGTACAAAGTTAAGGCTTGAGACTTAAGGCTTTGGAGAGCCCACCACCACGGGAGTACCGAAGTACCACTGTTACCTGCCCCAGGGAAGCCGGGTGCATAGGTCGATTCAGGTGTCGGGTCGCGGGCTGATTTTCTATGGAAAAGTAGTCCAAACTGCTGCTAGCTGAAAGCGTCGTTGAAGTCGTGAAGATTGAAGATGTAGAAAAGGAAAAGATGAACCTGAAAGCAGAGGGGCCAGAGTCTGGGTCACAGCACAGTGACCAGGGGGCTCACAGCAAGGAGCCTGTCGATGTCGGGTGCTTCAGGTGAGGTAGGTGCAGCTGGGCTCTGCAGTCACGGGCTCCGGGAGGCTTCAAGGAAGGCCAGCTTCTGGAGGGAGACTGTCCCACGTCAGATGAGGGTCGCTGCAGTGTTAGTGTCCCGATTGGATCCACTAAGCCTTGGCAACCGCAACCCACGCAAGACGGACAAAGCAGCTGCTGGTGCAGACCCACGAGGTCCGAGGGTGCTCTCCTTTGCAGGGAGCGCATAGCAGGCCTGGAGCAACCAGGGGAACTCTTGGAAAGGTAGATTGTCCTCCGTCAGTGCCCACAAGTCGAGAGACAAGGGACCGCGGAAGGCAGCAAAATGGAGTGCGTAAAAGGGCTCCCACGGGCCACCGGAGCGGACTAGGGAGCTGAGCTTTGGCACAGATGCTGCTTGAAGGTTGGCTCAAAAATGGGCTAAAGCACAACTTCCCCACTGTTCGGGGTCGTGTGCTATGCAAGAGGTGGCTGGGGTCTCGGGGTATGCAGGGATCTCGGCACCCACGTGGTCCACGGTGCTCAGACTTGCTGGGCACACTCACAGGACTCTGGGATGCACTGGAGACCCACCTCAAAGATGATGGAAGGCATCGAAGTTCGTGAGAGCAGCAAAGTTCCAACCGGGTATCTTGCAGTCTTTTAGGTGCCTGCCAAGCAGGGGGATAACTCAAGGGAGATTTCTTCAGTCAGCTGGGCAGCAGCTCGTCGAAGGTCAGTTCTGTTAAGTTCTGGACGAATCTGAGGCTCTGGGGCCAGGTTATTCACATATATCCCCAAGATTAGGGGATGGTCCCAAATAGAGCCTACCAATCAGAGTAGAGGCGGGAAAGGGTGGCTACACCCACTCCCCTTTGTGTGTTTCCCACCTGGGCGAGGGGCAGGATGCCCCTGAACCAGTTCCAGGCGGTGTATGCAGAATTGGGGCTCTGCAGCTGCCTACGTGCAACTCTGAAAGGACATTTGGTGCACCCACCCTGTTCCAATCCACATATCCTGTCTGGGGAGGTGCTGGCACCTCCCTGCCACAGGAGCCCTATTGTCCAGATGGCGAGGCTGGGGTTTTCCCCAGCAACAGCCAGCCAGAGTCGTGTAGGTGGCGGACAGTAGCCATTTTGTGGTACGTGTGCACTTTTAAATTGGTGTCTAAATTCTACCGCTTTTCCCATATCACCCTCCTAGCAAGGGGGAATCGTACCCTCATGCCCATGGCTGGTCTGGGGGTATGATTCCTTCATGTTTGACACCAAACACGATATGGTTCTGTGTAGCCATTCCCAAGTTACAGCAATGACGCGCTAACTTATAATGCGGTTAAGAGTATATGGTATGGCTACACTACAAACAACCCAGTAACGGTTTTATGAAGGTTGCAGAGAGGCCCTACTCACGTAGGGGTCCCCCCTCACACATACCTCAGCACCCAGCCCTGTAGGATTACCAGGGCCTGCCATAGGGGTGACCTATGAGAGTATATGTGTTGTAATGGCATGGGATATAGTGTACCTACATCCCTGTAAGGGGTGCTAGCACCACCTTACCCAGACTACAGTAGTGGTCTGGTGGTGTCAGTTTGTGTGGCTGTCCCAGGGTGGCACAATAAGTGCTGCAGCCCTGGTAGGCCTACTGGGGGACCCATGCCCTGGGTACCTAGGGTACCATCAACAAGGGACTGGTAGGGCATGCCCAGCATCCAATTGGTTGGTACCTAGGGTACTCACATTGTTTAACAGAGGAAGCAGATAGGCTGGGGTCCTGGATAGCAGGGCCACAGCCTGGCTAAAGTCATAAAAACAGTCAAAACATCAGCAAAAAGTTGGGGGCAACTATGCAGTCGATGCCACTCTCCTACACTGGATCCCTCATTACTCCTTACTAACACCCTTCTTTATCTGACCACCGAGGATGTGCATGAACCCTTGCCTTGGACACCTGCATGCTAACAAGCTTTTGAGCAATTAAAGGTTGCGCTTTGCACTGCCCCTGTGCTTGGTACTCCTGACTACCAGAAGCCTTTTGTGTTCTACATACATGAGGCGGACGGTTGCACGCTTTCTGTTTTAACACAGGGTTTCGGTGGTAAGCAGAGACCCTGCGCTTACTTCTCTGCCATTTTTGATAATGTCGCCAGAGCGCTCCCGAGCTGCCTGATAGCTGCCGCAGGGGCGGCAGTTTCTAACAGACAATTCGCAGGGCTCATCCTTAATACTGATCTCATAGTAATGGTACCCCATGCTGTGGACACGCTTTTGAACAAGACAAAGACGCAACACCTTACTAGCGCGTGTCTCACTGGATATGAGTTAACATTGTTTGCTCCGCACATTACCATCAAAAGATGTGCGACTCTGAACCCAGCCACGTTACTACCCCTCCCTTCGGAAGAAAAGGACCATAATGTCCATGGTTGTTTATTTCAGACTGAGGAAGAAACAAAAGGATGGGTAGACCTGACTGATGTTCCCTTATCTGACCCCCAAGGGGAACTATATGTCGGTGGCTCTTGTTTCAAATTACCAGATGGCACTGCTACTGCAGCTTATGCAATAACAATGTTACACACTGTAGTTGAGACACGCCGTATCCCATATCAATCGGCCCAAGCTGCAGAGCTGGTCGCCCTCCTTAGGGCTTGTGAGTTGAGTGAAGGACTGACTGTTAATATCTACACTGACAGTCAGTACGCCTTTGGGGTGGCCCATAATTTTGGGCACCTCTGGGCGGAGAGAGGGTTCCTGACCTCGCATGGGTTGCGCATACAACACGGCCCATTGATACATAGACTGTTGTCAGCATAGACACTTCCTGATAAGCTGGCAATAATAAAATGCAGCGCTACAAAGCAGTGAAAGACGATGTGGGGAGGGGTAATGCGATTGCCCCTCAGACAGCTAAGGAGACTGCTAGATCGAAGATGAACAAGATGTTTGTGGCAGGTGTAGGAAGGTGGATATCTGACTATGGTTACCCCCAACTTTTTGCCTAGTGTCTAGCTGGTTTTTCGACTTAGTTGGCCTGAGATCCTGCCATTCAGGGTCTCAGGCTGTCTGCTCTCTCTGTAAAATGGACTCCATGTACCCTAGGTACATAACCAATTGGTAAGGATCACCTTATTGGACCCTGTACAGTGTACCCTAGGTACCCAGGGCATAGGTGTACCCTAGGCCTCCCAGGGGCTGCAGCATGTATTATGCCACCCCTGGTCTGGCCTTCCAATCAGACACAACTGGCTGATCACTCAGCTGGGGCAAGGTCGTGTAATCACCCCTTGCTTAGATATAGTATGCCTATATCTACCCTTATATATAGACACATGTGTACCTATCAGTCACTCCTATGGCAGGCCTTAACAATCCTGGAGGCAGAGTGCTTGGTAACATGTGAGATGGTGCTCTAGCATGAGCTGAGCCTGTCTGCAGCTTTCGGAACCATGTCCTTATAGCTGTTCTACGATATAGCCTACCATATACTCTTAAAGTGCCTTATAATCTTAAACGGTTATGGTAACTATGGTTTGGCTTTATCAAAACATGTCGTGTAAGGTGTCTAACACTTTGGAATAATACCCCCATACCATTTCTGGTGATGAGGATATTATTCCTCCCTTCTAGAGGGAGAGACATGTTAAAATCCTACTTTGCTGTGTAACCTCTGACCAAAGCCTCAGCATCACAAAATGGATGCTGCTGCCACAGACACAAGTCTGACCTCCTGCTGCTGGGAGTGATCCCAGCCAGGGAGGCCTGGACAATAGGTTTCCTGCTTGGGGAGGTGCTAGCACCTCCCCAGACAGCCTTTAGTGTATTGGGGCAGGGTGGGCTGAAAGGAATGAGACATGCCTGGGGCACACAAGGTGTTCCTTGCATAGTCCAGTTCAAACCGGTGCTGGGGCACTCCAGCCCCAGCTCTGGCGCGAAACTGGACAAAGGGAAGTGGGTGTAACCACCCCCTCCCAGGTCCCACCCATAAGGCGTGACCTAGCAGGTAGCCCCAGCCCCCCAGATTAGTATAAGAGTGGGAGTTGGGCCTCAAGACTTTAGATTATCCTGAACCTGCAAAACTGAACAGAAACTCTGGACCTTCGACATTCGACGAAAGAAGAAGACTGAAGAATCTCCCTTGTAGCCAAGGAGTGGCTACCCTGTGCAAACAGGCACCATCAAGTGACTACCCTTTGCTTTGTGAAACGTTCGACGAGGAACCGACTGCAGAGCCCGACCAGAGCCTTGATTTCCAGACTTCTCCGACCCTCATCCACATCTGCAGCAGAGCTGAGATCCGTGGAGGCGACGAGCGACGTGGGACCGGCTACCTGGGAAAAGTGGCTAGTAACTTACAGCGCAGCTTCTGAGGTACCCTCGAAGTTGTGCACCGGGGATTGAGAAGCCCCAACCCCAAGCACCATCTGCACCGAAGACCAGCCCCCCACACTCCACGAGTCCTGCGTGGGGCCCTTCAGCATTTTCCTGCTTGCCGCGTCTGTCCGGTTGCTTGCCCGCTGGCTAGTGGCCTTTGTGACGACGCTCCCTAAAATCTTCTGCGCTGGTTTGGCTCCTCCAGACTGGCTCCCGCTTCTCTGCAAAGAAGGAGCACCCCAGACCTTCCTGGTCTGCACCAGAAGCAAGTCCCTTGTTCTTCGTGGGTTCCGCTTGCCAAGGCTTGGTGAGTCCTAGTCCAACTTCGACGCCGCCGACAGCAAGAGCCTTCGTGGGACAGCTCGCCTCCTGGTCCTGGTCGTCCTCGACGCTTCCTGGTCCTCCTGGCTCCAGCGACAAGCTTCACCTTCCCCTGCAACTCTTCACGACATCGCCTGGTTCCTTCCTGGTTCCACGTGGTCACTGGCTAGTGACCTTGACTCTGTCCCCTCTGCTTGCAGGTTTCTTCTCTTCTTGATCCCAGGCTTGGGATCCACCGGACACTCTCCCCTGACTGCCTGTCAACATCATACATCAGGCCAACTTCTCACAGCAGGTCCCGCTAGATGGGTTCCAGACAATGGAATGTTCGAGGACACATTGGAAAATGTCAGAGAAATACAGAGGGAGGTGACTGTAGATGAACTGGCAATATGGGAAGAGAGGACAGGGCGTCTGGACGAGGATGGGTGTTGGACTGACTTGTCAGGGAAACAAAGGTGGTTGTTGCCCAACGCCTATGTTCTCCCTGTTGTTACTAAGGCCCTCGACCCAGCACACATTAGTGCCAAAGGAATATGTAAGCACCGGAAAACAACAGCGTGCAATTCCTTGCTTCATGCCAATAGTGCCCATCCGAGGAGCCAAATTAATGCTATACCCTTCGGTGAAATGCTGAGGGCTCGCAGAAACTGCAGTAGAAATGAGGATTTTCTTGAACAAGTGAAGGATATTGAATGTAGATTTCATGCTAGGGGTTACTCAGAAAAAACTATTTGCAATGCTAAGAATAGGACCATGCGACTTAAAAGGTCTGACACTCTTAAAAGTAACCCATACAAACACAGAAAAGAAACTAAGTCCTTAGTAAGACTAGTGACCAATTACCACCCTTGGTCACATAAACTTTATGCGATCCTTAAAGACAACTGGCCATTACTAACTGCGGACAGATCTTTGGAACAATACATCTCCAAATCTCCTAGTATCACCTATAGGAGAGGAAAGACAATTCAAAGCATCATTAGCCCGAGTTATCCTAAACAGATACCAATTAAGAACACATGGCTTGGCCTACTTAATATTGGATCCTACAGATGTGGTAATTGCAGCATGTGTAAGTTCACCAAGAAGGGAATAAATGATTTTGAATAGAACGGATCACGTAAGTTTCAAATCCATGATCATATTAATTGTTTAACCAAGTTCGTTGTCTAGGTGATTCAGTGCAAGTGCGGTAAGATTTATGTGGGTAGTATCATCCGCCCCCTTAAGGAACGTATGGCAGAGCACTTTCGTGCCTTAAAAAGCCTTGACATCAGATACCCAATAGGTAGCCATGCATCTACATGCCAGGAACAAGGATCCTCATTAGGATTTCTTTTTCATGGAATTGAAACTGTGAAGATTGACCCTAGAGGTTGAAATAGGGAATTAAGGTTACGCCAGTGCGAGGCAATGTGGATTTCCAAATTACGTGCAGTCGAACTCGGAATTAATGTTGATCACGAATTACATTACTTTTTGGATATATGAATAGAAGTTATCTGTGGTCCGTTTTTCCATTGTCTGTGTCTGCTATGTTATCTCAATTCATCTGGTCTGGACCATTTGTTTCAATGTCGGGTTGCTGATCGACCCGAGTAACAATGATAAACTATGTGATATGTATTAAACAATGTACTATACAGGGTTATCTGTAAATGATGATTCAAATTGCCTTTCTGTTTATATACATTTGCATCAGTAAGACAGTATATTAATGTTACTGTAATCTATTGTCTAAATATCCTTTACCTGCAATCTGGTATCCTATGCCCATGTTTTCTGTCTGTGATTTTGTGATTCTGATATGTGACCTCTTTGTTATTACTCTGTACCTACATTTATGATAAATCGAAATAAGATCATTATATGATTATTCATGTTTGAATATTGCAGTTTGAACATTGGTGTCATTCTCTGTAACTTGATGTATCTTTACGACATGCCCGCTTTCTCTTTGGGACGTTTAGCTTTGCTATACACTAAACCCCAAATATAGGTGGTTTCCCTCTTCTAAATATGATGTTATTTTTCTCCTCGCTGTGTTTTTTCACCGTTTGCCTTTGTGACACATTGGTCGGCGTTCGGTGTCTTTTGGACACACATAATCGTGGTTTATGATTGTTAGATTACTTTCGCTTGATGATTCATTTTTACCCCACGATCGGGGCATATTTTAATATCACGGATGGTACTCAGAAATTTGAGATTGCCTTTGTGGTTTCGATGATCTCTGCATATATACTTAATGTGTTTTAAAATATTGTCGGGGTTTCTTATTTCCCATTACCTTTCCAAGATGGCGACTCTCGTAAATACGTTCTGCTCCAGAGTCCCTCTTCTAATGAATCACTAGCGACGCAAACGCCTGGGCCAGTCCGTATATATTCGGGACTATCATGGCGCCCGTTCGTTTTACTCTTACCTGATTCTAGAATTCTATTGGAGTACTCTCCGTTCACTAGGTAAGGCATTTGGGTCTGGAATGCATGGTTTTACTGTTATCGCTTAGTTGTCTCCACCGATTTGGAGGTTTTCATTATCGGCAATGTAATGTATTGTGGTCTCATACATAGGGGACTTGACTATTGAATAACGAAATACTGTTGATCCATTTAGTGGTGTATTGTCGTCTAGATGGCCCGTATAGGGGCTTATGATGGCTATTTGATGTGTGTTCCCGATGAGTTATACCTTACGATGACATACATTGGTATACACTTTTCGTTTACAGATCATTTACTGCTTCGTTGAAATTATACGCTGACTGGGACATACTCCTGGAGTCATCTCTGAGGTACTTTAATTACTTGGACTTGTGCTTTGATGTACTCTGTGTAAAGATAAGCTTCACACAGTTAAGATTACTAGAAGTACTACTTCATATGGGGAGTCCCACCATGAATCGAAGTATCCCCTTGATATCTCATGATAACTTTGCCTTTGATATTTTTATCTTTATTACATATGATGTACCAATATTAGCCTTTATCTTCAAGCTACGAGTCTCATTTCTCTTGAAAATCGGATGGGTCTAGACGTCATTCTGGATGATAGAGGTGGGGCTTGCTGCGTCATCGGCAGCAGTTGCTGTGTGTACATTCCTGATAGTGCCCCTAATGTGTACTCCGCAATACAGAAATTATACAGACTTGCTTCAGATATCCATCAGGATAATGGTTCATGGTCCCTTACAGGGTGGTTCTGGGGTCTGCTGATATCATGGGGTTAGAAGATATTACTTGCACTAATAGCCATCACAGGAGTAATCTTTATATGTTGTTTATGCATGAATTGCTTTCCAGCCTGTTGCACCTATTGTGTGGGTAAACTCACCCCTACCCCAACATTGCCAAGACGGGATAGCAAGAGCTCTGCTATGATGATGTAGGAAATCCAGGACATAATGCTCATTGATGAGGGCATCATTGAGTATTAGGTGATTTCGATGCTCATGTGTTGCTTTGTTCTCCCTTGTAACTTGAATGACTATGCAATTTCTTTCTCCCCACTTAGAATTGTAAAGACCCTACCGGATAGCAATAAAGCTTTTAGCCAGTCATGCTAAAAGTACGGTCTGTTAGGTTTGAAAATCCCATCCCCACAATGCACTTGTTTCATGCTATATTAGGTTAGCAATGTGTGGCTAAACAGTCGCCATTTGTATTCACATTATGCAATCCACTGAGTTATCCCCATAACGTGCAGGCTTCAGTTAGCAAGTGTTACTCCATTTTGTATTTCGTGATCCGTATTAGACTGCTTAGGCTGTGCCCGTACTAGGCCTCATTATTTAGTATTGCTTGTCTCAGCAGAACACTGTACTTCATTATTATTTTCTCTTCTGTCCAAGGCTGCAACCCGACTCACTAATGAATAGGCTATTCTGCCCTCGCATACCTATACGAGTGTGTAGTTCTGCTTCCACGTTAGTACACTTAGACTCGGCGCTGTGGCTTTGAATTGTAGATAGCATTTACCCATCTGGCAGGTAGTAGCTCATCTCCCTGTGCCTCCTTTGTTCATGTTCGGTCCAGGCCGGTAACTTTCCATAGGGGGCGTGGTTGAAAGCTCTCTGGGAGGTTCATTACGTGTTACAGATTGTTGGGGGACCAGTCCCTCGGCAGACATCTTAGGGTGCAGGTCAGATTGGACTCCTCTGCAGAGTATTGCTAATAAAATGTACGTTTGGATTATCTATTGTGTGACCGACTCTTCATTCTTGTGAAGGCATAGCAGGTGGTTGTAAGAAACCCGAGTGGCCCTAGGGGGCCCCTTCCTTCAGGGGTTGGGACTCATACCTCACACTTTAGGGGTGGGCGATAGGAACTCTGCAGAGTTGGGGAGGCGGGTGCCTCTAAGACAGTGCCCCCCCACAAAGCAATGTATCAAGAAAGTCTTCAAAATGGCTCCCATCAGACGACCTTCGATTAGCAGTGATTGTCATGATCCATAAACAGGGCAAACCTGCAGAGGAATGTAGTTCCTACCGGCCCATCCACTACTGAATGCAGAGACAAAAATCTTAGCAAAAGCCCTAGCTAATAGACTAATCCTAATCATTAATAAAATTGTGGACCCGGACCAATCGGGCTTTATGCCTGGACGAAATACTGCTCTTAACCTACGCTGACTACATGGGGTGTTGGGGATGATGCGGATGATGCGGAATGCAGAAGTCAACACCAAAGACGCTTAAGAAATTTCTACTCCCACAGCCAAGACTGGCCGTCGCCTGCCCACCAGATAAAAAGTTATTTATAGTCTGGCAGATGGACGGCATGGCGTACTCAGGGCATTGCCTCTTTCAAAGGCTGCGGCGCCTTTGAAAAAGGTAACGCATTGGGAATGTCTCACCAGCTTCCTGCACGGAATAGACTTGAAAGTCCATGCCATGCAGGAACTATTGTGCATGCACATAGGTAGGCACATGTTATGCCCCCTGGGTGCATGCACAAGCGCAGGAGGCACAGCGGTCCTGCCAAGCATATTGCGGCCTCTGACTGCCACATCACCTACAGGGAACAGCGGTCCCAGGGCGGTCTGACTGCCTAACTTGTATTGGGGTGGGCGGACCGACGGTACAGTGGTGGCTTGGCCACCACTGCCATGCCCCAGCGAGTCTTGAGGTCCTCGGAACGCCAGACTCATAATCAGGCCCTTGGTGTAAAACACCTTCGCCTAAATGGCTTGGATTGGTGTGGGAATAGTAATGTTGGTCTCTTTAGTGTAGCAATTAGTCTCCAAAAGGGTTTCAACTGAGGTATTAACCCCTTCCATGCTGCGCAAATTCCGCCGCTGTGCTGACGGAATCTTGCGCGGGCGTGGTCATGACGGAACGGTTCCGTCATGAGCACAGCTCAACCGTGGCTCATGACGGAACCGTTCCGTCATGAGCACCGAAGGGGTTAATAGTTAATCTCATTTGTTTACTATATAGCAAGTTTATTGCACTATTTTTATTAAAGCGTAATTATTAGATGCAACAATTTAAGTATTGCATTTTTCACATATATTAGTAATATTTGCATTTTTTTCCTATTAATAAAGGTACATCACAGTTGTTTACATTTATTCAATATATAGGTATACATTTTAATACATATATATTTTTATACATAAGAATTATTTTGTTATTTCTACACACATTTTAAGTTATATAGTCTTTCAGAACATTGTTTGACATTTTTTATCTTTATTTTGTCAAGTATGGTACATAAAAGCATTTTTTTTTAACTGTATGGATTTTTCCAACATCATTTATTTTTTAAATGATTCTATATAATTTTGTAAGTATATTATAAATAATGCTACATTATTTAGGCGGTGGCATGCTTCGGCTCACAGGGAGAGCCTGAAGGAAATGTCGCCACACTGCAGCGCCTGCACTGTCATGCGCGCACTGTGGCCATTCTGTTATGTGCCCAGGCTAGGCCCCAGTAACGAAGCTGCACATTTTCTTACATTGTCTTAAGTTTGCACAATAACAGTTCTGCTGTGACCTTTTGCACATAATCGCGTGTGTGACAATGTTGGATTAGTTTCTCTGATACTACTTATGTTTACACATCTAGCTTCGCATAACATTATGTAGATTGTTATGTATGAGGCCCTTTTATGCACAATGCACAAATGTTGTTCTATCATCCACAGGGCGACAGGGCTATCTACATATCCATAACATTACTAATCTATACGTACATCGCAAGGATGCTTTTTATTATATATAATCTGCATCTCATAGAATTGGTAGAGAGAGCACTTCAGCTGACACTGAGGGTCCCTGCATGCTGAAACTTCACCACGCATCGGTCTGGCATCTCGTGAGGGGTGTCCAGTTTGTGACCAAGACGGGTTCCTACATTATCTCCTACCAGGTATTGAAATTGGATCATCCCTTGGGGGGATTCTTGGCTTCACAGCTACACACACAGAGAGGGTTTGCATAATAGGAGTACGCCTGATTCCTATCTTGTTTATATGCCTGTATATAGACACTATTTTAGCACCATGGTTGAACAGCACCTACTATTTACTCTTTTGGGCTTGTAATCACTTTCATCTGCTTATGTCTACTGATTATCACAGCACATATATTTTATACAAGTATAACGTTGGTTCAATATGTATATTGAAAACGTCCCACTGCGTATTCTCTTTATTTTTCTCTAAGCAAAGAGAAGGAGTGACTGAGCGAAAGGTTCTGAACTTTTACCATGATCCCTGAGGTTTAGTGGTTGCCAAAAACCATTCGCTTCTTGGTGGGGTTAGGGGAGGCTTATGGTGGCACTGTGAGCTAGCTGGTCTCTAGGCCCACATATCCTGTGGGGGTGCTTGGAATCAGTCTAGGCACCTCACCCCAGATTATGTTGTGCAACAAGCGTGCAGATCCTACGTATTAGTGGGAACTACACAACAATGCACCATGTTGTGCATGGCACAGTGCGCACGCACAACATGTGCCCCCAGCCACAATGCCCAATGGGCTAAAACTCCCAAGGGCCCTGTTTGGGGCCCGTTCCCTGCCTTTCCGACTACCTTTTCATACCGGGGTTCCCGTCATGAAAAGGTCGGCGGAAATGCAGGTCGTAATTGTCACAGCGGTGCCAGCATAGGCACCCCCTCCATTCCCCACTGCTGAAGTCTTGTGGTGGTCTGACTGCCCTGGTCGTAATCAGGCGGTTAGACGCTCTCTCTGGGTACAGCGATCTTGGGTTCGCCGCACTCGTATTCAGGCCTATAGTACGCATTGTTGGAGGTGTCTCCAAATGCTTTGGTTAAAATGATCGTAACAGCCTTGTATGGCTGTGTGTGGTTATAAATTAAGGGCCCTATTAAAAGTACGGGGTTCCCGGGATCCCCCTACCCGTGGTGGTGTTCCAACCACCTAGGTGTCCCACTGCCTGATTACAACTTTTGGGATCGGACCACCACCAGCCCGCAACAACACCGCCAAGAACTCGGATCGCAACGGTGCCGCGGAGACGAATGTGGCTGTGGATGGTGGCGGTGCCGAGGCAGGCACTGCCATCGGGATTACAACTTCTCATTCCTACAGTCTTTTCAGGATGGCAGGAAGAGAAGGAAGGGGCATGAATCAGGGCCCAAGATGATTGATTTCTGCCGGGGGGGTAGTGCACACTGTCGTGCGAGTACTGTGTGCCATGAACGACTTGGTGCATATCACACAGTGAACAAGCATGCAGAAGGTGCTGTGGCATCTGCTGCAGCCCTTCTCAATGGCCGAGCCATGCCGCTGCCGTGGAACTGCAGATAATGGACCCCTGATCCACTAGGAATATAGTAGTCTGAACACCACAGGTTTTGCGGTGTTCTCCCGACCGCAGCATCGTGGACGGACTGCCGATGTCATAATCAGGCCCTTAGATATGTTTTTGCCCTCGTTTGTTCAAAATTGATTATTAGTTTATTTTTTAATTTTGAATGTGGTTTACTAGTTTGTAGTACATCCTTCTTTGTTTATTAGGTAGCAATGCATGTATGAATGGCATATTAGTGTTTTGACATTCAGCATGCATGGTGTATATCTGAGTGGATGGTTTGGGGCACATTTTGAATGTTCCATCCATCATCCATGTTTGACATTGGCTTAGTTTTAATAAATTATCTGATATAGCAAATATAATAATGCATTTCTCATTATTATGGTTGTCATGTAGGAGAAAGGGTTCTTTATGATGTGTGGTGGTTAGGTGTTCAGGAATTTGTATATATGGGTGTCTCCTGGGGGCGGGAGGAGTATCACTGATGAGTTTTTTAGTTCATACTATTTAGCATTTCAAGGTGGGTATAGCTGGTAGCTGCCATTGGATGTGTTCAGGTACTTTAAGGAATACTTTAGGGAGTATATATATTTTAGTATTTTAGTAGAGGAATCTTGGAAACTAGTGCTTGCCTCTCTTAAATCTTGTAGTACATGCCTTACTTCCATTTTGGTTGCATTTGAGGGTGGTTGTGTTCTCTCACATTTATAAAAATGTCATCTTTTGTAGTAGCCTTCCCATAACAAGCATTTGAGTAATATTTTTTTACATTTCCCATTAACATTGTCAGTTCTTTTACTCTTTAGCTATGAGTGTAGCCCATGTGAGAGAGTAATTGTTTCCCTTTCTGTGATGTGATGTATCTTGCTCTTTCCGTCATTATGTCTGAAAATAGTTTAATAATATAATGAATTAACTGTTAATAGTTTTACTTTACATTTGCAATACAGATACAAAATTATGGGAATTGTTTTCTATTTTATGCTTACGTATGTGTTTTTGATTCTAGTTGAAGTCTTTTTTTCTGTTTTCCGTTGGAGGTCTTCTAATGTTGATCAGGTGGCTTCTTTTCTGTTGGGGTAGGGGGAACTGTTTTGTTTTATTTGAAATGTTTGCTGATAGTTATTAGGGGCTGAGGGATTTCATTTTAATTTATAGCGTTTAAGGATCGCTTGATATTTAAAACTGCTTTCAATTCATTTACTTGATGTGCCTTTTTCCAGGTATCTGATTGCTGGAGTTTGTTGGTGGGTTTTGTAGATTGTTTATGGTGTAGTTAGTAGTAGTAGTAGTAGTAGTAGTAGTAGTAGTAGATAATCTTTACTCGGTATACAAAAGTATAACCATAAAAGCCAACATTAATGTGTTTTAAAATCAGATAAAATCCATAGCAGATTAAAACAGCAAAATATTAGTTATCATGTCGCAGTACAGCAATTCATATTCCAACTTCTTAAAAACTATAATAAAGAACATTAGAACAATCTCCGATAATCACACCATCCAAGAATACATACCAAAGTTGTCACAAGTGTAAAAGAACAAATACGTAAGAAAAAAGTGCTTAGTGCAATTGCAAACACAGATAGGAGAGCTTTGCTTAGCAGTTCTTACCACAACAAGCACAGAGGGCAGATGTGTATTTCCCCACTAGCTTTCTCAATCGGATGGCAGTAGATAGAAATGTATAGAACATCAGACAAATGTACTCTGTTTGAAGAAGCTGTAAATAACACAAAGCTGGTCTACAGCTTCTAATGTTCAATTGCTTCAGTAAAGGAATTAAAAACGACTTCCATGGAGCAGCATATAGCTTACAGAAGAATAAAAAGTGTAAGAGAGGCTGGGTCATTGTTGAATAACAAGGAGAGAGGTCCAAAAGCGCGTCATGATGAGCAGTACTAGGATAAGAAACCAGAAAATGGGCTATGCCTACTCTAAGTCTAGTTAAATAAAATCTTTGTGAGTGGGAAAAAGGAAACATCAAATATGGTTCAATGGTCTTGGAGGTAATGAGAGATAAGAATTCCTTTACCCGCTTCTTTTTTGACTCCTGCACTAGCCGTTGTTGGGCACATACTGCAAAAACGTTTTAGATGCTTTTGGAACGGAAGCCATCAAGAGTGGGTTGTGGCAACAATCCTCTCTCCCCATCAAGGCAAGGTGTTCCTTTACATATTGCTGCCCTGGGAGGTTCTGCGCTTTATCTAGAGACTTGCAATCTTTGATTGCAGCCTGGTTAAGCAAGGTTTTCTTGTTTGGCCCATATTGGTCTCCAGAGCATTAGCGGTGCTAATTTACATGGTCCTCTAGCGGGACAACTCCCAAATCTGCACGACAAAGGTATATAGGGAGACTATCTGGGACATGACCAGCAGAACAGACCCTCTCTTTTGGGAGCATGTGTATACTTATATTTTGTCTGTAGCAGTTAATGGATTTACGCCCTTTTCAATTTGGTCAGGCTGTGAACAAACAGTGTTAGGCGAGAGGATAGGAACAGAGATATGTGACACACGCTGGTTGTGCTGATTAAGCTTCAATTTAATTGCAGCTCAGCGAGCGCTAATTAGTTCCAAATTAGCATCCAGGGCAGCAATTAAATGAACATATAGGGAATCCAGTAGGCTTGCCATTATACCTCTGGGTGTATGATTACCACTGATCCTTGGGCGCTTTGATTTGGTATTGGCTTCAGGTCACTTCCTCTTCCCAACCACAACATGGGCCTTGACAGTCAAAACAATGGGCTCCGTCCTCTTCCTTCTCACTCCACAAACCTTGCTATAATCCACCCGAGCCTCAGGCACCAAAGGGGTGGTCGAGTTTCAACAGCTTGGTAATGAGAGGGCTTTAAGGAAAGAAGAAACAGAAGACTGACCCACCCGAACCCCACTTGACATGGGTGAGAATGCCAGCCCAGACCCCAAGTCTGAGGAAAAAGATGGGGCAAAGCCAAGAGATCCAGAAGATGGTGGGGCAATAGAGGAGAGGTATAAAAAGAGCTCCAACAGCGCAATCTCCTTGACAATGGCCCCTACAGCACGTTCTAAAAAAAGCATCCATAGTGGTATTTGAGGGGGACTTTAGCGCGCCAGCAGGTATCTTGCGTTTCCCCATAAAACAAGATCCACACACATCTGTGCAGTTTTGAAAGCAGATGTAACAACTGAATTTAAGGACTCTCTTTAGTTCAAAGTAGACAATTGACTGGTGCTCTGACACTCCCCAGTAGTGCAGGAATACAATAAGTGCAACCACTCGGCAGCAATACAATGTCCGAGAGAATTCCCAGGGTCAAGAGGACGTAAGAGCAAAGCTTGAGTGCTTTGAGGCTCTACTCACAGCAGTCACATATACAGCAGTCATCACTATAAAGGGTAAAGTAAACCTCCTACTGACAGGCTGATGCAGACTGGAATGCACTCAGCAGACCTTACCCAATGTCGTGCACAAATCAAGAGAGGGGGCCAGCCCACCCTCCACTGGGCTCTAACGGGCGCAGGCGTGCCCGGGCTTCGCCAGCGCATGACCCGCACCGGTGTAAGTGGTAGGCACTTTTCAGCATGCGGCGTGGGGAAACTGGAAACAGGCCTCTCCGTTCAGCAGCAGGTAGTTGTAGGACCAGGATTCCCCAGCGAGGCCACAAGCAGCAACCTTACTAACCAGACACCCTGTGCCACTGTAGGTGGTGGGTGCTAGCGCGCGGCACAGTGAATCTAGAAACAGGTCCCTCCTTCCAACAGCAGGAAGTTGTGAGACAAAGAGTCCCCAGCGAGGCCACAAGCAGCAACCTGGCTAACGAGGCAGAGTGTAGTTATTTTTCTGTAGTTTCTAAAGTTTATAAGCTAAAACATTTTTTGAGTTTTGTTAGTTATTTATAATTTAACATTAAATAAATCAGTTACCTTTACATTTATTTAATTAAATAATTCACTTACCTTGGATGGTGGATGAAAGTTTTCTTCCACTTCTGTGTTCTTTATCAAATCTGGAAGAGTATTGTTACCTTGCAGCATTAGTAGTTTTTAGTGTTGTAAGTGATCGCATTTTGTGTTAGTTTAATTGATTGTATATTCTTATTGGTTAGTTTGCTATACAATTGTTTGCATTGGCTAGTGGTCATTTTGTTTGATTTTCTTTCAGTTATTGCCTTTTGTTGTTGACGGCAATTAGTGTTTATTTCATAATATATATATATTTGTTTTTTGGTGTTGTTGTATGTGTATTATTTATCAATAAATAATATTTTATTTGTTTAATGTTTACGTTGTCTTTGTTGTTGTAAGTATTTTTATCATAATTTGAGGTATTGAAGTGCATAATGTTTTGGGTGTGTTTTAGGTTTATTTTAGTCATATGAAGCTATTATAATGCTGTTAGATTATTTATATATGTTTTTTTTTAATTGGTTAATGTAAAATTCTGTTATATTATATTTTAATTAAATTGCTTATTTTTGCATTATTAATGTAGTCACTATTGAGTGTTCCTATATTTCTTTAGATGTTATGTGTATAATTAAAGTTAACAATATTTTTGTGTTTGATATTTGTGTTATTGATATAAGTAAAAATAGATATTTTACAGAAATATTAGTACTAAGCGTTCCTTGCCTCATGAAGAGAACTGACATCCATATGTCTTCTTTGGAGAAGCTCTGCCAATCACAACAAAGTTTTGAAACCTAGATACTCTCTGGGATACAGACGTAAGCAACACCTCTCAAATTGGTACAGTTGTCAAATTCACAAATCCCCACCTAAAATGGCTGGGTAAATTAGAACATCAACCCCCACAGGTAGTCAGGGCTCTCTTAAACTCCCTATTCATTGATCAGCCTAACTGCCAAATCAACAGACTTCTAGCGGTACAAAATGGCACCCACGGAGTGGTTTGGCTACATTCAGATCAAACACGCACTAGAGGAGGCCATCCCATTGAACACAATCCTTCCCGAAGCCTCCCCATTAGAAGACCGATGTCTGACAGATCACACGGACAAAAGAGCGATCTCCCTCACATATCAAAATATTGTAAACAATCAGCGGGACCCTATGCAAAGGTTGCGGGCACAATGGCAGGCTGAAATAGGCAACTTAGATGATACTGACTGGCAGGAGTATGTTATCAAAAGAGGGACTGGCGGGCTTTTATTTAAGAAGGTCCAGCATACATGCCCAATTAGTCGTATTGAAAAGAAAGAGTATGCAGTTCCTAAGCGAGACGGGGGAGTGTGGGTGCAGAGAAGAGACCGTAAGAAAGAGGAATTCCTCTATTCGGAACTAGGGTCCTCACACACCCAGCAAGCTAGGTGTCATGCTTCATCATATGGACCTGCTCCTCGTCGGGCCGGCGCTGCAATGCCCGACGGGCACCCTAAAAAGGGGCTCTTTGGCGGAGATCTTTAGTTCCTGGCCGTATGATGCAGTGTGTGTGAGAGGAACCTAGTGGTGTAGATGTGAGTGCAGGTGTGTGGGTTAAAACAAGTTGGAGAGTCCAGAAATATAATTTTATTAAGGGTGGCTCTCCACCTGATTAAAAATGAAAACAGAGTGGCAGCTGGCTGATATTATGATTCAGCTTGGCTAAGCTCTTCTGTGGTGGTCGACATGTTTCTTGCCCGGTGGTCCTATTGATCCGTGGCAATTCCTCAGGACCTATTGAACTGTCAATAATCTACACAACGTGGTAAGTACAACTGTTACCTGCCACCTGTTATATGGAAAACGATCTCGCCATATGCCTAAGGGAACCTAGAAAGAAAGGAAAGTTTTAAGGAAGGCATCCCAAGCAAAGGCAGTGATTAAAATAAGTACTGTACAGGTCGATCTCACATAGTGGTGATTACCCCCTTGACCAAATGGCACAAGTAAACGTCCTTTGTCACCAAGTGTCAACATACCCTATACAGTGAGTAGGAGTTCTCCTACAAAAGTGAAATTAAAAACAGTTGACTGGAAGTGTTGTGCTCCCTATAAGGAAGTTATATGAAGTGACTACAAGTATCTCCATAGTGGAGTCATGGGACACTCACCTATTGTGGTGTGATACCCTGCTCCTATCCGTGGCCGTGGCGCCACCGGGACACCAAGATTCTGGTGTCCTAGTAAGAAACAAAATGGTACATGGAATAACAAAATAACTGGCCCGACAAGTATCGTCAGCATATTAAAACCATATCGCCCGTGTGCGATCCCGTCACATGAGCTGCTGTGATGCGAGTCATAAACCACAAGGGATAATAAGATGATAAAATAGCACCACGAAGCAAACTAAAAAAGAAGAAGTCACAGAAGTCGTGAATGCCAACCCGTTCAAGGTATCAGCCAGTCAGAAATGCGTAACCACCAAATAAAGGTCCCACCACATAATCGCTCGCTCCACGCGTTGAGTCTAGGGCAAGCCCGGTTTGCCGTAAAAAGTAACCGACGAAAACCCTGGGAAGCCACCAGCTCCCACGGAGTGCCGAGCAAAGTGCGCCAGCGGACCGATAGATGTGCATCTCGTGCGGCACACTGACAGCATGTGGTATCAAAACCTGTAAACAAGAGAGCACTGACAACACCGCGTCTTAGTCATACTTTACTAGTTCAGCGGCGGGAATATAACCACCATTAAGCATCACCCCATCAGTTGCGGACACGCATACAGACCTCTCACCTGATCCATCACTAGCATCAGGGCGCGTAGTAGTATCGCTGTAGAACTTACTTGAAGGTTGTTGCCGTAAATACACTGTGTGGTGTTACAATTCGTATGTCGCTGTAACCTCCAGGTAAAGGAGTCTGAAAAAACCACCTCTTTGATCACCGCAGTTTGATGGCACACAGCACAGGAACCACAAGGATAGTGTCCTTTCACTGGGGGAAGACCCCAGAGGGTGCTTTGATCATGGTGGTTGGTTTGTCTTGGTCTCGTATTGATAAGGATATCCTTCAGATTTTGGGTGCGTTTGAAGGCAAAGCGCGGGGGCGGGATAGTGAGGTCACCCGCAGTGAGAATCCCCCAGTGCTTCTTGATTATACCCTTGATGGCAGTAGAGTTAGGAGTGAAGGATGTGACGCAGGTCAGAGTCTCTGACCTTTCCTTACTGTTGGTTTGTAGTAGGATTTCTCGTGGATTATTACGAGCCCTCTTCAATGAGTTTTTTACCTGGCGCTCAGGGTAGCCTCTTTGTCTAAGGTTAGAGCTCAATTGGTCAGCTTCAGTTAGGTAGTCGTTGGTGGAAGAACAGTTCCTCCTGAGACGGAGGAATTGCCCAAAGGGTAAATTGTCCTTAAGGGCCTTTGGGTGATGGCTACTGTATAGGAGTAAACTATTCCTGTCAGTAGGTTTTTTGTAAAGCGTGGTGCTCAGGCCTGTGTCCCCTAGTGTGACCATGAGGTCCAAGAAAGGTACATTGGAGTCAGAGATAGTGTGTGTGAATTTCAGGAATAGATTTTGGGCATTAATCCAATCGCAGAATGCTAAGCATGTCTGCTGGTCCCCCTTCCAGAAGATTAAAATATCATCAATGAAGCGCCTCCACAAGGTTAAATTGTTGATGTAAGGATTGCTGGGGTGCCTGATGACTTCCTCCTCGAAAGTGGCCATGTAGATACAGGCCACACTAGGGGCAAAGGTACTACCCATCGAAGTGCCCTGCGATTGGTGGAACAACTGTTTATTATACTCGAAATAGTTTTCAGTAAGGGCCAATGTGGCGCACTCCATCACAAAGGAGATGGGGGTAGGTGATGTCCATTCCTCTTTCATAAGGGCACTTTCGATTGCCATCAAGGTGGCACGCTGGGGGATATTGGTGTATAATGCCTCCACGTCCAACGTAACCAACAGGTCAATATTGCTTGTGTCGTGTGCCTCCTCTATGACTTGCAAGATATCCGTAGCGTCACGGATATAGGAGGGAGTTTTTTTGACCAAGGGTTGTAAAAAATGATCAACAAACCTCGAGAGAGGTTCCAGGAGTGAACCTATACCCGATACAATGGGGCGCCCTGGGACTGGTGTAGTGCCCTTATGTATTTTGGGCAGAGTGTAAAAGTATGGGATCTTAGGTTCCTTAGTATTGAGAAATTCAGCTTCCTTTTTGCTGATCCAACCATTACTTTCAGCTTCAAAAGTGATGGTCGCGATCTTAGTGGTGAGTCTCGGTGTAGGGTCAACGGAGATGGGGGTGTAGTACTTAGTGTTGTCAAGTTGTCGTCTACACTCTCGATCATAATCAATAGTATTTTGTATCACCGTAGCCCCTCCCTTGTCAGTCTGTTTGATAATAATGTTGTTATCATTGGCTAAGGTTCTTGCTGCAGACAACTCCGCATTAGACATGTTATGGAAAATACCTCTGGCAGGAATTGTACCCAAGTCACGAAGGACAGCTTTTTCAAATGTGAGTACTTCCGGGGGGACCATGTTATTAGTAGGAGTAAATCTGGATGGATTACGTAAACCCGTATCCGTAGATTCAGTAGCTGGTTGGTCTTGGAAGAATGCCTTAAGACGTATCTTTCTAAGGAATTCATGGATCTCACAATTATCTCTGAAATTGTCAGTTCTCGGTGTAGGGACATAGCTGAGTCCCTTATCGAGGACCTCCTCTTCCAAGGGACTCAAGGGTCTGTCTGACAGATTTACAACTAATTCTTTTTCCCTCTGTTTCTGCCCCTGGGAGCTGACGGGAATTGTTCCTGATCCTGCCATTGTACTCCTTTGGGTGGCCCTCTTTAGTATTCCCGGGTCGAGTGGCGCGAGGGTAGGTTGATAGCCCATTCCGGCAACAACCTTCAAGTAAGTTCTACAGCGATACTACTACGCGCCCTGATGCTAGTGATGGATCAGGTGAGAGGTCTGTATGCGTGTCCGCAACTGATGGGGTGATGCTTAATGGTGGTTATATTCCCGCCGCTGAACTAGTAAAGTATGACTAAGACGCGGTGTTGTCAGTGCTCTCTTGTTTACAGGTTTTGATACCACATGCTGTCAGTGTGCCGCACGAGATGCACATCTATCGGTCCGCTGGCGCACTTTGCTGGGCACTCCGTGGGAGCTGGTGGCTTCCCAGGGTTTTCGCCGGTTACTTTTTACGGCAAACCGGGCTTGCCCTAGACTCAACGCGTGGAGCGAGCGATTATGTGGTGGGACCTTTATTTGGTGGTTACGCATTTCTGACTGGCTGATACCTTGAACGGGTTGGCATTCACGACTTCTGTGACTTCTTCTTTCTTAGTTTGCTTCGTGATGCTATTTTATCATCTTATTATCCCTTGTGGTTTATGACTCGCATCACAGCAGCTCATGTGACGGGATCGCACACGGGCGATATGGTTTTAATATGCTGACGATACTTGTCGGGCCAGTTATTTTGTTATTCCATGTACCATTTTGTTTCTTACTAGGACACCAGAATCTTGGTGTCCCGGTGGCGCCACGGCCACGGATAGGAGCAGGGTATCACACCACAATAGGTGAGTGTCCCATGACTCCACTATGGAGATACTTGTAGTCACTTCATATAACTTCCTTATAGGGAGCACAACACTTCCAGTCTTCTGTTTTTAAACTGTTTTTAATTTCACTTTTGTAGGAGAACTCCTACTCACTGTATAGGGTATGTTGACACTTGGTGACAAAGGACGTTTACTTGTGCCATTTGGTCAAGGGGGTAATCACCACTATGTGAGATCGACCTGTACAGTACTTATTTTAATCACTGCCTTTGCTTGGGATGCCTTCCTTAAAACTTTCCTTTCTTTCTAGGTTCCCTTAGGCATATGGCGAGATCGTTTTCCATATAACAGGTGGCAGGTAACAGTTGTACTTACCACATTGTGTAGATTATTGACAGTTCAATAGGTCCTGAGGAATTGCCACGGATCAATAGGACCACCGGGCAAGAAACATGTCGACCACCACAGAAGAGCTTAGCCAAGCTGAATCATAATATCAGCCAGCTGCCACTCTGTTTTCATTTTTAATCAGGTGGAGAGCCACCCTTAATAAAATTATATTTCTGGACTCTCCAACTTGTTTTAACCCACACACCTGCACTCACATCTACACCACTAGGTTCCTCTCACACACACTGTATCATACGGCCAGGAACTAAAGATCTCCGCCAAAGAGCCCCTTTTTAGGGTGCCCGTCGGGCATTGCAGCGCTGGCCCGACGAGGAGCAGGTCCATATGATGAAGCATGACACCTAGCTTGCTGGGTGTGTGAGGACCCTAGTTCCGAATAGAGGAATTCCTCTTTCTTACGGTCTCTTCTCTGCACCCACACTCCCCCGTCTCGCTTAGGAACTGCATACTCTTTCTTTTCAATACGACTAATTGGGCATGTATGCTGGACCTTCTTAAATAAAAGCCCGCCAGTCCCTCTTTTGATAACATAGTCTAATGCACGGGCCACCCCCGTGGGACGTCATTTAGGATACCATACGGTGCTAATTGCACTAAGTGGACCATCTTCATCTTCAAGCACCGCTCATCTAAGGGTTGCTTTGTGTTGACCTACCTGTCATGGAGGACAACCTAGGACTTAGCTTCAATGACGAAGCGGTAGCTGACATTTTAAGAAAAACTCCCTCCCTTCTTGGGATTGGGGGTTCTGTGGCCTCAGGGTCACAATCAGAAGACTGGACCTCTCTCACAGCATTAAAAAGGGAGTGGGTCAAGATCACGCTGCATGGGGCTCTAATGACGGAATATCTAAGAGCCAATATAGCACCCAGTGGACTCATCATCAACATTTTTCCCTGACTTTTCCTGGAAGACCCAACCTTTAAGAAAGAATGGAGCCTAGTCTCTTGGAAGTGCACCAGAGATCTCTTGGTTCTCATTATTAATACGGCCCAAAGATTAGCAGATGCCCTATTAGCGAGAATTCAGGCAGCAGAGAGTGCACTCAAATCTACAACCCAGAATACCGCGTTCAAAGCGAAACTGGCGGAAATAAATAGTGAGATCTCTGAAAACAAAGAGTATCTGCTCAAATTAAAGATCAACAAACTTCAGAAGGACATTCAGAAGTTTGATAAAGAGAAGATCTATCCTTACCTGAAAGCAGACTTCCAGGCAACCAAGAATAGTTACTCATCTGATGAAAGTCCAGACAATTCGAGAAGGGGGTCAACGAGTAGTGACTCGAGCTCTAATAGCTGGGGAGGTAACCAGCAGAAAAGGAATTTTCAATCTCCTTACCCTGTTTACAGTAATGCCCCGGTCTATACAGGCCCACCACAACCCCCCTTTTGGCAGTTTCCTATGTTTCCGCATGGACAGACTCAGTTCTATCCCCCAGGCAACCCTCCTTTTTTAGACAGAGGTTGGGGCAGAGGAAGAGAGCGAAAAAGAGGGCCACCCAAAGGAGTACAATGGCAGGATCAGGAACAATTCCCGTCAGCTCCCAGGGGCAGAAACAGAGGGAAAAAGAATTAGTTGTAAATCTGTCAGACAGACCCTTGAGTCCCTTGGAAGAGGAGGTCCTCGAGAAGGGACTCGGCTATGTCCCTACACCGAGAACTGACAATTTCAGAGATAATTGTGAGATCCATGAATTCCTTAGAAAGATACGTCTTAAGGCATTCTTCCAAGACCAACCAGCTACTGAATCTACGGATACGGGTTTACGTAATCCATCCAGATTTACTCCTACTAATAACATGGTCCCCCCGGAAGTACTCACATTTGAAAAAGCTGTCCTTCGTGACTTGGGTACAATTCCTGCCAGAGGTATTTTCCATAACATGTCTAATGCGGAGTTGTCTGCAGCAAGAACCTTAGCCAATGATAACAACATTATTATCAAACAGGCTGACAAGGGAGGGGCTACGGTGATACAAAATACTATTGATTATGATCGAGAGTGTAGACGACAACTTGACAACACTAAGTACTACACCCCCATCTCCGTTGACCCTACACCGAGACTCACCACTAAGATCGCGACCATCACTTTTGAAGCTGAAAGTAATGGTTGGATCAGCAAAAAGAAAGCTGAATTTCTCAATACTAAGGAACCTAAGATCCCATACTTTTACACTCTGCCCAAAATACATAAGGGCACTACACCAGTCCCAGGGCGCCCCATTGTATCGGGTATAGGTTCACTCCTGGAACCTCTCTCGAGGTTTGTTGATCATTTTTTACAACCCTTGGTCAAAAAAACTCCCTCCTATATCCGTGACACTACGGATATCTTGCAAGTCATAGAGGAGGCACACGACACAAGCAATATTGACCTGTTGGTTACGTTGGACGTGGAGGCATTATACACCAATATCCCCCAGCGTGCCACCTTGATGGCAATCGAAAGTGCCCTTATGAAAGAGGAATGGACATCACCTACCCCCATCTCCTTTGTGATGGAGTGCGCCACATTGGCCCTTACTGAAAACTATTTCGAGTATAATAAACAGTTGTTCCACCAATCGCAGGGCACTTCGATGGGTAGTACCTTTGCCCCTAGTGTGGCCTGTATCTACATGGCTACTTTCGAGGAGGAAGTCATCAGGCACCCCAGCAATCCTTACATCAACAATTTAACCTTGTGGAGGCGCTTCATTGATGATATTTTAATCTTCTGGAAGGGGGACCAGCAGACATGCTTAGCATTCTGCGATTGGATTAATGCCCAAAACCTATTCCTGAAATTCACACACACTATCTCTGACTCCAATGTACCTTTCTTGGACCTCATGGTCACACTAGGGGACACAGGCCTGAGCACCACGCTTTACAAAAAACCTACTGACAGGAATAGTTTACTCCTATACAGTAGCCATCACCCAAAGGCCCTTAAGGACAATTTACCCTTTGGGCAATTCCTCCGTCTCAGGAGGAACTGTTCTTCCACCAACGACTACCTAACTGAAGCTGACCAATTGAGCTCTAACCTTAGACAAAGAGGCTACCCTGAGCGCCAGGTAAAAAACTCATTGAAGAGGGCTCGTAATAATCCACGAGAAATCCTACTACAAACCAACAGTAAGGAAAGGTCAGAGACTCTGACCTGCGTCACATCCTTCACTCCTAACTCTACTGCCATCAAGGGTATAATCAAGAAGCACTGGGGGATTCTCACTGCGGGTGACCTCACTATCCCGCCCCCGCGCTTTGCCTTCAAACGCACCCAAAATCTGAAGGATATCCTTATCAATACGAGACCAAGACAAACCAACCACCATGATCAAAGCACCCTCTGGGGTCTTCCCCCAGTGAAAGGACACTATCCTTGTGGTTCCTGTGCTGTGTGCCATCAAACTGCGGTGATCAAAGAGGTGGTTTTTTCAGACTCCTTTACCTGGAGGTTACAGCGACATACCAATTGTAACACCACACAGTGTATTTACTTAATAACCTGCCCATGTGAACAGAGGTATGTAGGCATGACTATGCGACCAGTTAAGACACGCATAACAGAGCACAAGAGTAATGTGAGATGCCAGAGAATTACCACGAAACTCTATACTCACTGCAAAGAGAACAACCACACACCAGACTCCCTTAGATGGTTAATCCTTGAGGCACACCCTAGGATTACACAAAGAGCCCTATTTAAGATTGAACAGCGATGGGTGCACCGTCTGAGGACAGACCTAGAAGGCTTAAACGATCAGATTCCATGGGCAGCACTCATGGACAGATAATACAGACCTTCTCTCATGTTATTAATGTGTTCCCTAAGGAGTAGATGTATCATTAACTTGCTACCCTGGGCCTTCCTCTTAGTGTGGTTGTGCTTCATTTTTCCCTAGACACATTTCGGATACTTGTTAGGTTCACTTACTCCAAGATGGCTGCCATCACTTCCATTGACTCTTTAGATGCGGCCTCATACGTCAAACACTGACGAGAACTCCCCTTTTTAGCCGACCCACTGTTCGGGCTACATGGCTACCATAATTTCTCACCCTTAATTGCGGTACAATCCTTTCCGCGCTGTAACCAAGCAAGTACCACACCACTAATCATTGGGAAATGATGATTTCAGTAACCTTAGACCACATCTTAAGATGGCCGCTGAATTTGACACTCTTTTCCATGGCTCTGGCTCCACGCACTCACAACACATACTTCCGGGTATTCTGCCCGCCCCCTACAGAACAGACCAACCGGTATATCTGTCATGGCAACATGCCGGTCATTAGTATTCCCGGGTCGAGTGGCGCGAGGGTAGGTTGATAGCCCATTCCGGCAACAACCTTCAAGTAAGTTCTACAGCGATACTACTACGCGCCCTGATGCTAGTGATGGATCAGGTGAGAGGTCTGTATGCGTGTCCGCAACTGATGGGGTGATGCTTAATGGTGGTTATATTCCCGCCGCTGAACTAGTAAAGTATGACTAAGACGCGGTGTTGTCAGTGCTCTCTTGTTTACAGGTTTTGATACCACATGCTGTCAGTGTGCCGCACGAGATGCACATCTATCGGTCCGCTGGCGCACTTTGCTCGGCACTCCGTGGGAGCTGGTGGCTTCCCAGGGTTTTCGCCGGTTACTTTTTACGGCAAACCGGGCTTGCCCTAGACTCAACGCGTGGAGCGAGCGATTATGTGGTGGGACCTTTATTTGGTGGTTACGCATTTCTGACTGGCTGATACCTTGAACGGGTTGGCATTCACGACTTCTGTGACTTCTTCTTTCTTAGTTTGCTTCGTGGTGCTATTTTATCATCTTATTATCCCTTGTGGTTTATGACTCGCATCACAGCAGCTCATGTGACGGGATCGCACACGGGCGATATGGTTTTAATATGCTGACGATACTTGTCGGGCCAGTTATTTTGTTATTCCATGTACCATTTTGTTTCTTACTAGGACACCAGAATCTTGGTGTCCCGGTGGCGCCACGGCCACGGATAGGAGCAGGGTATCACACCACAATAGGTGAGTGTCCCATGACTCCACTATGGAGATACTTGTAGTCACTTCATATAACTTCCTTATAGGGAGCACAACACTTCCAGTCTTCTGTTTTTAAACTGTTTTTAATTTCACTTTTGTAGGAGAACTCCTACTCACTGTATAGGGTATGTTGACACTTGGTGACAAAGGACGTTTACTTGTGCCATTTGGTCAAGGGGGTAATCACCACTATGTGAGATCGACCTGTACAGTACTTATTTTAATCACTGCCTTTGCTTGGGATGCCTTCCTTAAAACTTTCCTTTCTTTCTAGGTTCCCTTAGGCATATGGCGAGATCGTTTTCCATATAACAGGTGGCAGGTAACAGTTGTACTTACCACGTTGTGTAGATTATTGACAGTTCAATAGGTCCTGAGGAATTGCCACGGATCAATAGGACCACCGGGCAAGAAACATGTCGACCACCACAGAAGAGCTTAGCCAAGCTGAATCATAATATCAGCCAGCTGCCACTCTGTTTTCATTTTTAATCAGGTGGAGAGCCGCCCTTAATAAAATTATATTTCTGGACTCTCCAACTTGTTTTAACCCACACACCTGCACTCACATCTACACCACTAGGTTCCTCTCACACACACTGCATCATACGGCCAGGAACTAAAGATCTCCGCCAAAGAGCCCCTTTTTAGGGTGCCCGTCGGGCATTGCAGCGCCGGCCCGACGAGGAGCAGGTCCATATGATGAAGCATGACACCTAGCTTGCTGGGTGTGTGAGGACCCTAGTTCCGAATAGAGGAATTCCTCTTTCTTACGGTCTCTTCTCTGCACCCACACTCCGCCGTCTCGCTTAGGAACTGCATACTCTTTCTTTTCAATACTGACTGGCAGGAGGCCATAGAATCCCCGAGGGTGGTGGCGGTTTCCTCCAGACTATGCTTAATACAACTCAAAGTACTCCACAGGACTTACTTTACTACAGTGACGTTGTGCAAGATAGGGAAGACTACTGATCATTCCTGCCTACACCTATGTGGGGAAGTGGGTACTTTCTACCACACGTTTTGGGAATGCCCTGTAATTAAACAATATTGGACTGCAGTGATGCATACCTTTATTGATGTTTGTGCCATTTCCGTTCCACCAGAGCCTAAACGATGTCTCCTGAACATCTGGGAACCAACAGACCTGAATCACACAGCACAAGCCTGGGCTGCTCTGGGGATGATGATAGCAAAACAAAATGTGGCCAGACTTTGGGGAGTAGCTATTGCCCCAATCCTTGAGGACTGGTGTAAAGATATGGATGTGTTTATGGCGGAGGAAAAAGCCATGTATGTCCACAGAGGGTGCCCTAAAAAATGGGAGAGAATGCGGGGTAATTGGAACACTTTTAGAGGAGGTATCTGTACCCCTCCGACAATGGGTTTGAGCTTGGACGAAGAGGAAGAATAAAGATATTATATATTCACTATAGTTATACTATGTAAGCCTAATGTAAGATGTACCCATGCATATGTACATGGTGGTGGAAACTGGTATTATATGTATAAGTCATACTGTGCATGAAGTATTGCAAGTCTTCTTTAATAAAATATTTTTAAAAAAACAAATCAACAGACTTCAAAACGTACAAGAAGCTTCCACGTGCGTGGCTTTGTCCATCCCCTATCACCACAGAAAACATCAATAGTTAGCTGTAATAGCTGTAAAACAAAGAGTCAATTTTGACACACTCTTACATATGCTCATGTTATTCCTTGGTAGTTCAACACCACAATACCAACAGAACAAAATGAAACAAAAACTGCTAGACCAGGACAGTGTGCTCTAACAACCTTAACCTCCAATAAGTCCCCAAAACTGGCTGATAGTCCAGGAGTGGCCATCACTTTTCAGTGGCTGGATCTCACATATGGAACAACCAGCCTCAAAACCTACTCAACTCCAACATCCTTCTGGAATTCAGAAAAAAACTGGAAACACTCCTATTCTGTCTCCAACCACTCCTTGAGCTTTATATCTTCGCACTAGTGCCTAGAATCAATTAATTTATGTAGAATGTGTTATGCCAATATGTATCAATAAATAAATAAGTAAGGGCCATATGTAGGAAAGCAAATTGTGATCGAAAATGCTGAAATTCGCCGAATTTTGGCGTTTGCGATCGCAATTTGGGCAGTGTGCTATGTAGCAAACAAAAACCCACACGCAAAATAAGGAATCGCAAAATTTGCGATTCCTTATTTTGCTAATGCATTTAAGGAATCCCAAATTGCGATTCCTTAAATGCAATGTAGGAAGCACCCCAGTTGTGCAATTTTGGCTTAAGGAATCGCATATTACCACCAACCTCAGGTTGGTGGTAATTTGCGATTTCCTTGAAAAATGCACTTTTTTTTGCATTTTTCACAGTGCCATGTGGTGCACATACATGCCCTTAGCGCATGTATGTGCGCCACATGTGCACACATGTTTATTTCAGGGGTGCAAAAGTGTGTCCTATTGACACCCTTGCAACCTTGTAATTGCATTCTCAATTTGCGATTCTCTAATTGAGAATCGCAAATTGAGAATGTCTTCCTATTCATTCCTATGGGCCTTCTAGCCCATAGGAATGAATGGCAAGGTATTCCTTATTTGCGAATCTCAATTTGGGATTCGCAAATAAGGAATAGGTGGGAATAGCAAAATATTTTGCTAATCCTACCTACATTCCGTTTTGCAATTCTCTAATTGCGATTCCCTAAAAATTGCAATTAGAGAATCGCAAAACACGTTTTACCTACATATGGCCCTAAGTAAATAAGTATGCAAATACATAACGCTAGTTGAAAAGTGCATTGCCAAAACCTCAACTTTGCATCAGTGTGTTGGCTGCTGTAAACATCATTTTATGTTTAGAGTTAGCCAATACCTTTTGGTTTTACTTAAATTATAGATCTACACTTATAGGGGTTTCGGCTAGTCCTCTTCATCCTTTGGTCTCTTTTGTTATTCACATTTTTCTTCCACCCAATACAGCATACAGCATGAGGGGATGGGTCAGGCCCCTTTAGCTCCTGGCTCACTTCACTGTGAGTGACAGTATTCTGGTCTTTCCCAAAGAGAACAGTCACACAAAGCAGTTCCCATCAGTACCAGCGACTACTTTTGCAAAGTGTGCTTTGTGAAGCCAAAAAATTGCTTTTAGCCAATGACCATTTTTTAGATTGGCGCAAGCCTAACAGCTCTTCAAACAACCATGATAAAACAAAACAAGCACTGACAAAACCAAAAGGGTAGGTAATGTGGGTGGGAATAGAGAAGAGGATTTTAAGGTGTTTGAAACTTGTTTATGGTTCATGGCATTTTTGGCACATAATTAGCTGATTGGGCTTAGGCCCAATGAGTTGTTCCCCTTCCACCAATGAAACATTAGATCACAGCATTCCGTCTGGCAGGCTGTCACCAGAAGATAAGTATAGTGTCTCAACATACTGGAAACTTTCCCTCCCCCACCATTTAGAGGGTAACACTCTAAATGGAAACTGAAAACTACCCCTTGTTTGGGGATACACTTCGGCGCTCATACTGCTTGGCTTGATGGGCAAGTATAACTGAGGTGGATTTTTCACCTCTGGGCTGGCAGGGGGGGTAGATTTGCCACAATGATGGACAGAAATCCACCAGAAAAAGTCAATGTTGGCCATAAATCTTTTAGTCCCATAATTTATATAATGTTCATGCATGACTAGGGGACCGCAGCAGAGAATAAGATTTGGTCTTCTCTGTCCTCCATTAAGTTGGCACCTTTAAAACTGTTTGCACAATTAACCTACCTTCCTCTTCATGCTGTTCCAAAAATACACCTACTTCTGCAGTGTTTCAACAAGATAGCTATGCTTGCAGACTACTCCGTCGATGCACCTACCTCTTCAGACCGTTTCAACAATGCACCTCCCTCTGTTGATTGCCACCACAATGCAACTAGCCTGCTCCAACATGCACCTACCTCTGCAAACTGTTCCTAAAATGCACTTACTTCTGCAGACTGTTCGAGCATGCACCTATCTCTGGCAACTGTTCCAAAAATGTACTTACTTCAGCAGAGAGTTTCAACATGCACCTACCTCTGCAGACTGTTCCAGCATGCCCCTACCTCTGCAAACTGATCCTAAAACGCACTTACTTCTGCAGACTGCTCCAGCATGCACCCACCTCTGCAAACTATTCCTAAAAGTTACCTATTTCTGAAGTATGTTCCAGCATGCACCGACCTCTGCCAACTGTTCCTAAAATGCACTTATTTTTGTAGACTGTTCCAGCATGCACCTACCTCTGTGAATAGTTCCTACAACTCATCTACTTCTACACTGTTTCAACGTGCACCTACCTCTGCAAACTGTTTCTACAAATCACCTACCTCTGCAGACTGTTCCAGAATACACCTACATCTGCAAATAGTTCCTACAATTCATCTACTTCTGCAGACTGTTCCAACATGCAACTACCTCCGCAAACTGTTTCTAAAATGCACTTATTTTTGCAGACTGTTCCAGCATGCAACTACCTCTGTTAATAGTTCCCACAACTCATCTACTTCTGCACTGTTTCAACGTGCACCTACCTCTGCAAACAGTTTTTTTTTTGTCTTCATCTCACCAATAAGCATCTGCAATTCTCAAAGACAAGCCATCGTTCGATCTGTACACCCTATGGCTGCTGCGTTCGCTTAGGCCAAACCAGGCCAGCCCCCTTTGCTGGAAGCTTGGTGTAATCATAGGACCAGAATTTACCAAAAAGGTGCTATACCAAACTCAGCTCCCTACCCCAGGATAGTAGGGCCTGCCAGATGTTCACACTACTCTCAGTCTCTTCCCCCTTGTCCAGACGCGCCATAGAAAATGGTGCTTTTAACCAGACCTCACACATTGGGCGCCGCGGTTCTTTCCATTTCATACAGATTTCTCTTCGGGCTATTAATACTAGGTATAATAACAAGCCTCTATAAACCTGCTGAAGATTCTTTCCAAGCACTCGATCATCTCCAAATATTATCAAGGAGACGTTAACCTTGATTTTAAATTGAAAAATACCACTTAAAACGTCCCCCACCCCCCTCCAAAAAGCTCTAAGTTCAGGACATTCATAGAAAATATGGATGTCATTAGCATTTAGAAGATTACATCTTGGACATTTGGGGGAGGATAATGGTGCAAACTTGGTGATCTTTGCAGGAGTATAATAAAGCCTATTTATAACAAAGAAGTGGTTCTTTTTTATGCTGGCCGGTTTAACATATTTATAGAGGATCTTCAAGGAGGGTTCGTACAGGGCTTCAATCACAGGCTTGAAAGGAGACTGATTCCAAACTGCATGCTGCGGGAGATGTTCTATATCATCCGCCTCCAAAAACTTCTTGTACCAGATAGAAACCTCCTTTCTTTTAGTATGTACGTCTTGCAAAGATTGATCCGTTTCCCAATTTCCTTGTTTATCCTCTTTTTCTGCTGTAAATCAGGAGGCTAGTTGCAGGTATTTAAATCTAGAAAGGCTGCTTCCAACCTTCGCTCTTAAGACCTCCAAGGGAACATTCCATCTGAGGATAGAAGCTCAGACCAAATAGCAATACCCACCCTTTTAATTGGGATTGCAAGGCTATCCTTCAAGCATAACAGAGTCCCCAGGGAGTCCCAGATTGGGGCAAAGTCTGAATAGTACCCAATCCCCCATCTACATCTGACCTTATACCAAAGATTAAGGGCTGCCCTGAGTACTTTCAAGTGCACCTTTTGAAGAACCTAGATGCCCCAAATGTATAGAGAAAGCCTTCACCTCCGCTGCCACCCTCTATATTCACCATTTCCCCCAATAGTCTCCCCCAAGATGTCTCTTCCGGTTTTACTAATAGCATCCTGATGTTTTTAAATTGGAAGGCGACAGAGTACCAACCGATATCTGGAAGGGCTAGCCCTCCTTTAGTGTGCCTGTGCCTCAGCTTTTTCCATGACAATCTCCCGCCCTTATTTGCCCAGATAAATCTTCCGACCTCACGATTTTACAAATATCTTTACTAGGGAATTCAAGAGGAATCGCATAAAACAAATATGTCAACTTGGGTAGAATAACCGTTTTTACCAAGTTGACCCTGCCAAAGATTGTTAATGGAAGATTTTTCCATTTTGCGAATAGACGGTTCACTTATTTTATGGCTTATTCAGATTAATATAAGGGATTTTATCAAGATCTTTAACGACAGTAATGCCCAGATATTTAAACTCCTTACTCGTGGTACCCTCCCAACTGTCGATATTCCAACACATCACCTCTGTTTTGACGGTGTTAGCCAGATATCCTGATAATGAGCCAAATTCTTGCAACAATGCTTCAACCCTAGGAATAACCGCCCCCGGATTGTTAGTATATAGCAACAAATCATCAGCATAAAGGGCCAACTTGCTACAGAATTGATGAGATTTAAAGGGGGAAATCAAATCATCTGATCTCATAGCTTGTGCCAATGGTTCTATATAGACTTCGAACAACAACGGGGAGATGGGACAGCCCTGTCTAGTTCCTCTTTGAATGGTAAAGCTAGAAGTTAACATGCCATTTAACACATTTTTTGCAGAGGCTCCCTGATAGCAATTTATCAAGGTCTGGACAAAGATAGGACCAAAACCCATCTGCCTAAGTACCTACCAGAGATATACCCAACAGACTCTATTGAACGCCTTGGTCGCGTCTAGTGCCACAACGGCCAAGGGATCCGATCGCCCCATTGCCAAGTCAATGTTACCAATTAACTGTTGTGTCTGCCCCTGGATATATCTCCCGGGATGCAACCTTTTTGGTCAAAGTTTATCAGCTGAGGAGCCAACTTGACCAATCTCCCTGCAAGAACACTCATAAAGATCTTATAATCGGCATTCAGCAGAGAGATTGGTCTATAGGAGTCCGCTTTTAAAGGATCCTTCCCAGGTTTCAAAATGAGTACAATAGTTGCTTCTTTCAAGGATCTCGGGGCCCGACCTTCCAAGCTATACACTGAATTGAATAGGATACCCAATATCGGAACCAGTTCATCCATGAGGAGTTTATAGACTTCACTATGAAGCACGTCAGTACCTGCTGCCCTATTGTTTTTGCACTTGCTTATTTGGTCTTTAATTTCGTTCTCAGGGATTGGGGCATCTAGGCTTTCACGACCCTCATTTGTTAAAGTTGGGAGAGATTTTTCTTTCAGCCAAGCTTGAAGGGTTTCAGTATTAGGCACAGTTTCTTCCCTGTATAGTTCTGTGAATAAAGAGAGAAGGCAGGCTTGCATATCCTCCAAGCTACTTGACTTCTCTCCGCTTTCATTTATTATCAGTTCATTGATGTTATTCTTTGTGCGATCTACTCTTGCTTTCCATGCCAAGAGGGCTCCAGCCCTCTCTCCATATTTGAAGTTCTGCATGCTTTTAGTCCTCCACTGTGCCCTACACTTGTGTGATCTAACCTACCCCTATATTCCTGGCAGGCATCTTCCAAGTCTCTCTTGACTTTTGACAGCCTTTCAGTACTCCCATGGTTAAGCCGAGACCACTCCTCCTCCAATAAAATAATTTTTCCCTCCAGAGTCTGTAACTCCTGAACCTCTGCCCTGTTCTTAGAACAGATACGACTGTGTAGGATGCCCCTTATGTTGGCTTTAAAGGCATCCCAAACGTAATCCATGGATGTCGAACCAATATTAATAGCAAAATAGTCTACAGTGGCCGATTTAAGAGACCTCGCTATATCAGCATCTGACAGCATAGACCTTTTAAGTGTCCATCTGGGGTGTAGGTTAGGCCTTTTTCCCACAAAAGAAAACAATACCGGGGCATGGTCTGACGCATGACTGGGTAAAACAGTTACACCAGTGATATTGTCCAGACTTGGCCTATCTGTTAAAATGTAGTCAATTCTAGAGGAGTGGTCGTGCTTCTTGCTATGAAACGTGTACCCCTGTTTGTCTCCCATCTTTACCCTCCAGACGTCCACAAGCTCCAGGTCATGTAACATATTTTTCAATGCTCGTCGTACTCAAGGGGCCCCCAAATAGTGGCTCTGATTGGATCTATCTTTCAGGGGTCAAGAAGAACATTAAAATCGCCTCCAGTTATTATCTGCGATACCACTTCAAGCAAATTAAACTGTAATTTGCAAATATACGTCGAATTGTCGCTATTGGGACCATAAAAGGAAGCACATGTTAACTCTAGGCCTCCAAAGTCTAATAAGGCCACTATCCACCTCCCTGACTGATCCGAATGGATGGATGTAATGGAACATCCTGCTCCCTGTTATCTACGGGGGCACCTTAACCCATTGAAGTTCCACGTAATAGGCTTAACCTCACTGCTCAAAGGGAAAATACCTGCCATCCAAGGGTGAACCCCGGAACTTCCAATCACTTACACATGTGAGAGTGAGGATATTTTTAACATTTTTACCCACAGCTCCCCACCCTGTGCATCCTACCTCCACCCCCCCTCACCCCTCTTGTGACCTCACTCCCCTGTGGAAACCCTCCCTTCTATTAGGCCAAAGCCTATTCGGCCTCTGTTCCTTGGGCCATACAGAAAAAAGAATAGTTTAATATTTCTATCATAGGTCTCACTAGTCAGGGGCCCCCCTCGCTTCCACCTTCTCCTACTCATACCCCGCCTTTAATTTTTTCTATAAGCGAATCAACCTCCTCCTCTGAGTGAAACATATACATATGATTGTTCCACATAACGCGCAATGATGCTGGAAACTTCAATTGAGCCTTAGCCCCCAACTTATTTACAACCTCCATTCTTTTGCCCAGCTCCCACTGTTTTGTTGCAGTAATGTGGGATACATCCTATCTAATGGAAAGCGAAAATGGACTAGAGAAGGATTTAGATGTTATACATCCTTACTTTAAAGCCGAGGAAAGAATTGCTTTCTTTAACACAATATGTTAGGAAATTGATTGAAATTTTCCAGGGCTTCTGTTTAGCTGGATTTCTTTTAAATGGGTCACGGTGCACCCGTTGTATCTCCTGGCCAAGATCTATGATGGGAGAATTTTTTAGCACTGTTTCTTTTAACAGGGATACCACAAACCCCCGAATATCTGCACCTTCAAGCGCTTCAGGGACATTAATAAGTCTCAGAATATTCTTCCTGGTGTGGTTCTCTATACGCTCAAGATCTTCCTTCAGTTCTTTATTCTGGTTTGCTAGTTTGACCATTTCTATTGTTGAAGTATGGAGTGCCTCCTTAATTTTTGGTATCTCCTGTTCTAATGCATCAGTTCGTAATGAGACCTCCTCCAACTTCTGTGCTAACACCACACAGGAAGCTTGAATCGCTGCCTGGTTTGTCTCCGAAACTGTGAACCTGTTTCTCATCTCATCCTTTAAGGACAATAACATTTCTGCAAAGGAGCCAGATAAGCCTAATGAACCTGATGAACCTGATGGAATCACTGGATCATTAGTCGCAGGGGGAGGTTCTTGTTCACCTTCATGTTGACCTTCATATGCCTCACTAACCTCTAAGGCAGTAAACCTATTCGAGAGGCCAACTGCTGGATGGAAGGCAGGGAGGAAAGCCCCAGAAACCCCAGAATTCCCGGGGCCTGTCGCCACATCACGCAGAGGACCTGGAATATCCGGAGAGTGCATGTTGCATTGCGGAGGGTCCGACATGTTGAGCGAACTAAACTGAGCGGAATCTGATAATATATCAGACTGCAGCCTGCTAGGGGTTTCCTTATCTGAGCCCAGGATTGTGGAAGAGGATGTAGACAAAACCTTATAGAACGATTTTAAAGAGGGGGTTATTTTAACTTTTGAGGTTGCTGTTTTCTTACCCCTACCACTGACCCTCCCTCTTCCTTTAACCCCAACAGCGGGTTCGGTATTAACTCCTTGGACTCCTTTGATCTTGGCATGTTTATCTGATACTCGCGCTTCCACAACCGGTGGGGGGACTCTAGTAAGCAGGCAGGCTTGGGAGATGTCGATGTTGGTGTAGGACTGAGCTGCCCTGGCGCGCAGCGTGTATCTGCAGACTTTAGGTGGAAGGAAATCGGATTGCTGTGGCTCACTTGTCTCCATACAAATAGAAACCCCCTCTTTTTTACTAGAAACTTGTGTAATCAAATCTAGAGACTTCACTTGATGGCACTCACACCCGCGACTGAAATGAATGTCCCGCAAAAGTCCAAATCCAAGTGGTCTCTTACCTTCTTGTTGAGTGTGGGCTACGATAGTCTTGTTGCTTAAATCAGGCTCCAGACCCCCTACCTGGACGGCCTACTCAGCCGACTCAGCCACGCCGTCTCCATCGCCATTACCGCCGGGATTCACGCTGATGTAGTCCCCAGTGCTGACTCTGCCTCCATTGACCCGGACCTGGAAGCAGGCAACACCGCTACGCCTCCACTCCCGAGCCGTGCCTTCCCACCGCGAAGCTCAGAGCACCGGTGAGCTTCCACAGAGTTCCGGGGCCATGCGCGGGAGATACGGGAAAACAGACAAAAAAATAAATGGAAAGAAACCGAAGCTCTACAAGGTAGGGGTATAAGATAAGAAGGTTACTTAAGTTAAACATAACATTTCCGAGGGTCCCTGCTTTGAGACCAGACGCGGACCCAAGGGAACAGCAGCCGCGACCGTTTAGCTTACGGCCGCCATGTTTCCCTCTACCGGAATCTCTGCAAACTGTTTCTACAAATCACCTACCTCTGCAGACTGTTCCAGAATACACCTACATCTGCAAATAGTTCCTACAGTTCATCTACTTCTGCAGACTGCTCCAACATGCACCTACCTCTGCAAACTGTTCCTAAAATGCACTTACTTCAGCAGAGACTTTCAACATGCACGACCTCTGTAAACTGTTCCTACAATTCACCTACTTCTGAAGACTGTTCCAGCATGCACCTACCTCTGCAAACGGTTTCTAAAATGCACTTACTTCTGCAGAAGGTTCCAGCATGCACCTACCCCGTAAACTGTTCCTAGAATGCACTTCATTTTGCAGACTGTTCCCGCATGCACCTACCTCTGCAGACTTTTCCATCGTGTACCTACCTCTGCAAACTGTTCCTAAGAAGTACTTAATTTTACAGCGCGTTCCAGCATGCACCTACCTCTGCAGAATGTTCCAGCATGCACATACTTCTGCAGACTGTTCCAGCATGCACCTACCTCCTCAAACTGTTCCTAAAATGCACAATTGTTTTTTTTTTACAGAGTTTTATATAGCGCAAAATATAGAGGACACATTCATTTTTGTTAGGCACAGGGAGATTAAGTGATTTGCCCAGAATCACAGGATGTTCAGCGTCATTGCCAAGACTCGAACCCAGTTCCCCAGATTCGAGGTTGACTGCCCTAGCTGTTAGGCCAACTCCTATCCCCGCTTACTTCTGCAAACTGTTCCAACGTGCACCCACCTCTGTGAATAGTTCCTGCAATTCATCTACTTCTGCAGACTGTTTAGACAAAGCACCTACCTCTGCAGACTGTTCCAGCATGCACTTACCTCTGCAGACTGTTCCAGCATGCACCTACCTCTGCAGACTGTTCCAGTGGACACCCACCTCTGCAGACTGTTCCAGCATGCACCCACCTCTGCAGACTGTTCCAGCATGCACCCACCTTTGCAGACGGTTTCAGCATGCACCCACCTCTGCAGACTGTTCCAGCATGCACCTACCTCTGCAGACTGTTTATACAAAGCACCTAACTCTGCAGACTGTTCCAGCATGCACCTACCTACCTCTGCAGACTGTTTAGACAAAGCACCTACCTCTGCAGACTGTACCAGCATGCACCTACCTCTGCAGACTGTTTCAGCATGCACCTACCTCTGTAGACTGTTTCAGCATGCACCTACCTCTGTAGACTGTTCCAGCATGCACCTACCTCTGCAGACTGTTTAGACAAAGCACCTACCTCTGCAGACTGTTCCAGCATGCACTTACCTCTGCAGACTGTTTAGACAAAGCCCCTACCTCTGCAGACTGTTCCAGCATGCACCTACCTCTGCAGACTGTTAGCGCATGCACCTACCTCTGCAGACTGTTTAGACAAAGCACCTGCCTCTGCAGATTGTTCTGCCAAAAAATATTCTCAGGTAAAGTACCACTCAAGGCGCGCAGGTGCGTAGCCAAGGGCTCCTCAGACCCACCGGCTCAAGGGAGCCTGAATATAAACAAAAATCTGATTGGCCGCACTCTGCTTGTCCTACCAGTGTGTTACCCCAAAGCATTGTGGTCCATGAAGTAGCGTCGGCGGGTACGCCTATGCCAAAAGTTTAAAACGAATGTCGCGTTAGCCATCCCTGGACACGTGTTTCGAGGTAGTTGCCTCTCGTCAGCAGGGAGTAGGTGTGTGTGTAGGGTTGCTGCGTAGGCTGCCAAAAAATATTCTCAGGTAAAGTACCACTCAAGGCGCGCAGGTGCGTAGCCAAGGGCTCGTCAGCCCCACCGGCTCAAGGGAGCCTGAATATAAACAAAAATCCGATTGGCCGCACTCTGCTCATCCTACTAGCGTGTTACCCCAAAGCATCGTGGTCCATTAAGTAGCGTCGGCGGGTACGCCTATGCCAAAAGTTTAAAATGAATGTCGCGTTAGCCATTCCTGGACACGTGTTTCGAGGTAGTTGCCTCTCGTCAGCAGGGAGTAGGTGTGTGTGTAGGGTTGCTGGACCTGAGAACAATTTTTGGCAGCCTATGCAGCAACCCTACACACATGCCTATTCCCTGCTGACGAGAGGTAATAACCTCGAAACACGTGTCCAGGGATGGCCAACGCGACTTTAATTTTGCTTAATACTCTGGCAGAGGCGCACTCGCTGATGCTGACTTCATGGACCATAATGCTTTGGGGTAACACGCTGGTAGGACGAGCAGTGTGCGACCAATTGGATTTGTGTTTAGACAAAGCACCTACCTCTGCAGACTGTTCCAGCATGCACCTACCTCTGCAGACTGTTCCAGCATGCACCTACCTCTGCAAACTCTTCCTAAAATGCACCTGCTTCTGAAGTACGTTCCAGCATGCACCTACCTCTTCAACTGTTCCTAAAATGCAATTACTTCTACAAACTGTTCCAGCATGCACTTACCTCTGTGAATAGTTTCTGCAATTCATCGAGTTCTGCAGACTTTTTAGACAAAGTACCTACCTCTGCAAACTGTTTCTACAATGTACCTACCGCAATTTTGCAAAACAAAACACAACGACCCTGATGGGGGTGGAAAATGGTCTTAAATGTGCAGCCGGAGCGGTATTTACGGTAAAGTGTTATTACTGCATCAAAACCTGCAATCATAGCACGGTACAGTGCGGGGAACTGATAACTTCACGAGTTGGTTGTGGTAAAGCAATTACCGAACCACCGTATCCACAGAGAAACTGACTTTCTCTAAATGAGGCCCGGTGTGTGTGTCTATAGCGAACCCCATCTCACAAACACTGACTTTCCCGTCTGACCCTCAGCCCACGCGCAAGGTCAAACAATTACCACTTGATGTCGAGAGAAAAAGATCAAACGTGCACCTTCGCAAAGCATTTTAAAGAGCGCTGCGTGCCAGCCTCGTCCTTGGGAGCGATCGCCGTGTAAACTGTACATGCATTGCCGAAAATGTTTGAGCCTGTAATACATTGTTGTTGCACCAGAATCTGCCTCGCGGCGTCCGGTGAAGGCTATGCCTCATCTACAAATACATACATGAGTCAGGATATATATAGCCAGACAGACTTCCAAACCTGCTCCAACTGGTTCAAGCGAGGTCACAGGCTGAATCCCGGCCAACAGGCGACAGCCGCGCGGCGCAGACACTGAACACCAGCGGTGGGAAAAGGGCATCGGAAGTTCCTCTGTCCGCACCAGTGAGCACGGAGACCTCTGCAGCGCAGCGCCACTGTCTGAAGCAATCACTCCAGGCACTTCCAGGCTGAACAGCCGAGGTTAATTTATAACTCCGAATACCTGTGTTCTTACTCCCAGTTCCGCTAATAAGAAAGCAGTGTGAGGGGGAGAGAGGGTGTGGCATAACGGGGAGAGCGGCCGACCTTGAAGCTGGGGAACCAGGTTCGAGTCTGGCCGGAGGATCAGACATCCTGTGATTCTGGGCAAGTGCCCTAATCACCCTGTGCTTAGAAATGAATGTGCCTGTAACAGCAGCTGGTGCTCATGTAAGGCGCTCTGATACCTTCGGGTCACGTCGAGCTCGTGCTATGTAAAAAATGCATAACTAACAAAGGAAAGTGCCCAGGATCACACGTGTTTCCTTAATGGGGAAGTCAAGACTAGAACTGAGATTTCCTCGATTCCACATTCGAAGTCGGCAGTTTAGCCGCAGGGCTTTGCATTGGTGGGTCAGCATCTTGAACTGGCATCTCTTCTGGATCGGAAGCCAGTGTAGCTTCTGGAGGTGGGGTGTGTTGTGGGTCCGTCTGGGTAGGTCGAGAATGAGTGTGGCTGCCGAGTTTTGCATTGTCTGTAGTCTCTTCAGGAGACGTGCGGTGATTCCAACGTGAAGTGTGTTCCTGTAGTCCAGTTTGCTGGTGGTGAGGACCTGCATGATGGTCTTTCTGGTGTTGACGGGGAGCCACCTGAAGATCCTGCGAAGCATACGTCGGGTGTGGAAGAAAGCGGAGGAGACTGCACCCACCTGTTTCCTCATAGAAAGCTTGCTGTCCAGGATGATGCAGAGGTTGCAGGCATGGTCTCAGGGCGGGGGAAGGGCTAAGGACTTCTGTCTTGTCCGTGTTGCGGGCGAGGCAGTTATCCTTTATTCAGTCGGCGACGTTCATCATACATCTGTGGAAGTTGGCTCTGGTGGTGGAGGGGTCTTCTGACAGTGAGATGATGAGCTGGGTGTCATCGACATAGGATATGATGTTGAGTCCGTGTGATCTGACGGTGGTGGCCAGGGGGGTCATATACGTTTTGAAGAGGGTGGAGCTTAGGATCGACCTTGGGGGATGCCACAGATGATCTCCTTGGGTTCTGAGGTGAACGGTGGGAGACTGATTCTCTAGAGTCTAGGTTCCTCATGTGAGGTATGAGGCGACCCATTTGAGGGTGTCTTCCTGGATTTCAATGTGGTTGAGTCTGTTGATCAAGATGTGATGGGAAACGGTGTTGAATGCGGCTAACAGGTCCAGGAGGATTAGGGCTGCCATTTTACTGAAGTCCAGGAGGGCCCTTATGTCGTCAATAGCTGCGATTGGTGCTGTTTCGGTGCTGTGGTTGGCTCTGAATCTGGATTGAGAGGGGTCCAGGAGGTTGTTGTGTTCCAGGTGTTCAGTGAGTGTCTGGTTGATAGCCTTCTTGAGAACCTTCATTGGAAAGAGGAGCTAAGAGATGGCCCGTAGCTCTTTTGTTCGGCTGGATCAGCGAATGGCTTTTTCAGAAGGGACCTCACTACAGCGTGTTTCCAGTCCTCAGGGAAGGAGGCCGATGGAGGTATTCAGAATTTTCTTGAGCTCATCACCAATCATCTTGCTGCTTAGGGTGAAGACGTGGTGTGGACAGGGTCCGTGAGTGCACCGAGTGCAGGGAGTTCATGATGGAGATTGTGGCTTGAGTTGTGAGAGGGTCCCAGTGGGTGATCAGGTGTTCGGGGCTTGTGTTCTTGGGTGTGAGCAGGCTGATGCTGTAGGCGGCGGTAGATTGGGGTTTGAAGTTTTCCTAGAGATCTTGTTGTGGAAGAAGTCCGCCAGGGTGTCACACAGTTCTTGGGAGGGGGAAGTGTTGTTCCCGGTGTCTGTGGTGTTGGAGAACTCCTTCACGATAGCAACAAGCTCCTTGCTGTGGTTTGTGCTGGCTTCTATTTGGTCTGCTAGGTTGTTCCTTTTGGTTTCTTTCAGGAGGTGGTGGTACTGGTTGAGTGCTGTTTCAAAGGTGGTATGGTCTTCTTTCTCTTTGCTAGTGTGCCACTTCCTTTCTAGTTGCCGGCAGTTGCGTTTGGTGGATATCAGCTCTGCGGTGAACCATCTGGCTCTTCTGGCAGGTACTTTGGATTTGGCTGGCTTGGTAAGGGCGATTGTATCAGCGCATTCTGTGATCCACTGGGAGACGTTCTTCACAGCCTGTTCTGGGTCGGATGTTGTGTCTAAGAGGTGGTAGTTCACGGCTTTGTTCCATTGGTTTTCTGATATATTTTTGCTGGATGGCAGCAAATTGCCTACAGTTGAATGCGGGTAAATCGGAGGTCCTTTTGTTCGGGAAGGATCGGGAGATGTGGTCCGAGCAGTGTTGGCCGGATCGTCTTAAACCCGCCCCCATGCCTAAGGAGGCTGTGAAGAACCTGGGTGTGTGGTTTGACAGTGGCCTGACATGCGACATTCAGTCGAAGGCTGTGGCAGGGGTTAGTTTGGGGCTTTTGCGAGGTTTGAAACCTTTATTGGGTTTCTTTCCTCCCAAGGTGCTTCAGACCATTGTCCAGGTGACTATTCTCTCTAGGCTGGACTACGGCAACTCCCTCTATCTGGTTACCAATAAGTCCAGCATTAAGCGGTTACAGAGAATTCAGAATGCAGCGGCTCGCATCTTGGTGGCACTGCCGAAATCCAGCTCGGTTGCTCATGTGCTCCCCAAACTTCACTGGCTGCCAGTGGAAAAGCGCATTCAGTTTAAGTTGCTCTGTGTGGCACATAGGATTTTGACCTTACAGGCACCCCCAGGGCTGGCTAATTTGCTGGAGTTCTATATGCTGCGGCGTTCCCTTAAATCTGCTGACCAAGCATTGGTCTGCATTCCTCGAGTACGGAAAGCTAGAGCGGGTGGACGCTCTTTCCGCAGTCTCGCGGCGAAGCTCTGGAAGTCGCTCCCTATTTCCATCAGAGCGCTCCAGAACCACCTTGCTTTTTGCAGAGCCATAAAAACCTGGCTCTTCCCTGTCTAATTTTAAGGCTCCTCCAGGCCCACGGCCTCGGTCTTTGGTGGTGCTGGGACGCCCCGTTGCTGGGGCAGCTATGCGCAATGCAAATTCTGAAATGAATAAAGTTTCTGTGCATGGAGCTGGGGGGCAATATGGCAGTGTTGGTGTGTCCTGGGAAGATGAAGTAGACACTATAATGGTCAGTACAGGTGAGCTGCGAGATGCGGTTGTACTTGACTCTGTCAACTGTGTGTCCTGCAATGTGAATAGGGTCGGTGATAAGTTGCTTAAGCCAGATGTTGCTCATGCTTTTCCGAAGGTCAGGTGTGTTAGTGTCACTGAGGTCGTTGAGGTGGAAGCTAAGGTCCCCTAGGAAGATGTAGTGCTTGGAGTGATGGCAATCGGGGTGATGAGGTCAGGATTGCTATACAGACTGTAAATGATACCCATGCACTCTGAATAGGACAGGTGGAAATGTGCCGCATTTTGGGAACATGTTCTGCATCCCCAAACTCTAAATCTGCCCGTAGGCATTTAACAAGTGACCACTAACCATCCACAATCAAACCATCCACATGTGATTGATGGGAATACCACAATCGTATGAAAACTGTGCCAAGAATAGGAAAATATTACTGTACTATACCAACAATAGTAGGTGCTATAAAAATGATGATAAACATACTGTTTACATAAAACAGTGCTACAGTAGGTCGAGCTAGGCATCGGATGTTTACGAACCGGAAGTAGGGCCGAAGAGCCTCCTCCTCTGGACGTCACTACCTGTCTTTAGGAGTTGGACAGGAAGGGGACAAGAACAAAGGGAATTGATGGATAGAGACAGAATGGTGGCTACAAGCATCAGCAGAAGTGGAATGTGGCTTTTTTGCTGTAGTCTCTAGGTAGGCATACCACTGCCAGTGCTTTGTGGATCGCTGTTCAGAGATCAAAGCATTGGTACAAACACATAATCTGGTTACACTTCTAAATACACATGCAAATCATGTTAGAAATACTTATTGACAAACAAAGGAACGAAAGGAGAGAGGCATTACTCATGCACAATTAGAGACACACCAGAGCAGCGGAACAGAAGTCTGCAGATTTAGTGAGATGATGAAAGTAAATGACAATGCAGAACATCACACGCAGTGAAATAAAAACAGATGTACATGAGGTTCCAAATGGAAGACAGATGAGGATCACCAATCATAGCCTCGTTTATAGTGACAGACCGTCCCACTGAAAGGCACATATATAGCCCAATGTAAGACAAGTTACAACATAGACACATGACTGACAGCTTATTTCATTGTCAATAGAAAATATTGAACCAGTAAATAGTGCATTAGCACTCCCAAGTGTGGAACGGCCTGCCGCTACACATGAGAGCCCCCTCCGCACTTCATATTCCGAAAGAAGCTGAAGATATGGCTTTTCAAGTAGTCGACTGAGTCCCTGGGCTTGGCTAGACTTCCGCCTGCTCAGTGGCAGGATACCCTCCCGGATGACAGTGCACTCTGCAAATCTGCATAACATAACGTTGCATAGCGTTATGTAGCGTAACGTAACGTAACATTAAATGCTGGGATAGGTCTGATTCTGAAAGAGGCCTTTTGTCTAATGTACCCATATTACCAGTAGCAACTGGGCCTGCACTGGACCCTTTTGGGGTCTTCTGTATGACTGAGCGTAGGCCCCAAAGTGCTGTCCCTCAGGTCACGGAAGCCTTAGAAGCGACCAATAGGATGTGCTCCAGAAAGTCTGAAAAACTGGGAATTTTACCATTTTTGGACTTCCAAGACCTCTGGAGCATCAGCAGCAAAAGTATCTAATTTCAAGCAGACTTAGTCAGATGCAACTTCAAGCTCGCCCCACTGAATGATTTTGAGCTACAGAAAAAAGACTAATTGTGAAGGTAGAACTCATGACCGGATGAAGGCTTGAAATATATCCAGCCAACGTGAGAACTTCAGAGGCTGTGAAAGGTGAATTTCTCTTGCTTGGAGCTTTTCCTGCCAGAACCAATGGCTTCGACATAAGACCTCGTGCAACGGCTATTGGGATTTGAGAGAAATTCGTCAGACAAAGCCTATAACCTTGCTCTGCTGGAGAATTTTGACTTCCATTTCAGAGAGTAAGTCAGAAAGAAAAAATGTTTGACTGGCACAACCCAATTCAATCAATCAATCAGATGTTTTGTAAAGCGCAACTACTCACTTGTAAGGGTCTCAAGGCGCTGGGGAATGGGGGAAGCTGCTGGTCTGACAGGGCACTGTGGTTCAGTCGAAGAGCCAGGTCTTGAGGTCCTTCCTGAAGTGAGGCAGTGACGATGATTGCCTGAGGTGGAGAGTAGTGTGTTCAAGATCTTTGCTGTGAGGTATGAGAAGGATCTTCCTCCAGCTGCTGTATCCAATCTGTGCAGTGACCTGAAATTGTTCCTTTGTCCCAGTCACCGGTGAGGAGTGACAACTGATTGGGGCTTTACTTTTTCTAGGCACTTTTTGCATTAGAGCTTTAGAAATTCATATCTCTGCCCCCCTTATTGGATTTTTGTCATTTTGGTGTCATTTTACTCGCTAAAGTGCTCTCTATTTGTAGAAATTGGTTGTAGGATTTTTGGCTTTTCAATTGTTTTTGACTGCTAAATACATGACACTTTTTACTAAGTTAACCTTGTTTGCTCTGTGTCATAGCTACCAGGAGTTTGATTCAAGGTTTAAAATCTTGAAAATATGTTTTACTCTGAATAGGGCAGGCAGTACTCTAAATAGGGCTGAGGGTCCAATGGCTTACTTCCAAAGGCCGTCGGCCGTCATATGAAGTTTTACATCGACGCAGTAAATCTTATTCCATCAGCGTAAAACATTTGGCCCAGCTAACTCAAAATCGGGCAGGCAGCCCTTGAGTTTGGCGGACAGGGTACTCTGTCGCTGTTGCATCAGAGTCCCTGTCTATCAAACTCTAAACCAGTCTGTAAGAAAGATGCAAATCCAGGGAGTGAGATTAAAGATGTTAATTGAGCAGCTCAGCAATGCACCCACAGCCAAGGCGGCTCCACATCCAGCTGCAGAGTTTTTTGCAGTCTCAAATCAACCCTCTTGTGGAACGCAGAAGGCCGCACAAATGGAGACACTGGCACATGCGCAGAACACAGCCAACACTGAATACAACACAGCCCCAAGGGCCCACGTAATGCACATCAGTACTGGACCCCATTCTTATAGGAACAGTCCATCCCGAACCTTGGTCACCTCACACATTCATCCTGTGGCCCACTGGCATTTTAGTTGGGACATTTGAGACCTCCCCCCCCCCCCCCCCCAACTTCTCACTGGCTAAGCTACCCCCTGGCCACTGTATAAGAGAAATGTACAAATGGCTGTTTGAACTGGGCCTAATGGATTGACCTTTGAGTAAAGGCGCTAAAGAGCAACGTGAGGGGCTCTTAGAGTCTAAACACGAGCTCACAAAATCCTGCTGTGCTTGCAACGCAGGAAATGCATTATTAAAAAGGAGCATGGACAGCAGAGGCGGCGAGGTCATTGTACTACTGTACAGTGCCCCGGGGGGCCATCTTTCAAATATTGTGTTCAGCATTGGACGTCGCCCATGAATCAGAGTACTAGGGACTTGAGAAATGTTCGAAGAGAGGCAGCCACATAAGTGAAAGGCAAGGAGGGCTGGAATTATCGGGAGCAGCTCACACAGGATGAGCGCAGGTTGTGTTACTCTGTGAGCTTGGCAGTGGGTCATCTCATGCTTTGCCAGGGAATCTGTTTAATCACAGAGATGCGAGGGCAGACAGGGCCACCCTGTGAGGCAGGGAGGATGGAAGTTCAGTCAGTGACAAAAGAAAAGAGGTTTAATAGTGAAAACAGTTCCACTGTTGCACGGGATCCATGGAGACCGGCTGCTTGCAACATTACTACAAAACTTTACAGCTAGGTCTGATTAATTATTAGCAATGCAAGGCAGAACGTCTGGAAGAAGTAGTTTAAATGTGTTGTATGTCACTATATCGAGGACAGAAATATCGACTTCACCATTGTATCGTCACAGTAAGCACACACAGCAAAGTCTGGATTTGCTCATCTAAGTCCATATCGATTTAGGGGGATAATATAGTGCAAGTCGATATTGTGGAGTCAATAGTGCTTAATTTGAGCTCGTGGCTGTTGGTGGGGGCCACTGGACCTCATATTTGGGTAGGCGCGCAACGCCCATTGGGCTCAAAGGGCTTCAGACCACCCCCATCGTGTGTGGCAGCCCGGCCTGAGACAGCTTCCCGGGCACTCACACAGCCGCACCCGAGTACTTCACAGGTCTTTAAAAGACCATTTGCTTGTTAATGAGGCTTTGTTGTGTTTTCACCCCTTCTTAGAGCCCCTGCATCTCAACTTTGCCTATTGCCGGAGAATTAGCCCCCCCTGATTTTTTTTTAGCTCCCCCCCCCCCCCTGAAATTTGTCTCTAGTTGCTCCTCTGTATTTGGGGACCGGCACTTATTTTTCCTCTTTGGACATTTCCCAAGAACAAGAGAGAGAAAAACACACAAAAGGTGCAGAAGTAAAATGAGAAGGACAGAAAAAAGATCACAGAGGAAGAAGGCAGGCACCTGCAATCAGTGCTTAATTTGTGCTGGTGGTTTTCTGTGTTCTTAACTATCAACACCAACACATGAGACAGTCTGCCACAATGTGGCACTGTCTGTCTAATTTAAAGATAAGTATCACAACAATTGTTTATTAAGACAATATACATTAGAAATGACAATAACCTGATTCCCAAGCCAATGGTATAGCTTTGGGGGCCTGGAATAGTTTGAATCGTCACACTTGTAGTACTATCATTGGCCGCGCTGGCAGTGGCAATATGTGGTGCACGCTGCAGTGGCCTCCGGACGAGGGCCCAGGCACTTATGTTTTTTTACAATTTAAGCAGTGCCTGCAATAGTGAGGTAGAGGGACTGGGATTAGATTAGAGACGCATGGGGTTACTTCAAGACTATGCAGCTTTGGTATTGGGTGCACCAATATTTAATAGCAGTGGCTGTGGCTTCTGAGCAGAGCTCTGTTCACCGGCACTCATTCTTTTACAAATTAAGCACTGCGAGTAAATGCTTGTGCATACTGACATTAAAAAGAACTTGTTATAGCGCCATGCCACCATAAAAATGGTGAAAGAGTTTTGATAGTGAAATCTGGCAGCAGAGTGAAAACATTTTTATTGCACAGCTATGAATAACCATTAAAGAATATGAATAATTCGGCTAGGAGAAAAACACTAGATTTGATGAGATTCAACTAGGCCTAGGCGGTGAACTCCGCTCCATTTGTGGAGTTTTCCGCACTCTGGCGAAAGGAGTTTTTTCCTCACGTGCACTCGTCAACGTTAAGATGGCAAGCGGGAGCGCGGAAAATCCAATGCTAAACCACCTCCCAGCGAGATTTCTCACCGCAGGCAGTCACGGATGGTCGCGCTGAGAAACTTTCCGTTTGCGTTGAGGACGGTGCCGCTCAAGTAGAACATATACTCGAACGGCAGAAAGAAAAAGCGCCTTTTTGGGCTGCTCACGGTGTCATTCACACTGATTTTCCACCACAGGACAAACACCCGGCGCTAAAAATCAGCATGAACTGTGCAACCCAATGCACTCCACGTCTTGCCGAACTCTGTGTAGCGCAGCTGAGTTTTTTGGGTCACTTAACTCTACCCTCAACTAGATTTAACTACACCATGATTGTCTCTGTATACTGGTCACTGTAACCTGGTCGTGGGCTTCCCCCAATATTTAGGACTTTGTGGGGGGTCATCATGTGAGTGTTGCCAATGGCTCTTGTAAATTAATTTCTGGTTTGCAGGTTATTGAGACCCTGCCTCTCTGTGTCAATCAAGTCTTTTCTAGAAGCCACATGTAAAGCTCAGTGTAAAAACTAGATGAAGAAACTCTGCAGCCAAAGAGATTTTACACTGTTGATGTATAATGGCGAAGAACATGTGCAAATGGAGTTTATGTCTATATTGCATTTAGTATGTCTTCATTTTTAGGTCGAGCATTCGAGACCTCTTGTATATACTTTAGTATATACTTATATGTGTATGTACTTTGTGGGCTCTGGAGATCAGCCCTATGACTTGTCTGCTTCGGCTTAGGGACTTTTTTTCTGTTCCTACTGCCTCTATTTAACTGTCTCGATAGAAAACGACCAGTAGAGGTCAGTAAAATACCAGAATTGCTTTCTGCTTGGTCAACTGCCTCTATTTAACTGTCTTGAGGCAAAACGACCAGTAGAGGACAGTAAAATACCAGATTTGCTTTCTGCTGAAGAACCTTCTTTTTAAAATTTTTCTGGCAATTGCCTCTATTTAACTTTCTTGATAGAAAACGACCAGCAGAGGTCAGTAAAATACCAGAATCATTTTAGCATTCCCTAGATTCCAATCCATAGAAATTGTATTCCACGAGCACCCGTAGACAATAATATTGTTTTCAAATCTTGTATATTCAGTGATATGAGCACCGAAGGCCCTGATTTTATATTAAAAACAGAGCTTTGGACTATACTATTTCCTACTGAAAGGCAATATTTCTCTCCATGTGTTCCCATACTTGGCACGTCATGCAGTTTGGTGCTTACTGTCCCTCCATGTTAAAGAAAAGTAGATGTTTCAGCACCCAGGCTAATGTGCTGCATAGTTGAATACATGTAAGGTCCCAAAGGCGAGACTGATTGCATTGCAAATGCTTGTTTATTACTGGTTTTGCTTGCACAGTCGCCTCTAACTGAAAGCTGGTAATAAATGCAAGTGCAAAGCGCAAGCTAGCGCCATTTGCAATCAGCTGCATGCTGGCATTAGTGCTGAGATTATCGCCAGGTTCTAAACAACACACAGGGAGTCCTCTGTGCCAGATTCATGAGTTTCCTGGTTCAACGTTGATAACTTCCCATGAGTCAATGTGTTCCTGTGTTAGCTTTGAACAGTGGTCGAACTTCATTAAAAATAAAAAACAGGATGGTAACAGTGATGCTGCGTGCAATGGGGCAGGGTCAGTGAGTGTGGAGGCGGGGTAAAAGGTGTGGCTGAAAAATATTCTGTTTTTTCGACCTTTTGCCTTCAAGTAACCATATATAAATATTGCACCGTGTTAGACCTGGCACCATTGGTATGGGTCTCCCTTCCATTTTTTGCTGCTGCCTCCTGTGTTTTTGCTATGTTTTTGCTGGTCTAGATGCTTTGGGCACTTTGCCACTGCTATTCAGTGCCAAAGTGCAAGTGCTCCCTATTGTAAAGTGTTGTAATGGATAAGTGACTCCATGATTGGCTATTTGATTTACTTGTCAGACCCTAGTACAGTGCATCATGTGTGCCCAGGGCCTGTAAATCAAATGCTGCTGGTGGGCTTGCAGCACTGGTTGTACCACCCACAGAAGCAGATTGTAAAATATGGCTCAGGCCTGCCTTTGCAGAGCCTGTGTGCAGTCTGGGACGGCCATGTCGACTTGGCAAGTGCACCCGCTTGCCAGTCACGAAACCTTCAATTTTCTACATATTACTATTAGTCACCCCTAAGGTAGGTCAAAGGTACTCCTGTGGGCAGATTGCATTGTATGTAAAAGGTAGGACATACCCTGATGTGTGTGGCATGTCCTGATAGTGAATTACAACCAATTTAGTTTATAACTATTGCAAGGCTACCTGTTCCCATAGGTCAGAATGGGCAGTTTGATTATAGCATCTTATAATCCTAGCTGACCCAGGGAACAATGTAGAAAAACAAGTTTAGTATGCCTGAACTCAGAAAGTTAAAATACATCTTTTAGTGTGGGTGATTTTTACATTCTGGGGCCGATTCCGATGGCCGGTCGGACAGCTGTCCGTAGCCTTACCGTGCGACCGACACGTACACGGAGCCGGTCCGTCCTGTAGAATAAGTACGATGCGCATAACTGCCAAAAACATGACCGACACGTAGGCTGTGAATCAAGCCCCATTCTCCGTCCGAGCCGTAACTCCTAAAGCCGGACAGAGTCGCCCTGAAGCACTATCCATAGCAGTTTCCGGCATGACAAGTACGATGCGTACTTCCTACGCGCCGGACGGGTCGTCACGCACGGGACGTCACAGTATCCGGAAAACAAGCATATCAGCTACGATTCGCACCACAAATCAATACACGGCTACGAGACGGACCAGCTTGCAGCGGGTACGAGACGGAGCAACAAGCAGCGTGTACGACACGAACACATCATGAATCCCATCGCGCAGGTCATACCAGTACTCTACATCTATGACCGGATCAGGGACCGACGCCGACGGCGCAGGCGGTAAGTCAGACACCTACAACCCAAACAAACGACACGTACCCGCAAAATGGCACACACACACAGGGGATCCACATCCTGGCCACTAACAACAGCCCACCATAGGGGTTGCATGGCCAGCACCACTAACACCCCCACCCATAGTGGATCTGTTGCCCATCACTACAGCCACCCCCACCCATAGTGGACCTGTTGCCCATCACTACTGCCACCCAAACCCATAGTGGACCTGTTGCCCATCACTACTGCCACCCACACCCATATGGCTGATGTTGCCCATCACCCCTGCCACCCCAGCCATAGGACTTATGTTGCCCATCACTACAGCCACCACCACCCATAGTGGATCTGTTGCCCATCACCTCTGCCACCCCCACTCACAGGGGAACTGTTGCCCATCACCCCTGGCACCCCCAGCCATAGGGCTTATGTTGCCCATTACTACAGCCACCCCCACCCATAGGGAACCTGTTGCCCATCACTACTGCCACCCACACCCATAGGGCTCATGTTGCCCACCACTACAGCCACCCCCACCCATAGTGGACCTGTTGCCCATCGCTACTGCCACCCACACCCATAGTGGACCTGTTGCCCATCACTACTGCCACCCACACTCATATGGCTGATGTTGCCCATCACCCCTGCCACCCCCAGCCATAGGGGTTATGTTGCCCATCACTACAGCCACCCCCACCCATAGTGGATCTGTTGCCCATCACCTCTGCCACCCCTACTCACAGGGGACCTGTTGCCCATCATCCCTGCCACCCCCAGCCATAGGGCTTATGTTGCCCATCACTACAGCCACCCCCACCCATAGTGGATCTGTTGCCCATCACCTCTGCCACCCCCACTCACAGGGGACCTGTTGCCCATCACCCCTGCCATCCCCCAGCCATAGGGCTTATGTTGCCCATCACTACTGCCACCCCCACTCACAGGGGACCTGTTGTCCATCACCCCTGCCACTCCCACCCATAGTGCTTATGTTGCCCATCAACCCTACTACCCCCAGCCATAGGGCTTATGTTGATCATCACCCCTGCCACCCCCACTCACAGGGGACCTGTTGCCCATCACCCCTGGCACCCCCAGCCATAGGGCTTATGGTGCCCATCACTACAGCCACCCCCACTCACAGGGGACCTGTTGCCCATCACTACTGCCACCCACACTCACAGGGGACCTGTTGCCCATCACCCCTGCCACCCCCAGCCATAGAGCTTATGTTGCCCATCACCCCTGCCACCCCCACAAACGGGGGACCTGTTGCCCATCACCCCTGGCACCCCCAGCCATAGGGCGTATGTTGCCCATCACTACAGCCACCCCCACCCATAGGGGACCTGTTGCCCATCACTACTGCCACTCACACCCATAGCGGACCTGTTGCCCATCACTACTGCCAGCCCCACTTACAGGGGACCTGTTGCCCATCACCCCTGCCACCCCCACCCATAGTGCTTATGTTGCCCATCACCCCTGCCACACCCAGCCATAGGGCTTATGTTGACCATCACCCCTGCCACCCCCACTCACAGGGGACCTGTTGCCTATCACCTCTGGCACCCCCAGCCATAGGGCTTATGTTGCCCATCACTACAGCCACCTCCACTCACAGGGGACCTGTTGCCCATCACTACTGCCACCCACACTCACAGGGGACCTGTTGTCCATCACCCCTGCCACCCCCAGCCATAGGGATTATGTTGCCCATCACCCCTGCCACCCCCACTCACAGGGGACCTGTTGCCCATCACCCCTGGCACCCCCAGCCATAGGGCTTATGTTGCCCATTACTACAGCCACCCCCACCCATAAGGGACCTGTTGCCCATCACTACTGCCAACCCCACTCACAGGGGACCTGTTGCCCATCACCCCTGCCACCCTCACCCATAGTGCTTATGGTGCCCATCACCCCTGCCATCCCCAGCCATAGGGCTTATGTTGACCATCACCCCTGCCACCCCCACTCACAGGGGACCTGTTGCCCATCACCACTGGCACCCCCAGCCATAGGGCTTATATTTCCCATCACTACAGCCACCCCCACTCACAGGGGACCTGTTGCCCATCACTACTGCCACCCACACTCACAGGGGACCTGTTGCCCATCACCCCTGCTATCCCCAGCCAGGGCTTATGTTGCCCATCACCCCTGCCACCCCCACTCACAGGGGACGTGTTGCCCATCACCCCTGGCACCCCCAGCCATAGGGCTTATTTTGCTCATCACTACAGCCACCCCCACCCATAGGATGGGTGATGCACAACACATCCAGCATCCTCCAACATCAGGTATGTCCGCCAAATACATCCCCCATAACATCATGACAACAGTGTGTAGTCTGTGACAAATGCCCACAACAGTGATTATGGCTACGAGCATACAATGTAAGTAACAGCACATGTGTGACCAACACATGAGTGTGGGAGCCCCAGGAGACTGTATGCAAACAAGGTACAATGTTCCTCAGAACCATAGAAAAAGGGGAAAAGGGAGGAGGGCTGAGATACTGAAAGGTGAGGGGAACGGAAAGGGGGGTTCCCCTTGGTGGATCTAGAGCTCTCACACACCCAGCGACCTAGGTGTCATGCTTCATCATATGAGCTTGCCCCTCGTCGGGTCAGGTCAGTCTATCCTAGTCATAAGGTGAACTGCCTGATTAAAATGGGTGGAGAGTGGCTAGGATAGACTAACCTGTTTTAATCCACTTTCACTCACATCTACGCACACTAGGCTCCTCACCCCCACCGTACCGACTGGCAGGAACAAAAGATCCCCGCCAAAGAGCCCCGTTTCGGGAGCCCGCCAGGTATTGCAGCGCCGACCCGACGAGGGGCAAGCTCATATGATGAAGCCTGACACCTAGCTCGCTGGGTGTGTGAGAGCTCTAGTTCCGCCAAGGGGAACCCCCCCTTTCTTTTCCCCTCACCTTTCAGTATCTCCGCCCTCCTCCCTTTTCCCCTTTTTCTATGGTTCGGAGGAACATTGTACCTTGTTTGCATACAACACATGAGTGTGACATACACAAGGCAAGCATCACCATAGCACTGTGACAATGTAAAAAGAACACCCCCTCACTGTGTAGAACAGAAGTTAAGTGGGGGCTCACAAAATGCAGCAGATGTGGAGCATTGTGGTGATGGGGACCAAACCCCCCTCATCACAGTGACCAAAAGGTAAGTGTCATCATGGTCAAAGCTGAAAATAACAAACAGCATGTATTATCCCTGCTCCCAACACATCAAACACTTCTGGGGCAAACTAGTGGTTGTGTCCCATACACACAGAGATGTGGCGAGGCTAACAGTGCTGTGAACACATAACACACTCTCGGCCATGTGCAGACAAGCACCACACATGGGGGCTGACAATGCATACAGCATACAATGACACAACAGCAGAGGTGACCATCGCCAAGCATGCACACATCTCGAAAATGGACACACCAATCAAAACAACATGTGTAGACTGTAGGTGTCAGCTCACAAACTCACATTCCATGCCAGCAATGGCACCCAACAATCAGGAAGAATGTGCACAATGATGTGAAATGACTCACAGGGACAGCATGCAAAATCACAGAAACAACATCCAGACAAAGGCTCACAACAGCAATACCAATGCACTGGTGCAGATGCACAAACAGGCAAACTCACACTGCACATCGGACACAACATGTGTGTGCGTGTCACAGTATCCCCAGGCAACTACACAACACATGAGGGGGGCTGAATCACAGTGACACAGATGTGAACACAGTGCCATACAAAAGTAAACCATCATTGGGATACCCTCAGTGGGCAATCGGGCATTTGGAGATGAGAGGGAGCACAACAGACACATGTGACACAAGCTGGAATGAACACCAACTAACACAGCAAGAGACTGACACACAACACCACTACCCCCAGGGACCAGATATTGGGGTGACACAAGCATGCATGATACCTCCACTGTGATGACAAAGGCAGATGTCGTACAAACTGGGAAACCCAGACATGTGTCCTGTGCCACAAACGTACTTCACACATACGCAAACACAAATCACTCAGCATGGCCCCTCATCCATGGACAAACGGGAGCTAGGGGACCATCCATGCAAACATTCACATCAGTCCACCCTCAACACCACACACCCTGAAATGCAACAATGTGTATCTGTGAAGCCCACATGGACAGGTGACATTGCACATGCACCCATGACTAACACAGGAATGTTGGGAGGAACTAAGGTGCACAGACACATCACACAAGGACAGTTTACAACCCTGGGGAATGACAGACATACTGCACAGTATGCGGTACATGGCCATGACCTCAAAGCTCATGTAACCTTCAGAATCCCTGCCACAGTCCCAGGACAATGCAGATGCCAAGGAGAAACACAAGGCACACATGCTGACACCTGCCAGCATCGCAGCCGTGAACCCGACAAGTGGGAGCAGTCACACACACATACAAATGTCTCAAACACTGAAAACTACCACCTAGGGACAACTACATGATATTGCGAACAAACAAGTGCCTTGAGGAACCCTGACTGTGTCCCATCTGTGTCTGACAACATGATCACCACTCATAACTGACAAATCCCAATGATGATACACCAATTAACAGTAGTGTGTCATGCACCCACACATCTGGTAGCCCATTGGAAAAGTAGTGGGATGAACCCAGTACCACTCAGCAAGCATCAACAACAGGAACATATCAAGGGAACAATGTCTGTGTATGAACAGGGATGTGGACACACACACATGCTCATACAACACACACCATGGGCCCAAGCCATGTCATTGGACAACACACTAACTTGAGGGGACACAACTCCTGTGGGAGCCCAGCTGTGCCAAACATATTCACCACAAGTCCCACTCATGTCTGCAGAACACTTGGTCAGTCAGCCATCAGTTACCACACAATGAAGGCTCTCGTCACAACAGCCTGGGTACGTGAGTCTCCCCTAAGCCATCTGCACATACCCAAAACACATGTCTAGCAAGTTGCACAGAGGCCCCAGTTGCTCCTATTACAATGATGCCCACAGCTGTAGGTCCAGTGTTGATGAGCACAAAGTATGTGGAAGGGACACATTGGACAATGGGAAACACATCATATGTGCAGGGGTGCAAGCCACAGATGTGACCATGCCAATGAAATGCTCACAGAGAGATGTACACAAATAGTTGATCCTAACACACCCAGGTAGCTGCAAAGGATGACATGGATACCCACCAGAATAGGATAAATATCTCATGGACCACAGGGAGTACCTCACATCAACACATCAGTATTCAACATTGTAAACCAAGCATTACAGGTGCAAAGGCATGTAAAACAACATCAACATAATGTACAGCTAATTCAAGTTCACAGGGATAAAGAAAAAAGCTTTATTCAGCATATTAAAAGTGAAACGTCTGTTCTAACAAAAGGCCAATGGCCAGTCCATGTCCAAATGCCAAGGAGTGAACTAGAGTGACAAATTCAGTATATGAAAATCTAAACGTCTGTGCAAAAAAAGGCCACTGGCCAGTTCATGTCCAAATGCCAAGGAGTGAACTAGAGTGACAACTGTCACACCTTGCTTGCCTGCACTGCTAAGGACCGGGGTCATCCCCTCGGAGGGGCATACATGGGGGCAGGCCAGGCACCGCAGGGACAGGATCAGGGCGCAATGGGCGGCAGTGAAGAGGTGGTGGATGCAGGCGAGACACTTGCAACTGCAATGGAGCTGACTGAAGTGGTGGGTGCTGTCACAACTGTGGGGCACAATTCAGATGGGGTGGGTGCCGGCAAAACTCCAGTGGGCAGGTCAGATGGAGTGGATTGGCTCACCACTGCAGTGCCCAAGTCAGACGGGGTGGTCGTGGACTCCAAAGCAGTGCCTACATCCATGGGAGCGGAATGGGGGACAGGTGAGGTCGGCAGGGCGGGGGGGGGACACGGTCCCCACATCAGTGGCACCAACTGTCTGACCAGGTGTGGAGGAGCAAGTGCTAGGGGGGGATGGCCTTAGCATTTTGGGGATGGTGTATCTGTGTGTGGGGGAACCCGGGGCAGGGAGTGGCGGGGGAACCTCTGGGATGGTGGCCTGGGGGATGCAGGACGGAGACTTTGCCTTGGAGCTGCGTGGTGGCTGGGGTGTCTTGCTCTTCTGGTGCCGGGGGGACTTGCACGTGAGCGTCTCGGTCTGACTGCGCCTGGGGGAGGGTGTCCGGGTGTGAGGGGCACTCCCTTCTGTGTGTGGGGACTTCCTCTTCCCCTTGTAATCAGGATCTGCAGGGTCGGTGGGGAAGAGGCCAAGGTCACAGAGGAAGAGCTTCTGGGGGGTTGGGGTTGCAGGTGAGGCAAGGGAAGGGGGCTGGGAGGGAGAGGTCTCGGAGGACTGTGGAGTGGTTGTGGATGACTGTGTGTGTGTCAGCAAACCAGCCCCTGTGAGTGTGGAATCAGTCCCCTGCACTTGCTTGTGTGCACGTCTAGACCTTGGTTTGGGGGTTTCTGTGGTTGGGACAGGTAGGGTGCTAGGAATCGTGGGTGGTGCAGGGGTAGGAGGGGTGCGGGACTGTTGGAGGAGGGACACTGCTGCCATCAGGGAGGAGGCCACGGACTGATTGGTCCACTGTAGGGCAGACATGCCCGAGGAAATGCCCTCCATGAATGACACCAGTTGTGTCAACAGACCTGTGTGTGCATGGAGGACCTTCAGCATCGACATCTTCCCTACATGGATCTGTCGAAGTAAGTCCACAGACTCCTCACTCAGGGCAGCAGGGGACACAGGGGCAGGGGGTGCGGTGCCTGGCACAAAGGAGACATGCTCACGAACATGGGAGCCCACAGGGACCTCTGGTGGGATGGGAGCCAATGGGAGGGGGGTGGTGGTGGTGGTGGTGGTGGTGGTGGCGGGGGCGGGGACAGCCTCACTAGCTGGGGTTTGGTGGCTGCTGACACCCGCCTCCACAAGGGAGTCATCCTCAGAGCTGCTGTGGCCCTCAGCTGGGGGGGGATGGTGATGATGACTCCTCTGTGTGGCTCAACTCGCCCTCCGTGCGACTGGGTCCACCCGACTCCTCTCCTTCTGTCCCTGTAAGGCTCTGTGGCTCCTCCTGGTCCGTGGAGCTGTCCCCTCCTGTGGCCGTGGATGTATCTGGATAAGAATAGGAAGTAAGAGAACAACATCAGTCACCTGCACCGACTGCACACACCACAGTGAGTACATCACATCACAGGGCAGCCCTGGCATCATCAGCTGAACACTGCTCAAAGTGCCAACACTGTTTAGGATAAGACAATTGTCATTCTCAACATCAACCATGGCACACATATCCCTCCTTGACTTTCACACATATGTCCGTTGCATGTTGGATGCTAACACCCCAATGTGCCAACATGCACCACCCACACATCAGTTGTACATGCAAGGGAACATGTAGGAGTATGTCACTATACACACAGCACATCTCTTGCTACTGACTCAGTACAGGTGTCCGGATGAAGGGATGGGCAGAGACTCATTCCACATGCTTGTGATGCATGCCAGCAACACACACTATGATGTACTCCTGTCCTGATGGGCAATGCCACAATGTGGTGCATGGTGCACACTTGAACACAATGCAGGCTCACTCATAGCAAGTTAAATGCCATGGCACTGGTATGCCCTGAAAGTCAGTCAACACTGTCTCCTGTCACAGGGGCAGGGCATCCAGACAACAACAATATGCACTGACTCACAATCTTAGCTCAGGGGTAAAGCTAACTCTGCAGATGACCGGCGTACTTGCCAATCCCATGCACACAACATATCCAGGACCCAGAAGACCCCACATCATGCACATTTTTACATATGAGTGTCAGCAAACACAAATCCCTGTACATTAACACATCACAGTCTGCCATGCATGTAACCCAGCTGCATGAAGGACACAGTTGCATACACCATTGTGCACTGTCAGATGATCACACACCTATATGTCACACAGGTCTTGTCTCTCACAGTCACATCGCAGATGTCATGCTGACACTCTTAATCATGGACACCCCAGTTGTACGTAGCAACAAGCCACACCCTGATGACACAGAGGCAGACACCTGAGGGCGCATGTCACTGAGCACAACCTGCAATTTCATACACAGGAGTGGGATTACAGAGTGTTTGTAAATGCCCTTGAGGGGGCATGACTGGCCAGAACTAAGTGAAACAGTGTTTGGCCCTGGACAGTAGTCAGGTGGCTAAGCAAGTGGGACATACTTGCTATATATACTCCTGAGGCCCCTAAATTGGAGTCCCCTGCTGCATGGGTTTGTTTGGAATACCCCAGCTACATGTTGCGAGTCAGACCAGCAATTGGTACACATCTCAAGGGCACACACAGATCACATGTCAGATCTCAGGCATTGTGTAAACAATTGACCCACCCATGAAACACACAACAGATTCACGGGAACTGATGCTGACCGGTACCTGAAGCATAGCTGACTGCAGGGACACAGTGCCCTAGTGACACAAGCAACAAATTGGAGGGGCCACACCTGTGGAACAGATGAGGAGGGTGCATCACACAAATGAGGGACCTGAGTTTGGGACTACAAGAGCTACGTAACGTGGAAGTGTGAGCAGGACAAAAGACTGCTATTTGCATGTCAGACATAGTACACAGATCAGACATGGACCCACCCCCTTCCTGCTGCTGTCTGGCCTTCAGCTGCCTATCCAGGTCCGGGAAGACCACCGCCAGGATCCGGAGCATGTAGGGAGTCAGGGTCCGGTGTCCACCCCTCCTGCGTGGAGGTGACAGCTTCAGCTGGACTCTAGCTATCCTCTGGGTCCAGCCCCGAAGGTCCTGCCACCTCTTCTGGCAGTTGCGGATCCGGCGCTTGTAGACCCCCACAGAACGAACAGCCCGGGCGATAGTCAGCCAGATCTCCTGCTTCTGGTGAATATCAACCTGTGAGGAGCACACATGCCCCAGATTGCTGCAGCACACATTTGGATAGACATGTCATCATCACATAGGGAAATAAATTACACAGGTAGTGCAACCATGGGGATTGCAAAAGCACATGCATGTCTGACATGTTAACAATGCCTGGACAGTTTGCAATAATGCACTTTAGCAGCAGGAAAACTATTCATTGCATGTACCTACACACTTTGGGGATGAAAGCAGTCATTGAGACTGCTTGCCACTGGTGTACACTGCTAGTACTGCCAGTCAGACAACATGCATAATTAGGAAGGCAGTGAACTGCACACTCACCTGCTCCCCTGGTTTCCCATAGAGCTTTCTGTACTCTGGAAGGAGCCCGTCCAGTAGGGCCTGGTTCTCCACCTCAGGGAAGGCTGGGGCCCTCTCCAGAGTACGTGCCATAGCAGGAGCCAGAGGATGCAGAGACAGCAGCAGTGATAGCAGGGATTTGGTCCAGTAGCATGTAGTGCAGGCAAGTGAGCTCCCTGGGGGCTAGCCAGCCTTATATCTGTGCTGCAGAGGCAGACTCTGTGCCATGTGTCCCAAGTGATAGGTCCAACACGGTTGCATTCTATGAATCTGGCCAATCCATTTAAAAGTACGACTCGTACACACCTTCCGCATCGTTCAAATCTTCACCTTCATGGAACACTTGAAATTGCAACATTGTTGTAGGCATCCAACTGAATTTCCAGTGCACAAATCGTACAACTTTTGAATCCGCATCCGTCTCCATGACAGTCCAGAGCCAATGGGTGCGCACGGCTCGTTCAACTGACTGTACAACGTGTATTTTGAATGTACACATGCACCAGTCTCCATACGATTCAATGGCCAAGGCGTACGCCTGTCTCGGACCATGCCTGTCCGACGAGTATGCATGATAGTCACCCGCATCGGACCTCATTGCATTCAATGCCAAAGCGTACGCACGGCTCGGACATGACCCGTGCAATGCGTTCGCATTGTCACCCGCGTCGGACCTCATTGCGTTCAATGACAAAGCGTACGCACGGCTCGGACATGACCCGTGCAATGCGTATGCATTGTCACCGGCGTCGGACCTCATTGCATTCAATGACAAAGCGTACGCACGGCTCGGACATGACCCCTGCAATGCGTACGCATTGTCACCCGCGTCGGACCTCATTGCATTCAATGACGAAGCGTACGCACGGCTCAGACATGACCCGTGCAATGCGTACGCATTGTCACCCGCGTCGGACCACATTGCATTCAATGACAAATCGTACGCACGGCTCGGACATGACCTGTGCAATGCGAACGCATTGTCACCCACGTCGGACCTCATTGCATTCAATGACAAAGCGTACGCACGGCTCGGACATGACCCGTGCACTGCGTACGCATTGTCACCCGCGTCGGACCTCATTATTGTGACTATTATACGGATGCAACACACATATACTGGCCATGTACACCTGCGCACACCTGCCACACTATAGCATTGGCCACACAGTGTCCCATGGCATGTAAGGCTGCATTCCCTGGGTGTTTGGGGGGACCATAGCTGTTTTTTTTGCTGGCACTTTGTGCAGCCACTCCCAGGCTGTGCACGTGTACATGGGTGCAGAATCCTTTGTGTGTTGTACACATTACCACTGTGATGTGCAATTGTACAGTAATGGGCATGAGTCAAGGCCACAGTGTCAGGTTGGATATGTTTAGGATATGTCACATACACCCTGAGTCCCGGGGGTGATGGCATGTACGTCACAGTGAGACCTGTAGCCACAATACTGATGTGCAACCACAGTCTGTGTGCATGTTGTGTCTCAGATGTGTCTGATCACATGTTACCAATGGGTGACAGTCTCCACATCCATGTGGTATATGCATCAACCTTGATGGGGTGTGTGCCTAAGAGACGTACATGTAGGGCCGGCAGGAACAACAGTGGCCACTACCTGTGGGACTTACGCTTGCCTTGGTGTGTACGTGCTACGCCATGTCCATTGCTGTGTTGATGTGGCAATACAGGGAGCCTGGGTTTCTGCATGGCTAAGATCTGTGATGCCTGGGAGACATGAGGCCTCAATTGTCACTGGGGTGTGTTTTTTAAACGTTGCAGCAGCACATAGGTTGGGTGACACAGCCAGATGATTGGCCCATTGCACTACATAGGACTCATGTGGATATGTGGAATTGAGAGGTGATGGTCTTGTAGGTGACATATGTGTCCATGCCCAACAGCACACACCTCAGTACATTGTGTAATGTCATGAACTAGCATGTGATAGTGATCGTGGTCATGGCCACATGGGTGGATGTACTTACAATCTTCCTTTGTGCATCTCTGTACTGCAGGGCACCAGCTGTCCATCGTCCGTTCCCAGACCTTGCAACCATGCAGGAATGCGACTGCATCAGACGGTACCACTTCACCAGGCCACTGATTGCGGAGTTGGCGGAGCAGCTGGCGCCACATCTGCTACCTAGCCGGACATACCCTACAGCACTGACCCCAGAGGTGAAGGTGATGGCAGCCCTGCACTTCTTTGCTACGGGTACCTTCCAGTACACTGTGGCTACTGCTGGTGGTATGTTGCAAACGATGTTTAGTCGGGTGCTACGCGATGTCTTGGAGGGGATGTTGCAATTCTTGACCTGTATATCAAGTTCCCGAGCCCAGATGAACTCCCTGAAATTAAGGATGCCTTTTATACACTGGGGGGGATGCCGAACGTCATCGGATCTATTGATGGGACACATGTTGCCCTGATACCACCACAGGCACATAAGCAGGGATACCGGAACAGGAAGCACTACCATTCGATCAATGCTCTGGTGGTCTATCTTGCTGACATGTCGATCACACGTGTGTGCACGGTTCCCTGGTTCTGCGCACGATGCCTACATTATGAGGAGTAGTCGCATTGCAACGCTGATGTCACAGATGCCAGCTCAGCGTGCCTGGCTTGTCGATGTGTACTGAGTGTTTCTCATTGTGTGTGTTTGTCACTGTTGTATTCCCCACTCCTACAAAACTCAGCTACTTGTTCATTTTTGTGTGTAGGTGACTCCGGATACCCCAACATGCTGTGGTTGCTGACACCCCTCAGGAACCCTGTCACACCAGCCGAGATGCGCTACAATGAGGCACATGGTTGGAGCAGGAGGGTGATTGAGCGGTCATTCGGCCTCCTGAAAAGCCTCTTTCGCTGCCTGGACAAGACCGGAGGGGCCCTCCCATATGAGCCTGCAAAGGTGTGCAAAATAATCCTTGTCTGCTGCATGCTACACAACATGGCGGTGCGGAAGGAGGTGCCTCTCATCCAGGATGACGATGACGACGACCAACTTCCGGTACCTGTGGAGGATCCCGGCCTGGGCAAAGATGCCAGTGACGATGAAGATGATGGTGACGTCCGCTCCCAGCTCATCAACAACTTCTTCACCTGAATGTGAGTTTCCAGGGTTATTATGTGAATGTATGGAGGTAGCCTGGAATGTGTTGTGCCAGCTCTGTTGCTGTCTGAGTGTGTCTGTGTGCCACTTGACTGGATGCATGCTGTGATGTGTCCATTCAGGTGGTGTGTACTCCACAATAGGGTAGTACTGCTAACTAGTGTTTATGTAGGTGTTTTACAACATGTTTTGTGCATGTGTATAGCATTTCTCTCCTGTTCTTCTGTGCTTTTGACTGTATCTTGTCTGTCCTTCCCAGGGTACTTTGCCTGTTATGTGGTCAACACTGACCCCCAACACCCAGAAGCCAACACCAGTGTGGAAGTTGACAATTCCCATCAACTGATGTACCACACATCCCTGGACTTCCATTCTCCAACACATTGTGAGCGTGTGTCCACTGTTACGTAGAATTACCATGCAACTAGTGTGGAATAAACGTGTTGCTGATGTGTAATGAACCTGTGCTACGCTTTGTTATGTGCGTTGTCTGTCTTCCCACATCTGAGTGACATCTGCTTACCTCACCTGTGGACTTGTTACCACTGACTGGTCTTCGTGTTGTGTCTGTGCATGCCAAGGTGTTTCAGGTCAACATCATTGTGTGTGATGAGTAACATGGCCATGGTGAGTATGTTTTGTGTTGCCATAGTGGTGTGTGTCCCTCACATGTGTCACATCCCCATGACTCACCTTACGTTGGTCATATTGTTGCAGTATTTGGCATGCACTGTGTTGTGTAGCAGATCGACATCTCCCTGAACATGACATGTTGGAATCACAACAGAGGCAAGTATGGTGTACTGGTGAGTTTATTTCCAAACATCTGTGAGGGAAGTGCACAGGATGGTGGGTGCTGTACAGTGGTTTGGGAATCCAAAGTTCACATTGGATTTGGAAGTGCTGGTAGATGAAATGTCCAGAGTAAAGTCCACAGTCATCTGAAACATTGGCCCAACATGAACCCTCCATGTCATGTGGGCGAGTTGTGTGCAATTGGACAAGGTGAACGGGTTGCGCACAAAGAACATTGCCCAGAAGGAGGCCCTGGAAGATGTGCTGGGACATCTGCCTCTCACATGTCCTTCTTCGGACGACCCCTCTTCTTCCGGGGGGGATCCTCATGTGCAGGCCTCTGCGGTGCAGGGGACTCTCCGCCAGAGTCCTCTTCCCTCCCTGTGGCGCTGGCAGATGGTGTTGCGACAGATGTTGTGGGCACACAGGGGGGTGTGGACAGGTTGGTGTTGATCTGGCGGAGGCATTGTAGTATGTCCCGATGCACCGCAGTGATGTCATCCCATTGGCCTCTATGCTGGCATCGTGGGCGACCTGCTCGTGTTGCATGTCCTTGAGGATCCCCACTACCTGGCCAAATCCTCCGGTGCTATCCTGGTACGCATCTAAGATGCGTGCTAGTTGGGGGTCATCATGCAGTCCAGACCCCTCTGCAAGGCGTGCCCTGTGCCTCGCACCCCTCCCAGCACCCCTCTGCGCACGGGCAGGACCAGCGGCGGTATGCACAGGTGACACTGTGACCCCTTGGGTGGTGTTGCTGGTGGTGTTGGCTGTAGCTTCCGGGGGGTCCTGTGTCCCTGTGCTGTGGGTGTTGATTGTCGTTGGTCTGTCAGGGGGTGCAGATGTTGATGCTGCTGGTGCGGCATAATGGCTCACACCGGAGGGGCCAGGTTGGTCATCGTCATCCGAAGAGGACAGTGAGAGAGTCAGACCAGAGAGCTCAGTGACCACCAGAGTCTGGGACTGGGTATCCTCGTCATTTGGTGTTGGGTGCCCAGCACCACCTGTGTTTGGAAGAGACACACAATGTGATTTATGTTTCTACATGCATCGTTGGTTCACAAACATGACATTTTCTACTTTTCAAACAGATGCCTGCCTGTACACTGCTTTTTCCCAGCTTGTCACAGACAGAGTTTGATATTGTTGTTGGCCATTTCCCAGCATGGCCTTGTGCTCCCCACAAAAGAGCCCAGTGTCAGACATCTTGTCAGTCCCTTCCCACTCCCTGTGAGGCGAGTATGGTTCAGTTTGATCTTGCTGGGCCATGTGAGTGGGTGTAGGTTGTCTGTGACTGTGACTCCCATCATACTCTTGGCTACACCCCCCTTTCCAGCATGCCCATACTTTCTCTCTCTTGACTCTGCTGCCCTGTGAGGGGGTGTGACACCAATGGCAAGATGGCTGACTGTGAAATCATGGTGTTTGTTTGGCAACAAGTCCCAGCATGGTCTTGTGCTCCCCACAACATAGCCCAGTGTCAGACATCTTGTCAGTCCCTTTCCACTCCCTGTGAGGCGAGTATGGTTCAGTTTGATCTTGCTGGGCCATGTGGGTGGGTGTAGGTTGTCTGTGACTGCGAGTCCCATCATACTATTGGCTACACCCCCCTTCCCAGCATCCCAGCATGCCCATACTTCCTCCCTCTTGACTCTGCTTCCCTGTGAGGAGGTGTGACAGCAATGGCAAGATGGCTGACTGTGAAATCCTGGTGTTTGTTTGGCTACAAGTCCAAAGTGAGCCCCTGTGCTTCACACAGCAGCACCCAGTACGAGGTATATTTTGCTGATATTTAAATGAGGTGTGTGTCAATGCATTGTACCCAGTGAGTTGTGTGGAGTTTGTGTTGAGGGGGGGGTGTCTCCCCATGCTGAGTAGTATGGTCAGGGCTGTCAGTCCTCCTTTCCATCATGAAACGTGCTTCCATTGTAGGGCGTGCAAGTTGTCTTTAAGGATGTCAGTCAGTGGTGTCCTGCTTCTTATTTGCACACAAGCCCTAGCAGGGCCTTGAGCTCCCCACAGCAGGACCCAGTGTCAGCCATCTTGTCAGTAATTTTCCACTCCCTGTGATGTGGGCACGTTTCAGAGAGATCTTGATGGGCCAATCAGGAGGGTGTGCATTATCTGTGACTACAGGCCCCATCATGCTTTTGGCTACACTCACTTCACCTGCATCCCCACTATTCCTTCCTGACAGTCAGCTGCACTGCAAGGTGGATTGTTTGTGGTAGCAAACTGTCTGGCAGGGTGTATTTGGCTTAGTGCCACTGGCTTGCTCTATTTGTTTGTAGGTTGGTGCATGTCATGACACAGTCCCCAGTCACTATGAGATGGCAGGTATTGTGTGTGTCTGACTGGCATACACATCTTGGGCTGATTATCTATTGGTTAGTGTAGCTTTGCTTGGGGTGCATGGTTTCACTGTCCCCTTGCCACACAATCTTGGGTATGTTGTTTGTGTACTCACCAGGCTCTGGGATGTGTGTTAGACCATGGACGCTCTCTGTTGGTAGGATGTCCCCCACCTTCTCCTCCCAGGTCCTGAAGTAGACTGGTTTGGCAGGAGGGCCACCGCCGGTGCACTGACTCAGGGCGTGATCTTTTTCGATGAGTTTCTTGACCCTCCTGCGCACGTCATACAACCTGTTCTGGATGTCGTCCTTTGTGCGCCTCGCTGGTGCTTGTGCATTCACCTTGTCCACAATCCTCGCCCACATCTTGGTTTTCTGTGAGATGGGGGTCCTTTGAACCAATGTACCAAACAAATGTGGCTCTACTCTGATGATCTCGTCTACCAGCACTTCTAACTCACTATCTGTGAATTTGGGATTCTTCTTTGGAATCATGGTGATGGGTGGTGATGTGTGTGTGAGGGTGCAAGTGATGGTGGGTTGGTGTTGGTTTTGCTGTGTGTGTGTGTGCTTTTGAATGAGGTGCTGATGGTGTGTTAGTTGTGTGATGGGTGAGTTGTGAGTGTGTGTGTGGTTGCTGTGTACTGGTGTTTGCTGCTGGCTGTGTCTCCTGTTTGCAAGGGATGATGGTAGTGATTGTAGTCCTTTATATAGTTAGAGTCACAAGAGATGTTTTGGTTGTGGTCAGGTAGGCCACTTCTTCTGGGAGCCTCAGTGTCCCAACAAAGGTAAAACGGCACCCACTGGTGCACTGTCCCGGCAGATGGCTAGTGTAGCCCTGGGAGAGGAGATGGGTGCCCAAGGTGGGTGGGGTACCGCAGAAATGCCCCTAGTCTCTTTAGGAGACAGTGAGATGGTCCTCAGGACCCAGCTGCCTGATAACACTAAGAAATACAGGCAGTGGGTGACCATCAATGGCCAAAGGGTGAAGGCTCTGAGAGACACCGGAGCCAGTGTGATAGCTGTCAGTTGTTGGCTGATGCCTGAAGAGCAGGTGATCCCCAATGCATTTTGTCCTGTAGTTGCCGATGACAACTCAGAGAGCCACTGCAAGGTGGCCCAGGTTCCCTTTGAGTGGTCTCAGGTGCCCTTCAAGTAGCTGTGAGGCCATCCATGCCTATTGACTGTCTGCTAGGCAATGATTTGAAAAACTCCCCTTGGGCTAAGGTGGAGCGAAGAGCTCATTTGGAGATGTTGAGTCTGCCTGAGTGGGCATGTGTGACCACTCGATCCATGGCAGCCAGTAAGGATATTCAAGAGGAACTGGAGCCTGAGATAGTGGCGCAGGTGCCTGCCTTAAGGAGAAACAGCAGGGGGTGTGGGAAAACAGCTCCCAAATCTCCCATGGTCCAGGAGGAGGCAGACCTTGACGGGGATGCCCTGGAACCTACAGGGGAACAGGTAGCCGAAATGGGGGACCTGCCTGAGCTGACCCATTGGCAGCAGGAAGGAGGACCCTCCAGGGAAGAGTTCTGTGAGGAGCAGAAGAAGTGCCCTTCACTTGTGGGTTTGCGAAAACAGGCCACAAACCAGGCAGCAGGTGATCAGTCTGGATCACATTGGATCTACTGGGAGAATGGTCTCCTTATAGCGAGCCTAAGGTTGCTGAGCCTGGGCCAGCCCGGGTGCTGGTGGTACCCCAGCGCTTCAGAGCCTTCCTACTGGGACTGGCTCATGATGTACCCTTGGCAGGACCTTTGGGGCAAGACAAGACCTTTGAAAGGCTTGTCACCCACTTTTATTGGCCCCAAATGCGCAAGAGTTCAGATACTCATTGCAGGACGTGTCAGACTTGCCAGGCAAGTGGTAAGATTTGGAGGAAGCAAAAGGTTATTCTCCAACCATTCCCTGTGGTCAGCACCCCCTTTGAAAGGGTCGGCATTGACATTGTGGGGCCTCCGAATCCCAAGACAGCCATGGGCAACAGGTTCATCCTGGTCTTGGTGGACCATGCCACCCGGTAACCGTAAGCCATCCCTCTCCGGGCTGTGACTGCCCCCATGGTGGGTAGTGCGTTGATAGGGATTTTCTCCCGTGTGGGGTTCCCCTGAGAGGTGGTGTCAGACCGTGATACAAACTTCAAATCCAAGTATATGAATTCCCTGTGGCAGGAGTGCGGTGTAACCTACAAGTTCATCACTCCTTACCACCCCCAAGGTAATGGGCTGGTTGAGAGATTCAACCGGGCCCTAAAAGGCATTATTATGGGTCTTGAGGAACCTATGAGGTGTAAGTGGGACTTCCTTTTGCCATGCCTTCTGTTTGCTTACAGAGAGGTGCCACAGTCCTTAGGGTTCAGCCCCTTTGAACTGCTTCATAGTCACCCTGTAAGTGGACCTCTGAGTTTGGTAAAAGAAGGCTGGGAGAAAGCTCCCAGTGAGCCTCCCCAGGACGTATATAGCTACATGATGGCCTTCAGGAACCAAACCAGGCATTTCAGACAACTCGCTCAGGTGAATCTGGAAGCCAGTCAGGAGTTAATGAAACGGTGGTATGATCAGGATGCCACTCTGATCGAGTTTCAGCCTGGACAGAAAGTTTGGGTCATGGCCCCAGTGGAGCCTTGTGCGCTCCAGGATAAGTGGACCAGACCATTTGAGGTGGTGGAGCGCAAGAGTGATGTCACCTACTTGGTGGACTTGCGGTCTCCTATTCAATTCAATTCAATTTAGTTTTATTTGTTACAGAACTTTTACGGAGGTCCACAAAATACACCAATACAATAAAAAGACATACGTTTTTTTATTTTTAAATGCTCCAGTAAATAAAAAACAGAGGGTAGAGAGAAAAACATACTTTGTATAGGATGCAAATTTCTACATTGCCCAACCAACAAGCATTACAACATACAAACTAAATCCTTTAAGAATTTCCTAATAAATGTTTTAAAAAATTGAGCTATCCAATGGCAAACCATTTCATTTGGTGGGTACAGGACAAAAGATCGAGCCTCCTGAGCAGAATGAATAATAAATTTGATGAATGAAGTTCTTAAAAACATGTGCTTGCCCTTTGAAGTTACGGACACACAAATAGCACAATTCACAGATTCTATACCCTCTCGGAATTTTTTCCTAAATGCCAGTCACTTCTCTCAGGGGCAACAGGTTGGTTCTCAAAAGTAGTATCAACTTTCTAATCTCATGTGGGAGATTCCATGAAAGATAGGGCTGAAGTCTACTCCCCACTGCACTCACACAGATCACCTCATTGCGGGCTTTAGAATGACTTAAGGCTGTGTCTCTTACCGTACTAATCGAGCTTACGGACTTCTTTAGGAATGACTTCAATACAGGCTTTGGCATGGGTGAATCACAAATGAAACTAAGCCCAAATGAGTAATTTGCGTGAGCAAATGATCTGAAAAAAGCTGATTTATCTTTTAGTTTAACAAAGATTTCAAGCGTGCAACATGTGGGGCGGCCAAAGAGTTTAAATTACAAATTTGGCGGAAGAACCGGCCTTCAGCCGTATCAAAAGCGAGCCAATAATTCCTATCCAATACTTCTGCAGCGTATTTTAATAAAGGGGGAATTTTAACCTTAAATACTGACAGAACATGATTAAAATGGCGTCTCCCACAGGTTTTGTAAAATCTATTTAAAGCTCCAGTCTGGGTGGCAGCCTTAGCAACACACCATTTGATATGCTCTGAATCTCGCCCGTTTTTTGAGAAAACCTTCCCCAGATACAGATACGAGTCGACCAATTCAAGTTCTTCATGCCCCAACAACCACTTATACTCTTTCTTTATTCTGAGAACTTTCTTGTGGAAGACTAAAATTTAGCTTTAAGCAATATTGATTTTCAGAAAATGGTCCTCCGCATATTTGGTCAGGGCATCCAGACGACGTTGCAAGCCAATAGGAGTTAAATAGAAAATTACAACGTCATCTGCATATAGTAGGGAACCAATGGACATTGTACCAATTCTAGGGGCATCCCCCCTCACTGAGTTTAATTTGCTGGGAAGGTCATATATATAAAAGGAAAACAAAAGAGGGGCCAACAGGCAACCCTGCTTAAGACCGTTATAGATCTTAATCCTACAGGATAACCCCTGTGAGCCTCCAATCATCACTTGACACCAAGGGGTCTATTATGATGTAGGGCGGATCGCCACCCCCCGCATCACGGTGGCGATCCGCCCTACATCATACACCGCCCGCCACCCATTTCCCCCTGCCATATTAGTATGGCAGGGGACCCCGGTGGACGGAAAGACTGTCCACCGGTTTTCCGCCAGTCGACCAGTCGACCGGGCGGAAAAGGCGCTGGATATGATGGCGGTGTCTGCTAGACATCGTCATCCATATTAGAATGGGCAGCGGTGCAGGGCTTTCCATGGTGGAGACCCCCGCCATGGAAAGCTAGGTGGATTTTGCTTTTGGGGGCCCGTAGCGGGCCCCCAAGGTTATGGGGGTAGGGGGTTCACATGGGGGGTACCTATGGTACCTCCCTACATTGGCACGGACAAGTTGGCAGGCACCACGCGGTGCCTGTCACCTTGTGCATGACAATGCACAATGTGCATTCCCAGCATTGTTGTGGGCGGTGCTGTGAGCACCGCCCGCCACAATGCTGGCAATAGAGGATGCCACAGCCACGGTGGCGGTGGCATCCTAATTGCCGGTGCGTGACCGCCGCACCACTGGGGGCCGGTCCCAGCGCCGCTAGGGTGGCTGGCGGACATCCTAATCGGCCTCTAAGTGTCTGTATGTAATTCTATTATAAGGCCCAGGAGGTGGTGTGGCATACCAAGATGAGAGAGCTTTCTCCACAGCGTCTGATGATCCACTTTATCAAAGGCCGTGGAGAAGTCAATGAATACTGTATAGACTGACATGTTTCGTGAGACGACATTTCTCTACGATGGTCTGGACAGCCGCAATGTTATCCAGCGTTCCATGGTTCTTTCTGAAACCTACCTGTTCTGGCGGTAAGATGTTCTGGTCATGGTCCCCAGGCTGCAGATGATGAAGTATACTTTTTGCAAATACTTTGCCCGAAGCGTCCAGCAGCGCAATCTGTCTGAAGCTAGTAGGTAAACTTTTTGGGCCCTTTTTAAACAAAGGAACTGTGATACTCCCCTACCAAGAGGAGGGAATACTAATCGTTCGAAAATAGAAATTAAACAGTGGCGCCAAAAAGGCTCCCCATGCAGCTGGTTCCTTTTTGATTAACATAATCGGGATACCATCCGGTCCTTGTGCGCCGGAGGTTCTGTCATTCTTTATATAACCTACTACTTCTTCCCTTGAAGGGGGACCATATTCGATAAAGCAAGACTCCTCTGTTACAGGCATCTGAAAAAGCACTGAACTGTTGAATTTGTACAATAGTGAAATATAGTCCACCCTCTCTCTTTCTGGGGTTGGAATGGGGAGAGCCCTCTGTCTAGAATCACAATATTCTGCAATCAAGTGCCAATACTTTTTTAAATCTTTGGCTCTCGCGGCTTCCCTCTACCCAATCCATTTAGCATCCATCTCATTTCTCTTTTCTCTGAGTTTATAACGGCTTCTAACTCGCTTAAGGCGATTAATTTCCTGTTGTATACCCGTGGAAAATTGTAGATGTTGTTTTCGGACTAAATGGTTAATTTCTTGATTTAGTGCCTTCAGCGAAGGGGTGCCCTGGTTTACCCTACGTGGACCAGTGGAATCAGAGCTTACATTTTTTATCTCCCTCATTTGGGCCTCAAACAACGGTATAATATTAGCAAAAACATGGCCCTGCTGTTCTACAAAAGTTTTCTTCACTATCGCACCTACCTAGGTGAGATTTATTTGCGTCCAAAATGAACGTCCATTAGCTTTATTATAAACCACTGAGCCCTGGCCCAAGTTCCCTTGATTCAGTGCAGGTAGATTAAAGGCCAATGTCAAGCTTATTATGCTGTGATCACTCCATACTGACGGAGAAACCTCTAAGTTTTCACAGGCCCCAAACATTTGGTAGGAAACAACCACATAGTCCAGTGGGCTTTGTGTACGGTCGGAATGAAAAGTAAATTGTGCTATTTTATAGACTGGCACCCTCCCATTTAAAATGACCAAATCTGTCTAATGCTATCAAGCAGGAGCTGTCCCCTTTTCTCTGTTTTTATTTTATCCGGTAGAGAGGAATCAGGAATATGCCAGATTTCCTCTTTATCTGGGTTAGCATAAATCTCCAGTGCAGAATTGGAGATTTTCGCATTTAGATCTCCCACTAATACCACTAAGTGGCATTCTTCCATGGTAGTTATCTCATTAATATAAAAGAAGGGTGAGCTCAGCAGATGGTCTAAAGATTTCCCAGGGGGGATATAAAGATTTGCTACTAGGAAGAAGGTAGTCCTGCCAGACTCTCCCAAACATGCCAGCTTCAGGCAAATACAGAGATTTGATGGATGGTAGAAAACTTTCTGATTCCAATTAATCAAATTCTTAAGCAGAATGGAACACCTCCTCCCCCCCTCCCCCGCTAGCATGTCCCCTTTCGGAGTGCTTAGCATAACAGGAAAAAGTTAAAAAAAACATCACAATCAAAATCTTTGTGTGAGAAGTTGGCCTGGTATATGCTGTCCTCTAGTTATAGTGGGCACCTTGCACCAGTCCAAACAACCCCTTATTGATGATAGGTTAAAGACAACCTTATTTGAAAGCTATCCTACTGGTAGCTATGGAGAGCAGCCTTCAGGGTAAGTCTTGAAGGAATGTAAAGCAGCTTATTTTACCAGTCTATAATCTCTTGAATGGATAAATGAAAGAGAACCACACAAGGTATATATATAAAATATATGTATTTATTTCTAAACACACCTTACTAGTCTCTTTATGAGGCTAGAGGTCAAAGCACACTTGTTACACTTCAAATATCACAGTAAATTAGCACAATATACGATAGGCCATAGGGGCGAACCAAACCATATATTAAGAAAGTGGTATAAGAACCACGACTTGTCTAGACACAAGGCCTAGAGCCTGTAGAATTGCTGGGACCCCAAGGAACCACCAAGGTAGTGGCACAGGGGACCCACGGGGGACGTGTGCAGTGTGAGAACACAGACGCTAGCTCCCGTTAGCTTCTATGGGGAAAGCCGCGGTTAGATTATTAAAGTTTAAGGACACTTAGGAGTGGACTAGGAACAAACCCTTTTGGGCTTAGATTGTTCTTGGGCCAATACCCACGGGAGCACCGGAGTACTCGTGTTACCTCACCCAGGGGAGCCAGGTGCATCGGTGTCAAATGGTGTTGGGTCGCGTCGTCGTTTTCAATGGCAGGAGACTGAAAAGTGCTGATGCCGGGAAGAGGAGAAGTGTCCGAAGAGACCCAAGACTGGATTGAAGATGTGAAGAACCTGAAAGCAGAGGGGACAGAGTCTGGGTCACTTGCCAGTGACCAGGGGCACGATAAGACGACTGCCCACCGATGTCGGGTGCAACAGGTGCAAAGAGGGGAAGCTTAACTCTTCAGCCACGAGGACCAGGAGTTGTCAAGGATGACCAGGAGCTGGATTTGAGCTGTCCCACGAAGGATGTCGAGTGCAGCAGCATCAGTGCCCGGATTGGACACAACAAGCCTTGGCAACAGCAACCGACGCAGGAAGAGGAAAGATGCTTTGGTGCGGACCAGCAAGGTCCTGGGGACCCCCCAAGTGATGGAGAGTCAGGGCACATCTGGAGCAACCAGGGAAGCTCAATTGAAGTAAGAGTTGCCTTCACAGGGACCCACCAGTCAACGGACCAGGGATCGCAAAGGTACCTCGAGGGCCGGCTCACGGAACACTCGTGGAGTGTAGGCTAGCAATCTTCGGGGGAAAATGTGCTTGGGGTCTGGGCTACAAGTAACCCAATGCACAGCCTCAAGGAACGTCGAGAAGCTAATGCACTTACAAATGTGCACGGTGTTCAGGGGTTCCGGTTCCACGGTACCCACAAGGGTTACGGGTCTCAGCTTTACTGGGGGCTCGGTTAAGCCTCTGGGAAGTCTGGAAACCCACCTCCTGTGTTGCAAATACTTCGGAGTCCGGCGGGAGCTTTAGAGATGTAGACCGGGCAGATGCGTCTTTGGTGCCTGCCAAGCAGGGAAGTAACTCCTTTACTCCAAGGGAGATTCTTCAGTCATCTAGTCGTGTAGATCGTCGAAGTTCCGGGATTTCTGTGTCAGAGTTTTGTCCAGGTGTAATCTAAAGTCCTGTAGGCAGGGGTTCCTTTCTAATACTCAAGGATGGGGTTGGACATACTCTGGGGACCCACCTATGGGAGGGTTAGGAAAGAGGGGTGGCTACACCCATTTCCTTTGTCCAGTTTCATGCCAGAGCAGGGGTTGGTAGCCCCTGCAACCGGTTTGAACTGGACTATGCACATGGACACCAAATGTGCCCCCTGTGCTGAACTTCAAAGCACTTCTGCAGTGCACCCACCCAGCCATAATCCACTAAGGCCTGTCTGGGAGGTGGTAACACCTCCCTGTGACAGGAAACCTATTGGCCAGGCCTCCACTGCTGGAGTTTCGGTCAGCAGCAGGAGGCCAGACCCGTGTCTGTGGCTGGCATCATCCATTTTGTGATGCCAGGGCTCTGTTAGCTGGTACCGGGTATACCAGTGCTGTAATGTCTCTCCCTCTAGAAGGGTGGGGTCATACTCCCACACCAGTTACTGGTGTGGGGGTATGATTCCAAGGTGTTGGACACCAAACACAACATGTTTCCGCGCAGCCATCCCAAAGTTAGCATTTACTGCAAGGTTATAATGCACTTAAGAGTATATGGTTAGGCTGCATCACAGACAACCCCAGACAATATATTCCGAAGGCTGCAGAGGGGCTCTGCTCATGCATAGGCACTCTCTCACATAAAACCAAGTACCCTGCCTTCAGGATTGATGAGGCCTACCATAGGGGTGACTGAATATTGGAGTCCATCATCCCAATATACCTTATGGGACCCACTAGCATTCCCAGAAGCCTCATCAGCAGCTTGCTTTCTGAGGGATTCAAGAGAGGGGCAGCTCAGCTGCTCCTGGCTCAGATCCACCCTGGAAGGGCCCCCTGTCCCCAAGACCTCAACCTGATCAGGCTCAAGGTCCTCTGGGACACTTCCTTCTTCAGTACTAAGATCATCTCCCTCAGGAGGCTGATCTGTATTCTGAGTCAAACGGGAAGGCACTGCCTTAACCCTACTGCTCCTCCTCTTGGGAGGCACCTGGTCCATTCTTCCAGAATCCAGGGACTGTTCATTGTTAGACATTTTGGCCTGTGACCTGGTCACAGCAAATACATGTGCAGGGATTCCTAGCATTTCTGCATGTGTCCTGAGCTCCACTTCTGTCCAAGCTTAAGTTTCTAGATCATTGCCAAGCAAGCATTCAACAGGGAGGTCTGCACTTACCACAACTTTCCTGAGGCCAGTTACCCCTCCCCAGGAGAAATTAACAACTGCCAAGGAATGGTCTGTCCTGACATGGCTAGCATTGGTCACTTGGTACATCTCACCAAGTATAATCTGCTCAGGAGCCACAAGATCTTGTGTCACCATTGTGACACTTGCTCCTGTGTCCCTGAATGCCAAAGCCTCTTTTCCATTTATGAACGGCTGCTGTCTGTATTTGTCCAAGTTACTGTGACTCACAAAGAAGGACATATCCATGCCTCCATCACAGATCAGGACAGCCTGAGTTGGAACTCTGAATAGGCCAGAGTCCATCTCAGAACCCAGGGTTAACCCTACTACACCCTTATTCTGAGTACCACCAATTGTAGCTGCACCAGGATGAACCGTTGCCTTAGGGGCAATGGTGGCTGGAGTTGAGTCTTTGGACACCATGGTTTCTATTCGGCCTTTTCCTTTGTTAGATTGGGACCCCCCTCCCCCCAGATGCAGTTTTTTGGGGACCTTGAGAAGACTTCTGGTCTTTACCTTTTTCCCCACCCTTGTCAGAGTTCTTTGAATCTTGCTTCTTTGGGTCACCACCTTGGTTCTGAACCTTCTGCTTCACCCTGGTTCTGACCCATTTGTATACCTTCATTCTCAATTCTTGGAGAGAAGTCAGATCAGAGTCCACCAGGTATTGATGCAACTGATGATTTTGACAATTATTAGGGATTTGCTCCCTCATAATTAAGTTGTACAATCCTTTGAAATCACCCACCTTACTGCCAAGTAACCAGCGCTCAGGAGCCTTAGTAGCACAATCTACAAAGTCCACCCAGTCTTGATTCTGTGCCTTTTGGGTATCCCTGATCTTTAACCTGTATTGTTCAGTGGTTACGCCAAACCCTTCAATCAGTGCACTCTTCAATCTTTGGTAATCATCAGCATCCTCCTCTCTAACAGTGATGATCTTATCTCTACCTTTGTCTGCAAAGGAGAGCCACAAGACTGCTGCCCACTGCTCCTGGGGGACCCTTTGAACTTTACAGGCCCTTTCCAGTTCAGTAATCCACCTGTGGATGTCATCCCCACTCTGGTAGGGAGGGACAATCTTGTTTAGGTTTCTATGGTCATAAGACCTCTCCCTAACACTAGGGATGTTGCTGCCACCATGGGGCTCTAGCCCCAACTTTCTTCTAGCTTTCTGAAGCTCTAAGGACTCCCTTTCTAGGGCTAGCTGCTCTCTCCTGATTCTAAGCTGAGCTTCCTCATACTTGAGTCTGTCTTTCCTCTCATGAGAGGATTCCCTTCTATGAGAGGAAACAGAGGTACCTATGGAGGTGTCAGAATGGTTAGACTCCTGGGAAGGAGATCTGGACCTTCTAGGCACACTCCCAACTCTTCCTGGAGGAGTAAAGAGAGGGCCATCATGGCCATTTTCCTCATCTTCAAGGGGAGTTGCATCATCCAGGTTAAGATCAGTGTCATCTTCCTGGCCAGCTCCAGAGGTCATGTCAGGGGTGTCTGTATTTCTGGGCCTTTACTCATCTGCTGTCCCACCCATTCTGCCTACCCCTTCAGACACTGAGGTCTTTCTGAGATCATCCAATAGCAGTACCTCTCTGAGGCGTTGGGTGTTTGCACTTTTTCCTGTCTTCAACTTCCTAGTACTACACAATGCTCTCAATTCCAAGAATGGGAGTTTGTCATACTTGGATAATAGAAGCCACTGGCTTCTGGCAGGGACCCACTGGTTCCTGGCCTTGAAGACATCACTAGTGAGGTGTGGTGTGGTGTGTGCACCTGCCTACTCTAGTGTGGCCTACTAAACTCTCTTGAGTTGTAGAAAGGGTGTGCTAAGCCTTTGACACAAAACTCCACGTTCAGTAGAACTTACTGTAATTTAAGCTTGATTTATATGTACCTCTGGTACCTTTAGTGGTTTTCAGTTAGTCAATCACTTGAGATTATCTGGTAAAACAATGGCAAGCTTGAATCCCAACCGCTGCACACCAATGTGAGAAGTTGGCCTGGTATATGCTGTCCACTAGTTATAGTGGGCGCCTTGCACCAGTTCAAACAACCCCTTATTGATGATAGGTTAAAGACAACCTTATTTGAAAGCTATCCTAGTGGTAGCTATGGAGAGCAGCCTTCAGGCTAAGTCTTGAAGGAATGTAAAGCAGCTTGTTTTAACAGTCTATAATCTCCTGAATGGCTAAATAAAAGAGAACCACACCAGGTATATATATATAAAATATATGTATTTATTTCTAAACACACCTTACTAGTCTCTTTATGAGGCTAGAGGTCAAAGCACATATGTTACACTTTAAATATCACAGTAAATTAGCACAATATACAATAGGCCCTATGGGCGAACCAAACCATGTATTAAGAAAGTGGTATAAGAACCACGACTTGACTAGACACAAGGCCTAGAGCCTGTAGAATCACTGTGACCCCAAGGAACCACCCAAGGTAGTGGCACAGGGGACCCAAGGGGGACGTGTGCAGTGTGAGAACACAGCCGCGAGCTCCCGTTAGCTTCTATGGGGAAAGTCGCGGTTAGATTTTTAAAGTTTAAGGACACTTAGGAGTGGACTAGGAACAAACCCTTTTGGGCTTAGATGGTTCTTGGGCCAACACCCACGGGAGCACCGGAGTACTCGTGTTACCTCATCCAGGGGAGCCGCGTGGTTAGGTGTCAAATGGTGTCGGGTCGCGTCATCGTTTTCAATGGCAGGAGACTGAAAAGTGCTGATGCCGGGAAGAGGAGAAGTGACCGAAGAGATCCAAGCCTGGATCAAAGATGTGAAGAACCTGAAAGCAGAGGGGACAGAGTCTGGGTCACTTGCCAGTGACCAGGGGCACGATAGACGACTGCCTACCGATGTCAGGTGCTTCAGGTGTGAAGAGGGGAAGCTTGACTCTTCAGCCACGAGGACCAGGAGGTGTCGAGGACAACCAGGAGCTGTATTCAAGCTGTCCCACAAAGGATGTCGAGCGCTGCAGCGTTGGTGCCCGGATTGGACACAACAAGCCTTGGCAACAGCAACCCATGCAGGAAGAGGAAAGATGCTTCGGTGTGGACCAGCAAGGTCCTGGGGACTCCCCAAGCAATGGAGAGTCAGGGCACATCTAGAGCAGCCAGAGAAGCCCAATTGAAGTAAGAGTTGTTTTCACAGGGACCCACCAGTCAATGGACCAGGGATCGCAAAGGTACCTCGAGCGAAAACACAAAGGGCCAGCTCTCGTAACACTCGTGGAGTGTAGGCCAGCAATCTTTGGTGGAAAAGGTGCTCGGGGTCTGGGCTACAAGTAACCCAATGCACAGCCTCAAGGAACGTCGAGAAGCTAATGCACTTGCAAATGTGCACGGTGTCCAGGGGTTCCGGTTCCACGGTACCCAAGAGGGCTATGGGTCTCAGCTTTGCTGGGGACTCGGTTCAGCCTCTGGGAAGTCTGAAAACCTACCTCCTGTGTTGCAAATACTTCAGAGTCCGGCGGGAGCTTCAGAAATGCAGTCCAAACAGATGCGTCTTTAGTGCCTGCCAAGCAGGGGAGTAACTCCTTTACTCCAAGAGAGATTCTTCAGTCATCTAGTCGTGTAGATCGTCGAAGTCCCGGGATGTCTGTAGCAGAGTTTTGTCCAGGTGTAATCTAAACTCATGTAGCCAGGGGTTCATTTCCTATACCCAAGGAAGGGTTTGGACATATTCTGGGGACCCACCTATGGGAGGGTCCGGAAAGAGGGGTGACTACACCCATTTCCTTCATCCAGTTTCGCACCAGAGCAGGGACTGGTAGCCCCTGCAACTGGTTTGAACTGGACTATGCACAGGGACACCAAATGTGCCCCCAGTGCTGAACTTCAAAGCACTCCTGGAGTGCACCCACCCAGCCCTAATCCACTAAGGCCTGTCTGGGAGGTGGTAACTTATTGTCCAGGCTTCCCCTGCCGGAGTTTCGGTCAGAAGCAGGAGGCCGGACCCGTGTCTGTGGCTGGCAGCATCCATTTTGTGATGCCAGGGCTCTGTTAGCTGGTACCGGGTATACCGGTGCTGTCATGTCTCTCCCTCTAGAAGGGGGCGATCATACTCCCACACCAGTTACTGGTGTGGGGGTAGGATTCTAAGGTGTTTGACACCAAACACAACATGTTTCCGTGCAGCCATCCCAAAGTTAGCATTTGCCGCAAGGTTATAATGCACTTAAGAGTATATGGTCAGGTTGCATCACAGACAACCCCGAAGAATAGATTCCAAAGGCTGCAGAGGGGCTCTGCTCATGCATGGGCACCCTCTCACGTAAAACCAAGCACCCTGCCTTCAGGATTGATAAGGCCTGCCATAGGGGTGACTGATAGGTTTATATGTGCAGTGATAGGGTGAGATATAGTGAACCTATACCTCTGTAAGGGGTGCATGCACCTCCTTACCCAGGCTGCAGTAGCAGACCTGTGGTGTCATTTTTGAAGGCTTCCCTGGGGTGGCATAATACATGCTGCAGCCTCTGGTAGACCTCTGGGATACCTATGCCCTGGGTACATAGTATACCATATACAAGGGACTTATAAGGGCACCTCAGAATCCAATCTGTGGTGCACCTAAGGTTCATGGAATCAATTTAGAGAGAAAGCATCTGGGGTGGGTTCCTGAATAGCAGCGCGCCAGCAGGGCCGGACAGAGAACCAAAACCGGCCATGGCAAAGTGCTCGGCCTCTCTCCCCCCCGGTTGGGGGTGCCGCCGAGCTTTTGCCAGGGCCGGTTTACGGCCGATTTTGTTACAGGGCCGATTTTGCAGCTATGCGGTCCTGTAACAAAAACGGCCCCCAGGGGCCCAAAACCGGCCCCCACCCGTGCAACGCACCGGGGGATTGCCCGGTGCCCGCTGCGGCCAGTCCGGCCCTGGGCCCCAGCCAGACTAAAGTCGAAAAACAGAGAAACATCAGCAAAAAGTGGGGGTAACCTAAGAAGCAGATTCTACTCTCTTACACTTTGCACATCCAGGTTTCTTGTAAGCATATAATCAGAGGAATTAGGGTTTTTAAGAAATTCAATTTTTCCTCATTATGACCCAAGCCAGCCATATTCCAAGACAGAAGTATCCCCCCCTGTCTACCTCAGAGGAGCGCTTTTTTCTACCTTTAGACAGTTGGTATTCAGGGCTTTTGCCACCCATCTCCACTGGGCCAAATCATCTTCTATGTCAGGGGCCTGACGGACAACTACAGAATCAGGCACCAGATTTATTAAGCGACCCCTTTTGTTTAATGAGACCATAATATTTTTGGCGTTACCCAGAGGGTACTCAAACTCGGGCCCATAGCGTCTAACACCACAGAATTACTGGCCTTCAGAGCTTTTGGACACAGAATTGTAGGACACATGGTAGAGTATTCCTTAAAATCTGGTACAGGTATTATATCTAGCCCTCGTTTTAAAAAGTGCTCACAATTCTGTAGGGCCAAATTGGCCACTAACAAAGAGCAAAAGGTAACTCTGGAGTAGGAGAAATTCTCATGCTGAATAATATTCACATTTAAAATATCCCTACTTTCTATCAGCTTCAGTGCCTCTATTTCGACAAAAAGTTTGAGAATGAATCCTCTGTTTATCGGATAGGATCCATTCTCAAATAACCAAATGCAATGGGCGAGGAAACGTTCTGCACCACATTGTCTTTCTTTACAGATTCTCTTTGGGGGATCCATAGAGGCACCCTATCACCACGATTGACCACCTGTACCTCCTCGTTGGACTTAATCTTCAGATCCAGCATACTAGAGGTGGTTGGGACTTCTGACTTTCTATTATCCGATGCTATTGATCCTATGAATGTTCTTTTCGACCCCATCTGTAAGTTACCCAGCGTTTGACGCCCCACCTCTAGGTTACCATCTGGTCTGGCCCCCAGAGCTCTGGACCATGTCTGATGTATCGAAACCCCACCTCCCAATAGTGTTCCGTTCCCAAAGGATTGCCCCCATCACCAAGCTGAAGAGAATGAGGAACTTGAGGAGACTGCAGCGGAAGACTTAATAGAGATGCTGCTGTTCCAGTAGCCCCCACTCTCCCAACAGGAGACAGATGCGCTGTGACTGGGTTCCTGGGTGCACCCTCCTCAATTAGCGGTTTGGGACCACCCTCCTCTATTATAGTCTGAACGTCGCTCTGGCTATCTGGGATCTGTGGATCTGGGATCTGTGGAAAATGCAATTTTGACACTTTTCGTCAAGGAGGAGGTTTCCAAGATGTTTGCATTTGGGGTGATTGAGTCCTCTAACAGCCCTCGGCCCAGCCCAGTGGTCTTGGTCCCAAAGGCTGCCGCACCTGGTGCTACACCCGAACTACGGTTCTGTGTGGACTACCGAGGGCTCAATTCAGTCACCAGGACTGACGCGCGCCCCATCCCCAGAGCTGATGAGCTCATTAATCGGTCAGGTGCTGCCCGGTACCTTAGTACGTTTGACTTAACGTCTGGGTACTACTGGCAGATCGCCTTGACCGATGGGGCAAAGGAGAGGTCAGCATTCTCCCACCAGATGGGCACTACCAATTCCGGGTTATGCCCTTTGGGATGAAGAATGCCCCTGCCACCTTTCAGAGGTTGGTCAACCAGGTTTTGGCTGGACTGAAAGATTTCAGTGCCGCCTACCTGGATGACATAGCAGTGTTCAGTGCCAGTTGGTAAGAGCATCTGTGCCACCTCTGGGAAGTGTTGATGGCAATACGGAGGGCAGGCCTCATGATCAAGGCAAGTAAGTGCCAGATCGGGCTGGGTTCCATGGTGTACTTGGGACACCAGGTTAGGAGCGACCAGGTGGCGCACCAGCAGCCCAAGATTGATACCATCCAGGCTTGGGAACCCCCCCAAGACCCAAACAGAGGTGAGAGCCTTTTTAGGACTCACAGGGTACTACAGGAGGTTTGTCAAGGGCTATGGCAGCATTGTTGCACGCTTGACAGAGCTGACTTCCAGGAAGCTGCCCAAGAAAGTGAACTGGACTGACACTTGTCGGAAAGCTTTTGATGCCCTGAAGACTGCCATGTGCACGGCGCCTGTGCTTCAGGCGCCCAGCTTCTCTAAAGAATTTATTGTGCAGACAGACGCTTCAAAGCATGGTGTATGGGCTGTACTTTCACAGATAAATGAGGAGGGCCTAGACCAACCTGTAGCCTTCATCAGTAAGAGGTTACTTCCACTGGAACAGAGGTGGAGTGCAACTGAGCGTGAGGCATTTGCTGTGGTCAGGGCACTGAAGAAGTTGAGACCATACTTGTTTGGGACTCACTTCCGGGTTCAGACAGACCACAGGCCCCTCAGATGGTTGATGCAGATGAGGGGTGAGAATCCAAAGCTGTTGAGGTGGTCCATTTCCCTACAGGGGATAGACTTCCTGGTGGAACACTGCCCTGGTACAGAACACGCCAGTGCCAAGGGCTATTGTTAAAAGCAATATAGGTTCTGCAAGAGGTCCTTTACAGGTTTTAAGTGCTGATGGTCTGTCCAGATTTTTCCGCCTTAGTGAAGAGAACTCCCAAGAGGGTGGGTAGTTCTCCCCACATTTCAGAGGAGGGGACACGTGTTAGACCTGGCACAATTGGCGTGGGTCTCCCTTCCATTTTTTGCTGTTGCCTCCTGTGTTTTTGCTGTTTTTGCTGGTCTAGATGCTTTGGGCAAGTGCAAGTGCTCCCTATTGTAAAGTGTTGTAATGGATTAGTGACTCCATGATTGGCTATTTGATTTACTTGTCAAGCCCTAGTACAGTGCACCATATGTGCCCAGGGCCTGTAAATCAAATGCTGTTGGTGGGCATGCAGCACTGGTTGTGCCGCCCACAGAAGCAGCTTATAAAATATGGCTCAGGCCCGCCATTGCAGAGCCTGTGTGCAGTCTGGGACTGCCATGTCGACTTGGCAAGTGCACCCACTTGCCAGTCCCTAAACCTTCCCTTTTCTACTTATTAGTCACCCCTAAGATAGGCCCAAGGTAGTCCTGTGGGCAGGGTGCATTGTATGTAAAAGGTAGGACATGCCTGATGTGTGTGGCATGTCCTGATAGTGAATTACAGCCAATTTAGTTTTTCACTATTGCAAGGCTACCAGTTCCCATAGGCTAGAATGGGAAGTTTGATTATAACATCTTATTATCCTAACTGACCCAGGGAACAAGGTAGAAAAACGAGTTTAGTATGCCTGAACTCGGAATGTTAAAATACATCTTTTAGTGCGGGTGATTTTTACATTCTGTGTTTGAAAATACCACTTTTAGAAAGTAGGTATTTTCTTGCCTAACCATCCAGTATGCCTCTGCTAGGTTTGTGTATTTCATGTCTGGTTTGTGAGTGACGGGGCGCTGGAGAGGGCCTTGGCTCCTGCAGTCTGATGGGTCAGGGCTGGGCTGAATAGGACCTGCATTGAATAGAGAGTAGGGGGAGGAGATTTCCTTTCACTTGCCTGAGCCTTCATAGAATAGAGAGTAGGGGGAGGAGACTTCCGTTCAGCTACCTGGGACAGGTCTGCTTTCCACAATGCTGTCTCCACCTCCTGCCAGGAAGCTGCACCAGGGTGGACAGAACTGGTTTTGACTAGTTACAGACACTCTCTGCCTTCAGAGAACAAAGGATTTATTAGTATAAATATTGGGGCCCAGACCCTAGAACTTTAGATCACTTCTGGGAATCAAGACAAACCCTTTGCCAAGGAAAGAAACCAAGGAAGCTGAAGGAGGAGACTGCCCCTGTGCTGTTTGCTGTTTGGGGTTAGCCTGCAGTGGTTACTTATTGCCAAGGAAAGGAGAAAAGGAACTTTATGTGTACTTTTACTTTCTTGAGGAAGATCTCCAAGGGCTTGAAGCTGAGCTTTCCTCCTGTTCTGAAGTCTCAGGGACACAAAGACTTCAGAACCAGCTCCCCCTGAATTCCCTTGCTGGGAATTCTACCTGAAGAGAGGTGCCTGCTGTTGTTTTGGCTGGAAGCATGACGCAACAAGGAAGAAGCATGTCACCGCCGCAGCAGTTGCCGTCGCATCGTCCAGGAAGCTTGTCGCCGCCGAAGCTTTTCGCCGTCGCATCGCCGAAAAAGCGTGTCGCATCACCGGAGAAGCATGTCGCAGGGCCTGTCATGGCTCAAGAAACAATCGATTTCGCCGCTCGGCCGTCGGGCGTGCACGCATCGCATCCACGTTGTCGCATCGCATCAAAGACGTCATTTTGTCGCATCGCACCGGATCGTCGCATCGAGGTGCCATTTTGTTGCATCGCATCGCACCGGATCACAGTAAGAAACAGACGCTTCGCCACCTCTCCGGTAAGGAACAGACGCATCACCTCCCCTGCGTTGCAGTGAGGAACAGGTGCGCCGCCTCCTCTGAAGCAAGGAATTGACGCATCGCCTTCCCTGTGACCCTTTTGTTTATGTTGCGTTACGCATCCAAGGTACTTTGAGAGTAAAGTGTTGCATTTAACATCTACATTGAACGAAGCTATTTCTGCCATCTAAAAGTCATGTTTTTATTACTGTATTGTGGATTTTTGTCGTTTGGTCTTGTGTTAAGTCTAGATAAAGATTACTTATTTTTCAAAAACTGGTGTGGTGTTCATTTGTATTGTTTTCAGTGTATTACTGTATGTGTTCACAAATGCTTTACACACTGCCTCGGAGATATGCCTGCCTGCTCATGCCAAGCTACCAAGGGGGTGAGCAGGGGTTATTTTAGGAGTGTAGCCCCCTTACCCTGATTAGAAGCAAGGGCCCCTACTTGGTCAAAGGTACCTACCTCTGCCAACTAGAGACCCCCATTTCTAACACACAGCTTAAATGAAAAATAAATACAAGTTAAGTTAATCTATGGGAAATGGACTATTGTATATTATGAAACCTCTATTAGTTAATGCACGGCAGAGATCTGTGTGTGTAACCAGCGAGCCACAAAACTGAATCCGATTAGGTGCAGTGGAGAATAGTGACTTGAATATTGAGGTTCCAGCATGTGACAGAAAGCATTGTGAATATCTGTCATTATTTTAAACTTGCATTTCATGCAGTGTTAAATAGGCTGCTACAAATTGTACAAAAAGGTTTACAATAAATAAAAGTGCTTCTAAATTGTAGACTTTAGTGATACCTAGACTGTATACAGTGCAATTGTTGTCTATAACTCTCCATTAAAGGCACACACTCACAATTCAGTTGGTATCTCCCTTGCAATACTTCTCAAAAAGAAAGCTTCTGCATCATCAAGAAGCTTTAAGGGATTCCATCAATAGAAGCCAATACCAGCTTCAAAGTACCCTTTACAATCGCAGATTAACCATTTGGGCACATGTACATTTCTTTCAGGAAGCAGCACCATGTTATGGAGGCCTGCTCCTTGTTTAGCTGTCTTCCCCTTCTGTTTTGAAGCTGAATTGAGAATTTCACAAACAGTAGGTGAACTGTTTTTCTCAAATAAAACAATTATGTCCTGGTCCTGCCCCTCAGATCCTCCCCACTTCGATCACTGGTTTTGGATTACTCATGCGGTGTGCAGGAGCAGACGGTATGCTGGAGGAGTCGGGGGAGGAGGGGCACTACGGGGAAAGAGGGGGAGGATAAACATTTTTTTTAACTTACCTACAGCCATCCCCGTTGCACTCTTCTGCTCCTCTTGTTATGTTATGTTATGTTATGTTATGTTAGGGACACTTCTAAAGCGCACGACTCACCCTGGGGCATCTCGGCGCTATACCTAGTAGTCTGCTGAGGGGGAGTATGAGAGGAAAGACACAGCAGCAGAAATAGAACCCTAAGTGATCAGAACAAAAAGGTTTTCAGTTGTTTCCTGAAGATTGTGAGGGAGGGGCAAGTACGTATGGAAATGGGAAGCATGTTCCTATAGCGTGGCGCAAGATATGAGAAGGCCCTCCCCCCAGAACGGGTGAGGCGGATTCGGGGGGTCTTCAGAAGCTCCAGAGAATTAGACCTTAGGTTGAGAGTAGTGGTCATTTTTGTGAGTTTGTTTGCCAGATATTTGGGACCGTTACCATTTAAGGCCTTATAAGTAAGGCAACAGGTCTTAAAGTGTGCTCGTTTCGTAATCGGGAGCCAATGAAGGTCTAGAAGCAGAGGAGCTGAAGGCGAGCCTGCAGGACGATTTAGGATCATTCGAGTAGCGGTATTTTGGATGACCTGTAGCTTCTTTAGCAGCGTCGGGCCAAGTTCTGCCAGCAGAGCGTTGCCGTACTCGAGGCGACAGATCACCATGGCCTGGACTAGCGTTCTGCGGTGCTTGATGGGCAGATAGGGGAGGATCTTCCGTAGAAGACGAAGGCTAAAATAGCAGGAGCTGGAAATTGCTGCTACATGTTACTTCATAGAGAGTGCCTGGCCAAGTTTAAACCCCAGGTTTTTCACTACTTGTTTAGGAGCCGATGCGGTACCCAGCTCTCGCGGCCACCACTCCTCGGACCAAAAAAGAGGAGCTTTCCCAATTAACAGGATTTCCGTTTTACTTGGGTTTAGTTGGAGATAATTCTCGGTCATCCAATTGGAAATGGTAATCATTCCGGCTGCGAAGCGTAGATGTTCTGAAGTTGCTTTTGGGTTAATTTTGAAAATAAGCTGGGTGTCGTCCGCGTATGAGATTATCTCAAACCCGCATGACTCTGCTATTTTAGCTAAAGGGGACATGTACAGATTAAACAAGGTGGGGCTGAGACATGAGCCCTGGGGAACGCCTTTGTCCAAACAGCATTTGTCTGAGCGATACGATCCCAGCATAATTGTTTGGTTTCTTTCAGATAGGAAATTTTGTAACCATTTTAGGGCTTGATCTTGAATGCCGCAGGAACGCAATCTCTCCGACAGCTTAGAGTGGGCAAGAGTGTCAAATGCTCCGGAGAGATCCAGGAGAACCAGAATAGCTGATCCTCCGGCGTCCATTTCTTGCCTCAGTGAGTCGGTTACTGCCAGGATTGCAGTTTCGGTACTGAATCCTGGACGAAAACCTGATTGCGAAGGGTCTAAAAAATTATTGGATTCAAGGTAGTGACTCAGCTGTCTATTTATGGCTGATTCAAGTAATTTGGCCAACAAGGGCAGTAGCGATATGGGGCGATAGTTACCGAGTACGTGGGGGTCCGCCGTCGGTTTTTTCAGGATGGGGCGGACAAACGCTTCCTTCCAGATGGAAGAAATTATGCCCGAACTGATGGAACTGTTGAAGATTCCTTGAATTTCCGGAGCGCAACATGAGGCTATGAGGGCCATAGTTCTAGGGGGGCACATGTCACTAGGGGAACCAGATTTAGCCAAGGAGAGCAAAGTATTGACTTACGTTATAGAGAGGGGTTCAAATTGTTTGAGATTACCAAGGCACTTCTGGTTAGTTACTACGGGACTCGTGAGGGAGGTTGTGGTCTGGGCTAATGGAGAGGGGAAATTAGCATATATCAAATTAATTTTATCCTGAAAATGGGTTGCAAGAGAATTGCAGAGTTCCTGTGACTCCATTTGAGGCAATCTACAGGCTTGGGGGAGACAAAGTCTTTGACTATGTTGAATAAAGTTTTCGAAGAGTTGGTGGCTTGATCAATTTGTTTTACAATAAAAGATTTCCTTGCAATTTTTATGTTTCGATGATATTTAGATAAGGATTGTTTATAGGTGTGTCTGTCCATAGGGGTTTTACTGATTCTCCAGCATCTCTCCAAGACTTTACACCTGGATTTCTCCGCGCTAAGGTCCCCTGTAAACCAGGGGGCTGATTGTCGCTGTTTGGAGGGGCGGAATTTTTTCACAGGTATTAGGGAATCAAAAACCGAAGCTAGTCTGGTGGTAAAATTCTTCAGCCGTCCCGAGACATTTAAATCTGCCAGTGTAACTGCCTGTGGCTGTGAGTTGTAGGCAGCCTCGAAGGCTTCTAAGGATAGTTGTTCCAAGGTCTGCGTAATTGAAATGAACGTGCTTCAGATCCCGGTAGTACATTGGTATACTGCCGTCGTGTGGAGAAGGGGACCATGAAGTGATCAGACCATGTTAAGGGGAGGGGAGGAAACCCGAATAAATGCCCAATATTGGTGAAGATTAGGTCTAGAGCGTGGCCTGCCCTATGCATGGGGGCCGTTGAAAGTAGGGAGAGCCCGATTTGGTTTAGGCTATTTAGGAGGTTGCTCATCTCTGGGTTCCCTAAATCTTCGCCGTGAAAATTGAAGTCCCCAAGCAAAATAAAATTCACCTCTTCAGGAAGGCGCAGGCTCCCAGAATGCCCTACGGCCAATTCTGAAGCTGCTCTCGCGCATGAGAGCAGCTTCAGGATTGGCCTGAACGGCCTCAATTTGCACTCCAGAACAGACTGTAAGTCTGTGCCTGCTCTGTCCAACTCAGCTGCGTGGCTGGGTTGGAGAGAGCTTCCACTGCCTGAGACGGCCGGCCAAACCATCAGCAACAGTAATGGGAGTGCATGACCACTCGTCTCAGTGTCTGTCACAACCAGGCCCCTCCCTGAAGACTCAGCAGAAAATAAAAAATAAAACAAATGTTGTTTTATTTTTACTTTCCTGATGTTTTTTGGGGAGACGATGTTCCTCCGCCATAGCAGAGGAGCCGCCGCCGGCTAGTGTGTTTCTACTGCAGAGTCTGGGTCTTGCAGTGCAGACTTTGGTCTGCTGGCTGTGGGTGTCCCAGGGCAGGCATTGGAAGAAATGGGCACTTAAAGTATTGTTTACCCCTGAATGGGGACTAACTGCACAGACCTGGAAATACTGTGCTCTTTACCCTCTGTTTTTCCCTGTGCTGGTACGAAATCCAATGATATTTGTCCACCTACTCCGAGCAGAGAGAAAGTGTCAGTGGAAGAGCTGCAGGTAGCTGGGGGCGGGAGTCCAGGGATTCAAGGCAGACTTTTACCTATCTGGGCAGAGCTGTGTTTATTTCCCCAGGTGCTGCATGGTTCAGACAGGAGCTGATCTGCACCATTGCCTGCATTCACAGCCTGTGCAGCATCAAAGCGAGGCCCAGTGTCTCCAGCCCCACAAATCTAAGGTCCGGAGTTTCCGGGCCCAATCATTTATAGACGTTGAGAAACTTGTTATTGTGGGCGGTGTAACTCCACCCGGAGTTCTCCCTTCAGGTGAAAGTCTGCCACTTGTTATGAGAGCCACAGAGGCACACTCTAAGGCCCCTAATCAGACCCTCCAGTCTTTCGCGATTTCGCGATTCACAAAAGAATTGCAAAATCGGTTGATTACCGCGATGGCCGCGATATTTGCTATTTTGGCTGCTAAAAAAGGTCTCCCAGAAGAAAGGAAAAACATTATGGCTTATTATTGGTTGCACGCGCACATATCACTACGTGCCGCCGTGCAGCCGTAAAATAGCTTCTCTGTATTTGGACTGAATTCCCAGCCTCAAGGCACTCCGTTCAGTAGTAGTCTAGATAGTATCTGCCATTGGAATGCAGTTCCCTGTTTAATTTGAAGTACCCCCAAAGGAGCTGATACTTTTTCCTGCATGTTTATTCTGACAGCCCTGGTCCATTTGCACGTTTAGTTGTGCTGTGTTGCTGTTCCCTTGGGGTCTCTCATGACCTTGTCGGTCCCTCCCTTGTACTCTACCTTCTCTGTGACTTAAAGAGAGGGACAGAGTAGTGAAGGCACTCATTGCAGACCAGGTTTTAACAGTCTGGCAACACAAACTGATTTGCCTTCACTACAGTTGAAAACCCAGGGGACAGATCTGCCTTTGACGCGATTAGGAAATGCAGGACTGCTTGCCCAGGTTACCTTCAGCCAGACTGAAAGCTGTAATGACCGAGCCCCCTCTAATATCCAATATCCATTTGATTGTGTTCATACATATTCTGCAATCTTCGGCAGATACTAGATTTTATATTACAATGCTTCATAAATGAATTATTAATAATGTGGAGCTAAATCTGGGATAAAAAACCCACAACTACATTAGCAAATAAGTAGGAGGATACATTGTCAAACACTCATACCTTTATTTGGAACCAATATACCTTTCGGCTGCCATAAAGTTGGTGGAAGAAATGTGTACAGGTAAACTTCATTGAATACACCCAATAACAACAGCACAGCCTCTTTTTAGGTCTCGCTGAGCCAGCGCATGCGCTGCTCTGCATGAAATTTAGTGAGTGGCTTTTGAAAGTGCTACCACAGGCTTTTCCTGGCCTCAAGCTTGCGTTCACGCGAGCGTGCACGCGCGCAGCCGCCATGTGGGTTTCTGTCAAGGCTCATTAAGCCTTGCGTGCCTCTCTCCGCCTTGCTTGCTTGCGCTTCAATTCCCTCCCCCTCCCCACCACAGATCGCGTCACTCTGCTGGCTTCCACTCCCCCCCCACCCCCGCCTATCTATACTGCAGCATGCCACTCTCACCTTTTCCCTGTTAAACGTTTTGCTTCTTTATTCATCTTTCTATCTTTATTTCAGTTTTTTCTTTCATACACTTTCTCTCATACAGCTTTTCCTTCTCTCTAATGACTCACGTTCTTTCTCTTCCACAAATCGATAAACCAGTCAAATAGATACTGTTTTTCAAATTCATAAACATGATATTCATATCCGGTTCCATTAAACAACACGGGGGAAATTCTAATTTCATTTTTTTTTTAGATGTAAGCTTAAGAGCAAACATGTTTAACTCACGTGCAGGGAAATTATACAGTTTCATCGATTTTCACTCCAAATACATTTCCCGTCTTTTGCCACTGACTCGAGTCCGTACTCCTTCCCACTACACTCACCCATTTGTAGCAGCGTGGAAAGGCACTTTAGGAGCTGGAAGCTGTGCCAGGGGCTTGCAGCCAGAAAATGATTCCCAGTGCCTTCCAATACCACGCTGCATTCCCAGCAGTGACACTGGCCTTGTCCCAAAACGCTCAAGACACGCTGCGCATTGTGTTTAATGATGCACAGCATTTAATGCACTGGAGGGAAGGCTGCTCGGCGACGGCTTGAGAGCCACCGAGCTCAACTAACTCAATTTTTTTTAATTCAATATTTACATTTCATATAATTTGAAGTGTGTGCTGTGTGCACCTTTATTAAACACAGTAGGTAAAATAATTGCACATTTTCATAAAAGAGCGACGAGTGATTCAATAGAAACGTGCCTCTACGCCCCTCACGTTATGATTTCCTAAAGTGACAGCTGAGACATTAGTCATCTTTCAAATCCTTGAATCTGACAGAATAGTCACATCTGAGAAGGGGACAGGCTTCTGTCCCGGGCCTTTGATGGCTTCAGATTACTGTTCAGAGGCTTGGAATATGCTTCATGCTAAGACTCTTATTTCTATAGAGAATGCCACGGTATCAACATTAAGCGATGCTGTTTAAAGATAGGCTTGTCACTTTAATTGATCTTGAGTCACTGCTTCCACTGTCAGAGCTGTCTGTCTACTTACCCATAATCCTCATCATTTTGATTGACTCTCTGAATCAGGGGGCTGGCCTGGCTTCGACTTCCCGAAGTCGTACTGGGAAATTGGAAGGGTCACGTTCAGTGGCGCTAATCTTCATGGGAGATCGAAGCCTCGGGCCAAGGGGCTTGGTTTCTTGAGAGCTAAACTGTGACCGCCCACCAGGATGCTGGTTCTGCACCATACTTTCTATAGTGAAGAATATGTTGTATTGATTTATCCAATTATTCGCCTCACACCTGACTGTTGGTGGTGCACGGTGCCCTTAGACGATTTCAAACTACCTGTCTCTTAAGGTTACCTTTTATCCTCTCAGTACGCTTTTGAATAATGGTGCCTTATGCAAGTGTTGCTTTACTCTGTCGTCATACACATCTTGTGTGCTTGTACGCTGGTTATTTGTAAACGCCCATTGGGCTCAAAGGGCTTCAGCCGCTCCTCCCCTCACCCCCCATCCCGTCGTGTGGCAGCCCGGGCTGAGTCAGCTTCCCGGGCACACACACAGCCGCACCCGAATACTTCACAGGTCTTTAAGACCATTTGCCTGTTAATGAGGCTTTGTTGTGTTTTTCATGCCTTCCTAGAGCTCCTCCATCCCCATTCGGCCTATTGCTGGGAGAATTAGCCCCCCCGACATTTTTTCTTAGCTGCATTCTTCCCTTGGATCATGTTACTAACTAAGTTGCATTCCTAGTGGGCTATTTCAAGTTGCATATAATAGCGGCACCTACCGTCCGCATGTCTCTGGTCGCTCCTAGCTGATTCACTCACTCAAGGGCAACTTTCAGGAAACAACAGTAAATATAGTAGGAAAAAAATGTCAGTTTTCAAGACTGTAATACACCTTTCGAGTCAACATTCCTTTAGAATATACCTGCCAAGGACCCCTTTCACAAGTTGGAAAGAGAAACTGACGAACAAAATCTACAACGAGGTGGAAGCTCAAATTCCTTCTCCAGCTGGTAACAAGCACTTTAAGTTCTCTATTTTTATTTATTTGCGATGCAGCCTCTTGGTTTTTGTCGGCATTTTCAGATGCATTTACACAGCGCAATTAAAATACTAGGAAATCTAGTTGTTTCGTAACTGTAACCACCTCTTTGTGCGCGCGCTTTGTATGCGCTCGTATATGGCAATTGTTAACACGTAGTTGAAAATACCACCATTAGGACACACTCATTGTTTGCTGGCTAAGCCTTCTTTCCTCATCTAACTCCTTACAAAACAAGCATTTGCAATGCAATAGGTCTCACATTTACGCAAGTTTGACCTATTGACATTGCAAATAACAATGCCTTTTATTTTTGTTTTTAAAACATAAATAAACAAGCATTGGCATAGCCAATAGGTCTCGCCTTTGGGACCTTATAAGTGTTTACTTAACCAGCACAATATCCTTGGTGCAACATCAACTGTTGCATAGCTAAACACTTATAAGGTCCCAAAGGCGAGACCTATTGGCTATGCCAATGCTTGTTAAGAAGTTGATAGAAGTCACCAAGATGCCCAACAGCCATGTGACTTACTTATTTTAATAACAGCACATAGCTTCTATTATTTCATCTAAAGTAATTCTTCATCAAGGGCATATCTTATATGTAGTGCTATTTGTACCATTAAATGTTAATTGTCATATTTCCTACTGTCAACAACTACATCAGTGGCCAGCGGCAGAGCAAGAGAGGCGAGCCTGAGCTGCTGAGGACTGACAGATCTCTCCAACAGGTAACGGGAAATCCGGGCTTCACTTTGAAGAGGTTTACGGGGAAGTATCTCCCTACAGCTCCTGGATGACACAACTATTGCTACTTGAACAGGGGTGTGCCGGCGGGGTAGCTTAGGGGGTTAAAGTGCCCGCTGCAGAAATCTGCTTGCGAGATTCAAGACAGGTTTGTATAAAGTAATACTGAATTTTAGCTAGTGGTTACTTGCGTATTTTGCAGGTTCTTAGCATTGTAACTATTACCCAGCCATATGGCGCTCGATTTACCCACCTCGAAAATATCTATAAAAGTCTGTGTCGGCACTGCCAGGACTGAACCTAGTCTGCACAAGGATCTCTGCACTGGGCGTTTGATCGCTGCAGTATTTTACACATGAGTGACCACATCCAGGGCTGGCTTTAGCGCTGGTGGGCGCCTGATGCCATGATTTTTTTGTGCGCCCCTTATTGACCTCCTGCACGAATTCCTTCACTACCCTCCAACAGTACCCCTCACATCTCCATAGCCCCTCTCTGACATACATTTGATTTTTACAGGGATACTCATAGTTCACTCACACTCAGTTCTACCATCTCCATGGTACATGTTCTTTGCAGCAGGCGGTGCACCTCCACCAAATACCATCCTGTGCCCTGGGGCACATGATGAAGAGGTGTCATGGCTCGTGGGTCCAGGAGGCAGCGGTGCCCCGGCAGGGGTGCTGAAAGAGAATGATTACACGTACAATAAAGTGCTGCAACAATGCTGTTAAATTTCAATTTTTGTGCCGCTAAATTTCCATTTTTGTGCCGCTAAATTTCCATTTTTGTGTCGCTAAATTTCCAAATCTATGCTGCAATAATCCAGGGCATCTGTTATTGAGGTGCTTGGAAAATGGGTTGGTGTTTCACTACCCGAAGAGTCACCGATACTAGCGGAGTTGGGTGGGGTGTGTTTGAGGAATTTAGACCAATATGAGCTGGACCCTTTGGGTCCACTAAGAAATGAGAGATTAATCATTAATTCCGGGTCTGATTCCCCTGGTAATTCCTCATTTACCTCCAGACTTTTGAATGTGGATGTCATCTGTTTCCAGCAGTCGAAATCTCGGTGTGAAAAAAGCGGGACTTCCACTCAGATGCCTTCAGTCCTCAACGAAAATAAGATGCCCCTCGTCACGAGGGCCTCTTTACAGAATCGAATTTATGAGTTTCACCTGTTGAAATAAAATGTCTCTACGGAGCACTTTGTTGTTCATTGGTGTAGGATTGCATCACATCACATGTGTGCAATAAAATACAATATACAGCGTTTAGCCTAAAGGGAAATCCGGCGTTTAAGCCCCGCTCACCCCACAGTAAAACACCACTGTGCTGCACCCAGCGCTTTAAGTGGGCCAGGTCTCCCGGGTCTCAACCCAGGTAGTAATTTAAAACAGACATTGAAATAGGTCCTTTATTCGTGTCATTAGCTCTTCATGCATAAACAGTGAGCGATTTCCAAACAACTGGTGTAAAAAACGTTAAGACAATCCATGTCGGTCCTGCTTGTATTTCACATGCTTTACTAAATCTCGCATTCAATATTTGCTTTTTACAAGATGTTGTGTTACGTTTCGGTTTTTTTCAGACATTATATTAGTCATGTCTTGTGCTTAATTTGAATTGAGTGGCATCCAAGTGTCTGTAACGGGTACAATTGAGTTGTGGCTGAAGGCTGTGCGAGTTTCTGTCAGTGCCTAAAAGGTGGCCTTTCTGCAAAGCGCACAGATCAATGATCACGTATGTCAGTTGCATTTGTGACCCTATGCAAATATGTGGGTAGCAGGGGCGCAGCTAGACCTGCACTTCAGGGGTGGAAGGGGGCTAACACTCCCTGCCAGGGCTGGCACAAGCACTGGTCGCACACGGTGCAACAGCTTTTTTATGGCGCCCCTCCCCCATTTTCTCCTTCTCCATGAATTCCCTCCCTACCACTCACCAGCGAAGCACCTCATCTCCCTATAGCAGCTTTCTGACAAACATTTAAAAAATGTACAGCGCTACTCATAGTTTACTCACACTCAGTTTTGTGATCTGCATAGTACATGTTCTTTGTAGCATGCACATTAACCCTCTGCACTGTGTGGGTGGCAGGAGTGCCCATGTGAGTGCACGGTGAGTGATGCAACAGTGTTAGAGTAGGGTAAGAGGAGTGACTGCAGGGTGAGTGAGGTGACCATATGAATTTGAGTACAGATGTAAGTGCAGAGTAGGATGAATGTATGCATGGTTAGAGATGGGCTTGTTTGAGTGAGATTTCAGAATGAGCAGTGAGGGGGACAGCTGAGAGAAGTGTCATATGAGTGCAGGGTGAGTAGTGTGCTTGTGTGACTGCAGGGTGAGGTACAGAATAAATAGCACAAGTGCATTGTGAATGCAGAAAGATCACTGTGAGTGCAGGGTGAGTGGGTGAATGGTGTGAGGGCATGGTGATCAGTGTGAGTATATTGTGATAGCTGTGAGTGCAGGGTGAGCGTTAAAATGTATGGTGAGAATGAGGAGTGAGTTGTCTGAATGCAGGGTTCATTCCCAGACACTTGAAATAACTCAGCATGTCATTGACGACGGCATAGTGTTTCATATACAAGTTAAACTATTGCTATTATGGCATTAAAGCCGTATTTTCAGCACTTATCTGTGCATAACTCGAACAACAAATAAAAATAGAAAGCACTTTTAATTATGTTCTAGGGCTTCCTGAATGGTCCATGACTGATAATTAAAAAGAACAAAAACAGAAAAGTCACATTACAAATGAATACACACTTTTTTATTTATAACCCTATTTAGGGGCCTATTAGGATGGCGGCCGGAAAAACCACCCGACCGCCATGAAAGCAGACAACAACCGCCCGCTGGCACCGTGGGAAACACCGACCGAGGTGGAACGGGGCCAAGAAAAACCACCCATAGCGGGCGGAGATGGCCAAAATCCATCCGCGGCGGTCGCGGCGGAAAAACACCAACCCGCCACAAGTATAGCGGAGACACCACACGGGAAATTAGGATATCCCCGACAGTCCCGCGGTACGTACCGCTGTCACCGACCGCCGCGGTCGCACAATGGGATGAATGGTAGAGCCAGCAGAAGAGCTGAAGCACAGTCACCGCTGCAGACGATCCGTAAAAAATATGGCGGACAAAGCAAAAAACCCACAAGAATGCCAAAAAGTGCACACAGAAAACTACACAAAACACACCCCAATGACACAACCACATGGCAAAAAGAAACATACAAATCCCAGGACAACACACCTGACAGCAATACCCTAATTGGGCACACCCACATAGCTGAGTATAAAACCAGCCCCTTCCCCGAACACAATCCTTTACAATACTCCAGGAGAGAAGGGACACACACCACAGCTGACAGGAGAGGCAAAGGACACAACATCACTAGCCACACCACACACAGCACCACCACCACTTCCACACCTGCACAACTAACCCCCTGCACAACACACACCATACACATCACAACCACACCAACCACTCACACCCCTGCACCCACAACCACTTTGCACACCACACACCATGGCCACACAGAAAATGCCCAAATTCACAGAGAGTAAGTTGACAGTCATGGTAGATGAGATAGAGTGGAACCACAGCTTTTTGGTAGCCTGGTCCAACAGACACCATTAGCCACAAGGACACAAATGTGGGCAAGGATAGTCCAAAGGGTCAATGCAGTAGGGACCAATCCAAGATCAAACAAGCATTTGCAATGCAATAGGTCTCGCATTTACGCGAGTTTGAGCTATTTGCATTGTAAATTACAATGTCTTTTACTTATGTTTTTGGTTTGTAAAACAAATAAAAGGCATTGTTATTTGCAATGCGAGTAGCTTAAACTCTCGCAAATGCGAGACCTATTGCATTGCAAATGCTTGTTTTATGATTGTCTCTACATGCTGTCAGTCATGAACGCTTGGCCAATGGCTGTGCATAGTGACAGCAGCAGAAGTCGTGAAAAGGATAGATTACTTGAAGAACCTTAAATAGCAGCAGATGTGAACGTGTGATAGAGTTACAGTAATAATATTTTCACGTGAGTCTTTTTTTAATCACATACAGCTACTTAGATCCAAACATCCAAGTGTGTCTCTGCTTACCTGTGAAATACATGTGGAGATATACTAGTTGCTATTACAATTTTCACAAACCAAACATATAAATGGATAGGTACGAATAAGATGAGAAATAAATTAGAATGGATATATAAAGACGGAAATATCCTAAATCTAAATACCATAAAACGGGGAGCCGTAATTATTACCCACATCATTAGTGTCCATTTGTTGACCTAGAAGGGTTGAAATGCTGGAGCTGGTAGTGCTGTATTTCAAATGTGCAGCCCAGTGAAAGAACAGGAAGTGGGATAAGGGAGAGGGTGGCAAATGGTGAGCACTTTCGAGGCCGCTTTGATGTTCTCAGTGGCCGCACGGCTCACTGAGAACATCAAAGCGACTGCGAAAGTGATCAGGCAGGCTGACAAATGGTGCACGCGCCCTGCGCACATGCACTGTATTTGGAGGCCTGAAAAGCACTAGTCTGCACTTCCAAATCCCCACTTAATTTAATTTAATAGCGATTTCTAAAGCGCCTGGTGACCAAAGGGCATCCCCGCGCTGTGAATTTGCAATCCTGTTGAGGGGAAGGGGGGGAGGAGAGGTACTCGTATGGCAACACTATTTAGGGAATAGGTGTGTTTTAAGTTTCTTGCGGAAAGCCAGGTAGTTAGGTTCGAGTCTGAGGGTCCGTGGAAGGGCGTTCCATCCAGCAGCCGCCTGTACGGAGAATTGTCGTCCTCCTGTGCGAGTCTTTTTAAATCTAGGTATGCTGGCCAGGTTCTCATTCTGAGATCGTAGAGATCTGGTTGTTGTGTAGGGGGTGATTATTTTTCTGAGAATCTCGGGGCCAGTACCGTTGATCAGCTTATGTGTTGTGCACATCGCTTTGAATTGCACCCTCTGGCGCACAGGGAGCCAGTGCAGAGCTTTGAGAGCCGGCTTGGCGGACACTCTGGAGGGGAGGTTAGTAAGAAGGCGTGCCGCTGCGTTCTGTGTCCGCTGAAGTTTTGTTAGGGTGGCCTCAGGGGCTCCTAGGTAGACCATATTACTGTAGTCCAGGCGGGACAGTACCAGTCCCTGGATGAGTAGTTTCCTAGAGTTAGGTGGCAGTAGGGGGAGAATCTTGCGGGTTGTGCGTAGGAGCCCGAAGCAGGTGCCTGAAGTTTTCGCTGCTTGTGTCTTCATAGACAACTCGGGTTCGAGCCACACGCCGAGTGTTTTAATTTCACGCTTTGGGGGTGGGATTTCCCCGAATACGTCAGGCCAAAGTGCTGGGGGGATGGTCGTCCATTGTTTCCCTAGGAGCATGACCTCCGTCTTTGACCCATTGAGTTTTAATGATGAATTATTCATCCAGTTATGAATCCCTGTAAGACAGTTGGTTAGGTTTTCTGGGTGGTCTATCAGTTGGGACAGGGAGACGACCAGCTGAGTGTCGTCAGCATAACTTACCATTTTTATATTAAATGGTGTCACCACGTCCTCAAGGGGGGCCATATACGCGTTGAAAAGCGTCGGACTCAGGGAGGAGCCCTGAGGGACACCGCTTGTGAGAGGAAGAATGGATGAGTGGTGATTGTTGTCCCATACTTGGAATGTGCGCCCTGTCAGGAATGACTCAATCCAACTGTATGCCGTCCCGGTTAATCCTGCATCCGCCAGTCTATGAAGAAGGACACAATGGTTGACTGTGTCGAAGGCTGCGCTTAGATCCAGGAGGATCACTGCCACTGATCCTCCTGAATCTAGTATGCGCCTTGCTTCTTCAATGACGGCGAGGAGTGCGGTGTCTGTGCCATGGCCCGGGTGAAATCCAGTTTGGGATTGCCTGAGTATTTTGTTAGTCTCAAAGAACTGAGATAGTTGAGCATTTACCAGTTTCTCAGCTACTTTGCTGATACCCGGGAGCAGTGATATTGGTCGATAATTCGCCAAGTCTGCTGGATCTAGCTGGGGTTTTTTTTTAAGTGCTTTTACAACAGCACTCTTCCAGCTATCAGGTACAGATCCGCGGGCGAGCGAACTGTTGATAAGTTCTGTGACGGTGGGCACGATGACCGAGGCTACGGTTTTAAGGAACCTGATCGGTGCTGGGTCCAGAGGTGAACCGCTTTTCATTTTCATCAGTGTTCTTTCCACCTCTAAGCAAGTTACTGGCCGAAATGTCGGCAGTGCGGGGCGCGGATTGCTTTTGGCCTGGTCGAGGGGTAATCGGCTTTCCATGTGACTGGTGGGGTCGGGGGGTGGGAGAGTCGCCAGGATTCTTATGATTTTATCGTTAAAGTAGTTAGCTAGTTCATTGCTGCGGTCAACTTTAGGGGTGGTGGAGGTGGTAGAATTGGGGACTTTGAGCAGTTCCTTTACAATTAAGAAGGATTCCCTGGCTGAGTTGGATGATTCTTGTATCCTTGTGTCATAGTGTGAGGCTTTGGCTTGTCTGATGGCCTCTTTGTAGTGTCTGACTGTGATCTGGTATGCCTCTTTATTGACGTGCTGCCAGTTTCTTCTCCAAAGCCGTTCGGCTTTTTTACAGTTTTTGCGGAGTATTCGGAGATCCATAGTATACCATGGGGCTGACCCAGGTTTACCGTTTTTGTTTTCCCTAGTTCTAATTGGGAGTACTGAGTCCAGGGAGGAAGTAATCCATTCTCTGTATTGTTTGTCGGAAGTAACCGGGTCTTCCGCGTGTGCCGGGGTCGTCCTTTCTAGGGTTTTGGCCCATTCTTCCATGGGGAGTCTAGACCAGGTCCTGTCTCTGCTATAGGTGGGCGGAGTTTGGGGTTTCCTGAAGATTCCAGGAAGTTGGCAGGAGACTAAAAAGTGGTCTGTCCAGGGCAGGGGAAGAGCCTCCTTTGGTAGTATTGATGGCGAACTAGTGAAAACAGGGTCCAGTAGATGACCCTTGATATGGGTGGCTCCGGAGTTGAGTAGGCGGATGTCAAGTGCCGCCAGATCTAAGATCAGATCGTTAGCTACAGGATCTGCCGGGTCTTCAAGATGAATGTTCAGGTCACCTACTATCATAAAATTTGATAGGGAGTGAGCCTGAGTTGTGACTGAATCTAGGAGGGAACCAATGAAGGAACCTGTGAGGCCGGGAGGGCGGTACACAAGTATTCCCGTAAGGGAGTTGGTTGGGTTTATTTTAATGGTAAAGTGGAGACTTTCTGAGTCCAAAATCTGCGCGTCACTGGTTTTACAGTGGAGATAGTCTCGGTGGATGATGGCGACACCACCGCCTCTTCCTAAAGGGCGGGGGAGGGACTGAATCAGGTATCCCGGTGGAGTTGCTAGTGCCATATCTGATTGTGAGTGTGGGGCAAGCCACGTTTCCGTGAGAAAAAGGATATCTATCTCCAGGTCTTCTATGAGGTGGTTCACCTGTGTCGCGTGTTTAGGGAGTGAGCGACAGTTTAGTGAGGCGAGGTTGAGGGCAGCGGGCTTGTGAGGTTTAGTAGGTAAAGTGAGCTGGGCTGGCTTACATAGTGGGCAGCAAGTAAAAGGTCCATTTAGATCATGCAAGTAATCGCAGGAAGTGCATGAGGGTCTGAGACTTAATAGCTCTCTACGTGAGTAGCTTACCTTTGTGTAGGATGTTTTAGGCAGGGGTTCTGGCCCAAGGCCCGGTCGTGCGCGGACGGGCGCAGACGGGCTTGCCTTAGGCGCGCCTTCGGCGCGCAGACGGCGCGCAGACGGCGCTCCCGCTGCGCTCGTCCGCTGCGCTGGTATGACCGGCACATTTATAGTCCTTGGGATGGGCGTGGCCTCGCAGTGGGCGTGGCTTAGGCCTTGGGCGTTCCCTGTCTCAGCGCGGACCGCTGTCTCAGGGAAGAGGAAGGAGGGCTGTGTCAGCGCGTGGTGTGAGCGCTTAAGCAGGTGAGCTCCTTGTTTTAAAAATACAAAATAAACAGAGTAACAAGTTTTAAAATTCGGTTTCGTAAGCACAGTCCTCCGGCTTCCGCCTCAGAGGATGATTACAATAATGAGGGGCGCTTCGTTTCCAAGCGTTTTTGTAGTCCTTGGGGTGGGCGTGGCCTCGCAGTGGGCGTGGCTTAGGCCTTGGGCGTTCCCTGTCTCAGCGCGGACCGCTGTCTCAGGGAAGAGGAAGGAGGGCTGTGTCAGCGCGTGGTGTGAGCGCTTAAGCAGGTGAGCTCCTTGTTTTAAAAATACAAAATAAACAGAGTAACAAGTTTTAAAATTCGGTTTCGTAAGCACAGTCCTCCGGCTTCCGCCTCAGAGGATGATTACTAAAGCTCTCGCCAGAGCAGCGCTAAAGTGCTGGGTCAGGCGAGACCTAAAAAGGAGATCATGAAGCGGTGGCATGATCTGAAGAGGGTGGTCAAGGAGAGGAGGAGCAAGAACCGTGAGCTGGCTCAGAGGACTGGCGGTGGCCCTCCCATTCCACAAAAACCATTCACACCATGGGAGGAGAAGGTGCTTGCCATACTACATCCAGGGAGTCTCACATGAGTAGACGGGGGAGTGGAGGCTGGTAAGTACAAACAAATGACTACCACCACTCTGCTATGTACTGTCTTGCACAACTACAAAGCTACACCACCTAGGGCATATTCCATCCATCTGCACCACACACTCAGAAAAACATGGCTCACAGATCCAACATTCACCCACCCCCATTCACCCCAAACGTAGCTACCAACATTGCCATGGGGGCATGGGTGCAGACAGCACTACAGCTCCCACCAGGCCCCCTTGTCCCACAGCATCAGCAAGATGGAGCCCTCCACCCACCCCACCCAGAAGCTTGTGTCAGCCATTACATTACCCACATCGAGCTTACAGGTAGGTAGCCATCTTCCCTGGGTGGGTGTTTGTGGGTGGGAGTCCTGCACTACTACTCTCACCATTCCCTCTGTCCCACACCTGTCCAGGATGGAGCACTCCCCCACCCAGAAGCAGTTGGAAGCCATTGCAGTACACCAAACAAACTTACAGGTAGGTAGCCATCTTCACAATGATGGTGTTTGGGGATGGGAGGCCTGCAATAGCACTCCCACCATGCCCCCTGCCCCCTGCCCCCTACCTCAGCAGGATGGAGCACTCCCCCAACCCCACCCAGAGGCAGTTGGAAGCCATTGCAGTACACAAAACAAACGTACAGGTAGGTAGCCATCTTCACAACGAGAGTGTTTGGGGGTGGGAGGCCTGTACCACCACTCCCACCATGCACCCTGGCCCCCACCTCAGCAGGATGGATCCCTCCCCACCCAACCCAGAAGCAGATGGAAGCCATTACATCACCCTCATCAAACTAACAGGTAGGTAGCCATCTTCACAATGATGGTGTTTGGGGGTGGGAGGCCCAGAAACATTGCCAAACACCGCTGGGTCTACAACTGGCTGCTGTTACAATTCTCACATGCCCCTTCACGACAACAGCAGACAATGGGTATGTTGCACATTGTCACCCACCTTCAAGTGAAGTAGCGTGTGATGAGCTGTTGACGCAAGTCAACACCTTCCTCCTCTCCACTGTCCTCATCACTGGACACGGGTTGGTTTGCATAGATGGGGCCTTGGGTCCTCACCATCATCCAGGAGCAGGGGAAGCTCCTTGCGAATGGCTAGGTTGTGGCGCATGCAGCATGCCACTACAATCTGACACACCTTACCGGGCGAGTATGCCAGTGCACCTCCGGTCTTGTCCAGGTAGCGGAAACGTTACTTGAGCAGACCAAAAGTACGCTCCACCACACAACGTGTCCTCCCATGGGCCTCATTGTAGCGGACGTCAGCTGGGGTCCTGGGATTCCTCAGTCGGCTCAGCAACCAGGGACGGTTGGGATATGCAGAGTCACCTAGGTATGACAAACACAAATAGACATTGCAATGTCGCTGAGGCTGAGGGCAGCAGCTTAAAACCTAGCACACAATACGACTAGGCATTCTCCCCCACAATCCATGCACGCTCGGGAAGCAGATTAGCCATCAGCTGGGGCACAATGCTGTTCCGCAGGATGTAGGAGTCATGGGCCGAGCCTTGGAGTTTGGCACACACGTGGGAGATGATCATATCTGCCAGGCACACCACCTGCACATTTATGGAGTGGTAATGCTTGCGATTCATGAAAATGTGCTCACTTGCCTGTGGTGGCCCAAGCCTGACATGGGTGCAATCAATGGCACCAACAACATTGGGGATGTGTCCAAGGGGATAGAAGTCTCCCTTCACAGCTGGCAATTCAGCACCCCTGGGGAAATGGATGTATCTGTCCTTGTATATCATCATGGTGGAAAGTACATCACGCAGCACCATGCTGAACATCGGTTGTGACATCCCACCTGCGCTGGCCACTGTCTCTTGGAACGATCCAGTGGCAAAAAAATGCAGGGCCGCCATCACCTTATAAGTAGGGGTGAAAGCTGTTGGATCTGTCCGGCGAGGCTGCAGGTGTGGCTCCAACAGATCACAAAGGGTTCTCAGGGTGGCTCTATACAGACAGCATTTCCGGATGATCGCAACATCCTCCATGTCCTTCAGCACCGTCAAGTGATGAACCAAATTTGGCCTCCTCCTATTTGACATGATAGTGGACACATGTCAATGCAATACATCATGAGATGTGCACAGCATATCACGTTCTGGATGACACAGCGACAACAATGTCTGCCATCTATATTGAGTTACAGACCAGCTTACATGTAGGGACACCTTCAGCTACACAAAGGGCACACCTGTCAACTTACACAAGACAAGTACCTCAAACACCACCTTGGTCAATGTGAATGCACATAGAGAGATGGCCACAATTACCATGGGCACGCCTGGGAGTATAGCATCCAGCATTTGTGCAACAAATCAAACCCACTGTCTCATACCTAGCTGCTGTACCTGTCACACCTTAATGCATCATTACAACCTGGCACATATCCACCACACAATGACCACCGTCGGTGCAGGAATGACAAATGTGTGCATGAGCAGACATGAGAGGCAATAGAAAATGGATCATCATTCAATAAGACGAGCATTGCTGTGATTGTCACTGCACCTCAATACATTGACATGTGTACACATTGTAGAGTCCAGAACAACACTGTCCTGCTCACCTAACCATCAAATCCATAAGTGACATGTGAGCGAGTACAGGCCAATCTACGAAATCACACACACAAACATGGCATGTGTAGCCATCAGTGGAGTAAATGGAACATTGGCATCATGTGCACAATGATGTGCCATTGACCATGTGGGCACTGTGCACTGTTGATGTTTGCCAGATGGCCATTGTGATTGTATGGCACCCCTATCGCGGTAGCTACCGACTGGCCTGGGTAGTGTGTCACCAGCACCCCCATTCACACATGTGCAGTAGTGATAGGCATGGAGACATGGGGAGATGGCGATTCACATGCTCCACCACCCGCAGCACGGTAAATACCGCCTGGCCCCGGCGGTGTGTCACCGCCATGGAGCTTGCCCTAGAGCCAATGGGAAGCTCGATAGCGGTGGCATGATGCAATTTTTTACATCGCGGTAGGCATGCTCCGCCACTGTGAAGGCAGTCATTGGATGCATTTGAAAGATGCACCATCGCGCTAGCGCACACCGGGTCCCTGCGGTGTGTCACCGCCTTGGAGCTTGCCCTAGAGCCAATGGGAAGCTCGATAGTGGTGGCATGATGCAATTTTGAAAATCGTGGTAGGCATGCTCCACCACCGCAGGGGCGGTCATTGGATGCATTTGAAAGAGGCAGACCTGTACCACCAATTGCTGCAGCTTGGCACCTTTGAAACGACCCCAGAGACCCCTCACCTGCTGCTGCCTCCAGGGACTGCTGCTTGAGACCCCTCACCTGCTGCTGCCTCCAGGGACTACTGCCTGAGACCCCTCACCTGCTGCTGCCTCCAGGGATGGCTGCCTGAGACCCCTCACCTGCTGCTGCCTCTAGGGACTGCTGCCTGAGACCCCTCACCTGCTGCTGCCTCCAGGGACTGCTGCCTGAGACCCCTCACCACCCAATTCCGCCGCTGTTGTCTCATGTCCACAGTGATGGCAAGGACAGAGAAGATCCGTGCCAGTCCCTTCAAGAGCGAGGAGCTGGAGGTCCTGGTGGACGAGGTGCTCACACAGAACCCAAGGTTATATGGTGCCCCAAATGTCGTGGTGAGTCGTCAACAGGGGGGGAGGGCAGGGGGGCAACACATGTAGTTGGACTGATGCAATATGTGCCCGGGAGTGTGGGGTGGTGTCATGCACTGCATGACATGCTGTCTCCAGGGGGAGGGTGTGTGTACCCAATGCCACAGGTTTCCCTGCCTGCACATGTATGCATGAGTGACCTGTGTTGTGTTGTCAGCCATACAGTGACACAGAAGGTTGTTCATGCTGTAGTCAGGACAATGATTGCTTGACTGGAAGGCTGTGTGTGCCCCTGTAGTCCATCTCAGTGTGAGCCCAGCTGGGCAGCATAGTTCCGTCTACAAAGACAAGGACACATTACTTAACTTACAGAGTATGACATCAGTGTTTTCACATTGCACTCCAGCTATGGGCCATCTCAGCACTGTAGATTGCACACAGCCACCCTTGTGAACGGCATGTTGTAGTTGTGAGATCCTGTCCCTCAATTTGACATCTATGACACAGTTATCTATTCACAGGGCAGGGACATTGGGGCTGTGCAGTCCTGGACACAGTGGGTCACCCCGCACACACAGGTTGATATGAGATGTATGTGTTGCTCAACCCAACAATGGACTGGAGATGTGGGCAGGCTACATAGGGGTTCCAGTGCTGGCATCCTGCATGTGTGTGAGATGTGCAGGGACTGTGTTCCCCCTCACACCTGCATGCATTCACATCAGCTTTTCTCATGCAGATGTACCATGTGAGATGTACTCTAGTCTCTGATAGACATATTGGTGGATATGTGATGAGTTTGTATCTTGCTGCCATACTGATAGATGTCGGTGCCTAACACTGTGTCCCTGATCATTTCCCCCTCTGGTCTCCCATGCCTGCAGCTCAAAGTACACCAGCGTAAGGCCGTGTGGAGGGCCATTGCAGCGAAGGTTCGAACTCTGGGGGTCTCAAACCAACAGCGCACCCACTGCCACATGAGGTGGGACGACTTTAGCCGGCTGGCAAAGAACTTGGCTGAGATTATCTTGGGGCTGCTTCCTCGCGCTGGGCGTTTGGCACAGCGCAGCATGACACCACTAATGGGCCGCTTCTTGGCGGTGACACAGCCTGAGCTGGATGCACGTTTGAAGGAGCATCAGCAGCAAGCCAGGGGTGAGCATTTGGGGAGGGTGACTTTGGCTGGGAGTGGCTGCATGTGTACAGAGCCTGTGCCAGCGCTGGCCTATGTGATGTTGGTAGTGTGATGCTGTGGCATGTAAGTGGCTGCTGGGCTGGGTGCCGGTGGCATGCATTTGCCGTACCTGTACTGACTACAGTGATTTGGATGCTGTGCATTCACGTTACAGTTGTGCTCTTCAGGTTTCTTCTGCATTGGGGTAGTCTTGGGAATTCCATGGGAGGGAAAGGCAGTGTGCCCAATCTGACTGTGCCTTCATCAATGCGTCCATTGCATGCACCCAGATTGGGGAGGCCTACACATCTGACAGCAATGTGCATCATTCTATTGTCCCCACAGTACAACATGGTGGGTGGCATGAGCTAATGTCCATTGTGGACTGTCATGTTGTAGTCTGGGCCTGTGTTGTCCCCTCATGTTCCATCCAGATCCGTCATTGGCAACAAGTAGTGTGCCCCCATCATGTCCCTAGGTGTGCTCAGAGCTAATTGTGTGTCTGGTTGAACAGAGTCACAAGCAGGGTATTGTGCTGTGTGGTCATCACATGGCTCACTCATGCATGAGTGTCCAGTTGCCACGCCCCTCTTGAGTCTATATAGTGAGTTGGCACGGTGTGATTGCACAGGGTGGTGTGCAACATTTAGATGTGGTCATCTTTTGTAATGCATTGCTTGCATATGTTTGTTCCATTGCTTTCACTGACCTGACCCTACATCTCTCTCTCATGCAGCATCTCCTGTGGTCACGGAGAGACAGGAGACGGACACCAGTAGGGGTGAAACAAGCACAACAGCTGCACAGGAGCCCAGTGACACAGATGTCACCTGTGCCTCAGAGGGGGACAGGAGTCTGCTGGAGGAATCCCAGCCTGAGACGCAAAGCACCACATCATCTGATGCCAGTGGGGATGCATCCATGTTGTAGGGCACAGGGAACGGGGACTCTGCATCGTCTTCCACCACACAGCGGCCAGTGCCCACCCTCCCAGCCACTTCCTCTGGTGTTGCCCATTTTTGTCTCAGTAAGAGGGTAAGAGTGTCCTTCACCCCTGGCACTGCTGCCCCTGCCTCTGTCCCTCCTGCTGCCTTCAGTGCTGAGTCTGTGGACCTTTTGCGCCAGCTGTGTGTAGGCCAGACAGCTCTCCTCAATGCCCTCAATGACCACAATAAAAAATTGGCCCAGGTGGTTGCTTTCATGGAGGGCATACATTCTGACGTGGGTGGGCTGCACCGGACAGTCCAGGCTTTGTCATCGACAGTGACGTCTGCCCTTCAACAGGCACATATTCACAGTCCAGCCCGGTCCCTTTGTCCACCCCCATGGCAGTGGCCACGCCTGATAATAGTGACCACAGTCCACATACATCAAAGCCACGATACAACACACGGAGCACACAGCAGCAGCAACCCAAGCGGTCCAGGCCGCAGACACCATCCCCACAGAAGACCAAAGCCACCCCAAAGCGCAGGGAGAAAAGCCCGTTAGGCGACACCAGTGGACAAAAAGCAAAGCAGCAGACCTCAGGCACATATGCCTCAGAGGCATCCCCATCCAAAGACTCTCCTGCCCCTAAAGCATAGTGCAAAGAGAAGTATACAGTGTCTTTGCCCACCAAGGCGGTGGTGCATGCCAAAGGTAAACCTAGGAAGGCCTCCAAGGCAGATTCACCCACCACCTCGACTCCCATTCCAAGCCCAGTGAAGCAGGGGCCGGAGTGCACTGTAGGGGTGACACCTAGTAAACAGGGGAAGGGGGGGCAGAGGCGAAACCAGGCAAAGTGTTCCGCTGGGTCCAGCACATCACCAGAGGGGGTGCCAGTGCCTGCACCTGATGCAGCTTTGGTGATGAGTGTGCCTGTTGTGCCCACACCACTTCCCATTGATCCAAAGTCAGGCAAGCCATTTAGAATCCCCAAGAAGTGGAAAGGCACCCCTCCACAATCTCCAAGCCACACCGTGTCTCCCGTCTGCATGACTCCACCTCCACATGCCACTACACCACCTGGTCCAAGGAGCCCTCCGTCTTGCCAAGCCACTGATAGCTCTACCTCAGCTGTTCCGCTCTCTCCCCGTGCAGGTGCCCCAACAGTCCCCAAAACACAGCCAGCTCCCAGTCCGCCTGACAGCCAAGTCTGAGTGTTAGTTACCCTCGCACACCTTTCTCTCACACAGGTGGGTCTGTACTGCACATTGTTACCCCCTGACTGTGTTGCTGACCATGGAAAGGTACAGTCGCACACATTCCCTGTGCAGCTTCTCATGGACTCAGTCTGCACCTTGAACTGGCCACTGGCCTTGTGTTTTGCCCCCTGCCTCTGCAGCTTCTCTTGACTCAGTCTGCACCTTGGACTGGCCACTGGCCTTGTCGTTCACTGCTGTGTGCCCCCTGCCTGTGCAGCTTCTCATGGACTCAGTCTGCACTTTGTCCTGCCCACTGGCCTTGTTGTTCACTGCTGTGTGCCCCCTGCCTGTGCAGCTTCCCATGGACACCGTCTGCACTTTGTCCTGCCCACTGGCCTTGTCGTTCACTGCTGTGTGCCCCCTGCCTGTGCAGCTTCTCAAGGACTCAGTCTGCACCTTGGACTGGCCACTGGCCTTGTGTTTTGCCCCCTGCCTGTGCAGCTTCTCATGGACTCAGTCTGCACCTTGGACTGGCCACTGGCCTTGTGTTTGGCCCCTGCCTGTGCAGCTTCTCATGGACTCAGTCTGCACTTTGGCCTGGCCACTGGCCTTGTCGTTCACTGCCGTGTGCCCCCTGCCTGTGCAGCTTCTCATGGACATGCTCTGCACTTTGTCCTGCCCACTGGCATTGTTGTTCACTGCTGTGTGCCCCCTGCCTGTGCAGCTTGTCATGAACATGCTCTGCATTTTGTGCCTTGCTCTCCTCTTGTCACGGTGCCTATCTGTGCAATATGTGAATAAAGACAGTTGCCCCTGTTGTCTATTTTGTCAGTGTCCTTACTGAATAAAGATCTTTTGCTGTGTGTTTATGGTTTACTGTGCCACATGCTCTGCATGCCACTTCAACATGGTCAATGTTTCGGCTCACTTACGAATCAGTTTTCTGGGGTGACAGGGTCTTCAGTTCTTCCTGCATCAGATACTTGTGGGGGCAATGGTGTAATTTTACAATGTGCAGGAGTTGTCATTTACTTGATTAGTTCATGTTGGCTATATTGTACACGTCAGGTTGGGGGGCACTGCCGGCACAGAGTGGGTTTCTGCAAAGAGTTTTGCAGGCAGGCTGTCCAGGGTCATCGGGCCCGATTCACAGAACTAACTTAAGACAAAATCCTAAACTTACTACTTTTGGTATTCACAGAAGTTAGGATTTTGTCTTAAGTTTGTCTTAAGAAAATCTTAAGACAGTTTTAAGACAGTCTTAAGACAGTCTTAAGACAGTCTTAAGATTAGTCTTAAGATTAGTCTTAAGACAGTCTTAAGACAGTCTTAAGACAGTCTTAAGACAGACTTAAGACAGACTTAAGACAGACTTAAGACAGACTTAAGACAGACTTAAGACAGACTTAAGACAGACTTAAGACAGACTAGACTTAAGACAGACTTAAGACAGACTAGACTTAAGACAGACTTAAGTTAGGATTTTGTCTTAAGTTTGTCTTAAGTCTGTCTTAAGTCTGTCTTAAGTCTGTCTTAAGTTTGTCCTAAGACAAACTTAAGACAAAATCCTAACTTCTGTGAATACCAAAAGTAGTAAGTTTAGGATTTTGTCTTAAGTTAGTTCTGTGAATCGGCCCCAGCATATATGTGTGTTCTTCCTTTATGTGTGCCCAGTGGTGTATGTGTGTGGTCATCTTGTGATGGCCAGTCATCCTAGTCCCATGGCTTACTTTCCATGTGTGCTCTTGGATGGTCAGGTGGTGTGCGGTGTGAAGGGGGTAAGTTTGTGGTGAGTGTTGATGTGTGCATGCCCCTGCAATGTGAACTACACACGTGTCACCCAGGAGTTGTATGCCTGTTGTTTTGATTGTTCAGCCCTGTGGATGTGGTTGTATACACATGTATTAGTTGTATGTAGTGCACTGTACAGTGTGTTGGTGTGTCCTTGCAGTTCTGTCTGACTCCTACTTGTTGATTTTGTCACTTGTAAGTATGCAGAGTGTGTGACTGTTGAGTCAGTGTTGTGTTTTGTTGCACATCCATGTGTCTGGTGGCTGTTTGTGGGGACTGTGCAGACCTGCTGCTCCACACAGCCATTGTGGTTGTGTTTTCTCATGCCTTGCTGTCAGATGGTGCCTTCTTACCTCCAGTGTGGCATGTTGTGTGTTGTCATGCCATCCCCTATATCTTTGCTTCAGATGCCTACCCATTGTGGGTCTGCACTCCCTCTCTTTGTGTATGGTACACTCCTGCCATGTCCCCTACTGGAATGCAGTACACTTCACTTTGGCGTCAGCTGTCCCCTTGGTTTCCGTGTGTGTGTGTGCCTCCGCATCACTTCATTTGTGCCACTGTGCTTTGTGGTGCAGTTCTTTGTCCAGGGTGAATGTGTCATTCAGGGCATTTCCCTAATGGGTTGTATGTGATGTGCTGGAGCTGTTTGACAGTCATGGTTGCTCCTATGCAGTCCAACTGTGTGTGCTGCCCAGTCCTCTGGTCAACTTGTTTCCACCTTTGTGTCCCGGACTTGTGCATCTGTTGGTGTTGTGTTGGATGTATGTGTGCTGTCTGTGTTATTGCTTCACTTCCTGGGTGTGCTGTTGTCTTTGTGCTGTGATGTACGGTGTTATGTGAGTTGCTGTTCTGTAACTGATGTCTGTGTGTGGCTGGTATGCCTGGTGTGCAAACACTGCTTGTTGTGCATGCAGTGCTGTGTGTGTCTGTTGCCTTATCATTGCCTGGTGTGCATCCCCTGATGTCCTGCTGTGTTTGCTGTGTGATTTTTGTGCCTGTGCATCTGTTGTTTGTTTGATGTGGCTGTGTTTTTCTGTGATGTTGCACGTCTTGTGTGTGTTGCGGTATGTTGTCTGTGCATTGTTCCTGAGTGATGATGTTGTGGCTGTGCTCCCATTGCCTTTCCCCAGTTTAGCTGCACAGGGTATGTCTGTTCTTTTTGTTGTTCTGTGTGAGTTTCTGTTGGGTCATGTGTTTGTATGTTGTTTTTGTGCAGACATTTGTTGTGGCATCCCTGTGTGTGTATGATGTTTGCGACTACCCCCAGGGTGTGTGATTGTTTGTGTGTGTGTTGACTGGCAAGTATTGCCAGCATTCAGTGTGTTTGGCACTGGTGTTGTGTGCTGCTGGTGTGAGGGGGTTATGTGTGTGGATTCCTACTGGTGTTTGTCAGTCGTGGTGTGTGTCAATGGTCCCTGTGTGTAGTGCTGCTGGTGTACTCCTTTGAAGTAGTTGTATAGATGTGTGGCTGTTCACAGTTTGACTTCAGGGCCCTCCTTTCATCCTTGTGCCTCTACATGGTTTGCCTTGCTGTCTCCTTGTGTTGTTGCACTGTGATGTCGGTGGTTTGTCCTCACTGCCTGTACCAGCCATGTGTGCTTTGATGGTGTGAGGGTGTTGTTCTCTTTTCCTTGTCTTGCATGTGATGTACGCATGCTTGTTGTGTGTCTCCTTGGCCTTCCATTTGTGTGCCTCCCACTTTGGTTTTCCAATTTGTTGTGCTCCATTGCTGTTGGCATTTGGATGTGTATGTGTCTGTGTGTCAGTCTGTGGTATGTATGTGTGACTATGCAGGCTGTGTGTCCATTTGGGTGTTTGTTCCTTGTATGTGTTCATTTGGTGCTTGTCCTCATTTTAGTTTCCCCGAGTGTGGTGGTGTGTGTGTTTCCCTGGCCCTGTGCTACTGTGCTGTGTGATCCTGTGCAGCCACTCCTGCAGTGTCTGTCTCCCTGGTTGTTTGTTGTGTGGTGCAGGGTGTGTATTGACCTTGCTTGTTGTTGTGCATGGTGTGTACAGGAAGGGCACATGGCATGTGCCTTCATAGGGTGTGCTAGTGTGTGGTGGGAGGGGGTGTGGCCCTGTGGTCTTTGTGCCCTGCCCATGCCTGGCACTGGCCCTGCCTTCTGCATTGTGCGCATGTATTTCCTTGTGTTCACCACTGCGGTGACGTGACCGGGACATTGCTGCATGGTCGTGGGAGATGTGTGTCCAGGATGCAGAGGGGTGACTTGGTGGCAGGTGGGTGATGTGTGGGTGCCCTTGTGAATGTGTCCCTGTCCCCACCAGGGTGTCTGATGTGGATATGGACCCTTTGTCAGCCCATGTGTTGTGTGTTGTGTTATTGCGTACCTGCGGCTGTTATTGCGTACCTGCAGCGGCGTCCGCGGCGGTCCATGAGGTCCTGGTGATGTAGCAGGTACAGCACCGGAATGACGTGTAGGGCTGGGTCCATGGCGATCGTGACCGGGTGATGTGGACCGAGACTCTGGTTTTGCGCTCTGCTGTCGAGCTTCCGCCGTCTCTGGTTGGGCGGTTTCTCCGGTTGCGGTGCGTCTGCTTGTTTGGGTCATCCTAATTTGTGGAGCTGGGCGGGCGTCATTCCGCACGGCGGAGAGTCTCGATTGGCTCTCACCGCCACGGTGGCGGGCGCTCTATCATGGCGGTGCGCGTCGAACCGCGGCGGTCTGGAAATGGGCTATGTTTGACTATACTAATATGGCAGGCGTGAAGACTGCTGCTCGCGGGCGGAAAAAAGCATTTTTACCCACCGCCGGCACCGCGGTGGTGCCACCGCCCGACATCCTAATGTAACCCTTGGTGTCAAGACATGGTCTTTGTAGGGTATTTAAACAACACATGGCTTGCATTTTTCTTTTGACAACCCTACTTTATATTCCTTTTCATGAAATGCACTCTCACACTACAGCAGTAAAAGTAAAATACAAATGTAAGGAATAGGCAGAGTGGGGGCCCAGGGGGTACTGGAACCGGAAGAAAGAAAACTAAGCTTTGGTAACCAGTTTACAAAGGTATGTAAATATGCAAATTGTCTTTAAAGACCTGTAAAAATCTCGAGCCTACCAGAGATAAGACTCCAGACACTGCCCAGCGGAGTCCACAGCAGCTCAAGATGCACCAGCCCGGGCTGAGACACAGGGGGGGTAGAAGCCCTTTTAGCCCTATAGGCGTTGCGAGCCTGGTGGGTAGGGTGGCATTTCACACAAATGTAGGTTTATATGTTTAAGTCACTCCCTTAATTAGATGCACCCCGTCCCTTTCAGGGTCTGCCCACATTTTTCATCCAACTTAAAGCCCTAGCTACACCATCCTGTGATAACTGTAGGCATATCAAGAGCCACGCTGTGGCATGTGTAGGAGTATCTACAAATCACGGATAATGAGAGGCCACAGTGGTTTCCACATGGTGGCCTTGTGGGATTCTGGTCCAGTGGTGGATAGATTTAGTACAAGCTGCAAAAGGGGTGTCTGGAGATCTTTGGGGTTCAGAGGGGCTGAAGAGAAAGATGTAAGGGGTGAACAACCCGGGATTTAAAGTGCAGGTGTGAAAGTGGGCTGAGGGGTAAATTTGTCTGGTGACCCCAGTACCAGGCGCCAGAGTCAGAGGGAAGAGTAGAGAAAGTTCTACCTGCTGCAGAGAGCTTGTGAGGCCAGCAGGGTTGAGGATTATTCTTTTAATTTGGTGTCACCAGAGAAGGGGAGGCAATTACACGGTAGCATGGGTAGGGACAGGTGTGTGGCAGCTAAGCTTGGGTAGTGCATTGGGGTCAGGCAGGAGTGATGGTTTGGGCAGAGGTGTGGGGGAAACTGGGTAATGACTGAGATGCGGCAGGGATGTATCTGCCTGACACTAGCACAGAGTGAGCTATGGCTAGGCCTGACACTAGCACAGACAGGTGGATGGTCACAGTCTGACACTACCACAGACTGACAGTTGACCCCATGTAACAATAACACTGCCTTAGTGGTGGCTCCTGTCTAACACTAGCACAGACCCAGCTATGGCCAGGGCCAACTGAATTATGTGATACTGCAGCCGCTAAATTTTTTTCTCATAATTATAGATCTACCACCTAATCTAACATATGATGCATAATTTTCAGATATTAACAAAAGAAATGTGCTTCTAGCTCCAAAAGGACCAAACGTTACTAAAATGCTGCAATGTGTGATGCTGTGCAGCGTAAGGCACTTCACAAAGGTTGACTGTTCACGTTTCAGTTGCATATTGCACTATTTGGGTGTTAAACTACTACTAATTTGGTGAAACCTTTGTCCAGAGAGTGTTTACATGGGTAAAAATTCTAATATAATGAATGATCTGATGCTATACAAAATGTGCAGAATAATTTGCCTTTTCATGCCGCATGATTCAGTCAAACATGCCACATAATTTGGTCATCCCTTGCTCGAAATTCCAGTGCCCCTTGCTATGGCCACACCTGACACTAACACAGATGGTGCCATCTGACACCTGCACAAACTAAGGGATGGCCTTGTCTGACACCAGCGTAAACTGAGTGATGCCCTGTGTCTTTACAGTAGCACTTACTGAAGGATGGCCTATCTGTGACACTAGCTCAGACTGAGCTATGGCCCAGTCCGACATTGGCATAGACTGAGGGATGCTCCGTGTTTAACACACGCTATGACTGTCTGACTCTAGCATGCACTAAGGTATGACCCCGTCTGACATTAGCACAGACTGAGGACTGCCCAGTGTCTTACACTAGAACAGACTGCGAGGTGGCCCATCTCCGCTGCTGGCACAGACTGAGGTATGATCCAGTCTGAAAGTAGCACAGACTGTTTCTTAAACTAGCCCTGACCTGGGGATGGCTCCATCTAACATTAGCACAGACTGGGGGTGGCCCCACCTGACACTAGTACAGACTAAAGGATGGCACCACCTGACACTAGCACAGACTGAAGGATGGCACCACCTGACACTAGCACAGACTGAAGGAGGGCCCCATCTGACACTAGCACAGACTGAAGGATGGCACCACCTGACACCAAGGATGGCACCACCTGACACTAGCACAGACTGAAGGATGGCACCACCTGACACTAAGGATGGCACCACCTGACACTAGCACAGACTGAAGGAGGGCCCCACCTGACACTAGCACAGACTGAAGGATGGCACCACCTGACACTAGCACAGACTGAAGGATGGCACCACCTGACACTAGCACAGACTGAAGGATGGCACCACCTGACACTAGCACAGACTGAAGGATGGCACCACCTGACACCAGCACTGAGGCCACTGTCTCACATTGGCACAGACTGAAGGATCGCCCCATCTGACACTAGCACTGATTAGGAATGGCTGTAGGAAGCTGGCTCTGTATATACTACACCACAGTAAGGTATATTGTGTAAAGAGTCCAGGGGATCCTCAAAGGTTTAGCAGAGGCTAAATTAGATAATCACTAACAACTCTCTTTGTGGTAGTGAGGTCTACCGGTTAGGCTTATCAAGAGGGTGTGTTGAGCATTTATTGTATTCACTCAATCAAGAGACAGAATCCAAACCAAATTAGATAAGTATAAAAAAGTTATACTTACGCTTTATTTCTACATCAAAGCAGGACTTGGCACTTAAAGAGGTGTGGCGCCGCGGCCAGGGCGACTGACGCTGGAATCTGGGGCTCACGGTTCGATCCCCGGCACTGGCGGCAGGTCAGCCCAGCACCATGTGACTCAGTGCAATAGCTTGCTTGCTTAATCTTCCCAACGGCCCCCAGCGCCGGGATGCCTTCCGGTAGCTGTTCGCACTTTACAAATACTGGATTTACATTTACTGGTAAGTGAAATATTCTTTCAGATGCAAACCTTTACAAGGAAACGCAGTTGTGGTTGAAATTGCAGTCGTTACTTTGGAATACTTTTAGATTAGTTTTGGATTACATTGACTACTCCAGGTGATATGCCTAGATATCACACCGTGGCTCCTACAATACAAAGGTAAGTAAGACACCTTTTGATTTAAAGCATAGTTACTTTTCTTCCATACAAAACACAGGTCAAAACAGAACGTTTTAGAAACGAAAACTCATAACATTGGTTACTATGGGGAAAACAGTGTTAACGGTTTACAGGTAAGTAAATGACTTGCAAGTATGGCGTTTGGGGTTTAGGCTTCTTAGAAACCCAAAGGACTAGGATTCAAACAGAAATTCTAAGTAAGATGTCCTCTGGGAGTACTAATAGCAATTCCAACTTCCACGAAATTCCTGCACAGACACCACCACCATTCATAAATCCACTATTCCACATTCATTCTAGGGTAACACTGTAAACACCAATAGTATACGTGGTGGCACAGAGACTTACAGTTGAGGCATTGATTTGCTGACTTTATTAAAATTATAAAACACAATTAAAAACATTCCATCTGGACCACAGATGTGAAACATTAAAACAAATAATAACACAAAATTAATGTTACAGACACAACACGAGAGATAACAGAGACATTACATTTTTGTCATTAGGTACCACAACCACTGCCAAAGACTATATCAAAAAACACCCCAATGTTTCCAAATTCATCAGCATTTGGGGTGAATTGAGAGAGGAGAGTTTGTGGCAGACAGGTGTCGACGCGTTTCGAAGGTATAATAATAGTTGAACCTTCTTTTTCAAGACAACATAGAATAGTGCTCTCGGTGAATAAAATATCTACAATGTAAATATATACATATAGTGTAATTTTTAATTCGATGGATTAGCTATCCTTGTCATTGAGTTTATCAATTACTAAGTCAGACATGATTGTATTAATAGGGTACTACTTACTAATATATCTTTTATAAAGTAAACGCTTCTTTACATCCTCGGGCTATATTTCTTCATGCCCAGTTCTCAATCAATCAATCAATCAATCATGGAATTTATATCGCGCACTACTCACCCGGAAGGGTCTCAAGGCGCCTGGGGGAGGGGGTCTGCTACTGCTCGAACAGCCAGGTCTTGAGCTGTTTCCTGAAGGCGAGGTGGTCCTGGGTCAGCCGCAGGCGGACGGGCAGGGAGTTCCATGTCTTAGCCGCCAGGTAGGAGAAGGATCTTCCTCCGGCGGTGGCTCTCTGGATGCGAGGGACGACGGCGAGGGCGAGGTTCGCGGATCGTAGCTGGCGGGTGGGCGTATAGAAGGTCAGGCGGTCGTTGAGGTACCTTGGGCCCAGGTCGTGGAGGGATTTGTGTGCATGGGTGAGGAGTCTGAACGTGATCTTCTTGTTGACAGGGAGCCAGTGCAGGTCTCTCAGGTGGCTCGAGATGTGGCTGCGTCGGGGGACGTCCAGGATGAGTCGGGCGGAGGCGTTCTGGATGCGCTGAAGTCTTTTCTGAAGCTTGGCTGTTGTACCGGCGTAGAGGGTGTTTCCGTAGTCTAGTCTGCTGGTGACGAGGGCCTGGGTGACCGTCTTCCTGGTCTCGGTCGGGATCCAACGGAAGATCTTGCGGAGCATGCGCAGGTTGTGGAAGCAAGATGAGGAGACGGCGTTGACTTGTCTGGTCATCGATAGGGAGGAGTCCAGGATGATGCCCAAGTTGCGTGCGTGAATGCTCACCATTTTTTCTTTACCTATATCAAGTGAGACTTTCATTGTTTTAAAAGAACGTACAATGTTTCTCAAATTCTAATTCTAAAATTAGGTGCTGAAAACTAAAAACTAAAAACTAAACTACACCCACCTAAGGTCAACTAGTGTAGTCTTCATGTACGGTTGTTTTCTTTGATTTAAAAAAACGAATCCTTAATTACAATCTACATAATAAAAAAACACAATAATCACCCTTTCAAGCATTTGTGAAGGTATGCACACATTAGTGAGTTATGGGCATGACTAGTAACTTACTTTAGTATTTAATCGTTTTTTTCTTTTTAGGGTCTTTTTATTTCTGTGGCCCTCTCAGAGCTGCCAAAATAAACAAACAATGAAGAAATTACCCTTATGGTTAATACAGCCTAAATTGATCGTATGTTTAATACATCTTCAATTGTTTTCGAATCCCCTATCTAATTAATGATGCAACGGAGCTACTATTCGGCCATACAATGCCGAGGGATTTAAATTGTTACAAACTTGCCACTTCTAAATGTTTGTAGCATTCCCCAATGTATGCTGAAGGCAACTCTGTTTCTGTCCGGGACTTCCCTTTGAAATCCCTTTCCCGATACACCCGCTTTAAGCCTTCCGTATCTCTCTCAGAGTCTTAACAAACCCGCATTTATGACCACGCTCCTGCCTACATTTCTGATCCCCCACTTACCTCGCACAGGGAGCCGGTGTGCCTTCGATTTTCCACGTGTCTTGCAAAATGCAGCTCTACCGTACTACGCTGTTTAAATACCCGCCCGTTATTTACTCCGGTATTGACGTGAACGTGAAAAGCATACGACTCACGTCTATGCGCTGCAGGCGTCAATTGTTTTTTTACCTCCCTAAACGCAGAGAACTTTATTAGGTGCATGTCCCCTAACACCCTGCTTATTTTCGCTCCCCGCAATATGATAAAGCGCTCAGACCCTGATCTCATAATGAACTACTTCTTTCAGAGTAACCCTGCAGAGAAAAATAAATAAAACATCTCCGCCGAACATCACAATATAGTCACTAAGCTGGACCTCAATCTAATGTCAATAGGTAGGTGCCCAGTTGTTATTATAATTATGCAATTATTATACCATGGCCAACATAAATCGCCCGATATAAGATCCCACCGGGTAATGATGAAAATGAACCTTAGGGTGTAAAAAATATATCCTAAACATTATTTACAGATGTTCCTACTAATTATAGACTAAAGTGAAAATCCCTCTCTCATATAGTATAACACGATGCTAAAAATATGGTCATCAAAACCAATAATAATAACTTTGTCATATAATTAAAGAAGACGATTTTATAAAATAGTGGACATCCAATCCTCTCTGGAATTGAGTCCCTTGAGCACAGTGTTAAGTTTACAGATATACCACTGTTCCCTCAATTTCCCTTTCTTTTCTAAATCGCCTCCTCTTTTATTACCTTAGATTTTTTCCAGTATAAACCAACGGAAATCATTGCAACTGTGGTTCAGTTTGTAAAATGTTCAGTCATAGGTGCATTCTCTTTGTTCGTTCTGAGTGCTGATTTATGTTCTAACACCCTTAATCGAAGTTCGCGACTGGTTTCACCAACATACCCTAGACCACAGGGGCATGTTGAAAGATAAATCAAGTTTTTGCTACGACAATTATTCAAACTATTGCAGATGATTTCCTGACCATTAAAATTGACCTTCTTTGCCACCAAACAGTGTTCACAGATAGAGCACATTCCACATTGGTAATTCCCAACTGCTTATGTCCCCTGTAATGTTACTTGGGAGTCCCTTTTACAGTCTCTATATGTATTCACCAGAGAGTTCCTAATATTCTTATTTTTTCTAAATGCAAAGAGGGGTTTCTCTAATTTCACTTCCTGACCATCATTTAGGTTCTTCCAATTTTTGTTCACAATATTTTTAATTTTGTTGCTACATTCAGAGAACTGACTAACAACACACTAGTTTCTCTATGTTTGATTCAGCATTTCTTGTTCTTCCTTGATCTAACATGTATTCCCGATCGTAATATTTAGCTCGTTTATACGATTAATTAATAAGTTTTCTGGGATAGCCTCGATCTTTCAATTTAAGTTTAAGCATATCTGAGTGTCTATTAAAATCCAACATGGATGAACAGTTTCTCTGTAAAAATCGTAAAAACTGTCCAAAGGGAATATTGTCCCTTTGGGCTTTTGGATGGAAGCTTCCATAATGTAAAAGAGTGTTTTTATCGGTCGGTTTAGTGTAAAGCTCCACCGCTAGACTTCCATTATTGTCTTTGATACAAATATCTAAAAAAATAATTCTCTCTTTGCTCTATTGTGCTGTAAACCTTAAGTTGGGGTCCCCCAGGTTCAGCCACATGATCAACTCCTCTAGTTGTTCCTCACCCCCTTCCCAAATGAAAAATATGTCATCAATGAAGCGACGCCACCAACTGGAGAAGTGTGGCTCAATGATTAGAGCGGCAGACCCTGATGCAGAGGTCTAGCCCGGGACCAGGGTTGAATTCCCCGCCTCGGCGGGTCTTGGGCTCAAAAATTCCACGGACCTGATAATTCTCGCCTCGGTGCCTATTCCAATCATGGAGTCCCACTCTGCAACTCTGGGCAATAGCTTGCTTAATCTCCACAACGGCCCCCACAACGCTAAGGATGCCTGGCCTCCACCTTGGGGGTGCCCAGGAGTGGACGCCTCACAGGGAAAGCCAGGATGGGTTCCACAGCGGTATTTGTACAAGCGCCTTGAGACTCTTGCGGGTGAGTAGTGCGCTATACAAGTATCAATTTACAATCAATGAAGCGACGCCACCAACTCACGTTCTCAAAGAAAGGCGCCGCTTCATTGAAGACATGTTTGGTTTAAAATTCCCCTACAGGTCCAGTTAGGCACTCAAAGCGCACCACCACCAGCAGCACAGGGGGGTGGGTGCAGAGTACAGGGGCCAAATGTTAGCCAATAGGGCTAGGGCGGACTTTGGTTGGTGGCTGCTAACGTCCAGGCCACTCTGTCTTGGGAGCCAAGCTCCAAGTTCACACCACCAGCGGTGCAGCGGTGGTTGGGTGCAGGGTGCTTAGGAGGGGTCGGAAGCCCAATGCAATCCTATGGAGGTTGCCGGTTTTGGATTTTGGCTGTAGGATTGGTCCAGGGAGTCTTCTGGGAGCAACCAACGCATGGGCAGGTAAGTTGGAGGGTTTGGGAGTGTAGGTGCACCTCAGGTCCTCTTCTCCAGAGTGCCGGATGCAGGGGTGCCTTTTAAGGTCAGATTTTATCTTATCGGGTCACTCGCGGTTTGGAGGGTCTCAGTGCAGAGGCTGCAGGCAATGTCGGGGAGTCCTGGAGGGGTCAACCCACAGTGGACTTGGACTCTGGAGTGCTGGGGGACCTTGCTGGGGCAGGTGGGCCACTTGGACTCGGGCATAGACGACGGGTGCACTGGTGGTTCCAGGTGTCAAGGCTCAGAGACTGTCATTGGAGTTTTCTTCTGAACAGAGCTGCTGTTCACAGGAGATTTGATCTTTCTGGAACACAGTTAGTCATTGCAGGGGTTCTGGAGGTTGCTGGCTGCAGTATAAGTCACCTTTTTGGCGTAGGATCTCTGGAAAACGCAGACAGGCCAGTAGGGCTAGGGCCAAGTCAGTTCTCCTGTCAGTCTCCTCTGCTGTGTGACTTCTTCCGTCCTTCTTCTTCGCAGGTTGCAGGAATCTGCGAAGGAAAGGTTCAGGGTTGCCCCTAAATACTAAATTCAGGGGCGTTTACAGGTTTGTGTAGGTCGGGACCAATGGGTCCATTACTTGGGGTGAGCACACCCTCTATTATGCCACCCTCCAGTGGAAGGGAGCATGAGCCTCTCTATTATTGGCTGAGTCCTCTGATCTCCAAGATGGAGGGGACTGAGGAGATGTGTGCTTCACCTTGCCTTCCCCACCTGAGGGGTGAGGTTGGCAAAGGTGGGCATACCGCTCCTCCTAACTTGGTTTTCCCACCGATTCTCTCATCCAAAGTGTGGGTCAGAACCGGTGGGAACCTGTTGCTGGGGATAGCAAAAGGCAATGACAGCTTACAAAAGTGGCAGGCCTTTGAAGCTTCCCCTTCATGGACCTAGCCCATCCTGAGTGAGGAGGCATGACACCTCTGCCCAGGATGGGCTTTGTTTCTCTACCTAGAGAGCAGAGGTCCAGAAACCTGTCTGGTGGTGGCAAATGGAGGGCAGCCTTTCAGGAACCACACAGGACCTGGGCGTTTTTCAGGGGGCATCTCTAAGATGCCCTCTGAGTGCATTTTATATTAAATCCGACAATGGCATCAGTGTAGGTTTAATGTGCTGAGACGTTTGCTACCAAACACCCCAGGTTTCAGTAATGCCATTATGGAGCTGTGGAATTCATAATGACCAACCTCCAGACCATATACTCTTTATGGCTTTAATGCACTTACAATGTCTAAGAATAGACTTAGACACTGTAGGGGTACAGTGCTCATTCAAGTGTGCCCTCACCTGGGGGCTAGTGCAGCCTGCTAGAGGGCTGACTTACCTAGGTTCCAGGCAGTTGGCTGCATGCATGGCACACAGGAATGTGTGCCATGTCATCTCTTCCCTTTTCTCTGCACCAAAACATGTAGCCTTCAATGGCAGTGTGTGGGTGTTAAGATGAAGGGTATGTTAGGGTGGCACAATAGGTGCTGAAGTCCTTAGAGTCCTTTCCTGGTCACAGTGCCCTTGGTATCCATGGTACCTTTTACAGAGGGCCTACCTGTGGCCAGAGAGGTTCCAATTGTAGGGACAAGGTACAGTTTTGGGAAAGAACACATGCCCTTGGAATCTGATTCTGAGGGAAATAGGACACATCAAGTCAAGTTGCATCAAATGTCAGGCAAAAAGTAGGGGGGTATTACTGCAGCAGAAACCCACATTCCCACAATGGCCCTGTCTGACATTAGCAGAGACTGAAGAAGGACCCCATCTTACACTAGCACTGACTAGCGATGGCCCTGTCTGACATTAGCACAGACTGAAGGATGGCACCATCTGACACTAGCACTGAGGCCACTGTCTGACACTAGCACTGACTTAAGGATGGCCCTATCTGACACTAGCACAGACTGGGGGGTGGCCCTTTCTGACACAAATACAGACAACCTTTGGGTTTAGTGAGGACCAATACAATAGAATCATAAATAGCAATAAGAGCAACAAAATCACAGTGGTTACTGGTAATGGTGAAAAATGGGGCTCCTTACTCAATTTAAAAAAGAAGATGGTAAGAACAGAAGCCCATGCGGAATTTTTAATTGAATATGTCAAATCTGGTGTCATACCGATTGGCCTCCAGATTCGCAATGAACCGGGTTTATTCATTGAGAACAAAAAAATTTTAGAAACTTGGACTCAAATATCCAATCGCTGTAGTCGCGATTGGATGCTTCTCATTATAGAAACTGCCCAGGAAATAATCATAATAGAAAGAGAAGCTATTGACAAATTAGAACAGGAATTGTCTGAAAAAACAGCGCTGGGTGACGCTAAATCCAAATTGGAGGAGATCAACAAGGATGTAGATGGGTATAGAGATTACCTTACCAACAAAAAGACCAACAAACTGAAAAAAGACATAAACAGATTTAGTCAGGAACTTGCATACCCTTTCCTTAAAGAAAATTATTATGATCAGAAAATTGAACCAGGATGGGATAGAAATTACTCTAGAAGACCTAGATATACACGTAATAACAGAAAACAAAATATATTCTCTGATACCACGGGATCAAGCAGTGATGAGGAATACACACACAGGGAAGATAGCGCACGAGGACCCATTGAACAACAGGGCACTTTTTTAGAACAACGAAACAGAAGAGGCAGGTACAATGGGAACCAAGCAGGGGGTCAACCAGTTCGGAACCAACCTCAACAGGAGTATATGCAAACCAGGCGCCAGAGATATTGGCGGTAGACAAAATGCCCATAATTAATCTATCTAATAGGGCACTTAATAAGAACGAAATAGACATATTGAGTAGGGGGTTTAGTTTTGTCCCCACACCAACAACGAATAGATTTCAATTGGAAAGGGACTTACGATCATTCTTTAGAAAAATTAGGCTAAGAAGGTTCTTTGAAAATAAACCCATTAGTGAGTCTAACAACGTCACAGGATTCAAACCTAAATCTACATTTACGCCCACCTTAGGCTCAGTGGGGCACAATATAGAAACCTTTGAGAGAGTTGTGGAGATTGAGGTCCAAAACATCCTTAAAAATGAATTCACTCAAACACACAATCTAGATAGAGCTCAGCGAATAGCTATCAGCACTCTTAAGGAAGATCATTCCATCACGATCAAACCCGCGGATAAAGGGGGTGGGGTCGTGGTGTTTGACACACATGATTATGACAATAGAACGTTAAGTTTACTGAATGTTGAGGAACATTATGAAAGAATTCATGAAAAGGAGATTAGTGCTCTCTCCAAAAAATGTAGTGATCTCTTAAAAGTAGCGAGAGAAGAAAACTGGATCTGTGAACAAGAATATAAGTTCCTACATAACACCAACCCTAAAATCCCGGCCATATACGGTCTTCCGAAGATCCACAAGGACCCCCAAAATCCCCCCATGAGACCCATTGTCAGCTGTTTGGGTTCTATTCTAGAACCCTTTAGCAAATATATTGATTTTTTTCTTAAGCCCATGGTTAGCCAACTCAAATCCTATGTTAAAGACACCACCCACATTATAGGTCTGGTTGAGAATAAAATGTTCTGTGAGAAGACTCAATGTCTTGTCACCCTTGACATTGAAGCTCTTTACACGAACATACCGCAACAATCCACTGTCCAGGTCATTGAAGAGATTCTCAATGACACAACACTTGAGGGAGTTAACAAAGAGTTCATTATTGAATGCACCAACTTAGTATTGAAAAATAACATTTTTCTATTCAGAGACCAACTCTTTCGCCAGAAGAAGGGGACCAGCATGGGCGCAACCTGTGCGCCCAGTCTAGCATGTCTTTATGTGGGACATTTTGAAAATCGGCACATTTACAACCAACTGGCACCATTTTATGAAAACATCAGCGAGTGGCATCGTTTTATCGATGATGTATTCTTTATTTGGACTGGCCCCATTGAACAGTTAGAAGAGTTCCTGAGTTGGTTGAACCTAGGGGATACCAACTTAAAGTTCACAGGACATTACAGCAAGGTTAGTGTCGACTATCTACATATCACGATTGGAGCAAGGGGTGGTAGATTGGAAGTAGAACTATATACCAAACCTATGGATAAAAACACTCTTCTTCACTACTCCAGCTACCACCCTAGATCTCAGAAGGATAACATTCCCTTCAGCCAGTTTCTCAGGCTAAGGAGAAACTGTACAGAGCTAGATGATTTCTACAAACACTCACAGGTCCTCAAGAAGAAACTAGGTGATAGAGGCTATCCCAAAAAGCTGATATCCCATTCTTTCAAAAGAGCGCGCTTCTACAACAGAGAGGCCATGTTTGAGCAACCTAAAAAGAAAGAAGATAAGATGACCAAGATAGTCTTTGTTAGTCAGTTTTATGGAATCAGCAATAAGATCAAAAATGTCATCAATAGACATTGGACTATATTGAACAATGAGGAGACCGTGACACTAGAGAGACCGATTTTTGCGTACAAACGTAACACCAACTTACGCAATCAATTGGTCCACACGTATAGAGAGGTTAGCAATCAAAAACAGAAAACGATCGACAACTCAAAACCAACAGGTAATGTAAGATGCGGCAACTGTTCAGTGTGTGCCCAGTGCATCGTGGCCAAAGAGATACAACACAACGGCAGAACGATTATGACACACACTCTCAACAATTGCCGTAGTAAAAACATCATCTATTTCCTAAAATGTCCGTGCGGACACGCATACATTGGTGAAACAAGCCGAGAACTACGTGTTCGCCTCCTAGAGCACAGATCAGCTATTAGGACTAAGAAAATGAATGCCCCCCTTGTTACGCATTTTCTGGAAAAGGGACACCGTGAAAACGACCTCTCTTGGTTCATCTTAGAAAAAATCACACTAAACAAAAGAGGGGGTAACATGGATGAGAAGAGAAAAGCAAGAGAACAATGGTACATTTGCATATTCAACACGATAAGACAGGGCCTCAACTCACGTGAGGAATGGGAAAAACTTTTAAGATAAAGATCTTATAAAGAAATATGGCCCACTCATATCTTGTGTCTTTCGCCTGGCTCATCTTGATGGATTTGCTATCTTACAACCATCTTGAGATATCTTGAATTTGTCCCGTTACTATTTCTCTTGCATGTAGGACACTATGGGCTCCTACACATAATAAGTATAGGCAGGAAGGGTGCATTGACACATTAGATATTAGCTTTTAACTTCACTGCCCACACCAGGTGGGTTTTAGGCTCTAACTTAAAGCATCAGGTCCCACTTAGAACAACTACACACTAGGACAATTCATTTTGTTATTTTGTTTTCTTCATGTCACCTACTCTGGACTATTCGTTATGTAGCACACTCATATATGAGTTCATTTGACTCTAATAACAAGACTGATGGTAGGGAGTATGATCCCTCTGAGACGATTTAAGATAAGATAAGATAAAGCAGTTGTTGCCCCGATGAATGTAGTGCTTTATCGTCAACATAAACGATGACGTCCTAAACATAACCCATATAACCCATAGTGGTATCACAGATATAATTTTAACTAAAGGTATATATCTGTTGGGACATTAATCTTCAATTAGCTTTTAGTATGATGTTCGCTACGTATCGATTATCGCTCCTCGATGGCGTCGCCTTTCGCCATTACGAGTATGCGTTTGTTAACATCACGCTCATTCAACTTGGACCCACTCCAAGATGGCGGCCAGCTGCAAAGGGATGAGCTCGACTTCAATTTCAATAGCCCTACTTCAATTTTCATGACTCAATTCACAAGTGGAACCAATTACGGCTTTATAAACGGCTCCAGGGTGAGGCTTGATCTACGGAAGTATCGGACGGAGATCAGAGGCAAGTCGTGAGGCTTTTTAGTCCCGGTAAGTCTGCTCTACCACTCGGCTCGCTGGTCCATGTAGGCGCAGGGTACTGATAATATAGATAAACTTCAGCCGGTCGGATTGTTTAGTGAGTTGAAATTCGAGTTTATACTTCGTGTGGATTAGAATTATTTTTCTTTGTAAACGGACTCAGTTTCTATAGCATCGGGGTGTATTATTAATATTGTTAGAGTGCCTGAGCCTTCGCAGCATCTTATGAATAATTGAGGCTGTGGGGAAGGCTCGGTCAGCCCTGGCTGAACCTTTAACCTTTAGGTTTAATAATTAATACTGAACGTGATAGTGTGACCATATACAAACTATTTTTTGTTTTTGACATCTAACGGCGAACGTCTGGGATTATACACCTTTCACCAGACGACGGGGAGTGGGTTTACCACTCACAAGACTGGGCTTTGAATTATAAAGATATTTAGAGCGTTTTTCAATTAATAAATCTAGCTCGTATCCTATGGCAATCAATAGAGCACATCCTCTTTCCCCTTAGACAACCAGCATTCCAAGAAGAACATTAAGCAATTACGGTGTTTCTTTGGACGCGAGCCGGGGAACAAAGGAGTCCCATAGCCTCTGTGGGGCATACAACCTGGAACCTAGCAATAAGGTACTTCCCTTATCTATATTAGAGGGGTTGTCTAATCTCACCCTAGCGCACATTATTTAGATAATTAAATAGGGTTCTCCCTTTCTTTTATTTGTTAGAGAAATCATTGCGGAAGGCACGTTTTTACAACTTTATCCAGAGTGTAACACTGGTGCCACCTTGAAGGAACACACAAGGTATTGAGTTGAAAGAGGGCAGGATGGGTCCCGACAGATAATTTTATACGATGAAACAATACAAATGTATATTTTTTATATATTTCCCCAGGGAGGAGATTACCCCCTTTTATTGAAAGCTGAATTCTATAACAAATTCTGCGGTTGAAAGATGTCACTAATGAAGAAGTGACAATCTAAAGTCACGAGCACACCCCCGATTAGGTGGGTAACTCTCTCTAAATATCGGATGTATGAGATTTGTATGGATTATATTAGTGTTTCTTGGAACTGTATGAGTGCTGTAGAGTGCATAGGTATGGCATCAATGTGGAGGACGAGAGTGGGGTATTTAGAATCACCGTTTTTAATGATGGTGTCTGCGTATTGGAGTTAGGGTGTTTGTTGCCCCATCACATAAACATGCAAATCTAATTAAGAAATGTTATCACCATGAAATACAAGCTATTTGAGAAATGTGTGTGTATATATATAAAATATGTATTTTATATTTTTTTGACTTTCTAGATATTATCTTTTGTGGGAGTTGTGTTACAAGCATTTGTGCTAGCCTGAAGAAGGTGGGGAATCATAAGATACCACCGAAACGCGTCGCTTTTTTGTACAGATTTTATGGGAAGGACTTACACAACGCTTCTGGACACCGAGAAAGCATTAGGTCCACAAAGGCACAGATAATATCTTGGGATATAATTGTAAAAGAAACGTGACACATTTATGAAATATGTACTTATGAACTTGTCAGTCTTTGATTTATGTATCTTCAAGTGCCCATTAGATTTACATTATAAGACATCGCTGCTTGTGTACTTCCCTTTAAGTCTTTTTGTCTCCCTCATTGATTTTGTGATAAAATGTTTTTAATGTTTTTTTAACGGTTTTTATGATACATAATAAATATACTTATTATTCTATATACACTACCTTTCTGGACTCCTATTGGTGCTAATACCTGACTCTTGTGAGTGAATGTGAAAGAACGGATGTATGCTACATAAGATACCCAAGGGGGTCTTGTTTATTTGACATAGTGTCTTGATTTGGTGTCCTGTTCCCCTTGGTGTAGTGGGACCCCTCTCTTTTGTTTTTTGACAAATACAGACAAAGCAAAGTCTTGTTTCAAACTAGCACAGAGTATCGATTGCTCTGCCTGACACAAGCACAGGTGTGGCCCCGTATGACACTGGCACAATCCCACAGATGACCCATGTCTGACAGCTACACCAACTGGGGGATAAACCCTATCTGTTTTTTTCCTGTGGGCCCGTATGGGGAAAGATTGCTTCAAGGTGTGCTCTTTTTCGTGCTATCCAGAACAGGATTTGCCCCCAGCTGGTGGGATCCTTTCCCATAATCCTATTTATGTTTCTGGGTTAATACCTGAGGTAGCCATGTGTGATTGTGTAACCTGAGCAGCCCCCACAGGTTAGACTGTTAATGTCCTCATTACATATTGTGTTAAATTCCTGTAGATCTAAAACTCTGTAAAGTTTGTGCATCCCTGCTGGTGTTAGGGCAGCAACTTCTAGATGCAGTGTGTATGAAGCTAAGACCGGCTAGGACGCTCCTTTTCTGCTGAGCGGATTGAGTCTTACAAGTTCTGTTGTATGGGGTAGGGTGCCTTTAAACCAATTAATGTGCTCTTGGTAATTTAATGGGACTACCAAGTCCACGTATGGAAAAAATACTCACCAGGTGGTTCATTTTCAATGAATTCATGAAATAACCATGTGTGTGCAACTGCAGGCGGGAATTTAACCCAAGAATAGAATACGTCTGTTCTGAATGCTTCGTGGGCCTCAACCACGAAGGTAACATCTCCACCCGTCGCCGGGAGGCCATGCTGTAATAATTTCATATTAACCGCCTGTCTGCATTTTTCTGAAATATTCAGTGTATCTATCTCTTTTCCAATGTTCTCATCCTGTTCGGTCATTGTTAGAGCAGTAGTATTTACACAAATTGTTATAGAGATATTGTTTGCACAGTATGGGAACTTCTAATCCTCCAAGCTTTATTTAATCTATAGCCAATAAATAGGGTATGCCTACTTGGCTGAGGCGTATTAATTTCCATTCTCAGTACGGACGTCTCTGGTTAAAATGTAAGTTGGGGTCTCTGAGAAAGCACCTTGGAAAGACACAAGTTTTACAAAAGAGTCCAATTGCAAGGTGAATCTGCCTCAACCTATGTTGGCGCTTTAAGCATTCTTGCTGCTTTTTGTGAATACAAAGCATTTGAAGAGGAAATGATTAAAGACCAGTTAGACAAAAAGACCAACAACAAAAAAGTTCAAGAGGCACTTCTATCCAAGCCTGATGTGACTCTACAAAAGGCATTAAACATTGCTACAAGTATTGAAAGCACTAGTTTGTACATGGAGCAAATGTCTTTAACTGACGGCAAAAGTCAGAATGTGTGTGCAATCAAATCAAAAGATATCTAATGACTTAAAGGATGAACCAGATAAAAAAAAAACAGTAATACTATAACAGGGAAAGTACTAGTGTGTTACAGATGCGGCAATACTAATCACCTTGCTCATTCCAAATCGTGGCCAGCCGTTGACAAAATATGTGCCAAGTGCTCCAAGAAAGGGCACTTTGCCATGGTTGGAAGGTCCAAAAGAAATGGACCACTTAAGAAGGTACACAATGTTGAGTCTTTAACAGAGGAAACCTTTTCTTCCAGCGAAGAAGATTAAATCTTCACTATCGTGGACATGGAATGTTCCAATCGTATTTGGGGTGTCAATTCTCAAGGACTGAAGAGACCTCTATGTACTATTATTGTGAACGGTGTTAATGTCCAAATGTTAGCCGATTCTGGGTCTCCTTTCACTCTAATAAGTGAATCGCTCTGGAAAGAATCTTTTCCAAAGCAAATTTTGAATCAGTCTTGTGTTCATCCCATTGGTTATGGTGGGAAAGTCATTGATGTTGTCGGTGAATTCAATACCGATTTTGAATTCAAAGACAGCAAATCTAAGGGCATCATATACGTAGCAAGGGATGAGGCATGTCTCCTCGGATAGGGAGACCAGGGTAATCTTGGTATCATCCTTGATCCTAATAATGATCGACAAGTGATGTTGAAGAAAGATTTCTTCCAAGTACAAGCTGTCCAAGCAAGCTCATGGGAATTGTTGTTTCCAGAAGTGTTTAAAAAAGAGTTGGGTCTCTTCAAAGGTTTCAAGCACATGATTACATTAACAAATTAATTGGACTCAGCCTGTGGTTCACAAGGTCAGGAGGGTGCCCCTAGCATTGCAATCTGAATTAAAGAAAGAATTACACAAATTGTGCTCAAGTGATGTAATTTAACCTATTGAGTCTTTTGATTAGGTGTCTCCTGTGGTTCTGGCCAAAAAGGCTAATGGTAATCGGTGCTTGTGTGTAGATTTACGTGATCTTAATAAGAACATATGGATAGATCAGCATCCCCTTCCCAACATCACGCAAATGAAATCCACTCTCAAATGAGCCAAGTTGTTCAGTTTGTTAGATTTGTCATCTGTGTAACATCAAATTGAATTACACATTGAATCAAGGCATCTAACTGCATTCATCACTCATGAGGGCCTCTTCCAATTTAAATGCATGCCATTTGGTCTGGCCTTTGCGTCTGCCATCTTTCAGAGAGTGGTTGAAAGTATGTTTAAAGGTATGTCTGGGGTTATGGCATTTCAAGATGATGTTTTAGTGTAAGGTGAGGATCAGAGTCAACACAATGATAGGTTGTGCCAAGTGTTGTCTTTGTTAAAACAGAAAGGAGTTACCCTTGGTATTGACAAATGTAAACTTAATACCACTATTGTGGACTACTTGGGGTACATGTTATCTTCTGATGGGGTGCAACCTAAACACAGTCTGGTTAAAGCCATTGAAGATTTCGGCATCCCCAAAGACAAGGATCAGTTAAGATCATTTATGGGCCTCATTGAGTTTTATTACCGTTTTATTCCCAATTCTGCATCTAAATTTACAACATCAGATGTCTTCTCAACAAAAACGTCAGTTTTTGTTGGAATGATGCATGCACTAAGGAATTTAATTTAATCAAACGTGAAGTAGCTCATGCCATTCCCCTTAAAGCATTTGAAAATAATGACAAAGCCACAATCATGACTGACGCCAGCCAAAAAGGTTTAGGTGCCGTCCTTTTGCAGCATAGGGGTGGCAAGGATGAGGTAATTGCATTTGCCTCAAGGAGTTTGCATGGAGATGAGCCTTCTTACTCCGTGATTGAGCGTGAAGCTCTTGCATGTTGGTGGGACATCACTCATTTCAAACATTACCTGTATGGTTCAAACTTTGTGGTACGTGTTGATCATAAGCCTCTTGTTGACCTGTTCACTACAAAAGGTGGAGAGAAAGCTACACCTAGAATTGCGAGATGGCAATTTAGACTCATGGAACACAACTTTATCATTGAGTATGTTCCAGGCAAAAGAAATCTCCTTGCTGATTGTCTGTCTCATTTACCTGCTATCTGCAATGAGATTGTGGAAGTGAAGGATGTTCATGATGATTTTGAATTGGTGTGTTGTATTATAGGTCACTCTGAGGACGTCATTTCAGAGAGAGTGGAGAGAAGCTTCTGAGTGTGATCAAGAATTTAAGAACATTTTAAGATATTAAGCCAAGGGTGGTCACTCAACATCAATGAACGCAATTGTATCAACAAGTACAAGCATGTTTTCGATGAGTTGTCTGTGGTGAATGGTCTGCTGTGTAGATCTTCACTGTTAGTTGTTCCTGATGCCATGAGGCACAAAGTCCTTACTTTAGATCATGAGGGCCACATAGGTATGCGTGCCATGAAAAGGAGGTTAAGAGAAAATGTTTGGTGGCCGGCTTTGGACAGACAGGTTGAGCATTTCGTTAGGGATTGTATGGAATGCGGCATCAGTGAAAAGCCACAAGTAACCACTCCCTCTCCTGTTGACGCCATTGAGGTTCCTGACAAACCTTAGTTGAAGGTTGTCATTGACATAATTGGCCGTTTGTATTTGTCTGCCAACTTGCATGCGTATGGTATTTTTCTCATGGATTTTCATAGTCGTTGTCCAGAAATCAAATGGGTAAGAACTTCTGATTCCACCTCTGTTATAAAGTTTCTCAAATCACTTTTTGCGAAAGAGGGCGTTCCTGAGGAACTTCTTAGCGATATCGGCTCCCAGTTTGCTTCAGTTCAATATGAAGATTTTCTATGTTCTTTTGGCATCAAACATGTTAAAACGTCTCTTTATGGCCTTGTAGAACATTTTAACAGGGTCATTAAACAAAATGTGCAGTTGGCAAAAGCAAGTGGTCTGAATTGTAAGGCAGAAGTTGAAATTTTTTTATGGGATGTTCCTACCGCTGCCAATTCTGACACTGGTGTGTCGCATTTTGTTTTGTTAAGAGGTCGAGTTCCCACCTCTAAACTTTTGAGAAGATGGATGGGTGACAAGGGGTTTATTTTTCCCACAGATAAGATTTACGATGTTGGCAAAAAGCGTGTTCAGTCACAAAATAGGTATGATCAAACTCAGGTCGAACCAGGCCCCAAACAGTCCAGTGTCTGTGTGGGGGATATGGTGAGAGTGAAGTGTTCTAGAATTTTACTCAAAGGGGAGTCCAAATTTTCTGTTCTTAAGAAGGTTGTAAAAATTAACAAAGGGGCTGTCAAATTGGATGATGGTAGGTGGTGGAACAAGGGGAAGATTGCTGTGTCTAAAACGAATTTACATGTTCAACCAAAAAATTCTGTTCGAGCTGAAGTTAATAATGACACTAATTCTACTTCCCATTCCCTGTCTTCCAGGACTATTAAATTGCCTTCGAAATTTCAGGATTATATTTTGCAATGACATTTATGCTCTTTTGTTATTGGAATAGTCCGCCTTTGCTCTATGTTTTGTTTGTTCTCTGTTTTCAAGTTTTGGTTTTCATATCATTGTTTAAAGGGGAAAGATGTGTTGGGTTCTCTATCATTCTCTCGAGGCGTTTTACCGCGCGCCGGGAGAATGAGGAGAATCTTGGGGAAATGGGATTCGGGAGCGGTGCGGCCAATGGTCTTCTGTGGTTGCGGGGAGAAGTTGCACCTTACCTGTGTTCCGCTGACAGAATAAACTTTATTCAAATTCATCTGAAGCCTCCTGCTTCCTTACAATTGACAAAGCTCACACTATGGACTTAACTGGCGCACTAGTACTGGGCACTCAGATTCAGTGTTTACATGAGATTGCATTGGTTACTCTCAGGATGCTATGTGCTTAATGCTTGTTTGACTGTCCTGACCTGAGTCCAGGAAGCACTCTCCTCGGCAGCTCCGCCAGCGGATCCTTGCCTTTCAGCCACAGCAGCAGAGTTCGAGCCTCGCGCCCGACTCTGCCACAGCCTGTGTGACACGTGGTATTTCACGCTCCTGACACCAGCGCTTGTTAGTGATTTTGTGTTCTTGTGCGTGTGACTGTTTTACTTTACAGGTCTCTGCCTCATTATTTGATTTAGCGCCGTAGCGCCTTACCGCCTCCCCGGTGATCCTCCCCTCAGCCCCGCCCCTCGCCAGACTCCCGCCCACCTCCTCTGCGATCCCACCCCCTTCCCCTTCATAACGGCGACCGCTGCGGGGGAGCGCGGTGTGCTGTCCTGACCTCAGTCCAGGAAGCACTCTCCCCGGCAGCTCTGCCAGCGGATCCTCGCCTTTGAGCCCCAGCAGCAGAGTTCGAGCCTCGCGCCCGATTCTGCCACAGGCTCTGTGACACGTGGTATTTCGCGCTCCTGACACCAGTGCTTGTTAGTGATTTTGTGTTCTTGTGTGTGTGACTGTTTTACTTTATAGGTCACTGCCTCATTATTTGATTTAGCGCCGTAGCGCCTTACCACCTCCCTGGTGATCCTCCCCTCAGCCATGCCCCCTGCCAGACTCCCACCCACCTCCTCCGCGATCCCGCCCCCCTCCCCTTCATAACAGCGACCGCTGCGGGGGAGCGCGGTGTGCTGTCCTGACCTCAGTCCAGGAAGCACTCTCCCCGGCAGCTCCGCCAGCGGATCCTCGCCTTTCAGCCCCAGCAGCAGAGTTCGAGCCTCGCGCCCGACTCTGCCACAGGCTCTCTGACACGTGGTATTTTGCGCTCCTGACACCAGCGCTTGTTAGTGATTTTGTGTTCTTGTGCGTGTGACTGTTTTACTTTACAGGTCTCTGCCTCATTATTTCATTTAGCGCCGTAGTGCCTTACCGCCTCCCAGGTGATCCTCCCCTCAGCCCCGCCCCCCACCAGACTCCTGCCCTCCTCCTCCACGATCCCGCCCCCCTCCCCTTCATAACAGCGACCCCTGCGGGGGAGCGTGGTGTGCTGTCCTGACCTCAGTCCAGGAAGCACTCTCCCCGGCAGCTCCGCCTGCGGATCCTCACCTTTCAGCCCCAGCAGCAGAGTTTGAGCCTTGCGCCCGACTCTGCCACAGGCTCTGTGACACGTGGTATTTCGTGCTCCTGACACCAGCGCTTGTTAGTGATTTTGTGTTCTTGTGCGTGTGACTGTTTTACTTTACAGTTCTCTACCCCATTATTTGATTTAGCGCCGTAGCACCTTACCGCCTCCCCGGTGACCCTCCCCTCAGCCCTGCCCCCTGCCAGACTCCCGCCCACCTCCTCCGCGATCCCACCCCCTCCCCTTCATACCGGCAAGCGCTGTGCGGTTGCGCAGTGGACGCGTGCGGTGGGCGTGCCACTGGCATGCCGCAGGCGTGCCTAAGGCAAGCCCGTCTGCGCCCGTCCGTGCCTGGACCGCGCCCAGCACCAGGAACCCTGGCTCTACGGGCTCCCTCCTCTACACAGTCGCCAGCCTCCGCGCACTCAAACCCAGCCGCCTCCAGTACTGCGTATGAGCAGCGCCCTACAACACTCAAGGAGCTTTCTGCTGCGCTTACTGCCAATGCACCTTCTCCATGGACGCCACTGCCTCAGCTACCAAAGTGAAGAAAATGAGTTTTCACTAGGTTCTATTAATTTCCTTACATTCCTCCATTCCTTGCCATCTCGTGACAAAACCCTGCCTACAGTCTCCACTTCTGCTGACGCTCAAAACTATTGCAAACCCAAGTCCCCCTGTTCTTTGCAGTTAGCCAATTCATCAACAGAAAGCCATGAGACACCTACGCCCTGTGTAAACAAGCTTGTTTTTCATCTTCTGCTTCCTGCTTGGTAAACATCCTTGACACCTTGATCAGGTTATCTGGTCAATAGTCTGACTGACCGAGCCTTGATCAAGCTGATTGGACAATGGTCTGACTGACCGAGCCTTGATCAAGCTGGTTGAACAATGGTCTGAATGCCGAGCCTTGATCAAGCTGATTGAACAATGGTCTGATTGCCGTGCCTTGATCAGGTCATCAACTACAAACACCACCTTGATCAGGTCATCAACTACAAACACCGCCTTGATCACGTTATCAACTGCAAACACCGCCCTGATTGAACAATGGACTGAATGCCAAAAGAGTGGAGTAAAAATGTCTATAAGGCTTGTTCGCTGTGGAGTAAAGCAGCAGCCTACTGGGTTTTGTCTCTGACTAGCTTGCGACTCTGTTCCATAGCCCGGTCTATTGTAATAAAGGTGGTTCTCTCTGCAGACGAAGGTTTCCGGGTCCACTTTATTATATAAGGAGGGTAAGATTAGACTCGGGTGATTCCTGCACCGCCAACCCCCACTCCTCCTTAAGGTGGGCTTTTCTTGGTTCTACAAAAGCACCACCTGCTGCGATACCTGCCAACACCATCAAGTGCATCCTTCCCAACGTGCGATCCCTTCACCGGCACGCCATTGAGATTTGGGACCTACTCGACACTCTCGCCCCTGACGTCGCCTTTTTCACCGAGACCTGGACCAATGCAAGCTCCAGTCCTGACATCACCACGGCTATACCAGATGGCTACAAACTAAGGAGGTTAAATCGCCCCAACCGCCCGGGTGGTGGCCTCGCCATCGCACACAAATCCTCCCTCCAACTCTCCATGCCCAGCACTAACATCACTCTTCCCAACTTAGAACACCTCCACTTTCAGATCCACACCAACCCCAGGACTACGCTACGAGGCTCACTCATCTACAGACCACCAGGACCTTGCGCCCAAGCCACTACCGCCATCACAGAACTCACCGCATCCCACGCCATCGCCACCACGGACTACATTCTGCTCGGAGACCTAAACTTCCACCTCGACAACCACCAGGACCCCGACTCAAACACGCTACTTGAGAATCTCTCCAACCTGGGACTCAATCAACTGGTTAAACTCCCCCACCCACATTGCAGGGCACACTCTTTACCCCATCTTCACTGTAGGGTCAAACATCCTTGTCACCCACACCTCCCAGCACTCCTGGACAGACCACCACTGCATTAATTTCACTTTCACTTCCAGCACCGCACCCAAACAAGCCCCACGCCCACTTCGACGAAACTGGAGTAGGATCACCGAGGACCTTCTCAACTCTACCCTCCTCCACAACCCCCCTTTAGCCACCACCGACACCGACGACGCTGCACTTGAACTCCACCGATGGATCACCAGCTGCGCCGATACACTAGCCCCTCTGCTGCAGCCCACCACCAAACATCCGCCAAAAGCAGCCTGGTTCACCACAGAACTCCTAGAGGCCAGACGCACCTGCAGACGCCTTGAGAAAATGTGGAGGAACCAGAAGACTTCGTAAGCCCACACCTACCATAGGAGCGCCATGAAGAATTACCACCAGCTGTTAAGAGACACCAAAAGAACATTCATCAGGGAAAAAAATCAACGCCAATGCAGCCAACAGGAGCGAACTCTTCAAGATCATCAAGCATTTCACCAAACCCTCCTGCGAAGCCTCTGACATCACACCTTCCCAAGATCTCTACGACAAGCTCAGCATCTTCTTCCACCGGAAGATCATGACCCTTTACGTCAATTTCAACGAACCAACGAGTGCCTTCACCCTTACGACCACTACCTCCACCATGCCAACCATCACCACATGGGACCCCGCCTTCGTCGAACTCATCACAACCACTATGAAGAACACTCACTCAGGAGCCCCCACGGACCCCTGCACCCGCAATCCTTCCACAGAGCCTCCACGGCTATCGCTCCAGAGCTAGCCCTCACCGTCAACTCCTCCCTGGCATCGGGCACCTGCCCCAAGGACTGGAAACGCGCAGAAGTGAAGCCCCTCCTGAAAAAACCCTCGGCTGACCCTACTGACCTAAAGAACTACCGACCCATCTCCCTCCTCCCCTTCGCTGCCAAAGTAACTGAAAGGTTCGTTAACGCCCAGCTGACTACTTTCATCGAGGACAACGGCATCCTGGACGCATCCCAATCCGGCTTCCGCAGCAACCACAGCACCGAGACAGCTCTGATCGCTGCCACCGACGGCATCCGCATGCTGCTCGACCAGGGCCACACCACGGCCCTCATCCTCCTGGACCTCTCCGCAGCCTTCAACACCGTCTCACACCACACACTGACCACCAGACTCCACAACGCAGGGATCCAGGGAAACGCCCTCAACTGGATCCGCTCCTTCCTCTCCCACCGAACACAGAGAGTCAGGCTCCCCCCCTTTCTCTCCGAACCCACCGACATCATCTGCGGAGTTCCTTGAGGTTCCTTTCTGAGCCCTACCCTGTTCAACATCTGCATGGCCCCCATCGCCACCATCGTCAGACAGCACGGATTCAGCATCGTGTCCTACGCTGATGACACCCAACTCATCCTTCCCTCACCAGTAACCCAGAAGACACCAGACTCAGCTTTCAGGAAGGAATGAGGAACGTGGCCAGCTGGATGAAGGACAGCTGCCTCAAACTCAACTCCGAAAAGACCGAGGTTCTCATTTTCGGACCCCGCCCCTCCGCATGGAGCAACTCATGGTGGCCTCCCGCCCTCGGCCCACCCCTACGGACCATGCCCGGAACCTCAGCATAATCTTGGACTCCTCCCTCTCCATGAACTGCCAAATCAACGCTATCTCATCCACCTGTTGCAACTGCCTCCGTATCCTGCGTAAGACGTTCAAGTGGATCCCCCCTGACTGCAGAAAGACCGTCACACACGCACTCATCACCAGCAGGCTCGACTACGGCAATGCCCTCTACGCAGGAATCAACAAATCCCTACTTCTCAAACTCCAAACCATCCAAAACGCGGCCACCAGGCTCATCTTCGGGATACCTCACCACGAACACATGACCCCTCACTTGTGAGAACTCCACTGGCTCCCCGTCGAGAAGAGAGTCGCCTACAAGCTACTCACGCACGCCTTCAAATCTCTCAACAACATAAGACCCAAGTACCTCAACAGCAGAATGAGCTTCCACGCACCCAATAGGAACCTCCGTTCAGCCGACCTCACCCTGGTAGAGATCCCCCGCGTCCGCCGAAGCAGATCCGGAGGGAGAGCATTCTCCTACACCGCAGCCACAGCATGGCACACTCTCCCAGTAGAAATAAGACGCTCACCAACCCTGCACTCCTTCAGATGGGCTCTCAAGACCTGGCTCTTCGACTGACTGGAGCTGCCCTGCCTTTCCCCTCAGCCCCTTGAGACCCTCACTGGCGAGTAGCGCGCTTTACCAACCCCTGATTGATTGATTGATTGATTGATTGATTGATTGATTGATTGATGGATACGTGAAAAGAAAAATGTAGGAACTTCCTGGAAGAAGATTGAGTGGGGGAAGCAAGCCATTCATGTCCAGGGACAGGTGTTGAACATACTGAGGACATGGATGGCAAAGTATGGCTTCATTGCCAGCATAAGTACAGACTGAGGGATGACCCCATCTCACACTATCACTGACTGAGGGATGATTCTGTCTGACACTAGCACAGACTGAAGGATGACCCCATCTGGTACTAGTACAGACTGAGGGGGGAACTCGTCTGACACTAGCACAGACTCAGGGCTGTCCCATGTCTATTACTAGCACAGACTATGGGATGACCCCGTCTGATACTAGCACTGACAGAGGGATGACCCTGTCTGACACTGGCATAGATTAAGGGATTAACTCATCTGGCACTAGCACTGACGGAAGGATGACCCCGTCTGACACTATTACAGACTTAGGGATATCCCCTGTCTGACACTATTACAGACTGAAGGCTGCCCAATGTCTAACACAAGCACACACTTCGGGATGACCCTGTCTGGCACTGGTACAGACTGATGGATGACCCCGTCTGACACTAGCACAGACTGAGGGCTGTCCCATGTCTATCATTAGCACAGACTGAGGGATGACCCCGTCTGACACTAGCACTGACTGAAGGAGGAACTCATATGACACTAGCACAGACTGAAGGATGGCCCCGTCTGACACTAGCACAGACTGAAGGAGGGCCCCATCTGACACTAGCACAGACTGAAGGAGGGCCCCATCTGACACTAGCACAGATTTAGGGCTGTCCCATGTCTGACACTAGCACAGACTGAGAGATTACCCCGTCTGGCACTTGCACAGACTGAGGGATGAGCCCTTCCTGACACTAGCACAAACTAGGGACATTCACGCACACTGATGTACCTGACGACACTAGCACAGACTGGGGGCTGTCCCATGTCTGGCACAACCACACACTTAGGAATGACTCGTCTGACACTAGCACAGACTGAAGGATGGCCCCCTATAACGCTAGCACAGACTGAGGGATTCTACATGACACTAACACAGACTGAGGGATGACCCCGTCTGACACTAGCACAGACTGAGGATGTCACATGACGCTAGCACAGACTGAGGGATGACCCGTCTGACACTAGCACAGACTGAGGGATGTTACATGACGCTAGCATAGACTGAGGGATGGCCCGTCGGACGCTAGCACAGACTGATGGATGCCCCCGTATCACGCTAGCACAGACTGAGGGATGTTACATGACGCTAGCACAGACTGAGGGATGACCCGTCTGACACTAGCACAGACTGATGGATGCCCCCGTATCACGCTAGCATAGACTGAGGGATGACCCGTGTCACGCTAGCACAGACTGAGGATGTCACATGCAGACAGAAAGGTTCTCCGCCTGCCGTGACCCCCGCCTGACACCAGCAGGCCCTGAGTAATGGCCTTTGCCTGGATGTGGCTCCGGTTCCTCGGATGCTCCCCTCCCCAGCCTTGGTTTCTTTCCAGGCTCCGTTGTTAGCACAGAATTTCCCTGGAGGCCGCTGCCAGCACCTCGGCCAGTCCTCGGGCACCCCGGCGGCTGGGAGGGTCTGGCACCGTCGGCGCGTGCCTTGCCGCAGCGCGAGCTTGGCTCGTGCCTGCCCTCAGACCCTGCCACTAAACCTGCTCCGGTGCCTCCAAATGTAAACCAGACCCAGGGCCCCCCTCGCTATCTCGCATTACAGGCACCTCGGTGCGACGCCTAGTAAAAGATGACGGCGGCGTGAGCGGGAGGGAGGGCGATAAAGACGGGGCCACGGGGCGCCCTCGCCTGACGGTAATGGGATGCACATGGCAGCTCGGATCTCCTCGGAAGGCCCAGCTTTGAGTTCAAGGCTCGTAAATGAATGTCTTTTGCAGCCGACTCAGCGAAATCTGGAATTCTAGACTCTGAGATAATGAGAGGCGAAAACAGTTCAACAGACAATGCTGCTGTTGTCACCCTTGGAACACATGGGTACCAATTAGTGGTAGCCCAGGCTAGCGCCTAACAGTAATGCCTTCTTGCCCTTTGGCACCCTTGCCCCATTGGCCTTTGGTACCCTTGCCTTGCCCTTTGGCACCCTTGCCTTGCCCTCTGATACCCTTGCCTCTTGGTAACATTGCCCTTTGGTACCCTTGCCCCTTGGTAACATTGCCCTTTGGTACCCTTGCCCCTTGGTAACATTGCCCTTTGGTACCCTTGCCTTGCCCTTTCGAACCCTTGCCTTGCCCTCTTGGTACCCCTGGAGCCAGGGATCATGATGGCAGAAGCCAGAAGACAAAGCAAAAAAGATTCAAAAAGCAATGGTTACATTCTATGGTTTCCACTTCTCGTCCTTAACCCCCTACCCCTCTCTCCCCCCCCCCCCGCGCACCCCAGGCCTTCGCTGCGAGAGGTATTTACTTCCGGCAGAGAGTAAGCAGGCATTAACTATGGATCGAGACAGTATGGCGGCGGGAGTGGGCACGACAATCTCTCAGAAGAGAGTGGATGGCCAATCGCCAGCATGGGCGCCAGGCTTCCCACTTAAGGCACCCTGACTGGGAAGAGAAGCGTGGACAGTAATGTCAAGTAAAAGGGTTTGTAGAGGTCAGACTAATCACTCGTGAGGGTCTCTAGGCGCTGAGTAGGATCTAGGGAGGGGTCATGGGTGGGAAAGCTTGGGGGAAGGGTAACAGAAGCTGAGACATAGGATTGATGAGCTGGCTGGCAGAGATCCAATGCCAAGTTAAGGATTTGTCGTAGAAGTGGCCACAGGATTGTTGTCAGGATAAAATTCACGCTTGCCCATGGGCTACTACATTTTTTAGATCAGTTTGTAAAGTTCCCTTGTGTGACAGTAGTAGTACCATTGAAATATGTTTTTATACCTTGCATAATATTGCTCTTTGGAGCTGCAGGTGACTTTGGAATTCTATTAATCTACGTCATCCAGGTGTTGCTAACACTTGTGATCCTGGGCACAGCCGATGGCTTTGGGCCTTCGAATCTGGCACAGGGGCCAAATTCACAAAGATAATCTTAGACTTGAAGTCTAAGTTTACACCTGAAGCCTAACTTTAGACTTTAAGTGTAAGCACCTGATTCGCAAAGATAAACTAACACTTCTGTGTAAGTTTACGATTTTTTGCAATTCACATAGCAATTTTACGAGTAGTATCTTTACAACTGTAGTCTCCTCACTCGTGGTGGAGACTTCGCACATAAAAAGATAGGCAGTTGTAAATATAGAACTCATAGAATTTGTGAATAGCAAAATGTTGTAAACTTACACAAAAGTGTAAGTTAACCTTTGTGAATCGGACCCTCAGAGTTGAACCACCTAGAGGGGGGTGTGGTCGGCAAGCACAGAGATGGTCATGTCTCTGTGAGCTCCGAGGGTGGATTGGTCTGGGTAGCTCCTACCGGACATCAGAGATCAGAGTCTGCACAGACAAGGAGGTGTCCGAACCATATATAAATGTGCAGAGTGCTGCTAGTCCCCTGGTCAGCATTCCATTGCTTCTAAGTTAGGCTTCAGCTATACACATTGCCTCTTTCTTTCTCTTCTAGGCAGCAACAACTGGCTTTACTGCTGGAGTACCACCATTGTAACTAAGCCACAGAACTCCTAGCGCCTACAATTTCAAGTAAGATGTGAACCAGGAGTGGCCTCCTTCCTCTATCACATGCGCTCCACGGAGCATCACCTTAGGCCAACGAGACCAAAGTTGGTCCACGATTGAAATCGAATAAATGTACATACAGTGAGCCTATATGGAACTTATTTACACAGTAGATACCCTGAAAATCTTGCATGGGTCCTACCTGCCTCCAACTATGTTGCTCACACCTGTTCTAGGCTGATCACCCAAAACCGGGCCCAAAATCCTTGTTTCTAGTCCAGGGAGGACCTGGCCTGGCAGTTCGGGCTGGACTGTTCCCATGAGGAGCAGGGTCCAAACTGGGGTGGACCAATGGACTCAACCCAGAACTCTTGACTGGGGGTGAGTGGTAGAAAGGTTTCAGCACTCCGTCCATCCTCCTGCTGTGTTTGCTAGGCAGATCACTCACCACTTGAATCACCAAATTCCTTGTGGGCATGCCACTCAAGCTTCTGGTGTTCCTCGTCTCACCCGACAGCCCAGGCCACTTCGCAGAGTTTGTAACTCTCGCCTCTTCATTCCCTGCTCTTACTCTACTGCGCCTACTCGCTAGTAACTGTTACTGCTGTAACTTTACTGCTTTGACAAAGCTCGAACGACTCTATGCATCCTTCTGTCTCTTTTCATCCTCCTTACTATACTTTTCTCTTACTGAGATCACTTTAACGCCCACTCCCTGATAGGCAGGTGCCTGCGCTCTGCTGTTTTTCTCAATGTGGTTCTCACAAATTCAGCCCCTGGTCTGGCTTCTAAATTTGCTCTCTTTTGATCCTGAGGGTGCATCCCCACGAATTCTTCTTTCCTTCCCAAACTCACCCCCTTTACCCACAGCCACCGTGTTTCTACTGCCATCTACATCCTACCTCCTATATGGTGGATGGACATAGCTTTATAACATCAAGGTGTGGGTGAGGATACTGACAATTCTGCCACCCACGTTGTACACAAACCACTATTTCTGCACTTCCTGAAGTTGCAAAGTATGTTGACGCTGCTCGAAATAACCAGCAGAGTAATTGTTTTGAAGAAGTTTCCAGAAAAGAACGGGTTTTGTAAGAAATGTTTAATTCCAGTAGGTTTCACCTACTTTTAACAGATGTAGCCTGCCTTTTTTTAAAAAAACCATCACACTTCATAAATCGTACAAAAAAACTAAATAGTTGAGAAAGCAAAACATGCAATTCTGCACACTCCTATCCTAGCAGAAGCCGTCCCAGGGGTAGTCCAGCCTGGTACCAAGAAGTGAGTCCACATGGGAGCGCTGCTGTTGTACTGTGTGAGAGTGATGCTTGACACTCCTGGCTGAAGCTTGCACCCCTCATGTATCCCACTGGAGGAGCACACAAGCCAGTCCTGCTGTCGCAGAGTGTGGTTAAGGGGGTGCCTTCCAGCCTCAAAAGGGGGTACCCACCCAGTGTATCCTGAGAGAGAAGCACACAGGCCAGTCCTGCTGTCGCAGAGTGTGGTTAAGGAGGGAGTCCTGACAGCCTTAGCAGAGGTCTACACACCCAGTGCATCCTGGGAGAGCAGCACACAGGCCAGTAATACTGTTGCAGAGTGTGGTTAAGGGGAGAGCCTTCCAGCCTCAGAAGGGGGTACCCACCCAGTGTATCCTGAGAGAGAAGCACACAGGTCAGTCCTGCTGTTGCAGAGTGTGGTTAAGGAGGGAGTCATGTCAGCCTTAGCAGAGGTCTGCACACCCAGTGCATCCTGGGAGAGGAGCACACAGGCCAGTTCTGTTGTTGCAGAGTGTGGTTAAGGGGAGGGGCTTCCAGCCTCAGAAGGGGGTACCCACCCAGTGTTTCCTGTGAGAAGAGCAAACAGGCCAACACTGCTGCTGCAGAGAGTGGTAAGGAGGGGTGCCTTCCAGCCTCAGAAAGGGGTTGCCACCCACTGTATCCTGGGAGAGAAGCACACAGGCCAGCCCTCCTGTTGTCCTGTGTGGTTAAAAAGGAGGCCTCTCAGCCTAAGCAGAGGTCTGCACACCCAGTGTATCCTGGGAGAGGAGCACACAGGCCAGTCCTAATGTTGCAGAGTGTGGTTAAGGGGAGGGGCTTCCAGGCTCAGAAGGGGGTACCCACCCAGTGTATCCTGGGAGAGGACCACACAGGCCAGTGATGCTGTTGCAGAGTGTGGTGAGGGAGGTCTGCACACCCAGTGTATCCTGGGAGAGGAGCACACAGGCCAGTGAGGCTGATGCAGTGTGTGGTGAGGGAGGTCTGTGTATCCTGGGAGAGGAGCACACAGGCCAGTGATGCTGTTGCAGAGTGTGATGAGGGAGGTCTGCACACCCAGTGTTTCCTGGGAGAGGAGCACACAGGCCAGTGATGCTGTTGCAGAGTGTGGTGAGGGAGGTGTGCAGACCCAGTGTTTCCTGGGAGAGGAGCACACCGGCCAGTCCTGCTGTTGCAGTGTGTGGTGAGGGAGGTCTGCACACCCAGTGTATCCTGGGAGAGGAGCACACAGGCCAGTGATGCTGATGCAGTGTGTGGTGAGGGAGGTCTGTGTATCCTGGGAGAGGAGCACACAGGCCAGTGATGCTGTTTCAGAGTGTGGTGAGGGAGGTCTGCACACCCAGTGTTTCCTGGGAGAGGAGCACACAGGCCAGTGATGCTGTTGCAGAGTGTGGTGAGGGAGGTGTGCACACCCAGTGTTTCCTGGGAGAGTAGCACACAGGCCAGTGATGCTGTTTCAGAGTGCGGTGAGGGAGGTCTGCACACCCAGTGTATCCTGGGAGAGGAGCACACAGGCCAGTGATGCTGATGCAGTGTGTGGTGAGGGAGGTCTGTGCATCCTGGGAGAGGAGCACACAGGCCAGTCCTGCTGTTGCAGTGTGTGGTGAGGGAGGTCTGCACACCCAGTGTATCCTGGGAGAGGAGCACACAGGCCAGTGATGCTGATGCAGTGTGTGGTGAGGGAGGTCTGTGTATCCTGGGAGAGGAGCACACAGGCCAGTGATGCTGTTTCAGAGTGTGATGAGGGAGGTCTGCACACCCAGTGTATCCTGGGAGAGGAGCACACAGGCCAGTGATGCTGATGCAGTGTGTGGTGAGGGAGGTCTGTGTTTCCTGGGAGAGGATCACACAGGCCAGTGATGCTGTTGCAGAGTGTGGTGAGGGAGGTCTGTGTATCCTGGGAGAGGAGCACACAGGCCAGTGATGCTGTTTCAGAGCGTGGTGAGGGAGGTCTGCACACCCAGTGTTTCCTGGGAGAGGAGCAAACATGCCAGTGATGCTGTTGCAGAGTGTGGTGAGGGAGGTCTGTGTATCCTGAGAGAGAGCACACAGGCCAGTGATGCTGTTGCAGAGTGTGGTGAGGGAGGTCTGCACACCCAGTGTATCCTGGGAGAGGAGCACACAGGCCAGTGATGTTGTTGCAGAGTGTGGTGGGGGAGGTCTGCACACCCAGTGTATCCTGGGAGAGGAGCACACAGGCCAGTAATGCTGTTGCAGTGTGGTGAGGGAGGTCTGTGTATCCTGGGAGAGGAGCACACAGGCCAGTGATGCTGTTGCAGAGTGTGGTGAGGGAGGTCTGCACACCCAGTGTATCCTGAGAGAGAGCACACAGGCCGGTGATGCTGTTGCAGAGTGTGGTGAGGGAGGTGTGCACACCCAGTGTATCCTGAGAGAGAGCACACAGGCAAGTGATGCTGTTGCAGAGTGTGGTGAGGGAGGTCTGCACACCCAGTGCATCCTGGGAGAGGAGCACACAGGTCAGTGATGCTGATGCAGTGTGTGGTGAGGGAGGTCTGTGTATCCTGGGAGAGGAGCACACAGGCCAGTGATGCTGTTGCAGAGTGTGGTGAGGGAGGTCTGCACACCCAGTGCATCCTGGGAGAGGAGCACACAGGCCAGTAATGCTGTTGCAGAGTGTGGTGAGGGAGGTCTGCACACCCAGTGCATCCTGGGAGAGGAGCACACAGGTCAGTGATGCTGATGCAGTGTGTGGTGAGGGAGGTCTGTGTATCCTGGGAGAGAGCACACAGGCCAGTGATGCTGTTGCAGAGAGTGGTGAGGGAGGTCTGCATACCCAGTGCATCCTGGGAGAGGAGCACACAGGTCAGTGATGCTGTTGCAGAGTGTGGCAAGGGAGGGAGTCCTGTAAGCCTCAGCAGAGGTCTGCACACCCAGTGTATCCTGGGAGAGGAGCACACAGGTCAGCCCTCCTGTTGTCTTGTGAGTTTAAGGAAGGAGGCCTGCAGACCACAGCAGGCAGAAGACACGGCTCTTCATTGCCAAGGCCCCCTCTTCTCCCCCCTTCACCTGAGGGTTGTGGTTCTCGCTCACCTGGTTTAGAAGGCTTTGCTCTCTGAACAGGACCGGCTTGTCTCAGGCGAGGAGTGGGGAGGAAGGCAGGCAGATGCGGCTCAACCCATCATCGCCTTGAAGCCCAGTCTCTGTGAGCAACAGGTCTGGTATGTTGTGGTATGAGCACATCTGTTTAAAGGCGAAGTAGCATTGGTCAGCAGTGGAAGTCTCTTCCTAATTGGAGGGGTGGAGGCCCTGTAAGTGATCACCAGATGTGGGGCTTTTGTCGCAGGGGAATAAAAGATAACTTGAAAGGCGCAGCTGGGCCACCCCGGGCAGCAGGCGCACATCGGGCCTTTTTTCGAATAATCCAGACAGCGCTTAGTCTCGTGAAGCAATCTCGTTGGCATGCGGCACTTTATAGAATTACATAAACATCCCGGTGCCTGAAAACATCTCAGAACAGTGCACGCGTAAGCGCCCTATCTGGAGTTGTGACTTGTGAGGGCACGAAGCGGTACCTGTGTCCTATGTTCAAGCATGTCTCCCCCTCTGCCCGCGTGCATTGCATTCTGGGATCAGCAGAACGGTGCCCACTCTACCCTGTGGTAGTATAAACGGGTTAACTTTAGCTTCTATGGAAATAGCTACTGTTCTCCGTGTATTCACACAGTGCATCGTGTTTAAGCGCTGGTATTGTTTGGAAGTAAGTTTCTTGCTGCACTCTCGACCTGCAAGACAGAGGACAGCTCCGTGCTTGGATGCTATCGCTCTGAGGCTGAGCACAGCCGTTTATTAGTGTCTGCACGCTGTCAGTATTTCAGAAAAAAACTGGTCGCTTGCAGGGGGAATCTGTTGTCCTTACACCGCCAAAATGACACTTTGGGGCGGTACAGCCTTATAATGGGGCATACTCACCAATAACAAATAACAGCACGGGCAAAGGCTTACTTACCGTCTGCACTTACTTTTCTTTTTTTTTTTTTACATTGGTATTTTCCAACATTGCTAGTGGCACACCTATAAAACAGCAGCAGCCAGGCACAGGTTTTCTGACAAACTCCTGGTATTGTTATGTAACTACTCTTGCGGGCTCCGCACACCAGGAATGCCTTTGTGAAGTCTTGACAGGCGTATAAGCGGTATTATTGCCTGTAAACATGTTTGCGCCCGGAAATACTTTTGCGGATTTGGCTCAGCGTCGTGCCTTAGACCCAGGCCTGGACACTTGACTTACAAAAAGCACTGTTGGGCAAACTGGCTTTGATCGTCAATATATTCACAGCTTCCACTCCCTGCTCTACCCGCTGTGAGCGAAGGGTGGCCCGTCCACCTGTACCAAATGAAGCATCATTCCTCGTCCGACCATGCAGGGATTTATGGCTATGTTCCCACCCTGTAAATATATACTGTACATGTATTGTGTGCTACATGCGTGTCGCAGTGTTAAATGGAAATTTAGAAGTGCAGGTACTCTGGAGTACCTGCTTGTTCCTCAGTAGTGCCGGCACTCACCAATTAAAAGTATTACATTTCTCTCGAGAAGGGCTGGTACTCTCCCTCTAAAAATAAAAAAGTGCCAGTACTCCGTACAGGACAGTGCCAGCCCATTTAAAGCACCATTTAAAGCACTGGGCGTGTGGCAATGTAGAGCGGACTAGTTATTGAGTCAAAACTCAAAGCAGTTGAAAAACATCAGTTGTATCCCACATATGGAGCAGAGCAGACAAACAGCGACATCTTCTGGTAATTTGTAGAAGTCGCCATCTCTCTCATAACCTCCGTCACGCTCTTTTAATATGGCTGGCCGGGCGAGACAAAGGGGCGCGCGGATCCATGCAAGAAGGTCAACGTGGGGAAAATGAACCCACCCAAGACGTAACACCAGCCCGATCCTCAGGGCAGCAGACGGGCTCTTCGGTGCCGCTCGCTAGCCTTTCCCCGTGGGCTCTTACAGGGTCGGAGTGGGATCACAATTCGGCCCGGGTACTCCAAAAAAGTGGCCACCATTCCTGGATTACGCCCGTTCATAAAACAGCATTTGACTTGTCTCATCGGGCTCATTTTTAGAGAAATGTTTGATAAATTATGCATTTTTAAGTTCAGAGTGAGAAACATTGGTGAAAACTAGAAGCACTACATGTTGGTGGGGCGGGCGAAGTGAAATAAAGTGGCCCGAAGGCCACAACTCCTGATATGGGTATTTAAAACCAGAATTACCAGCTGGCCAGTACGAAAATGAAGAAAAACACCTAATGCTGGTATTTTCACCCCTGATCGATATTTACTTTAAAGTTTGAACAGTAAATGTAAGGTGAAAGCAGTTTAAAAGGTGCTCTAAAGCTTCTTCAATGATCCGTGACTGATAGTTAAAACTAAACAAAGGAAGGAAAGCCAGATTAAGAAGGAATACAGGCTTTTTTATTATTGAATAAGGAATCCTCTTTCATCTTTAAGTTCCAGCTTTTAAGGATTCCTAAAAAATGAGCAACAGAAGGTTATGCTTTTTATTATAGTTTTGTACAATGTAAACTCGGCCAAAGGCGCAATTACACGAGCACCATTTGCATCACAGCAGCTGACATGCATTTTTATTGTAGGCCTTGCACAATTAAGTCATTGCCCAGAATCACAGGGTGTTGAGGTGAGGCTGGGACCCAAACCTATTTCCATAGTTCCACATTGGGCGGCCCTGACCCTAACATAACATTATCTACATTTTCTACTCTGGGAAAGGTGCTTCACAGAGAGGTTTTGGAAACAAACCCCTGTACCCCCCACGACTACCACCAAGGCCTGAAAGACACTGTAGCAAGGCCATTCCCTTACTCACCCCAGCCCAGCGACCTGTGGCCTGAGGGTGATGGCCTGGCAGGGGAGGGGTGATGAAGAGCACAGAGCTGCAGCTGCTCCAGGGGAGTGGGACATTGCTTCTGGCCGTCTGCGCCGGCCCCAGGGGAGGCCAAGATGAGGTCTGCAGCGGACAGAACATTATTGGCCTAGCGACGCTGCTGAAAGCAGCCTCCTCAGAGCCTCCTTGCTGATGATGCTGCCGCTCCCCCCTTACAGTGGCCTGGTGGGGAAGACAATAAGGCTCTGTGGGATGGTGGACAAAAACCGGCCCACTGGTGACCCTTAGGTACCGGCCCATCGGCGATGCCCGACTGCCCGCCTTCCCAAACCGATGCTGGGCTCTTAGCTGTAGCGGTCCCCAGTGGCGCAACGAAACTCTAGCGTGCCTCCCTGCAAGGTACAAAGACAGGCCCTGTTCCAGATTTAATCAGGAGCTCTCAGGCCAGAGTACAGTGCTGAGGGGGCCCTGCAGCTCGCCCCGCCCGTCTACCTCGGGGGGGCTGTGTTACACCACTGGTGGTCCCAGGAGTTTGGTGCCGCACAGAAAGGAGAAGAAAATGGGTTGGTTATAAGGGGAGCTGGGGTTGGTCATAAGTGGAGCTGGGGTTGAAAAGTGGAGCTGGGGTTGGTCATAAGTGGAGCTGGGGTGGTCATAAGTGGAGCTGGGGTTGAAAAGTGGAGCTAGGGTTGGTCATAAGTGGAGCTGGGATTGAAAAGTGGAGCTGGGGTTGGTCATAAGTAAAGCTGAGGTGGTCATAAGTGGAGCTGGGGTTGGTCACGAGTGGAGCTGGGGTTGGTCATAAGTAGAGCTTGGGGTTGAAAAGTGGAGCTGGGGTTGGTCATAAGTGGAGCTGGGGTTGGTCATAAGTGGAGCTGGGGTTGGTCACAAGTGGAGCTGGGGTAGGTCATAAGTGAAGCTGCGGTTGGTCACGAGTGGAGCTGGGATACATACGACTTTTGTGTGATGATGCTCAGAGGAAGTTTGACGCCTCGAGGGTCCCTCCAGGCGCTGGTTCATCCTTGTGGCCCTCGTTCTAACCCTCATTCGAAGGCGTGCTTGAAAACCATACATTAGATTTCAGCTGTCTTCTAGCAAGTGGGGTCTGACTCAGCATGTCTCAGCCTCAATCCCTGGACTCCAACCGGGGTGTCCCGTGTTTTCGACTCTCGAACAAGGCAGATTCTGCGCCAGTTTTCTACAAGGCCCAGCTAAGGATGGCACAGGGGCAGTGTCATCAGTCCGAGTCCATGGCGCTTATGTTGTCTGATTCCCGATTCTGCCTAGAGCCGTGTGGTGCTTTTTATGCTGATTGTGTGAGTTCCCACTACTTTAGCGTAACTACCACTTCTTAAGAGATAAGGGCGTTCAAACACCAAATGTCTGCATCCTCACTTCTGTGCGGAGTTCTGCAGGACAAGAGTCAATGGTGGACTTGTACAGATTGAAAAGCCTCAAAATGTCCTTGGCCTGAGGAGAAAACACCTAGTGTATCAGGAACAATTTTAGTGTCTATACTTGTAGAAATGTGCCCCCTGTTTAAGGGTGGTTTTCAGGCACTCACATTCATCCACAGTTCTCCTACGTCGCCTGGTATGTTGGACACCCCACCCAGGGCTTTAATTGGGCCGGGTCTCAGCACCAGCAGTTTTTTCAAGGAAGCCTCGAAACGGGTCTCAATCGGGCTCTGTTTTGTGCCCTGGCACAGGCGATTGTTACATCCTGCTTTTCCTCCTTCTCTGTCCTTCTTTAGTGTTTGTTCTAAGCTGCTCAGCCTGTATCTATGATCTCATTTAGAGTTCCTTTGTGTATGTTTGATTCTACTGTCAGTTATATCTGAGGCTGAGCAGCAGGGCAGCTGCTCCCGATGGGATCTTAACATGGGCCTTTACTGAATTACATTCTTACTTGTATCCTGTACTTTAATTCTTGATTACTAAGAATAAACCTACATCTGGATGCAGCAACACAAGGATTCATCTTTTATTTTTATGAAATGTTACACTGGCGACGATTTATGGAAAGAAACCACGCGTAATCAAAGAAATATTGCAAGAGAAACTAGAAGAAATTAACTGAACCTCATGTCCAACCCCTTGATTGCCCCACCGGTGTATACAACAACAGACAGCCTGAAGTAAGTTGGGTTTGGGACATGTTAAAGTACGCCTAAACGTTGGATGTTTAAGTTGTCACCTGCTTTTTGAAATCTGCTATTACATGGAATTTGCACATTGATGTTGAGACTCTCCGCCTTACACACATCTTACAAAAGGTGGTGATTTGATTTAATCAACTTTGAATCTTACTGCTAAGTGTCTAAAAGGGTATATGGGTGCCTGAAGTCTGTGCACTCTACTCTAAGCGTTTGGTATTTTAATCTATCTTCTACAGACTTTTACATATCTGAGAACGAGATCGCTCATTCTTATTACATGGTACTGTTCGCAGACGGCAGGAAAAGAAATCTATTTTATGTATTGTGAACTGTTGGTTGATCTGCTATTTCACTGCATACCACTGAAGGGAGCCGGAGAGTTTCTCATCTTAGCTGAAATTCGTCAGCACAACTTAGGTGGATTTTGCAACATTTAAGAAAAGAACCTATGGCAGCATAGAGAGCTACTGCAGATAATATCCACTTTTTGTGCAGTAGAATGCGGGCTATTTTAGTTTTGTATGGGTCAGTACCATCGCTCAACTTGTGCCGGTTCAACCGTGCTGCAAAATGTAAAAAAAAAATACAGTCCACGTTGTCTTACCTGCATCCTACGAGTCTGTCATGGATCCTCTGTGACGTCTGCTTTTCCCAGCTGCTCAGGACGTTTTGGTGCACGTTTTTACTGCAAGCCATCCGGCACGCCATCATAAATGCGTACCTCCATCTTGGGATTGCAGAATCTCCGGTGTGCATATTATTTGTTACCGGACTGTGTCCATGCTTTGCCAACCGTTTGTTTTATTTTGGCTGTCAATAAAGTTATGGGGAACGTCGTTGTTATGAAGCATTCACGTTTTGAAGTTTTTCTCTGCCAGCGTTCGTGTTCTCGTCAGAACAGTCTCCTCTCCGTGGATGTGTTAGAAGGACGTTGTATCTCTTCCTTGTGGACACGTTATTCAGTGATGCTTCTGGTATCTCTTACGTTCTTTTCTGGTTTATGTCAGCATGCAGCAGTGTCACTCTGCGAATGTTTCATCTTCTGTGGAAATTTCTTCTCAGCATTTGCAAGTCGTTTCATCTCTGTCATTCAGAAGGACCGAATGATGTATACGTTTTATTACATCTCTGTACCTGTGATTGTTGCAATGATTTCACCAGTGCGATGCAGTTGAGAATTGGTCATGCTCCTAAATTGTTTCTGCTTCGTCGTTTTTAGGTCTCGCCTGACCCAGCGCATGCGCTGGTCTGGCGAGACCTATTGAGAGGGCTCCAAAAAGTGCTACCAGGCCAGCCTAGAGCTACAGTGCATGTGCGCGGGTGCGCGCTTCGCGCTTTACCGCGATTACTTTCACTTTCGCGGCCCCACGGTCGCTTTGATGTTTGATCGTGATCGCGATCGTGATCACTTTCACTTTCGCGGCCTTTGGGACCTTATAAGTGTTTAGCCATGCATAGCCAATAGGTCTCGCTTTTGGGACCGTATAAGTATTTAGTTATGCAACCGTTGCATGGCTAAACACTTATAAGGTCCCAAAGGCGAGACCTATTGGCTATGCCAATGCTTGTTATTACAAGGATGTTGTCTTTTCTTGTTATGGTGAGCATTATACTTTTAACTGTGCTCAGTTCGCCATCTACTGGGCTTATTCTGAAATTTTTAATTCTTTACATGTTTTCTTTTCTAAAATCACACTCGGGTACTAGGTCGAGTACCGGTGTTATTAATTCTTGCTTGATTTGAAATGTGATTTATTAGAAATGATATTTCCTGCATTTTTATATGAGAAGCTTTACCTGTATATCTTTTATCTTGCCATAATTTGCTACTCATTTTTGACAGGTTTGCTTTATTCTGCTGTCCTATTGAATTTATTCTCTGGTGTTAAGCCTTATCTCTGTGTTTTGGGTGTGTGTACCCCTTTTACAATTCTTTGTGGGAGGTTATGTAATACTTAGTTTTTCCTGATCTGTGAGTCATACTACTTTTACCTCCTTTTCTTATACGTGTACCCAGTTTTTATGCATTATTTACTGTTTATGTTGGGTTTACTTTGCCTGAGACGGCTTCTCATTTCAGGTGGGTGTTTTCTTTTTCAGAACATTCTTTTTCCTTCGTATTTGCCTTTCCCTGGTAAAAAGGGGGATGGTGTGCGTGCCTTTGTTTTGCTACAATCCTCCTTGATTGTAGTAGTGCATTTTTGCTGTTTATAGCGTTGCGTTCTATTCTGTCTTATTACTGCTTATTGTTTTGTATTTTAGTATATTGCATTTTACGTGTGGATTTGCGAGTGATGGGTTTTGAAATAATTTATTCTATTATTACGTACTTTTCAGGAGCCACAATTGTGCTCAACCTTCGTTGAGGTGCTCATTTGCTTTCATTTTGGTGTTGCATTTTGAGATATTTTATTTTATTAATGTGTACTTGTGCGGAGCCAGTTTCATGCTCAATATCTATTGAGGTGCTCCATTCTGGTTATGCTTATTGGTAATGGGCCATTTAGGGTTCAGTGTTTATAATGAGCCATAGGGGCGCTCAGTTTAATTTCTGAAGTTTGGTTGTTCCAGTGTTTGGACTTATTTAAAGTGTATTAATGCAGAGCCACATTAGTGTTCAACTTTGTTGAAGTGCTCCATTCCTTTTGTGACTGATATTGAAGATTAGTTGTTCCCGTGTTTGGACGTATTAGATGTGTACTTTTGCGGAGCCACATCAGTGCTCATTTTTGAGGCGCTCCATTCCTTTCTTGTTTAATAATATAGAGCCGTAGTGTGCTTGGTTTTATTGGTGCTTATTTCTGATGAACAAACTCTAATTTAATTGGGGGTGTTCAGTTTTATTAAGAGCCGTAGAGGAGCTCAGATCTTTTATGCTCATTGGTATGAACCACGTAAGTGCTCTAATGTTTTAGAGGAGTTCAAATTGCTTAATGTTATGAAGAGCCGCAGGTTGCTCAAGTTTGTTGATATGAACCACGTAGGTGCTCTGATATTTTGGAGGAGTTCATATTTCATTTGTTGATTCTTGAATCTGAACCTTTATTGCCCTATATCTTTTGCAGTGTTCAGTTTACTTGGTTTGCTTATGATGAATCCATCCACTTCCATTCTTGTGGATTTTGTTATGTGTTGGCCTTTACCATATTTATTTATTTTCCATTTCCATCATTTTCAGGTGACTGTACTGTCTTTCGTACTTTCACCATTTGATCTTTTATCCTCTTCCACTTACTTTGCGAAGAGGGTTTACTTTGTATGTGCTGTATGTTCTATCACCTACTTTTCTTCTTTCCGTCGTTTCCGTACGTCTCTTATTTCTGTCAAAGGGGGAGATGTGTTACATTTGTTTGTGCTGTATGTTCTATTTCACATCTGTCTCTTATTTCTGTCAAGGAGGGAAATGTGTTACATCCTGCTTTTCCTCCTTCTCTGTCCTTCTTTAGTGTTTGTTCTTAGCTGCTCAGCCTGTATCTATGATGTCATTTAGAGTTCCTTTGTGTATGTTTGATTCTACTGTCAGATATCTGAGGCTGAGCAGCAGGGCAGCTGCTCCCGGTGGGGTCTAAACATGGGCCTTTACTGAATTACATTCTTACTTGTATCCTGTACTTTAATTCTTGATTACTAAGAAGAAACCTACATCTGGACGCAGCAACACAAGGATTCATCTTTTATTTTTATGAAATGTTACAGCGGTCCATTTTTTCCGGACTACAGTGACAGCCGGTACATCGATGCGCGCGTGCTCACACTGCTCACTTCTCACTAGTGGAGAAGTTACAGCATGCCAGGGGAGCGTTGTAGGGAAAGGGAAATCCCTTAAAGAGAGTCATTTTCTCTTTGCATTTCCCTTCTCTTTTTGAAACTCAGGGGAAGCAACATTGTCGTGGTGTCACCAGGGCTTTACGTGGAAGCTTTTTCAATAATATATATAAGCCATAGGTGCTGCTTATTTATCTTATGCAACTAACAACCATTGACAAAGCCAATATTCCGGACTTGTTATATTTTTGATGTCACTTGTTTTATCATATAGCTGGATGCAATCAAAGAAACAGCAAAATACAAGTCGGCGGCACACTATGTTAAGCACAGAATTTTAGCTTACGTGTTTTTAAGCCACACCCTTAATTACATTGGCCATGCCCCTTTGAGAGACCCCCCAGTTTTTTCATCCCACATAAAGCCCTGACCCCACCACTGGAATCTTGCCTCTACCACACCTCCTTCAGTGCAGACAAGAAAACGTCTTGAGTTTTATGCTCCGAAGCCTGAAACTCAAGATGTGGGGTCTGTCCACGGCTGGTGCAGTGGTAGGGGGGGCTCCCACACTGCTGCTTTTCGGAAGATGCCCTGTCAAGCTTAAACTGCGCCCTAAATCTACTCCCTTTCTTACGCTCCCAGTAGTGTTTTGGAAGAGGGAAAGGTGTACTCTTCTGTGACCCCTCACAGAAGATACTGCAGGCTTTGGGCCTCCCAGTACAAAGTCTAAACCTTTTCTAAGTAGAGCTGGGCTGGCCCTCTCTGAAGCTGAAGACCAGGGATCTACTGCGGGAAGACGGGCTCAGGGGCCCGAGCAGAAAAATGAGAGGGCACAAAACAATCTTCATATGGGCACGCGCATGACTTGCTGCTGTGGGAAAATGATGCTCCATGTTCTAAGAGTTTCTTTCCAGAACTGCCTATGAAGCCCATTGATTGGCAGCCAATAGATTTGAAAAATAGTGCTCCATATTTCAAAATATTGTATGGATGGAGAAGTTCCGATGCCCCCCGATGTAGGGCCGGGCTTGCCCTGCGATGCTCTGCACTCACTCGCTGTACTATGAGGCTGGTAACAAAGCACCTTCAAAGGCTGCTCTGAGCTGCAGCGAGACGGCCTGTCAACAAGCAGACTAGAACCAATTCTCGTCTGTGATGCATGGAGTGGGTGCACCGTGCAAATGTGGTTGAATGAATGCGTGGGCGTCACAGTCTCACAAGGTACGTCTGTGGCTGTGTGCACACAGATCAGCTGCTCTTCGATAGCACATGTGATGGTTTTAGTGCTGGGCCCTAGGCCCTCATGCAAACTAGAATGACAGACACAGACACAGTTGGTTATAGTGTGGAACTGGTCACTCGCTCGGCCCCTTTTATTGTCAGGGTCGCCTGTGAGGGGTGGGTGTAAAGTGTGGTTGCATGACAATGCAGAAAAACTAGACCAGTGATCAGACGATCCCTACAGCCCACACTGGAGCCGTGGTGCATTTGTGTACCCTGACTCAACAGGCCAACATGGGAGAGAGGGGGATTACTAGTAATACAGCGCTGTGAGGACCTACTAATGATAAATGAGCACAGCAGAAGTCACTCTCAGGTAACAGAATCATTTGCTCTTTATGCGTTACCCAGTTGCACATTTTACAGTTCCTAGGTGCTGTATATAACCGGCTTTGCTATCGCCTGATTTAACAGTAGGTTTTCGATCTCAGAAGGATAAAGGCTGTGATGCCCCAAACCGGATTCAAAATTGTGACCTGAAGATCGCACAAATATCACCAGCGAGTGCTTAACTCACTGAGCTATCTTGCACGTATGGTGTGAATTCTTCAGTATCCCTAAAAGAGCTGCTTCCCCGGTGAGAGGACAGATGCTGACACGGATTTCCAAAGGCGTGCGGGTGGCACAGAGGGGCCCCCGCCTCATGTTCTCAAGCTCTTGTGAGTTCCTGATACCTCAGCGGGCACCTAGGACTTTAGTGGAAGTCGGTGTCCGTTATTTTTAGTGTACATTTAGTTTCATGCCCAGCGTTAAGGTGCTTATGTGGTGAAGGTTTTACGAGTTCCTAGTTGCATGCCAATTTTGTTCTTTTCCGTAATGCCTTTTCGGTGTGTAGTTCAAGCGTCCAGGATATATACGCCATATCCTGATGCCAAACTACGGTAACCGTCTGTAAAATGCTGTTCTTCTTCCGGGATTCTGGCCTGGTGTCCAGCGTCTGCAGATGTCGTTTACTCCACAGGGTTAAAGACTGCAGTAGAAGCCTGCTCAGCCGAACCGCCGTTACAACCAGCCCAGGAAACCTGACCGCATTGTTAACCTTCCACTGCAAGGAGACAAGCATCTCGTGCAACCACAGCGCCATCCAGTGGTTAAAACCATAATTTAGCTCTTATTCCTGGATTAGATGGTCCTAAATCGAAAGAGCATCCCGAACTACCCTTTGATAAGCAACGCTTGGTTGCAGTGTTATTGGACTGCTAGTGCACATACGAAGGCGGGCGGCCAAAACAGGCAACTATCACCCGGGGTTTCAGATGTTTTTGGTAAACAATTTAGAGCTATTTCGGATTGTTTGAAAAAAAAAATTCTCCAAGGAAGTTAAAAGAACGAAACGCCTTCCCAGATTAGGAAAGCGCGTTCATGCTGTAATACTAGGAGTCAGACAAAGTCCAGGGAGGTGGGAGGCACACTGGCTACTCCTCCTTACACCCCTGCCAATTGTTCGTAAATATTCCTCATTTTCCAGCCACTCACCCTACCAGGGCCGGACTGGCTGTGGTGGGCACCGGGCATTCCCCGGCGGGCCGCAAGGGTCGGGGCCGGTTTTGGGCCACTGGGGCGCCGTTTTTGTTACAGGCCCGTTTTTGCAGCATAGATGCAAAATCGGCCCCTGTAACAAAATCGGCCGAAACCGGCCCTGGCAAACAGCTTGGCCACAGCCACCAACCCCTGGGGGGGCACGCCGAGCACTTTGCCGGGACGGTTTTGGTTCCCAGTCCAGCCCTGCACCCTACTCCTCCTACACTTGCTTCTCAAACGTACACCTACGTGTGCGGAGATCCGCGGCCCACAGCTGGGGACGGAAATCTCTGAGCATCAAACAAAGGTGAGGGGGTTGTGTTGACCTACATGCGGATGTAGGTCAGTGAAGACCAGTTTGTAGTATATTAGTAATGCTATTGTAGTAATACTAAACTAACTACAAAATACAGTTTGTGGATCGGCCCCGCAGGTCAGGCAGGGTACTCTGACGCGAATGCAACGGAGTACTCCAGACAACCCTCTGGACGCCCGCCTCATTTAGGGATGGACGAACCATAAGATTTCCATCAACGGCGCCCCCCACTGATGGAAAACTTCCTTTGATGGCCCGACAGAGTACGAGTAAAAAACATAATGACCCGCATATCCCAGGAGTTTTTTCCCTGGGTGAGAGGGTCATTGGTTATTTTGTTTTTCTGAAACAAACTCCTGCTTTGGGAGTTTCTTTCAGAAAAACACACTTTTGTAAAGTTTGTTGAACAGCAGTTGCAATCATTGGTAGCTGTCCACCAAACTTTCTCTACACTGAAAGGAGACCATGACCTAGACAGACGACCGCTCTCGGTGGCGCCTATAAAGGCCACATATAGGAGCCTATTCTGATAACTGCGTTCAGCTCATCGACGCTGCGCACCTTGAATGGAACATGCTATAACTTTGCTGGCACCACAATGGAGTACACACGTTCCCAATGCATTCTGCACACAGTGGCATTGTCATTGAATGTTTTTTCTGACTCCCTAGTAAGGGCTCGACTACATTTCGTGTCACCATTTAATTCAACCCCGGGCCAACCAACACACTGACATCTTCTCTACCATTGGGCCCCCCCCATTCAGAGTCCCGATGATGATCCCATATCTCTGATGGGATTGAAGCAACATTGACTGTGGTGCGACCCATACAAATATTTTGTATCACAAATTAATGGGCTGTGCTGTTGTTGTATATTGTACGCACTATAATCACTTTTATCAGGAGTGCGCCAAGCACCTTTTATTAATTGGCACCCACTGCATTATTGTAATGCATTCTATTTTGCATTTTATGATTACATTCCATTTGTACGTGTCTTTTTTTTTTTCTCTAGTTTTATTTACCATGAACTTGACCGGAAGGTATCAGAGGGCTTTACCTGAGCACCAGTTGCGTTACAGACCGATACATCAATTTTTGTTAGGCATAGAGAGATTGAGAGATTTGCCCAGAATCACAGGATGTTGAGCGTCCCTGCAGCGACACAAACCCAGTACCCCGCTGTTAGAAATGGGGGTCTCTAGTTGGCAAGAGCTTGCACCTTTGTCGCAATAGGGACCCTTCTTCCTAGTCAGGGTAAGGGAGTTACACTCCTAAAATAACCCCTGCTCACCCTCTTGGTAGCTTGGCATGAGCTGTCAGGCTTGTCTTAGAGGCAGTGTGTAAAGCATTTGCACATAACCAACAGTAATACAGTGTAAGCACTGAAAAAGGACACCACACCTGTTTAGAAGAATATCCAATATTTGTATATACTTGAAACAAGACCAAAACGATAAAAATCCACAATACAGTACTTATAGATCTTCAATTAGGAAAGTATCCTTGAAAAACAGTTCCTTGATGTCGATAGCTCCATCAGGGGCTATCACGGCATCGTGGACAAACAAATCCAAACAGTTCTGGCTGACCGCGGCATCGCGGGTCAGCTACGGTGTCGGGAAGCCCGGCAAAACAGTACCTTTCAGAAATGCAGGCCATCGATGACCTCTCGTTGAGCTTCCGAAAACACAGCGTCCGCAGGCGTCGGTTCCGGAGGTCGTGCAGGAGTCGTCGGGGCTCTCGAAGTCACACGCATTGCAGATCGACCTCCTCTTTGTTGAAGTCAGGAGCGCTGGCGTCGGCCGGCATTGGGTGCTGCGGTGCAAAGTGCAGCGGTGCAGCGGTGCAGCGTGCGGTGCCCTCAGGTCGTGGTGCGAGCAGCGGCTCGGCAGCAGCATCATATGGCGTCGTCGGTGAGACCAGGGTCGCGGTGTGAGATGAAGGCGGTGCTCGTCACGGTGCTGGCAGGTCACGGTGCAAGCAGCGGCGGCATCGTTGCTAAAGCGCTGTTGTCGGCTGACGAACTGAAGTCGATGGCACCGGCGTCAGTAGTCCAAGGCTGCGGTGCGGCAGGAGGGCGGTGCGTTGTGTAACTTTACGAGCAGTGCCCCCAAACCACGGTGCAAGCAGCGGCATCGAGTCCGGCGTGGAGCGATGTCGTCGGGTATACCAAGGCGCCGTCGTGGAGCGAGGCGGTGCGGAGTGCAGTGCCCACAGGTCGCAGTGTGAGCAGCAGTCGGTGGCGGCGTCAGCAGGCGTCTTCGGTGAGACGAGGGTTGCGGTGTGGCTGTGCCCTCTGCGGTGCCTACAGGACACGGAGTCGGCAGCGGCGTCATAGACGGCGTCGAGCTTGAAGTCTTTGCTGTTCCTGAGACTTCTTGAACAGGGGGCAAGCTCTACCTCAAGCCCTTGGAGAAACTCACAAAAGTAGATTGCAGAAAGTTCAGTCCAGTCCTTTCACTGCCCAAGACAGAAGCAGCCACTGCAGGCCAACACAGCAAAGCACACGCAAAGTTGTAGTTCCTCCTCACAGCTTCTCCAGCTCTTCTTCTTGGCAGTCTTCTTGATCCCAAAAGAGTTCTAATGTCTTGGGGTCTGGGCCCCAATTATTTATACCAGCAAATCCTTTGTCCTCTGAAGGCAGAGGGGCCTGTACCTAGTTCAAACCAGTTTTGGGTGCATTCTGCCAGTGTGCCCCTTCTTCCTTTGTCAGTGTGGCCCAGGGTCCTCAGACGCACCACAGGAGGTGGAGCCAGCATTGTGGAAGGCAGGCATAGCCCTATTCAGACCCAGGTGCTACTCCTCCCACCTATCTATGTGCAGATAGGTCTATTCAGCCCTGTGCTGAGTCACCCTGTCTCCTGGAGTCTACCCCAGCCCCTGTCACTCACAAACCAGACAAACAATACACAAGCTCGCAGAGGCAGGCTGGATGGTTAGGCCAGAAAATACCTACTTTCTAAAAGTGGTATTTTCAAACACAGAATGTCAAAACCAACTTCACCAAAAGATGTATTTTATCATTCTGAGTTCAGACATACTAAACTCGAATTTCTACCGTGTTCCCTGGGTCAGTTAGGATTATAGGATGTTATAATAAAACTGCCCGCTCTAGCCTAGGGGGAACAGGTAGCCTTGCAATAGTGAAAAACGAAGTAGGCTGTAATTCACTATCAGGACATGCCACACACACCAGGGCATGTCCTACCTTTCACGTACAATGCACCCTGCCCATGGGGGTACCCTGGGCCTACCTTAGGGGAGACTCACATGTAGAAAAGGGAAGGTTTAGGGACTGGCAAGTGTGTGCACTTGCCAAGTCGACATGGCAGCCCCAGGCTGTGCACAGGCTCTGCAACGGCAGGCCAGAGTTATACTTTACAGGCTGTTTGCATGGGTGGCACAATCCAGTGCTGCAGCCCACGAACATCATTTGATTTATAGGCCCCAGCACTCGCAGTGCAATTTACTAGGGACTGACACATAAATGAAATAGGCCAATCATGGAAACGCCAATCCATAACACATTTTATAACAGGAGCACTTGCACTTTAACACTGGACAGCAGTGAGGAAAGTGCGCAGGATCTTTACACCAGCAAAAACAGAGTCAAAACAGGGAGGTTAGAAAGCAAAAACTCAGGGGAAACACCCCAAAAGATGCCAAGTCTAACACCCACTCTAGCCATTAGGCCACATCCTCTCCCCTCTGCTATCAATTGTTCTTTTGGTAGATCAGGGACCACTGTTTTTGTACCAGTTATAATTGTCCCTAGTGATTTATGGTTTCTCCCTTGTATCATTAAAACTCCAGCGTGGGCTGCAGTACAATAGTGAGGGATAATCCAAGTACAATACTTCTAGTCACTTCCATAAGGTGGACAGTTGCCGCTAAGTGCGCAGGCTTGGAGGCGGACCTGCTGCCTCAGCATCGAGTCAGGGGAACAGTATGCAATCTGTTTCTTTTGATTATAATGATCTTGCACTAGCACTCCAACAGCAAGCCCCTCCTCTCATGATAGTACACAGTGCGGGGGGGCTGCAGGACACTGAAATATCAGTCTCACTGTCCTGCAGTTAGGAAAGATATGATGCAATGATATCCAAATGTCTCTTGGTCTCAACATAACCAGTTATGTATCTGAAAGCAGTTCAGCATTCATATTGCAAACAGTAGGACTTCTCAGCCACCCAGCGTGCGTTGGCATCTGTCTCCTCATCCAGTGGACGGCTTTCTCCATTTTGGAAAGCAATAACAATATCGCAGTCAAGAGTCTCATCGTTTTTGGTACATCTCCAACGTATCCCAACACAGCCGTGTCATCCAGTCTAGGCACCTTCCAACTGCCGATTTGGGACACCCCACCAAGGGAAACATCGTTTAGAACGCGGGGATTACATTGCGATGCCATTACATCGCGGTTTTTACAACGCAAGTCGTTACAACGACTTGCGCTAGATGGCGCTCTAGGACAAGGAATAGTATAATTTACTATCCAACACCTTCCCTACTGTACGTAGACTGGAGTAGGAATAGTAAATTATACTACTCCTAAATCCAGCGCCCTCCAACGCAAGTCGTTGTAACGACTTGCGTTGTCAAAACCGCGATGTAATGTACCGCGATGTAAATGTATGCGTTGTAACATCATACATCACCCCACCAAATATCTCCACTCAAAGCTCAGCAGCATTCCTTCATACCCAGGCCAGATGAAGGATATCTACCTGAGGTTGGCTGTATCAAGGACACTCATATGGACTAGCATTGTCCAATTTATGTATCTAGGCGGCCGTGTAGTATAGTCTATGTAGAAACTTAAAGCGCAATAGTGTGTAATTGTGTCTAATTGGGCACAGCAGTTGGACCAATTTCCGATATTCCATAACTCGCCCAAATCCTTCTCCCACGGTAGCATCATCGAAATGCATTCAGTCTAGTCCTCCCTCTACAAGAGGCACAGTCATGGTCTCCAAGCAGTCACAACTCACCTACCTGTCCATATTATGCGACTACAATCAGAGCAAAAAGCTTTAAAAAAGGTCTGTGACAGTGGGACTGGAATATTCATCAAAAGGTATCTGACCTAAGCATGGCCACCATTTTTTAAATTGCTATTTTGCCAACTATTGATAGCGGCAATTCTATCCATCTTACTATCTGTGTTCGCAGTCTAGTCATCATGGGGCCACTGTACTTGTTTCTAAGGTCAACATCCTTGTCTCTGTGTACATTGACACTGAGATGCATTATCTAATCTTTACTTCACAGTAATGGGTAGTCTAAACTGACTGTCTGAATAATCGGTGTCAACTAGTAAACTTCAGATTTGCCCCAAAATGCAGCTATCTCCAAACTAGTCCAACCCATGTGGTCTCTCGGAGTGCCGGTGTCAGATTTTCCTCTGGATTTTTGATGAATACCATTGTGTCACCTGCAAACATTGATCCAATTAAACATCTGTTTGTGAAGGCCAGTCCCCTGTGTGCATGGTGTTGTTGCATTTTACATTCCAAAGGCTCCTTTGCTTCGGCCAACCGAAGTGTAGAAAAAGGGGCAACCCTGTTTCCTGCCTCTAGTAAGAGGCACAAAGTTATTAACTTGAATTCGGGCAGTACGGTGTGTATATAAGAGTTATAATGCCCATTCGTTGCACTCTTGGCCCCAGTCTCTGCAAGGCTTTTTATAGGAATGGCCACTCTAGCGAATCAAAGCCCTTCTTGACTTACAAAAAGGCACACATCACTGAAATGTCGAGATTAATCTAGTACATTATCATAAATAGCGCACATATGTTGTGTGGTGAGGATCAGGTAGGTATAAACTCTGCCTGGTCTGGCAGGGTTAGTCCTTTTATCAAACGTGTTAACTTGTCTGCAATAATCCAAGCTAACATTTTGTTATCTAAATGAAGAGCAAAAGGATTTGACAAGATATGGGTCTCTGGAAGGCTTCAGTAGTATAAGTATACCGCCTCCCATGAGGATGGCAGTGAGCAGTTTATGTTTAAAGCCCGTTTGTAGACCACCAGAAGATACGGACTAAGCAAGATTCTATAAGTTTTGTAGAATTCAGCAGTAAGGCCATCAGATGCCCGGTCGGTCCGTGCCTGACCGGGACCAGTTGCCAGAACCCCTGCACCTGGGCCCCCAGAAACGCTCTGCTATCTCAACTCTGTGCTGAAGCAGTTAAACAAAATTCCGGGTCCAAGCTGTACGCATACCATTTCCTTGGACAAGTAACATGATAGGTGCCGATATTGTGATATCAGATTTACCCCACGGGTCTCCCCCACAGTTCCAAGGAGCCCCAACTATCAGCTTCTTTTGCTTAACTGCAGATCCCTGTCCAAACATAGGGCCAAGATTTTCACGCTGCTAAAAGATCTTGGGCCGGAGGTTCTGTTCCTCACGGAAACATGGCTTAACCCCGGCTCAGAGCATGACACTGTCCAAGCACTTCCCCCTGGATATTTAATCCAGAGGAAAGACAGAATGTCGGGAATGGGCGGCGGGATTGCCATAATATATAAAGATCACTTGACCTGTAGACTTCTAGAGAGTCCACTAGCAGACTGTGAGAATGTTCATTTTGCAATCAAATTTACCCCCCCACTGTCATTCTCGGCCATTCTTATTTACCGCCCGCCTGGGTTAATGGGCCAATTTGACAAATCCCTGATGGAGACTGTTATGACTCTGGCTTGCACCTCGGCTAACTTTACTCTTCTGGGAGATTTCAATCTGCACTTTGATGATCCTTTAGCATCATCAGTGACCGAACTAACTCAAGACCTGATGGCATGTCAACTCCACCAGAAAGTTTCCCAAGCAACTCATATCAAGGGTCACCTTCTGGATCCAATTTTCTCTAACCTGATGGTCCTTAAAGCCAAAGCTCCCATGCCCATACCATGGTCTGACCATTTCCTTATTTCCACAATATGGGCCCCATCCACCCTCGTACCGCACTCACACTTAACGTGAACACTGATCCGACCTTGGTCCAAACTCCCATTGGAAGAGTGGGTCCAGGTAATGAAAAATACCTAACCAAATTTGGAACTTAATCCTATCCCAGATTACCTAAAGTTCACACACTGAATCGAGGAATCACTGAACACAGTGCTTCCAAAGAAATTAATCCAGAAGAAAGTAGGTTGCAACAAGACGCCATGGTTCTCCCCCGAGCTGCGGGCGCTAAAACAAAAATGCAAATGCCTAGAGAGGATATGGAGGAAAGATTTCTCTGCAGCAAAGAAACAGGAATTATAAGGCTGAAATAAAATGAGCCCAAGCCTCCTATTATGCGGAAAAGATTTCTGGGGCAGCTAATTCCTCCAGAGAGACCATCTTGATTGCAAAAAAACTTCTTAATACCCCAGATACCTCGGCGGACCCCGATCCGTCAGGAGACCGCTGTAATGAACTTGCAGAATTCTTTGCCACCAAGGTTCACAATATTCTTAAGCACCTCCCACAAAAAGATAATAACACCCCTGAGTCGATCGCCGCAGGCCAGCTTGGAGATAAATACAATTTGGAGATCTTCACACCGCTGACTCAGGAGTCATTCTTAGCTACCTTAACTAAGGTACAATCAGGGTCACCATTGGACCCTGCACCTCTTAACATTTTAAAGTTGGCGGCATCTACGGTGGCCCCCAGTATGACCTGTCTGATCAACTCGTCCCTCTCATTAGGGATTGTCCTCCCCAAATGAAAGAAAGCTATGGTAAAAGCTCTGCTCAAAAAGCCAAACCTGGACCCGGAAGATTTGGGCAACTATCGCCCTATCTCGCTGCTCCCGGCAATGGGCAAAATCGAGGAGAAACTTATCAACCATACTCTCTCCATGTTTCTGGAATCCAATCACCTGCTCCACCCCTCACAAATGGCTTTCGCCCATGTCAGGGCACCGGGACCGCCTTACTGGCGGTTGTGGAGGAAGCAAGGAAGATTCTCAATTCAGGAGGCACAGCCGCCATAATACTCTTTGACCTAAGCGCGGCCTTCAACCCAGTGAACCACCATATCTTGGCTCACCGTCTCAAGAAATTAGGAGTGTCCGGCAAGGTGCTATCATGGCTCCAATCCTTTCTGGAGGACAGGTGTTTCCAGGTGTTCTCAGGTGATGCCCTGTCTAAACCGGTCCCACTCAAATGTGAAGTCCCACAGGGCTCATCTTTGAGCCGAACAATTTTTAATGTCTATATGCATCCACTGGCGGAGACTGTTGCCCCCTTTGTGATCCATATAGTCACTTACGCTGACGACACCCAACTGGTGGTGGCTTTGACCCAGACCAACCATACGCCCCCTGATCTCCACCACTGCCTTGAGGAAGTCACTAAATGGATGAGTCTTTCCCAATTACAACTCAACGGTGACAAAATTGAGCTCATGTTACTTGGCAACCAGCTAAACTTCAAAGCCAACACTATGTGGCCAACTTGTATGGGTTGAGCACCCATACTGAAAACAGAGATAAAAAGTCTGGGTGTCTGGTTGGACCAAGATCTTTCATTCAAAGTTCAAGCCAGAAAAAACACTGCGCTTCGTTTTGGCTTGCTAAGAATGATTCGCCGCTACTACCAGATCAAGCTAAAAAAATCTTGGTCCAAGCGCTTATCTTATCAAGAATAGACTATGGTAATGCCCTTTATCTGGGTGCCCCCATCCACGTACTCTCAAAATTGCAGACCGTGCAGAATTCTGCTGCAAGACTGCTTACGGGAACCCAGAAACAAAGTTCTGCAAAACCGGCACTACGCATGCTCCATTGGGTACCGGTGCAGGAAAGAATAAACTTCAAGACCCTGTGCGTCGCCCATAAGTCCCTAGGTGGAAATGGGCCTCCTATTATCAAATCTTTGATCCGCCCTTACAAGGCAAACAGAAGCCTTCGTTCGGATAAGATGTACCTTGCAGTGGTACCAAGGGTAAGGAAGGCTAGAAGTGGAGTCCGACGCTTCTCATATAATGCCTCCAAGCTGTGGAACAGCCTGCCGCTGCAGCTGTATAGACAACCTAACCACTTAGCTTTTCGTAAACAACTTAAAACCTGGCTCTTTCCTTAGAAGGTAGGCCCTACTCTAGTGACCACACAGCGCTGGGGTGCTTCCGGGTAGCCATGAGCTATTCAAAAAACCCTCTATTCTATTCTGTTCTATTCCATTCTACCAAGTCTAAATTCAATGTGATGTATTCTCTTACTGAGCTATGTACCTCTGCTATAAATGCGCTGTCCGCCAGCGCCCAGGATGGAAATCTCCAGGAACTCCTGCCTTGCACGTCACATGGGGGCGCACGCCACAATAGCACTGGTAAGTGATATGATAGCCTGCAAGGAAGATAATGCTGCTCAGTTACCCATTGCAATACACGAGAAGAGTGCAACCAGAAGACTATTCCTGAAGATGAGTCATGCACAGTGAAGCAATAGAAATATATCCACGCCTCCCTATATGTGGCACATATATCTAGCAGCTCCATTTCTTATCCTAGTGCTTCTGGAATATCATTGGAAGAGAAGACTGCCGGCCTAGATCTGACTTTTAAGGTGTCTATTACAAAATTGAAATCTCTACCCCAATGATATGCTGCTCTACCGTTTGTCGGCACACCTCCAAAAGTTCATGAAACATTTCAAAGGCATTGGTGTTGGGGCCGTGAACATGTATTATAATTCGGGGATGGTCGATCATGGTGCCCATTATGAAAATATATCTGCCCTCAGGATCCCCGGCCACTCGCTGATGTTAATAGTCAACAGATCTGTGAATTAGTCTTGCCACCCCTGTGAATAAGGACTGTATGATGTGACGTATCCTCATTGGCTTGGGAATTTGCTGAATTCATTATCCAGTAATGCATCGCCTGTAAAGCATGGATTTAGCATGTCTGTCTAGTTGGGCATGCACAAGCCTACCTATTTTGAATTATTTAAACTACAAGTAGCCCAAGAAATTAGGTTGATGGGTTTATGTTCATGTGAATCCTTTGAAGTTCATAACACTGTCATGTAAAGGTCATATCTTTCCTAATGCGACTACTGGGGATTCTGTTTGCATATGCATATGAATTATAATGTCTATGTGTCACGAGGTGTCGTTTAAAACCATTCTCATATGAAAACATAAACACCTCTACCTGAGCCTGTTGACCCCTCTATCCCACCCAATACTGAACCATCAAGCTTTGAAGACCTCACCCACACTGATGAACCCCAACTGTCTGTGGATATACCCCAAATAACCTCCCCAAATACAAACCAGAAGTAACAACTTGGTATATTAAGCACGTGTGGGCATGGAGTGCCACCCCACCATTGGCGAATCATGCATCCATATGCATCTAGAATCACCCTCCCCAACATGCCAATGCAAGCCCAATCACTCTCTATACTTATTAATTAGAACATAGCACCTAAGAGTGGAATCTAGGTCAATAGTTTGAACGTTCGCAAGGCAATATATGCTTCACTTGATGTCACTCATTGAGTTCTGATCCGGAGTTGTATACCTCAAGGCTAGACTGGCTGGAGCGGGCACCGGCCTTTTCCCCGGTGGGCTGCCAGGGTGGGGGCCGGTTTTAGACCCATGGGGGGGCTGTTTTTGTTCAAAGGGGGGCCGGTTTTGCAGCATCCCCCAGCAACAAAAGAGGCACAAAGCTTTCCGCTAGCACCCCCTCCCTTCAGGCAGCCGGTCGAGCTCTTTGCAGGGCCAGTTTCGGTTTTCAGTCCAGCCCTGGTATCTCTAGTAATTGATGAAGAGTGTGGATGAGTAGCAACATCATCTGTTTGGCCGCGTTGTTTAGCGAAGTACAATTGTAGCTCTTTGGTACGTAAAGTGTTTCAGCTGTCCCACCGCCTCGACTCACAGCTTTGCAGGATATCGCATGGCATCCTGGTTTCCTTGGAGCACAAAAGCTTTTTAGTGTGCATACATTTCCATCTGGCATCGTGTACCAGAGCAGTAAAATCAGGGTAGATAATGGTGTGTCAACCCTGATAGTGTGTGGGTCCGCTTTCTCTAGCAAGTCGCAGGACAGAATCCGTGTCTCGGAAGTTGGGTATGGGTGTGATGACTAGGTGCGGTGGCGCACCCGGCACAGATCTTGGCGGCAGCCGTTGGCACACTCAGACATGAACATGTCAGCGATGTTGTCTTATCCATCCACCAGCTCGGACAGCATGCTTTAAGCAAACAGTTAGGGCTTGACCATGTATGCTGACTCCATCAAACCTATAATCCTGATGTAATTATGAAAAAATCATCTTTAAATCTTTTTTCTTTCCCGTTAGTACCGTCAGCATCTTCTCCATTGCAAGAAGCTTGCCTAGATGTGTGACTCTGTTGTCTTCTAGGGTAGAGACTTGACACTTTGGATTATCTAAGTGTGCAGTGTGAGTGCAGGGCTCGAAAAATATAAAAAATTGCACTAGAACTGCAGGTCTAGTAACGTGAAACATCTACTCAACCTAACTGAAATGCACTTGACCTCTGCCTCTGAAAGCTGAGCAAATGTGACAAGTTAACAAGTTTCAGGGTCTGTCTCACAGGATCGGTCTCTAGAGCTCCTGCGATTGCTCAAATGATATTTATTTTGCCCTGTTTTTTAATCAATCTTTTTATTAAAGCATAAAAACAAGGCACCTCTGTATATGACACATAACAAATAATCTTACACTTCTCAAACCGATTGACAAGTCGGTAATGATCGTCTTAAAGTCATTGACAACCTCCCGTCGTCCCCCCTCCCCTCCCCATACTTTCTTTCAGCTATATTGTCTCTTGCTCCTGGTCCTGTCGGATGATTGGACAACACAACATTCCTCGATACTCATTCTATTTCCCCCAAATCTTTGTCCATTTGTGTGGGCATCCCCTACTCTCATATACTGCCCTTTCTGCTTGCATGCACCAGTCCAGACCTATTTTCCAGGCCCCCAAAGTCGGGATGTCAATTGCTCTCCATTTCCACGCAATATTATATTTGCAATCAGAAATCCTAGTGCAACCCACAGCCGCCCAGCACTTGTAAGGTCCAAGTCTCCCCAAATATTCAACAGACACCACTTCGGTGATTTGTCCTCCTCTAGATTATAAACTTCCCCCATGGTAGCTAGTATTGCTGTCCAGTGCCGCTGGAGTGGGGGGCACTCCCACAGCAGGTGGAAGAAGGTACCCTCCTGTCCGCACCCCCAGTGCACAGCGGTGAGGCATACTTTGCCCTGTTTTTGGTCAGGTTTCCCCATGTTGGCCTAATGTCATTCGCAAGTTCATAGTGAGCCCTCGCCACCACGATGACTTGAGTATATTGAGAGTAGTAGAGACTCTGTGCTGGCCCCCCTTTTTAGATCCCATTGGTCATTCACTTGTTGCAATTTTATGGGTTGCACTACGCAACAGGTGGCATGGGGGTACAGCGGTTCCCAGTTTTAATGATCATTATACAGTGCAGCACGGCCCGTCCACAGGTGAGCAGCAGTATATTAATAATCTGACGCGGCCCCTCCTCATTCCGGGAGAGCTGGCAGTGCCATCGCCCAGCAATCACAACATGCATGAACCTTGTGGCCCCCTTTCAACCAGCAGCAGAGCCCTTGAGACCCCCACACTCACTCCACAAGCAAGGCGCTCCACAGGCATGCAACCATCCAGTCAGGGAGTCACGGCTGCTGCTGGGCGTGAGCCGGCCCAGACTCCGGGGGCTCAGACACCTCTCTGGGTGCTGCACGGCATCCCCTTCTCAATGCCTGCTTCGGATACAATCTTTCCGGAGAGGGGAGAGGAAGGATTGATGCAGCCTGTTCTCTCCCGAGCTAGAGCAAAGGGTTAGCTGGCCATCTTGCCCTGTGGTCACACCACACCCCTGTAATGGCAAATTATTGTCAGCCTGGTGTATTTGTGGCATTAGAGAGCTCTCATTTTCAGAACAATTATCATAATACCAAAAAAATGCATAATAATAAAAACAACAATTAACTGGTCCTGCACGGTGCCCTCAGTCCAAAAGATAAACATACCATAGATACAACAAGGCAGCATTGCACTCCATGGAATCTCTTCTGTTGTGTCCACCTGGGTTATGTGGGCACAGCTTTATTACTTGTTCGACCACCGGCGTCGAAGTACTGAACTAGTCCGAGCAGCAGCTCCTCCCCTGTTCTTATCAATCTCTTCAATGAGTTTAGGGCACATGCATACCTCTGTCACTCTCAATGTGATACATCATGGGGGCTATTTCTCTGACAATCCTTCCAGGGCAATCCCCGATGAGTCCCATGCGTTGTGTGCTGTGCATCTTCCTGCGTATCCGCTCAAATCCGCTTGTAAATGTCATCATTGCCTCATTTATTTACATCTTGTATCCATAGTTCCACAGCTGGTACCCTACACGTTTCCACAACTTTGCTATTCATCTTTTTGCCAATATTAAGACCAGATGTACACATTTGAAAATGTGTTTATGTTTCCTAAGTCTCATTAAATATGAAAGTGCACACTGGGCATTCCTGAGTGCATCCCCACACAATAAATGTACTAAGGTGCCCTTTTTGAATAGCCACTCCCAATTCTCCTGTCCTGATGGTTTTAAATCCGAAAATGCGCTGAGACCTGCTAACAGGCCCCAGTGCGAGTTATCTCTCCCTAAAATATTATGCATGTGAGTTGGGAACCCCAATTGGCAAGGACTTTAACCCTCTTATAAGTCCCTGGTAAATGGTACCAGTGGTACTCAGTGCATTGGAGTTAAAGGGATCACCAGGGCCTGAAGCACTGTTGGGGCAGGTGCCGACCTTAATACCCACTCAGCGTCTGCAGCCGGGCCTCCTGGAAGACATAGTTTTGAGAGAGACACTCGCTACTACAATTGATACCTTTTTCACTGAGAGCGATGGTACTGCCTCTTGTCTGTTAGCAGAGTGGAAAGCCTTTAAGGTCGTAGTTCATGGGTCCTCCATTAGCATGATAGTGGGAGATAGGCAGGAGGTTGCGATGGAGATTACCCAACAGGAGAACAGGTTAGGCCCCCTGGAAACGAAGGCGCTCAATGATGCTGAAGCTGTGGGTGCGATACAGGAACCTCGTATTGTTTATGCCGAGCTGTTGGAGCACCTTCGATTGTATGCAGCCTGGGGATGCCATTTCTACTTGGCAAGTGCACCCACTTGCCAGACCCGAAAGCTTCCCTTTTCTACATGTTAGTGACCCCTAAGGTAGGCCCAAGGTACCCCAGTGGGCAGGGTGCATTGTATGTGAAAGGTAGGACATGCCCTGGTGTGTTTGGCATGTCCTGATAGTGAGTTACAGCCTACTTCGTTTTTCACTATTGCAAAGCTACCTGCTCGCCATAGGCGCCAGAATGGGCAGTTTGCTTATAACATCCTATAATCCTAACTGCCCCAGGGAACATGGTAGACATTCAAGTTTAGTATGCCTGAACTCAGAATGATAACATACATCTTTTAGTGAAGATGGTTTTAATATTCTGTGTTTGAAAATACCACTTTTAGAAAGTAGGTATTTTCTTACCTAACCATCCAACCTGCCTCTGCTAGCTTGTGTATTGTCTGTCTGGTTTGTGAGTGACAGGGGCTGGGGGAGACTCCAGGAGACAGGGTGAGTCAGCACAGGGCTGAATAGACCTATCTGCATGTGGATGGGTGGGAGGAGTAGCACCTGGGTCTGAATAGGGCTGTGCCTGCCTTCCGCAAAGCTGGCTCTACCTCCTGTGGTGCGTCTGAGGACCCTGGCCCACACTGACAAAGAAAGAAGGTGCACACTGGCAGAATGCACCCAGAACTGGTTTGAACTAGGTACAGGACCCTCTGCCTTCAGAGGCCAAAGTATTTTCTAGTATAATTATTGGGACCCAGAACCCAAGATTTAAACTCGCTGGGATCAAGGAACCTGCCAAGAAGAAGAGCTGGAAGTGCTGCCAGGAGGAGTACTGCCCCTTTGCTGTGCTGTTGCATTGTTGGGTTGGCATGCAGCTGCTGCTTCTGCCTTAGGCAGTAAAAGGACTGGATTGAACTTTCTCTACTTGTGCTGAGTATTCCAAGGGCCTGAAATCGAGCTGGCCTCCTGTTCAGAAGTCTTAGGGACTGCAAAGACTTCACCAACCTCTGGGTACCGCTCCTGGAACCGCTGTTTCAGTTGCCACAGAGAAGGGAACCGCGACCGACTCTGTCACCGACTCCATCGCTGGCCCTGTGTGCTGAAGGCACCGCAGACCACACCGTCCGCATCTTGCACCGCAACCCTGGTCTCACAGACGACGACGACCGCCGCCGCCACCGAGCCGCTGCTTGCACCGTGACCTGTGGACGCCTCAGCCCGCACTGCCTCGCTTGACTTCGCCGGCCTGGACTCACCGACACGGTCGCCACTGGCTCGACACCTGTGACCGCCTCGTACCACACAGCCGTTAGGGTCGACCAACGCCATTTCCCGCCAACCGGCTCTGTCGCCTGCAACCTGCCAGCACCGCATCGAGCACCGTCTCACCCTGCACAGTAAAGCCTTGGTCTCACTGACGTCGTATGGACGATCGTCGCCAAGCCGCCGCCTGCACCGCATAGGGGGGACACCACGCTGTGCACCGCTTCCACTTTGCACCACAACCGCGATGGACGCCACGACTGGTTCGCACCACCGTGTAAGCCGCAAGAAGAAAGGTACTGTTACAGAGTCTGTTTGCGCTGTTGCTGGCCCGTACCGACGCGGTCAGCTGGAACTGCGAGACTGTTGTTTTCAGCATCGCGTAGTCTCGGACTGAGCAACCGACTCGTACGAACTGTGTTTTCAAGGTATTTCTGCAGTTTAAAGACATCTTGCAAATTATCTATTTTTAAAGTAATGTATTGTGGATTTTTAATCGTTTTTGGTCTTGTCTTAAGTATATAAAAATCTTGGACATTTTTCTAGACTGGTGTGGTGTCCTTTTGTAGTGCTTACACTGTATTACTGTTGGTTATGTGCAAATGCTTTACACACTGCCTCTAAGATAAGCCTGACTGCTCGTGCCAAGCTACCAAGGGGGTGAGCAGGGGTTATTTTAGGAGCGTAACTCCCTTACCCTGACTAGGAAGAAGGGTCCCTATTTGGACAAAGGTGCAAGCCCTTGCCAACTAGAGACCCCCATTTCTAACATTCGCCAACCCTTTGACACCTTGGGGTGTGATTTTAGGATGGCAGCAATGGCCCGATATGGAATCCCGCTGGCATGCGTTCGATGGGTCGCCCTATTATATACGGGCCCTACCAGAGCCAGTACAGGGCCTCACATTTCAGACAAGTATCGGGCCATACGTGGGACGAGACAGGGTTGCTACTTATCGCCGCTATTATTTGTCCTAGCACTGGACCCTCTAGCACAGTATTTCCATCAGGAGTTTGATGGCTGGGGCATAAGGGTAGGTCATGCGATGGAGTCTGTGTCCTTGTATGCAGATGACATGATTCTTTACCTCCAGGACCTCAGTACTGGGTTACAGAGCACATCCCACTTACTGACATCCATTGGGGAACTTTCTGGCTTTCATATCAATATCAAAAAGTTTTGTACTTTTCAATGTATTGACAACCCTATGGACCAGACTTAGCGGTTCAGTGAAGAGAATCTTCCAGTTGCTACTCACACTTTACGCTGCTAGGGTATTCACATCTATTGGGGTACGCAGGACTTGCTTGGAAGCAACCCTGTGAGGTCAATTGATCGCAAATTGCTTTTTGGGTCACTCTGCTCCTGTCGATTGTTGGCCGCCTGGCCCTGGCGAAGATGGTTATGCTGCCACGCCTCCTGTATTTTTTTGTGAACCTTCCTGTGGTAGTGCCGGTTTTTGTGTTCCGCTTATTGAATACTTTGTTGGGGTAACTCGTGTAGGGTACTGGGTGCCCTAGATTGGGCCTTACTAAACTGCAGCTTCCCATGATATGGGTGAACTGGGGGCCCTGACTTCAAGGCTTTCTTTATAGAGGGGCATCTACAATGGCTGTCCTATTGGTTAGCTGGTCACAATTTGTCAGAGATAGGTTACACACCAGCCCAGATCGAACGTGGCCCCCTCCATAGATTGATATGCCCCAGTGGGACTCTCCAGCGAATGTGTCCTCTTCTGCTCCAGGCAGCCCCTGCCTACTGGAAACTGGTGCTGAGGTACCCTGTGATCACTTCACCATATGCCCGAATAATCCTCTCTGCGGTGTCCCTACATCCTCGGGTATGCTCACAGTGCGTCATCTGGGTCCGTGGCAGCAGGAAGGGGTGTTGACAGTGAGTTAATTATTTCAAGATGGTGCACTGCTGTTACATGCTGATTTTATGCACATATACGGGGCCCCAAGACATTTTTTTGACACATGCCATCTTAGTACGGTATGTACGGCAGCATTGGGCCCCAGATGGGAGAGAACCCAGTGCCCATGAATTGCTTCCGGCAGTGTACACCATGGGGAATGAGAGGCATCCTATTCACTGGCTCTATCGCGGGCTTCAAGTGCACCTGGAGGCATCGCTGGTTCCATTAAAGCAGACTTGGGAAATAGACTTCATTCTGGAAATCTCGGATAAAGACTTCATTCTGGAAATCTCGGATAAAGACTGGATACGTATACTGGAATATCCCAAACACATCTCCCACAATTCTAGATTGAAATGTATGCAGTTTTTTAATCTGCACAGGGTATTCGTAACACCGCATAGGCTCGCTAAAATGCTCCACACTGCCTTCTCCGACTGCCCCCATTATAAAGCTCTAGAGGCCGACCTCTTACATATGCTATGGACCTGTCCCCGTTTATCCACATACTGGGCAGGGGTTGCATTAGCTTTATCGGATGTTACGGGGTTGAAGCAATGGGGTACACCAGGGCAGTGTCTTCTTGGCCTCCATCCTAGGTCCCAAGGTTCCAAGCTAATATTATACTCTGCAAGTTTGGGCTTATTTTTGGCAATGAGGCTAAGAACATGAGCATGGATGTCTGCTTCCGAGGTCGGACAAATGGCGAGACGAGGTGCCCCATTGGGGCCTTGCTGAGAGTAGCGCTCTTCATCAATAAGAGTATCGCGGACGCCCATCTCCTTGGAATGGGATGCTCTTTTAGAGGGGGGATATGGCACCAGATTAACTGACTCTTGAACCTACCTACCATATGGCGAACCCTAGAGCAGGCGCTGCTCTGTTTATAACCCCTATTATCTTTAGTTAGTCTGTCAACCATGCTGCAGATTCTTATTTTATGACTGATGACTATGGGCGGTGATTTGGTTGGGTTCCTTTGGCATCTGCTTACACCTGTGGCATCTTACTGAAGTCATGGTTACTGAAGAATGTAATGTCACAATGCCCTTGCTCATTGCTTGCTTAGTATGAGTTAGAATGTTACTGATTGAATATGTAACTGGAGTTGTGATTGACAAGTTGCCCTGCCTGGATGAGATCTTCTTACTCTACAATAAACCTGCATCTTTCTACTTCAGACCTGCCTTGCATGATCCTTCAACTTGAATCACAGGATCTTACAGTTCCCTCTCCCCCGTCGGTCCAGGAACTGGATCCGTTTAGCCTCCCCCGCATGCTTATACCTCTTCTGTATCCCCCCTGCATGTTGATACATATTTGGGTTTCCTTGATTGGGTGACGGGGCCAGCGGTTTTGCGGAGGGGGTGGGTTAGAATTAATTGTTCTTTGGTTTGCAATTCAGTCACCCATCTTGTAACAAATATGACTTGAATGGGACTCTCCGTAACACCATTTACTTAACAACTGTAACTACCATGTCAGTCATTGCTGTCAGTATTGTCATGTCTTATTACAAATGCAATAAAGTTTGAGTTAAAAATAAAGGCAACTTTAGACACAACATACCACTTGAATATAATTTGATTCCTTACTGAACATAGGCGTCTTTTATCATTCTACCCCTCCTCTTATTGGCCAATACAATCTAAAAGAATACGCCTAACTTATTAAATTTCATAAGAACAGAAAAGTCAAGATTTAATTTGAACTGGGACCAAAGACAAATACCCAGACATTGCTGTCATAGGTATTTGCCCCTAGCTTGCTCTCACACACAATTGTGTGATCTTGGGCAAACCACTTCTTCTCCCTCTTCCTATATCTCAGGTCCATTATCTACCACAAATGCACTTATACAAATGTTGCTGCGCTGCCACATCCACACATTGAATTATCCTTCAAAAATGTTAAGCTGTAAATTATATACAGAATCACCTCCTTCGCTCCTCAAACTAGCATTGCCCTTTATGACATCCTACTCCCTGCTGTTACCATGACAAAGACTTGATGAGGAGCTTCGAACAAGCTTCCTGGAAACTGTCAAGTTTCAGGAGGAATCCTGAACACATCCTGAACATGAAGGGAGAGTGAAAGACTTGAACACAGAACTCTGCATCAGGTACATTCGCTCTCTGGTGCATCATTTAACTCAATGTGTCTTCTGCCCTTATAATCTTTCATGTTGAGGTCAATCATATTTTTTACTATGGCTATCTGTGCATTAATATATGAGCATTCATACCCTTCATGTAATTGTTGCTTCTCCACCACGCAACCATAGCCGGACAGTCACTTAACACCGAGTAGTCTGCCTTATGGTATATTGTCTCGAGTGTGTTACTTGCAGTGGTGTTACAGAGGGTGATGGGCATCCCCGAGCGATACTGTGAGGGACGTCCGAAATCCATGCACTTCAAATGCTGAACTTGTCTCCTCAGCCTACCCTGCATGTAAAAAGCCTAACTATTCCTCAGCTGACAATGAAGTTTACAACACATGAATTCTGTTTTTCATTAGGTATGGTTGCAAATTATTTTAAAAAGTAAAAGTACTTTGAAATTGAGAGAATCTAAAGACTGCATTTAGAGATAGGGTTGGTGATCTCTCTAAAAATCCTTTGGAAAAATAGGTGAGATATTATGAATCTAAAGGTACATTAGCACTAAAAGTGACCAAAGCCTGATCGGTCTTAAATATGACCTTCATAGGAAGTTTTGAAGAGGTCTCATTCAAGGGTCCTTTTAAAAGCTGTTCCAAATAGAGCATTTTAGTGCATAGCAGGCAAGCTACAAAGCTACATGGTGGTGATGAAGGAGGGCAGTTCTGCACATCTCTCTGTAAAGTAAATGTTGCCAGCTACCATATCCAAAGTAAATTCTTGCACGTAATGAATAGCATGTCTTGAACTGACTCTTTTTTTTTTAAGTTTAAAAGAAAGTTTATTGGGTATAAGTATAAGATAAAACAGTAATACAATACAGTATATAGTAATAATAAAAATGGAAAATATGTTGTATACAATAAAGAAAGAAGAAATAGGAGGGAGGGGAGGGAGGGAGGGGGAGGGAAAGCAGAAAAATATATATATCATATATTAATACAACTGAAACATCATTCAAAAATATAACATACATATCCTACTTATCTCACTACTACAAACGTAATTATATATTGAGAATAAGAACAGAATATAATAATATTTAATTAACACTAATTTAGGGAGGCTTGGAAACTTCTTCTACGGCTGGAATATGTGACGGTAATGATTGAGCAGACATATCTAGAAAATTGGTAACGGGTAGCCATAATAAGTCACGTTTAATGGCAAGTGCAATCGGGCGAACATAAGCTCTATCTAATCTGTGGTTATAACAAACACCATACCACCAGGCCTGAAAAGAAACATTTGAAGCATTTTTCCACGATTTAGTAATTTGCTGAAAAGCAACAGCTATAAGTAAGTCAATGATGAGGGTATTAAGAGAGGTGGAAGAGGACCAAATTTCTGCAACACTACCTAGAAAAATATGAGAAAAAGAAAAAGGGATATGTGTGTGAAATATTTTGTTAACTTGTTGCCATACCCTAGTCCAAAATTGATGAATAACTGGACATGTAAATAACATATGTTTAAGATCTGCAACAGGGGCTGGACAGGACCAACAGGTAGAGGAAATGAGAGGGTTAATCTGATGCAATTTGGCTGGAGTAATTAAAAGTCTATTATATATGAAAAACAGCGTTTGTGTAGTATTTGCTGCCCTAGAAGATTTCCTTAGTTTAGTCCAAATTTTATCCCATACTGAAGTGGAAAAGGAAGTGCTTAAATCAGATTCCCAACTAGATTCTACCGTAGACTTATCCCGAGTATGACCAATGTTTCTCAATTTATTGTACATTTGAGAAGCTGAAGTGTTCAATTTCAAGAACAAAATTTGTACAGGAGAAGGATTGATTTGTGCGGAAGAAGTCATAAAATTATCATAAGAGCTTTGAGCAGCTAGGATCAATAATGTATATTTAGAATGATAAGAAGAAGGAAGGGAATAACGCGTTTGCAATATAGAGAAGGGTATACAGGTATCACCTAGAAAAAGCTGATGAGTCCATTTGAGGCCAAGATTGAACCAGTCTTTCCAAAAAAGAGTCCTATTTTTAATCTTAATGTGACTGTTATACCAAATCGGAGATTGCAAGAAACGGTTTCGGTCATCTAAACCATCTAGCATAAGTGGGTGAAGAATTTTACGAGTATGTTTAAGAATGGGGAGAGAACATTTTTGGGGAGTATTAGATATGGATATAAATTCATCAAATGAGAGAGGGTAAATAAAATAAGATTCAATTTCTACCCACAAAGGTAAAGATAACAAATCAGTCGCATTCTGTGATAGTAATGAAGAAGAATTCTTAAGAAAGAAGGAAGTATGATATGATGCAAAATCAGGGAAGTTAACTCCACCTAAATGTTTAGGTTGTTGAAGCTTGGAGAAAGACATCCTAGGTTTTTTGTTCTGCCACAGAAATTGTGATAAAACAGTATATATTTTTTTGTACCAGGATTTAGGAATGTTGATTGGAAGATTAGATAAGAAAAATAAAATTATAGGGACCAACATCATTTTTACAGAATCTAGTCTACCCCACCAAGATAAAAACAAGGGGTGCCATCGCGATGTGGAATTGGTTAAAGTTGACTGGAGGTTCTTAAGATTGAGTGATACAGTATCTTTAATAGAAGGAGTAAACCATAGACCTAAGTATTTAATCTTAGTAGGGCTCCAGTGAAAAGAAGAAGATACAAAATCAGCATGGAAACAATATTTATTTAACGGAAGAATTTCACATTTGTCTACATTGAGTTTGTATCCTGAAACTGAAGAGAAAGTAGAGACTTCTGAAAGAAAAGCCGGTAAGGAGGTCTGAGGATTAGATAGAAATAAAAGAATATCATCGGCATATGCCCAGAGTTTTAGATGTTTATCGCCATAAGGAAAACCAGTAATATTTTTGTTCATCCGGAATTTAGATAAGAAGGGTTCTAAAGCCAAAATAAATAAAAGGGGAGAAAGAGGACAACCCTGCCTGACACCTCTGAGAAGTGGGAAAGAAGAAGAAACAAGTCCATTAGCTAAAATAAATTATCTTGGAAAAGAGTAAAGCAGTGAAATATAGGAAAGAAATTTAGGGCCAAAACCAAACCAAGTAAGAGTTGAAAAGATAAACTGCCAATTAACCCTGTCAAAGGCTTTCTCAGCATCTAAAGCCACAGCTGCTAATGAAGATTTATGGGAATGAGATTTACTAAGTACATTGAAAAAGAGACGGGTGTTATCAGAGAGGTGGCGACCCTTAATGAAACCACATTGCTCTTTACCTATTAATTGTGGTAGAATATTATCTAGACGAAGCGCAAGAATCTTCGCAAAGATTTTAGAGTCCAAATTGATTAAAGAAATAGGTCTGTAATTTTTGCATAGTGTATGATCTTTACCTTCTTTAGGAAGGAGACAAATCAAAGCATCTTGAAATGAACCTTCAGATCTAAAGTTATAAAAAACAAGAATAATTTAAGTAGTTTGGGAATAAGCAAATTGGAAAAGTGGGTATAAAATTCTATAGTAAAACCATCAGTTCCCGGAGCTTTCCCCTTTTTAAGTGACTGAATAGCTTTGAGGATGTCTTTAGTGTGTATATCAGTTTCTAGAGAGGAGAAATCCACATCCAAAGAAGGAGGTGGAGGAATAGAGGCTAAATATTGATCAATGTCAGATAAATGGGGTGGAGATTCAGGAGTGTATAGTGATTTGTAAAAATTGGAGAATTCTAAAAGAATGTCTTCGTCTTTATGGAGTACGGTACTAGATGAGGATATGATAGATTCAATTTTAGTACGTTTTGATTTTGAGATATTTAGCAAGAAGGTTGCCAGATTTGTTTTGTGCACTATAGAATTTAGCGTTAGATTTAAGTAAATATAGATTTGCAGAATCAGTAGAAAGTTTATTAAAAGAAAGTTTGGCATTAATAAGTTCCTCTAAGGTAGACTGGCTTTTTGTTAAGTAATAAAGGTGTTCCAGTTTTTTAATTTGTAAATTAAGTGCCTGAGATGAAAGAGAAGCTGCACGTCGCTTTTGAGCAACAAAGGATATGATAAAATCCCTAGAGGCAGCTTTAAAGGAATCCCATACAAGTTGAGGAGACAGTTGAGGGGATTCATTTTCTTCGAAAAATAAGGAGGCAAAATCGAGAAAGGCTGGTGTGAACTTAGGGTCTAATAAAAGAGAATTATTAAATCTCCAGCGTCTAGTACCTTTAATGGGAGGAAGTAGATCTAAACTTAAGGAAACTGGGCATGATCAGAAATTAGAATAGATCCTATGTCTGAATGAGAAATGTGCTGAAATGTGCTGAAGTAGAGCCTTGGAAATAAAAAGGTAATCTATTCGGGATTGTGAAGAATGAGCAGGTGAATAATAAGTGTATTCTTGTAGTGTGGGATGACAAAGTCTCCAAGAGTCTACAAGAGATCTTTGAGAGATAATGGAGGTGAATTGAGAATGTATAAATAAAGCGATGAATCTGGAGTTGGAGTTCCTGTCAATAAAGGGATCTACAATCATATTACAGTCCCCACCAAAAATCAAATACTCATCAGTGCATTGCATTAAAAGGGAAAGAATTTGGGGCCAAAACAATTTATCCTGAGTAGTGGGAGCATAAATATTAAAAATAGTGAGAGGAATCTTGTTAAGCAGTAAGGAAATCACAACCCATCTACCATCAGAATCATTATCCTGTCGTATGAGCTGGACATGCAAGCGTTTATGACAGAGAATAGCAACGCCACTGTGTTTTCCTGAGCCAGGTGATGCGAAAACATGGCCTACCCAATTCCGTCGTAATTTAGTTACTTCAATATCTGGTATATGAATTTTCGGTTAAATTTGCAATATGTGACAAAACTCGTTGACGTTTGATAGGAGAACCCAAACCTTTAACATTCCAAGATATAATATTTAACGACATTTAAATCTTATATAAAATTAGTCAAAACAATTCTTGAAAAAGTTTGCCATGTATAAAGGCAAAAACAATGTGAATTATTCAGCAAAACATGAAAAAAAAACATTATTGTAAAGAGATAGCAGTGAGGAATACATAAGTTCATGAGATAGAAGAAAAAATGAGGATGAGAAAAAAGATGATATAAATGAGGAGCATAAAAGAAAAACTGAAAATAGAGATAAAACAGAGGAATGAGGAGAAAAAGAGGGAAGGAGTGAAGATAACAGGAAACAAAAAGACAAAACAAAATTAACAATTGGTAAAACAATACAATAATAGAAAGACATACCACAAAAGAACAATAATGTCGGGGTAGGTGGAGCCACATGGGGAGGGCACTGTCTCTGGTGGACAAAGGCTTCCACCATACATATTAAAGCCATGGTGAAACTTTTGGCTTTTAGGAAATCCTTGAAGACATGGCTCTTCTCCTGCTAATTGTCATTTACAGGATTTTCCTGCTTTCCTGCCATCTCAGCTAGCGCCAATATGCCTTTTTGGTATTCAAGCATTCTAGAAGACCACCTGACTAGCTGGGGGTTCCTGGAAACCATATGAGTGCCTTGGATGGTGCTCACTGTGCACCACCTATTTGTGGCCAACAGTACACATCCCAACAGGTTTTTTTTGCATATGCATCTGTAAAATGATGTCAGCAAAAAGGCTAAGTGTTCCCTCATTTTCAAGAATCGAGGCCTCAATGCAAATAAGGGAACGCCTCTTTGTGATCATGTTGGTGCTAGATGTGCTTCGGCAGGATCCATATTTTCCATGGCGATGCAACTGTGGCTCCTACTAAAATAAAATGTTGCCAAAACCCATTGCGTGCCTGGGGCACTTTCTGTAATACATCCATTGATGTCTAGTGTGCTTTCTGCCCCGGAATTTACCCAAATCTGCCATTCCCTTACAAGAGAAATCCTGTTTGTGCTCTAGAGGTTGATGATGTGTCTTGACGCCAAGATGGGCCAGTCGCAGACACATTCTTCTTTTACAAATTGAATACCCTGGTGCACAGTAGGCTTTCTGTCTGTCTGGGGTGTGCAAATTGTAGATAAACATCCCAAGTCATCCCCCCTCGGGTCATAGAAATGGCCGATTGTGTGGGGGAGCAATTCACCATGCCTAGTGGCGCCACCTGAAACCATCCCTAGTAGCTAGTGGGTGAATCCCTGTTTGGGGACCATGCTACACCGAACCTCAAGCATGGGTCTATTGGGGAGTAATCAGAAAGGTATACAGGGAGTGCTGTGTGTCACTTAAATTTTAAAAAATTGGAGACGTGCAAGAAGCTCCTCACTTGCAGTCCGAAGTGTGGGCATAAAACCAGAAGGATTCCCTGCCATTGGTAGGAGGACATCATTTTTGTATTCTTTACACTGGAGAGGTACTGAGAATTATGTGAATATCACATGCTCCACAGTTAAAACAATATTTTTATGCAGTATTTTTCTAAAACTAATTACATAGGATTTGTTAAATTATTTAACCTGTTATTAATCCCTTGAGATTATTAAATGGAACCAATTAAACTCCAGTGGGATGGGGATTCCACTGGTATCTGTGAGGGTCATCTCAATGGTTCAGTTCCTTTTTCTCCACAACTCTGCCAGCTTCCTTGTTCCAGTCTCTTTCTGCCACAATCAGCGACAAAAGATAATCTGCAAGAGGTTCAGCTGGTCGTCTTTTTAGCAGGGATGGGTAGTAACTCGGCTCCTCCAGCAGAGTACCCGGAATTATACCCACTTCACGCGGAGAACGGAGTTTCAGAAAAACTCCGCCAACCGCCACGGAGCAGGGTTCTTTCTTGCTTGTGGCTTGCCAATGTGAAGCTGGTGAGGGCAAGTGAGAAAATCCAGTGCTAGACCACCTCCTGGGGAGATTTCTGAACATGGGTGGTCACAGCAGGTCACTATCGCTCGTGTTGAGAAAGCTGCCGCTCGAGTAGAAAATCTACTCGAGCAGCAGATAGAAGCAGCACCCTCTGGCGTGCTGCCTGGTGCAGTTTGTGCTGATTTTACAGCACGGTAGAAGTCCTCGCACAAAAAAATACGCACAAGTAGCACAGCGGAACTCCACTGAATCTAGTAGAGTTTTTGGGTAATTCCGACGAGTGCAACTCTGTGAGTTATGCACCCCTTCTTTTTAGGATCAGAAGTTCTGGATTTGCCTCCAGGGTCAGGGATCATACTCACTCTGCAGAAGTTCAAAAAGGTGATTTTACCTCAGGTCCTGTCCGCCATGCAGAGTACAGAGGATAATTTTCTCCTCTGTCAATGAGGTAGTCTGGAGGAAGAGTCAGGAAAGACGGTAGGCCAGAGCATCACTGAAAGGGTAGCTGGGAAATGGATGGTGTGTTGACGTAAACATTCTACAAGTCCACAGACCAAAGCTAATCAATCTGAATGCTGCTTTCCTCATCAAGAGTGATTTTTAGTAGCAACAACTCTTTGAAATTCAAAATTCATGAAGGCGGCATTCCTAGAGGATAATTAGGATGTAATGGTGTAATGAAAAGATGGGGGGTCTGAAAATATTGCTCAGGCATCGTGGAAGGTAGTCTAAGCTGCAGTTCTTATAAGAGCAATAGAGATGTAAGTAACTGTTTGTGCTATTTTGAAAGAGGGTCCATCCCATTCCCAAGACCATACATAACATAGAAGAGGATAGGTGGTTCCTTCTACAAAATTGAGCCAATAGGTGGAAGGAGATGTAAGTGGAGAAGGAGAATATAAAGTTAAATAATTTGGGTGCAGCGACCTATCCAAGGGATGACACATCAGTTGCAATTGCAAGCTCTGCACTCAGTCTAATCGTTCAGTTGTTTCACTCATTTTAGACACATCAAGTAAAAGTATTAGGAATGCCTCAATGCTAAACTTTTTAAAGAAAGGGCCGGATTGAGATCTCGGCAGATGGGTTAATCTGTCACAACGGTGACAGATATCCCGTCCGCCGAATAATAAATCCCATAGTGTGTAATGGGATTTATATTTCGGTGACCGGGATATCCGTCACCGTTGTGATGATTTATCCCGTAGCCTGCACGCATGCTTATTTCTCTCAGACTATGTTCTTATGCTGTTGTACGGCTTGTTGTCTGCTTCGAACCTGTTGTTTTATCTCTGGGAGATTCTACCTTGATGAGGTTGTTATTTTTTATACGTCGTCTTGATTATAGTAAAGCGCTCTGATTCCCACGAGGGTCAGCTTTGCACTAAATAAACTTTATAAGTAAGTAAGTAAGTAAGGAGTAACCCATCCGCTGAGAACTATATCAGGCCGAAAGCTGTAGATTAGGCGGCAAAAAATACTCCAAGCACCATCTCCCCTGCAGTACCCACAACAACAGAGAAATTGCTTATGTTCTTTCTATAGGTTAAATCAGTTGAGCAAATCTATTTGCACATAGATGCATACATGGAACTCACGTCAAGGAAGGAGCAATCATCTCAGGGTCTACAAGATATGTTGGACCAGTGGGATGGAACATGCTTGAGCAGTAAAGACAATGCCAGATCTATGACTGAAATGGAGGCATTTCGAAGACGCGTGACCTTTTGACTTTGAAGGGCTCTTCACACCTGTTCAGAGAAAGGCTGATAGTAGAAGCAGAAAAATGTGGCTGTCTGCCCTGCTGCGACCTGAAGCGGGAAGTAGATTGAGAGATGTCAAGCCCAGAGCCCGAGTCAAGTCCAGGTAGCGAGTTGACTGCCCTGAGCTTCATTTAGAGATGGCCAAAAACAAGCCTGAAAATGCTGTCCAGCCCACCCCAATCTTGTTCTTGCAATTGCTGCGATGAGGAGCAAGAGATAAACAAGCATTGGCATAGCCAATAGGTCTCACCTTTGGAACCTTATAAATGTTTAGCTAAAGCTATTGGCTTTGCCAATGTTTTAAAGCTACGTTATAGAGCATAAACAGAGAAATATTTCTTATTCTGTGGCACTTTCCGCATAACTATGAATGTTGCAACATAATCCATCAATTTCTGCATAAACTGCACATTTTTACACAAAAAAATTATAATTCAAACGGATCAATAATTACTACAATACAGCAACACAGCAACAGGTGTTGTTGGCAGTGGAAGGCCATCCACAAAGAGTGACTAGTCAGCTGTAAGCTTCTTTTGATGTGTTTGGGTGTTAACCTGGTATTAATGAGTTGAAATGTTTACCCAAACGGTGTTAACACGAGAAGAAAAATAACAAAATAAAGAAGTGATACTATCACAAAATGTGGGGCATAACTTTTTTTGCCACATAATATAGTCAACCCTGCTGCATACTTTGGTTCTCCCCTGCGTTGGAGAGGGCGCAGACAGCCAGCCTGTGGCCTCCTTGGATGTGAATTCTTGGCGTTGCTCTAGTCTGGAGTTTATGCACGGCTTGCAATTAATCACACCCAAAAAAACACAAAAGAACTTGTACGCGTGTTGAATACTTTAAACCCGATTATTTTAGAATCCAGCTCTTATTTTGCGCACATTCCTGGAAGCAAAACTGATAAGTCGGTCTGTGAGCCCCAGACCCTTACAGCTCTCCCTTGCCAGTGGAGTCAGGGCATCCAATGTGTAAAATATGCCAATTCGATCTAAAATATAGCAAAAAATGAGCAAGGCTGTACGTATACTTTTATAGAAAATGTGTGGCAGAAATATGAGTTCTGGCCCAGGTGTACGTTAAATCTATATTTTTGCAGAAGGCAAGCATTGCCTGCAGTTTGTTCTATACCACTAGACGATACTGTGTCTAGTGATACCTTGTCTTATGCGCTACAGATGCAGTTCTGTGCATCTAAGCTCAATACATAAAGTATTATGACGGAAGGCTGAACGGGCTCGCCTGGATTCGAACTTTAACCTTCTGATCACCACCTGCCGTTAGTGCGAGCTCACGAGGTCTGATCACACATGATTTTTTAGTAAAATAAGAGTCCAAACAAATGAACAGTTACAGCCAGGTGTATGTTTGCTAACAACGCTTTGAGACACATTTGAGGTAAGAGAAAGACGGTCCGGTTTGAAAGAAGGCTCCCGACTGTAATTTTTGCACTCGTTTTGAGACGCTCGTGGCGCAGTTGTGTTGGGGTCCCAGCAGCCTCGCAGATGCTATTTCTGGTCAAACGAGCAGTGTTTACACTCCTTTAACAAGCACAGCACGAAAGTGAAAGCGACCGCGAGTCAGGCAAATGTAAACAAGCGCGGCGACGCTAATTAGAAACAGATGGTCCCTGCTCGCCGCTGCTCGCTCCCAAAAGGTGGATGCCGCCACACGCACGAGTGTTAGAAAAGTGCAGACTGATTCCAAAAGGTCATCTCTTAGATCAGCGCATGCGCGCTGCGGTAGGCTCGACCTAATGAGGAAATATACATACAAAAAGACCTGGTCTGTGAAGGTGGCTCTTTTCAGGCCAAACAATATAAGCGGAGGTAGGGATTCACAACATTTAGTTCCCATATACGCCTCTCTTTACCATTGCGAGGTAGTAACCTCCCGCTTTATTGCCTTCAATTTTAAGATAAAAAGACATTTTTTACAGATGGCAGTCCCCACATTCTATTACCCCTGACCAACATACAAGAGGATTATTGTGAAAGGTGCATAAAAATTGAGCATCACAATAAAAAAATTGTGAAAAAGCAAGATGACCCTTCCAGTGGAACTTACACCTCTGGAGGCGGTATATAGACGATGTTTCCTGTATTTGGTCAGGAGGAGAGAATACTTTATTGGAGTTTTTTAATTGGCTTAATCAGCAAGATGCCAGTTTAAGATTTACATGGACATACAGCAGCCAAAAGGCGGTTTACCTGGATTTGGATATCAATGTAGAGGGTAATACGCTGCACACTGGAGTGCATCAGAAATCCACTGATAGGAACTCACTCTTGTTGTATCAATCATACCATCCGAGGGCTTTAAGAGACAATTTGCCAGTGGGACAGTTCCTGCGTTATCGGAAGAACTGTTCCACTACTGCAACATACCTTGAACAATCAGAGGAGCTGTGTGAAAAACTCAGGCAGAGGCACTATCCCCATAAGATAATTAGACAAGCTAAGAAAAGGGCTTTCAACACTCCACGCAGTGTCCTACTAGAGAAAAATGAAAGAGTGTAAGATGAATGTGTCCCTGTGGTGATGACGTTCGGCCCGTTGGCCACCCAGATTCAACAATCAATACGTAAACATTGGCCATTGTTGTCTACCAAGGAATTTAAAAAGCCCCCCCCCCCGAGATTTGCATTCAAAAGGTCAAGTAACCTAAAGGATAAATTAGTTCATACTCGGGTAAGACCATTACAGAAATCAAAAGAAACAACAGTCCCACCTGGACATTATCCCTGTGGGACCTGTTCGGTGTGTGGTCTCACTAAGAAGACCTCAAGTGTAATTCTGAATTCTGGCAGATCGTGGCATCTGACACGATTCAGTAACTGCAACACCATGAATGTGGTCTATAGGTTGACGTGCCAATGTGGCCTTCACTATATAGGACTCATCACTAGAAAGATCAAAGTCAGAGTGCAGGAACATGTTAGCACCATTAGAACAGGGAAGCTAACCACCAAACTAGTACAGCACTGTCATGAGCAGAAACATACATTCACCTGGGTAGTACTAGAGAAAATAGTGGGGATCCGCAGAACATCGAGGGTTTGTTGGCTTCAAAAGCGGCACACGGGATTTTTCAAGAGAAAAGTGATCAAATTGGGCTTAATTATTTTATTGAATCGAATAGGGTCAAATAATAAGCGCAGTTGTATTACATGTTGGGCAGAATGATCAGGCTTTGGTGTCCTTGAGTGTAATATAAGAAATGTCTTTTGATTACATGACATTATGTTTGACAATAAGCGCATTTTGCGCGTATGCACCTAGTATGGCATGATGTCCCGTGCAGTAGCGGTCCATGGAGGGAGTTCCGTGGGGCGGTGAGGGGCGGGGGAGGGGCAGGGTGGGGAAATGTAAACACCCGAATATGGATGAACGGAGGTAAGTACACATTTAAATAAATAAAACGAATTCCTTTGCACGCGCTGCGTCGCAAAATGCGATGCAGCGCGCGCAACGAAATTCGTTTTACTTATTTATTTATTTATTTAGCATGAGCGAGGACAGTATCCCAGTATTGTAACAGAAGTGAGTTGGCATATGGCCTTTGGTGTTGCATCTGATTTGCATTTTTGATTGACGACTATTGTGGTAACAGGATCCAGTAAAAGGAGTAGAGAAGATGGATTTGAAATTTGTGAATTTTGGCCACAAACTTCATAAGGGATTTGATAAAGTTTTGAATTTTTGAAAATGATGGAAAAAAGAAACAAAAAAGAAGAATTACATGCATTTAAAAATCGTCAATACATTATATGCATGATTTGGTTGTATACTAAAGCGGTATATACAAAGAGGTTTTACACCGTTTTCACTGTCACAGAGTACAATAAGTTTAGTTTGTGGCCGTGATAATCCCTTTCTAAGATGGCGGCAATTCTTGCAGCCATCTCACGTGACCGGACTGCCTCGCGAGAGCTTGAAATACGAGGCGCCCGGCCGGGAGAATCAAACGGCTGAGACAAAGCGCTCCATGAGGTTCCGGGCGGTAAGGGCATGCTAGATGTAGGATGAGAGCGTGAATTCTTACTTTTAAAGCGGGGGCACGCTGGCAATATGGAAATACTGAAGGTCAGCGTACCACGTGTGAGTGCTGTTATTAGCGTTTGAAGAGGTCTATGCAATGACTGTGATCTTGGGAGTGTATATGGATACGGATTTCTGTGCACAACTTCGCATATGCGAGTGTCCTATGTGTGAAAGGACTATATCGTGAACTATTTAGGTTCACATGTGATTAATGAGATTTTTATCATTTTATAGACTGACATGACAGTTGAGTGTTAATCCACCGAGAGGACTCACAGATGGAGTCTCTTGTGTGACCTACTGAAAAGAGCTGGTACGAGGAACAGTGGCTCATTTCGGGTAATATAAACTCCACTGTCAAGAGCAATATGTTACAGACTGTTTTTTTAAAGGATTAGATGAGAGTAACTGGTTGTGTGTTTTCTTTTGTTTATTTACATTTGGCAGTCCCTGGAAAAAAGTCATTTAAGTGTCCAATACTGGTGCCAGGCGACCTTGTTGCCCTGAAGAAATTGCCCAAAATTGTTGTGGCAATGAAACATGTCGGATCAGTAATAAAGCGGTATGCATGATAGGCACCCGATTTTTTTATTTGAATAAAGTGCACAGGGAATAATAAAGTTAGTATCGAGTAATAGTGCAACTTTCTTCAGTTTTAGATTCACATGGTCGCATCGTGGGATGTGATTCTTTCACTTCACTTTTTTCACAGCACCAAACTTTTTTGTTTATTTTGGACACTACATTTATTATTTTATAAGGCAAGATGACTACCGATGATGATAAAAGTGGGCACAGCTGGTGAGTACCAACCAGCGAGCTCGATTGGTGGTGTGCACGTGAGGGGTCATCTTGCTTTTTCACAATTTTTTGATTGCATTGCTCAATTTTTATGCACCTTTCACAATAATCCTCTTGTATGTTGGTCAGGGGTAATAGAATGTGGGGACTGCCATCTGTAAAAAACGTCTTTTTATCTTAAAATTGAAGGCAATAAAGCGGGAGGTTACTACCTCGTAATGTTAAAGAGGGGCGTATATGGGACCTAAATGTTGTGAATCCCTACCTCCGCTTATATTGTTTGACCTGAAGAGAGGCACCTTCACAGACCAGGTCTTTTTGTATTTATTTTGATTATTGAGTGGAGGGCGACCTGGTTCTTTTTTCCTCTGTAGCTCCTTGTTGTGTGCTCGACCTAATGCAGGGGCATAACACAGGCCCCCGCAGCCCCTGCGGTGCGGGGGGGCCCCTAGCTCCAGGGGCCCCCTCCCAGTAGCACTCATACAACCTCTGTGAATGGAGGGGGGTGTTCTCAGTCAGTGCACGGGGAGGGGGGTAACCCCATGGTTCTTGTAAGGAAGGCCCTCCTCCCGTGTCTCTCTCTCTCGGCAGGCTCGGCTCGCCTGCCTCTGGAATCTGTGCCCCCAGGCTCGAGAGCTGACCCCACTGGATTCTGTGCCTCGGAGGTGCGTTGTTTGCAGAGTCCCGACCCGAGACCGGTCGGGCAGGTCTGTGTGGAAACTGTGTGTGCTTTGTGAAGCACTGGGGGATGTGAGTGGGTGCAGGGCCAGGGGCGTAGATATCTGAGTTGCGGAGGGTGCAGCTGCACCGGGCCCCAGTGAGGGTTGGATGGGAAGTGTTGGGTGCTTTATTTATTTTTTTACTTCCCAAAAGCAGGCGAGGGGCCCTTTGTCAGTGTTTGCATTAATGCCCATGGCAACGTTGCTACCCATCCGCCAGGGAAGCAGCTCAAAGATTATCCATGTTGGAGTCCAATGCACAAGGCGGGTGCCTCTCCTGGACCGGCCCATGGTGCCGAGTCTCAGCCTTGCACACTCATCTGGTTTTAGAGCCACCTGTCCTGAGAGCCACGTGACGGAGAGCGCACGGCGATTCAAGATGGCCGCCAGGTGAAGAGCTCCGACAGATCGAGACGATTTGAGCGTGAAGGAAGCTCGTTAACGCGGCAGAGCTTCGTTTCTAGGATGGATTTCGACATGGGAGATGGCAGAGATTAACTTGGCAAGTTTTTAGACCGAAATGCGGTCTTTTTTGACATTTTATTTGCTCAATTCTGCTCCCCTCAGACGGCGGCCGCCATTTTGTTTTTTATGCAGCGTTTTTTTTTTCTCTTTTTGCTGCAATTGATTTCCTTAGCCTGCTCCTTGATGCATTTCAACGCCATTAAAGTAGAGGCTGCTTTTGTTTCACACTATGCCATCTTTTTATAATGGTTTTTGTTCGCTGTTGGACTATTTTAATGCCTTTATGGTATCCTAACGTCAAATCTTCCAACAACTATTGAAAGGAGACTATTGTGTGCATTCCTCAAGTGACGTCCCCAGTTTGCTTCAACAATATGATCTAATCCCCCATTATAGGGTCAATATGGTGCTGCTGGTGTTGCTGGTTCCTTTTTTTTCCACTCTCATTGACAATTCGCTCTTCTCCTGAGGCGTGTTTCCAGCACCCCATTTTTCACCGCTATCCATCGCTGTGTTGTACTTTGGAATTGTCATTTTCTGTTCCTCTTATTTTGCTACACTTCCTCTTACTACTGCTTCGTTAACATTATTGCTGTTCTGCCTGCAATCCTCCATTTGTCATCATCTGTCATTACTAGCTGTGACACCTTCAATATGGACGTTGCACACTCAAATAAATCTCATGGAGGCTCCTCAGGAGGAAGGAAAGATACAAATATCTCTTCTGTCAAACGTACCAAAAAAGACCCGCCTTCCCCAACTAAGTCTCCGCTGCCTCTTACTCTTGAGGACATCATGGAAAAGCTACGTCTTATCCGTCCTTTTATGACAGACACTGTTACCACACTTCAGAGGTTAGATGACAAGTAGTCTAGTTTGGATGCGAGACTTTCTGATGTGGAGCAGAAGATCAGTGATGCTCAAGATGTGGTTGCTAAAGTTGACACTCTTACCAAAGAAGTTGGCCAGCTCAAGAGGGTCGCAGAAGATTTGGAAAATCGTAATAGGCGCAACAACCTGCGCATTTATGGTATTCCGGAAGGTTCGGAAGGGTCGGATATGATCCAATTCTTGAAATCTCAAGTTCTTCAAATTGTTGGACTCCCAAAATCTTCAGACTTTAACATACAATGTGCTCATCGTTTGGGGCCTAAGAATACATCTTCTACGTCTAAACCTCGAGGAATCGTTGCATATTTCCTTCTATACTCAGATCTTATGTCGATTCTCCAGGCTGCTAAGCAACATAATCAAATGATTTGGTCTGGTCACAAGGTCTTTTTACTCAAGATGTCTCTAAACCTACTGCTTCTCGTCAAAAGGAATTTTTGGATCTTAGACCTGCATTGAGATCCATGAATGTACGCTACGGTCTAATGCACCCTTGTTTTTTCAAAGTGACCTATAAGGACAGAACTTTTAGTTTTGAAGATCCTGCTGATCTGCGGAAGTTCATTCATACTCACAAAGGAGAACTCATGGAATTGAGCAAACCCTAACTGTTTTTTTTAGTGTCTGACTATTGAGTCTTGTTCTAAATTTATTCCAGTATATGTTTTATAGTTCTTATGCTTCTTTTGCTCACTCCTTTTTTTCTTTTTGTCTTACAGGATTCCCCCATGTGGTGTTATTGTCAAGGTCACCCTTTGTTCCGTCCTGCTGTATACAGTGTTTATCCCATTCCGTTGCTGTTCTCTTTCCCTAGATGTTTGGTAAGTTCCTTCATTTGTTCTATTTGATTGCCATAAGTTCTAGTCTTGTACTTTATAGTTTTTTGTTTTTAATTTTTCTTTTTTTGTGGCAATTTGTTCTCTTAGGTGTCTCTTCTTAGTGCGGCTGTCTTGTTCTTCGTCGCCCCCCTCTCACATCAATGTTTTTTGTTCAACTGTTCCTTGTGGCTAAAGCCCATTGGCTTTTTGCCATCCTCCTCTGGATGCCTCTGGGGGTCTCTGCCCCCCCTTATCCTCCTCTTTATTCTTTCCTCTTTCCTCTCCCTTTCTTCCCCCTTCCCCTACCTTTTGCTCCTTTCCTCATTCCTTTTTATCCCTATCATCTCTATTTTTTTGGCAACATTTACACTATCTAACACACTCCACATTTCATTCTTTTCTATTTCTGCTTATGGTAATTCATTGTTTTCTTTCTATATTTCTGTCACCTTATCTGTGGTGGTCACCTGCTTCAGTTTCTTCGTTTTTGGCTATCCCTTCTGTGTCACATTCATTCAACATCTATTTTCAGTTTTCTTCTCATTCTCCACTCTGTTTTAAATTCCATACCTCTTTCTGCTTATCCTTGCTTTACCTCCAGAAATGAACGGTCTTCGTGTTATTTCCTGAAATGTTAAAGGTATTCGAAACCCTGTTAAAAAACAACGTGTTTTATCTCATCTAGCAAAATTGAAATGTCATGTTGCACTGTTACAAGAAACTCACCTTAATTCACAAGATTTGTCTTCACTACGTAGACAATGGGTTGGGGAGGCGTTTTGTTCTCCGGCAGTTAACAGTAAAAACGGTGTTCTTATTTTGTTTCATAAGTCATTGTCTGGTCAGTTGCATAATGATCTCCATGACACTTGTGGCAGGTGGTTATTTTTAGATGTTACTGTTAATAATACACAATTTTCCTTCTTTAATGTTTATGGTCCTAATGGTATAGATTTATCCTTCTGGAGGGACTTTTCTACGCTTCTTTCTTCTCATGCAAGTGATGATTTGATTGTGGGAGGTGACTGTAATCAACTCATGGACCCCTTTCTATCACTCACCAGATATGTCCCTAATAAGATGCAAAAGTCCCTTTTTAAGGCCATCTCTTCTAGAGGTCTTATAAACTCATGGAGACTTTCTCATTCCGAAACCTTAGAATTTTCATTTTTTTCTCCAGTGCACTCATCACACTCCCGTATTGATTATATTTTTCTCACCCAACATGCCCTTCAATTTATGACTAACTCAGAAATAGGCTCTATTCTTATATCTGACCATGCCCCCGTCATAATTGACATGGATTTTCCCTCCCCTACTCCCACCTCTAGGCGCTGGCGCTTCAATAATTCGCTCCTCCTAGACCCACAATTTACTGAACAATTTACACTCTTTGCAAAGGATTTCTTTATAAACAATCTTCATTCTACTTCTCATTTTCATTTTATTTGGGATGCCTTCAAGGCCGCTGCTAGAGGTTTTATTACTGATTTTGCATCCCGGAAAAAGAAAATAGCCTTATCAAAGTCGGCCCAAATTCTTAAGCAAATCAAAGACCTAGAGCATCTTTACTTTACCAATAATTCCTCAGAAACACTCTCTTCTCTCATTAAAGCCAAAATGCAATACAACAAACACTCTTGGGTCTATGCGTGTAATAATCTTCTCAATTTTCATGCCAAAATGTACGGGGTACGCAACAAGGCTGGCAAATCTCTCGCTACTTACCTTAAAATTAAAAAACAAAAATCTAAAATAATAACCATTATTGATTCATATGGGAATCATCAGTACACTGACGATAACATTCTCGATTGTTTTGTTCAATATTATTCTTCACTTTATACTCCAGAATCCGTTCCCTCTCCTACTCAAATTGATTCCTTCTTTCAGTCTATTCCCAGGTCCTCGGATCGTTTTACGGATCTCTCTTCCCTGGACGCTCCCCTCTTAGAAAAAGAAATACTTAATGCTATTACTCTTCTTCCCAAAGATAAAAATCCTGGCCCAGATGGTTTTACAGTTCGTTTCTATCTTCACTTTAAGGATATCCTGTTATCACATTTATTTTCTTTGATTACTTACTTTATTGCACAAGGAGAGTCCAAAGGTTCTTTCACACAGGCAATGTTATGTTTAATCCCTAAAAAGGATAAAGATCCCTCCCTCTGTAAAAATTATTGACCTATCTCTTTAATTAACACTGACTGTAAAATTTATGCTAAAGTTTTGGCCTCTCGTATTAATAAAATTATTCCTGACCTTAAAAACATTTATCAATCTGGGTTTGTTAAAGGCAGGTCCATTACTGATAATTCGAGAACTTTCCTTAACATTATTCACTTGGCCTCAAAGATGGATTCCCCAGTCGCTGCTATTACATTAGATGCTGAGAAAGCATTCGATAGAGAGTGCTGGGACTTTATGTTTGGTGCGTTGAGGTGGCATGGCTTTAGCCCTTCCATTATTCAATATATTCAATATTATACTCTGCTCCCTCTACTTCTATCTGGGTTAATGGTTCTCAATCTCCTTATTTCTCTTTGCATAGAGGCACCAGACAAGGTTGTCCTCTCTCTCCTCTTCGTTTTATTCTTGCGTTAGAACCCTTTCTAGAAAAAATCCGACGTTCATCATCATATACTGGCTTCATATTTCAGAACATTGATATTAAGTTTACGGCCTATGCAGATGATATTTTACTTTATATTTCTAACCCGTCCACTTCTTTACCTTCACTCTTTTCCTTGTTACAAGAATATTCTCTGGTTTCTGGATATAAACTTAACATAGATAAATCTGAGGTTCTACCACTTAACAAATTGTGCCTTCCTCATATGTTTCAGGGATCTGGCTTTGAATGGAATTCTGGTAATATTAAATGCTTAGGTATTCTAAAAGCTTTTTCCCTAAGTATATTCCCTACTTCCCTTTTGGCACTTGTTAATATTGTAAGAATTCAATTTTATTCTATTGTTTTGTTACACTGCCTTTGATTCTCTCTGTAATGATGTTTTACTTGGCTTATGATATTAAATAAAGCTTTCTAAACTGAGAGCCACGTGACTGAATAAGTAGGGAGCGGACGGACCCTGCCGGTGAAACTCAAGCTTTTAGCCCATTTCATGCTCCAAGAAGGAAACGTGGACGTGGTTTCTATAGGTCACAAACGCAGCCTATTATAAAACGGGGCCACAGCATTACCTGTAGCTAGGGCTTGAAGTGGTCCGTGTCTCAAACCCAAGTAATTCAAAACAGACATTGAAATGGGTTCCTTTCCGGCCCTGTATTCAGTTTTCAACTTTACTGGCCAAAACATCGAACGATTTCTGAACAAAGAATGTAAAAAAGTCAAGGTAATCTGTGTCGTCCTATTTATTATGTTTCACATGCTTTACTTAGTCGTGGGTACCTTCAGAGTGTTGGCTTTCCCAGGATGTTGTTACGGTATATTTTTTTCCGGCAACATATTATGCTTGTAGTGCATACTTTGAGCAGATTTGCCTTCAGGTGTTTATAACAGGACTCACAGGAGAGCTACGGAGTTTCAGCTGGAGGCAGTTTGACGTTTTCCTCGTGGCCCGTCCAGGGGTGAAAAACATATTCAAAATACATGACCATCCAATCCTTGGCCTCTCTGCAAAGCTGGTTATGTATGCCAAGTGTAGTTGTGATGCTATGCGTGTGAAGGAGGTTATACAGTTGTCAAAATGTTGACCAGGTGCAATGAAAAGAAAATGCAGCGCTTACAGGTGAGTGCGTGTTTTGTGTATGTGGTGGTGAAGTGAATGAGATGCTAGGCAGCTCATGCAGGAGAGAGTGAAAAGAGTGTGCAGAAGATGGAGGAGATGAGGTGTGAGATAAGCATATGGAGGATTTTAGAAAGATGTGGAGAGAGAAAGAGCACAAGTGACTAACAGAGACTGCAGAGGAATGTTTTGGGAGGGGAAGAAAATGGGTGATTGAAACACTGAAGGCCACAACCCCTTCCGTTGACTATAGCAATATTTAATTCACAGTCCCACAATTTCAGAATTGAAACGTTTTCAATATTAATTATTTACAACAACATCATTGTTGTTACTCATTTCTCTTTCACAGCTAATAACTATAGGCAAAGCCAATAGTCCTGGCTGGTTTTAGATGTGTTTCAGTGGTGTTATGTCCCTGGATGCAGTAAAAGAAACCTCAGAAAGGCAATAAAGTACTAGTGGAGTGGTCCTCTGTGGGAAGCACAGAATTTTAGTTTACATGTTTAAGCCAAAACAACCTTAATTACATAGACCACACCCCTTTTAGGGACACCCACTTTTTTCATCACACTTAAATCTCTGCCTGTAGTATGCTGGCTTCCAGCTAACCTGCGGTTGCTCTGGCCTAGGGGCATAGCTTTGCGCTAGTGGCGGGAGCGGTGCTCCACACTAGCACCCATCCCCCCTCAAAGCGCTTGCAGGGCCGGTGGAGCAGCAATCTGCCAGGGCTGGTTGCTGTTTCCAGTCCGGCTGTGTGAGTGCAGCTCGCCTCTGGCTGACTGGCCTTGGGCCTTTAAGTACAGTACAGGGTTATAATAGGCGCTTGTGGGATCCGTGCTTACAAATATTGTTGGGTCCATGCCTGGCCAAAAGCCCCTGTGGAGCAGGGGCGTAACACAGGCCCCCGCAGCCCCCACGCTCCAGGGGCCCCCTCACTCTCAGCGGAGGGAGATGGCTGCAAGCAAGCCTCTTCAGTCTTCGCAAATAAAATGGTGCTCCTGCGCGCACGGCCTTCCCAAGTCCCCATAAATTAAACGGTGCGCGCACGCCACAGTGACGGCCTCTTAGCCTCTCTTCATTAATTATGGTGCCGTGCGCACACCCTGCCGGCCTGCCTGAGCCTTTTAATAAATTAATTAAATAGTTGGTGCGCAGCACGCCCGGGCCGGCTCTTCATAATTCAATGATGCGTCGGCGTGGCGGCGCGCAGTTTTTGTCTATGCGTCTGCGCGGTGCCGCTGTCTTCAGGGTGGGGGCGGGGCTGGTGACTAATGCCTGCGATTGTCATGCGCATTGTAATTTAAAGTGCGCATGACTTGTACTAGTATTGACTGAGAAGAAGAGTGCGGCCGCCATGCCAGGATAATTTAATTATACGAGAGTACTAGCCCCTGCCTGGGGGCTAGCCTCGCCCAGTCGCCCTGTCTTCTATTTCCCGCTCGCCTCTGAAGCTGCAGGCCAGGCCTAAAGGTGAGTGAGTATGTCCGAGGAGGCAACCCGTGTTGTACAAAAGTGGCTCTATAAAATAAAAATAACCCGCGAATGGGGTGTACAAACATACATCTTGCCCTGGGGTGTGCAACAAATGTATTACTTTACCATTCATCCTGTGTACAAACACAACATTATACATCCTCAAAAACAAGATGTGCACAGATGGAACCTGGCGCTGCAAACAGCGCACATGCGACTACAGTACAAACACGGCATTATAAAGCAGCGAAACGCCGGAAGCAAACTCCTAGCACTAACATGCATTAGAGACAACTGTGGGCTTTTACCACTGGGTCCCTTAGAGAATGACACCTCTGGTCCATACACGGGCAGGGGTGTAACACAGGCCCCCGCATCCCCCGCAGTGCAGGGGGGCCCCCAAGCTCCAGGGGGCCCCCTCAGCACAATGCTCTGGACCGGGAGCTCCTGATTGAACCCCGAGGGGTCCCCTCCACATACCTTGCAGGGGGGCCTCCTCAAGTTTCGTTACGTCACTGCACAGTGCGTGGGGATCTCCAGGCTTCCCTACACTTGAAGGGCCCCCCTCAGCCCACACCGAAGTGAGTGCTGAAGAGCAGGGCCAACAGGCACGAGCCATGCACATCAGTTTCTGTTTCGCTTCAGCCTTTCTCCGGGCAGGTAGCAAGCAGTGCGGTGAAGATTCCGGGCACAAAAAGAAACAGCTTCAATTTATAGCTTTTGTTTCTTGAAGGTGTAGAGAGGCCTGGAAGGAAAGGCACGCAGCATGTATCTGTGAAACTGAGCACTGGAGTGGGGAAAGAAACACTCAAGAGAGCAGCGACCAGGAGAAGGTCAAAGGTCAGTTCAAAGTAAGAAGCAATACTGAGAGGGAGAGACAGATGGTAGAACTCTGTGAGGGCGTGTGTGCACGCAAATGGGCTTAACATAACCCAACCCCCCACCCCCCCATAGTGCAGGAGGCCCCCGGGACCCCTCAGCCATGCAGCTTACTATATCTGATAACATGCAGCAGGCAGAAACATGCTCTGCTCTTTATGCACAGACAGTGCCATAGGTTCACACTACTCTGCAGAAATGTAAGTAACAAGATATTGTTATATTTTAGGAAGCCACTGTTTCAGGACAGGGCCAGCTTTACCACTGGTGGTGCCCTGTGCGACAATGTTTGTTTGTGCCCCCCCCCCAACGACCACTTCTGCCACAAATTCCCTCACTACCACCATTTGACAGTGACCCTCAAGGCTCCATAACCACTGTCTCTTAGATTCATTTAGTTTTGTAGCGCCACTCATACCAGTTTATGATGTCAGAACACTTTACATCACACAAGCATTGCACAGAGACAATCAATCATCTGTGTGTAAATCAGTGTATAGGAAATGTTACATAAGACAGAGGCCTACAAGGGGTAGGAGTCATACTTCATCCATACTGGTAGACAGTATAGTTTAAGAGTCCTTTTTTAATTTTTTTGCAGAGTTTTATATAGCACAAACATGACCCGAATCGGGTATCAGAGCGCTTTACATAGCACCAGTTACATTACATGAGGACACACATCCATTTTTGTTAGGCACGGGGAGATTAAGTGATTTGGCAGAATCACAGGATGTTCAGCGTCATTGCCGAGACTCGAACCCAGTTCCCCAGATTCGAGGTCGACCGCCCTAGACTGGAAAAGCACAATTTCAGAATGTAAAATGTAACACCATTGTTAGGGGGTTTCTTTAATAATAACAATTGATTTCTACCCAAATGAACCCCTTGTGCAATATTAGGACAACGAAAGACTGGGCAAAAAATATATAGCTCTAATATGTTCCCTGCAGTTTGCATGCAGCTCTTTGATGAAAGTTAATAACTCAGAGAACAGTGAGCGCCGCACGGTGAAGCTTGCTAAAAACTCGTCGATCTTTTGACTTTACATATGCGTGTTAACCAATTGATTTACAAATTGTGTTACATTGTGTGAGACCTAGTCGCTGCTTCTTTTAAATCTTTATTTTTTAAAACTGCAATCCTATTAACTGTGCTCACTCACCCCCGCATTGCCGCCAATCACTCACGGGGCATTCTAGGGAGCTCATCGTCCCCCGGTCCGTCACGGCTTGTTGTGCCGATTGAACGGAGGGGACGTGACTCCTCCCCCTGCACCTTCCCTCACTTCCTGCCGCCTGCCCTGACCCGCATAAAGCTAGATGGGGACTCGGCCGCTCAGCAGAGAACAGTGAGCGCCGCAAGGTGAAGCTTGCTAAAAACTTGTCGATCTTTTAACTTTACATGTACGTGTTAACCAATTGATTTACAAATTGTGTTACATGGTGTGAGACCTAGTCGCTGCTTCTTTTAAATCTTTATTTTTTAAAACTGCAATCATGAATATGTATTAACTGTGCTCACTCACCCCGCATTGCCGCCAATCACTCATGGGGCATCCTAGGGAGCTCATCGTCCCCCGGTCCGTCACGGCTTGTTGTGCCGATTGAACGGAGGGGACGTGACTCCTCCCCCTGCACCTTCCCTCACTTCCTGCCGCCTGCCCTGACCCGCATAAAGCTAGATGGGGACACGGCCGCGCAGCAGAGAACAGTGAGCGCCGCAAGGTGAAGCTTGCTAAAAACCTGTCGATCTTTTAACTTTACATATGCGTGTTAACCAATTGATTTACAAATTGTGTTACATGGTGTGAGACCTAGTCGCTGCTTCTTTTAAATCTTTATTTTTAAAAACTGCAATCATGAATATGTATTAACTGTGCTCACTCACCCCCGCATTGCCGCCAATCACTCACGGGGCATCCTAGAGAGCTCATCGTCCCCCGGTCCGTCACAGCTTGTTGTGCCGATTGAACGGAGGGGACGTGACTCTTCCCCCTGCACCTTCCCTCACTTCCTGCCGCCTGCCCTGACCCGCATAAAGCTAGATGGGGACACGGACGCGCAGCAGAGAACAGTGAGCGCCGCAAGGTGAAGCTTGCTAAAAACTTGTCGATCTTTTAACTTTACATATGCGTGTTAACCAATTGATTTACAAATTGTGTTACATGGTGTGAGACCTAGTCGCTGCTTCTTTTAAATCTTTATTTTTTAAAACTGCAATCATCAATATGTATTAACTGTGCTCACTCACCCCCGCATTGCCGACAATCACTCACGGGGCATCCTAGGGAGCTCATCGTCCCCCTGTCCGTCACGGCTTGTTGTGCCGATTGAACGGAGGGGACGTGACTCCTCCCCCTGCACCTTCCCTCACTTCCTGCCGCCTGCCCTGACCCGCATAAAGCTAGATGGGGACACGGCCACGCAGCGGACGCGCCCAGCATGTGCGCTGGCGGCGCGCCTAAGGCAAGCCCGTCTGCGCCCGTCCGTGGTCGTACGGGTCCAGGGGCCAGAAACTCTGCCCTTTCTCTAAAATACTCCACTACGGAGCTGAGAGAGTTACATGGGAATCAGGAGATTGCTACCCATATCCGCCTCTGCTTAGCTGAAGCAGGTATTTTCAAATACAGAACCACCTTCCCAGAAGTTCTCCCCTGTCACAACTCCGACACATCCATTACAGCACTTCCTTCCAACACCCCCAGTAGTCATGGACAAAGGGGACTCTCAGTTATATACCTAAACACACGATCTATGGTAAAACACCAACTTGAGATCCTCCAACTCTTACAGTTGGAAAGGCCTGACCTACTTCTCCTGACGGAAACATGGCTCACCGAAGAATCTACACCTGACATTCTGGCAGCCCTGCCAGATAACTATTACATCCTACAAACTAACCGCCCCCCAGGAAAAGCGGGTGGTGGAGTAGCAGCCATCATCCTTAAGGACCATCAGTTTAAGACACTGGAGATTAAGGGTGTGCCCTCTGTTGACAGCCTGAGGTTCTGTGAATATCGACTCCATTTTGTATCTCAGCGCCATTTTGTGTTGCCTTCACGTAGACTCACAACGTTATCTTGGCGAACGAAAGTTCCTTGTCCCTTCGACCTGTGTATACATTAACTAGGTCCTTCTCCGGCAGTGAAATTAGTTTTAGGAAACCAATCTCCCCAATTGATCCTTGTCTGAACTCGTTAATCTATGTTTGACCTATTGGTTAACCTCAAGTATGCTTTTTCTGCCTTATCTAGTTCATCAGCCTTCACTGTTCCTTTCTTACACCATTTTCATTACACGGATACTATTCCCAATTATAAAGTTTGTCATGCTCCTGGAGATTGAATTTGGGACTCACCTATTGATTAACTGTTGGGTTTGGGCTGCTGTAAATTGCATTTTTTGCTATATGATACTTGTTTTTAAATGTTTGCTATTAGCTAGAATTTGGTGCAGTAGGCGTATCCCTCTTAATGTGAATATTGGGTACAAAAGATGGGGACCCACGGAGCAAAGGTGGCAGTCTCCTGAGAACCTACTTCTGTGTACTTCTAGGACCACTGTGCGAGCTGCAGCCAATAAATTCGGTCTTTGACGTCATCCAGAAGTGTTCCGTGTCTCTGTATAATAAGGCAGGTGAACTCGGAGATTTCAGGTGTGCCCTGACACCGCCAGGCCCAAGAGCCCGATTCTTCAACTGGCGCCTAAAGTGGGGCGACATCAGCGGTACCGGTCCAGCCCGAAGATTGCGAGGAGTCCTGCGAGGAAATTCTGGAGGAGGGCCCCCACATCATCGACCCCTGCATGTCGAAGTGAACCGAAGGTTTTTGCTGTGCGGCTTACCCTTTCCGACGGCTGCTGATGACTGCTACCCTGACTGTCGCCCTGCCTTGGTTCCTTTGGTGATGATTTGTAAAGCGAGACGCTAGGCGGACTTCTGGTTGGCGTGAGAAGACATTTTGGTTAAGTATAAGTGGGTCGCTCCCATGTTTTGTTTGTCTCTAGGGTTTTGATTCGGCCATTGCAATTGTCGAAGCCAAGGGGTACGTATATTTGCGATTGAAGTCATTTGAATATCCCCTCGAAGCTTGTAGTGAGACCAGTGAGTTACGATGCCTGGCCTCAGTAAGTTTAGGAAATGGTGCTGTTTTTGTTGTGATAGGGATTCCCGAGTGGAACTCCGACTTATGAGCTGTACTCAAAGCATGGCGTGGGTCCCATTACCTTTAATAAAGTATGGGTCCGTTACACGAAGAAAGATGGTGTTCTACGGTGGCCACAAAATGGTAGTTTTGAATCAGATATTTTAGACAACCTGGAGGTAGCATTGTTTAAAAAGAAAGCCCGGCTGGCTATGTTTGACTCCTTTCGCCTTTGGCGCAAGGAAGCCAAACAGAGAGAAATTAAACAGGCAAAGAAAGATAGAAGGGAAAAAGGGATGACTGTTTTACAAGCTGCTCGACAGTTTAAAGATGATGAAACTGATCGTTCAATTGAGGTGTCTGACAGACAACATCGCATGGCAATTGACAAATGTTATCCAGCATTGCCACCTTCCCCTTTGAATGCAGATGTTGACCCCGAAAAGGATCCCTTAATCTCGCATTTGTTAAGATTGCCTCCACCTTATGTTCAGGGTGCTACCGCACCTCCGTTATTCCCTCTTGTTCCACCTCCTGTTGTTCCACCTCCTGTTGCTCCATCCCCGGTTGTCCAGCCACCCGTTGTTCCACAGATGGTTCCTGCTCCCCCACTACAGCCCCTTCCAGGGCCATCAGTATTGCCTCAGACTCCTTTGCCTCCAACTCCTTCCTCTCCAACTTCTCTTATCTCTGCTCCTTCCCCCTCTGTTTCACATAATACTTTATCTCCTGTTCTTATGTCAACATCCTCTTCTGTTCGTAAACGAATGGTTGATACTGTTTCTAGCCTTTTTTCCCCTTTCCTTGGGTCACTGAATCTGACCCCTGTTCTTCCTCGTAAACAAACATATAGTCGACTTCCAAGACCCGAAGAACGGGAAGTGTTAGATCTTCTCGCTCGTAGGTGGATTTCGAATGCCTCTAAGTATAGTTTACAAAATATTCTGGATACTTTCCTACAGGGGGAGGCGCCAACACATAGGTATGTTTTTGATGTCATGTGTGCCTTCCTTCGTCAGGAATGGGTGGATATGGAGTTGGGTCCAGTTCCGCTGGGTTTACTTGATGTTCAGCAGGAGTTTGCTAAAGGGACCATTGTGGGTCCCGATGTTGGGGAAGCTGTGGAGACGCTTCTCACTTTTAGGTCTAAGTTAGCTTCTCGGTCTTTGTCTGAACCTGACCCTTTTGTTAGAAGAAGAGTGAAGCACTATCCGATGAGAGAGGTTCCTTCGGTATGGAGAGAGGCAGTTGCAGCTGGTGCTGGTGGTAATCCACCAGCTATACCTGCGCATTTCCAGCGAGGGTGGGTACATGTGCCTTGGAAAAGATCTGAGGTTTTGGCTCTTAAGCAGACCTTGCCTGATCCTCGTAAAAACCCTGCTGGCTATTATAAGTAGTTGTCTCAGACTGTTGATGCATGTATTATGAATCTGGCTGATATAGATATGCTGATGGGAAATGTGGTTCCTCAGCCATTGTGGGCTAAAATTCGTAATGAGGATCATTCAGCGGAGTTAGGAGATACGTGGGCTAATATTGTTGCTATGGATGGTCGGCAGATAGGAGGATCTAAACCCGAACCTTTAATAGCAGAACTTCCTAATTAATGAAAACGATTATGCCTCCTTTGCGAGTTAATTGGGATAAGCTAGCGGCTTGCAAGCAGAAGAAGGACGAGAGTGTGTCTGATTTCTTTACTAAGTTCGAGGAGACCTTCATTGATTATAGTGGCCAGGATATGAGAACAGAAGGTGGCCAACGTTTATTTGTGGACAAATTTGTGTTTAATTTGCTCCCTGAACTTTCTAATAAGCTGAAGGACTCTGAGAGTTCATGGGCTGTTTCTTCCTCAGCCCAGATTTTGGCTACTGCCCAATATTACGAAAACAGGGATAAGGAAGAGAAGGATAAAGTAGAGAAGAAGACTACGGAATTGAAGACAAAAGTTCTTTTGCAGCAGGCTTACCCGCAGCGCCCTAACCAGCGTCAGTTTTCACAACCCCCACAATTTCAGAAGCTGTTGCAGAAGCCTGAGCCTTTTGTTCAGCGACTGCCACTGGGTCCGAATCAATGTGCATTTTGTAGAGAGGAAGGTCACTTCAAAAGTGGTTGTCCGATTTTGTTACAGCGAGCGAGTAGAATGCCTGGTTTACGTGGACGTGGTGGTTTTCAGCAAGCGCCTAGGGGTAGGGGACGTGGTACGTTGTCCCAGAATGAGCGTTCTTTTCCCCCTCACAATACAATGAATTATTTTGATCAGCAAAACGTGCCGTCTACTCAGTATTATAGTGATGACTATTATGTTGAGAATGAGAATGCAGGTTTTAGTACTAGTTAGGACAGCCTTGGACAAAGCGAGAGAGTAGTGCCAGTTCCAGTAGACCAAAATGGGCCTTATGTTGAAGTGACTACACTAGGTGATACAGAACCTTTTCTTTTGGATACTGGTGCAGCGAAGAGTTCTATTATTCACTCTAAACTCCCTGGCGCACCTTTGTCTGGCTTAATGAATGTTTCTGTAGGATTTTCTGGCGCCCCAGTTCGTAGCCCAGTTTCTTGTCCTTTACCCATTTCAATCGGCCCTTGTGATTTGGAAGCTCCGCTCATTTTGACAACTACCTGTGGTGAAAACTTGTTGGGTCTGGATTTGTTGAAGAGATTGCATGCAACATTGTATTGTTCTCCGTCGGGTGAACATCTCACGCTGGGTAAGAGATTGATTTCTCCAGTGTATTTGTCCAGAGACCAGCTCACACCTGAATTATGTTCTCTTCCTGAAACGCTTTGGGCTACAGGCCCCAATGATGTTGGTCTCTTACAGATTCCACCTTATGTTGTTACTCTCAAACCGAATGCTAAGTTACCCCGCATTACCCAGTACAAGATCTCCAGTGATGGTGAACAAGCTCTTTTTGAGATCATCTATGATTTGGTTCAGAAAGGTGTAACTGAGGAGACGAGAGGTAATGTGTGTAACAGTCCTGTTTTGCCTGTTCTTAAACGTACTGATTCTTCTCAGTCACCTGTTTATCGGTTTGTGATTGACCTTCGAGAGGTCAACAAGATTGTTGTACCACAGTTTCCTGTTGTTCTGGACATGACTGCCCTATTGACTATGATTCCTACCTCGGCTGCTTGGTTTTCCGTTATCGACCTGAAGAATGCCTTTTTCAGCATTCCTATTGCTGAAGAGAGTAGGGATATTTTTGGCTTCTCTTTAGGAGACCGAAGCTTCCGGTTTAAACGAGCTCCTCAAGGTTATTGTGAAAGTCCTTCTATCTATAGTCAGGCTTTGAAAACACAGCTTGATACCTTTCCTCTGCCTCCTGGTGCTACTCTTATCCAGTATGTTGATGATCTTTTGGTTGCTGCTGACTCTGAGGACATTTGTAAAGAAGTTACTCTTTCTTTGTTACGCCATTTGTCTGACCTTCATCACAAGGTTTCACCTTCTAAGTTGCAGTATTGCCGCCAAGAGGTAACCTACTTAGGTCATCTCTTGTCGAAGGAGGGAAGACGATTGACCCCAGAACGTATTCAGGCAATTGCTCAAATGTCTGTACCACGAACACAGAGAGAGGTGCATGCATTTTTTGGCATTACATCGTATTGTAGACAGTGGATTCCAAATTTTTCTCTGTTAGCGAAACCTCTGTTGGCACTTACTCTTAAGGATACACCACACCCTCTTCCCTGGACAGAGGAATGTCAGAAGAGTTTTATGGATTTACGAACTGCACTGTGTTCTGCTCCTGTGTTAGGTACTCCTGACTATAGTAAGCCTTTTACACTCTATGTGCATGAGAGAGAAGGTTGTGCGTTGTCAGTGTTGGCACAACAATTTGGGGACAAGCAGCGCCCATGTGCATATTTTTCGGCTACTTTAGACCCAGTAGCTAGGGCATTGCCTAGTTGTTTGAAAGCTACGGCGGCAGCAGCTGTTTCCATTCATCAATCTGCTGGATTAGTATTGGATAATACTCTGATTGTGATGGTGCCACATGCAGTGGATACCCTTCTGAATAGGACGAAAACCCAGCACCTTACGAGTGCACGTTTGTCAGGTTATGAGTTGACGCTCTTGGCTAGTCATGTGCATATTAAGAGATGCCACACTTGGAACTCGGCAACATTGTTGCCGATTCCTGTAGAGAAAGATGCTCAGGAACAACACGATTGTTTTCTCCGGACAGAGGAGGAAACAAACGGCAGAATTGATTTGAAAGATACTCCACTTTCGCATCCTTATGGTACCCTATGGGTGGATGGCTCTTGTTTTAAGCTTTCGAATGGTGAGACGACGGCGGCATATGCTGTTACCACCTTGTGTACGATAGTGGAGACTGCACGTATTAGACAAAATTCAGCGCAAGCAGCTGAATTAGTGGCCTTGACGAGAGCGTGTGTGTTGTCAAAAGGAAAGAGAGTGAATGTTTATATGGACAGCCAATACGCGTTTGGCGTGGCTCACAGTTTTGGACGATTATGGAGAGAGAGAGGATTTCTTACCTCCCATGGTACTAAAATACAGCATGGTCAGTTGGTGAGTGAACTTTTGGAATCTCTCACTTTACCTACCCAAATAGCGATAGTGAAGTGTAGCGCCCATAAGAAGATTACGGAGGATGTGGGTCAAGGGAATGCATTTGCCGACCAGGTAGCGAAAGAGACAGCGAGAGATGTTGCGAGTCACATATATGTTGCAGGCCCAGATGGATCGGAGAAGGGAAAATGTGTGAGGATACGATAGAAAGTGTGAAAATGATTCAGGCAGAAGCTACTGAGAAGGAATTGAGTACGTGGAGAGAAAGTACGGGAATGTTAGATTCGACAGGCTGTTGGATAGAGTTGTCAGAACAGTAACGATGGTTGTTGCCAGATGCGTATGTGCTTCCGGTGGTTACTATGGCACATGGTCCAGCTCATATTAGTGCAAAGGGAATTTGTAAGCTTTTGGCTCCTGAATGGCAGAATGGAGGGATTCCCAAATATGCAGAGAATTTGGTTAAACATTATATAGTTTGCTTAATGCATAATCCAGGAAAGGGAACACCAACTCCGGCAGGTTATTTTGCTCCTCCAACGTATCCGTTTGAGGTGCTGCAAATAGACTATATTCATATGGAACGATGTAACAACTTGAAGTATGTCCTGGTGGTTGTCTGTGCCTTTTCCAGATGGAAAGAGGCCTATCCCCTAAAGGATAATACTGCTTTGTCTATAGCCAAGGTTTTGCTCAAAGAGTACTTCCCGAGGTATGGATTGCCTCAAATTGTCTGGAGTGACAATGGAAGTGAATTTGTAGGCCAGATAATGCAGAAAGTGTGTGCAGGTCTGGGTATCAGGCAAAAGTTCCATGCTGCAAACCACCCTCAGTCAGCAGGCCTAGTTGAGTGTTATAATGGCACTCTGAAACTGAAGCTTGCGAAGATTCAGGCCAGTACTGGTCTTGCTTGGCCTGATGCCTTACCTTTGGCACTTCTGTCTATGAGAGCGACTGTCCATTCTCGTGTGGGACTTAGCCCATATGAGATAGTTTTTGGACGCCCGGCTAATGTCTGGGGAGTTCCTAGACCTAAGAAGTACAGAGATATAGAATACCCAATGTTGATTGACTACTTACATGATTTGACTGCTAAATTGCGTGTTCTTCACCAACAGGTCCACGATGCTCTACCTTCGGATTCTACAGATCCGGGTCACACTATTCAACCCGGCGATTTTTTGTTGATCCGAAATTTTCAGAGGTCGAGGAATTTGGAGTCTCGTTGGTCCAAACCATGTCAAGTTCTGTTGACAACACGTACGACACTAAAGGTCTTTGGAAAAAAACACTGGATCCATGGTGTGCATTGTAAAAATGTACCTTTGCCGTTACCTTATGACCAGTGGGTCCGTGAAGGCATTGGTGATTCGGAAGGTGAGAAAGTACCCCGATTCGTACCTTTTAGCAGTGCGCACCTGGATTGGACTCGATCTGATAGAGAAGATGATGAAGTTTTGCATGAAGCTGTATCACCGCATCTGAGATTGAACATGAGTCACCCAGAGACACGTTTTCAGGACCAGACTGTGCCAAATAAAGTCCGCTACAATTTGAGGTCCAGAGCAATAAATGAATGAACTTCTTTTTTGAATTGCACTTTTCCTTTAAAGAGACTATTTTTCTTTTTTTCCTTTTTTTCGAACTACCATCCGGTTCAGTTGCGTGTTCCGTGGTAGAGTCTTGGGTGTGACCTGAGTAGTGGCAATAGGTCTGCAGGCTAGTGTGTCATAGGACGCTAGATATCACACCTAAGTGAAGAAGGAAGATTGCCACGGGCAACCCTTTAGAGGATGGAGTCTACGATTGTTGAGAAGAGTGCTAAGAAAGCGGATTTGAAGAAGAACTTTTGTAAATTATTGCATAACAGATGTTTCATAATATTGTGTGTTTTAATGTTTTCAAGTATCATATTAGCTTGTGTGGGTTGGATTGTTTATGCCATACAACAGATACCTGCACCTACTTCCCAATCTATGCTTTCTTTTACTACTGTTTTCCTGCATAAATTTTATACACTACCCGAACATGAACAGACAAGGAGAGCAGAGTTTGTCAACAACTCGTTTATACAGTTGTTGCACCAGCACCAGTTAGTAGTTAACAGAACTAATTGTTGGGTTTGTGGCCTTATGCCTCATGCGACGAACAAAGGAATGCCATATTTGGTTAATGGGTCCGTTTGGGCTTATCAGACCATGTTCATTTATGCGAATGAGGTCCAACCTCAGCGTTCTCCTAAGGCAAATCCGAGTAATGATGCCCTGATAAGAGGAATAGTGGCCATGATCAGAGACATTGATGCCTATAATAATATACCTTCAGATGAGATGCGACCCTACGTTGGTTGGAACATGACTGGATACGTTGCTAGTCTGAGGGAAAAGGAGAGACGAAAAAGATCTCCTCCTATTTGGATAGTACCTCATCGAGGCCATTTGTGTTTACAGGGTAATGGTCAGAATCCGAAAGCTCAGTTAGGCAGGAGTGGGTGTGCCCAAACCTATGTTTATTCATCTCGAACTTCTCCATTGTTTGTGCCAGCTAAGGTCACATATTTTGTTTGTCATGACAGAGCTTATACATGGTTGCCACCTGATTTTTCAGGAACCTGGTATATAGCTTTTCTCCTTCCCCCTACATATACTACTTCTTCAGACTACCACAGAACTAGATACAGTAGAGGTGTCCTCGATCAGGAGGATACCGCAGCACAAGAAGCAGGAGACTTTCTCAAAGGTTTCCTTTCGTTTTGGGGTCCTATGGTCAATAGCAGACATATAAGACGACTTGTCCGCGTTGTTGAAGCTACTATTGATGAGAGGGCAGGAGCTCTTAGTAATATTACGGCTGAGCTTCAAGCGGACCGCCTTATGACTTTGCAGAACCGAATTGTGCTAGATATCATACTTGCAGACCGTGGTGGAGTGTGCAAATTGATTGGATCTAGTTGCTGTATTTACATACCTGATAATGCCCCTACAGTATACCAAGCCATCTCTAAGTTGCACCTAATTTCTGAGTCTATGCACCAGGACAAAGGAGAATAGTCTTTGATGGGATGGTTTTGGGGACTACTGTCTACGTGGGGATGGAAGATTGTAACGTTCCTTGGTATGATCTTAGCTATTATTTTCTCTTGTTGTCTTTGTGTGCAATGTGGTCTCGCCATTTGTGGTTTTTGTGCCACTTTGTGCGTTCGGAGACCTGTTCCTCAAGAAGCGGAGAATATAAAAATGATGATACAGCAACACCTTGATGACCCCATGAATATCGATGCAGACATAGACTTAGACTAACATAAGTTTAGGTTATTGCCTACGTGATGGCAAAAGGAGGATCCGAGGTTCTGTGAATATCGACTCCATTTTGTATCTCAGCGCCATTTTGTGTTGCCTTCACGTAGGCTCACAAAGGTATCTTGGCGAACGAAATGTCCTTGTCCCTTCGACCTGTGTATACATTAACTAGGTCCTTTTCCGGCAGTGAAATTAGTTTTAGGAAACCAATCTCCCCAATTGATCCTTGTCTGAACTCGTTAATCTATGTTTGACCTATTGGTTAACCTCAAGTATGCTTTTTCTGCCTTATCTCGTTCATCAGCCTTCACTGTTCCTTTCTTTCACCATTTCATTACACGGATACTATTCCCAATTATAAAGTTTGTCATGCTTCTGGAGATTGAATTTGGGACTCACCTATTGATTAACTGTTGGGTTTGGGCTGCTGTAAATTGCATTTTTTGCTATATGATACTTGTTTTTAAATGTTTGCTATTGGCTAGAATTTGGTGCAGTAGGCGTATCCCTCTTAATGTGAATATTGGGTACAAAAGATGGGGACCCACGGAGCAAAGGTGGCAGTCTCCTGAGAACCTACTTCTGTGTACTTCTAGGACCACGGTGCGAGCTGCAGCCAATAAATTCGGTCTTTGACGTCATCCAGAAGTGTTCCATGTCTCTGTATAATAAGGCAGGTGGACTTGGAGATTTCAGGTGTGCCCTGACACCGCCAGGCCCAAGAGCCCGGTTCTTCAAGCCTAGTTTTTAAACTGGAATCCCCCCAGTCATCCTTCACCTGCGCTCTCTTTTATAGACCCCCCTGCTGCATGCCCACTTTTCCCCAGGCCTTGAGAGAAATGATCTCCCATCCGGCGATTGTCAGACTCCTTATCATAGGTGACTTCAATGGCCTTTAGACGCTATGGAGAGCGTCAGCTCTATCGAACTAACGGATCTCCTGTCGGGTATGAACTACACCCAGCACGTGCAGGCACACACCCATATCAAGGGACACATTTTAGACCAGGTCTGGACAGCCAACATGACTCCCTCGACCCACTTGATCTCTCCATGCACCTGGTCGGATCATCACCTTGTGTCCTTCACTCTCCCGGATGTGCAGCCCAATAAACCCAAACCGACTAAAAATCACAAGTCAAGGAACTGGAAAAACGCTAATATTGATCATTTCTGCTCTCGTCTTACTTCCACGGCCCCTATTGCCACAGAGTCAATCCACGTTCAGGCCACAAATCTTAAGTTATCGCTTGAATCAGCAAGTGAGTGCGTCGCCCCGCTTAAGTACACTAAAACTATCAGACCGAATGACGTTCAGCGATGGTTCTCCGCGGACCTAAAAACTAAGAAGCTTGCACTAAGACAAGCGGAGCGTAGGTGGAGACTTCACTATTACTCAGCTGACAAAAACATCTACACCAATCTACTAAAAGAATATAAAACCTCCATTCTCCAAACCAAAATGGACTATTTCTCAAAGAAAGTCATGGACTCAGCTAGCAAAGCCAAAGATATCTTCTCCATAGTCAGCGAACTATCTAAACCTGACTCACTCAACTCATACTTTATGGATAAGATCACTGCCATTAAAGCCAGCATCTCGTCCTCTAGCACCCCTGTCAACTCTCCCAATACCGGGGACTTGTCACCCCTGATGACCCTGTTTCCCCAAATCCCCTTGGAAACCTTTATGGGTCTACTAAAAAGAGTTGGCTCGGGGTCCCCAACAGATTGCTGCCCCCCTTATGTCCTCCAGGAGACCTTCTCCAGGTGCCCTGACCACCCTCTTTCTCTTCTAAACAAATCACTGGAAGAGGGCATAATCCCCGACCTCTTTAAAACTGCGGAAATTATCCCCATCTTGAAGAAACCAGGTAACTACCGCCCAATCTCGTTACTACCATACCTCGGAAAGGTCTTAGAGGCCTATGTCTCTACACAACTTAGTTCCTTTGTCGAACTGCATCACATCCTGGACCCCCACCAGGCCGGCTTTCGACCCTCTCACTCCACAGAATCTGTCATCCTGACAGTCATGGACGAGCTTAGAGGGAGCGCTGATAGAGGGCTTACCCAGGCCCTGGTTCTCCTGGATCTGTCAGCAGCTTTTGACATGGTCGACCATAACATCCTTCTGGACCATGTCAACAATGCCGGGATCCACGGCCTGGCTCTAAAATGGCTCTCCTCCTTTCTCAGCAACCGATTTCAATCGGTCCGCCTCGCCAACCTCTCTTCAAAGAAGATGAAACTCTCCTGCGGAGTTCCTCAGGGTTCTTCCCTCTCCCCGCTTCTTTTCAATCTCTACCTCCTTCCATTAATCTCATCTCTTCGGGACAGGAAAGTCGTAACATACAATTATGCGGATGACCTCCAGCTGGTTTTTAATATCAGTCTCCACCCTTCCTCGCTAACCCACTTCCAAGACACTATGATCTTCATTAGCGAATGGATGAATGAAAACCAACTGAAACTCAACCCTGATAAAACGGAACTGATCCTCACGGGCGGACCTGCCAACCCATGGAGCTCCAACTTTTGGCCATCCTCTTTAGGCAACCCCCATACCCCGGCCAGCTCTGCCAAGAGCCTTGGAATATTGGTCAGCAACGACCTATCATTGAAAGCCCAGATCTGCTCGGTGGTCTCTGCCGGTTTCTTCCAACTATGCAGAATCAAGAAAATCAGCAGATTCCTGTCTCAGGAAGCCTTGACTTTAGTAATCTTAGCTCTGGTCATCTCCCGACTTGATTATTCGAACTGCCTCTACGTAGGCATCCCGGCATACCAGCTTAGGCGCCGCCAACTTGTCCAGAACCAGGCTGCCAGATTGATTTTCCATCAGCCTAGATGGCACCGTATTCAGCCTCTGATGAAAGGCCTTCACTGGCTGCCTGTGGCCGTGCGGGGTCTTTTCAAACTGGGATGCACTATCTTCAAATCCCTGCACGGTGTCGTACTTTAATATTCGGGACCGCGTAGGGGACAGGGCCCTACCCCGTCTATCTTGGTATTAGCGAACCGCAAATGGTAAATGCGGCATGTACGAGTGCTTTATATATCGTTCTAGCTATGAATGCACTGTGTACACGTTATTCAGCTTCACTACGCGGGTTCCATTTTGGAAGCAGTGGCCATCTTGTCATTGCCCTCACATAGGCTATAATGGAGTGAATACGGGCCTCACAGTACATGGGCTTTCCCTCTGACTTCTCTGTGACCTGGGCAGCTGGCTCTGCTGCCCCAGGTCAAACCGGTCTCACGAGCTCCCCTTCCTCCGTCCACCTGTGATTAGCATCAGGGCTTGACCCGTCATAAAACCCTTTCATTCTACACAATCCCCCGGCTAATCTCTTCCACACCTGCTTGTTCCTGCTTTATGACTTGTTTCCCAAAACAGGAGATGCTCATGTTTATTGGGGGGTCTATTGACATACGATGTGGGATCTGAACCTTACTGTATATATCATTGTGGGCTGGCCGAACTGGAATGTGGGATGGTCATCATGACTCTGCCTTTTCTTTGTAATGTACACTTGTATATTGCCGTATCATAAAACCTAGGAATGTATGCTTGAGGCTAGGAAAAGCGTATTTAAGATGAAGTCCGTTCCTATGATTTTCAGCAGTCTCCTGAGAACATACACGCTGTTGTACTTCTAGGATACCTGTAATTGGTCTGCAGCCAATAAACGAATCTTTGACTTCACCCAGAAGACTCTGTGTTTCTGTAGGTCCGGAACAGGGTGAACCCAGAAGTCATAGGGTGTGTGCCCCTGCACCGCTGGGTCTAAAATACCCAGTAATTCAGTTTGGCGCCCAACTCGGGACGATTTCAGCGGTACCAGTCCAAGCCAGAGGTTCGTGAGGAGCTTCGTGTGGAAATTCCGGAGGAAGGCCGCCACTTCATCGACCCCTGCATGTCGACGTGGTCCGAAAGTCTTTTCTGCGAGGTTCTCCGCGTCCCGACGGCTACGAAGGACTGCTGCCCTGATTAATCGACCTGTTTTGGACCCTTGACGAGTTTTGAGAGAGCGAAACAATCGAGAGAGTCTTCTGGTGACGCCATCGATCAGCAATATTCAGTTAAGTATAAGTGGAGCGTCTCCCGTTTGTTTTTGGTATCCTTCGGGATCGTTTGATTTGGTAATTTGGTACTTTGGAGTTTGCAAACGCCAAAGCCAGAGGACTCGTGTATTCACGAGAATATCGTAATCGATAATCCTTTGACGTTTGGATCTAGACTAGTGAGCAAAGATGCCTGGTTCTGGACTATTTGGTAGATTATTCTGTTTGGGTTGTGGAAAAGATTTCCAGCTAGAGGAATCATGTCCGGTTCCTCCGGTTGGAACTCCAACTTATGAGCTCTATGTAAAACATGGCGTAGGCCCCATTGCATATAACGAAGTGTGGATCCACTACACCAGGAAAGATGGTGTTTTAAAATGGCCCCAAAATGGTAGTTTTGATACCGATATTTTAGATAATTTGGAAATTAAATTGTTTAAGAAGAAAGCCCGGCCGGCGATGTTTGACTCTTTCCGCTTATGGCGAAAGGAAGCCAAACAAAAGGAAATTAAGCTAGCGAAAAAGAATAAGAGGGAGAAAGGTATGACAGTAATGCAAGCAGCTGTACGATTCAAGGACAATGAGGAGGAACAGATGAATGAGCAATTGCACAGGCAGCATAAGTTAGGGATTGACAAATGTTACCCAGCTTTGCCACATTCTAAGCAGAATGAGTCCGAAGAAAAGGAGAAAGATCCCCTGATGTCACATTTGTTGAGTTCGCCACCCCCGTATGCTCAAAATGCCACGGCGCCTCCCCAGCTTGTAAATATGCCGCCTCCAGTGCATATACTGCAAGCCTTGCCGCAACCGCCAGTTGCTTTGCAGCCGGTTCCTATCCCTGTAGCGCAGCCCTCTCAAGCGCCGCCAGTTGTGCTTCCAACTGCCCCCGCACTTCCTGCGACTTTGCCTAATTCAGCAACTGCTTCCCCTGACACTCTTCCTTCCACCACTCCAGTACCTGTCTCTACATCCTCTTTTCTTCCCTCTGTTTTTCCCCCTGTTCTCGCCTCAGCTTCTCCTTCGGCGCGACAGCGCTTAGCTAATGTGGTTACTACATTAATGTCTCCTCTCTTTGAGTCATCTGGTGCGACTCCTGGTTTACAGCGTAAGCAGTTGCGCAGCCAATTGCCTAACCCCGATGAGAAAAAGGTAATAGATAACATGGCGCGTAGATGGATCGTTTTTCCTTCACTGTATAATGTGGAATCAGTTGTCAACGTTTTCCATCAATGGGATGCCCCGAAACAGAGATATGTGTTTGAGAAAATGTGCGAAATTCTCGGTGAAGAATTGGAGGATAGTGGTAAAAATCCGAACCCGCAGGAGTTGTGTAGAGTGAGGTTCGATTTTGGAACTGGTATAATTGTGGACCGCGAAGTAGATAAAGCAGTTGCGGTTGTATTGTCCTTTAGGAATGATGATTGCCAACAATCGTTGTTTGAACAAGATGTCCTTGTGGGGAAAAAGGCAAAAGCGTGACAATACCCTATGAGAGAAGTTCCCCCGGTATGGAAGGAAGCGGTTGCAGCTGCCGGTGGTAACCCCGCTGTGGCAGCGCATTTCCAGCGTGTTTGGGTGCATGTTCCATGGAAGCGCTCTGAGGTGTTAGCACTTAAGCAGTCCTTGCCTGATCCCCGTAAAAACCCAGCAGGTTATTATAAAGAGTTGTCACAGACGGCAGGGTCATGCATTATGAATCTGGCCGACATAGACATGTTGTTTGGTAATGTTGTTCCACAGCCTCTATGGGGATCAATTCGTAATGTAGATCACAATGCAGAACTAGGGGATACATGGGCTAACATTGTTGCTGCTGATGCTAGACAAACTGGTGGTGCGAAACCAGAACCTTTAGTAGCTGAATTGCCTGGTAGAATCATCACGTATATGAAGACAATAATGCCTGCGATGCGCGTAAATTGGGACAAGCTATCTGCATGCAAGCAGAAGAAAGATGAGACAGTGTCAGACTTCTTTACTAGGTTTGAAGAAACGTTTATTGACCACAGTGGGCAGGATATGAGTACTGAGGGTGGCCAACGGTTGTTTGTGGATAAGTTTGTGCAGAATTTACTTCCTGACCTGTGTAAAAAGTTAAAAGATTCAGAAAGTTCTTGGGCTGTTTCTTCTTCAGCGCAAATACTGGCTACTGCACAGTATTACGAAAATAGAGATAAAGACGAGAAAGATAGAACAGAAAAGAAAACGAAGGAACTGAAGACAAAGGTCCTTTTACAGCAGGCCTATCCGCCACGTGGAGGTCAGAATAATTATAGGCAACCCCAAGGTGTCTATCACCAACCCCAACAGTTTCAGAACAACCAGCAAATGAACGGGTATTACCAACCACGTGTCCCTATTGGTCCCAACCAATGTTCATACTGCAAAGAGGAAGGTCATTTTAAATACAGTTGCCCTAAATTAATGCAGCGTAACGGCAATATGTATGGCGCCAGAGGAAGGGGTGGTCAGCAAGCTCCTAGAGGCAGAGGGCGTGGAAGTGTTCCCCAGAACGCGCGTCCTCTGCCGCCTCAAAATACCATCAATAGCTTTGATCAGCAAGCTAACGCGATTAGTAATACGGCCCAGTATTATAATAATGATTATTATGCAGAGGACGGTGATGCAGAAAGTAATGATTACTAGGACAGCCATAGACAGAGAGAGGGAGTTGTTTCAGTGCCAGTGGATCAGAGTGGACCGTATGTTGAGGTGACTACAGCAAATGTAACGGAGCCTTTTCTGCTAGACACTGGTGCTGCAAAGAGTTCAATCATGCATTCAAAACTCCCTGGCGCACCTTTGTCTGGCGATATAAATGTTTCAGTAGGTTTTTCTGGCGCCCCAGTTAGGAACCCGATTTCCAGTCCCATGTCACTTTCTGTTGGACCTTGTGAGCTGAAAGCACCCCTGATTCTGACAACAGGTTGTGGTGAGAATTTGCTGGGATTAGATTTGTTGAAAAGATTGCACGCTACACTGTATTGTTCTCCTTCAGGAGTACAACTTACATTAGGCAAGAAAGTGATTTCCCCAATGTATTTGTCTAAAAATACAATGCCACCTGAATTGTCATCCCTTCCGGATGCCCTTTGGGCTACTGGTCTCAATGATGTGGGCCTCTTGGAGATACCGCCATATGTGGTGACTCTAAAGGCTAATGTCAGACTGCCACGTATTCCCCAGTACAAGATCTCTAATGAAGGGCAGAAAGCATTGTTAGACATTGTCAGCGACTTGATTAATAAGGGTGTGATAGAAGAGACAAGAGGCAACGTTTGCAATAGTCCGATTTTACCTGTCTTAAAACGAACGGATCCTTCACAGCCACCTGTTTACAGGTTTGTGATTGATCTTAGAGAGGTTAATAAGATTGTTGTGCCACAGTTTCCGGTTGTCCCCGATATAACTGCCTTGTTAACAATGATTCCAGCCTCTGCGGCATGGTTTTCAGTGATTGATTTAAAGAATGCTTTCTTTAGTATCCCAATTGCAGAAGAGAGCAGAGATATTTTTGGTTTTAGTCTGGGAGGCCGAAGCTTCCGCTTCAAACGCGCTCCCCAGGGCTACTGTGAGAGTCCATCCATATACAGTCAGGCTTTGAAAGCGCAGCTTGATGCACTTGTTTTACCTAGTGGCGCTATCCTGATTCAGTACGTGGACGATTTACTGATCGCCGCGGATACTGAGAAGATTTGTAAAGAAGCCACATTGTCACTGTTGCGCCATTTATCCGCTTTCCATCACAAGGTGTCTCTCTCTAAGCTGCAATATTGTCGACAAGAGGTGACCTACTTAGGTCATCTCTTATCGAAGGAGGGAAGGAAACTGACCCCAGAAAGAATTCAAGCCATTGCACAGTTGAGTGTGCCAAAAACACAGAGAGAAGTACGTGCTTTCTTGGGCATCACTTCATACTGTAGGCATTGGATCCCTAGTTTTTCTTTATTGGCAAAACCTTTGTTAGCCTTAACATGCAAAGACACACCGAATCCTATCCCATGGTCTGAAGAGTGCCAGAAAAGTTTTGTGGAATTGCGTAATGCATTATGTTCAGCACCTGTGTTGGGCACCCCTGACTACAGTAAGCCTTTTACATTGTATGTTCACGAAAAAGATGGTTGCGCATTATCAGTGTTGACACAGCCTTTTGGCGACAGACCGCGCCCATGCGCATATTCTTCATCAACCTTGGACCCTGTAGCGAGGGCATTGCCAAGCTGTCTGAGAGCGACAGCTGCTGCAGCGATGTCTATCCGACAATCTGCTGGTTTGGTAATGGACAACACATTGATTGTTATGGTTCCACACGCTGTAGACACATTATTAAATAGGACCAAGACACAACACTTGACTAGTGCGCGGTTATCAGGTTATGAACTTACACTGTTAGCAAATCACATACACATAAAGAGATGCAATACGCTGAATCCAGCCACATTGTTGCCAATTCCAGCAGACTCAGATGAGATTGAGCAACATGACTGTCTGTTCAGAACAGAAGAAGAGACGAAAGGGAGAGTAGATCTAAAAGATACTCCCCTGACTGAGTGTGATGGCACTTTATGGGTAGATGGGTCATGTTTTAAGCTCCCTAATGGTGACACGACTGCTGCATATGCTAGCACGACTTTGCACACGGTCGTGGAAACTGCACGAGTGCCACATAATTCGGCCCAAGCAGCGGAATTAATCGCCCTCACGAGAGCATGTGTGTTGTCTGAAGGAATGAGAGTGAATATATACACAGATAGCCAGTACGCCTTTGGCGTGGCTCATAATTTTGGGCGTTTGTGGAAAGAGCGTGGGTTCCTGACGTCGCATGGAGCTAAAATTCAGAATGGCAAGTTGGTGAATGATCTCCTTGAGTCACTGACCCTACCGTTGCAAGTTGCGATCATGAAATGCAGTGCGCACAGGAAAGTCACAGATGATGTTGGACGTGGGAATGCGTTTGCTGATGAGACCGCGAAAGAAACAGCACAGAATGTGAAGACTAGAATGTATGTTGCAGGCCCCGCAAGATGGGTTAATGATGTGGGAATGTGTGAGAACACAATAGAGAGTGTGAAGTTGCTTCAAGCTGAAGCCACAGAGGAAGAGTTAAGCAAGTGGAGAGAAAGTATGGGTAAGTTGGATGAGAATGGTTGTTGGATTGATCTGACAGAACATAGGCGATGGTTGTTGCCTGATGCATATGTGCTTCCAGTGGTTACTATGGCACATGGAATGGCACATATCAGTACGAAAGGTATATGCAAGTTGTTGGCTCCAGTATGGCAGAATGCTGGGATTCCCAAGTGTGCAGAGAATGTGGTCAAGAATTGCATAGTATGCTTGAAGTACAACCCTGGTAGGGGAACCCCAACTCCAGCTGGTCACTTTGCACCCCCATCATGTCCATTTGAAGTTTTGCAGTTGGACTTTATTCACATGGAAAGATGCAACAACCTGAAATATGTACTGGTGGTTGTTTGTGCTTTCTCAAAATGGATAGAGGCTTATCCTCTGAAAGATAACACTGCCCTATCCACAGCCAAAGCCCTTGTGAAAGAGTTCTTCCCTAGGTTTGGGATGCCAAGAATGGTGTGGTGTGATAACGGAAGTGAGTTTGTGGGTAAAGTGATGAAGAATGTATGTGAAGGGCTAGGGATAAAGCAGAAGTTCCACGCTGCAAATCACCCCCAATCAGCTGGATTAGTAGAACGCTACAATGGAGCCTTAAAGCTCAAGCTGGCCAAAATCCAGGCGAGCACCGGTCTTAAATGGCCTGACGCTCTGCCTTTAGCACTCCTGTCCACCAGAATGACCATACACTCACGAGTGGGACTTAGCCCTTACGAGGTTGTTTTTGGCCGTCCGGCCAATGTATGGGGTGTACCGAGGCCCATGAAGTTCAGTGAGATAGAGCACCCAGTACTGCTCGATTACCTGTATGATTTGACTGTTAAACTGCGTGTTTTGCACCAACAGGTACATGATACTCTTCCCCAAGCCTCTGAACCTCCTGGACACCCTATCAACCCTGGTACGTGGGTGCTAGTCCGAAATTTCCAGCGCAAGAGCAACGACGAGCCTCGCTGGATCGGCCCTCATCATGTTCTTCTTTCGACAAGATCAGCAGTGCGAGTGAAAGGGAAGAAACACTGGATTCATGGTACCCACTGTAAAGTAGTCCCCTTGCCTCTGCCATATGACCAGTGGGTCAAGGAGGGTATCGCCGACTCAGAGACAGACACTGTACCTCGTTTTGTACCATTCAGCGACGCACGCATAAAAGGCACAGTTTCAGACCAAGAGAGTGACAATATTCTGCAGGAAGCTGTGCCACCATCAAATCGACTGGACACCACTGAGCCTGAACTTTTGTTTCAAGACCAAAAAGCACCTGGCCGTCTCCGCTATAATTTGAGACCTAGGCCCATGGACAAATAAAGATTTCCTCACTATTTCCCTTTTGACATTTTTGCTCTCCCATCTGAAGGACTTTCTTGATTTTTGTTTTTCGAACCACCTGTAGGAGAGTAGGGTCTGCAATCCTATGATCACCCAGATTTTTTGCTTTTGCTTCATTGGTTTACGACTTTCTCCGGCTGTGGGCCTGCCAATCAGACCCACAGCCTAGCTGTTCTCTCTCGAAATTAACACACATGTACGTTAGGTGCATCCACTAATTGGAACTGGGCCACCTTGTCAGTCCCTGTCTCAGCATACCACAGGTATCCAGGGCATCGGTGTACCCAGGGCCTACCAGGGGCTGAAGCATGTATTATGCCACCCCTGGAATGGCCGCCCAAATCTGACACAACTGGCTGCACGACAGCTGGGGCCACGTGGTGTAATCACCCGTTGCTGTAGGTGTAGTATTCCTACACCTAAAACCCTAAAATGGACACATGGATTCCTATCAGTCACTCCTATAGCAGGCCTTATCAATCCTGAAGGCGGAGTGCAGGGAATCATGTGGGACGGTGCTCTGGCGCGAGCTGAGCCCGTCGACGGCTTGCGGAACCAAGTCCTAATAGCCGTTCCATGGTGACGCGGGCCAACTACTTTTAATGCATTATAATCCTTGCGGTTATTTGCTAACTTTGGCATCGCATCACCTATACATGTCGAGTAAGGTGTCATACGAATGGGAATACGAACCCCTCGCCAGTCCTGGTGACGGGGTTAGCATTCCCCCCTTTTAGAGGGACACGACATGGAAGTAACCTTGAACCCCGGTTAAAGTTGACTCAAGCCTCAGCATCACAAAATGGATGCTGCCACCAGACACAAGTCTGACCTCCTGCTGCTGGGGGACCTTCCAGCAGGGGGAGCCTGGACAAAGGGTTTCCTGTCGAGGGCGGTGTTAGCACCGTCCCAGACAGGGTTTGTGTATCCCAGGTAGGCAGGGCTGAAAGGAAGGTGATTGCCAGTGGCACCCCGGTGCTCACCGTGCATAGCCCGGCTCAAACCAGTTTCGGGGGCACACCAGCCCCTGAGCTGGCGCGAAGCCGGACAAAGGATAGGGGTGTAACCACCCCCCTCCTGGCTCCACCCATAGATAGAACCTAGTCACGGGCCAGCCCCTTTTCTTAGAATAAAGGTAGGAGCGAGTCCCCTTCCCAAATTGGATAATCAGATAATCGGATAACTCCGAATCACGAACTACTTTCCACGAAAGGAACTCTTGACTATTTCTGAAGACTCTCCCTTGTGGCTAAGGAGTAGCCACCCTGCACCAGCAGGCACCATCTAAGCGCTTGCGGTTTGCTGTAAGTCTCTCCTACGGATCAAGACTGCCCAGCTCGACGAGACCCGAGTACCCTGCCATCTCTGACCTTTTACCTACCTCATCAGCCCAGCTGAGAGTCGTAGGTGTGACGAGACCTGCGGGACCGGCTATCTTCAGAACCTGCACGACGCTTATCTAGCACGCCCACCGAGGGACCCTCGAGTGAGTGCACCTAGGGTTTGAGAAGCCCTAAACCCTGAGCAGCTCCAGCATCGAAGTCTGTCTCCCCAGCATCCACGAGATCTGCGTGGGGGCCCTTCCGCTCCTTGTTGTTCACCGCGTTGTGCGACCACTTGCCGACCGGCTTGTGGCCCTCTTCACGACGCACCACGATTGTTTCATCACTAGTCTGGTTGCTCCAGACTGGCTCTTGCTCCCCTTCAACAGAGGAGTACCACGGACCCTCCTGGTCCACTCCCGACGCCATCTTGACTCCCCCGCTTGGGTTGCCACTGCCAAGATCCGCTGCCCCTGCCTGGGCCCAGCATCATCGACAGCAGACACCTTCGTGGGACAGCTCGCCCTCCATCCTGGTCGCCGCCGCGCCTCCTGGTCCGAGGAACAGCCGAGTCCGACGTCACCCACTCACCTGGTCGAGGTGACTTCAGCCGGTACCCTCCTGGTACCCACACGATCGCTGGCTAGCGGTTGAGAACTGAGTCCCCTCTGCTTTCAGGTTTCCTTCATCACCGATCCAGGCTTGGATCGCTCCGAACATCGTCACTGGTCGCCTGCCAGCAACTTCTTCTTTCAGGCTCCTGAGACTACACGAGGACTCCCGACATCTTGCCGAACTTCACGCAGCCGCAGCCTCCGGGCTAGGTAACTCGAGCATCTCGGTGCTCCATCGCAGGTTCGCTCTACAAGTGTCCAGTTCCTTTTTCGTTTAGTCCCACTGATCGGATCACTCCGGAATCAGTACCTCCAGACTCTAACCATTCGCATTTCACTGTTAGTGTAGATGGTTTCTCGTGCCCCTCGGGCATTTGTGTAAAGTGTGCAACTGAAGTATTTTCCTAAGAGTTTTGTAGTGTGCTTAGCTCCCTGACTCATAAAGAGCCAGGGTAGTCTTGTTATAAATAAATATCCTTTTATTTTCATACCAACTTGTGTGGTGTCCTTTCACTTGGTGTTCAAGGGGTATATGTGATGGTAAACAGCTGGCTTAACACGCCCTCTAGAGTTTAGCCTAAAGACTGCTCGTATCCACGCTACTAGGATAGCTGGTCTAAAAGGTTGACTTACAACCAATCATCAATAAGGGTCGTTTGGAATGATAAACAGTGATCACTAGAATAGTGAGCACTACATATCAGGCCAACTTCTCACATTGGTGAGCAGCGGTTGGGATTTGAGCTTGCTGTTGTTTTACCACACACGTATCCTAAGAATATCGCAGTGAAAGATCACATAAGTACCCAGGTACATATAACTTAACTTAGAATACTCCGAGTTCTACTGAACCGGCTGTTGTAGTGTAACAGGGCTTAGCACACCCTGACTACAACTCTTAGCAAGGGATCAGTAGGTAAACCCATAGTGTAGGTAGGTGCAACACTTACACCTCACTAGAAAAGCATGTCGGTCCACGGAGAGTCTGCAGGGACTCCCTTAGTGGTCAGTGACCCTCCACAGGTCGTGTCACGATATGCAACTCTTAGCTTCAAGGAGATGAGACAACTGTGTGCCTCCAGGAAGCTAAACCAGGGTTCTAACCCTACCATCGCAATACTGATAGGTCTCTTAGAGGCGTACGATGCTAGGAGGTCCTCTAACCCAGGTCCCCCCAGTGCAGATGGGAACATGCCTCCCTTAGAGGGAACCCTCGGTGACCCAGACCTCGACCTCCACACAGAGGAGGAGGACGAGGACGAGTTATCGGGAGACGAGGCAGACAAAGGTCCAGTGGTAGTCGGCAGGGTTACAAGGACCAACTTAAGCAGGCATGAGAACGGAACTGGGGGAGCCCCGGGCCCACGCTCAAGCAGGCTTAACCTTGGGAACGGACGAGCTAGGTCTCTCTCCAGAGGCTCTGGCAGATCGGTTCATACACATGTCTCTCAGGCACCTTCCCAGAGAGGAATGACTTCCCCTCAGAGGAGGGAGCATGAAGCGAAGATGCGGGAGGTCAATCTGAGGATCGAGCGGGAAGAACTTGCCCTCGCCAAAGAAAGACTTGCCTTAGCCCGAGAGCAGAAATTAAGTGGGTTAGATCCCACTGGTGGCAGCATTCTCAATAGAGATAAAGACAGGGGTATAGACACTAGACACCTGAGTAAAATAGTGCCCCCCTTTAAACAAGGGGACGACATCCACAAGTGGATAACTGCCTTGGAGAGGGCCTGCACTGTCCAGTGCGTCCCCCCAAGTCAGTGGGCAGCTATACTGTGGCTTTCCTTTGAAGGTAAAGGAAGGGACAAGCTCCTCACTACAAGAGCTGAGGATGCTAACAACTACCAAGTCCTGAAGAACACACTGATTGATGGGTTCGGCTTAACCACGGAACAGTACCGGGTGCTGTTCCGGGACACCCAGAAAATTCAGTCTCAGGATTGGGCTGACTTTGTCGATTGTGCCACTAAGGCTTTGGAAGGCTGGTTGCTGGGTAGCAAGGTTACTGATTACACAGGATTGTACAATCTTATCATGCGAGAACAGATTTTAAACAACTGTCAGAACCAATTGTTGCATCAGCACCTTGTCGACTCGGATCTGACCTCTCCCCAAGAATTGGGAAAGAAGGCAGACAGATGGGTCAGAACAAGGGTCAAGCAGAACCAGAATCAGAATCAGGGTGGTCAGAAGAAAGCAGACCAAAAGGGTAACAAGAACGAACAAAATGACCAGAAGTCTTCGACAGGTCCCCAACAAACCAAAGAGGGTGGGGGTCAGGCTTCACAGAAGAAGAAGACTCAAGAAGGCCAGTCAAAAAGGTGGTGCCAGTACTGTAAAAGTAAGACTCACTGGTTTAGTGAGTGCACCAAGAAAGGAGGGCAAACTCCTACCACTGCAGCCCCTAAGGCACCTGCGCCCCCTAGTACAGTCAGCAGTGGTAGTGTGCCTCCCAAAGCATTAGTTGGGTTAACCTTGGGAACCGAGGGGAGTGACGACTTAGTCGGCACGCTCACTCAGGCCGTCCTTGTCTGTACAGGGGATATGGATATGTCCCCTGATGCCAGTCCCAATACCTTGGGCAAATACAGGCAGACACCTTTGATAAATGGAAGAGTGGCTCAGGCCTACAGGGACACGTGTGCCAGTGTCACCATGGTGACGCCTAACTTCGTGGACCCTGGACAGATCATGCTAGGTACCAGTTACCTAGTGACCAATGCCAGCAACGTCACTACCAATCACAGTATGGCAGTTGTTGATTTCTCCTGGGGAGGGGTAAGTGGCCCGAAAAAGGTTGTGGTTAGTTCAGACCTCCCCGTAGAATGTCTGTTGGGCAATGATTTGGAAACGTCACAATGGTCAGAAGTGGAGCAGAGGACTCACATGGAAATGTTAGGTTTGCCAGCACATGTCCTTGCTGTGACCAGGTCACAGGCCAAAAGATGCCCCACTGAACAGGTGCTGGATCCTGGAAGAACGGACCAGACACCTTCCAAGAAAAGGAGCAGTAAGGGTAAGGCTTCGCCTTCCCCCTTGCCCCAGGTCGTGGATCAAGTCTCCGAGGAGGCTGACCTTAAAGAACTGAGGGAAACTGAGCCGCAAGAGCTTGAACCTGGTCAGGTTGAGTTTCTGGGCTCAGGGGGACCCTCCAGGGAAGACCTGGGGAAGGCACAGTTAGACTGCCCCTCACTTGAACCCCTCAGACAGCAGGCCGCTGCTGAGGCTGCAGGGAACGCCACAGGTACCCACAAAGTGTACTGGGACGATGGACTCCTGTACTCTGAGGCAAGAGACCCCAAACCTGGTGCGACCAGGAGGCTGGTCATCCCCTTGTCTCTGAGAGGTTTCCTTCTCACCTTGGCCCACGAGATTCCCCTTGCAGGTCACTTAGGCCAGAATAAGACTTGGGACAGAATTGTTCCACACTTTCACTGGCCCCACATGTCCGAAGATACGAAGGAGTTTTGCCGCTCCTGTGTCACTTGCCAAGCCAGTGGTAAGTCAGGTGGCACGACAAAGGCCCCCCTCATACCACTACCAGTGGTGGGGGTACCCTTTGAACGAGTGGGGATCGACATTGTCGGACCAATGGAACCCCAGACAGCATCAGGGCACAAGTTTATACTGGTGGTGGTGGACCACGCCACCAGGTATCCTGAAGCTATTCCCCTTAGGACCACTACGGCACCTGTGGTGGCACGGGCCCTACTTGGAGTGTTCTCCAGAGTGGGCTTCCCTAAGGAGGTCGTCTCAGACAGAGGTGCAAACTTCATGTCGGGATATCTGACTGCTATGTGGAAGGAATGTGGTGTCAACTACAAGTTCACCACACCCTATCACCCACAATGCAATGGGCTTGTTGAGAGATTCAACAGGACCCTAAAAGGGATGATTCACGGGCTACCTGAAAAGCTTCGGCGGAGATGGGATGTCCTGATACCCTGCCTCTTGTTCGCCTACAGAGAGGTCCCGCAGAAGGGGGTTGACTACAGCCCTTTCGAGCTTCTGTTCGGACATCCTGTAAGGGGACCCCTTTGTTTGGTAAAGGAAGGATGGGAGAGACCTCTCAGAAAGCCGGCATCAAACATTGTGGACTATGTGCTCGGTCTCCGCTCGCGGATGGCGGAGTACATGGAAAAGGCGTCTAAAAACCTGGAGGCGAGCCAAGAATTACAGAAAGCTTGGCACGACCAAAAGGCTGTCCTGACTGTGTACCAGCCTGGACAGAAGGTGTGGGTGCTGGAGCCAGTGGCCCCAGCAGCACTCAAAGACAAATGGTCTGGGCCCCACACGATCATTGAGCAAAAGGGAGAGGTCACCTACTTGGTAGACCTGGGAACTCCCCGGAGCCCCCACAGGGTGCTCCATGTAAACAGGCTCAAGGCATATGTCGACAGGGAGGGCATGGGCTTGCTCATGGCCACAGATGAGGGACAGGAGGAGGAGAGTGACCCTCTCCCAGACCTGCTCTCTCAGAACCCTGACGATGGATCAGTAGATGGTGTTGTCTTTTGTGGCAGCCTCTCTGGACATCAACAAGAGGATTGTAAACAGGTTCTTCAATCCTTTCGACATATGTTCTCTCTGACACCCAGTCAGACCAAGTGGTGTACCCACGAGGTCGACACTGGGGACAGTCTGCCCGTAAAGAGTAAAATCTATCGGCAACCTGATCATGTCAGAGACTGCATCAAGACAGAGGTGCAGAAAATGTTGGAGCTGGGAGTCATTGAACCCTCGGACAGCCCCTGGGCTAGTCCCGTAGTGCTCGTGCCGAAACCTCACACCCAGGGCGGTAAGAAAGAGATGAGGTTTTGCGTGGACTACAGAGGTCTCAATGCGGTCACTAAGACCGACGCCCACCCGATACCAAGAGCAGACGAACTTATCGACCGGTTGGCCTCGGCCAACTACTTAAGTACGTTTGACCTGACAGCTGGGTATTGGCAAATCAGGTTAGCTGAGGAGGCCAAGCCCAAAACAGCATTTTCTACCCCGGGTGGGCATTATCAGTTCGTGGTAATGCCCTTTGGTTTGAAAAATGCACCTGCCACCTTCCAAAGGCTGGTGAATCGAGTTCTCACTGGGTTGGACGACTTCTGTGCGGCGTATCTGGACGATATCGCTGTCTTTAGCTCCACCTGGGAGGATCACCTGGTCCACCTGAGGAAAGTGTTAGAGGCCCTGCAGAAGGCAGGCCTCACTATCAAGGCCACCAAGTGCCAGATAGGGCAGACACAGGTTGTATACCTGGGCCACCTTGTAGGTGGAGGCCAGGTTCAACCATTGGAGAGCAAAATACAGGCCATCCAGGACTGGGCTCCTCCAACCACCCAGACTCAGGTTCGAGCTTTCTTGGGCCTGACTGGTTATTACCGGAAATTTGTCAGAAATTATGGATCCATTGTGACCCCGCTAAACGACCTGACAAGTAAAAAGATGCCAAAAAAAGTTCAGTGGACAGCAAGCTGTCAGAAGGCATTCGATGACCTAAAGCAGGCCATGTGCACAGCACCTATCCTAAAGAGTCCAGACTACTCCAAACCATTTATTGTCCAAACAGACGCTTCGGAGCTGGGTGTGGGAGCTGTTCTATCGCAACTGAATTTTGATGGTCATGACCAGCCCATAGCTTTTATTAGCAGGAGGCTGACCCCCAGAGAGAAGAATTGGTCAGCTATTGAGAGGGAGGCCTTTGCTGTGGTTTGGGCCCTGAAGAAGTTGAGGCCATACTTGTTTGGCACTCACTTCAAGATTCAGACCGACCATAAGCCCCTCTTGTGGCTAAATCAAATGAAGGGTGAAAACCCCAAACTACTTAGGTGGTCCATTTCCCTACAGGGGATGGACTTCACAGTGGAGCATAGACCTGGCACTGATCATGGCAATGCAGATGGGCTCTCCAGGTATTTCCACTTAGAGCAAGAAGACTCACCTGGTCAAGGTTAGCTTATTGTCCCGAAGTTTGGGGGGGGGTCATGTAGGAGAGTAGGGTCTGCAATCCTATGATCACCCAGATTTTTTGCTTTTGCTTCATTGGTTTACGACTTTCTCCGGCTGTGGGCCTGCCAATCAGACCCACAGCCTAGCTGTTCTCTCTCGAAATTAACACACATGTACGTTAGGTGCATCCACTAATTGGAACTGGGCCACCTTGTCAGTCCCTGTCTCAGCATACCACAGGTATCCAGGGCATCGGTGTACCCAGGGCCTACCAGGGGCTGAAGCATGTATTATGCCACCCCTGGAATGGCCGCCCAAATCTGACACAACTGGCTGCACGACAGCTGGGGCCACGTGGTGTAATCACCCGTTGCTGTAGGTGTAGTATTCCTACACCTAAAACCCTAAAATGGACACATGGATTCCTATCAGTCACTCCTATAGCAGGCCTTATCAATCCTGAAGGCGGAGTGCAGGGAATCATGTGGGACGGTGCTCTGGCGCGAGCTGAGCCCGTCGACGGCTTGCGGAACCAAGTCCTAATAGCCGTTCCATGGTGACGCGGGCCAACTACTTTTAATGCATTATAATCCTTGCGGTTATTTGCTAACTTTGGCATCGCATCACCTATACATGTCGAGTAAGGTGTCATACGAATGGGAATACGAACCCCTCGCCAGTCCTGGTGACGGGGTTAGCATTCCCCCCTTTTAGAGGGACACGACATGGAAGTAACCTTGAACCCCGGTTAAAGTTGACTCAAGCCTCAGCATCACAAAATGGATGCTGCCACCAGACACAAGTCTGACCTCCTGCTGCTGGGGGACCTTCCAGCAGGGGGAGCCTGGACAAAGGGTTTCCTGTCGAGGGCGGTGTTAGCACCGTCCCAGACAGGGTTTGTGTATCCCAGGTAGGCAGGGCTGAAAGGAAGGTGATTGCCAGTGGCACCCCGGTGCTCACCGTGCATAGCCCGGCTCAAACCAGTTTCGGGGGCACACCAGCCCCTGAGCTGGTGCGAAGCCGGACAAAGGATAGGGGTGTAACCACCCCCCTCCTGGCTCCACCCATAGGTAGAACCTAGTCACGGGCAAGCCCCTTTTCTTAGAATAAAGGTAGGAGCGAGTCCCCTTCCCAAATTGGATAATCAGATAATCGGATAACTCCGAATCACGAACTACTTTCCACGAAAGGAACTCTTGACTATTTCTGAAGACTCTCCCTTGTGGCTAAGGAGTAGCCACCCTGCACCAGCAGGCACCATCTAAGCGCTTGCGGTTTGCTGTAAGTCTCTCCTACGGATCAAGACTGCCCAGCTCGACGAGACCCGAGTACCCTGCCATCTCTGACCTTTTACCTACCTCATCAGCCCAGCTGAGAGTCGTAGGTGTGACGAGACCTGCGGGACCGGCTATCTTCAGAACCTGCACGACGCTTATCTAGCACGCCCACCGAGGGACCCTCGAGTGAGTGCACCTAGGGTTTGAGAAGCCCTAAACCCTGAGCAGCTCCAGCATCGAAGTCTGTCTCCCCAGCATCCACGAGATCTGCGTGGGGGCCCTTCCGCTCCTTGTTGTTCACCGCGTTGTGCGACCACTTGCCGACCGGCTTGTGGCCCTCTTCACGACGCACCACGATTGTTTCATCACTAGTCTGGTTGCTCCAGACTGGCTCTTGCTCCCCTTCAACAGAGGAGTACCACGGACCCTCCTGGTCCACTCCCGACGCCATCTTGACTCCCCCGCTTGGGTTGCCACTGCCAAGATCCGCTGCCCCTGCCTGGGCCCAGCATCATCGACAGCAGACACCTTCGTGGGACAGCTCGCCCTCCATCCTGGTCGCCGCCGCGCCTCCTGGTCCGAGGAACAGCCGAGTCCGACGTCACCCACTCACCTGGTCGAGGTGACTTCAGCCGGTACCCTCCTGGTACCCACACGATCGCTGGCTAGCGGTTGAGAACTGAGTCCCCTCTGCTTTCAGGTTTCCTTCATCACCGATCCAGGCTTGGATCGCTCCGAACATCGTCACTGGTCGCCTGCCAGCAACTTCTTCTTTCAGGCTCCTGAGACTACACGAGGACTCCCGACATCTTGCCGAACTTCACGCAGCCGCAGCCTCCGGGCTAGGTAACTCGAGCATCTCGGTGCTCCATCGCAGGTTCGCTCTACAAGTGTCCAGTTCCTTTTTCGTTTAGTCCCACTGATCGGATCACTCCGGAATCAGTACCTCCAGACTCTAACCATTCGCATTTCACTGTTAGTGTAGATGGTTTCTCGTGCCCCTCGGGCATTTGTGTAAAGTGTGCAACTGAAGTATTTTCCTAAGAGTTTTGTAGTGTGCTTAGCTCCCTGACTCATAAAGAGCCAGGGTAGTCTTGTTATAAATAAATATCCTTTTATTTTCATACCAACTTGTGTGGTGTCCTTTCACTTGGTGTTCAAGGGGTATATGTGATGGTAAACAGCTGGCTTAACACGCCCTCTAGAGTTTAGCCTAAAGACTGCTCGTATCCACGCTACTAGGATAGCTGGTCTAAAAGGTTGACTTACAACCAATCATCAATAAGGGTCGTTTGGAATGATACACAGTGATCACTAGAATAGTGAGCACTACATATCAGGCCAACTTCTCACACCACCATCCGGGTTCTGCCGCAGGGTCGCGGTGCCAAGACTTTGGGGTACAGGCCGAAGACGCTAGGTCAACGGTTCTGGTTGGTCTAGGGCGTTTCCCTGGACTGACAGGCGTACTCCTTAGCAGAAGAAACTCATCCACCGCGAGCGGCCCGAGTAGAGGATGGAGTTTTTTAAGATGGAGAGACCAATTGAGGAAATGAACTCTAACGCAAGGATGTGTAAAATTATGAAAAGTAAATGTTTTGTCTTTTTGTGCCTTTTTACACTGTGTAGTATCATAATGTTTATTGTAGGATTTGTGTTTTTCTCCGCTCAAAAGCCCATTGAACCCACTGAACAGCCTATACCTCTTTCTACTGCCTCCTCTCACTCTTTCCACCCTTTGCCTGAGCACGAACAGACCAGACGATCAAAGTTCGTAAATAACTCGTTTATCCAACTCTTGCACCAGCACCAACTAGTAATGAATACGACCAATTGCTGGGTGTGTGGGTTAATGCCACATACCATTAACAAGGGTATTCCCTACCTGGTGCTGCCGTATAGTTACAATGGATCGTCATGGGCATTCCAAACCATGTTTCTCTATGCTCTAGATACATATTCCCCTTGCCAACCGCGTTCCATCAGACCTATCACCAATAATAAGGCTTTGATGAAAGGAGTTGCCGATATGAGTAGGGATATCGATGCATACTCATCCATTCCCAAAGAAGAGTTGAGACCTTATGTAGGATGGAACGCGACGGGGTATAGTATTAGTCTGGGTGAAAGACAGCGAAAAATCTCATCTCCAATCTGGGTCGTACCCCACATGGGTCGGTTCTGCTTACAGGGTAATGGTCAGAATCCTAGAGCTCAACTGGGAAGAAGTGACTGTACTGAAACGTACACCTTCCCGTCGCAGTTTTCCCCTGCGTTTTTGGCTGCCAAGGGCACATATTTCATCTGTCATGACCGAGCATATACATGGCTGCCCCCTGATTTCTCGGGCACATGTTATATTGCGAACTTGCTACCGCCTACATTTACTGCTGCCTCTGACTATCACAAGACCAGAGTTGTGAGAGGTGTGATTAGTAAGGAGGATACTGCCGGTCAGGAAGCAGGAGACTTCTTCTTGGGTTTCCTGCCGTTTTGGGGACCTATGGTCAATAGTCGGAACCTGAGACAGCTGACTCGTGTGGTTGAATCCACTGTCAATGTAACGGCTGGTGCCCTTAGTAATCTGACAGCTGAGCTCCAAGCGGATCGCCTTATGACTCTGCAGAACCGCATGGTTCTAGACGTTATTCTTGCAGACCGCGGTGGGGTATGCAAGGTCATCCAATCCAGTTGCTGCATTTTCATACCAGATAATGCTCCAACAGTGTATCAAGCCATCTCCAAACTCCATAAAATATCTGAATCCATACACGTGGATAAGGGAGATTGGTCACTGGTGGGGTGGTTCTGGGAATTGATATCTGCCTGGGGTTGGAAAGTTCTGATGGTCATTGGAATGATCTTAGCCATTCTTTTCCTGTTCTGTCTGTGCATACAGTGTGCTCCCGCGATATGTGGCCTCTGTGCTACCTTATGTGTAAGGAAACCTGTATCGAGGGACGAACTAAGTAATAGGATGATGCTACAGCAACATCTCCATGACTTTGCGGACATTGACCTAGACTCGGATTAAGATGAGTATAGTGATTGCCTATGTAAGGGCAAAAGGAGGGTCTGTCGTACTTTAATATTCGGGACCGCGTAGGGGACAGGGCCCTACCCCTGTCTATCTTGGTATTAGCGAACCGCAAATGGTAAATGCGGCATGTACGAGTGCTTTATATATCGTTCTAGCTATGAATGCACTGTGTACACGTTATTCAGCTTCACTACACGGGTTCCATTTTGGAAGCAGTGGCTATCTTGTCATTGCCCTCACATAGGCTATAATGGAGTGAATACGGGCCTCACAGTACATGGGCTTTCCCTCTGACTTCTCTGTGACCTGGGCAGCTGGCTCTGCTGCCCCAGGTCAAACCGGTCTCACGAGCTCCCCTTCCTCCGTCCACCTGTGATTAGCATCAGGGCTTGACCCGTCATAAAACCCTTTCATTCTACACAATCCCCCGGCTAATCTCTTCCACACCTGCTTGTTCCTGCTTTATGACTTGTTCCCCAAAACAGGAGATGCTCATGTTTATTGGGGGGTCTATTGACATACGATGTGGGATCTGAACCTTACTGTATATATCATTGTGGGCTGGCCGAACTGGAATGTGGGATGGTCATCATGACTCTGCCTTTTCTTTGTAATGTACACTTGTATATTGCCGTATCATAAAACCTAGGAATGTATGCTTGAGGCAAGGAAAAGCGTATTTAAGATGAAGTCCGTTCCTATGATTTTCAGCAGTCTCCTGAGAACATACACGCTGTTGTACTTCTAGGATACCTGTAATTGGTCTGCAGCCAATAAACGAATCTTTGACTTCACCCAGAAGACTCTGTGTTTCTGTAGGTCCGGAACAGGGTGAACCCAGAAGTCATAGGGTGTGTGCCCCTGCACCGCTGGGTCTAAAATACCCAGTACTTCAACGGGAACAGTCCAGCCTTCATCTCATCTAAAATTATATGTTACGTCCCCAATCGCTACCTCCGATCCGCCCACCTGAATCTGCTAGTCACCCCCACATTTAAACGCAAAAAACTGGGCGGTGCTCACTTTGGAGTATTGGCCCCGCAGTTCTGGAACTCGCTCCTGCTCTAGTTCAGGACAACCACCTCCTGTGTCTCATTCAGAAAACTGCTGAAGACTTGGCTGTTCTCTCAGGCCTACGACAACTAGCTCTCTTCTCATCTGCTGCCTCATGTTTCTCTCAGCGCCAAGAAACCGTTGGTGAACGTGTGCTTAACAAATTCCCTGTAACATAACATAACATAACATAACATAACATAACTCACTGTTCTATATTTGGATTTTTTTTTTTTAAACTCTTTTTATTAACATTTTCATTTGTAACCAATACTGCAATACCATATCGTGTATTATCAAGTACATCACAGTTTGCTCGTGTCAGCCGCTGCCGCGCTTCAAAGGTTCCATCCTGTCTCCTCAGGACCCCAACACCCTCTTCCCCCACAGTGTCAAACATCTCGTGTCATGCCACCCCAGACACCCCAAGTTAGTCTGCGTCATCCGTTAGGGATTCATCCTGCGGGGGTTCACAGATGTTCCCTCGATAGTCATTCCACTTCCCCCATATCTTAGTCCATTTTTTGGGGCATCTTCTGTGCACATAGACCGATTTCTCCATCACCATTAGGTCGTCCATACCATTGCACCATTTTTGGAGGGTCGGAGCCTGCCTGGCTCCCCATTGTTGCGCAATGTCTCTTTTCGCCAACGCCATCCCCAACGCTACCCATGTTTGCACTGTCTGCGTGATATCCGCTTCGTCCCAAATATTCAAAATGCACCCCCTGGGTTCAGGGACTAATGTTGCCCCCGTGACCTGCGCCACTGTACGCATGACTGCTTTCCAATATTTCTGGATGTGTACACACTGCCATATTATGTGCCAGAACGTGCCTGGCTCTCCGCACTGTCTGACGCAAAGTGGTGTGTCGGCTCTATGCAGTTTATGTAGTAGTGTCCTGGTATAATAGGTACGGTGTAGTATCTTAAGTTGTATTAATTTAAATCTGAATGAGATCGCCACTTCTCGTGGCGATGCCAGCGCGTCCTGCCAATCCGTCTCATCCAGCTCCCCCACGTCGGCCTCCCATTTAGTTTTGAGGGCTTGTGTCAGGTCTGGTTGGTTGTTTACTAGTTTTTTATATGTGAGTGAGATAGCCTTCTTCGTCATATGATCAGTAAGGAGCCTATCTTCAAGGGGTGTGGACTCTGGGAGCCTAGTGCCTTGTGGTATAAGCGCCGTAAGGGCATGCCTTATCTGTAAGTAGCGAAACGCCTCAGTGTCTGCCATCCCATAGCTACGCTGCAACTGCTCAAACGGGACGGGGCTTCCCTTTTTCCACACATCCCCTACCTTTGAGATACCGATCAAATCCCACTGTTTGAACCCCTTCGTGTTCCGTAGCCTGCCCAGTTTATTGGTGTCCCAGAGTGGCGTCGCCTGCGTGATGACTCCTTCCCATCTCATCTCCTTCTGTACTGCGTGCCAGATCTTAATTGTATGTGCTGTAGGGCCTATAAGATGCTTGTGTTGAGTCCTATTGTACAGTATTCCCATAAGGTTATCCTCCCCCAGTAGGTGTCTGTCCATACGGTAGGCCGGGTCTCCCTGATCAGCATGGAGCCATTGGTTGATTACCATCAGGTGGGAGGCCCAGTAGTACAGCTTAATGTACGGGAGTGCTATCCCTCCATCATACCAACCTTTCACTAGTTTGTGCATCGCTATACGTGTCGCCTTGCCATCCCACAGCAGCTTACTGAGTTCACTATTCACTTCCCGAAAATATGCTGGGGCGACCGGGAATGGTGTATTTTGTAGGGCGTACAGAAAGCTCGGGAGCGCCATCATTTTAAAGAGGGCTGCCCTGCCCAATAGGGTGAGCGGTAGGGACCGCCAGCACTGCACATCCCTGCGTAGACGCTCCAGTGGTTTTTTAAGGTTTTCAGCTATGAAGCGGGGTTCCTGCGCCGTGATGTAGATGCCCAAATACATGAATCCCTCAGTCACTATTTTAGCAGCACAGTTACGTGGGAGTCGGGGCCTATCGCCTGAGAGTATATAAATATGTGATTTTCCCCAGTTTATGGTATACCCTGAGACCCGGCCGAACGCTACACAAATATCCATGAGGCAATTGAGTGATCGGACCGGTGAGGCCAAATAAAGGAGTATGTCGTCCGCGTAGAGTGATATTCTGTCTTCCCACCCCAGCGCCCATTTAAGCCCACGGATTGCCTGGTCTTGTCGTATCCACGCCGCCAAGGGTTCTAACACTAATGCGAATAGAAGAGGGGATAAAGGACAGCCCTGCCGGGTCCCCTTAGCCAGAGGGAAGGTGCCCGAGATCCTCCCATTAGCCACAACCTGCGCCATGGGTTTTGTATAGAGCAGCTCCACCCATTTTATGAATTTGGGACCGAAACCTAAGTGGTGAAGTACCGCGAATAAAAACGGCCCTTCCACCATGTCGAACGCCATTTGCGCGTCCAAGGAGAGAATTATGGCGTCCTCTTGGATGAGGGGTTTGCGCGCCATGACACTATTCACTCGCCTCAGGTTCAGCGCCGTGTTCCGCTGCGGCAGAAACCCCGATTGGTCCGGGTGAACCACCGACCCCAGACAAGGCTGGAGCCGCCTCGCTAGCACTTTTGCTAGTATCTTCGCCTCTGCGTTGATCAGGGATATGGGCCGGTAGGACATGCAACTGGTTGGCGGTTTCCCGGGCTTGTGTATTGCTACTATCGTGGCCAAGCGCTGGTCTCTGGGAAGCTCCCCCCGTTCCAAGCTGTCATTATACATGTTCAAGAGGTGGGGCGTTAAGACCGTAAGCAGGTGTCGGAAGAGCTCCACCGGGATACCATTAGGCCCCAGAGCCTTGCCCGTGTGGAGTGCGAGTATGGCCTGAGTCGTTTCTTCCAGCGTGATGTCCGCCTCAAGCGCCTGCACTGCCGTGGGAGCCAACTTTGGCATTTGAATGTCGTGCAGGAAAGCTATGTTTTCTACCATAGTGGCCGTTGCAGTTGGTGTGTAGATGCGTTCATAATGTGCCGCGAGCTCCTCCACAATGTCTTGGGGGTCTGTGATTGGCGCGCCATTTGGTGCGGCCAGCTCTGCTATCCACCTACCAGCTTTGTCTTTCTTATCTAACCAGGCCAGCAGCTTTCCCGCTTTGTCCCCCTGCTCGTAGATTGTGTGTCTTGTGGTCTGTAGTCTAGCTTTCACCTCCTCCCATACAAATGTCTTGTACTCTTGTTGCGCCAGCTGTAGCCCATGCGCTGCCGCCTCGGTAGCATCGGCGGCATAGTCCGCCTCTGCCCGTTGCATGTTCTCCTCCAGCGCGTGGAGTTGTTGGCGCTGGCGCTTCTTGTGGTGCGATATTGAGGAAATGGCCTGGCCTTGCAGGACCGCCTTATAGGCTTCCCAGAGTGCCGTTGGCGACTCCACCGAGCGCTCATTCTCACTAAAGTATTGTTTTGTGGTGGTGACCAACGTTTTCTTGATCTCTTTAATCGCTAAATAATGTGGGTAGATTGGGTAGAGTCTGCGCCTTCCCGGGATGTCTGATGAGTATGTGAGCATGATTGGGGAGTGGTCCGAGATTCCCCTGGGCAAGTGCGTCACCTCTGCTACCTGTTCCAATCCCAGCATCTGGGTAAGCATGTGATCTATCCGCGACTCACTGTTGTGCACCCCTGAGTGAAAGGTATACTGCCTGTCGTGTGGGAATTTCGCTCTCCAGGTATCTGTGAGGCCGACCGTATCTACAAAATCTTTAAGTTTCGAACTGGCGCTACAGGGGCCTCTGGGGGGTCGCCTATCCATGTCGGGGTTAACTACGGCGTTGAAATCCCCCCCTATAATCGTTGCACCTTGTGGGAGCGACAACAGGAATGCGCCCAGGTCCGGGAGCGCGGTGCCATGCAATGCTGGTGGGATATATACTGATACGAAGTTGTAGCGTTTCCCTTCCCATTGGCCCGTCAAAGCAGCGAATCTGCCCTGCGCATCGGTCCACGTCTGTTGTACTATCAGGGGGCAGCGCTTATGAAGTAGTATACCTACCCCCCGGGATCCAGAGGTGAACTCCGAGTGTACCCCCATTTTATACCCCCACCTGTCTAAGGCTTGACATGCAGTGCCCACCAAGTGCGTTTCCTGCAGCAGTGCTACCGTCGGCCCTTTTCGTTTAATGTATTGAAGCACCAGTCCCCGCTTAATCTTGTCCCCCAACCCGTTGACATTCCAGGACAGAACCACTAGGTGTTTGCCAGTAGTGGTGTGGTCAGTGGTGTGCGGATTGTCGGTCGTCCCTAAGGTCTGTTCCGCGTCCAGCCCCATGTGTTATCGTATGTGGTATGCGTGGTGTATAATGGTCGGTGTATGGCGAGTCTATGCAGGTGCTGACCGAGCTTGCGGTATGCAGATAAAACCTTGTGAACCAAAACCCCCTGTAAACCCCTCAGCCCCCCCCCCCTCCCTGCTGCCCTGCCCGGCGGATTTCAAACTACCCACCACCCCCAACTGAGCAGAGTGCTTTATCCCCATAACTGTGTACTTGCGTGCCAGGGGGGGAGATGCCCGTTGCACCCAGTCTTAGTCTCCCCCTCAGAGCTTCATCATGTCCACGGCTGCGAAGAGGGCTCAGGCTCCAGCCGTGTAAGCCTCCTCCTCAGCCTTCTACAGTATGGCGCCGTCTCTAGACTTCGTAGGCCTTCTGAGCCATCACCGGCGAGAGTCCCCGGGGTGACAGCCAGGGCCAGCCCCCACGGCCTTCCTCCAGGAGCAGCCGAGGTCGTCATTCCATTCTCGTTGCCTGGCGAGCACCACGTTCATATCGTACTTGGCCCGGTGTCATAGTCGTACGTCCGCCTCCTCTTGCAATGGGTCCGATACCTCCGCCCTGCCCGCGGACTGTCCATGTCTCTGCGCCGCTCCCGTGCGTCCCGTTGGCTTCCGCCAGCCCTCCAGCCACGCCGTGGCTGCCGTCGGGGACATGAAGAACCAGGTTTTTCCCTCCGCCTCCACCCGGAGCTTCGCGGGGAAGAGCATTGCATACTTCAGTTCTCTCTTTCGTAGCTCTTTCTTCACGTCCAGGAAGTCTCTGCGTTGCCTCGTTACCAGCGCTGTGTAGTCCGGGTATATCTCGATTTTGCTATTCTCCACTCGAAGTGGGGGAGCGACTCGCGCTGTCTGCAAAATGGCGTCGCGGAAGTTGAAGATTCTTGCTAGTATCGGTCGTGGTGGGGCTCCCGGCTTGGGCGGCCCACCTGGCACCCTGTGCGCCCTTTCCACCGAGAAAAACTCCGACAAGCCTCTAGGCTGGAGTTTATTCTTGACGAGGTCTTCCACGTACAAGTCCAGCGCCGGACCGCGCACGGTCTCCGGCACTCCCACTAAGCGGATATTGTTGCGGCGGGCGCGCCCTTCTTGGTCGTCCAATTTCGCCTCCAGTTGTTTCTGCGCCAGTTCCAGTGCCCTTACTTTGTTTGTGAGCTGCGTTGTCTCCGTGGACAGAGTGGCCGTCGTGTCTTCTACCTCCCTCAGCCTGTCGTTGATTTTTGACACGTCTGCTCGTAACAGTGTAATGTCCGTGGAGATCGTGCCTATCGCCGTTTGCATTTGTGTCAGTGTGCGCATTATATCCTGCAGGGTAATCTCCCCTGGCTGACCGGCCTGCGTCGCGTCTTCATTCTGCCTGGGAGCCTCTGGAGTTTGCGAGGTCTCTCTGCGGTAGGCATATTTATCCAATTTGCCAGTCTGCGGCCCCCGTTGGCCTTTACCCCCCATGGTGCTTGCTTCGCCTCGCGGTGTAGCGGGAAGGTCGGTAGTCGCCGCTGCCAGACTGCGCCTTACAGGTCAGCGCTTGGCCTTTCGGTTTTCCCTTCCCTCCTCGCCTCCGCTCGTGCAGGAGGTCGCCGTCCAGAACTCGCACACTCTCCTCAGGTCTCGACAGGGAGCACCATATGCATCCCCCGGTGCGTCGCGTCCACTCTGTGCCGGGGGGGGGGGTTTAGGCGCTTGATACGCTCACCAGTGTTGTCCCCGCCACGCTTCGAGGGAGTTCAGGCTCATCAACCCTCTCTGCTGTGCGTCTCGATCATCTCGGGGCACTTCCAGACCGGTAGGCAGCAGGGCCCTTTATCCGCTGGTGCCGGGGTGGGGGTGGCCAGGACACCTCTGTGACTCGTGTCTGGGCCCGCGTCTCTATTCCTTTGTGTGTGCTCCGTCCCGCAGTTCGACCCCGCACCGCAGGGTCCTGAACGCCACGGGGCCTCGGTCCACGCCAGTCGGCGCCCCCACGTGTCGTGCTCCGCTGCCGCTTTGTTTCGCCCTACGCGGCGTCCCAGTCCTCGGAGCGAGCCCACTCTGCGCGCCACTTCCTCGGCCGCGCCCTCGTACTCCAGGCCCCAGTCGCGATCCCAGATAGTAGGCCGCACCGCCGGCCTCGTCGATGCCGACCCTGCGGCTGCACCCCCAGCTCCCAGACGGCACTCGATCAGCACCGGAGCCTCCCGGTAGTCAGAGCAGCTGGTCCTTGTCACCGTGGACGCGGATAAATGTCAATATTTTGGGGGAAAGAGACTAGCGAGCGCGGAGCTCTCCTAGGCTGCGGCCATTGCTGTCGGCTGCAAGCCACGCCCCCCTATATTTGGATTTTAATTTATAAACTGCAAGTAACAAAAGGATCTCTGACAAAAGCGGTAACCCATTGATCTATTTGTATTATATGCACTTTGTGATGTGAATGGGACACGTTCTTTCCAGCAGGTCTATTAACCCTCTGCACTATGATGAGTCAAAATTTTCACTAGATAAAGCTCCAAGTCTCTGTCCAGGAAGAACATTAATCATTGGAGTTGTCATTTTTATCAATGACTGAAAATTGCTGGAACAATGTACGCGGCATCTGATGCTTTTACGATGGACATGGGGCCCCCACCCCAAGTCAGCGCCAGGAGGGTGGCACCGATCGCACTGCCCTAGAGCCGGCATTGCTACAGGAAGCCCGTCCAGGGTTAATTTTAATTGCAGGAGTGGGTGAAGGGCTCTTGCAGAAGGCCTGGATGGATGACTGAGGCAGGATTCAGTGTTTGACTGAGGACCCTACCACATCCAGCCTGTACCCTCAGTAAGAGTCCAGTATCTGAGTCAGATGACAGAGGTTGCAAGCAGCAAAGAGCAAAAGGGCTGCATTTGGGTTTCATGCGTCCTGGCCCTGCAGCAACCTTCTCCCAGGCCCTGTTGGCATAGTTCAGCTGCTGAAGGGCCGTGATTCCTGGGGACTAAAGAAGTAGAGAGGCTAGTGCTGGACCAGCTGGTGTCCCCCAAACAGGTGAGTCCGCCAACAGCCCTTTTTCTCTACCTTGATGTAATGAAGGGAGGCATGAAGTAACTGGCAGGCCCTAGGGGTATTGGGCACATGCCAGAGATCCATGTATTATGCCTCACCACCTGGCCACACCAGGTTTAACTTAACAAATACCCCAGAAGCCCCCACAGGATGTTGTTCACTGGGGCCTCTGCAAGTACTGAACAAAGGTAAATGTATTAACAATGCCTGACAGCGGATGGAATCGGGGTAAGAGTGGCTCCTTGCATTGCTTGACCTGGCTTATTAGACGTAGGTTTTGCACCCCCCTAAAAGTGAGATCTGAGCTAGTAAATGCACCTGCATTACCACCAGCACACAGTGCAGTTAAGAATGTCCTACCTCAAGCAGAATCACATTTAGCGCAGATGTGGATTGCACTTGTTGCCCTGATCTGAGGATGGAGAGGAGAACCATGCCAGGGTCAGACCCTGTGACTCTGGCAGTGGCGCAGTCGGCTCAGACTGTCAGTGCCTGGGTACAGTAGCAGGGTACCCTATGGCACAGAGCCCTGGCCTGCAGCCCTATCCCAATAATCTTCTGAATAGTGGACATTGCTACTTTTAAACGCAAGGTTTTTCCTCCATAATTAATTAAAGCTGGGTGAGAAAGATTGGACATCTTTACCATTGTTCAAACTGTTCTGAATACGAGAGAACTGCACTTCTTTAACATTTATGCTTTTCATCTTGAGGGAAAGCACTGAAAACTCATCTAAAAGTTCTCAGAGTTCTGCTATTCAAAATAAATCATACATTGAACATGCCATAGTCACACTGCACCAATGTACTTATCCCTAGTGTCTTCCCATCACCTTGTAAATCACTACTTCCAACACAGCATCCCTCTTTTTCTCTATTGTTTGTCCCACTTTTCAGTCTGCAGGTTACTGCGTCTCCATTATCTCTCAACATGTGTTTGCCATCCTGCTATCTTCCCTCCCCTCTCTATGGCTGCTACTAGGATGTATTGTTCGTCTGTGCCTCTTACTCATTCCTCCATATAGTGTCCGTCACGCACTGGGATTGTCCCTCATTTCTGGCAACTTTGCTATCTAGACAGTATCTGCCCAGGGGTGCTCACCCTTGACTTTCCATACCATCATTCTCATTCTATCTCTCTTTTGTTGTTTTTCTCTGTTTTTTCCCCTTTCTTGTTTTCTTCTGTTTCCCATATATGTCCCCCCATTCTGCCTTTACCTCTCTGACCTGTTTCTCGCACCGTCTTCCTTTATTGCTTTGGAAACTGTCCTGACTTTCTCAATACTGTTTCTCTCTTTTTACCCCTAACTCTTTCACTTACACTCTCTCAAACACATTCTTGAAGAGTGCACCTCCATTTCTCACTGACTCTCTCTCTACCCACTGTTTGTTATGGACTTTCCTTCTCGCACTCTTTTTCGTTCTCTTTACTTGACTGTATCATCTTGCATCCTCTTTCAGACTCTCATTCCTCTTAATCATCCATTATGACCTACTGTCTCTCGCTCTTTGACCACTCTTATTTCCTGGAGGTTTCTCTCCTCCTGTATCATTTGCCGTCAAAGATGTTCAGTCTCTCCTGGCATCTCCACCTCTCTTACAGCTGCCTTCTCTTTATGAATGTCTTTGGTCTAACTATGACTCTATCTCATCTTCATGCACAGCAACATCTTTCTCTGTGTTCCCTGACTGTTAATATTTGTGTCCCCCCCACCCTATTTTCCCTTGTAGCAGTTCCTTGTCTAATCTGATTGGTGGTGGGGTGTTCCTGAATAAATTAGATCAGATTCATTAATGAAGAAGGAACATTTTGAGAATTTTCTGGCTATAAAAAGATGCGATACCGTCAGCTACTATCTTGGCATCCATCTGACCTCACAGGAGGCACAGATTGTCAATCTAAATTTTGAGACGCATCAATGTCCTGCCTAAATTTGTATACTTGTTTTGGGCAATTCCACTATGGGTCCCAAACGTCTTCTTCAAAGGCTTGACGGAATTATTGGAGCTTTGTCTGGGGCTATCGACCGGCTAGGCATGCAATTAGGCTAATTAAACAACAGTATAATCAAGGGGGATATTTACTCCCTGACTTTAAGCTCTATTTTTGGGCAGCATTTGCTAGACATCTTTGTAGCCCTGTAATCTCCGGTAACCCTGAACCAACTGATTCCGTTTTGCGCTAAGATTCGATTTTAGATTCTGTATAGATTAGGGGATCCCAACTATTATAAACCTGTAAGATTTGAGTTCATTCGGGATATAGTGGTATATGGCGAGAGATTTCCATTCACTATGCTTTCACGCTTATGCATCCTGATAAACCTCTCTGGGATAACTAGGTTTACTATGATATTCAGTCATCAGGTGGGTAGAGCCTGGTCTCAGTAGGGCATTAATCGTCTAGGCCATATCTATGATCTTAATGACTTTCGTACATTCACTGGCCTCCAGGCAACCTTCAATCTCCCACACCGTTTTTTTTTTTTAAGTATTTACAGACCAGGGATTATTTGATGATTGGCTGTAAACTTACAACTTTGGCGGTCTGTTCAGATGAAATGAATTGCTTACTTAAAGCACCTCAGAAGTCTCTCATCAGTACTGTATACCAGGTCCTTACCCGACGTAAGCCTGTGATATTACACGCCTTGCCACTAAGTGGACTCAGGCTCTCTCTGATGAAGTTTTCACCATCTGAAATGAGTGTAGCTTTAAATACTATTGATCAATCTATACAGTCAATTAATTTTAAATTGCAACAATTTAAAATGATGTTTCTTATATTATACGCCTAACAGGATCACAAAATGGGCCCGCAACCGCCTGGTGGACAAAACCAAATGTCCCAAGTATGGTCTTATAGCGGCTGATATCTTACATATGTTTGTTGTCCTCCTTATGCTCCAAGAATTTTGAGCAGGTGTGACACAGCTTTCTAGCTTTGGTATCAGTAATGCGATACAGCTCACACATAAGAAATTAGGTTATGCTATAGGATGAATGATGACTTCAGGCAGAAGCAACTTTATCTATAATTATCATCACAGCCAGGCTATGTGTAGCAAGAGCCTGGATCTCTCCAGCACCTCCCAGGGTAACAGAATGGTGGGTTAGCCTCCGGCAGACTTATGATTTAGAGCTTGCTTTGGCAAATCTACGGGGCTTCCATCAATTAAAAATTGCATTTGGGCGAGATTTAGTTGGGTCCCTCATGTTAATACAAACTCAAGGAATGTAACCTAATCTGTTCAAATCTAAGGTTTAGCGATGAGTTCAGATTTCTGATCTTAGCACAGTCTCTAGAAAGTGGGTCAGATTTGTGTAATAGGCTTTTTTGTATGCTCTTCGTGATGTTGGTATCTACCTGTAGCTATATATTTTTATCTCTCTTTACATATTAATGTATTTGAGATATATCTACTGATGGACCGTATCAGTTTTAATATGCTTAGTCTAGTGATTTAAATAGATTTTTACTTTTTGTATGACAATTTCTGAATAAAATAAATAAAATATTATTTTAAAAAGCAACATTTCTTAAGGTAAGAGAAATCTTCCTCTTGCTTCCTTCGTAACTGCACTCTGGAGATGTACAAAATAATATGAAACATTCCTCAAACAATAGCTCATAGAATTATGTACTTTTTGCAAACCTGCATCAGAACTTCCATTGGAAACCTTTCAAAATGATACATTAGGTACACGATAGAAAGCTTCATTCACAATACATTCTTTTTAATACAATCGCCCCTCTTACGTCATAACATTCTGGGCTCTGCAGAAATTGCGGCAAGAGATCACTTGCAGAGGGTCGCTGATTGGAAAAGGAGAATGACAGGAGCAAGATGAGCTAAACATCAGGAACAGCATCCATTTTAAACAGCATGTGACACAAACATGTGCCATAAATATACTTCATTTTTAACTACACTTCTTAACAAAAGAATGAAATCATTTCAAGCGGAACATTACTAATTTATTGGAACCATTATATGCACCATTATAATGATTAATTTGCACAAGTAATTTATCACCGAAAATTGCACATATAGAAAAGTCTTTGACATGATATTAATTATCTCAGAGTAGCTTTGGACAACCCATTTTCAAATGGTCTAATGAAATGAACAAATGGTTTCCTTAAAAAAGGTATTTAGATGGCAATATCCACTGGGTAAGATGCTGAAAAGGTTTTGGCCGGTAAGGTTTGGTCTTATCTGACTTCTCCACATTGACACTGTTTGAGGGAAAGAGATCCAAGGACTAAATTATTACCTTCTTGGTTATGTAAATCGTTTAGAGGTGACAAGAATGTTATTTTTGATATAGATTTGCAAGATAATATATTAACAAAAGAAATGAAGGGAAAAGCATACTCAGTTCTTAAAAGAGTGGCAAAAGAAGTAAATGTTAATATTTGTTCATTGTTGGTACATATCAAGAAACCGTTAATACTCGTCAAAGGTGATTCTAAGTTTTCAGTGCTAACTTAAGTTTTAAGAGTGACTAAATCTTCTGTTTTACTTGAAGGAAAAAGGCACAGTATAGTTCCCAATAATGTTCAACAGGCAGACATTATAAAAAAATCTGAGTTAGTTATGACAAACGAAATGTGATACATTCAAATTCTAGGTTAACAACAGATGTTGTGCCAGAATTATCAGATGGAGGACTAGCTGATTCAGTTTTGTGAAATTATGCTGGTTCGATACCTAGGGCCTCATGTAGGTAGCCAAATACCGGTCGGTAACGGCCGATTTTCGGTAAATATGCCGTTACCGACCGGTATTCAGACAAGTGAGATGTAGGAGTCCAAAAACCACTTTTCGGTAAATATGAGGCGGTAAATACCGATTCATATTTACCGAATTCCAAAATACCGATTCAGATTTACCGAATACATAATTAACGATTCGGTAAACATGAAGTGGTAAATATGAAGTGGTAAAATTTAAAATGACATGTAGGAGCACTCGGTAATTAAGAAATCCAAGAAAATCGGTAAATTAGAGTCGGTAATTAACACGGATTGAAAGCAGGTGGTAACCATCAACAGTGCAGATAAGCAATCCCAAAATGCAACAGCGTGGACAACATGCTCGCTATGTACGTCATTGCAAGGCGCCTACATCTACAGGCAGCAGGACTGAGGGTTTGGCGACGGGAGGAACGCATCTACAGACAGCGCATCACACTATTCCAGCTGACTGATGCAGAGATACATGACAGGTACAGGCTACACCCCGAAACCATCATGGACTAAATCAGGGACCTGCACCCACTCCTGGACCAGCCAATAAGAAGGGCGCACGCCATACCCCCACATGTGCAGGTGCTCTGCAGCCCACTTCTGTTGGCATCCGGCAGTTAGCAGGTGGTGACAGCTGCGGTGGGTGGTGTATCCCAGAGTTGCCCGTCCCGTTCCTTCAGGAATTTCCTGGATGCCATGATGCAGAGAATGCACCACTACATCAGCTTCCACAACACACAGGCTGCACTGCAGGAAACAAAAACAGACATTTCTCACATGGCACAGTTCCCCCATTTCATTGGCTGCATTGATGGTACACACATCCCAATCTGTCCACCAGCTGACACAGAGCACATCAACAGGATCAGGAAGTCCACCCACTCCATCAATGTGCATACCGAATTGAATGATTTTGGGAATGGTCCTGTGGGTGGCTGAACCAAAAGGTGGGCGTATGCTATTGACAACGAAGTCTGCAAGTTGTCGCACAGTGAGGCGGCTTCCAGATTGAGAGCTATTGACCAAGCAAACATGGAGAAGGCCTTAGCCGTTATATATAATAGCTCTAGCACTCTCACTTCTAGGATTCATACATGAGACAATAGGCACATGCAAGTACACGGCGCATGCAATGTACAAGCCCCGATTTCGGCGTGCGTCCTACGAGGTATCCCAGTGCCTGTGATTACACCTTCTTTCACTCTGCTTGCAAACGGTATTCATTTAATTATGATTAATGAAGCTTGCTGCGGGATGTGAGTGGGAATCCCGTACATAACTGTCTCGCATAAAGTTGTCTGCTGCAATACTGTTCTTTTCCCACCCCCGCATGGGCGGCGGGATGTTTCCATCTGGCCTTCGATTCCAACCTTGAAAGCAGAGTTCAACAAGTTGAGCAGAATAGAGCGCCATTGTCCCACAAAGAGGTGCCTATGACTTCCTCTCGTGAAATATTTGTCCTTCACGTTGCTACTACGCGCACTGAGGTACAGGCGCCTCTGAATACTGACCTCCCCCAGCATTTCGGCTCTTTGATCCAAAGTATTATCAATGCCTCGTCCACGACCGGCCTGGCTCAATTTTTTTAAAAATGTGGGCTCGGGTCTCGTGACCTCTTTCCAAACTATTTTTGGTGTAATTCCGGCATTTGTTCATTCACTTTTCTAGAGCATCTTTGGAGGTGTTCCGCTGCTTCTGGCGCTAGTGGCAGGTGTGCAGCTTTTCCTTTTCATACTCCGGAATGGCTGCTCCTTCTGTGCCACACGAGCACCTGTCCCGTATGCATCTTCTTCGTGATAGGATGCTTGACTTCTATGGGACTTTGCCATTGGCGACTTTGAGCCTGGCTTATGGATTATCCTTCAGGTATTCCTACTTCACCTGCGTACAACCTGTATTACACTGCCTGGATTGTCCCTTTGAATGGCCTCTGGATTTGTGCTTGACCAACATGGTGTCTCCGGTGCCGGATTTCGATCGACTGATGCGGCCCTTAGTGTCTCACGAGTTGGCCTGTTCTGGTGTCCGGATCATGGCGTGTGGTGCGGCGCATGGTATCCTGGGTAATTGGGACATCTCAGCGGCAGCCTACGACTTCTTGTCCATGAGCTATTTGGAGGAACATTCCGGGTGCCCTCTGATTGTGCTAGAGGCTCTGTTGGTTGGAGAACACGTATGTTCCTTTTCTTTACTCAATTGGATGGCTGAGACTTTTAGTGGCCCTGAAAATGATTTCTTGTTGGAAGCCGTGGCCACATATGCTGCCTATACATTCATGGATTAACTGGATTGTCGTCCATTGCGCCTGTGCTACTGGACAGCACCCTTGCGCAACATTTATTTCTTTTATTTCTCGTTTTTCTCTTCCTGATGGTCGGCTTGAGTTTTTCACTATACTTGCATTGTGTTTTTTGGAATTTTATGCTGCAATTAATTTGACTTTAGGACTTTGGCGCTGCATTGGTTACGCCTTGTTCTGCTCTGACTAAACTGAACTCTGCGTTCTCTCTTTTCTTGCCTATTACATATTGCTTCGCTCAAGGGGGCGTGTAGTGAGTTCTCCCTGAATACGTACATACATTGTTCAGTTAGCATGACCACGTTGAATGTTATGTAGCCATATTTTTGTCTTTGCACACGACACTGCGTGTACATGTTCTTTCTTGATTAAACTGCTGTCTCGAGACTTCCTTCAGACGAGTGCATTCTGTTGTTCCCATCCCAAGCTCTGCGCAGCGACCTTGGTCTGTGCATGTTTTCCACTCTAGGTTGTTCGACCCACGATTTAGCCATGGCACACGCGCAGCTGCACATACCTGACAGTTGGTGCTTTTCATATCACAGACATCATGTTTATTGTTCAGACCGAAGACGAGCCTTCCTGCGAGACGGCTCCTGATGCTCCTGTGATGTGATTTCACTGAGCTGATTTTTGAGGTATGGGGTCCTCTATTCAAGCCTGAGAGGCCTTCTCTAATAACATGATTATGATATTGGCTACTTAGTTAAGGGAAGGTGGTAGTATCCTCGGTATTTTCCGATTCGCTAAATACCACCTCGGTATTTACCGATTCGGTAAGTACCACCTCGGTATTTACCGATTCGGTAAATACCACCTCGGTATTTACCGAATCGGTGAATTCCGGTTCGTATTTACCGAATGTTACCGAATCGGTAACTGTTACCGAATTTTTACCTACATATAACTTACCGATTCTAATTTACCGATTCGGTACGGCTCGGTATTTACGAACCGGTAAAATTTATTTACCTACATGAGGCCCCTAGTGTTTTGAGTGAAGTTGTTGAACCTATTTTAAAGGATGAAGCGAGTTCCAATTCAAACATGACTTTTGAGATTCCGTCTTCTTCTGAATTGTCAGGTTGAAACAACTACACATTCTTCAAATTTTGCGTCGCAGTGACAGAGGACAAAATTGAAACTGGGACAAATGTTTCTGGTAGTCAGCATCTTGTTGTAATTGGCGAGTACGTTTGCAGATTAAGTAATATTTTGTTTTATTTATATTTCCTTTAGAAGGTTTATTATTTCATATTCTTATATATTTATATTGCTTAAACGTTTGTACATTTTGTAAAGGAAAAGGAATGTCTGTAGCATATATACTATATTTCGAAGTATTCACCTTTATTTAGCTGTTGTAATGGTTCAAGCCTGGAATTTCATGGGAGTTCTGGAGTGTTCAGTCCTTTGGGGCTTTACCAATGCTGGACACTGCAGAGCTGTCAGGAGATTTCACAGTTGTGAGCTCATATCATGTATCAACTTGAAGAAATACATATTTTTATTTTCTCACTGTTGATGCTATAGATGTCCGACTTCTTCATTCGGCCTGGGAGTCCATCTTCCATAAGGAGTAACTAGCAACCAAGTGAAAATCCAGTAGCGATATGCTCCTAGGGAGATAGGTCTTGTAGAAATCAAAACCTAATCTGGGGCTTCACTGATACACCTGGTCCTTTTAAACCAACAAAGAGATTGGCACAGAAGCTGTAATATAAAAGACATCTTTATATTCATTTAACCTCTAAAGAGAAAAAAATGCGTCATACAGAATTCTCAAATCACTGTAGGAGACACAGGGGCATTATATACCCACACAGGGGCTGAAAAAAGGCAGCACAAGTACACATGAGAAGAGTTATGCACATAGATGGTCATACAGAAACTGCACAGTCAACAAGTAGGAGGAGTAATAAGTTGTTGACATCAGTTAGAACAGCCTGACAGTTCTATATTAGGAACAGGTGCATTCTACTAGCTAGGCCCATCTGAGCATGTGCAAAACTCTGGGAGAGGGAAGCAGCAAATGTCCAGCACATAGCTAACTAAAAAGGCTGCCAAATACAAAATGGTTTTCGCAATCTTCAACAGTCTAAGCCACAAGCCTGTTGACTCTCAGTACTTTCACCATTTTATATGACACTCATTTTTCAGGTGGCACTTGAGAGTGTGTCTGAGTGTTTGATTTGCTGAAACGCTCCGTCCATCATCCCCTTTGGGAACACTGGGAGAAGCAGAATCTCTTCTCTGTTCCTTGAGACAGATTGTATTAGATTGTGTCTCTCTTATAAATTTCTACAACTTGTAAAAACAAGGCTCAGCCACTGGGGCAGAGGAGGAGTCAGGTGGAAGACTTGTCCAGTCAGGCAGGGACTGTGATATTGACTACCCAAATGAAGAACTGGACTCCACTCCCCAGAGTTGGGACTTGGTCCCCAAATCAGTGCCCAACGAGAAAGGCTTACTTGAGCTCTTATAGTGCAATTGGCATTCTATGCCACTGAGGTATTCTAAGGAGCAAACAAAGACAAAGGTGTATAGCTGTTGAACCTCTCTTCCAAAATCCAGTAGTTTCCTCAGAGCTCACGAGAAGAGCAGGACGAGGCGCTCAGGGTGAACTGCCAGTCAGCAAGCAGCTCAGGCGAGAATGCTACTGGACAACAGTGGAATCCTGAAATGCCAGGATTGCATAGACACACAACAGAACAATATAAGACAGGCATTAAATACAAAGAATAAATTAAAGGGAGCTTAGAATGCAACAGTCACACTTAAAAAAGACCTGCACCATCCCACAGTGCATCAATGACTTGGTATCTACACTCCCAACAAGTAACCGGATGGTATGTCCACTATACCTAAATGTAAGTGCAAAGATAAGCGTGTGTAAATGATCCAAATGATACAGAAAATATTTATTTATAAAGACGAGAACCCTCACTCACCAAGGTGACATGCTTCATCATTGGGTTCCCTCTTGCCCACTGTGTCCGCAAGATACACAGTGTGGGCTACAACTCTCCCACAGGTGAGGAGCGTGAGGTGTTTTTATCCTCCAATGTGCATATGAGTGAGGGGCAGAGTGCAAAAATAATAAATAGGGGTGAGTTAAAACTATCTCTACAAGGGAGAAATTAGTTTATTCTGCTGGCCCAAGCGGATAGAGTTAAAAAACAATATGAGGAATAGGGATATGGATGTTCCCTACTTGACTAGGTCAACATGTTTCTGCCTGACGTGAATTGAATTCATAGGCATTCATAAGGACCACAATCATGTCACTCTGCTGTTAAAATGCACAAATTATAAATGCAATACTTAATTTATATGGAGCATCATAGGACCAGCTGCAATCTGGTCTGTAATCTGTAAATGTGAACAGAATACATTTAGTATCATGAAAAGATATTACATATGTAAACCACCAACACCCAGTGCATGTGTAAACCAATGTGTCATCCACCTGCATCCGTGAGAGTATACCAAAATTATTCACTCTCACCAGTCTCAAAACGATCGTCTACCACATCCTTAGGTGGCCATGTATGTGCGCATCACAGGAATCTAATTGTAAGGATTTCAAAGATAGTTAAAAACACAACTTAATCAATATCTAGGATGTATATTGATCTTCATTCTTAAACACATTATCGTTGACGGTTACGAGGCAATTCATCTGTAATATTTAAATAAAACAACCATTGGGCCATGACAAGTGGCGCCCTAATATGTTGTAATTAGTGTGTCCATGATCGTAAACACACTAGCAAAATATCACTCTCAGCACCAATCACCATCTATAACCCTCACAGCTATGCAAACACGAGACATATATAAGCACAAATGTAACAAAATGTCCCATGAACTGTATTGTCTATTAATAGTAAATAGAGCAAGTATGTCGGAGAGGCGAGACAAATGTAAGAGAAAACATCGCCACTGGCTCATTCCGACACGCAAGACCGCCTGATGCAGTAGCGATAGGTAACGTCTCTTATGTGTGGGTTTCAAAAGTTACCGCTCTTACCTACTTTCCTGTTTGCAATTCCCAATGGTATACAGGCCACAAAAAAGGGGACGAGAAGGCACAACGTCACCGCATTTATCACCATGATGGTTCTATGTGCGGAACCCGGAACTTTGAAGACGCTACATAGACGATATTCTGGACATCTGGGAAGGTGTATATCACCAGGAGGACAAAGTTCCTACGGGCGGGTGCAAAAAGTCACCCAAGCCCTAAAAGAGGCAAAAAGAGAGTGAAAGAGTTCCTAGTTAAAAACCCACCCAGGTCAATGGAAGACCACTCTATGTCCTCTGTTGCCCTCACACACCCCGAAAGGTGTCATGCTTCATCATCGGGCGGTTGCTCCTCGTGGGGCCGGCGCTGCAATTCCCCACGGGCCCCCGAAGGGTCACTTTAGCGGAGATCTTTTAAGAATCGCCGGATGGTGCATGTGGGTGTGTGAAAAAGTGGGTTCGGTGTAGAGGGTCAAAAAGGGGTGCGTGCAAGTTTGTGAAAATATGGAGGGTCATCATGCAGCGAATCATATAGATGTACCCTAAGCAGAAATAAACTGCTAAAAAATTGACCCTGAAGGTACATTACGCCCAGGAATCATGGATCAAAGGCCATTTCACACACCCACATGCACCATCCGGCGATTCTTAAATATGGGAAGATATACACAGAATTGTACCAAAAGCCTATGGCGAGGAATTCACTACTCAGTTACCATAGTTTTCATCCTCGTGCGTTACTGACCAATCTGCTGATAGGTCAATTTCTGAGATTACGGCGTAATTGTATTGAACTCACCAGATATAAACAACATGCCAAGAATCTGAGTGAAGAATTACTAGCACGGAATTATCCGTCCCATTTAATATATTGAGCGGCTAAGAGAGCACGCAATAACCACAGAGAAGCGTTCTTAGAGCCTGTTGAGAAACCAGTCAGTAAAAGAATGGTTTGTGTGATCACCTTTAGCGATTTGACTGATAACATCAAAAAAGCCATTTGTAAATCTTGGCATATTTCGAACTCAGGGTCGCTGACTTTGGAGAGACCATTATTTGCCATAAAAAGGAGTGGTAACCTTAGAGATCTTTTAGTCCATACTAGACCCAGATTGATACAGCCAGCTGCCAGACAAAGCACACTCTGGGGCCTCTCCCCTGTGACAGGACATTTTCTGTGTGGCTCCTGTTCTGTGTGTCCGTTTACACAACAAGTGGCTCAATTGGATATGGGTGTTGGTGGTTTACATATAAAATATCTTTTCATGATACTAAATGTATTCTGTTCACATTTACAGATTACAGATCAGATTGCATCTGGTCCTATGATGCTCCATATAAATTAAGTATGGCATTTATAATTGGTTCATATTAACAGCAGAGTGACATGATTGTGGTCCTGATGAATGCCTATGAATTCAATGCACGTGAGGCAGAAACATGTTGCCCTAGTCAAGTAGGGAACATCCATATCCCTATTCCTCATACTGTTTTTTAACTCTATCCACTTGGGCCAGCAGAATAAACTAATTTGTCCCTTGTAGACATAGTTTTAACTCACCCCTTTATATTATTTTTGCACTCTGCCCCTCACTCATATGCAAATTGGAGGATAAAAACACCTCACGTTCCTTTCCTGTGGGAGAGTTGTAGCCCACACTGTGTACCTTGCAGACACAGTGTGCAAGAGGTAACCCAATGATGAAGCATGTCACCTTGGTGAGTGAGGGTTCTCGTCTTTATAAATAAATGTTTTCTGTATCATTTGGATCATTTACACACCCTTATATTTGCACTTATATGTAGGTATAGTGGACATACCATCTGGTTACTTGTTGATAGATTTATATTGTGGAGAGGTACCGTGGATGGTAGATAATTCCTCCATTTCTTGACCTTGTTGTGGGACAATTGGTATCTACACTCCCAGAAAAAAAAGAGTCTTGACCCAACAGTGCAAATTAGTCTCCAACGCTAAGAAAGGTGTTTTCCCTGAACAGCACCCAGCTAATTTGTTTGCCCTTTTTTGGGGATTTGTTTCACAGACACAGTGAACAACTTTATTGAGTACTTTCTGGACTTTATGTAACAGATTCCAATGTAACAGGCTGTGTGTTATCAGGGGAAACAATTGTATCACAATTCGGCAGATTAATCTTTTATGGGTTATTTGCTTGACATGCAGAAGTCCATTGAATGCAATATAACTGGTGAAAGGTCCCTCCGCAGGGTGCTTCGATAGCTCATTGGCAAGGAGGATTCTTGGGACTGAGACAGGTGGCAGAGATCAACCCCCACCCACAAAGCCGAACACATCCTCAATCCCATTTTCGCAGGAGGGACAAACATCCACTTCAGCCACACCTCGCAGTCCCTCTGGACAGACCACCACTGGGTACACTTCACCCTCAACACTACCATCGCACCCAAGTCCGCCTGCGCCCGCCACGAAGGAACTGGAGCCAGGTCACAGAGGAACACCTCAACACCACCCTCTGCCACGACCCCCCCCTCCGCCACGACCGACCCCAAATCCGCAACCAACGAACTACACCGCTGGATCACCAGCTGCGCAGACAAGTTTGCACCCCTCCGCCACCCTGTCAGACAACGCCCCCTGAAGGCCGCCTGGTTCACCACCGACCTCCAAGAAGCCAGGCACTCCTGCAGACGCCTCAAGAAACTCTGGAGAAACAGGAAAACCACCGAAGACCAGAACACCTACAGGAACGCCATGACTGAATACCACCAGTGCAAAAGAGCCACCAAGAGGACAATTATCTGGAACAAAGTCCACACCAACGCCACTAACGCAAAGGAACTCTTCAAGGTCATACAGCAGTTCACCAAACCCCCCAGTGAAACCACGGACGTCACACCATCCCAGGACCTCTGCAACAAACTCAGCTCCTACTTTCACCTGAAAATCAAGGCCCTCTATGACAACTGCAGCGAACAGACTCCAGACACCACCCTCTTCACCGCCATCGACAACCAGCCCACCATCACCACCTGGAAACCGGCTACCACCGAAGATACTGCAACGACCATGATGAACATCCACTCCCGCCCGCTGCACATCTACCACAGAGCCACTGCTGCCATAGCACCCAAACTATGAGGACTATCAACGCCTCCTTCGAATCCGGCATCTTCCCCGATGACTGGAAGCAGGCAGAGGCCAACCCTCTCCTCAAGAAACCCTTGGCGCACCCGACGGACCTGAAAAACCACCGACCCTCTCTCCCCTTCCCTTCGCAGCCAAAGTCACCGAGAGATTTGTCAACGCCCAGCTGACCACCTTCATCAAGGAGATTGCCATCCTTGACTCCTCCCAGTCTGGATTCCGCAGCAACCACAGCACCAAGACCGCCCTCCTTGCCACTACCAAAGACATCCGCATGCTACTTGACCAGGGACACACCGCAGCCCTCATCCTACTGGACCTCTCCGCAGCCTTCGACACCATCTCCCACCGCACTCTCGCCGCCAGACCCCACAACGCCGGCATACGGAAAACCGCCCTCGACTGGATCCGCTTTTTTCTTGCCGGCAGAACCCAAAGGATCAGACTCCCACCCTCTGAACCCACAGAGATTAACTGCGGAGTACCCCAAGGATCCTCGCTCAGACCACGTTCTTCATCATCTACATGGCCCCCATCGCCGTCATCGTTAAACAGCATGGGTTCAACATAGTATCCTACACAGACACCAGACTCAGCTTCCAGAAAGTAATGAAAGACATTGCAGCCTGGATGAGCAACAGCTGCCTAAAGCTCAACTCAGAGAAGACAGAGGTTCTCGTCCTTGGACCCTCCTCCACCACCTGGGACAACACTTGGTGCCCCTCCGCCTTCAGAAACCCACCCACACTGTCAGATCACCCTACGAGCGAGGTTCCCGCACGTACACGGCCTCATTGACTACGTCATATAGTCAGCCTCACCTTGCGCTCGCTGTCAGTAGCAGCTGAGACCTTGACGGATAAAGACGTCCAGTTCACGGACACCATGTAAGTTGTTGCACTAACGTCATGATTTTTCACTTAGTTTCACTTCGATTTTGTGAAACGGTCGTGCCGCAATTGCCATGCAAGGTGTATCATTACCGTCACTGGCATTTCTTAGTTAGTTTCCCTTTGATTTGGTTTATTGAAAAAAGATTTTGCTACAGTTGTCTAACCGCCATGCGGTGCTTTTTTCATTCGTCGTATTGGTTCTTTAATAGTTACCTATATGTACTAGAAACAGTGCATTTTTGGCTTGCTTTTGTCGTTTTCCATGTATAACTCTATACATATGTCCTTCGATATCTCATGAGCGGTAATTACACTCTTGTTAATTAATTTTTTAACTTCCTCTGGTGACCCTAATCATGGTGCCTTTTTTTTTTTTTTTTTAAAACCTTTATTTGTGCATAGTAAAAAACAAATACGGGCCTACAACCATCAGGCCGGCCACAATACGGTTGAGCACAGAGACAAACATTACATCCCCTGTGCATCAATGGTCAAGATTAGCAACGATTCAGGATTCATACACTGGAGGGATCCGTGACACCAGGGGAAGGAGAAGTGAAGGTTAATTTTAAGGTTTTCAAAATAATTTTATCGAGAAAAAAGTCAGTAGAGGATAGAACCAAGGAGATTCGAGTCCGCAAGATGGCTTCACTACACGGGAGAGCAGCAGCATCGTTAAAACAGCCATAGAAAATCTCATATAGCGAGGCGATGCAGTTCGAGAACAGGATAATCACATGAGTAAATACGCACCCCTTCAAAGCCGCCCCCACTCAATCCACCCCACACCCGGACCCCGAATCGAAACAAGTATAGCGCAGAGACATGGAAGAAAGAGGCCCATAGAACTAAAAAGAAACAGTAAATTACCCCCCCACCCTACACCAATGCGGAGGCTACGGCCTGCCCCCCCCCCAGCATAGTGCCTGTCGCCCAATGAACCCGAAATATAGACGAGAGAGAAAGTAGGAATAGAGTAAAGAAATTAAGAAAACAAAGAAGAAAGAAGGCGGGGAGGAGCCCACGTAACCTTGGAGCGCCCGAAACCACCGGCCAGCCACACCTCCACACACTGAAACCCCACTACACCCAAAGGCGGTCGTGTGAAGATAGTATGTCACAACAATTAAATGAAGGCAGACAGATTGCGACGAGTGCGCACAACATATGCAAACAGTTCCAGTCCCAGTCCAGCCCGTCCGTGAAACCATGGTGATATAAAGCAATCTAGCCCTGGCCCGATCGCGGGCTTAAGATTAGACCAGCCCCCTCATGGAGGCCCCGCATCCCGTGCAGACAAAGACAATATGGCCGCTTGGAAGAAGATGGAGAAGTAGAGTCACAAAATGGCCGCCGATCATCTATTGAGGTCCCCTTGCACACCATATAAAATCCAGACCTGGCCCGTAAAGTACAGGAGTTCCACATAAAAGACGCCGTAGGCCACCGTGAACGGTTCCTCGAGGACGTCAGGTGTAGCTCAGCTGGATACTCTTGCGGACGCGGTGAAGCAGGCAACAACAAAGCAGGCAGCAATGAACGGGGAAACAAAGTATCCGCCATTGAGCAGGAGAGCGATTGATCCTGGGTGCCGGGAAAGCCAGATGCAGACACCAGTGTAGCACAGTTATTCACAGTCGTTGCGTCCCCCCAAGAGGACCAAAGCACTGGCAGACTCACGTCTTGTTGATCACAAACGGGACGCTCCACAGCAGACAGTATGGAGTCGAACCGCTCACTCAGCGTTTGCAAGCCAACACACAATTGCAGACGAAGGTCCCGCAGGGCAGCCAGAACGGAGCCGTATGTCAGCGGAAGCTGCGCCCCCACATCGGCGGCAATCCGGGACGGCACTGGGGAGCTGGAGTCTGGTAGAGGGAGGGCGAAGCGGGCAGCGGGCGAGACCGGAGCATCACCCCCCAGCAGCGAGCAGGCACTCAACGCCATGTTTTACCGCTGAACGATACCGTGGCCAGGGGGGGGTCGTGACCAGGAGGCAATTTCCCTCAGGTCTGCGCCGCAACAGGTGAAAGCCAACAGTCGCTTTCCCTCCCTCGGGCTCTCTTTGCAGCCGACTAGGCGATAGAAGAAGGGGGCTGCAGCCATCCACAGCGCAGTCCACAGAGCGGGGCAGGAGACCCGTCACACCGGGGCCTACCCTCTAGCTCCAGCTCATCAGGTGCAGGGTGCAGGAGGCGTCCGGGCGTCTCTCCCCCGGCTCTTCTGGCGACAGTCCGTGGTGTGAGGCGGGACCGGGACCGCGGGGCTCAGATGTGTACCAGCGGGTCCGGTGACTGCGGAGCCTCCAGGGGGCCGGCCGAGGCCATAATAAAGCAGGGGTCCAGTGCGGAGAACAAAGGCACCAAGAACTCCGGCATCCGGGCGGGCTAAGACTCCGGGAAAGCGGCGGCGCGGTCAGCGCGTCGTCGCACACGTTGCACCTCGAAAATCGGCGAGGATAGGAATCAGGATGATAGTCCGAGGCCAAGGGCCGACGGAGCCGGGCGCTCAAGCGTCTGCTCCGGTCGCCATCTTGGCTCCTCCCCCATGGTGCCTTTTTGTTCGCAGTATGTGGCGATTGTTATGACAGCACCACTCCCCCTTTTCTAAATGAAATTACCGTCCTTCAGGTACGTGCCTTTTTTTAAAATCAGTTATACACTAATAACTTTGATACGCAGTCCGTTATAACTTCGCTACAGCCCCTCTTCCTTAATTGTTGCAGAATTCATTATCAAAGTAGATGCCGGCTGACTGCGCACGAGGCATGAGGAATCTATTTCCAATACCCTAAATTGGTTTTCCCAGGTGAGCTAGCTTGCCGCACAAAGGAATTTACATCTTTTCCTTGACGTGTGACACACACATTGCCCTGACACCAAAATCTTTGCGCTTACAGGTTCCCAACCTATCTTCTGTCCTGATGAAGACCCACTTTTGATGCATACTAATTGGCACCGCCATATAGGGTCGAAACGTCGACGTTACTTGTCCTATGCTTCCGTGCAAATCCACATACAGAATTAGGAAATTACAGCCTACAGTGGTTTATGTACTTCAAAATGGATCTGACTGTCTATTTTTGTACTGTCTATTGTATATAATTGTGACATGTGATGTTTGTTCAAGTACACAATGTTTTCACTAAGTGTTTAACTTTGTATGTGTTTTCTGGTTGGGTCACCCTGTAAACACTTCGGTGTTTCTATATGATAATTGATATAATTCCATCCAGTAAAACGAATTCATTTCTGTTTCTTTGACTATGTGTGTGTTTCTTGCGGTTCTCCAGTGTATTAAGTACATATCCAAATAAGTTTGCTTGTTTCCCGACAGAACCAATGTTTTTGCTTTCACTATAGTGCCCAGGTTCTGAGGGCTACTGGGTTACCCCATTATCTTTAATGGCACGCCTGAAACCTCAGCATCATTCTAGACTCCTCCCTCACCATTACCCGCCAGATCAACGCCGTCACCTCCACCTGCTTCAACTCCCTCCGCATCCTCCGCAAGACCTTCAAGTGGATCCCTCCCGAATGCAGAAAGACCGTCACCCACGCACTCATAACCAGGAGACTGGACTATGATAATGCCCTCTGTGCCGGAATCAACAAAACCCTGATATACAAGCTCCAAACCATCCAGAACACCGCAGCCAGACTCATCCTCAGAACCCCACGACATGAGCACATGACCCAGCACCTACAAGACCTCCACTTGTTCCCCATCGAGAAGAGAGTAACCTTCAAGCCACTCACCCACGCCTACAAATCCCTCCACAACTTCGGTCCGAAATACCTCAACGTAAGAGTCTTCTTCCAAGTACCCAAAAGGAATCTTTGCTCTGCCGACCTCGCCCTGGCAGAGACCCCACACATCCGCAGAACCGGAGCAGGTGGAAGAGCCTTCTCCTACATCACAGCAAAGGCCTGGAACAAGCTCCCAGTCAACATCAGACACTCCCCACTCTGCACACCTTCAGGAAGAGCCTCAAGACCTGGCTCTTCAACTGATCCGGAGCTGCATCCCCCCCAGCGCCTTGAGACCCTCACAGGTGAGTAACGTGCTTTAAAAAAAACTGATTGATTGATTGATTGATTATTTTGTCTGCTGGCAAAATGCAAAGTTTCCTTTAAAAAGGCAGCATCCATAATCTGAATGCAGCCTAGGGAGTTCCAAAGAAGCTTTGTACTAATTGTAGCTCAGAGGACAGACATGCATCAGATGACACTTCCCACACAAGTCTTTAAAGGGGCCATCTGAAGAATGCTGTCACAGTATGTGTCAAAATCCCAGCAGACATCATCAAACATAGAAACATTCTAGAATACCTACTGATGGTAACTATTAGGGATGGAGACCTGGGGAAAGAGACTGTGGTTTTCTCTTCACTAGATGTAGGAAAGGGAATTTCTGATGCAGCAACCCCCCACCCCCACATTTTTTGCCAGACTTCTGATGCACTTTGACTGAATGTGCACTTGGTCCCTGCTAATCAGGTTCCCAGTGCCTGTGTTCTCTCCCAAACCTGTACCTTTGTTTTCACAATTGGCACACATGTGGCCTACGTATAACCCCCTTGCTGAAGATACCCCTGGTACCAAGGGCCTTGTGACCAGAGAGGGACTGGTGCAGACAAAACTTAGTAGTCGACGTGGCACACATGCCTGTGTGCCATGCCCACAGAACACTGCCTATGGCATAGGTAAATCACCCTTCTAGTATGTCCCACAACCTTAAGGCCAGGTGCACTATACCAAAGGTGAGGGCATAGCTGCATGAGCAATATGACCCTGCAGTGTCTAAGTCCATTCTTAGACATTGTAAATGCAGTTAAGCCATAATGAGTACATGGTCTTGGAGATGTCATTACGAACTCCACAGCTCCATGTAGCCTTTATTGAATGCTAAGACATTTGTCATCAAACTTCTCAGCATAATAAACCCACACTGATGCCAGTGCTGGATTTATTACAAAATGCATTCAGAGGGAATCTTAGAGATGCCCTCTGAAAAAAGGCCAACTCCCTCGTGTCCAGATGACTTGACTGCACCAGCCTGCCACACACAGACATGTTTCTGATGCCCTGAGGTGGGAGCCCTTGTGCTCTTGTGGGTCAGGGACAAAGGCTGCTTGGGGTGGAGGTGATTCACACCTACCCCCAAGTAGGAAAAGCATTCAGGCTGGTGAGCCTCAAACGCTTCCTGCCCTTTGATATGCTAGCCAGGACTTCTCCAGCTAGTGGAGATGGCCGCCCCCCTGACCAAGCCCCACTTTTGGCTCCAAGGTCGGCAGGAAAATTAGTATTCAGGAGAGGTGTGTCCCCTCTTTGCCACGCCTACCCCTAAGGTGCCCTGAACAGAGGTGACCCCCTCGTTGGAAAATCCTAAATCTTGAATGGAAGAATTTTAGTCAATCAGGTTAGAGGATGCCCCCTTCCCAACGAGAGAGGACATACTGAGGGTGTAGTTACCCTACAAGGCAAGAAGGCCATTGGCTACCATCTGCAAGTACCTGTAACACCCCTATATTCAATATTTAGCGGCATCCCTGAACCTTGATCCTCATATTCCTACAACCTAAGAAGAAAAGGACAAAGAAGATGCAGTGCAGCCGAGGCTGATGACGACTACTGATTTGACCCCTGCCCTACTAGCCTGTCTCCTGCTTTAAGACCCTGCGAAGAAGACGACACCTGTCCTGTGGCCAGCGTCTTCCAAAAGCAGAGTAAGGCTGCCCACGCGTCAACAAAGACCAGATCTCCAGAGGACAGCAGTCCTTTCCAGAAGAACCAACTACAAGGACTCTGGAACCAGCTGGAACCGCGATTCCTGCCCACTCTGCACCCGACACCCACCGCCTGAGTCTGAGTAGCTCACCTGCCCCGTGAATCCTCCCCAGTAATCCTGACCCCGAATCCAGCGTTGGCTGACCTCTACTGGACTCCCACCTGCATCCTCTGCCCCCGACTTTGGGGAGCCCAGCCGACAGTGCTCAACCCTCACCCAACATCTCAACTTACTTGTCCTGCTGGTGGTCACCTTCATCCAGACTTCTGGTCCGGGCCGGCAGCCTCTTTGTGCAACAGAGATTCCCTGTTAAAAAGCATAGGGTGCCCGCTGCTGATATACACCCAGTCCTCCATGTGCCGCTAGTGGTGTAAGGTTGGTGCTGCCTTGTGGTCCTCCCTGTACTTGCTTTAACCCCCACGGAATGTGACTGTAAACCGCGGGTACTTATCTGCAAACTGCACATCTTGAGGGTGCCCCCAGTCTCCGTTGACTATCATTGGGCCGAGTGACCTCTGCGCCCAGCCGCCCCAGTGCCGCTGGTGCTGCCTTGATCTGACCCTTGCCCAGTGTTGGGCCAAACCCCCGAATACTGGATGTGCAAGTCGAGTACTTACCTGTAACTGCATATAACTGTTTTCCTTCCATAGGATTGCATTGCATTTCTGCCTGTTGCACAAAAGTTTTTTTTTCTTTTTTAGAGTTTTATATAGCGCAAACTAGACCCGAGACATTAGGTATCAGAGCGCTTTACCCAAGCACCAGTTTTGTTACAGATGGACACATTCATTTTTTTGTTAGGCACGGGGAGATTAAGTGATTTGCCGAGAATCACAGGATGTTGAGCGTCGTTGCCGAGACTCGAACCCGATTTTCGAGGTCGACCGCTCTAGCCATAAGGCTACATCCTCTCCCCAAATGTATATGTCTATCTATTGCATTTGCTAAGTGTGCTACTGCTTGAGTTACATTTACAAACTATTTTTATACTACTGCAAAGTATTTCACTGCCTTTACAAACTATATCTATTGCATTTGAAAAGTATTCCTATTCTTAAAATTGTTACTTACCTGCAACTGAGTTCCTCTTGGCTCTAAAAATTAAATAACAAAGCAATAAATTTTTATACAAAACAATTGGTTTTGGATTCAGTCTTTGAGTGTGTGTAATCATTTCCTGCCTGAGTGTGTACAGCACATGCCTAACACAGTTCTCTGATAAGCCTAACTGCTCGACCACAATGCCACAAATAGAGCTTTTAGTATTATCTATTTACGCCTCTGTAAGCTTCTAGGGATCCACTGGACTCTGTGCACACTATACCTTACTTTGGTATTACAGAGATAGCCTGCTACACTAGATTGCCCCTTTTTGCCAATGCACTGTGATTGATTAGGTCTGGCATTAGCCAATACCTGTTGATTTTGCTAAAATTAAATGTACAAAATACTTACAGGGGTTTTCAACCAGCGATCTACGTCCATTGGTATGTCTTTGTGTCATTCAAATTTTTCTGTCACCCACTATGTAGAAATGATCCACAGTCTTGAAGATTAGTTGTACTTTATTGGAGAGCCAGTCAATAGCATCCTCACACTACTAGTCTACCTTCCAACTGTCACTCCCTGCTCCCTTCCATCACCACATTCCAGAACCTGTGGCATCCTGTTACCTAGGCACAGGTAACCTGGATACCACATCTCCCCTTCTTAATCATTAATACAATATATTTAATAAATACTAGAATCAAAAAGCCAATTTCAATGATACAGACTCAATAGTAGTAGCAGTATAAGTGTACCTATAACTCTACATAGTACTTTCCATTCCATGAGCAACAACCCCATATCCCCTCTTTAATATAATAACAAAAGAAGAGGGAAGAGAGCAAAAAATTAACAACCCACCATCTCAAAGCAATTACCCAGTAGCAGTAAGTCCCTTGTCAGGTAATTTCCCTAATACCAGCTTCAACCTAGAATTGTGCTTCTGCTTGTCTTGGCCCATTACCAGTTTATCATCCTGGAAGTACGCCACTCCTTCAATGCCTTTAAACAGTTTGTGCATCAGGCGCTGAAACACCGCAGCCACTAACGCAAGGCCAAACACCATGTTTATGAATACCTGAAAGGAGTGACGAACGGTGTAAGATTCCTTCTAGAAGGGTGCAGTTGAAGCTGGTGATAGGCCAAAGTTAAATCGATCGTAGAAAACCATTTTATATCCTTGGATTGTGTCAAGAGCTCATCAATCCTTGGTAAGGGAAATTTGTCAATAACAATATTCTTATTCAGGTTCCTGAGGTCAATGCATAGCCGTATCTGGCAATCCGGCTTTTGAGCCGTAACTAGGGGAGCCAACCATTCTGCGGTCTCTACTGGTTCTATAATACCTTTGCTCTCCAAGCCATCTTACTCTTTCATAACGCTTTCCCTGACACCCATGGGTATATTGCTGACCTTATGACATACTGGTATCACTCCGTCCTTCGATACAATTTTGTAGACAAACCCACACAATTTCTTTACCATACTGCAAAATACAACTGGAAATTGTTTCTTAATCTCCTCTTCCATATGCACCACTGGTTCGCTAACTAGCATTACTTGGTCTCCACTATTGGGGTCAAGGGGAATACCTAATGCTCTCTAATCCACCCTCCCAAGTACTGATGGCCCCTTTTAAAACACATATATATGATTCTATGCATTATATATACATATATATATGTATTTTGCTTTGGATGATGACATTGAATCATATGGAATAAATAATATTTATATTTGTATATTGGTTAACATATTTATTGTTCCAAGCTAATATGATCAATGAGAATATTCAAAATGACAACAAGCATTTAGGAATGTATTATATAGAGTGGTAGCCGAGTATTTTGTCTATTTTCATGAATTTATTTTAGCACTTGCACTTTAAAAAGCGGGACACTGTGTTGAGCGCTGTCATGTGATCAAGGCCGCTTGTACGGCCGAAACGCGTAATGGCAGAAGGCTGAATAATTAATAATTTGCACATTTGAAGGTCTGCACTCGTCTTTTCAAATTGGATGCATCACGAGTCAAAGTTCTATTTTACCGGCATTGGACTGTCGCCGGTGAGCAGACCCCCCTCCCGGGAAGAAGGCTCCGTAGCAGATAGTCTGTCTGCCCCGGTTAGGTTCTTGCTTGCAGTGTCGCGGGCTTGTGGCGCTGCTTTGTCGAGGACTCCTGGGGCACCAAACGGAGTTGGGAGTGAAAAGGACGGAGCCCCCCCATGCGCAGCACAAACCATCCTGAATTCTGAATCGGCTGATGAAATAACGGAGGTACGAGGGAGTGTTGAGCCAGGCAGCGACCGCACGTCGCAGACATCGCTCGGCTGAGCAGGTAGAAGACGGGTTGTGTTGCCGGACACTCATCGTTACAAGCCTCGAAGGTACTCATTGTACGTTGTAGTGCTGCATGGTGTGCTTCTCTCCTCTCAACTTGGGACATTGTCATAGAGATTGATTGTAGGAGTTACTATTTTTAAATATAAGTCGGAATGTCTGCCGACGCGCTCAGAAACCGCGAGCTTGCCGCAGATGAAATGTTTTCGGATACTGTAGAGAATCAAGCCAATGCCAATATAGAGGGAACGGAGGATTCCAGTGCCAGAGCTAATGGACTCAAAGATAACTTTAAACTGCTGGAGAAATACAAACGCCAAGAACAATCTAAGTGGTGGGAGGCGCGCTCATTGAAAAGGTATCTGGATGTGGGGAGAATCCCCAGGGGGCTACGCATTATGATTGTCCCCAGTTATGAGGCGCCAAACCCTCAGATGATGGTAGAATGGGGAGAATGCAACCTCTAATCATCGCGTAGATTAGTACAGATATTGGTAAACGTTGGAAAACGAGGCAGCATCTGTGAGGCCTGCACAAATAACATGACTACATTTGTCCTTCACTGGGAACCAAACACCCAATTGTAGCGCCTGACTCTCAGAGGGTAGCGTTGCAGAGCAGTCTGAGGCTTACTCAAGGGAGGTGGTGTGGGCTAGTAATCGCCATTTGCAGGTGCGTAGAAATAACACTCAATAATTGATTGTCCAGTCTGTACTTTGCTTTATAAAAGTAAGAGTACATTTATTAAACACACACACTATGCAATACTATGCACCAATTTACAAATATGCATAAGCTGTTGGAATTACTTTGTGACATTGCATAACCTCTCCACCCCTCCCGCAGGGGGGGTGGGGTCCAGTACCACCACTCCCATGTATGCACATCATCTTGCCCCCAATGCAGTTAGTTGAACATAACCTGGAGCGAGGGCCCTGCGGACTGGCACCTTCCCAGTGGTGACCCACCCCACTACCTCAACAAGCATTAAAAAGTGGTACACCTGCCTTGGTGACACATGACCCTAACTGAGCATCTCCTACTGACCATAAAGTGTGCGCCTCTATATCTTAAGGGCTAGCAGTCTGGGGTCTTCACCTAAGCGCAGCAGCAAGAATACATGTTTATGCACACTTTAGAATGACAGTACTCAGCACATTTGTGGATCTTTAGAATGTATTGCAATTGCAGCCCTAAAGGCATCACAGATGAATTCACAGGATTACAAATACAGCCAGACACCCTAGCAGGAAAGTCTGGCCACATAACCTCACATTGAACACGTGAACTTCAGTCCCTCTAAAAGAAATAACCATTAGTTAATGCATTTCTGGTGCAATTACACCTCTTCACCTCTAGAGGATGCCCTTCTCAAGACATCCCCAACTCAGCCTTTCACTCCTGGATGCACTTTTTAAGTCACCTTCCGCCAACTTAAGTTCCAGCCCAGTAGATGTTTAATGCAGACTGAGCCCTTGAGAGGTTATTCCTTTCAAATCCCCCAGGAAACTTAGGGTGGGACTTTTCTTCTTGCTGGGGGAGACTGCGATCCTCCAGCAGTTCCCCCAGCACCTTTGCACTCATATGGTGGTGACCCCGTCCTCCTGGGGCCACCACGAGCTGAGAAAAAGCTGTTTTTTCCTTGCAGGCCGGTCCAGGCCTGCAAGGCATTATGGGTGTTGCCGCATATTATAGTAGCGGCTCCCCCGCTGCTTCGGAGGGAGCCGCGATCTCACTGTGGCTTCGCCGCGTCTCCTGTTCTCGCTGGGGGGCCCAGTCCCACCCGGACCCCCAGGGGATTCATGGCAGCTCGGGGAGCCCACCCTCGGCTACTCCGACCAGCTCCCCGCGCGGCCCGCACCTCTGTGTCCGGCCGCGGGAGCTGGCACCTTCATTCTGGTCTGCCCGCTGGTGCCTGCAGACCTCGGGGGAGTGCGACGGCACTCCCCCCGCCTCCCTCCAGCTTCGGTGTCCGGGGATGGGGTACCGGGGACCCCCCTGCAAACCTTCAAGGGGAGCGCGACAGCACTCCCCGTCTTCACTTTTCGGCGTGGGCCAGGGTAGGCTCCTGGCACCCCACGGGGGCACATTCATGGGGAGCGCGACGGTCCTCTCCAGCTCACATCTTCACGGGGGCGTGACGGCGCCCCCCCGCCTCCATCTTTGGTGGGGGCCATGGTGGGCTCCTGGCGCCCATGCTGGGCACCTTCACGGGGAACGCCACGGCGCTCCCCAGCTTTACTTCTTCTTGGGGGCAGCCTCCGGGACCTGACCCATCCCGGGGCCATCTCTGAGACCGGCGGCGGAGCCCTACGCGCTTCGTCGTCGGCCTTCTTAGGGGTCAAAGGTCGCCTACCTTCCGGGGGCCATATCTCAGCCCGTGGGGGTCCGATCTGCCCCATTTCTGCGTCTTCTTGCTCCTGGTGGCGTCCCCCAGCCACTGAGAGCACTCTCCTTTGCCCTCCGGTCTCCAAGAGGGTGGATTCAGCAGGGAGCTGTCTTCACTGGCTCCCTGCGCCAGCTTTTCGCCTGGCTTTCCTCCTTGGCCTCTCTTCTCCCTGCGCAGAGGCCACTGCTTCTGCGCACCGGTCCTGGGCTCTTCTTCTGGTTCTGATAGGGTCCTGGGGGCAGTCAGGGGGTCTCTCCTTCCAACTGCCCATTGCGCCAGGCTCCAGCACCTTCAGCCGCATCCGACCACACCCCAGAGAGAGCTTCTCTTCCAGTGCAAGCACTTTTTAAAAGTTGAGTAGGGGGCTGGCAGGAAGTCTCTGTTGGTCCTATCAAACAGCGACACATCACTTCCCTGCCCCTGCTCCCTCCTTCTTGTCCAGCCTCTGGGTTTGTTCAAAATGGCGTTGTCCAGTGTCTCTGGCCACAGGGCCTCTGAAACCCAACTCCTTCCCTCCTTGGTGCAGCCTGGTGCCTGGCACCTAGTGATGAATGAGCCTGTAGCCCCACCCATCATCTCTTCATGGAGAGGCGGCCCTCGCTTGTGGAAGAAAGGTTATCAATCAATCCAGCTGAGGCCAGCCCTCAGCCTGGGTCTGGTCATGGCTGGCTCAGAGAAATATGACAGTTCTGGATGACCCAAAAGCAGTACAAATATGACTTTGGACTCTGCAGAATACTTATTTTCACATCCGCTACAGTGGACTTAAGCGCGTGTCTGGAATCTGTATGCCTAATGGAAGTTAGCCAAGCCCATAGGCTCCACATTCCCATAGGGGAATAATGAAGTGAAAAAACAGTAAGACACACTGACTTTCCCTGTCATGTTTCTTTCCAGTGTATAAAGCCTATTCCATGTCACCACCCAATACTACATAAGTCCTGCCACACCATTTACTTTGCAGCTGCTCCTGGACTGCGCACGCTAGGAATCTCCCCTGCGTAAACAGTACACGTGTGCACACGCATGTACACATGTGTCTGCATGTAACCAGCCCAGTGCCCCATACTCCAGCTGCGGCACAGCGGCCTGGTCAAGCCAGGGGGACACCAGTAAAATCCCCATGGAGTCTCTTACATCCTGAGTTCAATCTGGGTGAGTCCCACCTTATGAGGCTCCCCCACAGTAAAAGCTCAACAATCCGGGTGGCCCATAGTGTCAGAACCACCTTCTAACAGTAAAGTACGCTGAAATAGATAGGGCTGATCTACAAACCAAGATAGAAGCCCTCGAGGAAAGCATCAAGAAGCAGGAAGGTGAATCCCGTCTGGGACACAAAATGAGGAAGGAAATGTCCATCAGATTGGTAAAAGAGGAGGAAAAAATAAAGGTGCGCAAAGCATATAGATTCAAAAGGGACCGCGATGATTACGCAAATGGCCAAATTTTCACTTTTGCACGGCGCTATGATTCGTTAAGGGCAGCAACAGCTAACAAATGTAAGCAGGGGGTTAATGAAGTAAACAAACAATGCCCTGAATTGTCTTCACCTTCGGACACAAGCTTGGTGCCAGATAGGGAATCTGATAATGAGAATGATAGAGCGCAAATAACATTTCGGGGAATAAGTGAGAATACAACTATCCTCCCTGAGTCTCAGACCCGCCGTCATACTAATTCATTCACACATGCATTCATTGGCGGGGCCCATAACACCAACACTCGCATGTTTCTCTCTCACAGGACTGCACACAGGAGGGGGAATGATTCGCTGCACATGTGGGTGGGTGTACCTTATAACCTATAGGGAAATAAAAGTTATCTTACATCATATACATTAATATTCGCCACCTATAGATTCCTAATCCTAAACATCAAGGCCGTCCGCCCACTTGGTCGATCGGACCTAATAGTTGGATTGGTTGATGGTGATTTAGAACCAGCTAAAACACATTTAAGACTCAGAATCCTCTATTCTCTTTTCAAAGAACAACAAACTCATAATTTCTGTTAATCAATATTTTTTTATCTAAATTATCATTAAATTAGCATTTGTCTCTTCAAATTTTAGAATTTCTAGCTCAATTTATTTAAATCACAGAACACCATATTTACCTATTCTGGCTATCTGGGTTTTTCTCTAATTCATTGGCTCAGCATAACCGAATTTTGTTGTTAAATTGTCCGAGGATCAGGCGAGATCTCAGAGTCCGAAAGTCCTTTGCTCAGCACGCTACAGTCTCAAAGATCATCAAAGTACCAGAAATCGTGCCAGCATCCGTCATCGAAAAGGTCTTGAATAGCGTAGCGATCATCTCCCTCTCATCTTAAACCCCTCCCTATTCTAATACTCTTTTATAATAAATTTTCAGGATAACATGAAACATTTTTGGGCGGAGAGAGTCTGTGATTGGTCAGGGGAAAAACGTCCGATCTGTAGAGTCTAGGTTCACATGGATTTTGCTGATATATTTCCCGTTCGTGACCAAATCCCGATTGTTGCAATATTTCGACTTCTAGTTTAATAAGACCATTGTTCATTTATACCATTTTCTATCTTCTGGGGTTGTTGGCAGTCCACCAATAACCTATCCTTGACAGGAACGGCGTGTACAGAGGTCGTTAGGAAGTTCACGGAGCCATCTGATTTTGCGCAGTTGCCTTGACGCTTCATGAGACGGTGGCCACTTCTGAACTTGGTCTCTGTCGCTATGTTTTCAAAAGGCCAAAATGTCAACTTAAGCGAAACAAACACAAAAAGTAATTAATACAAAGAAATGATGCTTCTAATGTTATACCCTCACTAATCCCTTTTTGTATTAGTATTTTCCTAGCCTATAGCGACATTTAAAGCAGTATATTCACCTTTACGGTCCTCCACGAAGGTGCAAACGCCACAAAAGCAACATAAAGCATGCGCTATCTAATTATCACATATACTTCTGTTAATATACGTACATATTTTAGTTATTAAAGTTATTTTGCCATGCAAATAGCAAGGTTCCACGTGTAGGTAGGTTGGTTAGTATTAATATATCACAGCACACAATTAGTATTCCAATGAGTAGGTTATTCAATTAATACTTTCATGCAGAATAGAGGAGGTATACAAAAGTTTGCACTACCTGCTCCATCAATCCCCCCTTTGGTGATTTTTAACATCACCACACTACCCTAAAATTTTGGAAAAGAATTTGTAAAAGAAATGAATTCAATACTCTTAATCTTTTGTTAGATTACATTACAGTTTCCCCTGTCTCTTCTTCTCTTGTTTTTCTATACACATTGTCTTTCCACTCTTCTAATTCATCTCTTAAAATTCTCTTTCTTTTCTTTCTCTCTCTTTGTTTCTTACAGTTTCTCTTTTTATGTGTTTTTGTAATTTCCTTTTCTTGCTACATAAACATCCTAGTCTTAGAATTAATACTAAAATAATCACACATGTTACTGGAATTAATATTTTACCAATAAAGGTACTATCTAGCTTAAGTAAGAAGTTCTTAATAGTAGAAAAGTTTTTCCCAATCTTTTCCCAAATACCTTCAACCTCCAGTGAAACAATTTCCTCATGCAAATCAGTTATATTCTTAATGTAAGTCTTTAAATCTTGACTTTCGTCAGGAATGTAAGTACAACAATGTTGAACTTTAAGCATTCCACAGACTCCACCCTCTTTTGCCAAAATTATATCAAGGGCAAGTCGATTTTGCATTACCATGGCACGCATGGCACCCATTTCAGTATTTACTAATAAAAATCCTCCAGCGGTGCTTGTTGACAAGCGATCCACTACTGTTGATAGTTTTCTAATTTTGTGTGCATTCAAAGATATTCCCACTGCTGGTATCAACGCTCCTAAAATGTCTCCTACAATTTCCGACCAAGATTCTCTTTTCCTACGTGTTAGTTGACTACCTAACTCATGTGCACCATCTTTTCCTCTTCCCACAAGGAATATTTTTGGGAAAACCAGGCCTAGATAACATGTGCCATACCAATGATCTGGTAATCGATAATATGCTTTATTCCCGCAGATAAAATATAGTCCAGGAAAACCTGAATCATTTCCTCCTTTAAATCCCCATCCACCCATGATTATATAAGTATCATGGCAATCACTAGTGCCTACAAAATAATTATCATATGCAGTTTGATTCCTTCTAATACACAACTTTCCTTTCTGAGGCCCATCTAAAGCCATTGTTGGACTAGCTTCTCCTTTCAAATGTTTTTCTCTTTCAACATCCCAAACTGTCTTTTCTTCTTTTCCCTCAGGTACCTTCCTTTGCATTTTCAATCTCCTTTCTTCAACCATATCCAAGAAAACCTTCTCCTCCTTCTTTAAACTGCAAGTTAGATTATTTCTAAATATTGATTCTAATGTTAATTCTTTAGTTTCTAAGAAAAAATCACCTAACACTTTTGCAGGTTTTACTTTATTCAACTTGTTAATTACATGTACTTGTGAAAATACATTATCTACATCTGAAAAATAATATTCTAATTTCCCTATTTTGTAAAACAAACTTGCTATTACACTACATGTTATTCCATATGTTACTGGGAGGTGATGATAAGTCACTCCCTCAGATACAGACGCTGGCAACTGCATACAGACGTAGCAATCCCTTACGTCCATCGTCTTCACATATTCATATAGTAATTTTGAAAATACATTGTTAGAAAAATCAGTTATAGACCTATCTTTATGTAAATAATTTCTATCTATTTTAGTCGGATATATTTTCTGAATCTTTTCTACATTAGTTTTATTCTCGCTATGTCCTTCTATTGTTTCTAGTGTAACCTTAAATGAAACCATTAGAGCTAAAGCACTCCACAGAAGCATTAGTAATCCTGTACAAGAACAACACATTTTGAACCATCTTCTAAGAAACACACATTTAGATTTTCTATTTTCTGTGTTTGCCATTTCGAAAAATGATCAGTGTCTTTTGACTTAGCCTCTTCTACTTCACAACTAGTTTTGTCTAACCCAAGGCTCTAAGCACCTACTTGGTTCTTTCAGTTTTATGTCTTTTCCGGTAATTTATTGTTACTTCATTTTGAACACCTTTATCTTTTCAATTTGGCATTTGATCGTCTTTCACTTTTCTTTCGTAGTCTTGTTGTAGGATTTCCTGAATATCCGTCTCTTCTCCGATGTCGGACAAGATAACTCTCAGGATTTCCGATTCTTCGTCTTCCTCAACCACTCCTGGTACAGTCACCTCTGGATCCCCTTGGCTATCTGCCTCTTCTTTTATTTCAGGCAATGCCACATATGACCATTCCGGCGACTTATACTTCTGGTTAGGTTTTCTCGTTCTTTTATTTTCTTCTACCGTCGTTTGTTCCACATCTTTCAGTTTCTCTTGGCTAGACACTTCATTTACCTGTTCAGCCCTAGATGAATTCACTTGTGTCAATCTGTATCTTAACCTTTTTATCTTGTTGGGCCAAATTGAATCTCTTGCTGGCCTTTTCAACTTACTTCCCTTTTCATTTTTCGCAGTTCTCCATGCTCTCTTTCTCAGGACTCGACCTTCTGGTACTTCTTCATCACTGTCCTCTGATTCAGTTCCAACTTGACTTTTACTTTCAACTGTTCTTCTTTCCACCACTTCTGTTTTATTCCCTACTTCTGTCCCTCCTCGTGGTTCTTCCACACACTCTTCCTGCTGACTAACTGTCCCTTCCTCTAACTGAATGTGTGAATTCCCTACAAATCTTCGGGGGTCTTCCGCAGAAATCTTTCCCTCACTCTCTGTATCTGGTACCTTACTATCTAATTTTATTACTTCAGGTGGAATTTCTCTTGAACTTTCATTCGGGACTGTCTTATTAAAAATTTCTTTCACAGTCTCTTCACTGTTTTTACTCCCTCTTTTTTGTACTTGAACAGATTTGGTGTCTGATTCTGAGCTGGTGTCAGAAATCTGTAACTTTCTTCTTAAAGGAAGAGATTCTGGTGCAATAGCCGGGCTTTGTTCTGATTTCCCCTTTTCAGGAGTTTTTCTTGTTCTTATTTCTTCAGTATCTGATTCAGAGCTCGTATCTGATTCTTCAAAGTATTCTCCCTCCTTATTATCCACGGGGTTAGGAATTCGCAAGGTGTGACTACCATGAATCCAGTTCTTCCATCCTGCACATTTTACTGCTGTTGTCGTGGTCAAGATCACCTGACGTGGTTTTCCCCAACGTGGGACCAAACAGTTTCGTCTTCTGTGCACTTTTATTCTCACCCAGTCCCCTGGGCTCAAATCATGAGCTGGCTTCTTTTCAAGAGTGGTGGCATCCGATCCAACCTGATGGAACACAGAATGAATGGAATCAGCCAACCCCTTGCAATAATCCAACACCAAGTCATCAGATATAGGCAATAGTTTGTTGACTGGTATGAAAACATGTTGCATTGCTCTTCCCATGACAATTTCATGGGGACTCAGACCTGTATTCCTATCTGGAATTGATCTAATAGTCATGAGTACCAGAGGCAAGACATCAGGCCATTTCAAACCTGTAGCTAAACACATCTTTCCCAGTCTGTTTTTAATGGTGCCATTTACTTGTTCCACCACACCAGAAGCCTCTGGTCGATAGGCAAAATGTAGTTTTTGTTGTACATTCAATGCTTCACAAATCAACTTCATGATTTCGTTATGAAAATGTTTTCCTCTATCTGACTCAATTGTGACTGGGAAACCAAACCTAGGAATGAACTCTCTTATTAATAGATTGGCTACGGTAATTCCATCACTTCTTCTCGTTGGGTATGCTTCCACCCACCGTGAGAACAGAGAAACCATCACCAAAACATACCTCAACCTGTTACAGGGGGGCATTTCAATGAAGTCAATCAGCATTCTGGTGAAGGGCCCTCCTTCTCGACCAGTTGTTCCAAGACGTACCACTGTTTTTCTTCCAGGATTGAACTGCTGACATATAAGACATCTCTGACAAAGACTTTCAGCTACAAGTCAAAATTTAGCATTGTACCATGTCTGTTTAAATAGTCTAATCATTGCATCTCTTCCTACATGTGCTTGTCCATGATACATCCGTGCCATGGCAGACACCATGCTATCAGGCATAACTGGTCTTCCATCCCGATAAACCCACACATGATCTGTTTCCCGTGGTGCACATCCTGCTTTTACCCACTGTCTCATTTCCTCATCTCCTACTTCTTCCTGCAACTGCCTTACTTCCTCCCATGTATTCACAGTGTTAGTAAACAACAAAGGGCATGAATTATTTCCCTTTCTCTTCCCCTGTTAATAGAATTCTGGTTTTGTGCGCAATATTGAGCCATATCGTTGGCGAATTGGTTACCAGACGACACATAGTCATTGGACCTTGTGTGGGCTGCACACTTTACAACAGCTAATTGCTTAGGCAGCTGTATCACCTCAAGCAATTTTCCAACCACTTCAGCATTTCTTATAGGAGTTCCACTTGATGTCAAAAATCCTCTTTGTGATTAGATCTGACCAAAATCATGCACTACACCGAAGCCATATTGACTATCGGTTATCACAGTCACTCTCACATTCTTTCCCAACTTACATGCTCTTGTTAAGGCAAATAGTTCAGCAACTTGGGCTGATTGTACTCCTTTCAGACACGATGCTTCCAAAACAGCTGCTACTGTGCATACTGCATATGCTGCACTCAGAATTCCTTCATCTGTTCTCAAGCATGACCCGTCCACAAACATCACATAGTCACTTTCTGTCAAAGGTACATCTTTTATGTCAGGTCGGGGTTTAGTACAAAAGTCAAGCACTTCCAAACAGTCATGATCCACATCATCTCTGACTTCCACATTCTCAGCATCAGGCAGTAACGTTGAAGGATTCACATTCAAACATCTCACCAGGCTCACATTTGTTGCACCTAGGATAACTTTCTCATATTTAGTCAGACGACTATGTGTCATGAATTGACACATAGTCCTCCTTGTTAAAAGGATTGCCACATCATGAGGTACAAACACTCTCACAGGATATCCCATCACGATTCCTTCACTTTGTTCCAAGCTCTTGCAAGTGGCTGCTACAGCTTTCAGACAACCTGGAAATGCTACAGCTACAGTATCTAATATAGCTGAGAAATATGCAATTGGTCTCCTCAGTTTTCCATGTTTCTGTATTAATACAGAAAGAGCACATCCATTTCTTTCGCTGCAATAGGGTTCAAATTCCTTTTCACAATCAGGCATACCAAGTGCTGGTGCTTCACACAAACTGTCTCTCAATTGTTTAAAAGCCGTCAATTCTTCTTTATTTAATTCAATGGGATCTTTTACATCACTTCTGGTTAAGCGTACCAAAAGTTTTGCAATCAGGCAAAAGTTACTTATCCACTGACGACAGTATCCAACCATTCCAAGAAACATACTCACTTCTCTTTGTGTCATTGGGACTCTCATTCCTTTTATTATCTTGATTCCATCTGCAGTTACTTTTCTCAGTCCTTTTTCAATTTTATGGCCTAAATATTGTACTTCTTTCTGACAGAATTGTAATTTCGATGGGGATACCTTAAGTCCTCCATCTGCCAAATGGTTCAGCAGTGCAATGGTATCCACTACACAAGCTTCTCAAGTTCTTGACGCTACAAGCAAATCATCTATATATTGTACTAGAACTGAACTTTCAGGCATTTTTAAATATTCTAGAGACTTTTTCAATATCTGATTGAATATTGAGGGACTCTCTGTGTACCCCTGTGGAATTCGGCACCATGCCAAGATACGTTCGCCAAACCGGAATGCAAAGATTTGTTGACTACCAGGATGCAATGGGATGGAAAAGAATGCATGACACAGATCAATTACTGTATACCATTCTGCATCATGAGGAATCTGATACAAAATCACAGATGGATTTGGTACAATGGAACAACATGTCACAACGATTTTGTTTATTCTTCTCAGGTCCTGTACTATTCTAAATGTTCCATTAGGCTTCTTCAGACCCATAATTGGTGAATTACATGGACTGCTCATTATTTCTCTCAGAATACCTTGTTTAATCATTCTGTCTATTATCGGAGTAACTCCTGCAATTATCTCGGGTGTCAATTTGTACTGGGGAATATTTGGGTAACTTACTCCTTCTTTTAGAGCAACTTTTACAGGATCTACATTTTTCATTAATCCCACATCTTCTCCTGTTAAATCCCATACCTCCGCCTTTACTTTCTCTTTCAACTCTTGAGGCAGCTCTTCAGGGTCAAATACAGCAAATGCCTCGGTAATCTCAGGTTTCATATTAGCCATAGTCATTTTATACAGTACATCTTCATCTGGAGTTTCAAATGCTATACCGTCTGGAGTACAAAATATAGTGCAATTCATCTTGCACAGTAAATCATTCCCTAACAAATTTACAGGGCTTGAATCGCATCCGACAAAGCGGTGCATTTCAGAAAATTTCCCTATGTTAACTTTTACTGGATCAGTGAGATATGTTTTTATCTGTCTGTTGGATACTCCAACTACTTGGATTGTTTCGTCCGAGAGAGGAAGATTTTTAATAGCAGCTGACCTAACAGTTGAGCGAGTAGCACCAGTATCAACTTGGAAAGTAATGTTTTCGTCATTTACCTTTCCATCCACAAATGGGCCTGTCTGGTCTACTTCTAGAGTTGCGCCAAGTACGCACTCTTCTTCCTCCCCTTGGCACCGTCAATAACCTTCTTCTGACTCACTCTCATCGCGTCGTAGCCAATACTGCGATACAGCACTAGCGTGCGGCAGTTTAGTTACCTGTTCTTCGTTGTAGAATCCTGTCTCATTTCTGTATTTCTGATGATTTACGCTCTGTGGAAAAGGCGGTTTTGGTGCCTGATTCTGTTGGGGAACAACCTGCTGCTGTTGCTGCGGTTGACAACTCACCTCTTTCTGCAACTGTGAATTTAATGATGCATTATCACCATTAGCACTCGGGGGAAATTTACACTCGGATTTCCAATGCCCCATTCTTCCGCAATTATGACATGGCCATTTCTTTTTTGCTTCCTCTATATTAAATTGTCCTTTCCCTTTTCCAATATTACATTTTTGTTTCATACCTGTACCAGCTGCTTGTTCAATCAATTGTGCTTCCTGTCTTTCTGCTAGCTTTGACTTGAGCCCACATGGCTTTTTCTTTTAATTTACGCTGCTTTACCTCAATTTCATCACTAAAATATTTTGTATGTCTTAGTACTTCATCTATCCGTTTATTTTGCCAATCTACTGTATGTTGTTTAATCATTTCGCTTACTTCAGGTCGCAATCCATACACAAATCGATATACAAAATGACTCAAATCCTTTTCACTCAAGTTTTCATCACCACTATATTGTTTAAAGGCTAGGATCAATCTTTCATAGTATGCATGTACCGACTCTTTCGCTTCTTGATGTGTTCTATCAATTTTTACCCAATCAGTTTCTTTAGGAGGTACTTTATTTTTCAGAAAAGTAATTACTTGTTCATATTTTCTCATCACTTCTGGATCTGGGGCACCTGTTTTTGGATCTCTAGGGTATTCTTGTGTAGGCCAACTGATCATTACCTTGCACTCTGTCCATAAATCTGCAGGTACTATTATGTCGAAAAGACTATTCAAATCAATCCATAGGACTTTTGATAATTTCACAAACCTATCTACCTGCCTGTACCACTCAACTGGCTTTTCGCGCAGTCGAGGAAAATCATTGGTAAATGACAAAATATCTTGTCTAGTCCAGGGGACATGTACATATCTTCCACCTGGAATTTCTCTCATGGGACATTCTGTTACTACCTTTTCCTTTTCTCTTACTGGGTAAGCTGCAAACGTCTTATCCGTTGCATCGTCTCGTTTTCAAAACCATCTACACTTCCATTTGTCTACATCACCCCATTTTCGCAGTAATATGATTAAATCTTTCATCTGAATCATCCGTCCTGTCATGTTTAGTTTTTCAATGTCTTTTTCAAAATCAATACCCATTTCATTTGCCACTTCTTCCAATCTTTCATGTAAATTTCTAGCTCTCCATGTTATGCTTTTGCATAGAAACATTAATTCTTCATCCGGATAACTCTTTAATTTTTCTGTAGGAATAGTCCCTACTATTAATTCCTCTAATGCTATTTTTAATTTGGACACATCTAAAGGTTTAGGCTCAGCATCTTTTTGTTGCAAACTTCTCAGCCATTCACTTAATTCATCGGAAGTAGGACCTACAGGATCATTTCATTTCGTGTCTGTTCTAATACTTTTGGTGATCCTGGTACTGACTGTGTCGTCATTATTGCTCTATTTATTAAACTCTGATTTACTTTCAAATTTTTGGGAGTAATTTGTTTAGAAATTCCTACCGTTTGTCCCCACAAATTTTCGCTTGTATCTCGTCTCTGTATTTAATTTTCTCTGTTTCCATTATAAGGTATCGTCAGACAATGCTCACTATCCTTCTGTTTATCAAAGATTGGCATTACAGGTCCTATTGTTACCGGAACAATTACTGCTTCCATATTTTTAGTTAATTCCTTAATTTTCTCAGTCAATTCTAAGGTAGTTCTATCCAATTCAGCTGAATTTTCATTAGCCATTTTACTAACTTGAGTATTTTCTGTTTCTCTAAAAGGATTATTTCTTCCTGTCTCATGTTGTACTGTTTCACATTTTATATTCTGTGGTGATTCTTTTACGGGGGCACTCGGTGTCAATGTGGAATTTGGTTGATATGGGGGTGGATTTTTATAAAACATGTCCTCAAGCACATCATCCTCCGACTCATGCACACCATATTTATAACTTTCTGATCCTGTATTATTTCTCTTTTCCGTACATTTTCTACAAGTAGTTTCTTCCACATTTCTTATAGGAAACAACCCATTCGTCATATTCGCACTTCGCCATCTCCTCATTCTATCATTATGATTCTCTTGTCCATACGATCTACCAAACATATATCTATACCTTCCGCCACTTCGCTGTCGTTCCCTGTCATACATCTCATCTTCCCATTCTGTCAATGCTTCAAACTGTGTAGGTCTAGGTCTCGGTTCCAATTTCATCATTCTTTCTCTCAGATTTCTCAAAACCGCTAAATTAAATGAACCATGTTCCGTAAATGCCAAAACTCCATCATCTTTTGTATACTTCGCCCAATTGTCTAACCAAATACATGTATGATAACCACATTTCGTAATCATAAAAGATGCAGGTGATTTCGCTGGAGGGAGCAACTGTCCCTCTCTAGTCACAATCGGTTTTTCTTTTTTAAATATTTTCTTGATTTTACCGAACCAGGACTTTTTCTCCTATTCTGGTGGATCGTAATACACCATTTTCTCTTTTATATATCGCTAGATTTCTCCTACGACTGTTTTTGTTCGTTCTATCCAATCGTAGTGCGACTCACACTAACGCACCAATCCTGAGTGTCTATATCACTTTTGCAATCTTCCAATCCCAGCGCGACTCACACTAACGCACCATTCCGGGGCGCCTATGCCACCCTGTAATCCTCCACTCCTAGCGCGCCGCACAATAACGTACCAATCCTGGGCGTCTACGTCTCTTACTGACTGTCCAATCCCAGCGCGGTCTTTCTGATGTCAGCTTTTCTCGCTGCTCCTGCTGACCCCTCCTTTACAAAATTTATCAGTAAACTTTTACATTCACTTTTTACTAAAATTCTGTAAGTAACGACATTAAAACGCCACCATTATCTGTTTCGCTAACAAAGGATAGTCCTGACCTTTCTCACAAGAATTCCGTCTTTCCCGAGAGCAGCGCTTACCTCTGCCCTACTACGGAATTGTTACTTCCGTTGATAAAGTAACACTTCCCTCTACTTCACCCTTCTAAAAAGCATTAGCTAACCGTTTCTCTAGAAATAAAACATCTGTTGGAGACCCAATGCTCCTGAGAATTAAAACCAGAGTTTCACAATTAACCTGAATGCCATTTCATTTACGCACATTCATATGGAAAATGTAGTTCATTCACACAGAATCCTGTCTTTCCCGAGGGCAGCGCTTACCTCTGCCCTACTACAGAATTGTTTAATTAGTTAATAAAGTAGCACTTCCCTCTACTTTATCCTTCTAACAAGCTTAGGAAACACCTATTACCTTTCCAGTGATAAGCGTAATCAGAGCTCCTTTTGGACTCCTGGTACTTAAGACCAAACTTTCACAGATGACCTTCGCTACCATACATTTCTCTTATACCGAAAATGTCCCTAATGGCAACACACGACGATGTTACCGAATCGAACCCAGACATGCGTCGTGCAACTTCAATCGTCACACGTTTTCCCCATGTACCTACAGGGCAACAACAACAATTCTGTCTTTCCCGAGAACAGCGCTTACCTCTGCTCTACTATGGAATCGTTACAAACTTCCGACTTCCTACATCCCAGAAGTCGTCAAACAACATGGAACACAACGCGACTCAACATAGAGTGTTAATACATAAACCAATACTTATCCACAGTCAATAATCAATAAGCAATTTACAAGCAATAATCACCAATCCAATGCAATACAACCATCATACTGCTACCAGAAAAACTGATACAGCGCAAATAACAATTTGGGGAATAAGTGAGAATACAACTATCCTCCCTGAGTCGCAGACCCGCCGTCATGCTAATTCATTCACACATGCATTCATTGGTGGGGCCCATAACACCAACACTCGCATGTTTCTCTCTCACAGGTCTGCACACAGGAGGGGGAATGATGCGCTGGACATGTGGGTGGGAGTACCTTATAACCTATAGGGAAAGAAAAGTTATCTTACATCATATACATTAATAGTCGCCACCTATAGATTCCTAATCCTAAACATCAAGGCACTCCGCCCACTTGGTCGATCGGACCAAATAGTTGGATTGGTTGATGGTGATTTAGAACCAGCTAAAACACATTTAAGACTCAGAATCCTCTATTCTCTTTTCAAAGAACCACAAACTCATAATTTCTGTTAATCAATATTTGTTTATCTAAATTATCATTAAATTAGCATTTGTCTCTTCAAATTTTTGAATTTCTAGCTAAATTTATTTAAATCACAAAACACCATATTTACCTATTCTGGCTATCTGGGTTTTTCTCTAATTCATTGGCTCAGCATAACCGAATTTTGTCGTTAAATTGTCCGAGGATCAGGCCAGATCTCAGAGCCCGAAAGTCCTTTGCTCAGCACGCTACAGTCCCAAAGATCATCAAAGAACCAGAAATCGTGCCAGCATCCGTCATCGAAAAGGTCTCGAATAGCGTAGCGATCATCTACCTCTTATCTTAAACCCCTCCCTATTCTACTACTCTTTTATAATACATTTTCGGGATAACATGAAACATTTTTGGGCGGAGAGAGTCTGTGATTGGTCAGGGGAAAAACGTCCGATCTGTAGAGCCCAGGTTCACATGGATTTTGCTGATATATTTCATGTTTGTGACCAAATCCCGATTGTTGCAATATTTCGACTACTAATTTAATAAGACCATTGTTCATTTATACCATTTTCTATCTTCTGGGGTCGTTGGCAGTCCACCAATAACCTATCCTTGACAGGAACGGCGTGTACAGAGGTCGTTAGGAAGTTCACGGAGCCATCCGATTTTGCACAGTTGCCTTCGCGCTTCATGAGACGGTGGCCACTTCTGAACTTGGTCTCTGCCGCCATGTTTTCGACAGGCCGAAATGTCAACTTAAGCGAAACAAACACAAAAAGTAATTAATACAAAGAAATTACGCTTCTAATGTTATACCCTCACTAATCCCTTTTTGTATTAGTATTTTCCTAGCCTATAGCGACATTGAAAGCAGTATATTCACCTTTACGGTCCTCCACGAAAGTGCAAACGTCACAAAAGCAACATAAAGCATGCAATATCTAATTATCACATATACTACTGTTAATATGCGTACGTATTTTAGTTATTAAAGTTATTTTGCCATGCAAATAGCAAGTTCCCACGTGTAGGTAGGTTGGTTAATATTAATATATCACAGCACACAATTAGTATTCTAATGAGTAGGTTATTCAATTAATACTTTCATTTAGAATAGAGGAGGTATACAAAATTGTGCACTACCTGCTCCATCAATCCCCCCTTTGGTGATTTTTAACATCACCACACTACCCTAAAATTTTGGAAAATATTTAGTAAAATAAATGAATTCAAAACTCTTAATCTTTTGTTAGATTACATTACTGTTTCCCCTGTCTCTTCTTCTCTTGTTTTTCTATACATCTTGTCTTTCTACTCTTCTAATTCTATCTCTTAAAATTCTCTTTCTTTTCTTTCTCTCTCATTGTTTCTTACAGTTTCTCTTTTTATGTCTTTTTGTAATTTCCTTTTCTTGCTACATAAACATCCTAGTGTTATAATTAATACTAAAATAATCACACATGTTACTGGAATTAATATTTTACCAATAAAGGTACTACCTAGCTTAAGTAAGAAGTTCTTAATAGTAGAAAACTTTTTTCCAATCTTTCCCCAAATACCTTCAACCTCCAGTGGAACAATTTCCTCATGCAAATCAGTTATATTCTTAATGTAAGTCTTTAAATCTTGACTTTCGTCAGGAATGTAAGTACAGCAATGTTGAATTTTCAGCATTCCACAGACTCCACCCTCTTTTGCCAAAATTATATCAAGGGCAAGTCGATTTTGCATTACCATGGCACGCATGGCAACCATTTCAGTATTTACTAATAAAAATCCTCCAGCGGTGCTTGTTGACAAGCAATCCACTACTGTTGATAGTTTTCTGATTTTGTGTGCATTCAGAGATATTCCCACTGCTGGTATCAACGCTCCGAAAATGTCTCCTACAATTTCTGACCAAGATTCTCTTTTCCTACGTGTTAGTTGACTACCTAACTCATGTGCACCATCTTTTCCTCTTCCCACATGGAATATTTTTGGGAAAACCAGGCCTAGATAACATGTGCCATACCAATGATCTGGTAATCGATAATATGCTTTATTCCCGCAGATAAAATATAGTCCAGGAAAAACTGGATCATATCCTCCTTTAAATCCCCATCCACCCATGATTCTATAAGTATCATGGCAATCACTAGTGCCTACAAAATAATTATCATATGCAGTTTGATTCCTTCTAATACACAACTTTCCTTTCTGAGGCCAATCTAAAGCCATTGTTGGACTAGCTTCTCCTTTCAAATGTTTTTCTCTTTCAACATCCCAAACTGTCTTTTCTTCTTTTCCCTCAGGTACTTTCCTTTGCATTTTCAATCTCCTTTCTTCAACCATATCCAAGAAAACCTTCTCCTCCTTCTTTAAACTGCAAGTTAGATTATTTCTAAATATTGATTCAAATGTTAATTCTTTAGTTTCTAAGAAAAAATCACCTAACACTTTTGCAGGTTTACTTTATTCAACTTGTTAATTACAGGTACTTGTGTGAAAATACATTATCTACATCTGAAAAATAATATTCTAATTTCCTTATTTTGTAAAACAAACTTGCTATTACACTACATGTTATTCCATATGTTACTGGGAGGTGATGATAAGTCACTCCCTCAGATACAGACGCTGGCAATTGCATACCGACATAGCAATCCCTTACGTCCATCGTCTTCACATATTCATATAGTAATTTTGAAAATACATTGTTAGAAAAATCAGTTATAGGCCTATCTTTATGTAAATAATTTCTATCTATTTTAGTCGGCTATATTTTCTGAACCTTTTCTACATTAGTTTTATTTTCGCTATGTCCTTCTATTGTTTCTAGTGTAACCTTAAATGAAACCATTAGAGCTAAAGCACTCCACAGAAGCATTAGTAATCCTGTACAAGAACAACACATTTTGAACCATCTTCTAAGAAACACACATTTAGATTTTCTATTTTCTGTGTTTGCCATTTCGAAAAATGATCAGTGTCTTTTGACTTAGCCTCTTCTACTTCACAACTAGTTTTGTCTAACCCACGGCTCTAAGCACCTACTTGGTTCTTTCAGTTTTATGTCTTTTCCGGTAATTTATTGTTTCTTCATTTTGAACACCTTTATCTTTTCAATTTGGCATTTGATCGTCTTTCACTTTTCTTTCGTAGTCTTGTTGTAGGATTTCCTGAATATCCGTCTCTTCTCCGATGTCGGACAAGATAACTCTCAGGATTTCTGATTCTCTGTCTTCCTCAACCACTCCTGGTACAGTCACCTCTGGATCCCCTTGGCTATCTGCCTCTTCTTTTATTTCAGGCAATGCCACATATGACCATTCCGGCGACTTATACTTCTGGTTAGGTTTTCTCGTTCTTTTATCTTCTTCTACCGTTGTTTGTTCCACATCTTTCAGTTTCTCTTGGCTAGACACTTGATTTACCTGTTCAGCCCTAGATGAATTCACTCCTGTCAATCTGTATCTTAACCTTTTTATCTTGTTGGGCCAAATTTAATCTCTTGCTGGCCTTTTCAATTTACTTCCCTTTTCATTTTTCTCAGTTCTCCATGCTCTCTTTCTCAGGACTCGACCTTCTGGTACTTCTTCATCACTGTCCTCTGATTCAGTTCCAACTTGACTTTTACTTTCAACTGTTCTTCTTTCCACCACTTCTCTTTTATTCCCTACTTCTGTCCCTCCTCGTGGTTCTTCCACACAATCTTCCTGCTGACTAACTGTCCCTTCCTCTAACTGAATGTGTGAATTCCCTACAACTCCTCGGGGTTCTTCCGCAGAAATCTTTCCCTCACTCTCTGTATCTGGTACCTTACTATCTAATTTTATTACTTCAGGTGGAATTTCTCTTGAACTTTCATTCGGGACTGTCTTATCAAACATTTCTTTCACAGTCTCTTCACTGTTTTTACTCCCTCTTTTTTGTACTTGAACAGATTCGGTGTCTGATTCTGAGCTGGTGTCAGAAATCTGTAACTTTCTTCTTAAAGGAAGATCTTCTGGTGCAATAGCCGGGCTTTGTTCTGGTTCCCCCTTTTCCGGAGTTTTTCTTGTTCTTATTTCTTCAGTATCTGATTCAGAGCTCGTATCTGATTCTTCAAAGTATTCACCCTCCTTATTATCCACGGGGTTAGGAATTCGCAAGGTGTGACTAGCATGAATCCAGTTCTTCACTCCTGCACATTTTACTGCTGTTGTCGTGGTCAAGATCACCTGACGTGGTTTTCCCCAACGTGGGACCAAACAGTTTCGTCTTCTGTGCACTTTTATTCTCACCCAGTCCCCTGGGCTCAAATCATGAGCTGGCTTCTTTTCAAGAGTGGTGGCATCCGATCCAACCTGATGGAACACAGAATGAACGGAATCAGCCAACCCTTTGCAATAATCCAACACCAAGTCATCAGATATAGGCAATAGCTTGTTGACTGGTATGAAAACATGTCGCATTGCTCTTCCCATGACAATTTCATGGGGACTCAGACCTGTATTCCTATCTGGAATTGATCTAATATTCATGAGTACCAGAGGCAAGACATCAGGCCATTTCAAACCTGTGGCTAAACAGATCTTTCCCAGTCTGTTTTTAATGGTGCCATTTACTTGTTCCACCACACCAGAAGCCTCTGGGCGATAGGCACAATGTAGTTTCTGTTGTACATTCAATGCTTCACAAATCAACTTCATGATTTCGTTATGAAAATGTTTTCCTCTATCTGACTCAATTGTGACTGGGAAACCAAACCTAGGAATGAACTCTCTTAGTAATAGCTTGGCTACGGTAATTCCATCACTTCTCCTCGTTGGGTATGCTTCCACCCACCATGAGAACAGACAAACCATCACCAAAACATACCTCAACCTGTTACAGGGGGGCATTTCAATGAAGTCAATCTGCATTCTGGTGAAAGGCCCTCCTTCTCGACCAATTGTTCCAAGACTTACCACTGTTTTTCTTCCAGGATTGAACTGCTGACATATAAGACATCTCTGACAAAGACTTTCAGCTACAAGTCTAAATTTAGCATTGTACCATGTCTGTTTAAATAGTCTAATCATTGCATCTCTTCCTACAGATGCTTGTCCATGATACATCCGTGCCATGGCAGACATCATGCTATGAGGCATAACTGGTCTTCCAACCCGATAAAACCACACATGATCTGTTTCCCGTGGTGGACATCCTGCTTTTACCCACTGTCTCATTTCCTCATCTCCTACTTCTTCCTGCAACTGCCTTACTTCCTCCCATGTATTCACAGTGTTAGTAAACAACAAAGGGCATGAATTATTTCCCTTTCTCTTCCCCTGTTAATAGAATTCTGGTTTTGTGCACAATATTGAGCCATATCGTTGGCGAATTGGTTACCAGACGACACATAGTCATTGGACCTTGTGTGGGCTGCACACTTTACAACAGCTAATTGCTTAGGCAGCTGTATCACCTCAAGCAATTTTCCAACCACTTCAGCATTTCTTATAGGAGTTCCACTTGATGTCAAAAATCCTCTTTGTGATTAGATCTGACCAAAATCATGCACTACACCGAAGCCATATTGACTATCGGTTATCACAGTCACTCTCACATTCTTTCCCAACTTACATGCTCTTGTTAAGGCAAATAGTTCAGCAACTGGGGCTGATTTTACTCCTTTCAGACACGATGCTTCCAAAACAGCTGCTACTGTGCATACTGCATATGCTGCACTCAGAATTCCTTCATCTGTTCTCAAGCATGACCCGTCCACAAACATCACATAGTCACTTTCTGTCAAAGGTACATCTTTTATGTCAGGTCCGGGTTTAGTACAGAAGTCAAGCACTTCCAAACAGTCATGATCCGCATCATCTCTGACTTCCACATTCTTAGCATCAGGCAGTAACGTTGAAGGGTTCACATTCAAACATCTCACCAGGCTCACATTTGTTGCACCTAGGATAACTTTCTCATATTTAGTCAGACGAGTATGTGTCATAAATTGAGTGCGGCTCCTTGTTAAAAGGATTGCCACATCATGAGGTACAAACACTCTCACAGGATATCCCATCACGATTCCTTCACTTTGTTCCAAGCCCTTGTAAGTGGCTGCTACAGCTTTCAGACAATCTGGCAATGCTACAGCTACAGGATCTAATATAGCTGAGAAATATGCAATTGGTCTCCTCAGTTTTCCATGTTTCTGTATTAATACAGAAAGTGCACATCCATTTCTTTCGCTGCAATAGGGTTCAAATTCCTTTTCATAATCAGGCATACCAAGTGTTGGTGCTTCACACAAACTGTCTCTCAATTGTTTAAAAGCCGTCAATTCTTCTTTATTTAATTCAATGGGATCTTTTACATCACTTCTGGTTAATCGTACCAAAGGTTTTGCAATCAGGGAAAAGTTACTTATCCACTGACGACAGTATCCAACCATTCCAAGAAACATTCTCACTTCTCTTTGTGTCATTGGGGCTCTCACTCCTTTTATTATCTTGATTCTATCTGCAGTTACTTTTCTCAGTCCTTTTTCAATTTTATGGCCTAAATATTGTACTTCTTTCTGACAGAATTGTAATTTTAATGGGGATACTTTAAGTCTTCCATCTGCCAAATGGTTCAGCAGTGCAATGGTATCCACTACACAAGCTTCTCAAGTTCTTGACGCTACAAGAAAATCATCTATATATTGTACTAGAACTGAACTTTCAGGCATTTTTAAATCTTCTAGAGACTTTTTCAATATCTGATTGAATATTGAGAGACTCTCTGTGTACCCCTGTGAAAGTCGGCACCATGCCAAGATACGTTCGCCAAACCGGAACGCAAAGGTTTGTTGACTATCAGGATGCAATGGATGCTAAAGAACGCATGACACAGATCAATTACTGTATACCATTCTGCATCATGAGGAATCTGAAACAAAATCACAGATGGATTTGGTACAATGGGAAAACACGACACAACGATTTTGTTTATTCTTCTCAGGTCCTGTACTATTCTAAATATTCCATTAGGCTTCTTCAGACCCATAATTGGTGAATTACATGGCCTGCTCATCATTTCTCTCAGAATACCTTGTTTAATCATTCTGTCTATTATCGGAGTAACTCCTGCAATTATCTCAGGTGTCAATTTGTACTGTGGAATATTTGGGTAACTTACTCCTTCTTTTAGAGCAACTTTTACAGTGTCTACATTTTTCATTAATCCCACATCTTCTCCTCTGAAATCCCATACCTCCATCTTTACTTTCTCTTTCAACTCTTGAGGCAGCTCTTCAGGGTCAAATACAGCAAATGCCTCAGTAATCTCAGGTTCCATATTAGCCATAGTCATTTTATACAGTACATCTTCATCTGGAGTTTCAAATGCTATACCATCTGGAGTACAAAATATAGTGCAATTCATCTTGCACAGTAAATCTCTCCCTAACAAATCTACAGGGCTTGAATCGCACACGACAAAGCGGTGCATTTCAGAAAGTTTCCCTATGTTAACTTTTACTGGATCAGTGAGATATGTTTTTATCTGTCTGTTGGATACTCCAACTACTTGGATTGTTTCGTCCGAGAGAGGAAGATTTTTAACATCAGCTGACCTAACAGTTGAGCGAGTAGCACCAGTATCAACTAGGAAAGTCATGTTTTCGTCATTTACCTTTCCATCCACAAATGGGCCTGTCTGGTCTACTTCTAGAGTTGCGCCAAGTACGCACTCCTCTTCCTCCCCTCGGCACCGTCAATAACCTACTTCTGACTCACTCTCATCGCATGGTAGCCAATACTGCGATACAGCACTTGCGCGCGGCAGTTTAGTTACCTGTTCTTCGTTGTAGAAACCTGTCTCATTACTGTATTTCTGATGATTTATGCTCTGTGGAAAAGGCGGTTTTGGCGCCTGATTCTGTTGGGGAACAACCTGCTGCTGTTGCTGCGGCTGACAACTCACCTCTTTCTGCACCTGTGAATTCAATGATGCATTATCACCACTAGCACTCGGGGGAAATTTACATTCGGATTTCCAATGCCCCATTCTTCCGCAATTATGACATGGCCATTTCTTTTTTGCTTCCTCTATATTAAATTGTCCTTTCCCTTTTCCAATATTAAATTTTTGTTTCATACCTGTACCAGCTGCTTGTTCAATCAATTGTGCTTCCTGTCTTTCTGCTAGCTTTGACTTGAGCCCACATGGCTTTTTCTTTTAATTTACGCTGCTTTACCTCAATTTCATCACTAAAATATTTTGCATGTCTTAGTACTTCATCTATCTTTTTATTTTGCCAATCTACTGTATGTTGTTTAATCATTTCGCTTACTTCAGGTAGCAATCCATACATAAATCGATATACAAAATGACTCAAATCCTTTTCACTCAAGTTTTCATCACCACTATACTGTATTAAGGTTAGGATCAACCTTTCATAGTATGCATGTACCGACTCTTTCGCTTCTTGATGTGTTCTATCAATTTTTACCCAATCAATTTCTTTAGGAGGTACTTTATTTTTCAGAAAAGTAATTACTTGTTCATATTTTCTCTTCACTTCTGGATCTGGGGCACCTGTTTTTGGATCTCTAGGGTATTCTTGTGTAGGCCAACTGATCATTACCTTGCACTCTGTCAATAAATCTGCAGGTACTATTATGTCGAAAAGTCTATTCAAATCAATCCATAGGACTTTTGATAATTTCACAAACCTGTCTACCTGCCTGTACCACTCAACTGGCTTTTCACGCAGTCGAGGAAAATCATTGGTAAATGACAAAATATCTTGACTAGTCCAGGGGACATGTACATATCCTCCACCTGGAATTTCTCTCATTGGACATTCTGTTACTACGTTTTCCTTTTCTCTTACTGGGTAAACTGTAAACGTCTTATCCGTTGCATCGTCTCGTTTTCAAAACCATCTACTCTTCCATTTGTCTACATCACCCCATTTTCGCAGTAATATGATTAATTCTTTAATCTGAATCATCCGTCCTGTCGTGTTTAGGTTTTCAATGTCTTTTTCAGAAAAATCTACTCTATATGGTTTTTGTAATGACTTTACCTTTTCAAAATCAATACCCATTTCATTTGCCACTTCTTCCAATCTTTCATGTAAATTTCTAGCTCTCCAAGTTATGCTTTTGCATAGAAACATTAATTCTTCATCCTGATAACTCTTTAATTTTTCTCTTGTATCTCGTCTCTGTATTTCATTTTGTCTGTTTCCATTATAAGGAATCGTCAGACAATGCTCACTATCCTTCTGTTTATCAAAAATCGGCATTACAGGTCCTATTGTTACCGAAACAGTTACTGCTTCCATTTTTTTAGTTAGTTCTCTAATCTTCTCAGTCAATTCTAAAGTAGTTCTAGCCAATTCAGATGAATTTTCATTAGCCATTTTACTAACTTGAGTATTTTCTGTTTCTCTAAAAGGATTATTTCTTCCTGTCTCAGGTGGTACTGTTTCAAATTTTATATTCTGTGGTGATTCTTTTACGGGGGCACTCGGTGTCAATGTGGAATTTGGTTGATATGGGGGTGGATTTTTATAAAACATGTCCTCAAGCACATCATCCTCCGACTCATGCACACCATATTTATAACTTTCTGATCCTGTATTATTTCTCTTTTTCGTACATTTTCTACTAGTAGTTTCTTCCACATTTCTTATAGGAAACAACCCATCCGTCATATTCGCACTTCGCCATCTCTTCATTCTATCATCACGATTCTTTTGTCCATACGATCTACCAAACATTTATCTATACCTTCCGCCACTTCGCTGTCGTTCCCTGCCATACATCTCATCTTCCCATTCTGTCAATGCTTCAAACTGTGTAGGTCTAGGTCTCGGTTCTAATTTCATCATTCTTTCTCTCAGATTTCTCAAAACCGCTAAATTAAATGAACCATGTTCCGGAAATGCCAAAACTCCATCATCTTTTGTATACTTCGCCCAATTGTCTAACCAAATACATGTATGATAACCATATTTCGTAATCATAAAAGATGCAGGTGATTTCGCTGGAGGGAGCAACTGTCCCAACCTAGTCACAATCGGTTTGTCCTTTTAAATATGTTCTTGATTTTACCGAACCAGGACCTTTTCTCCTTTTCTGGTGGATCGTAATACATCATTTTCTCTTTGCTATATCACTAGATTTCTCCTACGACTGTTTTTGTTTGTTCTATCCAATCGTAGTGCGACTCACACTAACGCACCAATCCTGAGCGTCTATGTCACTTTTGAAATCTTCCAATCCGAGCGCGACTCACACTAACGCACCAATCCTGGGCGTCTACGTCTCTTACTGACTGTCCAATCCCAGCGCGGTCTTTCTGACGTCAGCTTTTCTCGCTGCTCCTGCTCCTGCTGACCCCTCCTTTACAAAATTTATCGGTAAACTTTTACATTCACTTTTTACTAAAATTCTGTTAGTAACGACATACAAACGCCACCATTATCTGTTTCGCTAACAAAGGATATTCCTGACCTTTCTCACAAGAATTCCGTCTTTCCCGAGAGCAGCGCTTACCTCTGCCCTACTATGGAATTGTTACTTCCGTTGATAAAGTAGCACTTCCCTCTACTTCACCCTCCTAGCAAGCATTAGCTAACTGTTTCTCTAGAAATAAAACACCTGTTGGAGACCCAATGCTCCTGAGAATTAAAACCAGAGTTTCACAATTAACCTGAATGCCATTTCATTTACGCACATTCATACGGAAAATGTAGTTCATTCACACAGAATCCTGTCTTTCCAGAGAGCAGCGCTTACCTCTGCCCTACGACAGAATTATTTCATTTGTTAATAAAGTAGCACTTCCCTCTACTTTATCCTTCTAACAAGCTTAGGGAACACCTGTTACCTTTCCAGTGATAAGCGTAATCAGAGTTCCTGTTGGACTCCTGGTACTTAAGACCAAAATTTCACAGATGACCTTCGCTACCATACATTTCTCTCATACTGAAAATGTCCCTAATGGCAACACACGACGATGTTACCGAATCGAACCCAGACAATGCGTCGTGCAACTTCAATTGTCACACGTTTTCCCCGTGTACCTGCATGGCAACAACAACAATTCCGTCTTTTCCGAGAACAGCGCTTACCTCTGCTCTACTACGGAATCATTACAAACTTCCGACTTCCTACATCCCAGAAGTCGTCAAACAACATGGAACACAACGCGACTCAACATAGAGTGTTAATACATAAAACAATACTTATCCACAGTCAATAATCAATAAGCAATTTACAACCAATAATCAGCAAACCAATGCAATAAAACCATCATACTGCTACCAGAAAAACTGATACAGCGCAAATAACAATTCGGGGAATTAGTGAGAAAACAACTATCCTCCCTGAATCGCAGACCCGCCGTCATACTAATTCATTCACACATGCATTCATTGGTGGGGCCCATAACACCAACACTTGCATGTTTCTCTCTCACAGGTCTGCACACAGGAGTGGGAATAATGCACTGGACATGTGGGTGGGAGTACCTTATAATCTATAGGGAAAGAAAAGTTATCTTACATCATATACATTAATATTCGCCACCTATAGATTCCTAATCGTAAACATCAAAGCACTCCGCCCACTTGGTCGATCGGACCAAATAGTTGGATTGGTTGATGGTGATTTAGAACCAGCTAAAACACATTTAAGACTCGGAATCCTCTATTCTCTTTGCAAAGAACCACAAACTCATAATTTCTGTTAATCAATATTTGTTTATCTAAATTATCATTAAATTAGCATTTGTCTCTTCAAATTTTAGAATTTCTAGATCAATATATTTAAAACACAGAACACCATATTTACCTATTCTGGCTATCTGTGTTTTTCTCTAATTCATTGGCTCAGCATAACCGAATTTTGTCGTTAAATTGTCCAAGGATCAGGCCAGATCTCAGAGTCCGAAACTCCTTTGCTCAGCACACTACGGTCCCAAATATCATCAAAGGACCAGAAATCGTGCCAGCATCCGTCATCGAAAAGGTCTCGAATAGCGTAATGATCATTTCCCTCTCATCTTAAACCCCTTCCTATTCTACTACTCTTTTATAATAAATTTTCGGGATAACATGAAACATTTTTGGGCGGAGAGAGTCTGTGATTGGTCAGGGGAAAAACATCCGATCTGTAGAGTTCAGGTTCACATGGATTTTGCTGATATATTTACGGTCGTGACCAAATCCCGATTGTTGCAATATTTCGACTTCTAGTTTAATAAGACCATTGTTCATTTATACCATTTTCTATCTTTTGGGGTCGTTGGCAGTCCACCAATAACCTACCCTTGACAGGAACGGCGTGTACCAAGGTCGTTAGGAAGTTCACAGAGCCATCCGATTTTGCGCAGTTGCCTTCGCGCTTCATGAGACAGTGGCCACTTCTGAACTTGGTCTCTGCCGCCATGTTTCCTAAATGTCAACTTAAGCGAAGCAAACACAAAAAGTAAATGATACAAAGAAATGATGCTTCTAATGTTATACCCTCACTAATCCCTTTTTGTATTAGTATTTTCCTAGCCTATAGCGACATTTAAAGCAGTATATTCACCTTTACGGTCCTCCACGAAGGTGCAAATGTCACAAAAGCAACATAAAGCATGCAATATCTAATTATCACATATACTACTGTTAATATGCGTACGTATTTTAGTTATTAAAGTTATTTTGCCATGCAAATAGCAAGTTCCCACGTGTAGGTAGTTTGGTTAATATTAATATATCACAGCACACAATTAGTATTATAATGAGTAGGTTATTCAATTAATACTTTCATGCAGAATAGAGGAGGTATACAAAAATTTGCACTACCTGCTCCATCAAGAACATCAGAAGAAATGCGGAGCATGGAGGAATCAAGCTCACATTGGGGAAGAATTGGACATTTTAAAACAGGGCAGAAGGGACACCTTCCGACCTCGCAACAATGGATTAACCACAAAACAAAATCCCAAAGGAGAAGGGAGAGACGCCAAACCCGCAGGAAAAGGAGAGCCCAGGAAGCGGGGCCGGGGTCGTGTGATGCAGAATTAGGAAAATCAACTGATGGTTCACTATGCACTAACAGTGTAACAGATAAGCAGGAGGAAAACACCATTGTAAACTTAGCTAACATCAACCTGTCGGTAGCGGAAACTCAATTACTATCTTTAGGATTGTCATTTTGCCCAAAATCCAACTTCCAGTACACTAGAACAAGAGCTGATGTTTATCAATTCATCAGAAAACTTCAACTTAAAAAATTCCAACAGAGGTCTTCAGTTGACCCAATGACCTCTAATACTATAGCCATACCCAATAAAGACTGTCCAGGGCTACCAGTCTTAGATATAGGCTTATATCGGGACATGTGCCAATTGGAAAGTGGAGATTAACTGAACAGCCGGGATATCCTCTCACTGGGGGGACAGGCCAGACCAGAAACACCATGCAAAATAAAATCAAAATTTGTTCCACTAATGGCCCGTGATGGACTTGATACTTTTAGCGACCATGTAGTCAGTCAGATCAAGAAATTGAACGTTGCCATCAATAGATCAAAAAAAATATATACTAACAGAGAAAGAAAATACAACCAACTAATTGCAAAATTTCATAAAGAAAATGTGGTTATAAGAACCTCTGATAAGGGCGGAATCATTGTCCTTTGGCCTAAGGAAGACTATATAAAGGAGGCATACAGTCAGTTAAATGATCTTCATTGTTACAGAAAAAGTACACCACTCAAGTATAAAAACACCCAGGACTCCTTGTTTAAGAACTTACTAGCCTGGAAAGGATTGGGGCTTCTAAGTGGGGACGAGTATGGATTTATCAAAAAGGAACATCCGTTGGTGCCTACCATCTATTTTATACCAAAAATTCATAAGAACTTTGAGAACCTGCCAGGCAGGCCCATCAGTGCAGCGTGTGGTGGGCCGCTAGAAAATCTTTCCCGGTATATTGATTTTTTCTTACAGGTACACATGAGGCAATTAAAGTCATATGTCCAGGATACAAGTGACTTTTTAAACAAAATCAAAGATTTGTCTTGGGATTCAGATTTGTTACTTGTAACACTGGATGTTTGCTCTTTATATACTTGTATTAGAAACAGGGATGGACTAAGAGCTGTGGAGTACTTTCTCAGTACAAGACCGATGATGTATGCACAACATACACGAATGTTGTTAGATATGTTGCTTTTCAGCCTAGAAAACAATCTATTCCTTTTTAACGACCAGTTATATCAACAGATCCACAGAGTCGCAATGGGGGCCAGCTTCTCCCCGAGCTATGCCTGTCTTTTTATGGGCTGGTGGGAGGAACTGGTCCTCATGCGTAAGTATGAACAAATATATACCACTAACATTGTTTCTTGGTTGCGTTTATTGACGATCTTTTCATTGTGTGGCGAGGAAGTGAAGAAAATGCCATAAAATTTATGGATGAAATCAATCAAAATGATTTTAATCTCGAATTCACTTTTAACATTAGTAGGCACTTGACCTTTTTAGATGTTCAAATTTTATTAGAAAATAATGTCTTAACTACTACCCTTTTTAGAAAACCAACGGCAGGTAATACAGTTTTACATGCGTCTAGTGCTCATCCTCCACATTTGATTAGGAGCATTCCGTATGGGGAGATGCTCCGCATCCGACGCATCTGTAGCAATACAGAGGATGCAAGGATCAAGCAAACTGAAAGCCGCAATAGGTTCCTAGCTAGGGGTTACAGTACAGGAACAGTGGATGCCGCTATGAGAAGATCTCAAGCGAGGGCTAGGGAGGATCTCCTAGCCTATAAGTCAAAGTCATCTGAAAAAGTCTCTGGGGAGAATACACAACTTGTGAGACTTATTTTAACATAATCAAAACAGGAGAAACAGCTGAGGAGCATCATAAGACGTAATTGGCACTTTATCCAAGGGGATCCGGTGATAGGTAACCAGATGCCCTCTAATCCTGCTATTACGTTTAGAAGATCTATGAGTATGGGGAACATGTTAGTCAATAACAGTCAGGAGAGTTGCTGCAAAGATATGTGGTTGACGATAAGAAAAGGTTTTTTAAAATGTTTGTCATGTAAGGCCTGCCAGTTTGGTACTAATGTAAAAACTTTTACAACTGCTTTTTCTGATACAGCTAGAGAAATTAAGCAACATTTAACATGCAAGACAGAATATTCTGTTTATGTATTAGAATGTGATTGTCATCTGAAATACATAGGGAGTACCAAATTGGCCGTCCATAAACGAATCCTGCAACATATCAGGGCAATAATCAACAAAGACCAAAATTACCCTGTTGCTAGGCATTTCCAATCTGTTCACAGTAGTAATCCACAGCATTTGAAATATTTCACTATTGAAGCCATCCCCACTACAAAAAGAGAGGGTGATAGAGAAGCCAAATTGAGACGCCTGGAGACTAGTTATATTCTAGAGTTCGATTCCAAGCACCCGGGCGGGCTCAATATCACGGAAGATCTCCATACTTTTTTATGAGTAATATTGGGGTCCTCTTAGAGAAAAATATAGCGAGACAACGGCCAACAATAAATAAGATGAATTTGAGGTATCAGGATGGTTTTTATGCTTCTTTTAGGATGGGTCTACACATTGTTGTTTTGTAACCAATTTTGTACTATTTCTGTATTAACCTGGTTTTTAATGATTGGTATTAGACACAGGGTAATTTTATCATTGTGTTTTTTTTCCAGTCATTTTTACAGGGTTTTTATAGTTTGTATGATTCCAATAGTGTATTTTATATCTACTGTCCCCCTAACCTTCTTCGTTACCTTATGAAATTTTTGAAAGAAATATCCTGATATGTTACATCGAAAAGAAAAATGATTTCAGTATCATTATTGCTGTTTTTGCACAACCTTGTTATTTGAATCCCAGTTCTCTCTATTTTGCACTTTTTGGCATTTGGCACTTTTATCTGAGGTACTGTAGCACTAGGGCACTTTACTCATTAACATTAGTGATGATGGATAAAATGCGGGTCCACTTTAATGCGTAATATGCATTATGCGATTAATGAAAATGCATGAGAGTGGATCGCCCTAAATGAGCAATAGTATTATTTGTGTCTATTTTTGAAAAGCTAATATGCTAATAGGATGTGACCACAATGTACTGGTTACTAAGATGCTGCTACTATACTCTATATTCTTTACATATTTGATGTTTTTAATATATATAGTTACATCTTTATTTCCACGTTTAGGTGAGCTCTTTTTAGATTTTCATGTATAATTATTCATGAAATTGACCTATAGCACTGTGTTACATTTGCATTTTCAATGGTTGTTGTTCAACATGGTTATGTTATGGCATAGTAGCATCTTATGAGAAACAGTTCTTGTTCCATTTGGAACCTTAAGGGACTGTGATGCTCTGGGCAGTTATCTCTGTCTGGATGATGCTGATCAGTCACCTTGGGTTGCTGTGCTGTTAAAAATAAATCCATTTTAAATTTATTGGACCTGAACTCCATCCATGTAACAATGGCGACGAGTTATGAAGGAGAGGAACACCTGACCAACCAGACTACTACAGCACAGGTGTTGTGTGTTCTTTAAATTCCGATTTTATTGACCTTCTGAAACGGACCCTGCTGTTAAAAACAACACTTCAAGATTGTTACTTGTGGTGAAAACCGGACTTTTCCATGTGCTTGGCAACGTGAGTTAATCTATTTTGAGCATTTTGACATATTTATTTTACCAAGTGTTAAGCGCGAGGAAACTAGCGTGTACTTTAAAAGTAAATACCTTGCCCTTCGGCCTTCCTGGAATCTTCAAGGGAGATAACTCACGCAGGCTGAACAATGCCAAGTGTTCTGATCGGAAGGTTGTCAGCTCTGCGCATGCATTTCAGGCTCAATTAGCGTGATTGTCTCTGGAGACATTCTGGCAGATTACGATCTCCATGGTTAAAAATAGAAGCTTTTAACTACGCGTGTGTCTTCTATGGTTTGAAAGGCTTGACTTGTTTACATGACAACTGTTGGTAACGAAGGAAGTCACCGGAATAAAAAAAAAGCACTAAGTTCAGAACAGCACTTTCAACAAAATTGGGAGTTCATCAAATATAAAGGAAAGTTTTGTTGCCACCAGTTAATACTACTAGTCATTATTATAAACAGTTTTTACTCTATTTTTTTTTGTGCTGTTTCTTCGTTCTGGTTTCAAGAGCAACAAATAAAAAAAAAAAAAGGTGGTTTGCAATTATATACACATGAATGTGAACTAATTCCTTGTATAAATATATAACCATATATATATATATATATATATATATATATTTTATTTTGGATTGCAAGTCTGTGTGCTTTACTGATTCAAAACAACAAAATGCAATTCGACCCGCCCGACAAGTTTTTACAAAACAAAGGTGATCCTCCAATGCCTTGGACAAGATGGAAAGAAGAATTTTTAAATTATATGAAGGCAATAGATGGGGAACGCATGGGAGCAGAAAGAAAAAAAAGCATTTTTTTACATTGTTTGGGCTCGGAGGGTCAAATGGTTTTTAGAGCTCTACCTCAAGTACCACCGTTGGAAGGAGAAGGAGAGGGTTTTAATGTATACAAAGAAGCTTTACAACGTATGGAACTCCGATTTAAACCTGTTACTAATATCGCATTAAACAGATACAAATTTTACACCAGGATTCAACATTAAAATGAAACATTTGACGATTTTTTAACAGCGTTGAGAGCTTTAAGTATTCGCTGCAACTTTGGGGCAATTTGCGATGAGATGATTAGAGACCAAATCATCGTACATGTAAAGAACAAAAAAACTCAAGAGCGTTTATGGGAAATTGGTGATCCTAAGTTAGCAGAAGCGATTTCAACTGCAAAAGCACTAGAGCAATCTGAGAAGTGGATGTTAACTGTAAAAAGTACCACCATTAATAAGTCTGAGGTATCAGACGATATATGTGTGGTCAAACGTACTGAGACACAACAAAGTGATCATAAAGGCGAGCAGAACCCTTCAGGATATAATTCCTTTCGTGGTGGTACACATCCTTTTCATAAGAAATTCGAAAGGAATGATAGACCTGGATCCTGTTACAGGTGTGGTAGCAAGCTACACTTAGCTAATTATGGGGGTTGTCCAGCAATTAACAAAGAATGTAAGAAATGTGGTAGGATTGGTCATTTTGCCTCTGCATGCAGGGATGTTAGGAAAAACAATTTTTCTACTCAAGGCAGAGTATCTTCAATGGCTGAGTTGGATAATACTGTTCATAAATGTGAAACTTGTAGTTGCAAAGAACATAACAAAGGTTTTGTAGTTTCTATCTATGAGGAAATTTCTAGCATAAACAATACAGTCTCCAATGAATATAAGAAACCTCCCATGTGTGTGGTGGAAATCTCTGGCGTATTAATAGACCTGATGGCGGATTCTGGTTCACCATGGACTATTATTTCAAATGACTATTTCCAGCAAAAACTTAGTTCTGTATTGCTACCTTCACAATTGTTACCGTCCGACATAATTGCACATGGTTATGATGGTACAAAAATTGATATGATGGGGTATTTCGAGGTAAATTTACGGTTCAAAACAAGGGAAATAGATGTCAAGTTATACATTGCGGTCAAAGGCATAAATGTTTTGGGATGGTGGGACCAGTGGAAAATAGGCGTTATCCTTAATCCCCGTTCTAGTGAACCTGTATTATTGGATGAGGAAGTGCATTTAAACAACATTTCACATGTTTCTTCACAAGTGAAAGGAAATGTCATAAAGGGTAATTTCAGTGATGTATTTTCAGACACGTTAGGTAAGCTTAAAGATTATACCCACAGGATAAAACTTAAAAGAGATGTTGATCCGGTAAAACAAAAACTAAGAAATGTACCGATCAACGTCAGGGAAGAGCTTAAGAGCATGTTAAATGATTTAGTAGCAGAAAAAATTATTGAACCTATTGATTCGGCTGAGTGGGTTTCTCCCATTGTTTTGGTAAGAAAACCAGATAAAAAATTGAGAATGTGTGTTGATCTAAGAGCACTCAATGCTGGCATCATAATTAATTGCCATCCCCTTCCCAACATAAATGAAGTGGTTTCAATGTTAGAGGGTGCGAAAGTATTTTCCACTTTGGACCTCAGGTCCGCCTACCATCAAATCTGCCTCACTGAAGACTCCAAACCACTTACGGCATTCATCACTCCCCAGGGTTTATATCAATTCACTAGAATGCCGTTTGGGTTAGCCTCAGCGGCTTCGGTGTTTCAAAAAGTGATGTTTAACATATTTAGGGATGTGGACAAATTCGTCAAGTGTTTTCAAGACGACATCCTAATTTTTTCAAAAGATGAGGAAGAACATTTCAAGCATTTAACTGAGGTGTGTGGAAGGTTAAGACGCTGTGGATTAACCCTTAAAGCAGATAAATGCAAAATGTTTAAAGATTCAGTTGAATATTTAGGTCACACTTTATCTAAGGATGGGGTAGCACCTAAGAAATCTAATGTTGAAGGAATAGTGAAGGCTCCTCCTCCATCGAACAAGGAACAGTTGTTATCATTCACAGGAATGTGTGAATACTACAGTAAGTTTGTTGAAAACTTCGCTCACAAGATGGAGCCCTTGAGGAAATTGTTAAGAATGAAAGTTGTTTTTGAATGGGGTTCAGAACAACAAAAAGCTTTTGAACTTATTAAAGCTGAAATTCTGAAGGCTCCTACCCTTAAACCTTATTGCATGAACAAAGAATGCATCATTACTGTGGATGCAAGCTTATATGGAATTGGAGGTGTTTTATCCCAAAGATGTGGTAAGGATGAATGGAATGTTTGTTTTGCATCCCGCACGTTAAATGACACTGAGCGTAGATATGCAGTAATAGGAAAAGAACTTTTAGCATGCGTGTGGGCCATTGAACATTACAGGAACTACATTTGGGGTAGTAAGTTTATCTTGAGGACTGATCATAAACCCTTAGTTAACATACTTTCTCCGGGGGGTGGCTGGAACTCTACCGCCCGAATAGCAAGACTTACCTCTAGATTACAAGAATATTGCTTCATACCAGTGTTTGTTCCTGGAAAAAAAAATGTCATGGCAGACTTCATGTCTAGACTTCCATGTCAGGTTTCTGATAACAGTGACTGTGAAGATTCTGAGGTGATTACCACAATTCAGGATGTTGTGAATGGAACTTTTGAGGATATTTCTGAAAATAGCTGGAGATGTTGTGAGAAGGAGGATATCATATGGCAAACTGTCAAAGAGTATATTTTGAAGGGTTGGCCAGAAAGGAAAATGTTACCAGAAGAGTTTATGCCAATGCATAGAGTTGCAGATTCTCTGGTATTAGAAGGTGATTTGATGTTTAAAGATGGTAAGTGTGTGCCTCCTTGTGGAATTCAAAAGGTCATTATAGACTTGGCACACAAGTCACATCCAGGAATATCAGCGATGAAGCGTTTGGTTAGGAATTATTTCTGGTGGCCTGGTTTGGATCGCATGGTAGATCGCATTGTAAGAGAATGTGATGTGTGCATGGCAAGTGAGAATATGTTAAAACTTAACACTCCTCCTTTAAAGAATACTGAATGGCCAACTGAGCCTTGGAAGAAAGTGGCATTTGACATTTCTGGTCCTTTCTTGTGTTTACCGCGTGATTCCCAGTATGCATTTGTCTTAGTGGATTATCACTCCAAATGGCCAGAAGTTAAATTTTCCTCAGGTGCCTCGACCAATTTAGTCATGGAATTTTTCAAAGAGATTTTTTCTAGAGAAGGATGTCCAGCTGAACTTGTTACAGACAATGGTGTACAACTCACATCCAATGATATGGAAAACTTTTTGAAATGTCATAACATCAAACACCATACTGTTTCAGTTTATGAACCACATGAGAATGGTCTTGTTGAACGGTTTAATAGGGTGTTAAAAGGCTATGTTGCAGATGCAGTAAAAGTGAAGGATAATTGGAAAAATTTTGTAAGGGAAAAATTATGGTTGTACCGCATCACACCCCATTCCACTACGGAAGTCAGTCCTTTCCGTCTTTTAAAAGGGAGAGATCCTGCTTCCAAGATTTGTCCATGGTGGTTCAAGGAGAAATGCAAGCATAAGTCTTTTTCTGATTCCATGGTTACTGGAGTTAAAGAAAGAGTTTGTTCCAAACAAATGAAAACAAAAGTGTGGTATGACAACAAGTGGAAAACTAAAGCTCACAATTTCAACAGGGGTGATTGGGTCAGGGTTAAAAAACCTGGTTTAACTATGAAGGGTTCAGGAAGTTTTGGTAAACCCATGAAGATTGTGAGGGTTTTTGATAACAGTGTCATAACCCAAGATGGAAGATTATGGAATGTTAAACGTGTTGCTAAATGTCACAATATACCCAGTCAAGCTGTGTGCTCTCCATCAGTGAGTGATAATGATAATGTAGCTTCTAGAGTTAAAGTTTCTGATCGCATAAGAACAGCTCCAAGAAGGTTTGATGATGAGTAATGTTTGTACTTAATAAGTAATGTATTAGTTTCTGGTGGAGTATTTTTGTTTGTTAAAAAAAAAAGGGAGATATGTTACATTTGCATTTTCAATGGTTGTTGTTCAACATGGTTATGTTATGGCATAGTAGCATCTTATGAGAAACAGTTCTTGTTCCATTTGGAACCTTAAGGGACTGTGATGCTCTGGGCAGTTATCTCTGTCTGGATGATGCTGATCAGTCACCTTGGGTTGCTGTGCTGTTAAAAATAAATCCATTTTAAATTTATTGGACCTGAACTCCATCCATGTAACACACTGCTCAACGCAGCATTTAAGCCGGTATTTTGCTTTGGATGATGACATTGAATCATATGGAAAAAATAATATATTTATATTTGTATATTGGTTAACATATTTATTGTTCCAAGCTAATATGATCAATGAGAATATTCAAACTGATAACAAGCATTTAGGCATGTATTATATAGAGTGGTAGCCGAGTATTTTGTCTATTTTCATGAATTTATTTTAGCACTTGCACTTTAAAAAGTGGGACACTGTGTTGAGCGCTGTCATTTGATCCAGGCTGCTTGTACGGCCGAAAAGCGTAATGGCAGAAGACTGAATAATAAATAATTTGCACATTTGAAGGTCAGCACTCGTCTTTTCAAATTGGATGTGCCACGAGTCAAAGTGATATATATATATTTATATATATATATATATCACATAGAATCGCATGTTTTCTCCTGTCCTCCACCCTCGTATACATTCCACTGTCCTCTGCCCTCGTGTGCATTCCGTTGTCTTCCGCCCTGGTATGCATTTCGCTGCCCGCCAGCCTTGTATGCAGTGCCTAACCTTCGCCCCTGTGTGCTTTCTCTTTTCGTCACGGTCCACGTGCAATCATTGTCTGCCCTCCATCCTCTTATATAGTCACTTTCTTCTACCGCTGTATGCAGCCCCTTTACCCTTTGACCAATGAATGCAGCTCCTATCCTCCACCCTAGTTTTCAGCCTCTTTCCTCCACTGTTCCACCTTTAGTATGCATTCCATTTCCTCTTATGATGCGCCTATCCTCTTTCCTTGTATGCACTCTCCTTTCCTCTGCAAGATCAGTTGAGTACTTGTCATAAGCTTGCACACTATCACTCTGACTTCATGTGCCAAGAATTAAATGCAAAGCAATTAACCTTTAATGCAAAACAGGAGAGAGGGATACCCATGTAGTGTCTGAATTGCAAAAACTACTGCTGTTTGTCTAGGAAATTCCAACCCAGACGAAGGAACTATTGTCCAGACCGATTCCAGACACCCCCACCGGGTATGTTCGCCTTTATACCAGCTAGCTCACAGTGCCACTATAAGCTCCTCTTACCAAGGAGAGTATAGTTCTTGGCAACTATCGAACATGACAACTCTGTCCCATCAGGGATCGTGTAAACAGTACAGTACTTTTCGCTCAGTCACTCGGGCTCAGTTTGTCTCCGAGAGATACACAGAATAAATGGTGGGGACATTTTCAAAAAGCATTTATTGAACCAGCGTCATTCTAGTGTAAAATAGGCGTGCTGAAACAACCATAAGACAGAAACAGCAAAAAACGATTATAAGCACCAACAGAGTGAATGGATGGTAGATTTCTACCATAGTGCTAAAACCATGAATATATGCAAGCATATAAATACATGACAGTAATAATCCGTACTCCTATGACGCAACCCTAATTAACTGTACCTCTGTGTACCTAGCATGTATGTAGGTATAGAGCCAAGAATCCCCCTAGGCTGAAGCCTACCCCATTACCTGAAGTGAGAGACTGTGGGACCCCATCTTGGTCTCGAGATGGACACCCCGCGAGGGATTTCAAACAACTGCGAGCTGGAGTGTCTGCGTGCAGGGACCTCGATTTCTCGCATCAGTGTGTCAGCATGGAAACCTTTCTCCTCTGCCTGCCCTGACAAAGATATGGTTTATGTATACCCAAAACGCACCCTCTAGGGACTCTACCTTGCTGTACCATGTCGGCCGAGGATGACGGAAGGGATGACCCTTATACATAGTTATTATGCAGAAGATGGTAATCGTGCTGTGATTCTGAGAATCTTCATGCATAATTAATTAGGCAAGTTTTTGGGGAAAACCACAAGACATTTATGCAGCGCTTAACTAGGTAAAAGGTCAATACCAAATCCCGTTATGTAGTGTAATGGTACGGTAAATGTAGGTGAAGGGTTAGGGGACTACTCAAGCCTATATTGGTATACCCTATGAAACATAACACTAATGCTTATGTATTGTGCAATACTTTTCCGACTGATCAGAAAATTAATTTTATTTAATAGTCAGAAAAAGAAAACCATTTGAAATCTTTTGAGATACCTTTGTTCTACATCTGTATTTATAGTATTTGTTCAGCCTGAGGTATATGGTGACAGCTTTAACTTATTTGCGATTTTCATGGCGATATTGCGGTCAGAGGCCACTCTACAGCGCACACAAGTCTCAATGAAAACAAAGTGGATGCAGGGAACAGTGAGAGAAGCACTCCACTATTTGTGTTATTGTTCATCACAGAAAACAAAACATTTACACATACAAGTGTCAACTGACCGTCTGTGCTCACCACAAAAGTAAAAACAACAATTGATGGACAGAATGCAGAGCAATGTCATACATTCACCCCAGTACAGAGATCTGGGCCTAAATCCATCGCGTTTTTGCTCTCCATGCCATTCCAGTTGGAACTCAGCCATTTGCAAATCCGTCTTGACCCTGCACCCAATGGGAACAGTTCAGCCCGAACTTCCAGGCCGGATCCCCCCTGGACTGGATACAAGCATCCTAGGACCGGTTTCGGGGTTTCACCCCTCATCAGCCAGGATAGCTTGACTCCAGTGGCATGGAGAGCACGGGACCCACGTCTGGGTATACCCGTCCCACTCGGGGTGACAAATGCAAAAACAACAAATGATAGACAGAATGCAGAACAATGTCATACATTCACCCCAGTACAGAGATCTGGGCCTAAATCCATTGTTTATTTGCTCCCCGTGCCCTTCCAGTTTGAACCCAGCCATATGCAAACTTGCATACACCACAAAAGTAAGCTATAAACTCAGACAATATCCTTTACAGAAACTGAACCGTGGACAATTAGGACCCATGAGTAGGCAATGCACAATGGCATCACCGTATCACTACTTGGGCTTTTTTATTGACATACTATGTCAGTAAGATATTGCTGGAGTCAGGTTACACTTTTATTTCTGGTCACAGCTAAAGATTCTTCCATGGATCCTGGAGAATATCGGAGTTGCTTCTCTTAAATGTTAGGATAAAGAAAAACAGACAATCCCTTGTTGATAAGGCAGACAAGGGGTGCATTTTACATCTGTCATGCACATATGTAATCTAAATATTGCACAAGGGCTTTCACTGGTAGAGGTATGGATGAATTTGCACAGGCAGGGGCACATTCTTTCCTCAACAGCTCCTTTCCTCCACACTCGAAATCTGTGTCTCATCTGTGTCAGCTGGTAATGAACACCAGTTCTATGCCTCTGTCTGCCTGGTGGTCTCTGTGCTCCACCGTTACAACACAGACATTGTTAGAGCATTCTTTGATGTAAACCCGATTCTACATGTCTACACAATGATGGGGCTTCAGACAGAAGCACTGATGATGTCCTACCATACAAAGAATGTTCACCATTATGCTTGTTAAAGCATCGCACATTAATGAGCACCATTTTTCCCAAAATATAACGTCAAGAACTACCACCATTGGCCCCTGCCCTTGAGACGTGACAAAACGTACTATTTGCTTTTCACACTTACTAAGCGCCCTTCTGCGCTGTTTTCCTCCCTCGTGACATTTGACTTGACTCCTTACTTCTGTGCAGTCTCATGATCTTGTTTGCTTTGTTCTGACTTTTTTTGGGGTATAACAGTGTTTATTAATGTCATTCTCAAAACAGGCACATTTGTGCCATTGGTTATATTGATCAATAAATGGCTTTGGCATGTGCTGCATGTTGCAGCAATTCTCTGCCTGCTGCAATGAATGTAGCAGCTGTTTCACCCTATGCATAAAACCTAATACACATTAAAAATAGAACTACCACCATTGCATAATCTGATTTGTAGTCCGATTATATCTGCACCACCCCTTAGAGGTCTTGCCTGCATGGCCATATTTGCACCTTGCTTGTTAATTCTTTGCACATGTTTAGATTAGCACTATCATTCAGTATCAGCAGCGTGTCTTCAGGTTTGCCCCATTGTGCAGTAATCATTAGTGTATGCTTATATTTACATCATCAGCTGAGACTCTGGACTAATTGGATTTGAACAGTCACTCATTAGTAATCACGTCACTCATTAGTAATCATGTGTACTGACATAATAACCACAGCCAGATCGGTGCTCACTCATACATACTTAGTCCAAGGTTTGTACACTGACAGTGCACAGACGTCAAAGTTAATGCAGAGTGGATAAGTGAGTCATCTGCCATAGCCCTATCTTGGAAATTATGCATGATTGTGGTGGAGGGGTATGCACATATGTACTACCGCTGGTTTGTGATTTGGTCTGCCTAGATTAGCACTGCACCACTAGCACTGTATTCGATATGCTGTATATACATTACCACTACTTTAAAACAATGTCTTTTCTTTGTCTGACACAGCAGCATTGTTTTAAAGTGCTGCTTTCTAGAGCTGTGCAGTAGCTAGCAAGCACTCTCTCATCAACTGTGCCTCCTCTTCAAACCTGATTGTGTGTCCTGACAGTGCACACATATCAGAATCAGAGTAGATGAGGGAGTCATCCGCCACTGCCCTGCTATCCATCATGATTGGTGACACTGATAAAGCATGGTTGAGGACCCTGGCACTCTACTACTTACCCAGCAGCTGGCTAACAGTGCTATGCTTACAGATAACATTGCCTTGCTGTTTCAGAGAGCAACCCTTCTGCTAAAACACATAGGAGTGATAAGTGGTGGAGTGAGTTTGGTTTAAAAAACTGACTGTGCCCCCCCCCCCCCCAGCTTCATTCCCCTTCTCAGAGGTTTGTCCAACATCTAGAATTGGGTGAAGCAAGACTAGAAACAAATCGGGTTGTTCTTGTAAGTAGAAAATTGCTCATTTTAAAATCATGTGTAAGTTACTTTTCTATATCCAAAACATTCAATGCTCGCAACTTGCCACTTAGGATATTGATGGCTGTTAAATTTTACTGTCATTCTAATCCCCTGACATTTACTCTCAAGGCCGAAAATAATCACAAACTGCGGGTAGCTCAGTACCGAAAGCCAGGCCACCATCTGCTTCCAATCAGGGTGAGAGGGTTTTAAGAGTTTGTAGGCCGCAGCTCTGCCCCCTCTAGTGCGTCTGGGGCGCAGCATCTCTGGGTCTGGGTCCAGGTACCACAAGTACCATAACTTGCTTCTTTCACGGGTAGTATTTCTTTCTGTTTCACTCCTATCTCCACAACTCTGGGCTTGCACCGAGGACATATCCAGCTCCCAACACCAACCCTATGTCACCTCTGGGGAACAGTTATAATGTCAGCCTATTCCCTGCTCAGTGGGGTATCAAAGGGGGGGGGGCGGTCTGCCCCGAGCAGCACGGGTTTTGGAGGCGGCAGACTTTCCCCCACTTTTACCTGCGGCCATTGCAGGGCAGTAACCACAGGAATCGCCAGCACCCCCGCTCCTATATACGGCTCTTGCAGGGAGGCAAACGCAGGGACAAGCACATACTTTGCACAGCATTACTGGCCTTCTTCTGACTCTACTCCCTTCCTGCCTTTCTTTGATTCAATCCTCTAGTCCTCTTTTCTCTTTAATTGTTTTCCACTGATGCACACTTTCCCACCTTATGTCCTTCCTTCCAACCGGTACTCCTTCCTTACAGTTGCTTCATTCCTCTCTCCTTCCCTTCCTTCATTCCTTTCACTTTTCCTTACCTCCTTCCCTTCTCTTCAATACTTACATCACCTCTACCCCACTCTCTTCCTCTTATGCTCACTCTCTTTCTCGTTGACTATTTCCTTGTTTTCTCTCACAGTCCTTTCATTTTCTTCCTACCTTAAACCTCCTCTCTTCTTTCATCCCTTTTGGCTCTTACACTATCTCTTCCACCCTCCCTCCAACCCACCCTAACCTTCTTTTACTCTCTCTTCCACCCTTCCTTCCCACTAACCTTCCTTCAAACCCACCCTTCCTTCATTATAACTTGATACTTACTGTGACACACAGCACCACGCAATTCCACACCACACAATCCACCTTTACACAATTCAAAACCACCCAGCATAATTACACTACACATAATAACACACAGCACAACTTAATTCAACTCCACATAACACTCTACTCACTACCACATAAATGCACCCCCACATAAAACCAAACTATACCACATAGCAACAATCCACATGAATACATTCCACACCATGCCACATAATTCTAAACAGCATAATTTCATTCAGTGCCACACAAATCAACATGTTTCCATTCCACACTATAAAAGTCAACAGAAAACCACTTAATACAAATTAACAACACAATTGCATAACACACCACATACATACAATCCACGCCACACAATTTCACATCACCACAAAATTAAACAGCACAGCACATAATTAAGATCCATTACAGAACCCTCCACAACACAAAATACCATACCACATAATTACTCTTCATAACACACAAGCCCACTACACATAATTCCAATACACTAAATACCACATAATTACCATCCACATAATTCCACTACACATATACCACATAATTCCACTACACACCACAAACATCCACTCTACTCCAAATCACATAAGTAAAAAAAAAAACATTTGCAAACGCCAATAGCTCAAACTCTCGCAAATGCGAGATCTAGTGCATTGCCAATGTTTGTTTCTTTCACTCGCCAGATCATTCCAGGATGACAGAATTGCCAGATTATTCCTGAAGGACAGGATTTTACGGGACTGCCAACACATACGTAATGAGATAAATGTGCGCCGGAGGAAAGGACGCATGCGCATTTGTACCCATCCGTGTAAACCAGGGCTAAAAGAGCCTTTGACAGGCGTGACGTCATAATCGCTGCGCCGCCCTCGCGTCCTTCTAGAGCGAGGACAGGTCAGGACACTCGTTCAAAGCCGCGAGACGCCCAGGACCTGGAAGCAGCCATGCCCCTGGGAAGCCGCAGTGTGTCCTCCCGGCCTGCCCACAGGTACGGGAAGGGAGTGTCTGGGACGAAGCTTCACTGTACTTCTAAGTTAGCTTGTACCTGGGAAAGAAGGAGGTGGGGGAGTATGATGCCCTTTCATGTTTAGGTAGAGGACACATGGCATTATTAGTTAGGACATGAAAAACGTCATTTTATGGAGGGGTAACCTCTCTCTCTTTCTTGAGTGCAGAGGTCTTGCATTTCTCAATTCCGTGGGTAACTAGCTCAGCCATTCCAGGGTTTACCTCTGCGTTCTGTGACATTTAGTTTTCTTAATCTCGTTAGAAACTCGGGGCTAAAAAACCCAGAATGTACTTTAAAAAACTATTGTCTTTGTGAGCCTAGGTAAACAGGTACTTTCTGACCAAATACTCAACGACTTGGCAAATTAGATATAGGCCGATAGTCTGAAATCTGGCTGCCAGATTTTTTTTATTTCATACCGAAGTTCTAGTGTGCGTTTATAAATAAAATACAAAAGTAAACTGGTTATGAGCCCTCCCATCCGAGATTAGTGCATTATCAGTGGGAAAACTAGTCACGGGTTAACCCGGTTGCAGTTTATGTCCGCGCTTAGTATAGTATCGTCCAAGCATTTGCCAATCTTAGACTTTAAAGCCAAACTGACAAAGTCATGAAAAGAGCAAAACTCTGAAAATGTGTTGCCTCCTCACAGATGTTCGTTGCAGATTGTGTGTGTTCAGTAGCTCTGTGCCCCTATAGCAGACAAGGACTTCTAGAATAAGTGACCCGTGCCCATGTAGCATTTACCATTTCTTAGGTAATTCTCCAAAAGTGAAATAATATTACCGTAGTCACCCATGATTGATCTATTGTTTATTAAGGGAATTTTCTTATGCACTGTATTTTATCTCATTGCATGTTTCTTCTGGTGATCTTTCTTCTCCCCCCTCCCCCCAGATTTAATTAAGTATTTAAGCAGAATGATTGTACTGTTATGTCTTTTTAGTTGCACAATTAAATCATATGTACCATGAGCTGCTTTCTGAGTATCGGTCCAAAATCAGCTCGGCAGATTTTAACTCTCAAACTGTACATCAGTGCCCATAGAGCATCAGAAATCAATGCATATTTGGTGATTAAAAGCTATCACACATTTAATGATCGCTTGGTCCTTCTAATGAAAATCTTTACTAATATTTATACAATAATATTACTCTTTACAAATTTTAAAAAAGTAGGTTTTTTTGCAAGTTAAAAAATATGTTTCTGCTTGATTGAAAAGGTTAATCCACACTTAATAAGGGACGAAAATGTTGATCTAAAACTTGAAAGAATTGGCCTTGTAACAAACCAGATATGGTGCATATTTTTTGTTCAAGCTGTCTCTCAACTCATCTGGCAATGTCTAGTTTACGTCGGGGTGGCTCCTCAGTGTAAAAGCGCCACCTTGATAACTAACTTGGCCACATAACTGGAAACTTGCATTGCATCTTTTCTGACGGATTACATTTGAAGGAGCCTGTTGAGGTATACAAATTTAGGTTTAGTAACCTGAGAGGGAGCAATTTAGGGCATGCCATTTGCTTTCCAAAGTGTTTTTCATTATGAAGTATGTTGCTTAGTGTGAGTAAGTGACCATTTTGTGTGTCTGGAAACGCAGGCTGTACGTTTTTTTAAAAAGTGGAAATGGAGGTTTGCACTGCAGTGCAATTTATAAGGGACACAGTCTATGTGAAGACAGTGTTGACTTGTACTGTGAAAAATGCACTGTCAGCTATATGATCCTGTAGAATATTGGTTTGCAGTATAACTCCAGAATGGCCGAATCCATGTCGTGTTTTCAAGCTAACAGCTGACTGCGTAATTGAGTTCCATGTTGTTTTATAAACATACCTTAATTGGGTATTCTGATCATCCTGAGGTGATCGTACCCTTCTGGATCTATGCAGGACCCTATGTTTAAGAATAATGTAATGGTCTTTCCTAAAGTGCACTTTAGCCCTGCATGTGATCCCAAGACACTGTTGAGTTCTTAAGTAACATTCTGGAAGTAATTGGACCATAATAACCATATTTGTCAAGGGAGTAGATTTGGTTTCTTCACCAGACATTAAGTAATTGTCTTCTGTTTGTTAGTATACAAGGATAGATGCGCAACAAATATTTATCTCAAACATTTCCCCAGAATTAGGGGCTCATTAGTGTGAGAGGCTCTGTTTAGAAGGCAAAGGCATTTGAACTGTGTTCTGCTCCGAACTTGGTGCAATTGAGTTGGATTTCAATTATGGTACTGTGCAAGACTGGGACTAGAATGCACTTTTTTTCAAATTGAGAGTCCCTATTAAAGAACCTGTCTTCTATACCGTTGTTATAACCTTTATTGCACATATCAAGAGTAAAGTAAGACACTAACCGGCCTGACCCTGCTTAATTTGTAAGACCAGACAAGATCAAGGGCTTTCAGGGCAGGGTGGCTGCAGGCTAGGGTGGCTAATACATCAATGTACACCTGCATTTTGCTTGTCTTTTACATATTTTGCAGTGTATACCAGTAATGGATGACTAGTTAAATTACGTGTGTAATTGTTGACTAGTAAAACATTCTTTGACAGCGCTCCCTCTTAGGGCATTGTAGGAGCTCTTGTGTCTGGTGACAGACCCCATACCTTGGTGGCAGGTATAGCGTTTCAGCCCAGCTATCTATGTGTAGTGAGATCTCGTATACCAACTCTTTGTGGCTGGATTATGAGATAACAAATACCAATGTTGAAAGCAAGATATCTTTCATCTACAGCTTGATTAATTCCTTGACTATTTTATTTCTAAAATCTACTGATGTCTCATGTAACCTTGTTTCAGTCGGTGCACACCTCTGATCTTCGTCCTTTAGCACACACAGTATTCTAAGCTGCCAAGCAGAGCCTGTACATTTCGGTTTCATTTGAAATGTTTCTGCTCTTAAAATGCAGTATATGAAATTTAAAATATGACTAGAAAGATTTTAAAAAATCCCCTTATTTACACAATTTTGCTACTTTGGAAGATCTTGAGGACAAGCGCACATCCTGAAAGTTAAAGCTGATCACATTGGCAGATGTGTAGGAAGGCATCATGTTAAAGGTTCTCGCTGTGAATTCCTTACCCAGTCTATCAATTTCTATGATTACATACGCGTTTAAATTGCATAATGTTAAAATGTCCACACTCTGTTACAGTCGGACCCTGACTTACAGTTGCCTTTAAAGTACACATAAACTGAAGGGCGAAGCACAGGGCCTGATTTAGAGTTTGGTGGACGGGCTACTCCATCATCAACATGACTAATATTCTGTCCGCCGTATTGCAAGAGTCATGAGCTGTACTGCACTTGTAATACAGTGGACCGGACGTCCACTGTGTTTTTGATAGAGCACCCTGTCTGCCAAACTCCTAAATGAGGCCCAAAGTTCTGGTCACTTTAGGGTGTACCATTCGGCTGGCCAAGAATAGTACACTATAAATCGGATTAGCTTAAGACCTTCCATGTTCTAATTATCTTTATGTAATCGCAAGCTAATCTGCTCTGGTCCACAGTAGCTTATGTTCAGCGCTCAGTGCCACCGCAAAAGGTAGTCGTATTCTTTTGACTACTAGGATGAAAATAAACAATATGTTTTACTAGCCCCATTCACTTAAGCTATGGTTTTAATGTAGCTGCATGTGTAGCTGCATGGTATGTTAGAGGCATTGATATTGCAGTCCTTCCACCTCTTGATGAGCTAAAGCGTCCTCTGTCAGATGTAATGATAGTGATAGCGTAGTGCTGGTAATGGTAGTTGTTGGTCAGTGTGGTGTTGCCATACTAGCGTCCAATAACTAGTACCAAGCACTGTGCAGCTGCATAGGATTTCACCTGTAAATTGAGGAGGGCGAGAGGGGGGGTTCTGGGATATCTGGTCACAGATGAGGTGCAGTGATCGCATAGTTTTTGGGTGAGGCTGAACTCGGCTTTCTTGTATGGAGTGTGGTAAGGACTTTCAGAGGAGTTAAGATGCAGAGGTTTAATCGCGTCCTCTAATCACAGGTCTTGATCTGTCAACGTTACCCATCAGTGCCCAAAAGTTTTTAGACCAGCAAAATCTTTGGCCTCTTTCATAACGGTGAACAAAGAAGGCCTTGCGCAGGACTGCTATCTGAAGTGTTTCCTTTGTGAAATTATTGGTGGGTGTGTATATAGTAGTATTTAATCCAGAGCACTTCTCCGTATGTCATAAAATGTATCTTGTTGTGGTTTATCGACTCATTATTGTGTTTCTTTTCCAGCCATGCATCACCCTCGGCCCCATCTGTGGCCCATCCTCCACCCGCAGCAGTCGCCGCAGCCCCAGCTGCACCACAGCAACCAGGGTTGATGGCTCAGATGGCCACCACTGCTGCAGGGGTGGCAGTGGGATCAGCAGTGGGGCATGTACTCGGTGGAGCTCTGACTGGTGCTTTTAGTGGAGGAAGTAGCTCTGAACAAGCCAAGCCAGCAGTGACGGCACAGGTACGTCCTCTCCTTGATTCCGGTAGCTGATTTTCTTTGCTTCCATACCTTGGGCACCTGCTCAAACTATAGCTAGGGCCACTGGAATTATGAGACCGTGAAGCACCAAATTATGTGGGAAGAAAAGGGAAATTATGTGGCACATTTTTTGATCGTATTAATTATTTTACAATTATTATATATGGCAAAGATTTCACCTAGTTAGTAGTAGTTTAACTATCAAATACAGAAATAGGCAACTGAAAGATGGGCAGTTAAAATCTGTCAAGGGCTTTCTAATGCGTGTAAAAACATGTTGCAATGTTTTTAGGTCGAGCCTAGGCAGCGCGCATGCACTGTCTTTGTGACATGCTCTATTCAATAATTGAGATTCAAGCCCGGCCATAGGCTTGTAATTAGCTGGTTCCATTGTCACTCTTGTAATCTTGCCTTCTATTTGTTTATGCCATGCCTCCTTTAGTGTTTATCCCTCCTCTAGAGCATCAACCAAGTACGGTGTCCTTCCACTGGTGTTTGTGGAACTTTTATGTTTGTTTGTATAGGGATTAATATGATCGCTCGTGTCTCTTCTTTTGAGGTTGCTTTTCTCTTTCTGTAGGCGCACTTCATTTTTTTGTTGCTTTCATCTCAGCCTGAGCTCAGCGTATGTTTTTGGAAAGTTCCTGTTTAAAACCGCTACCGCGCCTTCTCATCCCCCGCAACACTCACTTTGAGTCACTTGCTCCTCGAGTGCTTATCCTCCCCGGGTTTCTCGTGTTCCTTCCTTCTGGGGCTGTGTGGATGGGGCTATCACCGTAGAGCGAAGCATAGGGCACGAGCCAGGCACAGTGCAGACAACAAACTGCTAGGAGCACAAGTTTCAGAAATCGCCAACAAGGGTCTGAGAAAACACAAGGGAGAGAGAGAGGGGTGTCGCAATACTAGACACAATCGCACAGCCATGGGGTTTTTCTGAAATCAGTCTACAATATGGTCATGGTCCGGCCAGCACAAATTAACTCTCACATGTTTACCAATCGTCCCTGTGTCATCTTGCAACATATGAGAAAATCCATTTTGACATAGCTCGCCAATCGCCATTGTGGGGTGATGTGGGGAACTGAGGTGCCTGGTTCCAATAACTTCGCCATGGGCTAGACTAACTGTTGGAGGGGATTGGGTTATTAGTCATCGACGTCATAGGTTCTCCACTGTTTATTTATTTACAGCTGTGTGGCTTGATGTAAATACACAGACCACCTAGGGTGGATTGTCAGTTTGAATGGCATGAATATCTCATGTAGGAAAGGATTTTCTTTTTTAAAACAATAATCTACTTTCTTTAGTACAAACATTGTTCATTATTTTTGTGAGTAACATTTAATAAAACAATTTTGGGGGTTTAGTCTTATGAATATGTAAAGTTCTGCGGTAACGTAATATGGCTCTTTAAAATGGCCTCGCTGTTTCCACCCATCCCTTGTACATTCGCGACTCCACTGCTGCGCCCGCGCCAGCAGCAGCAATAGTAGTGAGTGGGTGGGGTAGCTAGGGGTTTTGGAGGGTGTGTTGCTGGAGTGTCCTGAAGTGCCGGATACTGGCTCCTGCAGCCGTGCAGTAGCTTGGGTTAACAAACAGGCAGATTCCGAAGTACGGCACTTCAACGCTGAAGGTGAGACTAGGTTACAGATGACTTCTCACTCAACACACCCCTCAACAAAAAAGGGTTTCCTTAAATGCCACCAATGCCTGTTTGATGCCTAAATAATTGTGCAAGTAATGTTTGCACCAGTGACCGTGTGACATCATGTTAATTTAGCTACTTGTTGAGTTGTTCCCACACACCCCGCAACCCAGAGGCATTTGATGTTACCCTGTCTGCTCCAGGACATGGTTATCTAAGGAACTATCTGGCATCAAGTTACCCCTCTTATCCACAGGCATCAGTATTTCAGATGTGCACAACCAGATGGCTCGGCTGCAGACATAATTCTGAGGAAAATCTGGAAGTTACAACATGGCGATTTGAAAGGCCATATATTATCAGTGAAATAAACTTAAGTTCAGTTGTCACTTAAAGCTGCCGTCGTTTTCTAGGCTTTTCACTGAGCTGAAAGTAACCCAGTAGTGGCCTGCGACATCCCTGCGTGATTTCCTTGTTTGAAATTTCGCCTGTAAGGATTGACAAATACCAGTATGTTTATAATTTAAAGGCTCTGAGAATTTTAGTTGCGTTTAGGCGGTATCTTTTAAACATTTCCTCACATTCTCCTGCACTGGCCAGGGCCGGTAGGCACTGCTCTCGTGCTGTTAGGCCTCATATAAACTAGATTGGTGCTGCTTCAGGTGTGTTTAAAATATAAACATTACACATGACCTGTCGCAAATTGAAAATAAAAACATTTGTTATTCCAAATGTCCTTACCAGGCTTCCCTCCAGACTCGACCTTTGTGTAATGAGGCCACTCACAGCAGGGCAGTCTCCGGCCTGGAACACCCACAACAGAGGCACAGGAGGCGTGAGGTTTCTGCCCTTACCCACAACAGGGGCACAGGAGGCGTGAGGTTTCTGCCCTTACCCACAACAGGGGCACAGGAGGCGTGAGGTTTCTGCCCTTACCCACAACAGGGGCACAGGAGGCGTGAGGTTTCTGCCCTTACCCACAACAGAGGCACAGGAGGCATGAGGTTTCTGCCCTTACCCACAACAGGGGCACAGGAGGCATGAGCATTCTGCCCTTACCCACAACAGAGGCACAGGAGGCGTGAGGTTTCTGCCCTTACCCACAACAGAGGCACAGGAGGCGTGAGGTTTCTGCCCTTACCCACAACAGGGGCACAGGAGGCATGAGCTTTCTGCCCTTACACACAACAGAGGCACAGGAGGCGTGAGGTTTCTGCCCTTACCCACAACAGGGGCACAGGAGGCATGAGGTTTCTGCCCTTACCCACAACAGAGGCACAGGAGGCGTGAGCTTTCTGCCCTTACCCACAACAGAGGCACAGGAGGCGTGAGCTTTCTGCCCTTACACACAACAGAGGCACAGGAGGCGTGAGGTTTCTGCCCTTAAACAAAACACATTGACACCTCATTCGGTGCCACTTCAAGATGCACAGCCGTTCAAGAATGAATCCAATCAATCAAAACTTGTTGCTTTTCAACTTGTATATATGTCGATAATTTTACTCCATATCTTTTTTTCTTCTTAATTATTCAATCCATTTTACTCATTCCAAAAAACGTAGGAAGCAATCTGGTTTTCACGTGCCACTTTTTTTATTAAAAATAACCCAATGCATTTCGGGATAAAATCCCTTCGTCAGGGGTATCTGAAACACAAAAATTAATATTTAAAAAAACATTTAACATTATTAAGCCCTCCTAGTACAATAGCTTTAGAGTTTATAACTGTATCTGTTGATATTAACAATGTAACAGCACATGCAAGGGTAATCCTGCTGAATTACATCATAGCGATGTGTAATCTTGCTGCCTGACACTACATTCACCAACTTAAACATGGTCCTTGAGCCTTGAAACCTACATAGCGTGATCTTTAGTTCAAAACGTATACTAGCAACCTGAGGTACATAAGGTTGGGCGCATCAACAACGCTTACCGTGGCACATGTATCAGTACGTTGTTCAAAGATGAACCGAGTTCGCTAGTGAGCCCCATTCCTGAGCTTTATTCCTCTGCACTCCGCGGCCCCAGTTTGAATAGATTTAACTGAATCAGCTGCTTGAAACTGATGCACTATATAACCAACGCCCCTGGTTCTCTCCAGGTGGATGAACACGTGAATGCTAATTGACAAGCCCACCCCACACTAAGCGCCGCCTTAAAATGAACCTTTGTATTCCAGTGTAACATAAAGACTCCAATTCCCAGAACCTCGCAACCCGGGTCTTCTCTAACTTTACCCGCCCGAATATTAAACTGGCATGATCGTAAATAAATATACGTGTTACTAACTGGCATAATTTCGAACACCTCATGAAAATATACAGCGATGACAAATAAACAGATAATTGATGTCGAGCGCTAATCTTGTAATGGATGTCAAATGCGTGTCCGATGTGGTCGACGAAAACCAGCTCCTCCGTCCAAAGTCTTATTATTCGGTTCCGTTGCCGCTTCTTTTAATCTCTGTATCCTCATACCCATTTCCTCAGGGGTGCAATCTCACAGGCGGACAGTATCTAGTGAGACTATAACATTATGTAGTGAGATGCACACCGATGTACTCAGAACTTTAAACACATGTCCTCCTTCAAACTGACTTTGGCGTGCAAACATGATTCGCCCTCCGTCCAGTCGCGTGTGACAACTTAAACAAAACACATTGACACCTCATTCGATGCCACTTCAAGATGCACAGCCGTTCAAGAATGAATCCAATCAATCAAAACTTGTTGCTTTTCAACTTGTATATATGTCGATAATTTTACTCCATATCTTTTTTTCTTCTTAATTATTCAATCCATTTTACTCATTCCAAAAAACGTAGGAAGCAATCTGGTTTTCCCCACAACCGAGGCACAGGAGGTGTGAGGTTTCTGCCCTTACCCACAACAGGGGCACAGGAGGCGTGAGCTTTCTGCCCTTACCCACAACAGGGGCACAGGAGGCGTGAGCTTTCTGCCCTTACCCACAACAGGGGCACAGGAGGCGCGAGCTTTCTGCCCTTACCCACAACAGAGGCACAGGAGGCGTGAGCTTTCTGCCCTTACACACAACAGAGGCACAGGAGGCGTGAGGTTTCTGCCCTTACCCACAACAGGGGCACAGGAGGCGTGAGGTTTCTGCCCTTACCCACAACAGAGGCACAGGAGGTGTGCCACAACAGAGGCACAGCAGGTGTGAGGTTTCTGCCCTTACCCACAACAGAGGCACAGGAGGTGTGAGGTTTCTGCCCTTACCCACAACAGAGGCACAGGAGGTGTGCCACAACAGAGGCACAGCAGGTGTGAGGTTTCTGCCCTTACCCACAACAGAGGCACAGGAGGTGTGAGGTTTCTGCCCTTACCCACAACAGAGGCACAGGAGGCGTGAGGTTTCTGACCTTACCCACAACAGAGGCACAGGAGGTGTGAGCTTTCTGCCCTTACCCACAACAGGGGCACAGGAGGCGTGAGCTTTCTGCCCTTACCCACAACAGAGGCACAGGAGGCGTGAGCTTTCTGCCCTTACACACAACAGAGGCACAGGAGGCGTGAGGTTTCTGCCCTTACCCACAACAGGGGCACAGGAGGCGTGAGGTTTCTGCCCTTACCCACAACAGAGGCACAGGAGGTGTGCCACAACAGAGGCACAGCAGGTGTGAGGTTTCTGCCCTTACCCACAACAGAGGCACAGGAGGTGTGAGGTTTCTGCCCTTACCCACAACAGAGGCACAGCAGGTGTGAGGTTTCTGCCCTTACCCACAACAGGGGCACAGGAGGCGTGAGGTTTCTGCCCTTACCCACAACAGAGGCACAGGAGGTGTGAGGTTTCTGCCCTTACCCACAACAGGGGCACAGGAGGCGTGAGGTTTCTGCCCTTACCTGTCAATCAGAAAGGTTGATCAAGGACCAGACTTGGCCTCCCCTTAAGCATCCCCTTCACCTTGCATGACACAATCTCCAGTTCAGTCACTGTCCTCAAGGGCAGTACTTCAGGAAAACTAATCAGCAGACTTTTAAGATCAAGGTCTGCATTTGATTTTTAGGTCTCGCTCTCGAGACCTATTGTTGCCGAGATGCCTCTCAAGGGAGACAGACTGAGGCACGCGCAGAGTGTTGTGATTGCTGTCTGTGAACGCGCTTCACATGAACAGCATTTTTTTTTTTTACTTTCAGCGCAAGGCGCGCGCTTGTTAAATGCCAAGTTGCACTTAAAAGTTGTATTTGACTACACGTTCCGCCGATTCATTAATTAAATTATACTACTGAACCCGCAGATGACGATCCGAAGAAGCGTTTAGCCTCACAATGATGTTGACAGTTTGGAAGTGCATCTGCACACTTGCCTCCCTCGGACATCAACCCTTTTGTAACTCCACTGACTCAGCCAGCCAGCACACATGCAGCCGCCTCACCTGTATGTTTGTTAGCAAAACCAGCCTATTTAACCACCATCTAAAAGCCTCGAAGCGTCTGCCAAGATCAGAAGACCCACTTCCAACACGCAACCAAGAACCTCTGGACAGCAATCCCATTTTTTACGACGTTTCTCCGCTGTGCCAGGGAGCAGGCTGAGCGGCAGCCTTGGTAAACAGCAGACGTACCCTCTGACGCCATCTCTGCCTCTCCTCCCTCCCTTCCTCTGCCCGAGGAGCTCAGAGGTCACATGTTCACACACGTTATTGCTCTCCCCTGCCAGACAGACGCAGGCTCGTCACCGGTAGCTTGCCAACACCATGGAACGCGCAAGCAGTGTGGCGTCGTAGGCGCTGGTAATCAACAACACAGACTAATGGTTATGGCTGGAGGCAGAGCAGGGTCATGAAATGGCCATGGTTCAAGCAGGGTCAGACTCAGAGCTGGCGCATTGACAGGACTCAGGAGCTTGGTCAGAACAGTAATGGAGTAGTGACAAGGCTGATACAGGGTCAAGGTTCTGGTAAAAATGTTTAAGCAGGGGCAGGCTGAAGCGGAGCAGCAGGGTTAATGTTGGGACAGTGGCTGTACGCGGCCGGGGTTGCAGTAAGGTGCGGAGGTGTGCTACTGGTCTCCTAGCCGTGGTGCGCCGCACATTCGCCGCATTCCCTGGACACAGTATTAACAATGTCAGCACACAGAGAGCCGCCCTCCCATTCTACACTCACTTTTCGCGGGCCTGGCTGTTGGTCGGCACGCCGCTGCTGGGACTCTTGCCTTTGCCGTACATGCTGCCAGAGCTCTGACTGTCATGCCTTGCCTTCCAAGTGTGTTCATTAGGGAGACAGGGCGGGTGCACGCGCACAGACTGGGTGACTATTGCGCGCACGCCGTGTTGTCAGCCCGTCCCCGGGGACCGTCGGCGCGCCCCCCTTTCCCACTCTCCATCCCTTCGGCTGCGCGCACGCCGTGGCGAGTCTTTCGCTCATGGCATCTCTTGCACGCGCTGTTTTCTACAGGGCCGCAGAGTAGGGGTCCGGCTGCAAGTCCTGTAACTGGCGCTTCAGCTTCATCCGGACAACGAGAGCACCATCGCCCGCACGCCCAGCTAGATTATCACCGAGGCAGGTTATTTGTGCCTTTCTGCCCTCTGCTCCTCTCGTCTTTTGTGCCCTTCTGCGCCACTTGTTTTTGTGCCTTTCTGCCCTCTGTTCCACTCGTTTTTCCCTCTTTTTTTTTTTTTGTGCCTTTCTGTCCTCTGTTCCACTCGTTCTTCCCTCATGTTTTGTGCCTTTCTGCCCTCTGCTCCTCTAGTTTTTTTGTCCCCTCTGTTCCACTCGTTTTTGTATGCCCTTCTGCCCTCTGTGCCACTCGTTCTTCCCTCGTGTTTTGTGCCTTTCTGCCCTCTGTTCCTCTCGTTTTTTTTGTGCCCCTCGTTTTTTTCCCCTTTTTTGCCCTCTGTCCCACTCGTTTCCCCGCCGCTGTGAACCCCTTCCAACACTACATATTCACCAAAGGATTGTGTGTGTGTGGCTCGGTGTGTGGCTCTTTTGTGCCCTTCTGCGCCACTCGTTTATGTGCCTTTCTGCCCTCTGTGCCACTCGTTTTCCCCTTTTTTTTGTGCCTTTCTGTTCCCTGTTCCACTCGTTTCCCCTCTTTTTTTGTTCCTTTCTGCCCTCTGCGCCACTCGTCCTTCCCTCGTGTTTTGTGCCTTTCTGCCCTCTGTTCCTCTCGTTTTTTTTGTGCCCCTCGTTTTTTTTCCCTTTTGTGCCCCTTTTGCCCTCTGTCCCACTCGTTTCCCTGCCGCTGTGGACCCCTTCCAACACTACATATTCACCAAAGGATTGTGTGTGTGGGGCTCGGTGTGTGGCTCTTGTGTGCCCTTCTGCCCTCTGTGCCACTCGTTTTTGTGCCTTTCTGCCCTCTGTGCCACTCGTTTTTCCCTCTTTTTTTGTGCCTTTCTGTCCTCTGTTCCACTCGTTTTCCCTCTTTTTTTTGTTCCTTTCTGCCCTCTGCTCCTCTCGTTTTTGTGCCCTTCTGCCCTCTGTGCCACTTGTTTTTCCCTCTTTGTTTGTGCCTTTCTGTCCTCTGTTCCACTCGTTTTCCCTCTTTTTTTGTTCCTTTCTGCTCCTCTCGTTTTTGTGCCTTTCTGCCCTCTGCTCCTCTCGTCTTTTGCGCCCTTCTGCCCTCTGTGCCACTCGTTTTTGTGCCTTTCTGCCCTCTGTGCCACTCGTTTTCCACTTTTTTTGTGCCTTTGTCCTCTGTTCCACTCGTTTCCCTCGTTTTTTGTGCCTTTCTGCCCTCTGTTCCTCTCGTTTTTCTGTGCCCTTCTGCGCCACTCGTTTTTTTCCCTTTTGTGCCCCTTTTGCCCTCTGTCCCACTCGTTTCCCCGCCGCTGTGCCCCCTGTGGACCCCGTCCAACACTACATATTCACCAAAGGATTGTGTGTGTGGGGCTCTGTGTGTGTGTGTGTGTGTGTGTGCGTGTGTGTGTGTGTGTGTGTGCGTGTGTGTGTGTGTGTATATAAATGCAATAGGTCTCGCCTTTGCGAGAGCTAAAGCTATTGGCATTGTAAATGACTATGTCATTTATTTATCTGTTTTCAAAACCAACCCATAAATAAAAGTTTGTCATTTACAATACCAGTAGCTCCAACTTATGCAAAAGGCGAGACCATTGCATTGTAAATGCTTGTTGGAGGGAGCTCCCTCACCTCCGTGTCTGAACCTCCAGCTACAGGAGTGCAGGCAGTACACTTCTACTGTCCGGGGGCACTGTCCTTGATCTTGTCATGTCAGTTCATGCTGCTTCTTCGCTACTCCCAGTGTTGCTTTCTGCCACATGTGGTGCTTCCCCTTTCGCCCCCCCACTCGTTTACCATCCACTCCTCTGTTACCCCATTCACCTTACACCAAGAGACACGTTTACACTCAGAGCCTGGGCACCGACAAAGCCAATCGGTATCTCTCTTTTCATGATGATAATATGCATTTTGAGTTTGGTGCAGCCGCAGAGATAATTACTCATGCACAACCGGTATAATAGGCTTACCACATACACAAAACGCACCCTGTAAATAGAGTATCGTGAGCTCAGTGCAGCCAAGCACAGAATGTAAACCATGCATTGTTCATAGGGCACTTTTAGTGCAGTCAGGCATAGGAGACGGACAGACACTAGCGCTCTCTTCGATCTCTGGTGGCACACCACACAGGATAATGTGCTGCATGGCTACACACAAAAGGCCTGACCTATTGGCTATGCGAATGCTTGTTTGTAACTTTTGATCCGTTAGAGCTAGAAACCAAAATTCCAGTTAAAATCTGGTGATTATTCAGCAGATGACCGATTATGTGGCAAGTGCGGCAATTCCTTAATTATGCAGAAGAAAGAAGCTGCCTCAGGATGTGATAACTCTAGTGTCCCTGGCTATAGTAAAAGATGTGTGTGGGACATTTTTTAGTGACTTCTTTCAGCAACTGTTGGGTTCTGATTGTTTTTTAACTTATAAATACAGTTCTGTGCCCTTTTCTTTCCTTGGGTTTATAGGAGCCCCCAAAGCAGCAGACTTACCAGAACCAGTCTCAATATGGACCGTGCCACTATGAGATGAGAGAGTTTCTGAACTGCGCCACCACCCAGAGCGATCTGACACTGTGCGAAGGGTTCAGCGAGGTGCTGAAACAGTGCAAGGGCAGCAACGGTGAGTATCCGAGCCCGTCGTGCACCTGGTTGTCTCACAAGAGGTGGTTGGAAGACTGCAGTCAAACCTTGTGCGTCTGCGCAGACCATGCTAGCCTGGCATTGCCTACGCCATTCCTGCATGTGCAGTTACTGTCCTGGATAACCTAGGATGGGAATTGACAGTAGTCCAGGAGTGTGGCATGGCACCGTTGCTGGTGCGGGTTGGGGTTTTTTCTGTTTCTGTTTGATGGATACCCTCCCATTGGCCCTATCCCCAGCCCTTTCAGTTCTCTTTGATCCAGTGGCGATGCTATGTTGCTTCACTTGGTGTATTCTTATTGGCTCTTGGCCGCTGCTTGCATACTAAGGTCATTTGGCTTCTCGGAGCTGGGCTTTTTGGACTAAAGGGACCTTTGTGCTGCTCACTCCCAGGTTTGCTCCAGTCATTGGGTATAACGAGACTGAGAACATTTCTCAGAGGACTTTCAGTCCGAGCTTTAGAAGTATTCATCTTGGGAGTTGTTACCGTGGGCAGATGTTCTCTGTTGCTGGTGCACGCACACACTCTCACGCCCTCCATCTTGACCTGATGGAATGGTGACTGTTTGAAGAAGAGGTGCTGTTCTTAACTCCTCCTCCAGTCGGCCTGCAAGGCTGCTGGGCTAGGAAGAATGTGCAGTGCATGCCGGTTCTGGGTGTCTATTAAAACATTTCAACTCGTGGGTTTTACGGACATGCTGGACAGGTCGAAATGCGGCGCTTCCCATCCCAGAGTGGATGGGTTATATATAGTGCTTGGTAAAGAATGTGTTCCTGCCAGAGAGAGGTGTACTGAGCACCCCGTCCATTCCCCTTTTCAAATCTCCCTGGGGATTGTGCTTTGTCCAGACATTTCCTTCCACTCTCCCATCAACCCCGCGGGGGCCCATGCCCACACACTACCTCGCCTCACCACCTGGTATGCCTCAGTCACATTGTGATTGTAAAAGTTAATTCTTGCCACCAGATAATGCTCATTCATGTATATATATATTTTTTTTACTCGCAGGTATCACAGCGTTGATATGAATCGGATCAGGAGCTGAGGAACCAGATTTAAATGATCTTGAGAGCAGCGAGTGACCGATGGCAGCCAGCACTAGGACACCCAAAGAGCACCCTGCAGGACCCCCCAGTGCCACCCATCTGCCACAGGCTCATGACTGAGGTTTAACTCGGGGCACATTGAGGCCTGCGCCTGGACGAGTCTTGATCTGCCACTGTGTATTCCAACAAGCATTGGCCGGTCACCGCACCAACAGCCAAGCACTTTACAAGTCCCGCAGGACTGAATTCCACGCACAAGCCTCTCCCGCCTCTTCTCTCTTAATTTTAAAACTACAGAAGTTAAGAACTGCCATCACCCATCTTAGAGCGGGTGTTGTGAGACTTGTCACTTGCGCCTGATGTAAAACGAAGGAAAATCTAATATATTAAAATTTATTTTAAGGCATCTTTCTAACTTTCTTCGTGGGGGGGGGGGGTGGTGGTGGTGGTTTGTGTGTGTGGGGTGTGTGTGTGTGTGTGTGTACGTGTGCGTGTACGTGTGTGTGTGTACACATTACTGAACTTGTACAAAGGTTGGTTGTTTTGAAGGCGTACATTGGGAGTCTCCCGTTCTGTTCCACTCTTATGTCAAAATGATAAACTCTTAAATCGTCCTATTTCATCTTCTGTTCCAGGCAAGTGCACATGGAGAGGAAGACTGTTTCCCGGCAGGTCTCAAAATAGCCTTAGTGGAATATTGAAATATATTTGGAGTATATTTGTTGTGGTTGGTGATGATGAACTATGCAAGGCTGTAGTAAACTCTAATGGGTAAAGTTTGAAAATATTCCTGTCCAAAGAGGTGTTGGGGGGGCTATTAGGAGTGTGAGGGAGGATGGTGTAGACTAATTGGGGGGCAATGGGAGGAAAGATGTAGTAGTTTTAGTATGATCTTCCATGGGGCCTGGTCATAGATTACATTGGGTGGGAGTAAATTGATTATTCTTGTCTGGGTAGTCGGAGTATACTCGTGGTGCTGGGGTAGATGATAGAGGCTACCCTCCATGGGGTAGGTGAACTTGCACTATACTCCAAGGGGGCGTAATGAAGGGATAGTGCATACACCTTGGTGGAGAGGTTATTAAAGCATACTTCTTTGGGAGTGGAGAGGACCAGAATGTGGTGGTCTTTATTTGGCTCTGAGGGTTGGTGTATGCTTGTGGTGATAGATTAGAACTGTGGTTTTTAACCCTTTGATTTATGTGGACCCCCCCTTAATCTGTACTGGAAGCCAAGGACTTCGACCTATGCAGTTTTGATCACTTGAACCACAAAAAAATCACAATTTATAACATTTTATTTAATCCACACAAATATACAAAAACAAAATTACAATTTTACGAGAAGTAAGGATATTTTTTCTTCTTCTAAATTCAATCAAGGCAACCCATTTTCCGTATTATAATCTGCTTGATGCACTTGCACTGTCAAAAGAATCAATCTGAGGATACCAACTTAATTTTAGCCTCCAATTTCACATTCCTCCACATTTACAAAACGTTTTAAAAATGTACATTTTAAATTTTGCTTTTATATTTATATGCACTTTAGTAATCTGTTGATATGATATAATTTTCTAAGCAATTGCATGCCCCCTGAGTAGGCGTTGGTGACACCCCTCTCTAGTGGTCCCCAGACCACATGTTTAGAACAGCTGGATTAGAGTAAACTTCTTTTAGGCTTGTATATTGGGATATAATTGGTAAGGGTTGATAGCAATACATAAAAATACCTCACAGGGTACTTTGTCAGCACGCCAAGTAGATTGCTTTGCAGGTTTTTTTAAGTGTGTTATTTTGATCTGACTATTGGGTGCCATGTGTTGAGACCATGTGCAGCTCCCTTCACACTTACATTTTTTTTATTTAACACGTCTTTTAGTATGATGCAGTTTTCCTTTACTTTTACTATCTGATGTTCCTATGTCCTTGCATGGAACTAAATATCTGGAAAATCTTGGTATGTGAGACAGTACACCAGGAAGTGATTCTCACTCCGCTTCTCTCCGCTTGTGCCACTGGCAGCCTGTTTTGGACAGTTTTTGCTTCCTACATGTGATCCTCAGTGTCTTTTAGTGAGTATTTGTGTGTTATTGCCGATAGTTTGGCATTTGCAGTTCCTTATCGCAGTGGGGTACGACAACTTGGCTTACTGTGTTACACGAGGTGTCTCACTGTGCACTTGGCACTGTTTTATTTTGTTGTTAAGACCTGTTCAAAGTCCTCCTGTGTCTTCCTATAATATTGTATATTGGAGCTCTTCCCTAGTGGGGTGATATAGATGAGCTGTCTGGCTTATTGGTGGTGAGGGGCAATTGAGACTCTACTATTGATGTAACACCTGACATCAGGCGCCCTCCTGGACATTGAGCAGTAACAGGATGCTCCCCAGCTTTTTCTCCACCTATCATTTGGGCACAGTTAGAGATCCCACCTGCTAACTGTATGAAAACCCACGAGACGTATCCAGTCGTGTGCACTTCCTTGTTGCCGCAGTTCCAATGTTCATTGTGCTGGTGGATTGATGGTTGGTGATCTGATCTTGGTGGCACAGAATGGAAACGATGATTTTGTTTTTTTTCTTGAAGCATTTTTTTCAGTTTAATTCATCCGGATGCAGACTTTCGTGGTCCAAGGTACGTGTTTTCCAGGGCAGAAGTGGTTCTTCTGTAGTATAGGTCTTGGGTGTGAACACTCGTACTGTCTGCCTTCATACTTCTAGTGGGAAGATTAAAGTACACTTCATAGACCAGTAGTGGGAGATTGAGTGTCTGGGCACAAGAGTATGTGTTCGGAGCGCCCTCTCGTGGAGGTGCTGGTGTTCTCTCTTGACGGGAGGTTGGAAAGCACTCTCAGGTTGACCTGTTGGAGAGGGAAGAGCTTCTTTTGCTGTGGGCCACGCTTTTCGCTTTGCTGGGCGAGGCAACTGGCGTTTCCTTGGATGGCCTAGGCCTTCTGTGCACAGGACTCTTCTCTTTTAGCTGCGGGTTGGACAACTTCTGGAGCCGTTCTGTGAAGAAGAAGAACATGTTTATTTTAATAGCAGTTTTAAATGTCGTTTTTTTCTTCTTCTGAAATACTGCTGGTTTAAGTCCCCTCTACTTGAGCGAGTCAGACTCTGAGATGCTTTAGGCGTGAGATTTGCCCGGGACCGCATCACAGGCAGGGAGAGGCATGAGACCTATGCCTAGAAAGGTTCTATCATCTTGGTGAGTATATTCCTCGCAGTCCTCTGCCTCACAAAATGGCCTTGTTATGAACAGTATCTGATGTTCACTAGTGCTACCACACCTGGGCTAATTCAGTTGTGTCTGAGGCTAACAATAAATTCAAAGGTTGCACAAAATCCTAAACCAAGCTGTCAATCTCTGCTTCATTCTAAAGCTTGCATTACGCACACTGAGACTTCTCTCTGCTGCCAGTGTGTCAGATAGTTGCATTCAAGGTCCACTGTCTCGGGTTAAAACCAGGCAGGTCGCTGGGCCAGGGTAGCTTTTGAAACTGACCCCTCGTCGCTCCTTCCCACCCCCTGACAGCTGCTCGAGTCCAGCACTGCCAGAACTGTCCAGTGTGCCAGGCTCGCTGCAAACGCACACAGGCAAGTTCCTCATTTAGAAAGTGGTTTAATTTCAAATACATTGGACCCACAACTACCGCTTCCCATGTTTACCCAACCTTCAATAAAAACCTGAAGTCCGTGCTGGTCAGTAAAGTCTTGCCTCGTCATTCATGTATCTACAGAGCACTCGTTTGTTGTTTCTCGGCTTTACTATAGCGTGGGCCAAGGCCCTATCGCGGGAAGAAGATGCATTAAAAGAGCACATGACGTCTCCTAAACCTGATCCGCGTCTGCTTGCAACAGTGGGCGAAGCGTGGAGCGGCTGCCGTGCAGTGGTATTTGTGCAGAGTGGATCTGTGTTTTAAAGTTCCGGCACAGCCGCCACATTTAGAGCCGATGTGTTCCCCATCAGTGATGCACTTTGCACAGTACCACTGCATGATGCTCACCTATTGGCTTTACCATGTGCGTTTCATAGTGAATAAAACACCTTTACTGTTTTTATCTGAACTTTTCTTAATAACCAGGTCATCGGGCATCTGAAATAACTTTTCCTAATGAACCAATCATGTCTCTAGCTTTAATCATTGGCTTGTCTCCATAAACAACTCAGACATCCTGTATTGAGGACAAGTTTTCCAGTAAGGTAACCCGTACGGCAACCATCAGGCATGCATTTATAACCTTACAAATATGCACATTACAGTTGAAACAATATAAAATCCCTAAAGAGGATTATCAGAATTCAAATCTTCTCTCCACCGGGTTTGTTTATGTGGGCCACCATTCCAAAACCCTACCATGGGGCTCTCTGAGAATCCATTCAACAATAATAATACTTGGATTTGTTTAGTGCGGCTTATCACCCGTGAGGGTCGCTAGGCGCTGTCCATAGGCACGGGGAGATTGTGATTTGCCCAGAATTTTAATATGTCGAGCCGCCACGAGACTTGGACCCCAATCTCCAGCTCCGAAATCGGCATTTCTGGTCGTTACGCCACACCCTCTCCCTAACAACATCCCTACTGACACGTTTCAACACAATGTAATAATCCCCCCCCTTAGCGCCTATTGGCTTTAGCACATGCTTTTCACAAGAAGTCAGGCCAGGCCTACTGGCTTTGTCACAACGTTTCATATTAAATTGATCAAACCCTGGCGTTTGCTGTAACGTTTCCCAATAACCCACTAAGGACTGTATCCTTTACCATTGGATTGCCACCATCATCGGCACGAGCTGCCTGAAGGGACAAGCATCGAGCACACCGCTATAAAATTGCAGCTATGTACAAATCTATAGTTGTAAAACAATGTACACATCCTCTTCAATAAGGACTTTCGCAGTAAACCTCTTCCGCCAGCAGGATTTCTCAGAGGGATGACCACCACCAAAGCCACCTGTGAGGCTTTATGGACCAAAATCTGTCGGAGCCACCAGGCGTGAAAACAATCCACCACTAAAGGCCTATTGGCATTAACGCTTTTCCCCAATAAATAAATCAGGCCTTTGTCATAACGTTTCATAATCGTAGCTATGGTGGCAGACATAACTTTCCCCATTGAATCAATCAGTCCCACAGCCTTAATCACGGGCTTGGCATGGTAACCAACCCAAACCTAATGTACTGAGCTTCAGCTTTTCCACATGGCAGCCACTGGGCACACAGTAATACAATTACAAATGTATACACAATTCAAATTCACAAATTAAAATACTGGCTTTTGTAAGTGGGCCTGGCAAGGGTTCTCACTGTCCAATTTACTGTCCAATGTTTCTATCCCCACGGAGGGGATAATGTACTCCATGTCCCCTACCTACTACGAGAATATGTGGGATTTCCATGTAATGAAATGCCTTTCTGAGGTTCTAAATGCACAGTATTAACAGGTCACCCTGTAGTTTAACATCTGCTATGTCCGGCCTGCTGCCTTTATCCTAGCTTTTCATAATAAACCGATCAGGTCTATGGCCTTATCCGAGGTCTGCGACCATAATTGGCGCACGGGGCTGCTGGAATTATCAGGCAAGGGAGAATGCAGCAGGGTTGACTAAATTATGTGGCATAACGCAGAATATTTTCTGATCGGATTAGTTCAATATTTTGTCATGTTTACACCTGTTAACACGGGCAAAAGTTGCACCTCATTAGTACAGTTTAACACCCAAACAGCAATAAACAGAACGGTGACCAGTCAACCTTCGCAAAGGGCTTGATACTTTGCTGCAACACATCACTGCATTTTGAGTAACTTTTGAACTGTTTGAGCTACAAACTATTTTTTTTTGCTTGCACTATGCAGCAGTTGATGGATAATGTGACAGATCCATAATTATGCAAAATACACCGCGGCCACGCAATCGCCTAATTCCAGTGGCCCTGCTCCTACTGTAGTGCGTGTAAACTTTCTCACAAGGTAACCATAAATCCTTTAGTTATAAAATTTGAAATATCAACAAAATTGCAGTTGGCATGGTTAAATACTTTAGTTCCTAAGAGGGCCCAAGAAAAAATATCACCGTTCAAATATATCCCCGCGGTTTGTGAGGGGGGAGGGGTAACCAACACCAAAACCCTTGCCTACTAATACAGTCTGTGACATTTCCCATTACCTGCCTACGGGCTATAGCACAGTATAATAACAATTCACCTAATAATGCATATCGATTTTTAACATACGATTTTCACAATAAATAAGCCAGACCTATGGTATAGGGATATTTCCCCATACTAATTCCCCACTAATTCTGCTTGGGTTCTGGAGTAGCGTGCTACCTGCCGAAAAGCGCTTCAACATCTCATCAGATGTAGCAAGCGCTATATAAATGCAAACCCTTCCCTCTTTTATCCCTCCACTATCCTTTTTTCAATCCAAATAACAGATTAACATGTCCACGACTCACATCAATTTCATATTTTCCTGTACGAATTCACCACTAATCCTTTTTGGGTTCCGAAGTAGGGTGCTACTCTGCGAAAAGCGCTTCAGCACCTCATCAAGGTTAGCAAGCGCTATATATATATGCACGACCTTCCCTCATCTGTCCCTCCACTGTATTCTTCAATCCAAATAACAGACTAACACGTCCACCGCTCAAGTTAATTTCATATGTCACTATAATAATTCACCACTAATTATTTTGGGTTCAAGAGTAACATGCTACTTGCAGAAAAAGCACTTCAGCGCCTTGTATGGGGTAGTAAGTGCTATATAAATGCAATTACAATACAATATGGTGTATCACTGGGCTCTTTCCTTGGTCTGTATAGCTGGCACACTTTTCATTTGGTCTTTTCTTTTTTTTTATTTGCACGTGTAATTGTTTTTCAGAGTTTTCTCATTAATATCATGTCACCTATTTTTTTTAATTTTTTTTTACTTCCGCTCTTCTGGCCAATCCGAAATCACTTTCTTCAGCTCAATGATGTCCCTTCCACATGCTGGTTCTGATGCGTCATTAATTCTGGATTATAGGATCATCATTCTTTTTTTTAAAATAACTTTTAACACATACTGGGTCAAATGCATCTCTGCTCTTGGATCCTCATTGATAGATACACATAGTAAAAATTCTGCCTGTGTGCAGGGATTTCAAAAAAGCTTGTGGAACATATAAGCCAAATCCCCCAAATCGTGTAACCGTGGCATTTTAATTATGGAAATATTAAAAAAGCAGTAAATTTGAGCTAATATTTTCCAAAATGGTTAATGTTTTCTTTACAGATAAAAATAAAAGATAAGATCGAGCTACACTGCAGCATTGCCACCAAAGGAAAAGGAGAACATGTGGAGGAAATGCAGCTGTATAGGCCACAATCCCAGAGACGTTGAAAGCCTACACTGTCCCTTTATGGATCTAACAGCCTCCTTATGCCATCGTTATTCCAGCAGTTTCATTACACCTGCAGCGCCTGTGTGTGGAAGTGTGTGATTTTAATGTCCCGTTTTGCACTTTTTACTTCGATTTATGTTGGGTCACTTTTGCCTTGTTTTTAATTCTGGCCTTGCATACACGCACATCTGACACCTTACTCGCATTATAATTGTTTAAATCACCGCGCTTGGCGGGTCCTTTGCCCCCGACTCGTGGCGGCCATATTGGGGTGGGTGATCCTTCTCGTGCTGTAGTCCCGTTTCTCTTTCGCCTCGCACGCTTATAGGTAGTCATGTCGGCGCGTAGCGGTCACGCCGGACTGACGCCGGAGTTACGCCAGAGTTCAGCCCGTCTGTGCCCGTCCGGGCCCAGGGCCGGTCTTGCTGCCCCATTCACGGTTATCTCCGGCTCACCTGAGGTACTCGAGGGATGAGCTCATGCTCAGGCGGCCACCGAAACATGCTACATGTAGGTACGTGCATAAGGGAGGGCAAGTGGTCCGGCCCTGTGGGGTATGTAATATGGGTCGGGTACCAATCAACGACTATTGTGCGCTGGGAATAGCTTTGTTGAATTGTCGATCCCTCCCCAGTCATGCCATAGAAATTCATACTCTCATACTCGACCATAAACTGGACATCTTGTTTCTAACAGAAACTTGGATTTCGTCCAGTTCTGGGCCAGATATGGTTAGAGCATTTCCACCAGGTTTCCTCATATCTCACCTAGATAGACCAACAGGGCGGGGAGGTGGAGTGGCCATTCTGTATAGGGATACGTTAACCTGTAAGGTCCAGGAGGGAGGGATAAGCGATTGTGAGAGCTGCCAATTTTCTATACGGCTTTCGCACACCGCTTCTTTGGCAGGTCTTCTTATCTATCGTCCACCAGGGACTATGGGCAACTTTTGCAGTTCCTTCTTTGAAACGGTTGCGCTTCTTCCCTCTTCCACAATTAACTTTGTGGCATTGGGGGATTTTAACATCCGTTTTGATGACCCCTTGGACTCTTTGGCAGTGGACTTTCTATGTGATTCGAAAGCATTTGAGATTAATTTGATCAATCCAGGTGCAACGCACGAGAAGGGCCACTTACTTGACCCGATTTTTTCGAACTCGGACCACCTTATAGCTCTGCCTGCGCTGCCCTTGCCCTGGACAGATCATTTTATGGTCCCGGCCCTATGGCAGTTTGATGTCCCAGCAGCACCCACACCCAGAACCCATATGGTGGCAAGAGCCTGGTCTAGGCTCCCAGTGGACACATGGGCAGCACACTTGGAGGCGACTCGTCCCCCTCCCGTGTGTGACACGTTAGTCGCCGACGCGATTCTAAACACCTGGCTGATCAACTCGCTCGATGTTGTCCTCCCTAAGAAAAGATTACTCACTAGGGGTAAGAGGGTGGGCTCAGCACCTTGGTATACGCCAGAGCTGAGAGCCTTGAGGAAGGGCTGTAAGAGACAGGAACGGATTTGGAGGAGGGACTGGGATGAAGCTAGCCGGAGAGAATACCGGACCTTACTTAACTCCTATAAAACTGCCATTAGGGCAGCAAAATGCAAGTTCTACGAGGAGAGAATAAGTCTCTCTTCTATGTCATCGAAAGAGTCTTTTAAGGTCATAAGTGAACTGCTGTATGTCCCTGAACCTCCGGTCACGCATGATAACCCGCGTGAAAAATGTTTAGAACTAGCTACGTTTTTTAAATCTAAAATAGAGAACATCTTGGTGTCCCTCCCTCGGTTAGTACAAGACGCATCGGTTGATTGTAATCTTGGGCCTCAGACTAGTGAGAGGACAGTTGGATTAGATTCTTTTGGCCCAGTCACTGTGGACGAGGCTCTTGAGGTCTTGATAACTTTGAAGAGTGGGTCCCCAAGAGACCCGGTACCGGTGAAATATTTGAAGCAAGTAGCCTCTGTCATCAGCGGCCCAGTGACGGATCTTTTGAATTTATCCTTTTCCCAAGGAATTGTGCCTCCCAGTTGGAAAGGAGCGGTAGTTAAGGCCCTCCTGAAGAAGCCCAGCCTGGACCCTGCTGACCTTGCTAATTTCAGGCCCATCTCCTTGCTCCCGGGCCTTAGCAAGATGGCAGAGAAATTGGTGAATAGGCGCCTTTCGGGCTTCTTGGAATCCAATTCCCTCCTAGGTGACTCCCAGACGGGATTCCGCCCGAGTCAGGGGACGGATACTGCCCTATTGGCAGTCGTGGAGAGTGCCAGGAGCATTTTGGATTCAGGGGGATCGGTGGCAGTGATCCTCCTGGACCTTAGTGCGGCGTTTGACACCGTAGACCATCAGGTGTTACTCCAGAAACTGTCGGGAGCGGGGATTTCCGGACTGGCCCTGAAATGGCTCACGTCCTTTTTGGAGGATCGGACGTTTGAGGTTTGGGAAGGACCCGAGAAATCAACCTCGACTCCCCTCCAGTGTGGTGTGCCACAGGGCTCATCATTGAGCCCCACACTATTTAATATCTATATGGCCCCACTGGAGAGCGTAGTACTCCCACTGGGTATCAGGATCATTAGTTATGCTGATGATACCCAGTTGGTGGTTGGCCTTCCCCAGCCGGTGAATCAACCCGACGTGCTGCATACATGTTTAACCAGGATTTTTACCTGGATGTGTAATTCAGCACTCAAACTTAACGGTTCTAAAACCGAACTAATGATGCTGGGGAATTCTTCCCCTTCTCTGCCTCTTGGTAGCTGGCCCAGCTGTCTGGGAATGCCTCCTACCCCAAAACAGGAGATCAAGAGTTTGGGGGTGTGGCTTGAGCAGGATTTATCCTTCAAGACACACGCAAAGAAGACCGCCGGCGTGTGCTTTGGCCTGCTTCGGTCAGCCCGGAAGATCTTACCCCTCCTCCCGATGGCCTCCAGGAGGTTACTTATTCAGGGCCTTATTATCTCCCGGCTGGATTATAGTAATGCGTTGTTTCTGGGGGCCCCTGAGTCAACTTTTAATAAATTGCAACAAGTGCAAAATGCTGCCGCCAGGCTTCTGACGGACCTTCCTAGGTGGCAGTCAGCTCGACCGGCGCTGAAGGCGCTTCACTGGCTCCCAGTTAAAGAGAGGGTGAAGTTCAAGGCACTTTGTATGGCCCATAAACTTCTCCAGGGAAAAGGGCCTCCGATTTTGCGGAATCTGGTTCAACCCTACAAGGCTTCTCGTGCTCTCCGATCAGACCACCAACATCTTCTTCAAAAGGCGAAAGTAAAAAAAGCCAAGACTGGCGGAAGAAGATTTTCCGTCAACGTGGCAGCACTATGGAATTCTCTTCCGTATGCCCTTCGTGCTGAAACTTGTACTTTGCGATTCCGCAAACTCTTAAAGACTCACTTGTTCCCCGCTTAGTCGCGCTGATAGTGTGTTTTGTTGCTCTGGCAGAGCGCTGGGATGCCTAAGGGTAACCACGCGCTATATAAGACTCAATAATATTAATAAAATAATAATCGTGACATGTTGTGGCACTTACTGCGTAGTCCAAGTTCTTTTTGACACGCTTGTATAGTTCTATACTACTAATTATTTTGGCATCCAATGTTTGAAACCAGGTAGGCAGAGTGTTCATCGCTTCAATGATGATTCCTATGAAGGTTAATTCTGCGTCCTAGGAACTTCATTGATATTGCCAAACAGCATAACAGAATAGCAAGCTTGTTACCAACTGTAGCGTCCTATCCCAGCTCGGGTATTTGTAAATGATCACGCCACACACAGAGTTTGGTATTGCACGCCTTTAATCATCATCGCGTAACTGTGAAATGAACATTCTGTATCATAAATTCAATTACCCACACTCTTTCGTCACTGGCCAATAGAGTCTGTCAGGAACCAAAGGGGCCCGTCATCTCTAACTCACAAGTCACTACATCTCCCCCCTTTGTTAAACTAAAAAGTACCAATAATACATATGCACATTACAACTCCTCACTAAGTTGTTTTGGCGCCCAAACTAATTGCCCAGATCTGGTCCAATGAGGCTGCGGACGTACCAAAGAAGGGTCTATGACAAGCATTGGAGACAGACATCAATACAGTCATTGGGCTTTCTGAACTCTGAATAAGGCTCACTCCTGTCATATGGAGTTGGTGAAAGTTGAGGCAGGTGCTTGAAATGGAAAAAATCTTGTGTTAGTCTATCCAGGATGGTGAGCAGTCACCATGTCTCCTTTACTGTTCACAACTCTCAGTGGGTCAGCATCAAAAAGAGCATCAGACTTGTGTTTCCATTTCTGCCTCACAATCACTTGGTCTACTGTGGTATACCGTGTTCCGAGCACATCGCATCGGTCTGCATAGGTTCTCATTTTGCGCTTGTGAGACAAATCAATGGTTTTAAGTTTATTAAGGTCAATAGATCTCTCATTGGTCCATTGTAGGACTTTGGTGCCCATGGCTCTCCCAAACATTAAGTTGGTCGGGCTTTCACCTGTGGTAGAATGCGGAGTTTATCTGTATGCATGAAGCATAGACTGAAGAACTGATTTGAGATCAAGCTTTTCCAACGCAGCATGCTGAATAGTCTTCCTGAGGTACTCTTAAATCGCTGGACCATGCCATTCGCCTGTGGCCAGAGAGGTGTGCTTTTCTGATGTTTGATATTTAAATGAGTGAGAAAGTCTTTAAACTCCTAACTATTGAAGGTCGGGTCATTGTCCCTATTTCAAATTGACAGAATTCCTTAAAGTTGCAAAAATATCCTCTAGTCTCTCAATGCCTGTCATGAGTAGCTGACAACAGGTCATCCACCAGAGGAAAACGGGAATATTCATCAACGATCATTAGGAGATTATGTCCATTGTCAAGGGGTCCAAAGAAGTTGATTGCAATCTTCTCCAAGGCATGCTTTGGGAAATCAGACATGTTTATTGGATATGGGGTTGTTTTAGAGGATAAACTGTTTCACAAATGGCAGGCCTTTAACTCTTTTTCAACCCTTTCATCAAGACTGGAAAACAAAGTTCTGTCTCGTATAGTTTCATAGCATCAACCCCACGGTGTCCCTCATGGGCCAGTCTAAATACCTGTTGTCTCGGACTCCTGGGTATGACAATTCTCGATGCTCTTAAAATTATGCCTTCCGGAGTAACTGAAAGTTGTTCTTGCACATTTGTACATTTCTGTTATTCAAGGTCATCCTGAAGAGGTGAAACATATGAAAATGTATACAAGGCCACACTAAACCTATTTTTTCTTTTTTGAACTGTGAATAAGCTGGCTCTGTCGTTGACAATCCTCTGCTAGCATAAACCATTACATGTCTTGAGGCATTTGGATGTCCTGTGTGCTAGGTAAGGATGGCACCTAACCCCACTGGGCTCGCATCAACAGCCTCCCCCATCTATAATTTCAGATCCAAGTATGTCATTTCAGTTGCGTTCTCTATTGCATGCTTGATCTTCTTAAAGCTTCTTTCACATTCACTGGACCATTTGAATGGGACATTTTGTTAAGTCTCTCAGTGGGGCACTTACAGTGGCAAAGTCCTGTGTATACCTTGAACAGTAACCAGCCTCACCAAGGAAGGATCTCAGTATAGTTACATCTTGTGGGGGAGAAGTGGATGACAAGGCTTGTACTTTGTTCAGGTTGGAGCCATTCCCCATCAGAAAACACATGGCAAAGAACTTGAGTTTGGTTTGATGAAACTCACATTTTCCACGTCTGAAGTGAGACCAGCATCAGCAAGTATATGACACACTTGTGTCAGAGCTTTATAATGTTCCTTTCATGTGGCCCCAAAACTAGTATTTCCTCATGGTAATTGAAAGCATTTTTGACTGGCTGTATTATGCGATAAATGACAACCTGAAAACGTTTGGCAGCTGAAGACATGCAGAAACTTAGCCTTTTATATCGAAGCAAACCAACATGAGTCAAAAAGGTAGTAATGTACCTGCAATTCTCTTCCAGTTCAAGTTGGTGATACCCTTTGTTCAAATCAAGGCGGGAAAAGTCTTTAGCTCCATTCAGCTACGTAATTATGTTGGCAATGTGCAGACCTGGATGTTATTCTCTTTAAATCGCCTTGTTTGCTTGGTGCATATCAACGCAGATGCGCACAGCTCCTCAACTATCCTTTTTCGGCTCCACCAATATGGTTAATACCCATGGCATTGGAACAGTGGCTCGCTCAATTATGTCATGCTTTAATGAGATATCAAGTTCTTTCTCAACAGCCTTTTGTAAATGGAATACAATTTGATGATGTCGCTGAGCAACAGGATGAATGTCCTCATTTATGTGAAGTTGCACTATGATGGTCTTAAGCCTTTCTAATCCATTAAACATAAACGGAAACTGATTCACTATCTCATGATAGGCATTGACATTGTAGTTCACAGAATTCAGCCCCATGTCAACAGCAGTACTGAAACTAAGTAAAAATGAATGCTCGATGAAGTGTCTGATAAGACATGAGTAGGCGCATAAAAGGGGGCACTGGAGAACGTTCATTGTACTTCTCCAACTGCATAATGTTTATTGATGCACCACAGCATATGATAATATGTATGCAGTGCCCATTCACTTTCAGTCTGATCTTGGGACAGTGCCCAAACGAATTTTGAACTTTCACTTGTCGGCCTAGCTTTGACCGGCATTCTACCTTTCACAAAGCTAATGCTACATTTGCACATTGTCCAGCAGTTAACATTGGCAATAGCACACCCATCTTCCCCACTGTCACTCGGCAATGATAATGACAAACTTTTAGCTGACCAATTTGACGACAATCGACATTGTTCAATTTCTACTTGCCTCAACTGATGTTGCCGCTTGGCCTGGTGTGTGTGTGTGTGCAGAATGACATGTCTGGAACTTTCTGGCATCCATTTGGTTTCCCTGACATGATGCACTTGATCTTGCCTCCATTTTGTTTTCTCGACCTGACACACTTGATCTTTTCTGACTGTTACAAAATGGTTCTCTTTCCCGCATCCATTTCATACCTGTCCAATGGTTGGACATTACCCTCCAGTGGAAAGGAAAATCCACATTGTAAACAACTTCTTTGTCTTTGGAGACATTACTTTATGGCCTTTTGCATTGTTTCGACTTATTTTTCACATTCAGCGCTGACTCATTCTGGGCCGTTCTGGCCTCCATGTTAGCTGACTGTCTGTCAGCTCTTTCCTCTGCTCTGGCAGCCATGAGTACTTGCTCTAAGCTGAATTTCTCTTTCAGCATTCATTGTCTGAAGAAATAAGAGAGGCAACCATCTAATGAGATGCATCACCTCTTCATCGTTAAGCTCATTGAACTTGCAGTGCTTTATTTATTTATTTATTTATTTATTTATTTTTGACATTTGTTAAGCGCGAACGAATACCCGTAGGCGTCTCGGCGCTAGACCTTAGCAGGTGTCTCTTAACGAGGCATGGGAAACAAAAGGAGAAAGGTATACTGTCACTGATTAAACAGCCAAGTTTTCAGCTTCCTACGGAACTGTAATAGTGATGGGCAAGTTCTAATGTGATGAGGCAGAGAGTTCCATATCTTCGGGGCGGCGACTAGAAACCGGCGGTCACCCCAGGACACTGTTTTGGAGCGTGGAACCACTAGTTGGTTCAGATTGGAAGAGCGAAGCTGTCTGGATGGTATGTAAGGAGTAAGCTTGTCCTTGAGGAGGCGAGGCCCCTGATCATGAAGTGCTTTGTAAATTATACAAAGTGACTTGAACTTAATCCTGTTTTGGATGGTCAGCCAGTGAAAAGTTCTTATGGTGTCAGTGATAGGAGCAAACTTTGGTGATCGGGACAGAAGACGCGCTGATGCATTTTGTATTGTCTGCAGTTTTTTTATTACCCTAACTTGGGCATTAAGAAAAAGAGAGTTACAATAGTCTAGTGATGAAAGCACTAAAGGGCTGACCAAAGTTTTAGCAGCAGTATCTGGCAGGAAAGGAATGATTTTCCTTATCATTCGGAGTTTGTAATGAGCAGTGGCTGCGACCTTATTTGCATGAGCCATGAAGTTGAGCTGGTTGTCAAAGGTAACTCCCAAATTCCTGACTTTGTGGGTCGGACTAGGGGGAGTACCGAAGGCCGACGGCCACCAGGAAGTGGGCCATCTCGGGGAGAGAGAGCCAAAGATGAGCACCTCCGTCTTATCGGAATTAAGTTTCAGACAGTTATCTGTCATCCACTCTCCGACTGCTACCATACCGTTTTTAAAACGTTCTGCTACCTCATGCCCGTCACCTTTGATGGCCAACACTAGTTGCGTATCATCCGCATATGAGGTTAGGCTCATCCCGAATGCTTTGATCACACCCGCAAGGTCCGACACATAGATGTTAAAAAGTGTCGGACTAAGGGAGGAGCCTTGAGGAACCCCACAAGGAAGTGAACGCTTGGCCGATTGATGTGGCCCCAGAGTGACCACTTGTGATCTGTTGGACAGGAAGGAGGAGAGCAGATCTCTCGCTGTATGGAGAATTCCCATCCGTCCGACACGGTCTACTAAGATCTTATGGTCGGCCGTGTCGAAGGCCGCCGAGAGGTCAAGCAGAACAAGAAGTGCTGTCCCTCCTTGGTCACGGACAATTCTAATGTCGTCCGCTGCCTTAAGAAGGGCGGTTTCGGTTCCGTGGTATTTTCGGAAGCCAAATTGTGTGTCATCCAGCAGCTGATGTTTCTCGACGTATTCTGAGAGCTGCTGGTTCATGGCTTTCTCCGTCACCTTAGCTAAGAAGGGGAGGCTTGCTATAGGTCTGTAATTTTTTAGTTCCTCCTTATCTAGGTTGGATTTCTTAAGCAAGGGCTTAATGAGTGTATTTTTTAAGGAGTCTGGATAGAACCCGGAACTGAAGATGGTATTACAGACCAGAGAGATAATAGGCGCGGTAACGTCTATTACGTTGGAAAGCACTGACGAAGGGCATGGGTCCAAGGCCGATCCGGATTTGATGGATCTGATAATGGTTTTTATGTGTTCCGTGGTAAGAGGCAGAAAACTAGACAGGATGTTTTCTGAGGTGGTGTGAGCGGTGGGAGATCTCGGAGTGATGGTGGTGGAAATGAACGTTTGATAAATGTTGTTAACTTTGGAGAAAAAGAATTCAGACAATGCGTCGCAAAGAGATTGAGAGGGCACCGGATATAACTCAGGTGCGTTGCCGGACAAGGTTTTGGTGATATCAAATAGTTGTTTACTCGAATTTTTGGCTATTTCAATTTGATCTGCAAAAAAGGTCTTTTTGGCAGCAGTGATCATAATTTTGTAAGTGGATAAGGATTGTTTATAGGTGATCTTGCTTTCGTTATTGTAATTTCTGCGCCAAAGCCTTTCCCTGTTCCGACACAGTTGTTTTTGGATACGCAATTCCTCTGTGTACCACGGAGCAGTAGGTGAGCTTCTGTTTCTAGAATGGAATTTCGTGGGTACTAATTGATTAGTAGCGGCACCTATCCATTCGTGAAATTGCCTGGTGGCAGTAATGGGGTCATTGGATATCTCTGGGCAAGTATTGTCCAGTAGTGATTTTAATTCGGTGTGGTTAAGACTCTTCCATATTTTAAAGGGACCTGGAGCTATGGCCGTGGGCTTCTTCCTCTTTTGTTCCTTTATAGACAGGCTACTGAAAATAACGAAGTGATCAGTCCATGGCATGGGAAGAATGCTGGTTATGTGTAGGTCCTCTACATTTGAGAATATACCGTCCAATGTATGACCTGCCTGATGGGTGGGGGAGGTGACCAATTGTCTAAGGCCCATTGTTTTTAGGTCCGATATCAGGGCGGCAGTATCGTTATCGTTTCCTAGATCCAGATGGAAATTCATGTCGCCCAGTATAGTTGTGGAGACTTCAGTGGCTATTTCTTCAGTTATTACATGTAAATTAGTCAAGAAGGCTGCTCTCGACCCAGGAGGGCGGTAAAGGAGAACTCCCTTAAAATTAAACAGAGCGGAAAACTTAATGTCAAAGTGCATAGCTTCACAAAAAGCACCTGGAATTAGGGATGTGCGGACTTCGAAGTGGTCTCTCGTGATAATAGCTAAACCTCCTCCCTTTTTCCCGACTCTATCCTGTCGATAGGCTTTATAGCCAGGAGGCAATGCTACCACTAGATCAGGTGCTGAAGCGTCATCAGTCCACGTTTCAGTAATGAAGAGAGCGTCTAGATTGTTATCAATGATAAGGTCCGCTATTTCTTGCCTGTGCTTCCCTAGTGAACGAGCGTTAATGAGGGCCATAAGAATAACCACCTCCGTGGCATCAGTTTGCCTTTTGGGCCTCAAGTTCGTATTGTCAATAGCAATCACGCTTTTACAGTAGGGGCAGCTAATTTTAGTGACCATCGGTGTTTGTGACAAGTCATGTTTGATGCATCGAAATGAGGAGGTAGGTTGGAGCTTCCTCAGAGCCGTGGGTGTGTAGACTAACTTAGAGTCTGCGGCGAGTGAGGCAGGATTCTTGGCCCTGGGCACGGGCCAGGCGCAGACGGGCTTGCCTTTGGCGCGCCTTCGGCGCGCCCGCTGCGCGGACGGATATGCATGTCCTTATATCCGGTGAGAGGAGGGTGGGAGGCGGCCAGCATCTGCAGCGCTATCCCTCCCTCACCCAAGATGGCCGAACCCCTTCTCCCCAAGCGCCAGGAACTGTGAGCGCGCGCTGGGAATCGGGCTCGGGAGCGAGGAGGCGTGCAGGTAGGTTTCCCTGCTACCAGCAATGCCCAAGATGCAATACAGTATGTAATTTAAAAAATACAAGTTAAAAGCGGCACAAATACAGATTAAAAATGCAGCACAACAGAACCCCCGGCTTCCGCCTCAGGGGAGAGACATCTAAGGAGGTCAGCACGAGGCGTTTTGTGCGAGTTTAAGTAGTCTGGGAGGGCGGGAGGCGGCCAGCATCTGCAGCGCTACCCCTCCCTCACCCAAGATGGCCGAACCCCTTCTCCCCAAGCGCCAGGAACTGTGAGCGCGCGCTGGGAATCGGGCTCGGGAGCGAGGAGGCGTGCAGGTAGGTTTCCCTGCTACCAGCAATGCCCAAGATGCAATACAGTATGTAATTTAAAAAATACAAGTTAAAAGCGGCACAAATACAGATTAAAAATGCAGCACAACAGAACCCCCGGCTTCCGCCTCAGGGGAGAGACATCTAAGGAGGTCACCACGAGGCGTTTTGTGCGAGTTTAAGTAGTCTGGGAGGGCGGGAGGCGGCCAGCATCTGCAGCGCTACCCCTCCCTCACCCAAGATGGCCGAACCCCTTCTCCCCAAGCGCCAGGAACTGTGAGCGCGCGCTGGGAATCGGGCTCGGGAGCGAGGAGGCGTGCAGGTAGGTTTCCCTGCTACCAGCAATGCCCAAGATGCAATACAGTATGTAATTTAAAAAATACAAGTTAAAAGCGGCACAAATACAGATTAAAAATGCAGCACAACAGAACCCCCGGCTTCCGCCTCAGGGGAGAGACATCTAAGGAGGAATCAAGTCTTTCAGCAAACCCATCCATCGTTTCACCAGCTCTCTGCCTTTCCTGACTGAAAATGTACCTTTCATAGTAGACATTCAGCATTGGACTGAACTTTTTGTTTAATGCTTCTTTGATTTACGTCACGGAATGTCACTTCATCACCGTGTGGTATTTTCTTTAGCACTACTTTTACTCCTTTTCCTGCTAATGTCTTTAGATATTTAATGATCTTTGTGTCATTTGCTTCGTCCAGCACATTAATGAAATCATCGAAAATTTCGATCCAGGCAGTCTATCTATCACCAATATTTTGATTTTTGGCAGTATCAAATGGAGGCAGTGGTTTTAAAAAAAGCATTGAAAATGCAATAGGTCTCGCCTTTGATTTAGTTAAAGCCATTTGTTTTGCTAATGGTATTGTATAGCAAAGAAAATGGCTTTAACTTAATGAAAGGCGAGACCTAATGTCAGTCCAGTCAGTCATGTCAGTCAGTCAGTGTCAGTCAGTCCGTGTCAGCGGGCACCGCGCTCCAAATTAAAGTAATAAAAATAAGTAAATAAACGTAGCGCGGTGTCCCTGAAGCGGGCACCGCGCTCCACATTAATGTATGTAATGATGTATTTTGTGTAATGTTTGTTTGGCATCTGCACTGTGTTGTCACTATTCCCAATGCTGTTCGCTTAACAAGTGACTGACGTAAGTTATTTGTAGGCACAGTTTTGCCTAAACAGTATGTAAATAGGTAATGAAATAACTCAATAAAATGTTATTTTTGCACTTACACCAGACATTCCTATTGCTTCTTTAATTACTCTGGCTCCTTCTTTTAACTATGGATAGCCACTAGGAAACATGAAAACACAGCACACAAGGTCGTAACCCGAATAAACGGCGTGGTACTCTGGAGACCATAACATCCTCATCGTGGAATATTTATTGGAGGGGGTGGGGAGTGTATGAGTGCATACTTGAAACTAGAAACGTAAACCATTCAAAAAGGCACAGGGCTTCTGGGAGCATGGCTTGTGATTCGGGCTCATGCGTGCAATGGTGCACATTATTTTATGACTCCAACACATGTTACCCTGGCGACGCTCTGCCAAGGTGTGAGAGGTGCCATTGGTGGGGCCCTTTGCACAAGTGGTCTGGTCTATGCAGAAGCTAAGAGCATCTCTAACAGGCTCTTGAATCTAGAAGGACGGTAGCGCTGGGCACAGTCATTCACATACAAGTGACTCTGGGGAGTGATCCTGACCCAGCCACTCCAGCCTGTTAATGCTTCTGAATGCTAGTCTGACTCTGGGGTCCAGAAGATCCACCGAGAAAGCTGCCACTACAACCCTATTAGCCATGCCTTCCAGGCCTGAGACCCCACTGAAGTCACAGGTGCACCCAGAGCACCACTCAGCCATGCCTTCCAGGTACAAGACCCCACTGAAGTCACGGGTGCACCCTGAAAGCCGCCGCATCACCCCTCCCTCGCTGACCCCTCGGCCATGCCTTCCAGGCCTGAGACCCCACTGAAGTCATGGGTGCACCCTGAAATCTGCCGCATCACCCCCCCCACACACACACACACACTGACCCATCAACCATGACTTCCAGGCCAGTCCACTGAAGTCACGGGTGCACCCTGAAAGCTCTCACTTCACCCTTCCCCCACACTGACCCCTCAGCCATGCCTTCCAGGTCCGAGACCCCACTGAAGCCACGGGTGCACCCTGAAATACTCATCACCCCTGCCTCGCAGACGCCTCAGCCATGCCTTCCAGGCCCAGTCCACTGAAGTCACAGGTGCACCATGAAAGCTGCCACTTTACCCCTCCCCCACACTGACCCCTCGGCCATTCCTTCCAGGTCCGAGACCCCACTGAAGTCACGGGTGCACCCTGAAATCCGCCTCATCACCCCTCCACCACACTGACCCCTCAGCCATGCCGTCCAGGTCCGAGACCCCACTGAAGTCATGGGTGCGCCCTGAAAGCTGCCACTACACCCCTCCCGCGCTGACCCCTCAGCCATGCCTTCCAGGCCACAGACCCGACTGAAGTCACGGGTGCACCTTTAAAGGTGCCACTTCACCCCTCCCCCACACTGACCCCTCAGCCATGCCTTCCAGGCCCGAGACCCCACTGAAGTCACTCGCGCTGTTGAGACTGTGGGGCGTTCCTGGGTGAGACTGCAGCAGTGAAGTTGGCATTCAGGGCACCACAAGAGGAAGTCAGAGCACACCCGGTGACTTGAGCCCGGTGTGTCTGTTGCTTTCCGCACACGCCTACTCCAAACTCTATGTCCACCCACCACCTGTGGAAGCTGTCCCCTCCATGAGCTCACCTTCATCACCAAAACCAGCGTAACGGCCAGAGTTGCCGACTTTAGAGCTGAGGAGCAGGTTCGAGAGTCTCGGCGCCGGCTCAACATCCTGTGCGAATTACTTAATCTCCCCCGTGCTGACCAAAAATGAATGTGTCCTTGTGTAATGTAACTAGTGCGCATTTAAAGTGCTCCAATACCTTCGGGTCCGGTTTGCATGACCCCCTGCCCCCCCAGATTCAATGCAATGAGGTGCCTGGAAATCTTTCCTCGCCCACAACATGATTCTAATCTAAATTGATTCCTTCAGCTTAACGTCCCAACACCACTTAATCTCTAACCTGGGGGTGTTTGCTCCAAAGCCTCGCGTTCAAGTGACTCTTTACAGTGGCCACTGCTATTGGCCAAGCCTTCAGGGTCAGACTCAATGCCAACAAGCATTGGCACAGCCACATAATGCCATGACCCCCATTGAGGTCCTAACTTTTGAGAAGGCTGTGCTAAAGGATTTAGCCCTAAGTCCTTCCCCTACTCCATTCTATAATTTATCCAAGAATGAGATACTTACGGCCCAAACACTCGCCAATGACGAATCCATCATCATCAAACAGGCGGATAAGGGTGGGGCAACAGTGATCCAATCTAGAGATGACTACGACGTAGAATGCAAACGACAACTTAACAATGACAGGTACTACGCTCCCATCTCCGTTGATCCCACTCCACGCCTCGCTAACACCATTTCAATATTGGTACACGAGGGTCTCACCAATGGATGGATTAACAAGAAAGAAGCAGCTTTCTTAAATGCCACAGAACCAAGAACCCCATACTTTTATACCTTGCCAAAAATCCATAAAGGTATCAACCCGGTACCAGGGAGACCCATAGTCTCAGGGATCGGCTCTATCCTTGAGCCCTTATCCCAGTTTGTCGATCATTTCCTCCAACCACTGGTGAGGAACATCCCGTCCTTCATCAGAGACACCACAGATATCCTCAAAACAATCGACTCAATAGAAGACACCACTTGCATTGATTTACTCATAACCCTTGACGTAGAGGCCCTCTACACTAACATCCCTCAGGGTGACACCCTGACAGTAGTAAAGACGGCCTTAAACTCATTGGAATGGTCTTCTCCCACTCCTATCACGTTTATAATGGACTTAGCCTCCATAGCACTGACTGAGAATTTCTTTGAATATCAGGGGCAACTATACCATCAGTGCCAAGGAACTTCGATGGGGAGTACATTTGCTCCCAGTCTGGCCTGCCTCTCTATATGGCATCTTTTGAGGAACAAATCATCAATACTGACCACAATCCTTTTCATCAACATCTAGTTCTTTGGAAACGATTTATTGATGATATTCTCATCTTTTGGCAGGGGCCTACTGACATTTGCAACACCTTTGTGCAGTGGATCAACCTACAGAACCCTTTTCTTAAATTCTCCCACACGATTTCAGATACAACTGTTGCATTTCTGGATCTAAATATTAAGCTATCGGGGGGTCTACTTTCGACTAGCTTATTCAAAAAGCCAACAGATCGCAATAGCCTTCTACTATACCAAAGCTACCACCCGCGAGCCCTTCGAGACAACCTTCCAGTGGGCCAATTCTTACGTATAAGACGTAACTGCACCTCAACCAAAGATTACAAAATGGAAGCCAAGTCCCTAGCTACCAACCTTATGACAAGGGGATACCCACACAAGGTGATTAATGACTCCATGAAAAGGGCCCTCAATAACCCTAGAGAATCTCTTCTAGAGATACACCTTAAACCACCTGGAGAGACCTTGACATGTGTAACCTCCTTTACACCCAACTCAACCCTGATCAAGAAAATCATCTTGAAACATTGGGATATCCTCAATACAGGAGAATTACAGATACCAAGACCGAGATTTGCCTACAAGAGGACCTGTAACCTACGGGATATGTTGGTTCACACTAGGCCCAAGAGAAAAGTTACCCCGTCACAGACTACACTTTGGGGCCTTCCACCTGTTAGAGGTCATTTCCCCTGTGGTACCTGTACTGTCTGCGACTTCACCACCACTACCAAAGAAGTCACTCTACATGCCAATTTTAAATGGACTATCAAAAAACACACTAACTGTAACACCAAACAATGTGTTTATCTGATCACGTGCCCTTGTGGGTTACAATACATTGGCATGACAATGCGACCAGTCAAAACCCGCATAATAGAGCACAGAAGCAGCATACGTTGTCAACGCACCACGACCAAACTTTACAGACATTTCTTAGAGTCACATCATTCCCCTGAGTCATTACATTGGATAATACTAGAATCCCACACACAGATTTCCCAAGCTTCTTCATTCAGGATTGAACAGAGGTGGGTGCATAGACTCTCATGTGACACCCTAGGCCTTAATGATGACATCCCTTGGAGCTCCATACCATGATTAAATGTTTACGCCCATGGGGTGGAGTTATCTCAACACCATGACACACAGGCCTTTAACCATCACTGAATATGATTCTACAGGCTCATCCTAATTGTTCCGCCTCTATGATAAAATGGAACTACTATACCTGACTTAACCATCATTCTAGGTATGTGGATTGGAAATAGCCAATTGTCCCGTGACTATACATCAGTTTCACGCCCACGGCAGACCCGATACACATATTTTTGATGTACAGGTGTCCCCACTACTTATACTGCATTAAGTGAGACCTTGTAATAACCATGTGTAAATTGGCGCTTTCTTTTGCGCGTCTCTCCCCCTGATATCATCCACGTCCCAGAGACTGTCTCCTCCCTCTACCTTTTGGCAGCGCGACATACACGTTCCTGTTGCTTAGCAACGCATCGCGTCTCGAATGACGGTTTTGTAACACTACGTCATACCGCTACGCTTCCTCTACCAGAGCGTCTTAGGCCATCACCTAGCAACGGCTGACGTCATCGCGCCACAATACGGCGCACGACTGACTCGTCACCATCAATTTCAGTAATACTATAATTACTCGTAGCGGCAGAAGCACTTCACCACCCCGGTCCCTGGCGGTTTTGGGTAGGTCGACTGGATTTCCGTCTATGGACGTTGGTGAGTACAACATTCTGTGCGCTACGTTATACCATTCTCCCTCGTTCTCTACCACGCTGGGAACGACGAACCGAAACAGACCTTAGATTTTGGTCTCCGGGCTAACTGAGTCCGTTACCATTTCTGTTGTCATGATGGACAGCATGTTTAATTACCACACGAAAACGCCTCAATCTGTCCCGTGGCATCATGACAGATCACGTGACTTTGACAAAGTGATTTTACCTTTTCTTAAATTTTTTATTTTCCTTATGTACCTTTTCTTATTGTAGGACCCAATTGGTGTCCTCTACAACCGCCAGCACCGTTGCTAGCACATCTAGTCAATTCACTAGGTGAGTGTACCCCTGCTTGTCCTTGAGAGTTCCACTAGCTTAAACATTAGTAGTTAGAGATCTACACCACCACCCCTTTCACTGGTTTTTAATCATATACACCTATTATCATGTTGTATTGCACACGTTTTTGCATGGTGATTTGTACAACACCACCCTTGACCAATAATGTACTAGATAAAGAGATGATGTTTATAAAATTATTTTTCTTCTTCATGTTGTCACTTTATCTCCACAGGGCAGCAACCTAGGACGTGGTATGTAGAGTCCACATTACCACTTTTATGTAGACAGTTTTATGATCCTGAAGAATTGCCTTGATCCTCCAGACAATTTATGGCAAGAAACATGTCGATCTTTTAGAGTAGAGCTACACGTCTAGACACCTTAATTCTACGACTTAGCCACTCTACACTTATTTTAATAGGGAAGTCTACCTTCAGAATAAATACATGATTAGGACTGACTAACCCTTTTTAAACATCTCCATTTTCTGCTACATCCATTCCACTAGGCCCCTCACCCCCAAGCACATATCGGCAGGAACAAAAGATCCCCGTTAAAGAGCCCCGGTTCCGGGAGCCCGTCAAGGATTGCAGCGCCGACTTGACGAGGGGCAGTGCTCATATGATGAAGCATGACACCTAGCTTGCTGGGTGTGTGAGAGCTCTAGTTCCGCAAAGGGCACTCCCCTGTCCCTCCCCCTATACCTTTTCTTACAACCAATGGGTGACTAACTGGGTCTCCTCCTGGTTCGCATCTCTCTTCTTCCTGTACCTGAGGAACTCCGTACCCCGTTTTGAAAATAGGCTTCTGGGGCATGTACGTTGGACCTCTTTAAATAAAGCCCCTTGTCCCTCTCTTTGGACTACACAGCCAAGGAAGAACATTTAACAAAAAATGTAACGAGGGAGACGGAGCCGAAACAAGAGAGACGCACGCAAGATGTACACCAGAGCTGTGCACGCCGAAGCCCTGAACAACCAAAAATAAGTAAATAAATGGAGCGCGGTGTCCCTGAAGCGGGCACCGCGCTCCAAATGAAAGTAATAACAAGAGATGAGCACCCCCCTCCGCTGCTAGGCAACCTGCGACGCTGAGCCAATCCCAGCGCGGCTCGCGGTGACGTAGGAGCCCACAGCAGATGAAGCTCCCGGCGGTGATCTCTTGTCTTTATGGAGCCATTTGTTTGAAACACATGGCCCCATAAAGATAAGAAACCTTTCACGACGCATGGAAGGCAGACGAGCCCATCCAAATGGGACGGCTCAAAAAGCCAAAAGTGAACGTCACAAACAGCTCTTTTCCAATGGCTGGCCACCGTTTAGCATAAACTGTGACGCCAGCCAATGGAAAAGAGGGGCGGGGCTTAAAGCCCTTTACAGAAAATACCCCAAAACATTAAATCTCACCAGCGAGACGGCGCATGTGCGCAGCCCATGCCAGCCGAGACCTAAAAAAACAGCATTATAACCAGTTATGGACCTTATTGACGGGAGCATGTGCTGTTCACCTGGACCTGCACCATTTATACCATCTGAAAGTCCTTGCTGCAGGATAGTTATGGCCAGTCTGAACTTGTGTGGCTTCCTTTCACGTTGCCATTGGAGCCGTTCAATTTCTGAAGGACTTGAGAGTTGTGCGGAATGCACCGGACACCCTCTGTGGTGTCTGCTTTGGGGATCACAATCTCTGTATTCACAACCCCTAGTAAAAAGCCGTGGTATAATGACTCTTTTTATTCAAGTTCTGGTAAGCGTGAATGTATTCTCTTTATGTTTGGTTGTCGCCACTTGCTGCACTTTCTGTACCTGGTTGTCACTGCCTTTAGCGTTTCTTTTTGTCAGAAATATCTCTGTTTTTAGCGCTTCCTTGCACTGGGCAAGCACAGCCTGTTCCACTTCTCTGTACCTGGTTGTCGCTACTTTTAGTGTTATTGTACTGTATGAATGATTATTCGGTGTCGCGTTGTGGTGCAGTACCTCTTGTCTCGACTTTATCTGTAAATTTCTAGCCAACGACAAATAAACTTTCTGTAAGGCCTTCACTTACTTCTCAGCCCTGGCAGTGGCTGGAGTGTCGCTTTGGCTCCACATATGCAAACCATCCATTTTCCTCTTCAACGAGGCACACATCAATCAATCATGTGTTTATTAAGCGCGACTACTCACCCGTAAGGGTCTCAAGGCGCTGGGGAGGAGGGGAGGTGCAGGTTCCAGTCCATCAAGGAGGAGGTCTATTGAAGAGCCAAGTTTTGAGGTTTCTCATGAAGGGGGAGTGATGTTGTCTGTCTGAGGTGGAGCGTAAGGCGTTCCAGGCTCTGGACGCGAGGAAGGAGAATGAGCGACCTCCCGATCTGGTCTTTCTGGCGCGGGGGACCACGGCATAGGAGAGCTGGGCTTATCGTAGGGTCCTTGGGGTGCGTGGAATTCGAGTCAGCTGTCCAGGTATACTGGTCTGGTGTTGTGGAGGGCTTTGTGTGTGTGGGTGGGAATCTTGATGGTGATTCTAGCCTCGATGGAGAGACAGTGGAGTGTGCGCAGGTGCTGGGAGATATGGCAGTGTCTTGGCAGGTTGAGGACCAGTCTTGTGGCGGCGTTCTGGATGTTTTGTAGCTTGCGGGTGAGGTTTTTGTTTATTCTCGCGTAGAGTGTGTTGCCGTAGACAAGTCTGCTGGTGATGAAGGCGTGAGTGACGGTCTTTCTGTGCTCGAGGGGGATCCATTTGAAGGTCTTACGTAGGAGGCGGAGGGTGTGGAAGCAGGATGATGCGACGGAGTTGATCTGGCGGTCCGTTTTGATCTTGGAATCCTTCCAAGGTTGCGTGCATGGTCCGTGGGGGTGGGTGGGCTTCCGAGGGCAGGGGGGCACCAGGTGTTGTTCCAGTCATCGGGGTGTGGGCCCATGGTGAGTACTTCTGTTTTGTCAGTGTTGAGTTGTATAGCCGCAATATAAGATGGGGGACAAGGAGCTGTTTGGAAATAGGTCCTGTACCAATGCTCCTAAAGACAATGCGCAAACAGTTAGAATGGTATCAGTTCCTAAACGGGAAAGGAAGAAAGCGCTCAGCAGTCCAGATAGATACTGCGAGTCGGGGTAGGTGTCTTCAAGGTAAGGTATGAGTGTGCAGGGTGGGGGAGTGGTACTCCTGTGCGTGTTGTTGTTGTGCCCTCACACACCCTTGCGGGTGCAAAGCATCATCATTGGGCACTGCTCCTCGTGGGGGTGGCGCTGCAGTCCCTCACGGGCCCTACTGGAGGGCACTCTGTTGGAGATCTTTTAGGAGTTGCCGCATTTGTGCATGTGGGTGTGTGGGCCAAGTGAAGGTAGTGAGTGAAGATAAAATGACCCGTCGGTACCCTTGTACGTTGTATTCGGGGGTCCTCTGGGTCAGGTTAAAATAGGACGGGGATGGAGGCGCAGTTTATGCAAGAATGAGAGGGGAAAGGAATAGATGCTCTCCCGCTGCTCTCAACCCGTATGTGGGTGTGAGATAAAGTATTATAAGTGGTGGATGGTCAACATGTTTTGCGCTGTCCATTGGTCCCTAATGGATCCCTTAGCGCTTCATCAGGACCGTGAGATTAAGAAATCAAAAGGGGAATCAGGAAAAAAGGCACCCTATATTCCCACTAAACCTACAGTCGGGTAAGTTTAACAAGTACTGTTAATGGGCACGTCTTATTCGTGTCCTTTAATTCAGACCTAATGGAGACAAGAGGGGAGGGGAAACCATAAAAAATTTCATGTCAAGGTGACCTAAAAGTGCTCATCAATACAAGTGCTCCACTAGATTGTGTCTGTGACGATCCAGCTCGATCTGAGCACAGCTCGATATTGGCGCTTGCACACAAGAAGTAGAGATCGATAGTGCAAGTGCCGTTGACAATAAACGTGTCTAAGCATGCAATGTGCTCGTCATCAGTTTGCGTGTTATCGTTGCATGCTCAATTGCCGTGTGAAACTACGTATAAATCGATGCAAGGCTGTGACAACAGGCTGGAAGACTATAAAAATCAGAAACTAGAATAAAATAAATCATACCCTCCCCAGTATGGAGTCGGGCTGCTTCGGCGGAAGCCTTCGGGTTAGAAGGGGAAACTAAAAATATAGAGACAACAACGGGAGGACGCCAGCATCAGTACAGGCGGGATAACATCCAGCGTGTGGAAGTTCTGCAAAATATACCTTACCCAATCAGTGCGATCAAGCGTCATGACGTGGCCGTTGAGAAGAAAGCGGAGGTGGATGGTGTTAATGGTACCACCAGAAGTTGCGGCCATCTTGGAAGGTGTTTCTAGGGTCGTTAGTGCCAGAGGGATGAATTGAAATTGAGGCACTATGTCATAGCATACCAGAGGATGGTACACTCAAAATAAAACAAAACCGAAAAGTTTTGAATGTGTGTGTCCTCGCACGAGGACTAGATTTAGAATTATGATGTATACCTCATGTGAAGTTGGCTCGTTGGCAACTCAAGTCGTGGCCATCTTGGAAGGTGTTACTAGTAGGATCGCTAATGTCAAAGGGATGGATTGAAATTAGGCACTATGTCATAGTACACCGGAGGAAGGTACGCTAAAAATAAAACAAACCCAAAAGGTCTTGAATGTGTGTGTCCTCGCACGGGGACTGGATATAGAATTATGATGTATACCTCATGTGAGGTTAGCTCGGTGGCGTCTCAGTTGCGTGCGCTATGTTATATAAAATGCATGATACTCATTGGGAATCAATACATATCTGAAAATAGAAGTAGAGAGAGGTGTAAGTGTAGAGTATAACAAGGGTGCTTGGAATACTCGAAGACCATGCCTAGCTCTACTATGTGCAGAAGGTCATGTGAGACATGGATGTCATGTTCAGATATGTACAGTCTATACAGGGTGCTCTGGTAGTGTTCTAGTGTTCATGATGTCAGGTCACTCCAAGGTATGTCATCATTGAGTCCACCCACGTTACTTTTCAGTCTGTACACCCAACGTTGTTCTTGTCTGAATAGGGCTGATGCTGTCCAGTACGGATTCTGCTCTGCAAAGGTCCATTGCAGACTTTCTGGAGGATAATTCTTTTCCAGGAAGTGACTTTGCAATCGGGTTGCTGTTCTCCTACAACGCATTGTGCTTTTGTGTTCCCCAATGTGGATTTTGACTGGTCTTGCTGTCATGCCTACATATTTAGATCCACAAGGGCATGTGATCAAATAAACACAATTTTTTGAGTTGCAGTTGGTATGGCGTCTCTGCTGCCATGGTTTTGTAAGTCCTAAGTCTAGCTCTTTTTATGGTTTTGTTTCCGGACAGACTGTACAAGAGCCGCATGGATAGTGGCCCACTACTGGAGATAATGTCCATAGTGTGGGCTGTGGTCGGATGGTGGTCTTAGGACGTGTGTAGACCAAAATATCCTCAAGTTCTGTGTGCGTTTGAACGCAAACAGGGGTGTCAGACCAGGATTGAAGGAGCCCGTCTCCAGAATCTTCTGAATTTTGTTGGAGTTAGGTGTGAATGAGGTCACGCAGGTAAGAGTGTTAGTTTTGGTCTTTTCTTTGGTTTCCAGGAGGTCATCTTTGTGATTGTTCCTGGCTCTCTTCCGTGCCTGTTTAATGATGCTTGTAGGATATCGTCTCGCCGTGAGGTTCTCTGTGAGCGCACTGGCTTGAATTTCAAATTCACTGAGTTTATTACAATTTCTGCGCAGGCGTAAAAATGGTCCCATTGGGAGGTTATCCCTCAGGGCTTTTGGGTGGTGACTCTGATATAAATGGAGACAATTTCTGTCCGTGGGTTTTTTATAATTTGTTGTCATCAGAGTGCCCTCGTGTAGGGAAATCAGGAGATACAAAAAAGGAATGGACTGCTGTGACATGGTGCCTGTGAATCTCAAGAACGGGTCAATGGTATTGATCCAAACAAAAAAAGAAAGGCAGTCCTCTTCATCCCCTTTTCAAAAAAATAATGATGTCATCGATGTTGCGTCGCCACAGTAGGATGTTGTTCTCAAACGGGTTGGTTGTCTTCATGATATGTTCTTTTTCGAAGTTAGCCATGTAGAGACAAGCCAGACTCGGCGCAAAGGTGCTCCCCATGCTGGTACCCTGTACTTGGTAGTATAGTTTGTTGTCAAAGGCAAAGAAGTTCTCTTTAAGGGCGATGGTTGTGCAAGTTATCGGGGTGATGTAAGGCCAAGGATCAAGGTCTTGGAGAGCCTGCTCTAGGACTGCTATGGTAGCGTCTTGAGGTATATTAGTATACAGAGCTTCGACGTCTAAAGTGACCAGTAGGTTGATCGATTCTGGTGCCTCAAAATGTTTTATGAGGTTCAGAACCTCTGTGGTGTCTCTCTGGTATGTCGGAGTGCTGGTGACTAGAGGACCTAGGAAAAAGTCACAACATGTACTCAAAGGTTCGAGCAAGGAGTCAATGCCTGATTCGATAGGGCGTCCAGGTGGAGGATTCAGCCCCTTGTGAATCTTATCTACTCATACATTGCCCATAGCCCTACGGTTACTTCTCACTATCTAGTAGTAGAACAGACGCCTGAAACTGAACTCAGACAAGACGGAAGTCCTCATCCTGGGATCAGCCCCCTCCGCCTGGGACGACTCCTGGTGGCCCCCTGCTCTGGGCACCACTCCCAAGCCAACGGACTACGCACACAACCTGGGCTTCATCCTGGACTCCTCCCTCTCGATGACCAGACAAGTCAACGCCGTCTCATCATCGTGCTTCAACACCCTGCGCATTCTACGTAAGATCTTCCGATGGATCCCCACCGAAACCAGGAAGACGGTCACCCAGGCACTCGTCACCAGCCGACTGGACTACGGAAACACCCTCTACGCCTGAACCACAGCCAAACTACAGAAAAGACTCCAGCGCATACAGAACGCCTCCGCACGACTCGTCCTGGACATCCCCCGACACAACCACATCTCCGGCCACCTGAGAGACCTGCACTGGCTCCCCGTCAGCAAGAGGATCACGTTCAGACTCCTCACCCATGCACACAAGGCTCTCCACGACCTGGGCCCCAAGTACCTCAACAACCACCTGACTTTCTACACGCCCACCCGCCAGCTACGATCGACCAGCCTCGCCGCCGTACCACGCATTCGCAGAGCCACCGCCGGAGGAAGATCCTTCTCCTACCTGGCGGCCAAGACATGGAACTCCCTCCCCATCCGCCTTCGGCTGACCCAGGACCATCTCTCCTTCAGGAAGCAACTCAAGACCTGGCTATTCGAGCAGTAGCAGACCCCTCCCCCCAGTGCCTTGAGACCCTACCGGGTGAGTAGTGCGCTATACAAATGCTGGGATTGGATTGGATTAGTAGTCAAGGCACGGTCTGGCTATCCCTACAAAGAGATTTATTTTAACTACGACACCATTGAAGTGTGGGTTTTGCCATGTCCTGAATCTTAACTTCAATTTCACTGCATGCTTTGGACGCAACACATGAAGTTAGACTTGTATTGATGAGCACTTTTATGTCACCTTGACATGACATTTTTTATGGTTTTCCCTCCCCTCTTGTCTCCATTAGGTCTGAATTAAAGGACACGAATAAGACGTGCCCATTAACAGTACTTGTTAAACTTACCTGACTGTAGGTTTAGTGGGAATATAGAGTGCCTTTTTCCCTGATTCCCCTTTTGATTTCTTAATCTCATGGTCCTGATGAAGCGCTAAGGGATCCATTAGGGACCAACAGACAGCACGAAACATGTCGACCATCCACCACTTATAACACTTCATCTCACACCTACATACGGGTTGAGAGCAGCGGGAGAGCATCTATTCCTTTCCCCTCTCATTCGTGCATAAACTGTGCCTCCATCCCCGTCCTATTTTAACCTGACCCAGAGGACCCCCGAATAAACGTACAAGGGTACCAACGGGTCATTTTATCTTCACTCACTACCTTCACTTGGCCCACACACCCACATGCACAAATGCGGCAACTCCTAAAACATCTCGAACAGAGTGCCCTCCAGTAGGGCCCGTGAGAGACTGCAGCACCACCCCCACGAGGAGCAGTGCCAAATGATGATACTTGGCTCCCGCAAGGGTGTGAGAGGGCACAGCAACAACACGCGCAGGAGTACCACTCCCCCACCCTGCACACTCATACCTTACCTTGGAGACACCTACCCCGACTCGCAGTACCTATCTGGACCGCTGAGCGCTTTCTTCCTTTCTCATTTAGGAACTGATACCATTCTAACTGGTTGAGTGTTGAGTTGTAGGCAGCTGCTTTTCATCCATTTGGCTACAGCTTCCATGCCTTCTTGAAAGTTGTGTTTGGCTGGGTTGAGTTTATTGGATAGAGAGAGGATGAGTTGGGTGTCGTCTGCGCAAGAAAAAATGTTGCGTCTGTGGGTTCTGACGATTAGGGCGAGCAGAGCCATGTAGACGTTGAAGAGCGTGGGGCTAAGGGAGGATCCCTGGGGAACTATGCAGGAGGTTGGTGTGGGGTCTGAGAAGAAAGAAGGGAGTCTAACCCACTGCGTTCTGCCAGAGAGGAAAGAGTGGATCCAGTCGAGGGCCTTGTCCCAGATCCCTGAGTCATAGAGTCTGCGTGTGAGGGTGTGGTGAGATACTGTGTCGAAGGCCGCTGAGAGGTCAAGGAGGATGAAGGTGGATTCTGACTGCATGGTTACCCCCACTTTTTTCCCTGGCGTTTTGCTGGTTTTCGACTTAGTCAGACTGGGATCCTGCTAATCAGGATCCCAGTTTATCTGCTTTCTTTCTAAATTGATTGCATGTACTTTAGGCACACTGCAGATTGGATACTGGGGTACCCTTATCAGTCCCTAGTTTATGGTACACCATATACCCAGGGCATAGGTACCCCAGAGGTCTCCCAGGGGTTGCAGCATGTATTGTGCCACCCCTGAGTGACCATTCAAAATGGCACCACAGGTCTGCTACTGCAGCCTGTGTAAGGTGGTGCATGCACCCCTTACTTAGATATAGGTTACCTATATATATTCTAAATCACTACACATGTAAACCTATCAGTCACCCCTACGGCAGGCCTTATCAATCCTGAAGGCAGGGTGCTGGGTTTTATGTGAGAGGGTGCCCCTGCATGAGCAGAGCCCCTCTGCAGCCTTCAGAACCTATTTTCCAGGGCTGTCTGTGATGCAGCCAACCATATATATTTAAGTGCATTATAACCTCGCGGTAAATGCTAACTTTAAAACGGCTGCTTAGAAACATGTCGTGTTTGGTGTCAAACACCTTGGAATCATACCTCCCCACCAGTAACTGGTGGAGGAGGTATGATTCCACCCTTCTATAGGGACTTATGTGAAACACTGGTACATTGGGTACCAGCTTTCTCGACCTGGGCATCACAAAATGGATGCTGCCAGCCACAGACACGAGTCTGCCCTCTTGCTGCTGAGCCGAGCTCAAGCAGGGGAAGGCCTGACAATAGGTTTCCTGTCACAGGGAGGTGTACCACCTCCCAGACAGGCTTTAGTGTATTGGGGCTGGGTGGGTGCACTCTGAGAGTGCCAGAAAGTCTGCACTGGGGGCACATTTGGTGTCCCTGTGCATAGTCCAGCTCAAACCGGTCACAGGAGCCATTTGCTCCTTCTCTGGTGCGAAACTGGACAAAGGACATGGGTGTAGCCACCCCTCTGTCCAGACCCTCCCATAGGTGGGTCCCCAGAGTTTGTCCCACCCCTTTCTTGGGTATAAAGTAGGAATCCTGACTACAGGACTTTAGATTTTACCTGGACTAAACTCTGCCACAGAAACCAAGTACTTCAACGGTCTACACTTCGCTGGACGACAGAAGAATCTTTCTTGGAGTAAAGGAGTTACTCCCCTGCAGCAGCAGGCACCTTAACGCATCTGACCGGTTTGCATCTCCTGAGCTCCTGAGGACGCCGAAGATTTCTGCAACACAGGAGGTGGGTTCCCGAGCGTCCCTGAGGTTGATCTTACCTCTCAGCAATTCTGAGACCAGTATCCCTCGTGGGGACCGTGCAACCTGAACCCCTGTGTACCGTGTACTTTTGCAGCAGCATATGCTTTTTGGCGATCCCTGAGGCTGTGCTTTGGGCTACGTGTAGTCCTGACCCCGAGCAGTATTTCCACTGAAGATTTCCGGCTTACACTCCACAAGTGTTCCGTGGGCTGGTAATTCGTGATTCAGCTCGAGGTCCCTTCGCGATCCCTGGTCCATTGGCCTGTGGGTCCCTGTGAAGGTAACTTTGACTTTCCTTGGGCTTCCCTGGTTGCTCCAGATGTGCCCTGACTCTCCATTGCTTGGAGAGTCCCTAGGACATTGCAGGTCCTCACTGTAACTTGTTTCCTCTGCCCACGTGGGTTGCAGTTGCCAAGGCTTGTTGGTGTTCGATCTGGACACTGACCCCCCAGCACTTGACATCCTTCATGGGACAGCTGACCTCTGGACTTTGGCTGTCGTCGACATCTCTTGGCACCCATGGCTGCAAAGTCAAGCATCCCATCTTCACACTTAAAGCACCAGATATCAGTGGGCATTTATCTATCATCGCCCCTGGTCACCCTGAAGTGACCCAGACTCTGTCCTCTCAGTTTTCATATTCTTCTCATATCAGATCCAGGTTTGGATCCCATCGTACACTTTTCATCTTCACGGCAGCAGCACTTCTTTGCATCACACCATTGAAAACGACAAGGGTTTCTGACACCACTTTACCCCTATGCACCCGTCTCCTCTGGGATAGGTAACACGGGTACCTAGGTACTCAGAAGGGTGCTGGCCTTGGAACCTTCTATGTTCCAAAGGGTTTGCTTGAAGTCCTCTCCGAAGTGTCCTTAAACTGTAATTTTTCAACCGTGACTTTCCCATAGATTTGTACGGATCTCGCGTCTGTGTTCTCACACTGCACCCGTCCTCCGTGGGTCCCCTGTGTCACTACTTTGGGTGGTTCCTTGGGGTCCCAGCAATTCTACGTGCTCTAGGCATTGTGTCTAGTGAAGTCCTGGTTCTAATACCACTTTCTTAGTATATGGTTCGGTCTCCCCCTTGAGCCCACTGTGTATTGTGCTATTTACTATTGTTCTATTGATTTAATATTGTGTGCTTTGTGCTCTAATCTCATAAAGAGACTAGTAGAGAGTGTTTAGTAATAAATACTTATTTTTATAATAACACTTGTGTGGTTCTCCTTTCATTTGGTCATTCAGGAGGTTCTGTTCTGGTAAAACAAGCTGCTTTACATTCCTTCGAGACTTAGCCTGAAGGCTGCTCTCCACAGCTACCACTAGGATAGCTTTCTATAAAGGTTGTCTTAAACCTAATCATCAATAAGGGTTGTTTGGACTGGTACAAGGTGCCCACTTTAATTAGTGGTCAGCATATACCAGGCCAACTTCTCACAGTGGCGGGTTGGCTGTTGATGGCTTTCTCGATTACTTTTGCTGGGAACTGGAGCAGGTAGATGGGTCTGTAGTTTTTGAGGTCGGGCTGAGGGCTTCTTCAGGAGGGGGTTAATCTCGGCATGCTTCCAGGTGTCGGGGAAGGAGGCGTTCACCAGGGAGCGGTTGATGGTGTGGCGAAGGGGAACAACCTTTACAACGCAACTGTTACAACGCACTACACTTACAACGCATTTTTTACAACGCATAATCCATTACAACGCACTACACTTACAACGCATGACACTACAACGCATTTTTAAAAACTACCTTTACAACGCATTCCATTACAACGCCTACCATTACAACGCATAATATTACACTACACTATCCAACACTTACCCTACTGTTGCACCCCCTGGAGTTAGAATAGTAATTTTTACCCCTATACTATCCAACACTTACCCTACTGTTGTACCCCCTGGAGTTAGAATAGTAATTTTTACCCCTATACTATCCAACACTTACCCTACTGTTGCACCCCCTGGAGTTAGAATAGTAATTTTTACCCCTATACTATCCAACACTTACCCTACTGTTGCACCCCCTGGAGTTAGAATAGTAATTTTTACCCCTATACTATCCAACACTTACCCTACTGTTGCACCCCCTGGAGTTAGAATAGTAATTTCTACCCCTATACTATCCAACACTTACCCTACTGTTGCACCCCCTGGAGCTAGAATAGCAATTTTTACCCCTATACTATCCAACACTTACCCTACTGTTGCACCCCCTGGAGTTAGAATAGTAATTTTTACCCCTATACTATCCAACACTTACCCTACTGTTGCACCCCCTGGAGTTAGAATAGCAATTTTTACCCCTATACTATCCAACACTTACCCTACTGTTGCACCCCCTGGAGTTAGAATAGTAATTTTTGCCCCTATACTATCCAACACTTACCCTACTGTTGCACCCCCTGGAGTTAGAATAGTAATTTTTACCCCTATACTATCCAACACTTACCCCACTGTTGCACCCCCTGGAGTTAGAATAGTAATTTTTACCCCTATACTATCCAACACTTACCCTACTGTTGCACCCCCTGGAGTTAGAATAGTAATTTTTACCCCTATACTATCCAACACTTACCCTACTGTTGCACCCCCTGGAGTTAGATATCTAATACTTACCTTAAATGCAATGTAATATTATGCGTTGTAATGGTATGCGTTGTAAAGGTAGTTTTTAAAAATGCGTTGTAGTGTCATGCGTTGTAAGTGTAGTGCGTTGTAATGGATTATGCGTTGTAAAAAATGCGTTGTAAGTGCATGCGTTGTAAAAGTGTGCGTTGTAACGTCATACATCCTGTGGCGAAGCATGGGTGTGATGGTGTCTGCAGCTCTGTTGAAGATGTGGTGGAGCAGGGGTCCGTGGGGGCCCGGAGTGGATTAAGTTCATTGTGTTTAGTGTGTCTTCGGTGGTGAAGGCTGTCCAGCTTGGCACGCACAAGCAGTTAGAAGGACCACAGAAAACTCTTCGTGGAGCCCTCATGGTTCTTCTGATTGCAGGGTGTACATACTCTCCCATCTCGTCTCCAGTTGTAGCGTCCTACCCCAGCCCAGGTACTTGTAAATGATCACGCCACACTCAGAGATTGATATTGCTTGTCTTTATTTATCAGCATGTAACTGAGAATGGAACATTCCATATCACAATTCAATTCCCCACACTCTTAAGTTACTATTCTAGGGAGTCCGTCACGAACCAACAGGGTCCCGTCATCTCCAACTCACAAGACACTAGACCAACCACAGCTTTAAGACAGAGGATGATAAAATCAGGAGATTGAATAATAGAAGACTGCTTTCCAAATTATTTCTTTCAGTTTGCCTGACTGCATATGGAGTCTGTTTTAGCAACCAGTTCTGTTTTGATTGGTTACTAAATATTTAAGGGTTCAGAAAGTTTAGCCTTTGTCTTCTATATTCATGTTTTGGTATTTAAAATGATAAATATATGTTATTTAGTTTTGGTTTAGATGGTCTTAAAGTGTTCTTAACCCCTTCAAAAAGAAGGGCACATTATACTTATTTACTTTTGTGGCTTTAATGGAGATTTCTATAATGCACAACTAGGATCACAAGGAAGCATTTTTCTTACACTCCGTCTCATCAATAATGTAATTATTAAAGCAAAGTCAGCTAAAGGTACAAGCGCCAAAATGGAGTGAAGAAATCCAGAAACATCTTGCTTACCAAAAATACTAAGAAAATTGAATAACAGGTAATAATAAACAATTATGCTTACAATAGAGTAGATCACTGAAAATGCCCTTAGTTGGATTATTCCATATCATAGTCCTTGTGCCAGCTAGCTTAGTATCTGTTCCTGGACACTTTTGCATTGTAGTGAGATCGTCCACAAAGGGGTCCTGCTTGCACAGCATGGTGCTCATTCCTGACAGATACACCAAGACATTTTGCTAATTTGTCTATGATTCAGGTGTTCATCTTCAAGAACACACCGATGTGCGATTGGAGTTTTTTCATGTGTTAGGTGACTACACTCTTCCAATTTCCAAAGGATTAGTGTTTTTTTTAATCACTACCCACTCTCACACATTCCATTTTGTGTCCTCCTCAAAGAAATTGATATCATACCTTATGTAATATCCCTTTAAAAAAAACAACTTAATTGATTTAGTACCACTTTTTCTCTGTGGACCGAGACAGGACCTCTGCAATTGCGTTGTAGTGATCTGCCTGAGGAAGTCAGGCTTTGAGAGGTAAGGAACAAACTGAGTTTGTTTGGAGGACAGGTTATGAGGGCTGGTATAATTCTACCTCCCAAAAGAATGCGGGGAAGAATAGCAAACTTAACTTGCTAAGGCCCCCTAACCAGAAATAAAGCTGGGACAAAAACTTGGTTCCCAACAATGGGCAGTTTCATTGCGCAACAGTTGAGAGTCTGTGTAAGTTGTGGATTGAGTCATAAATCCCAATCTCATATATATCTGCCCTTTAGGGGAAAGTTGCGGTCTCACCTTGTACTCCTACATAGTCGAAACCCATATCATCTTCTCTCTCGTCTGACCAGGAAAGCAACTCTGGGGATCTGAACTCCTGCCTCTGTCTTGTCTCCACATGGATAAACACCATTTCTCTAAAATTAAATGGTGATAAGACTGAGGTAATGGTGCTGGGCAAGAACCCCCTGCTCTGGGGACCTTAGTACTGACCTGCAACTCCAGGTGTGCTTCCTGAATCAGTCCATAAGGTAAAGAACCTAGGTTTCTGGCTCAACTCTAATCTGTCAAAAACCGCAGGTGGCCAAAGCAACCTTGACATGCTTCGCCATCATGAAATGGCTAAAAAATATGTGGATGCTCGCTCTCTCGGCCCAATGGACAGTCATTCAGGCTGGACTATGGCAACATTTGGTATCTGGGGGGAGATAAGGCTGCTATAAGACGCCTCCAAGTAGTCTAGAATTCTGCTGCCAGGCTTTTGTTCCGACTTCTGTAGCATGCTTGATGTCCGGGCTCCTTCGTAACTTCCACTGACTCACAGTGGATACGTGAATCAAATTTAAGGCACTGTGCTTCATGCATAAAGTCAGCTCGTTCAGTGGTCCATGGTACCTTCAAAAGCTGGTGGCTCCTTGCCAGCCTTCCCGCGTGCTCCTCTCGAGCAACCGATCCCTCTACAGTGTTCCCAGAGTCAAACGTGCATGGATGGGGAGCGGGGGGAAGGTGGGACATTCCTTTTCTTACCTGAGCCCCAAACTATGGAACACCCTCCACAAGTCCTTGAGAAGCTGTCCATCACTTACCATTTCGGTAAGAACTTGAAAACATGGTTATTATAATCAGTCACACACTAAGTGCTTGACATCAACATCCTGTCAATTCCAAGAACACACCAATAGTGACAAGGAAAGGGACTTGGGAGGTAAGAAAATGTCCAGTATACAACAAACAGATAGCTATGGTTATCAAGTGTTACCAGAGACTGGAATGGGGGTAAGGAACTGTTTCACAATAAACTGAGCCTCTTACATACTCTACAATTGTGTTGTAATCTGAGTCACTTGGTACGTTCCGTTCCCCCCCTCCCTCTCACCCCTCTTGGTTCCACCCCTTCCCTGTCACGAACATTCCACTGTGCCCTCCAGTGAGTCTGCTGGAACCTGTGGTGGTGTTTAGACGAATAAAGAAGAGTTACCTCCTTACCTTCTTTTGGTCTTCATTATAACACTGGCGACGATTCGCTGAGCCTCTTACATACTCTACAATTTTAACTTTTGCCCTAACATGAGTTTGTCAAATTGTGGCTGCAAATGAGGCTGTTTTAAAATCCTTCAAAAGATGCCCACCTGCGAGAATGAATGATCCATTTCTTGCCCTAAATAAAGCAGCGGCAGCCTCCTCCTTGTGCTGCTCTGAGCTGCAAGGGCCGCTCCAGCCTGTAAAGGCGATGGCTGCTGGGATGCGGACACTGACCATGACGAGAAATATCTTAATTTGTTTTAAGAACTTCAATCCACACAACACTAAAACTGTTCTCGGACCCTGTGTGAAGGGTCTGTCAATGTTCTTGTTCGGATTTGATTTACCTGCCAGTTCTGGGTGGCGCCTTCCCAGGTTGTCAAGGAGGGACTCGTAGCGGGGTGGTTCCTGTCCTTCTCCTCCTGCAAACAAATGTTGATTGCATAAGCGTGCGGCAGTAATTCCAGCCTTTCAATCATATGCATAGAATATTACACAACAAGGTACCCAACTTCCCCCAGGCCACTCACACTAGGACCTGAAACAAGGGTCTTCAGAGTAACACATTGATGATACTCTGGCTGCTTCCCCCCCCCTCCCCCTCCCCCCAATGAACACATTTCTCTTTAAAATACGAATCTGTGACGTAGAAAGCCTCAGAAAGGGAACAATGAGCCTCTGTTAGCTACCACTTGGCTTACCGAGACTCTGAGTCGGTATTCTGCCTCCAGATGCTACACTACTGTTTGGTCCCAACTCTGTACACCTACCACTGCCCTCTTCAGCAGTTATGAACCCTCTTCACCAACCCATAGCAAGTTCATCTTTTAAACAATTTATTTTAGGCTATTTGAAATTGCCATCTGTCAATGCCATATATATAAAGCTTTTCGTTGCTGGTGTCTACCACTAGGAATGGGACTGTGCAATATATGTGTTGGGCCGTGCTTGGGGAATTGGAATGTTGAATTAGAGCACAGCAGGGTGGCGCGAGTGTGGGCTTTCTACAGTGGCAGTGGCTGCCTGGACTCTGTGACTGGTGGGAGAGAAAAACTTGCTGACCCTCCTCATGTATGGTCTTCTTTTCAGTGGCGATGAGTTCCCACTAGTCGCTGGTCATCTTTTTGTTCCTGACATTGCTGCCCAAGTAATCGCCAATTTCGACTTGGCTTCGCCTCCGGAATAGCCACCTCTCCATCAATGTGGGGTGCTACTGGAGTGTAGTGAAGGTACCTCATTGTGATGTCTTAAGTGCGCTATCCTGATTAACTCTGAGTGTTTTTCTGAGTGTTAAAGCTTCTGCCATATGTAACGCTGATGTGTCCAACCATCCAGCGAAAACTGCTTGTTGGCTCAAAAACAAGCCCTATCGCCTAACACTATTTAACACATTTTGTGGCCATCTTAATACTTAAGGAAACACTTTTAAAAGTCACGCTGGTCACCCTGCCAGGTCCTATACCAGGCCCACCCCATGCCCTAACAGCTGCCCCCACTTACCCTTGCCATGGAAACAGCCCAGCACCCTAATTTGCTCTCTCTAAACGTTTGAGGCCTAAATTCGCCGAACAAACCAAAGCAGGTTTGGTAATACTTCCTTCAACAAGACCCAGATGTCATTCTTCTCCAGGAGACCCACCTCCTGAGGGAAGACGGACATTGCATATCCTACTCAAAATATCCCCATCGCTTCTGGGCCCATGCCCCTACCAAAACACTGGGTGTGGCCATCCTGTGCAAGGTGGGATTTTTCTCCACAGCCTTAAAAACATTCAGACAAGGAAGAATGCTTTTTAAAATTGAGTATCATGAGGGGCACACTCCCTCTCACCCTCCTTAACCTGTATGCCTCCCACCGAGTACCGGAACCAACATTCAAGGCCCTTTTTGGGACCAACTGACAGATGTGGTTGGTGACGTTATAATGGGAGGTGACTTCAACCTGGTATGGGATCAAGAGTTAAATCGAAGCACTGAATCCTGTCAGGGCACGGGTGCCATGTCTGCTCAACTCGAGCACGGCTATAGGCACCCAGACATACAAGATTACTCGTTCTACTCTCACGTTCACGCCTCCTATTCTCGCATTGATTATGTCTTTCTTACACACTCCCTACTCCACGATTTTGATACGGTAGCCATCTCAGACATCTCCATCTCAGACCATGCACATGTGGAGCTGGTATGTTCTGTTGGCTCAAGCCTCGGTGGGTGTTCCCCACAATGGCGCTTCCCCCCGCACCTCCGTAGAGACCCTGTAGGGACAGTGGAGATCCAAAAGGGGATTGGAGATTTTTTAGACCGTAACACCTTCCCGAACATGATACCTGATATGCTTTGGAATGGGTTCAAATTTAACGTCAGGGATGGGCGTGGCTAGCAACCGTGGGAAATGCCCACTGCCTAGAGAGGCTCCGTGACCCGTCCGACATCCCCGCAGATCCGTCTACTAATCCGTTGGCGCACCGCCTGAAAAATACTGAGTACCGCATCAGAAGTGACCTGCGATCGGACGCGGCTCCCGTGGTCACTCTAAAGTTTGCTCCGCCGAGTCTACGTCGCAACTGAGAAATGGGGCCGGTGCCCTGCCCGGCAGCCGGAGCCTCGAGTTCGGCCTCAGCCCAGCAGAGTTGAGGCATCAAATTTCAGGCCCGGGAAAGACTTCGCCTGTCGTCAGCAGCGGAGACCCATCAACAAAGGTGGAGAGCACAGGCAATCCTGAGGGGGCTTCGCAGCACCACGGTCTAGGTTCACCGGTTCCCTTAAAAACAGCTGAATACCGAACTCTCTGAGCAGGGAATCAGGACGCATGGTGACACCGAGTGCAACGTCCCCGCCTGCCCTCCCCCAGTAGTAGTGGTGATGGCACGAACGGGTGGAGGTGTGGAACCCAAAAGGCTGTGTGTGGCTGATCACCCCACGGAGAGGCAGCGGTGAGTACCACCTCCTACCCCCGCCCTACTAGGTGAACTGCAGCGATGGGGAGAGGGGCCAGCGAGGTACACATCAGACGAAGTTAGTCAAGTATGCCTGCGCCAAAGGTCAGCCGGAACAGTTGGACCGCAATATTACTAGAGGGACGAACCCTACTGCCTCAGAGACATCGGAGGTTACACTGCTGGACATTATGACCACATTGAACAACGTTTCTACCTCCTTAGACTCCCGCATAGGCTCAGTCTCCGTGGAGCTCGCCCTAATCCGTGTTGATTTTAAGAAAATGACTGCAAGAGTAACGGAAGTCAAAGCTACAACGGCAACCCTCTACAAAGATGCGGCGGATCTTAAGCGCCGGGTACGTCAACTAGAAGCGGATAACAAGCTCATGACCGCTAAACTCGACGACCAAGAAGGCCAGTTGCGGTGAAACAATGTAAGGATTATTGGATTGCCTGAAGGAACGGGGTTTCCAGCTTTAGATCTGTTTACTGAAGACCTCATCAAGAACCAATTGCAACCACGAGGATTGTCCAGCTACTTCTCAGTAGAGAGGGCCTACTGAGTTCCGGGTGGCAGACCCAAGCCGGGGGCCCCACCCAGGCCGATACTTGCACAAATTAACAAATTAATGTTAGAAGTTTTGCAATTTATTTGTTTTGCATGTTTAAAACTGTGAATTACTGCTTCCACACAACATCCCAGTCATGGCATCCTGCTTGCTGTTTATTTCGAATCTCATTGTATGGCACATGATTTAACGTCAACTGTGACAGAAACCGCAACACCACTGACTCACACTACTGACAGCCCTCCTCTAACCATTCTATTGTGGAATGTTAACGGCCTCTGTGACAAAATAAAGAGAGGGTTGGTTCTGCAAAATCTTAAACGTTGGGCACCTGCGGTGGCCCTGAGACGAGAATCGCACCTAGTGGGTTCGGCGTGTAAGGCCCTAGATCGGTGGGGTTACCGGATGGTGGCACATTCTGAATTCTCTACAGGGTCACGAGGGGTGGGCATCCTGGTTTGGAAACAATTCCCTATGATCATCGACATAACATGGGCAGACGACCAGGGATGATTCGCGGCTATCTCCTGTCAATGGGAAGGTAGCGCATACAATATAGTCTCAGTATACATCCCGCCGGCACTGCACTTGGTGGCACTTCCAGCCCTCAGCGCTTTCTTACTTGCACTTCCCCAGGGGATACTTTTAATTGGGGGTGATTTCAACACAACGTTAGATGACGCGCTTAACCGTAAGCCCCCTAGAACCCAACACAACACACACTCCAGGTTTGCGGACTTCCTGGACGCACTTGGCCTCAGATGTTTGGCGCACACAATTTCCACAGGAACAGCAATACACCTATTCCAGGGCGAATAATTGCCTCTCGAGAATAGACTACATACTCACATCGGTGGACGGGGCGGGGGTCTAGAGAGGATAACGCACCTACCTAGAGGTATTTCAGATTACTTCCCGGTCTTTGTCCAATGCATGTCACGTGTCCCAGGCCAACGTCGAATATTCCCAATATACCTTGGTTTTCTTGGAAGGGATTAACCAAGACCACACAGCTGTACGTCCAAGAAAACGAATGCTCGGTGGCCTCTCCGACAACATTCTGGGAAGCGTACAAGACAGTACTACGGGGCCATGCAATTTTCCTAATTGTGGGCCACAAAAAAGAAAAACAAAAACAGGTAGAGACCCTTGAGCAGGAAGTGAAACAGGCCGAGGCTATGCACTCCCAGGACCCCAGTGGCACAAATACACACAACATGCACCTGAAAAGACAGGAATATAAAGAGTACATGTGGGAAGACGCAAAAGCCAAACTCGTAGCCACCCAGCATAGAGTGTATGAAACTGGGGACAAAGCCGGCAAGCTTCTGGCTTGGCTGGATAAGCGAGAAAAGGCTAGTCGCTGGGTGACACAACTACGATTACCTACTGGAGACACTGTGACAGACCCCCAGCAGATAGCTAATACACCGGCCCTCCACTATAAACAGGTATACACCCCTGCAGCTACAGAGGCTTTAGCATTCCTCAAAGATATCCAAATGTCCAAGCTTACCCCAGACGACACTCAGACACTGGAGGCAGATTTAACGGTGGATGAACTGGCATTGCCCATAGGCAACATCCAATCGGGGAAGGCGCGGGGGCCCAACGGTATTCCTATTGAATTGTACAAAAAAGCAGCAGACAAACTCACACCGCATATGCTTAGCATGTATGAGACCAGCCTAGAAGCGGGAGAACTCCCCAGAGACCAACGGCTGGCGACAGTGGTCATCCTACTGGCCAATATCACTGCTCAATGCAGAGGCCAAAATATAAAACGTTAGCCGATAGATTACAACCCAACCTCACAAAGTTGGTGCCCCCAGACCAATACGGTTTCATGCACAGCCGAAACACATCTCTCAATTTGAGACGCCTACATGGCGTAATGGCCCCTATACCCACAATCCAGGAGGACGCTGTCATTCTATCTCTGGATGCTCGTATGGCCTTTGATATGGTCGAGTGGCCTTTCCTCTTCGCCGTTCTTTGGCATATGGGCTTTGGCCCCAAGTTTTGTGCCTGGGTCCAGCTATTATATACTAAGCCTCTGGCATGCATAATTGCCAATGCCCAACTTTCGGCAGATTTTCCTCTTGAACGGGGCACACGACAAGGCTGCCCTTTGTCGCCGCTCCTATTCACCCTAGTATTGGAGCCGCTGGTGGCCTGGATCAGAAGGGACCCGGTCATACGTGGGTTTTGCTGGGCAGCAGGCTGGGAAGACCGCATCTCCCTCTATGCAAATGATATTCTGCTATACATGGCATCTCCCAGGCGCTCTCTCTCCTGACTCCTGGATATATGTGAGGTGTATGGTAGATTCTACGGCTATACCATTAATTGGGACAAATCTCTTCTATATGTACTGAGCGGAGCCCCACCGTGGCTCCTGGCAGCCTGCAAAATAAAGATCATGGAGGGGAGTTTCAAATACTTGGGACTCCATATCCACCTCGTGGAACGCTTAAAAAGGCTCCGCTGAAACACCAAACTTTGGCAATCCCTACCCCTGACACTATTGGTAGGGGCGGCACTTTTTAAGATCACGGCGCTCCCTAGATTTCTCTACGCTCTGCAGAACAACCCGTTCCCGGTTCCCCCCTCCTACTTTAGGGTGATTGAAGCGGAAGTAACTAACATCCTCTGGGACGGAAAGGTAGCCCATATAGCAATGCATAAATTGGTCATGGGGTGGTATGATGGTGAGATCGTCCTTCCCAATATACAAGCATACTATTGGGCCTCCCAATTGATCGTGATTAACCATTGGCTGCACACACCCCAAACGGAGCCTGCGTTCTGTATGGATAGACATGTTCTGGGTGAGGGGGGTCATGAGGGCGATCTATACTAAGTCCCAGAGCCACACCTTCACAGGGTCCACGGCACACACAGTGCAAATATGGTATACGACCCAAAAAAAACTGGGCTGGGATGGCACCATAACACAACTGACTCCGCCATGGGAAACCAAAAAATTGGGTAGGCTTAGCGGTAGTAAGGGCTTCAAACAACGGGACCTAATAGGAATCTCAAGAGTAGGAGATATCTGGTGCAAGGGAGAGGTAATTACATTTACCCAGCTCCAAGATAAATATGAGATGGCACCCACCGCAATTTTCCGTTACACTCAGATCAAGCATGCCCTTAAGGGGGCCGTCTCCCCAGGTACTGTACTTCCAGAGGCCTCCCCGTTAGAGGACAGGCTTCTCACAAAATACATAGACAAGAAGGCCATTTCCCTAACCTATCAGAAAATTATTAATAACCAACCAGACCCTACACAAACTCTTAGAGAGAAATGGCAAGCCGATATAGGTGAACTGGATGAGACAGAGTGGTAGGAAGCACTCGCATCCCCACGAGAGGTAGCAATACCCTCCAAATTGAAGCTGGTGCAGTTAAAAATACTTCATCGAATATACTACACGAGGTTAACGATGCATAAGATGGGGAAAGCCACTCACCCACTTTGTCTCAGACGGTGCGGGAGAATTGGCACTTTTCTTCATACGCTATGGTAATGCCCATACCATTTCCCAAGTTAGCGGGGTCAGGGTCACGCCAGAGCCCAAGAGGTGTATCCTTAATATCTGGGAAACTATGGATCTCAGCCACACAGCTCAAGACTGGGCAACATTGGGTATGATGTTTGCAAAACGCAATATCGCGGAACACTGGGGAACACACGCGACTCCCACACATCATGAATGGCGCAATAATATGTATGGCGCAATGGTGGTGGAGAAGGCAGTGTATATTCATAGGGGGTGGCTGAAAAAATGGAAGTGGGTGTGGGGAAAGTGGAACGGGTTAAGGGGCAATATCTGTGCGCCACCTCTGGAAGAGTTGGAAATGGACATTAGCGATTAAAATACGATGAGATGTTACACACCACAATGTGTATTCAATGTAATTGATTTTTTTGTACCTCCCAGAGAATCAGTTTGTGTTGGAAACATGTTACTGTCAGTTTTAACCGATGAGCAGCTTGTTGTACGTTTAGATATATGCATAATAAAAAAAATTAAAAAGTCAGGGGGGTGGTGTTGACCATTGTTATCACCAGAGTAACAGAGGCCAGGTTGGTGGAGACGGGTCTATCAGCGGAGATTAAGGCCCTTGAGAAACTTGACCAAACATCTCCCTCAAGACGCAACAAACGACAGCTCGTGATCTTGTGAGGACAATTGAAAGCAGTTAGGACCAACAAAGCTGAGCACTCTCTTCTAGCTTTAAAACAGAAGTGCTATGAGGGGGGAACAAGGTTGGCTCTTTACTAGCCCATAAATTATGCCATCAGCTAGCGAAGGCTCACATTACTACCACTGAAAGATCCAAGCAACAAGTATTTCATGACTTCTACCAAGCCCTGCACACACAAGATGTAATCCCTCAGGACATCATAGATGCTTATCAATGGGACTGTGACGGGGTTCAATAGACCCTCGTCATGCTGAGCTTCTTGTCGCCCCTGTTACACCCATGGAGCTTCATCAGGCCCTCCTGGAGCTCCCATCTGGGAAAAAGCGAGGCCCATATGAAATGTCTATCAACTTCTACAGAATATTCCTCCCTATCTTACCAGATTGGCTGTCAACACTGTTCAATTTCTTTTAACTATGACACAGGCCTCAAGCCTACTGTGTCGGCAGCCAAGATCACCCTCATTCCCAAGCTGAGGAAAGACCACACGCTGTTCTCCTCCTACCTCCCCATAGCCTTCCTAAACACTGAGATTTTTACAAAGATCTTGGCCAAGAGGCTAAAATGATACCTCCCCGGCCTCATTGAACCTACCTGGTTGGTTTTATTCGCAAAAGACAGGGAGCGGACAATATACGCTGGATTGCGCATCTGGTTGAAAAATAGCACATTCTCAATATCTCAGCTAGTCTTCACTCGCTCCACACAGAGAAGGCTTTTGACAGTGCGGTGGGCCTTCCTCCAGGTGGTTCTGAACAAGATAGGTCTACGGCCAGGCATGATCACCAAGATCATGGCATCATATGTAGACCCCACTGCATCCAACCATGTTAATGGACACAGTACTAGTTTCATCTTTCTTTCTCGGGGCACCCATCAGAGGTGCCCATTATCACCCCTGCGCTATGCTCTGGCAGTCAAACTCTTAGCCATCACTATCCGGAAGACGGCAGATGTGGCGGGCATTCCTTTTGGAGGCAGAGCCCACAAAACAAGTGTTTTTGTCGATGACTTTCTGCTTACTCCTGCACAATGCGCTACCTCCCTGCCAGAGGTTTTAAACATCCTCTCTCCTTTTGAAGGCCTTTTGGGCCTCAGGGTCAACATGACCAAATCATTCGTCTTAAATTTAACCATACCCCGGCAAGATATTCCTGCTCTTCGAATGATAGCCCCATTTCAAAGGGCCCGTACAATTAGATAGCTGGGTCTTAACCTCCGATCTGTCCTCCTGGACACAAGCTAACTGGCCAAAATATCGCCAATCCACATTGGATGACCTCTGTCGGTGAAAACCACCATACATCTCATGGCCGGGCCGAGTCAATGTTATAAAAATGAATATCCTCCCAAGGATTCTCTCTCTTTCAATTCTTACCCACACCTATCCCCGACAATATCCTGCGCCTACAGTGTGACATACTGTAAGACCTGGGGTCACCAAGCCCTAAGGGGGTAACGTGACTCGAGCGGCTGGGCACCCAAAGGCTTTTGTGTAAAGCGACCATACAACACATACATCCTCTGAAGCAGGGAACGCACACAATAAGGGACGCCACACTGTAGGGTTTATGCAAACAACTCAAGTTTATCTAAGCAGTTATACGTAAATGCAGTTCATTATATGTAAATGCAATTCATTAGATGTAAATGCAGCTCATTAGATGTAAATGCAGTTCATTAGGTGTAAATGCAGTTCACTAGAGGTAAATGCAGTTCACTAGAGGTAAATGCAGTTGACTACATAGGTTAGCATCTGTTGCACCACTCATACATAACGGTGCTGTAGGCAGTACCTGGTGACCTCAGCGCTATATTCACCAACAATTCCCTCTGAGGCCCTAGGCCACACTCGTCTACCTTAACATCCGTTGTACGGACTGGGAATCGTAGCGCCACACCTGGGGTCTAGTGGGGGCTCAGGGCCGCCTTCGCGGGCTTCCCGCCCCTCTGGTACCCTTAGCACCTCAGTGGGGGGTTACTGCGCTACTCGCAATAATTGCGCCGTGAATCCTTGTGAGCAGAGCCTGCGAACATAGCGTTACTCGTAATAATTAAGCATCGAACACTTCAGCACAAAGCCTACCAACACAGCGTTACTCGTAATAATTGAGCATTGAACACTTCAGAGCAAAGCCTACCAACACAGCGATACTCGTAATAATTGAGCATTGAACACTTCAGAGCAAAGCCTGCGAACATAGCGCTACTCGTACTAATGAAGCTTCAAGTACTTCTGTGCAGTTCGTGGGGCACAACGCTGCTCAACAGTCTCGGAGGCGAGGGGCAATCCCTCGGCGGGGTGTCAAAGTCTTGGGTGAATGGGGGGAACTCCCTTGGAGGGGGAATCTGGGTGTTAGGGTGCGGTGCCGCTCCCAGTCTGTAGGGGGCACACCGGGTCCGTCCCAAGCCTCCCGGCTTACCTTGATCTCGACGTCTGGAGGCGTCCGACCCAGCTCCGGACTCCGCAGTAGATCCTTCCGCGACGGGGCAGGCCACGGCCTTACACACCTCCGCATGCAACTGCCACGGCAGCGACGGGGCCCCGGGCTTCTCCGCGGGCAACGCTGGGGTGATGATGCACACTTCAGGCTTCCGGGCCGCAGCGGTGAGCGCGCTCTGGTCCCGGCACACAAAGGGGGGGGGGGTCAAATTAGGCGGGAGAGCTCCGCGCTCAACGGGGATTGATGCAGGGGATCCCAGGCCAGGTCAGGGAGTGCAGGGGTCTCAGCGCTAGTACCTGGTTGATCCCCAGCCGTTCCGCAATCAGCTTTAGCGTAAAGTTTCAGTGTTCAGGTTTGACATGAAGTCTCAGCATTCAGGTTCAGCATGCAGTCGTGACATGAGGTCTCAGCATTCAGTGTCAGCATTCAGGTTCAGCATGCAGTCGTGACACGAGGTCTCAGCATTCAGTTTCAGCATTCAGGGGTGACCTGAAGTCCTGATGGCGCAGATATTTCCGGCGCCCTTGGGGGGTTCTGTTCCTGGGGGGTAGGGATTGAGTTGGCGACTAGGTCCTTCCTAGTCAGGCACCCAGAGGGTCCCTGGGTCCTCCTACTGCTGAGCAAGATCAGTGGGCTTTACAGGATCCCTCACTCACTTAAGAGGCAGCACCTAAATCCTGTCACTCTCAGAGGCATAAGTCCCTGGCTAGGCCCTACCACCTAAAACTCCTGCGTGGATTCTCCAGCTCTGCTCTACCCCACTGGCCAACTGACTAGAAAAAGTTCCCTCCCTCTGTTATGTATCCCTAGGTCAGGTGACCTCTATCCAAGGCGGCAAAAGTAAAAACCCCACCTCCCTTCTAGAAGGTTCCAGCACATTCCAGGAGCTTCCCCATTCTACCTATGGGACAAAAAAGGCGGGCTGGTGTCGCAACATTGTTGTGGGGTTCCAGCCAGTTCCTGGCAGCTAGGGTGCTACTAGAAAGACCACTCTGCAGTAGCAGGGGCCTGTGGCAGCCATCTTGGGAGAAATAAAAAACGGAAAAATTCAGGGAAAAGGGCCAAGTCCAACACATACGCTCCTTCATCTCGGGTGGTAAACAACCCAGACTCTCTAACTCCTTTTTAATGCTACCCAGAGACAGGGGAGGACTAGCTTGTCCTAACCACCTTTAATATTACTGGGTGGCCCATTTATGCTATATCTCTGAGTGGATTGTCTGTGAGAGCAACACGCATTGGTTCCATATGGACCAAGCTGTAGCGTGTCGCCGCCATAGGACTTGGCTGGGATCCCCAAAAACACCAGGCCAAGATATGCCTATATAGCTACTCCCACTAAGATAGTCCTTCAGATATGGGACAAACTGGCACTTAAGAGAGGTCTCACCACCTTTCCTTCTCCCAATACCCCAATTGCCCGCAACCCAGGCTTCACCCTGGCCCTTGACCCCCCCACACATTCCCTAGCTGGGAGGCTGCAGAGTGTAGGACCCTATGCGACATCTTCGTGGGAGGCACTATTAAACCATTGCCCAATGCAAATTGGACTCCCAACTCCCTGAATCAACACAATAGCAATACTGTCAGTTGCGCCACTGGGCACTCTACCTTCTCTATGTTCAGGGGGCCACACAGGCTTACACCCCCTTTGAGAAGCTAGTCAGGGCATCACACAAAAATAGTGGGAATCTCTTTGCCATGACATACCGCAGATATATAGAAGTATACCCCAAACAGAGACAGCCTATAAGCTCATGGCTCAGTGGTATTATAACCTAACAAGCCTGAACGCCATTTACCCAACAGCCACTGCTCTCTGCTGATGTCCTGGAAAGGAGCCTGGATACTTCTGTTACATGTGCTGGTCGTGTTATATTCTTATCACTATGTTATAATCTCGTGCATGCTCTCGTGCCTGTTTGTTCCATGTTGGAACAGATGCGCGCTACGAATGTTTGCGGGGCTTAAAGAATGCGGGGGGGTAGGCAGTTGGTTGGGCGTACTTGAAGAGGCAACATCTTTGGTCTGTTGGTGGTGCAATTGTAATAAAGCAGCTATTGGAATTACTTACTGGAAGCAGATTTTGGAACATATTAAGGCCACTGTGTGGGTCACACTCCCTGCCTTTTACACCACTGTTATACTGAGCATCTGACTCCTCACATTGGAAGCGATGACGCTCAATGATTGGAGACTCATTAGTCATATGTTGGGCGCTGCAAAGCAGCTGATAGCGCGTGCCTGGAAAAAGCCTATGAACCCCCCACCCCCATTGCCTCATGGTTCTAGCACCTCTGGCATTTTATGGCAATGGAGCAGCTGTCTCACAAATTGGCCTATACTGATGCTAAATTCACACGTATTTGTCAGCCGCTACTTGACTATCTCTTTCACCTCTAATACACTTGCTTCAACCCACCAAAACTTAAAGTACTGTGGCTCTTTGACTCCATCAGCTGCCAAGGCAGCGAAAGCCATGCTCAACCCATGTCTGACTGCTCCCTTCCTCTGCTCCCCCCATCACTGAAGGGACTCCCTCAATCAATACTCTGAGGCGGCATGAAAAATATTGGGTCCTTTGGGGCACAGCCTGACCTAAATGTGATTGAAACGTTTGTTTACTTGTTCCCTGATTTCTGACATGTCTTCTTGCCTGGGGCTCCCCGCACGGGGTGCACTGCACTGACTATTAATGCACTGTGACGTCTGCATATTATTGCCTGCTGCAGTATTAACCCCTTCAGCGCGGCGCGGATTACCGCGCTGTGCTGAAGGGTTCGTGCGCAGGCGGGGCCGTGACAGAGCGGTTCCGTCATCCGCACAGCGCGACCGACGCGCATGACGGAACCCCTCCGTCACACGCATCGAAGGGATTAATATGTTGTGCTATCTATGCATAATGGGGTATTATTTTGAGAATGTTGTAGGAGGCTGGCGTAGTATATGGTGTACACTTATGTAACTGTAGCACCATGCACTAATCCAGACAACCCTTATGGTGATTTTAGGGTTCTTAGACAATTGTAGAAATCTCTCCAAGTGGTAGCTGTGGAGAGCAACCTTCAGGCTTTGTCCAGAAGGAGTGTAAAACAGCTTGTTTTACCAGTACTTAATCCTATGGTGTAGGTTAAATGAAAAAGAACCACACAGTGTAGTTAAAAAAATATGTATTTATTATAAGCACTCACTAACACATTGCAATATCTCCTACCTGGAGATATAACCACAATACACACAATGCTTGGATAATAGAACACGTTAGTAGTACAAATACATAGTGGTCTCCAGGGGGAGACCAAACCATATATTAAAATAGTGGAATGCAAACCCCGACTTAAGTTGAGACTGGACCCAGAAGACATAGAAGAGACAGGGACCCAAGGAACCACCCAAGATAAGTACCCAGGAACCCCAGTTAGGCCATGTGCAGAGTGGGAACATGATCTTGTGCTCAATACAAGTCAATGGGAAAGCCGCGGTCGAAGTTTTTAAGAAGAAGGACCCTTTCCAGAGGGCGTTGAAGAAACCCCGTGGAAGTTGGAAGTTTGGAGAGTCACCCCACCCATGAATACCCCAGGAACCAGGATACCTACACCAGGGAAGCAGGGTGCATAGGTGTGAAGTGACGTCAGAAACTGCTGTAAATCACAATAGCGGACTTCAGTTAAGATGCCTCTGCCGAAGATGGTGAAAGAGTCCTTGTGGAACCTAAAAGTGGATTCAAAATGAGAGGTACCTGCAAGCAGAGGGGACAGAGTCTATGCCACTCAGGAGTGACCAGGAGTCACGGAAGACTAATGCCCACCAATGTCAGAGATGCAGGAGAGTTGACGGTGCCCTTGAAGCTGCAGCTGTGTGCATCAAGCGATGCTGTGGAAGACTAGGAGCCATTTACAAGCTTTCCCATGTCGGATGTCAAGAGCTAGGGGGTCGGTGTCGTTCGGGAGCACCAACAAGCCTTGGCAACGTCAACTAACGTTGTATGTGAAAAAGGTGCGATGTCGGGACCAGCAAGATCAAAGTTATTCACCGCAAGCAGATAAGTCAGAGCAGGCCGTAGCAAGCAGGGCAGCCCACAGGAGCCAAAGAAGAGCCTACGGGCCGAATGGCCCAGGAGTCGCAAGAGGACCTCGAGCAGTTCACTAAAGGATGAAGGCCCACGGTGCAGAGGAAGCAGTGCAGGTGAAAATCTTGGTTGAAGGAGATGCTTGAGGCTGGAGCTTCTTGGAGCCCGAAGATCTCTGGTGAAGACAGTCAACAAGCCTTGGCAATGTCAAGCCGATGCGTTGCACAGGGGTGCTGCTCCAGCAATTCCAACGAGGGATACTGGCTTCAAACTTGCTGTGAAGACAGTGCAGGCATCTAGGAAGTTGCAGAACCATCACCTGTGTTGCTGAACCTTTGGGAGTCCGTAGGAGCTCAGAAAAAGCAGACCTGTCAGCTTTGTTGCAGTGCAAGGGAGTTTGAGTGTCTTGCATGTCCATAGGCCTGTAGAAGAAACTGCATGGAGAACAGGCACAGACAACGCAGAAGACTGGCAGGACGAGGAGACCAGGAGCTACAGGAGTCTTCCCAGTTGCAGTCTTGTTTCCCAAAGCGAAGTCCAGATGGACGAAGATGAAGTGGTTACGGATCTCAATCTTGTCCCACGACGAATCTATTGACCCACCCACAAGTCTGCCCTTAAGTACTCTAAGGAAAGGGTTGGGACCATTCAGGGGTCCCTCCCAGAGTAGGGGCTGGACAGTGGGGAGAATACTTCAGTGGCGTAGCAAGGGTAGGGGGTGGTCACTCCAGGCGGCACGAGTTTTGGGGTAGCAGTGGCTTCACACCCTCCGCTCTTTCATGAGTTTGCCGCAGGGGCGGAAAACGCAGGCATCATCACCAGCACTCCCCCGCTCTTCAGCATGATGGCCACGAGGCGGCAAAGGAAGGGACTAACGTGCCTAGCTATGCCACTGGGATACTCTCATGTTCTTTGTCTAGTTTTGCGCCAGAGAGGGAGCCAACAGCTCCCTGAACTGGTTTCAACTGAAGTATGCAAGGAGGGCACCAAATGTTCCCTTCAAAGCAGTCAAGTGGTGCAGGCAAGTGCCCCCACCCTGTCCCAATACACTAAACCCTGTCTGGGAGGTGGTCACACCTTCCTGTGACAGGAAACCTATTGTCCTGCCTTCCCCTGCTCGAGATTGACTCAGCAGCAGGTGGGCAGAATTGTGTCTCTGGCCATAATTTGCTATGGTCAGAATTTTCTGTCCGGGTCTAGAAGACTAGTTCTGGGAGCACTGAGGGCCTCCCGGAGGAGCTTTACAGTGCATGGAATCACACCCCCAACACTGTTTACGGTGTTGGGGTATGGTTCCAACATGTTTGATACCAAACACAACAGGGTTTGTTAAAGCCAGTTTAGAGATAGCCATCGCGTTATGACGCATGGCCACTCTAAGTGCTCATAACGGCTGATGCACTTACAACCCGGGAGAATGGACTTCTGGGGTTGTAGGTGAGCCCTGCTGATGCAGGGTCACCTTCACACTTATAACCGTTCACCCTGCCTTCAGGATTGAAAGGCCTGCCTTAGGGGTGACATAGGTTTTAAGTCCAGTGGCCTCAGATATAAGGAAACATATCTGTCATAAGGGATGCTAGCACCAGCTTACGCAGGCTGCAATGGCAGGCCTGTAGTCCCAATTTGAGTGGTCTCCCATGAGTGGCATAATACATGTTTCAGCCCATGGGGGAACCCTGGTGTACCTATGCCTATACTAGGACTTAAAAGGGTACATCAGTAGCCAATCTGGGGGTACCCGAGTACTCACCATGGCCAATTTAGGGGAGAAGCACAGAGACTGGAGTCCTGATTAGCAGGATCTCAGTCAGACTAGTCATTAAAACATAATGACACCAGCAAAAAGTGGGGGTGACCATGAAAGCAGATCCTACTTTCCTACACGTCTTGTATTGTTTTGTGGTAATCCTTTAATAAACAGATTACAAGCAAATAAAAGCCATGCTGGCCTTCGCTGTGTGATGTTTTTGGTGGCCACTTTGTGTAGTTAGGAGATTTTGTATTATTAGACATTGAGCATACAGCAAATTAAATTTGACATGCAAGTTTCGCCTGCACTATCTGTGACAGCACACCAATTGCCAAGGATACTTAAAAACATTATTAAATAACTATATCCTTATCAAGTTTAAAGGATACTGTGGCAGTTGATAATGTTGGCACCTATTACAAAAAAAGGATATTACACAAGAAAACTCATCTTTTATTGTGTGTCTAGTGTCATCAAGGCTTTATTTATTTCGATAAAAGAATATCATAAAAGCATTACAATAAAAAACTATTCATCTCAGCTTAAAAATCATCATTTTTTTACATTAAATAGTGAAGAATATCATAAATAAGTTATAAGAACGTATTAAACAGTTATTTTAAGCCTATTAGTTCTAATACGCCATGCCCAAGATAAAAATTTAGAGAGGGCACAGGCGTATAATGGCCGACAATCAGACCTTAAAATGCGTAATGCCTCAGCATGCTGTCTGGTACCTAATGAGCGGCACAAGTGTTTGAGCCATCTGCTTCTTGGGAGTGCGTACACTTGACATTCGAATAGGAAATGTGCTACAGTCTCAGTTCTAGATATACAGAAGGGACAGAATTCTGTTGTCTGTGCAGGGAAATTCCAGCCAGATGTGAAAGCATGGAGTGGAAGAGTCCCGGACCTAAATTTAAAATAAAGGGTTCTATCAAAAGGTCTCTCTATGATATCTAGATATAATTCCCAGAGGGGCAGGTCTTTAAAGGTCAGGAAGTCCTCCGTAAGTCTACCCAACATACAATTAGCGTTTTGCTGGGATGCAATCCAGTTCCAATATAAGATTTTAAGTGTGGCTTTCGGCGGGGAAGACCTGCTTTCCCATGCAGAGCTTAGACCTAGATTGCAAAGGAGGGTTTTCATATCTTTCAACCATTTAATCTTGTACCACCCGGGTAGTGACATAACTTCAGAGAGACCATTGGCGTATTTTGCTAGTTCCGGAACACGCCACAGCCGGGCACCTTAACAATAGTGGGCGAAATTTCGCCAACTCATCAATTGGACGGCAACCCAAGTCAAGCAACAGTGGGGTCGTAGGGGTACCCTGGGGAAGTGACATAATGGCCCTACAAAACTTTCTCTCAGATCTTGCCAACTCGCTAGAGTTACATGAGCCCCACAGCTCGGCCCCATAAAGAGCAGAGCTGACTCCCCTTGCTGTATAAATTTCCATGACAGGGGCTATGGGTCTAATTGCGCAAGAGCGCTGCTCCTTTAGGAGTGCCCCTGTCACCCTTTTATGCGCCAGCAGCATTTTGCATAAGTGGGGGGCCCAGAGCATATTGTGTGTAAGGCGAATGCCAAGATAATCAAACACCTCCACCCTCTCTAGGGGTACAGCATTCAACCTTGGAAGACGCACAGGTTTCTTGGGTGGATTCATCACAAGGAATTTCGTCTTGTCCGTGTTAATTACTAGACCCCTTTCTCCACAGAAAGACTGGAAGTTATTTAATAATTTTTGGAGGCCCATTGGGGATTTTGAGAGTAAGAGTGTATCATCCGCGAAGAGGAGGGTCGGAATACGTTCCCCGGCCAGGGATGGTTCGTCTGCAGGATCTTTCAGCAGGTGCTCAACCACACCATTCACATAAAGAGAGAACAGGGTGGGAGCCAACACACAGCCCTGGCGGACCCCTCTCTCCACCGGAATTCTATCGGTTTTTTCTCCCTCACTGCCCCATCTGATCTGCGCATAGGTGTTTTCATGCATCTTAACGATTAGGGATAGTAGATAATACGGAACCCCCAGATCAGTGAGCACTCTCCAAAGGGTCGCTCTCGGTACTAGGTCAAAGGCAGTCTTCAGGTCTATAAATGCGAGATAAAGACTGCCCTTGGCCAGGACCACCACCTTCCAGTAGACTAGCAACAACCTAAAGGCTTGTTCGATTGTGCCAGTGCCTACTCTAAAGCCTGCCTGGAGGTCGGAGAGGATGCTGTTTTCGTCGATCCATTGGAGTAATCTGACCAACAGCACCTTACCAACGACCTTTTGGGTTACATCAAGCAAGCTTATGGGTCTATAATTGGATGGATCGTCCCTAGCCCCTTTCTTAAAAATAGGCACAACCTCCGCGCCTTTCCATGATGCGGGGATGGGTGCACCTCTGCTAATAGCATTAAGGAGAGTGTGAATCAGTTTTCCCCATTTCAAGATGTCAGAGCGCAACAGGTCCCCAGGGATGCCATCAGGACCAGCCACTTTTTGAGGCCTACTGGTACTGATTGCATATTCGATTTCTTTGATAGAAAAAACTAGGTTGACCAGCTCTGACCCGCAGCCAATAGAAGGTGTAATTGGACATAAGTTGCCAGCGGGATGCTCTGTTCTCATGAGAGGGACAGCAAAGTTAGTACACTCAGTCAACCGGACTTGTTCTTCATTAAAGGGAGTTGAAAGAATGTTACTAGCTTGATTAGAATATAGTTTGGAGAAATGAGTAACCCACGCCTGGTTAGTAATGCTGCATGTTATAAGCTCATTATCCGGTCTACTTCTGGTTCTGATTATTTCCCAGAAGCGTCTAGGATCCTTTCCAGAGCTGGCCTCTTTTAGCGTAGACCAATACTCTAGGTCCCACTCTTTTCTAGCATTTGCCAGGGTTTCCTTGTAATTTTTCCTGGCTCCCTGGACCTCTGCTTGAATTTTGCTTTTAATAGCCTGGATCAGGGTAGTTTTGGCATGTCTGCAGGCAGGTGTAAACCATTCCTGCTTACCCCTAAGATTTCGGGCTACAGTTTTTTTCCCCACATGGTTCTTTTTGGTGAAAACGTTTCCGATGGTCTCAAGAGTTCCCTCAAAGATGGATGTTATCCTTTCTATAAGGGGAGGGGTTAAGTCGATGTTATCCAATTCGATTTGGGAAGCCATAAGAATTGTATTAATAGTGTTAAGCTTGGCTTCGTCCCCTGCGACCATTTTCCACTTCAAACGTCTCCCACACGAGGAGACAGAGATAGTTTCTGATGACCTAGAAGATGATTTAATCACTTCATTCGGCCAGGGATTCTTAAGGGAAAGGGAAAGCGAATTATGATCGCTTTCAATAGTAGGCAAAACTATCATATCCTGAACCAAGCCCCAAAGAAAAAAGTCAAGCATAATATAGTCAATCCTTGAAGTATGCTTGTCTCTATTGTATGTGGCCGCACCCATAGGGTCAGAATTTGTGCGGCCATTGGCAGCTCTTAAGCCAAACTCCAACGTTAGAGCATTCAACTGGATTGCTGCTTGTGACCATTTTTTGATCGGGGGGATGGTTAGGGTGGGAATGCCCCATCTAGCATCATCCTCACCTGGGTCAGAAATATCGTCCGTTGTGAGAGGCTCGTAAGTACAATTGAAGTCTCCCGCAACCAGGACTTGGGCTACAGCTGAATTATTCCTGAGTTCCCATTCAAGGGAAGACACTGCCGAGGACAATGAGCCATGTTTAATGCCTCTTGCGTAAACATTAAACAGGTCGAGGGTAGGACCCATGTGGGGACCTCTTAGAGAAATACCTAGAATATCAGGTGAATTTATTTTTTTCCGGTCTATTCGGCAATTCAGGGCAATATTTACCCATATAAGCAAGCCTCCAGATGGACGACCTTTGCCATTTCTGGGGAGATTGGCTGGAACAAAGTACGTGACATATCCAACCCGATGAGTCGGTTCTAGAGTCCATGTCTCCTGAAAAAGACAGATCATATGAGCCTCCACAAGGGCGCTCCACTCGGGTAAGCACAGTTTCCTTTGGAGACCCGCTAGATTCCAGCTTAGAATCTTTATCGTATCCAAAGAATGACAAGCGTGAATTTTGGGGGAACTAACGCAATCTTTGAGGGATATGGAAGCAGCTAGTCTAGGAGTTGGGCATAGACATGAAAGTGAAACCTGCGGGGTTTCATGAACAACAGGCTTCTGAGTTAGAGGAGTAGGATTAGTGCCAATGGTAGTTTTTGGAGGGCTGTCGGGGGATTGAGATTGGTTGAAAAAAATATGGTCTGCAACCTCCATATCATGCCTTATACATAATGATGGTCAATCTACCGAGTCCAGGCAACTATATCTGTTAGTCAGAGGTATATCGCTCCAGTCTACAGTAAAAGGTGTAACCCTACTCCCATAGTCCTGCCAACCATCCCGCACCCTTCTATCAACCCAATTGGCATCTTGGGATCCACCCCTTCCTGGATCACGACAGCAGTTAGGGGAGGAATAGAAGAAGGAAAGCCTTCTCGTCTCAATTCCACCTTGCTTGACTATTGTGCCACGGCGGCAGATATAATCCGCCGTGTATGGATTGTCAAAGTTAACAATAACACAATCCCCCGAGTCCGTTTCTTTTCACTACCTACCCAGGACACCCTGCGTACCATTAGAATCTTACTTGCACAAAAGGGTGGGAGCGGTCTGTTAATGGTGAGCGAGTGCTGTACCTTGTTTTTTAGGGACCCTAGAGGCTCCTCTATATTGGGCCTTAGGCCCGGGACACCTGTCATAATAACAACGTATGGGCCAGCTTTGGATGGTAGATGTATGTGTTGGCCATTCCCATCCCTGTCATTATCAAACTTTTTCATTACCCCAGGGGATTTAGATGGTATGGGATTCAAATTTGCAACTGGGGATTGGGATTTGGCAGGCTCCGCAGCCTTCTTGCGGTCACCTACAGATGGCTTAGGTTTTTTGTTCAAATTGTTGAGTGGTAATAGTTCCGACCTTGTAGTTACGTTGTTGGGCTCCCTAGGAATAATCGGTTCAACGCCCGTCCCTACATTGGAAGGAACAGTCGAGAGAGATATATTCCTAGATGCTAACAATTTTTCAATGTTTAGAAGAGATACTTCTAAGGGTTTTATATGGGATTTAATAAGTTCATCAATTCTAGACAAAAGAAGGTTGTTAGCCTCGCAGGTCTTGCATCCCCCCTCAAACTAGTAGATACCCTAGGCATGATTGGATTCAAGAAAGAGGCTGGGGTATCCATAGTCCCTCCCTGTGTGAGAGTGCTTTTGCTTTGTGGGCGACTGGTGGGGCCTTTTTTAGCGAGTTTGCGTTTACATTTGTTCGCTTCCCTAGCCTTCTTGGTTTTAGGGATAGCACCTTCCCTCTTGCCCCTTAATACGTCAGTGGTGGGGGACACCTGCCTTGGGCTCCTAAGGAGGGCTGGCGTCCTCTCGAGGGTCACACTAGATTGTATATCCGATGAGGCCATGGATGCCGAAAGGTCGACAATATTAGGTACTCCATGTGTCTCGGCCTGTACTATAATTAAAGGCCTGGACTCCCTTGGGTTTAGGGGCGATTTAGATAGCGCTAATGTACCTATAGAAGAACGTCTCGCTAAGGCCAAATCTTGAGATACCCTACGTTCTCAGAGTGATATGCCTTGGTTAATTGCCTCGTTCACCCTGGTGATATATTGATCAATTGGGCCTGACACATGTGTTAAACCATTTTTGCTACCCCTCGTCATCATTGTGCTACTTCATTTATATGGACTGGCACAAATCTAACTGAGAAAAAGGGAAAACTAGTCACTAAATAAAGAATGACGATAAAAAGGGCAACAGTTGCAAGGATGGTTACTTCCAGGGCAAAGTTCAAGGGAGAGAGTCCGAACCAGTCTTACCCGAACTTTGGCGGGTTTGAGCGAGTCCACTGCAAAAAGGTGATGAATGCTTTATGCGCCTACGAGGCGCTCTCACACATCAAGGGTTGTTGTCGCTTCTGGGAAACAAGTTTCTTTGGAGACCTGCCTCAGGCCACAGCCTCCGTGTCCAGTGTGGATAGCGTGTCACGGATCCACACTTATGCGCCGAAGTCCTTATGCCGATATTAGAGGAGTGGCCCAGCCCAGCCTGGTCCGGTCTGGGACGGGCAAGGACGGGCCTGCCCTTGGCCCGGGCTTCGCCCGGGCGCTGCGGGGGCCCGTGGCAGGCTTTGAGGAAGTCCGGCGTGGCCGTGTGGCGTCACTGGTGTGCGTGGCCGCTACCACTACTGGGAAATGTAGGCCGTTCCCCTCACGGCGATGTTTGCTCTAAGGAGCACCGAAAATGCCAGGTCCGCTGTTGTCCCCACCAAGCCGTTCCCCTCACGGCTAACGGAAAGTGTGTAGGTAATAGCCAAGGGCTGCGCGTCCCGCGCTGCGGGGGCCCGTGGCAGGCTTTGAGGAAGTCCAGCGCGGCCTCGTGGCGTCACTGGTGTGCGCGGCCGCTACCACTACTGGGAAATGTAGGCCGTTCCCCTCACGGCGATGTTTGCTCTAAGGAGCACCGAAAATGCCAGGTCCGCTGTTGTCCCCACCAAGCTGTTCCCCTCACGGCTAACGGAAAGTGTGTAGGTAATAGCCAAGGGCTGCGCGTTCCGCGCTGCGGGGGCCCGTGGCAGGCTTTGAGGAAGTCCGGCGCGGCCGCGTGGCGTCACTGGTGTGCGCGGCCGCTACCACTACTGGGAAATGTAGGCCGTTCCCCTCACGGCGATGTTTGCTCTAAGGAGCACCGAAAATGCCAGGTCCGCTTTTGTCCCCACCAAGCCGTTCCCCTCACGGCTAACGGAAAGTGTGTAGGTAATAGCCAAGGGCTGCGCGTCCCGCGCTGCGGTGGCCCGTGGCAGGCTTTGAGGAAGTCCGGCGCGGCCGCGTGGCGTCACTGGTGTGCGCGGCCGCTACCACTACTGGGAAATGTAGGCCGTTCCCCTCACGGCGATGTTTGCTCTAAGGAGCACCGAAAATGCCAGGTCCGCTGTTGTCCCCACCAAGCCGTTCCCCTCACGGCTAACGGAAAGTGTGTAGGTAATAGCCAAGGGCTGCGCGTCCCGCGCTGCGGGGGCCCGTGGCAGGCTTTGAGGAAGTCCGGTGCGGCCGCGTGGCGTCACTGGTGTGCGCGGTCGCTACCACTACTGGGAAATGTAGGCCGTCCCCCTCACGGCGATGTTTGCTCTAAGGAGCACCGAAAATGCCAGGTCCGCTGTTGTCCCCACCAAGCCGTTCCCCTCACGGCTAACGGAAAGTGTGTAGGTAATAGCCAAGGGCTGCGTGTCTAGTGTCTGCACTGGCAGCATTATAAACCATAAAGGGACATTGGCAGCAACCCCCCCCCCACTCAGTAATAGTGCATTGTCCATTAGGGTATGGAGAAACTTGCTGCACCACCACCTCCAGTTCTGCATGCCCAGGTACTGCTCTTAACTGGGAACAATGGCATTTGAATCTTCTCTCGAGGCCTTTGGTGGTGACCCGTTCACTTTGAAAAAGGAAAAGGCACTGTTAATGTATACATTGGAGTCAAGGGGTAGGAGTATATTGCAAACTTTACCTCTATAGGTCATAAATATAAGCACTAATGGTGGGGTAGATGGGGATGTTGCTGAGATTCAGGATTAGTATGCATCCATAATAAGAACTCTGTACAAAAGATGTAATCCTAGGAAGAACACTGTACTGGACTGGCTTAAGTTTATTCAAAGCCTACAAGTACCTGGAGAATCTACTAATAATTTTGTGGCAGCTTTGAGAACACTCGCTTCACAATGCAACTTTCATTCGTTTAAAGATGAAATAATTCACGGTCAATTGATTACGGGAATGAAAATCCAAGAACGTTCGTCTACTGAAGATCCGGATATTGGAACTGCACGAACTTTGGCAACGAGCATTGAGCATTCTGAAATGTGCATGGCGGAAATGAACACGAGTTCAAAGGCGAGAGAAGTAAAGATAATAACTAAGCAATCTGAGAAACGTATTATGAAGTCTGAAAAAGAAAATGCGCAACTAAAAGGTGAATTTTCCATCAGCAAAAGTGTGCGAGAGAAAGAAGAATTGACATGTTTCCACAAATCCCATCTTGGCGATGGCAAACTGTGCTGCCCTCAACCAAGAGTCTTTAAAATGCGTCAGGAAAGGGCCTTTCGCACGTGCATACAAATCCTCATTGGGACAGAAAACATGTTCTAATTCTACGTTTAGTATTCCCAAGCACTATGTTTCTGAGGATATTTATTTTCAGGAGGACATTTTAGTTTACAGAAATGAAATGAGTGGACTTGTGAGAGTGAAGAAAGTGAATGGCGATAGTGGTCTAGCTCTCAGGAAACACAAGTGCAAATTTCTCCATCAAGCTAACTATCTTGGTCATTTTGTATCAGGTAAAGGTACGGAGCCAAAATCAAGATTTTAGAAGCAATAAAAAAAACATCTACACATATGAATAAAGTTTTAGGCCTCATAGAATATTATGCGAAGTATGTTCAAATTTTTGCATTAAAACCTCAGCTTTTGGTTAACTTCTTAAGAAGAATTTACAGTACAAGTCGGATGATAAATGTGACAAGGGTTTTGAATTTATAAAAATTGAAATAGTTACTGACCAACCACTAGAATTATTTGACATGAAAAATGTAATCATTATTACTCCAGATGCCAGCAACCATGGCTTAAGGGCTGGGTTGATGCGTAGAAGGAGTAGTGGGAATTTGCTTTAAGAGCTTTGCGTGGAGCGGAATCCACTTACTCCAACATAGAAAAAGAGGCTCTTGCATTGTAGGGCATGCAATATTTCAGGAACTTTGGGGAAGTCAGTTTATTCTAAGAATGGATCATAAGCCATTGGTTGATCTGTTCAGCACCACTAAGGAGGCAGGGCCACTCACCATAAGAGGCAGTACATGCTTCAGAAATGTCATTATACCCTTGTGTATGTTGCAGGCATAAATAATTTTGCCATAGACTGTTTGTCTAGGTTAACCTTATGTGAAAAGAATTTCCAGTTTGTATGTTGATGATCTGGAGATGGTATGTGTGACTAGCTTAGTGGGTATTTTCATGAAAGGACCTCCGCCTGGACAAGAATGGAAGAGTGCACTAGAGGACGATTGTAACACTAAAGCGGTTAAGAAATGTGTCTCATATCGCTGGCCCAATTTTAAGACGTTACAGCATGACCTACTAGAAAGTTGCTGATGAATTATCAATAGTTCCGAGCCCAGAGTGCAGGGGAGCAGGGAGGGGGGTAGTTGGGAGGGGTTGTGGTTTTGTTTGTTTTGAATCGACAGGGCACGAAGATCCGCTACGAGGGTCGATTGGTATTACATAAGTGCACATGACAATGCAATGGGATAAGAGTTTTAAATTAATGTGTTGGAACGTGAATGGTCTGGGGGATAAAGTGAAGCATAGTGTAGTGTCACAATATATCCAACGACATGCCCCAGATGTGGTATTGCTCCAAGAAATGCACCTTGTGGGAAACACATGTAGAGCCCTAGACCGGTGGGGATACAAACTAGTGGTGCATGTGGGCTTCACCACGGGCTCGCGAGGGACAGGCATACTATTGAGGAAATCCTTCCCAGTGACAGTGCAATCCTCATGGGTGGTTGAATGGGGGAGGTATGCAGGTTTCACGGGTCAGTGGGAGGGATCCACATTGACCCGTATGTCAGTGTATGCGCCGCTGGCCCTTCAGGCACTTACATTTAAAGACCTGGGTTCTATCCTGCTGGCGGTAACGGATGGTTTTCTAGTGGTTGGAGGAGACTTCAACTCTGTGGTCTCTGGCACGCTTGACAGATGCCCTCCGCGAGGGCTCCGCTTTCAAATCGGTGGCTCCCAGACTTTCTTGAGACTCTAGGGCTCCTTGACGCTTGGCGAGCATACCACCCTTACACCACCCAGTACACCTTTCACTCTGGTGCTCACAATTGCGAATCGTGAATCGATTACTTGCTGGCCCCTCCATACCATCTGATGCAAATTAAGGAGATCAGACACATGGCGAGGAGAATTTTGGATCACTCCCCCTTGTGGGCCCACCTGGTTATAGGCTAGCATAGAGTGGGTCGAATGGCACCTCTCAACCCCTGGCATCTCCGTAACCTGGTCGTCCGCAAAGCATTGCACACCTCAATTGAACAGTACTTTCTAGAAAATGAGGGCTCAGTATATTCCCACCAGACATTGTGGGAAGCGTTAAAAACAGTGGTAAGGGGACAGGCACTCTCTCACATTGCAGGGGTACAAAAGGAGAAAGTGAAGGAGGAAGTAGCGCTAGAGGGCAAAATATCCTACTTGGAGGAGGAGGAGGCCGAAGGGGGTCCGACCCAGATAAACTCCACATTCTCCAGCTATAGAGAGATAGCTACAAAGCATTAGTGACTGACAGAGCCAAAATCATGGGTAGAGAGATGCAGGGCAGAATATATGACCAAGGGGACAAGGTGGGGAAACGAATTGCAGGGTTGGACAAAACTGAATTGGCCAGTAGATTATTGCCAGAACTACTTGATGGAACAGGGCACCGGATTATTGACCGTCAAGAGATCGCCAATGCATTTACTGCGCACTACGAGGAAACGTATAGCTCACAGGCGCCATATACAATACACAACTCCCAAGAACTTCTTATAGATATCACTCTGCCCATACTGTCGGCTACAGACAGAGATTACTTGGAGAGTGCTCTTACAGTGGATGAGATTGCCAGAAGCCTGAAATCAGGGAAGGCATCAGGTTCCAATGGCTTTCCGATTGAACTCTACAAACTCAGACCCGATATAATCGACCCACATCTACGGGCCGTGTTCGAAGAAAGCAGGAAAAAGGGAGAATTGCCTTGGGACCAATGAATAGCGACTCTGGTGACGATACACAAAGAGGGCAAGCCTAGGACAGATTGTGCCTCGTACAGGCCAATTTCTTTACTTAATGCCGAACCTAAGATTCTGGCCAAACTCCTTGCCATTCGACTGGTCAAAGTGATCAGAGACCTGGTTCATCCGGACCAATCAGGCTTTATACCACACCACAACACTGCCTTGAATATTGGTAGGGTACACGGAGTACTGGGGATGGTGGCCACCATTCAGGAAGCGGCGGTAATTTTGTCACTAGATGCCACGAAGGCATTTGATACAATTGAGTGGCCGTATCTTTTTGCCGTCCTGGGAAAAATGGGGTTTGGCCTGCGGTTTATACAGTGGGTGCAGCTCCTATACGCAAAGCTTCTAGCTCAAGTGGTCGTTAACAACAAAAGGTCGGTAGTCTTCACCCTGAGTAGGGGGACTCATCAGGGCTGCCCTCTCTCCACGCTTTTATTTGCCCTGGCACTAGAACCCCAGGCGCCCTAGATTCGGAAGGATCAGGTGATACGTGGACTCAGATGGGCGGACACGTGGGAAGACCGTATCTCTCTGTACGCTGATGACGTCCTCCTGTTTCTGGCTTCCCCAAAGTCATCCATTATAGCTGTACTAGACATATTCGCTATCTTTGGCAGGTACTCTGGATATTCAATTATCTGGAGTAAATCAATACTATATGTCCTCCACGAGCCCCAGCCTGAACTCCCCAGGGGGTGTCCGATGCAGATTACCACGGCAGGCTTTAAGTACCTTGGCATCTAAATTACCACTGACCCCGCTTGTAGATATTCTCATAATCTCCTCCCACCTCTACAACGACTACGGAGGGACTCGGAACGCTGGAAAGCACTTCCACTCTCTTTGTTGGGCAGGGCGTCCTTATTTAAAATTATGTCCTTGACTCGCTTCCTGTACGTGTTGCAGAACTCATTGGACTGTTGTGTGTAGATTTAGATTCCGTATATAGGTTTCCTGATTCATGCCCTTATATAGGTAAAATTCATATAGCCCTTATTTAGGCATAGAAAATCCAGCCCTTATTTAGGCATTGTCCAAATACAGGCATGGTCTCCTACATCCGTCCATCCACGTCACAACGAGTTCTTGAAAAACCAGACTCTTAAGCCTTTAGGAATTTCCCTCGCTTGGATATTGATTTCTCCAAGAACTCATTTAGTATGCATGAACATCTATTCCTTAGGGGTTCATTCATGACGTTTCCGATGCCCGACTTTTACGTCTATACAGGCATTCCTAAACACCTTCAAGGTATAAATAAACCTGCACTTGCCCTGGCAAACCACGGTTCCGGCACAATCTAGCTTGACTGCCTACTTGCGGTTCGCCACAGCAAGTTTGGAAGGAAATCGAGTTCCAGCCTGACGCACTGACCAGACTCTGTCATCCTCTTCGCAGAGAATCCAGCTCCAGTGTTTCTGACTCCCCTTGCGGGGTGTTAGATATCGAATCCCGGAAAAGAGATTCCAACCTCGCACATTCTACGGTATGGAGCAGACTAGAACTTAGAGAAACTTTTGGCAACTCTTGGCAAAAATAAAACTATAGTTATAGTTCGCTATACTTTACAAAACAGCACCTTCTTACCTCGTCCTGCACTTAGGTTAGGTACACTAGGGTAGAACTAATTAGAAGCATCAGATGAGTATCCACATTTTAGCCTGTATTATTTATGTATGTATTTTATGAATATATGTCATAGCTACAAACCATGCTATACCAGTATTATTTTATCTTACTGCTAACTCTGTACATATTGTACTTCGCAGCCTGTCTTACAATTGTAGCAGTTCATATCTCTTGCATGAGAAATAAGACTCTTCAATAAACCCTTTTTATTGAAACGCCCGTCTCTCTAATCCTGTGCAACTCTGTAGAAACAAAGCATGCGCGATTGACAGAGTGAAACTGTTATCTATTGTTTCCATGGTTCTGAGATTGTTCTGACTCTAAAGGGAAATAAAATTGTCATGTTTATGCGGTTGTCAGAAACTAATCCCTTCTGTGTATTCGAGAAGTTTCTAGTGACCTCTGAGTTAGCTGGCACACACAAGTAATTAAGTTTAATGTACTCGATAGAGACATACTGACATCAGTCCTATGTCAAATCTATAGTGTATGTTATTCCAATGTGCAGAGCCTATCAGGCATATATGAACTACACTACAGGACCTTGTCCCTTCTAGCTGTTTCAAGCAAACTGAAAGCCTGCAGAGAAGCCTGCTGTGGAATGGCTGGCCGCGTATAGCACTCACCAAGCTGAATCTCGCCTGGTACGACGGGGGCATTGGCCTCCCCGACCTTAGAAGATACTACTGGGCAGCCCACCTGGCAGCCATCAATCATGGGACGTATAGACGGGCAGACGATCCGTGTTACGCAGTGGACAGATGGATGCTGCCGATGTGGACATATAACAGGGCTCTATACACACGCAGAGGGAAACTCCATCTAACGGGGCAGACCAAACACTCTGCAATAATCTGGCAAGCAGCTACAAGAAGTTTGGGGTGGGAGGGCAAACCAACATTAGCCACCCCCCTGTGGGATTCTGACATACTTGGGAATTTGTGGAAAACTAGGGCTTTGACAAGTGGGACCTTATTGGCATCTCTAGGATTGGTGACCTCTGGGTGAAGGGAGAGGTTAAATCATTTCCCACCCTACAGCAGGAGCACAACCTGGCCGCAACAGAACACTTTAGATACCTACAGATTCGACACGCCCTCAGTCATGCCTTCACAAGGGCGATGACCCTCCTGAATCCTCGCCCCTGGAGGAGAGGATTTTAGATGGCTACTTGCCAACGAAAGCCATTTCCCTGACGTATAAAAAGCTAGTCAATAACTCAGTCGGTGTAGGAGTTGGTTGGAGATCCCAGCTTAGAGTACATTGCTGTAGTCTAGTCTGCTTGTGGTGTAGGCTTGTGTGACGGTGCGTCTGGTGTTCAAAGGTAGCCATTTGAATATCTTGTGGATCATGCAATAAATGTGGAAGCAGGAAGAGCTGACCGCGTTGACTTGCGCTGTCATGTCGAGCTTGTCATCCAGGATTATACCTAGGTTTTATGGTGTAGTCGGTTGGTGTGGGTGTAGGTCCAAGCTCTGATGGCCACCAGGTAGAATCCCATGGAGAGTGTTTGTTTCAGAAGATCAGCACTTTTGTCTTTTCAGACTGGAGTTTCAGGCAATTAGAACTCATCCAGTTTGCAATGCTCATCTTGTGTAGGAGAAGTTGGGTTAAGTGGTGATGGACATGTTCGCCATAGAAAGGATGAGTTGGGTGTCATTGGCATAGGATATGATGGTGATGCCTTGGGATCCGATGATGTTGGCTTCAGCGAGTGTTTTCCATCTAGAAAGGTGTCTGTCTTGGTTGGTGGTGGTCAGGTTAGTGATGAGATCTTTGGGGTCTGGTTGCTGTGCGAAGTTGCTGTAGATCCTTGCTATTTTGCTGTGGAAGAAGTTTGATAAGTTGCTGCCGGGTTTCTGTGAAAGGTTGATGGTGTTGGCTGCAGCCTCAGGGTTGGTGAATTGTTTGACAATTGAGGTCTCCTTTCAGCTGTTGGAGCTTGCCTCTTTGTGTTCGGTTGGTGCCTTTTTTTTGTGTCTCTCAGAAATCGTTGGTAGAGTCTGAGTGCAGCCTTGTAGGTGGTTGTGGTCCAGCATTTGGCATCGAGGCTGGTTCTCCATCTAACTGCTTGCAGTAGCATTTAGATTCTTGGAGGTCATTTGTATACCAGTGAGTATCTTTGCTTCACAATCTACTAGTAACTTCCTTTTACAGCTGCCTTGGATTTCCTTGAGCCAGGGCTAATATATCCCCTTTGCCTGTGTATTAAATGTCCCATACCTATGCATTGTAATCATTGTGCATGGACAATGATGGCAGTTTTGTGCTTCGTTGTAATGGATTACATTACCTCGTTCATGGGTTTGAACCTCTGAGCACACCAAATGTTTTTCTTGCCCCTTTGTGACTAACACATCAGGTACCCAATTTGTTTTCGACTGAAGTGCCCGTTGTAATGCTGTCAACTTGATGCCTCCTGCGGCTGATATCATTACCACAGGTTTTATGCAGTTACTGGAACTAGCATTAATCTACTTTGGGAAAATGGTGGGGGCTCAGTGTTTTATTTTTCAAATCAAGAATGCCCACCTTAGACCTGTAGTAGGGCATTCTAGGTCTTCACAACCTGCACAATGAACTCTCTTTCTTCTAATCATACCTTTTTGAATATGGGTATCAACATTAGGAATTGTCTGTCTCTGTATTTCCCGGTATATGGGCATCTACTTCCAACTCTTTCTTTTGTTTCCCTTTTCTGGGCCAAAAACTCAGAGTAAATGGCTAACAGGGATATCCTGCTGCAAGCCCCTGTTTCTAGGCAGTGTGATTTGTTACTCAAGTTGTGCACAATCTACATTGTCATTTATTTTCTTGTCATAGACTTTGAGCTTCTGCAGCTGATTCTGTTTTTCAGAACCGACGTCTAACACTATTTGCTTTTAATTTTTGAGAGATGGTGACTTACGTGTGATCTTGACAAGGACATACCGGCCTCTTTCATGAAGATAGTTGCTAGCGTATTCGGAGGAGTTTTCCATCTCACTCAAGTTTGCCAGGATTCCATTTTCATCTAACAAGTCGATGGAAGCTGGAATAAGAGAAAGGTGTTGAAAAGTCTTTGAATGTTTCGGGGAGACAGTGGGTGCTAGTACATGGCATATGTGTGTTCATTACTGATGTGTGTTTCATAAGGCTGACAGAAATGTTAGTGAGCACTATGAACTGACCTACTTCCCCCACAATTCTTCATTGCTTTTTCATTAAAGGTAAGTGTCCACATAAAATCCAACACTTTCCACCACTCTTTCTAGATCTCTCCTACCTCTGATAATATTTATTTCCTATGATGCACTCTTTGCAACCTTTCCCACATTTGTCAATATCCTTTCTAACCTGCCAAGCTTTAAAGCCTTCCCTTCAGACCCTGCAGTTGAACCTTCCTCCTTAACTTCAACCTTCCAATGACAACTCTAACCCGCGATCCCTATGTCCTTATTTTCCTTTTCTACACCAGTACTCACCATCCGAACCACAGTTGCTCTTCTCTTTCAGGCACTTGGAAAGGTTGATGATTTTGCAATTCAGGTTCAGTAGCACCTGTTCATTGGCTGTGGGAAAGACCAAACTTGTTAAAGGAGTAGATATATACATGTAATAGATTTTCAATGTGGGGGCAGGATGCCGGCTGAAGCTGCATCATAGCAATTCAGCCCTTAATACACAACTTTTGGTAACATAAAAAAAGCACGTATTGTGACATCCAATCTCTTCACAGCATCTCTTTTTTGAGGGGCAATGAGAGTGAGCAAGAAGCAATTGGCAATGAAGGACATGCCCAATGTCTTGATCGTTCACATCCCAACATAGGACAATGAAGTCCTTTGTATGTATTATTGGGTGCATTTTGGAAGACACTAAGAACATCTGCAGGGAAATAATTCTGGGGCACACTGGCTGATAGACACATGGCTAATAACAGGCACGATCTGGAAGGGTAGGCTTACTTTCGGTATTGCAAGGTACATAGAGAAGAGCAGAATTGTCTTGATCAGATTAGGCCTTAATAAAATACTAGATCTTTGTTACTTATCCAAAATATTCATGAATCTATTGGTGCAGCTGAGAAGTGAGGACACAAAGGTGGTTGAAAGCAATCAAAAGGCTTTAGGAGTTACAGGATAGTCCAACTGCAGAAAGAAAGAAGAACATACGCATGTGGAAGGTATCTGTTGTTTCTTGCCACGGGATGACTAGGAAGTCAGTCTTAAGACGCATCTGAAATAATGCAGTGGTGCCTGTTGTATTCTAAGCAAATAATATATGTTGCTTCAAAGGTAGAATGCTCACCATGAGTTCTGAAGAGGAATGTTATCGTAAGAAAAGGAAGGAGACTGGTAGGGTTGGTACTGTTGGGGTCCTGATACTTTGCAGCTTATCAAGAATAAATATACATTTACATTTTTCTGTAATGGCTTCTTCACTTGCGCTGAGATTATCCAATAGGACCCTATCCACTGCTGTACATGGTACATTGATCATATCAGATATGATGTAGAGTGTGAATAATGATATTTCTCTGCTTGGATTGTCACTTGGCTGGGTTAGGCCAGGGGAGAAACACTGCCATTTTACATATACATGTCACTTAATTTGCCTTCTTTTCTACACGTTGACTTTTGACACACATTTGCTTGCATGACTGTGCAGGATATGGTTCCTAGAAACCCCATTTGCTTACATTTCTACTACATCGAGACATTATCATGACACCTTTGACATTCAGTACAAGGGATAAAGTTTGCGGAGCAAATGTTGTTGTTAGTTTATCGTCTGTAAGGCGACATAGCTATCATAAGAGGATAAACAATGACAGCCTGGCTGAGGTCTCCGCATGGTTGCGTGGATCTGTTTTATTATATAAACTAGAGCACTTCTGTGTTCACATCAGAGGAGCACTATGCTGCCACTGCTAGGTCACTGATTGTCGAAGTCTCAGCACAGCTGATTCCTGTTTACCCTCTGCGAGGAGGGATGTTCAACTTGTGACCAAGACGGGGAACCTGCATACATTCACCTTCAGGTAATGGCGAGTTAGATCATCTTGCAGGAGATTTTTGCAGATCAACTGCCCTAGGCAACTAGGTCAGGGAACGCATAGTAGGAGTACACTCTACTCAGTACTCATACATTAGCATATATATTTTGCTTTAGCACAACGGTGGAATTGTTTATCCTTTTCACTGTCCTCCTATTGCTGATCATTTTCGTTTGCTTCTGTCTATTAATCATTGCAGCGCATATATTTAACATAAGAAATACAATGGTTTAATAAATAAAATGAAATGCCTGTTTGTGTATTTCTTGTGTATCTCTCTGGATATGCAGGAGTGACTGAGCAAAAAGGTTCTAGGTTTGTGGGGAGTCAGGGTTGTCATGTTCTGAGGTTGCCCGATCTATTTGTTACGTTTACAGGTTTAGGGGTACTTATGGTGACACTATGACCTAGCAGGGCTATAGGCCAACATATCCTGAGGGGGTGTATGGAATCAGTCTGGCACCATCCCAATTTGTATGTTGTCCAACAAACACACAGTTCCTTCTAAGGAAGTAGAAGCCATACAACATGGCACCAACAACATATGTAGTTTGAGTTCTTATTTAATGGATTGCCTGTGTAGTTCTCTTGTGTATACTGTAGGAAGCTGGCTCTCTATATACTATACCAAAGTAAGGTATAGAGTGCACAGAGTCAAGGGAGTCCCCAGATGTAACAGCTCTCTTTGTGGTAGTGTGGGCATATCCAGAGGGTATTTTAAGCATGTATTGTATTCTCTCAATCAAGACTGAAGGCACCCACTCAGAGACTGAATCCAGACCAATTGGGTAAGTATAAAAAAGGTATGTTTTATTTTTAGAACCAAGCAGGACTTAGTACAGTTAAATACAATATACTCTCAAATGCAGGACTTCAAAGATAATACAGTTGTGTTGAATTTGCAATAGTTATTGACAGGTTGGTATTGATTCAGAAAGAAGTTTATATTACATAATAATTACTTTTAGAATACTTTTCAGTTACTTTTAGATTACTTTTGAGTACAGGGGGTGGTATGCCTAGATACCACACATAAGGATCTCAAAGTACGAGATAAGTAAGACTTTTCTTGGCTTGAGTTAAAGTTACTGTTTTTCCTATACAAAACAACAGTTCATCACAGAAAATTTTAGGCCCCAAATCTTATAACATGGGATTCTATGGGAAAAAAATGGTTATCAGTTTCACAGGTAATTAAACGTCTTATAAGTGAGAGTTTTGGGGGTTACGATCAAGGTTCCCTAAGGTCAAGGTTGGCACTCTAGTTGCACCACGAGCGTCACTGGGGCAGCCAGGTGCAGAGTGTAGGGGCCCACTGTACCCATTGGGGCTAAGGGGGCCTTCAGTTAGGGACTGCTTACAATGGGGTTAAGGTCAGCATTACAGGGGCCAACAGTCAGCACAGGAGCTGCACCACCAGAGGCTCTGGGCCAGCTGCGTGCAGGGCACCAAGGAGACATCGGGGACCCTGTGCTTCTTGATGGAGACCTCTGGTTTGGCAACGTTGCTGCAGGCTCGGGCAGGGAGGCTTCCTGAATGTGACCACCAGCTGGAGAGGTAAGTTGGGTTTTTGGGGGATGCCTGCACATAGTCAGTTGGGCCATGCAAGGCTGTGTGGTATCAGGTGCAAGGATATCTTCTAGCGTAAGGTTTTCTTACCAGCCCCGGTCGGGGGGACCCTTCAGGCTGAGGCTGCAGGCGTTGTCTTGGAGCTTGAGGGTGGTCAGGGATCACCAGATCCCAGGTTAGAATCACTGGTGTTGGGCCACTCAAAATCAGGCCGTGTGCATCGGGTGCAGAGTGGTGCCAAATCGCAGAGTCACCGGAATCCCGATTCGGGTCTTGGAGTCTGTGTTGAGCAAATCCGGTGATCATGGGAGACAGAGTCTGTAAGGTGAATGTAGGGCAGGTCGCCTGGGCTCCAGGAGCCTGCTGGACACACCGGGTTCTTCGCTGTAGGCAGGTCGGAGGCAGGACAGGCCAATAGGGCTGGGGCCAAAGCAGTAGGTGTCCTCTTCTTCCTGGGTCAGCACAGCTCTTCGGTCTTTCTTCTTTCTCGAATCTGAGGAGGGATGGTTCAGGGGTGCCCCTAAATACTAAGTTTAGGGGCATTAAAAGGGGTGTGCAGGTTGGGACCAATGGGTCCCTTCCTTGGGGTGGAACACCCCCTAGTATGCTGCCCTCCAGTGGGAGGGGGGCAGGAGCCTCTTCCTGATTGGCTGACTCCCCTCATCTTCAAGATGGAGGAGACTGAGATGTGTGCCTCACCTCGCCTCCCCCACCTGAGGGGTGAGGTTGGCAAAGGTGGGCACACCTCTCCTAGCTTGGCTTTCCCACCGATTCCCCCACCCAAAGTGGGAGGTAGAACCAGTGGGAGCCAGTTGCTGGTGGAAGTAAAAGGCAGGGACAGCTAACAGAGGCAGCAGGCCTTTGAAACTTCCCCTTCGTGGACCCAGATAATCCTGGAGGAGGAGGGGTGACACCTCTGCCCAGGATGGTCTTTGTTTCTGGACCCAGAGAGTAGAGGCTCTCTACCCAGGGTCCAGAAACCTGTCTGGTGGTGGCAAATGGTGGCGACCACCAGAGCTGGTAGTTTTTCATGGGGCGTCTCTAAGATGCCCTCTGAGTTCATTTTACATTAAATCCCACACTGGCATCAGTGTGGGTTTATTGTGCTGAGAAGTTTGCCACCAAACTTCCCAGGTTTTAGTAAAGCCATTATGGAACTGTAGAGTTTGTAATGACCAACTCCCAGCCCATATACTCTTTATGGCTTTACTACACTTACAATGTCTAACAATGGACTTAGACACTGTAGGTGTACAGGGCTCATGCCACTGTACCCTCACCTGAAAGCTAGTGCACCATGCTAGAGGGTGACTTACCTAGGCCTCAGGCAGTGGGTTGTAGGCATGGATGTGTGCCATGTCGACTCTTCACTTTTCTCTGCACCAAAACATGAAGCCTGCATTGGCAGTGTGTGGGTGTTTAAGGTACAGGGATTCCTAGGGTGGCACAATAGGTGCTGCAGTCCTTAGAGGCCTTCCCTGGTCACAGTGCCCTTGGTACCCATGGTACCTTTTGCAAGGGGCATACCTATGGCCAGAGTTGTGCCAATTGTGGGTACAAAGGTACAGTTTGGGAAAGAAAACAGGCCCTGGAAACATGATTGGCAGGGACCCAGGGCACATCAAGTCAGGTTGCATCAGATTTCAAAGAAAACCTGCCCTTAGGGAATTAGATAGGCTACAACAAGAGTTCGTTGTAATCACTTGTCTAGAAAAAATACTTTTTTTCTAGGGACCCCTCACCCACCAGCGTTGCCCCTAGGTGGCACGCTTCATCATTGAGCTTCCTCTCAATCCTCTACGGATTGAGGCGTGCTGCAACTTTCAAATTACGTAGGAGCATTTTTCATTGTAGACTATGTGCAGTGATGTGGAGTGGAAAGGGAAAGAAAATGTAAAAATACCTAACTAGTTGGCCACTCTTTTATTCCCGCCCCTAGTTGGTATGGTTAAAAATCAGGGGTCGTTACTGAGAAAAAACCTGACCTTAACGAGTCTGGTTGTCTCAGTAATGTGTTTTGTCAACATTTTTTGAGCTGTACCCCTAATAGCTCTTCATTAGGATTCCACGGGGTCCAGCCCTGCATTTACCACTCCTAGTGAATCCTATCATAAAGAGACAAAACATGCACACCTAATGCACATGCACTGTATACACACGGTTCTAGTGATTCATCTGTATCTGTAATTAAAAAGTAAAAAGATACATTAAAAACAATGACCTGTCAGCCGGGCTGGCAGGCTACATTAGCTTAATTAAGCATGCAACTTTAGAATATATTAATATATCGCACCCGTATATTGTGGGTGCTCATATGGTCTATCCTGTGTGCTCGCATAGTGTGTCATGAACATATCACACACTGTAAATAGGTGAAAACACTTGGAAAATAACACTTGTGAGACAAGACACCGCGTGACAGTACAACATAAAACATAGAAGAAGTAATCCATGTGACGTACTTCTGTTAATGCTATATTATTGCACCATGGTCGAAGCGAGGGGAAGAGGGGCGTGTAGTCAAACTCTAAAAATAGGCAAAAAAGGATCTATTTATCAGATGCTCCTGATGTTACTTAACAGGTGGGTAGCGTACTCCATCTGAAGGGAAAAAGGGCCCCCCACCACTTACTTTGTCAAAGTCGCCTCTGGTTCGGTAACCTAATCTCTCCCTGGAGACCGCAGACTTACGGGTGCATAGCCCACTTACATATATAAAGCCCGTTCGTAACCATGCGTTGGGAGAAAAACAGTCTAGTCATGCTGCTCCGAGGCACTGGACCGTGCAGTATGATCAAAATGGATGCCGCTGCCGGCGTAGCGGTACAAAAGGGAGTGGTGATGGACGGAGCATCAGAACCAATCAAACACTCACACCCAGTCAGCAGATCTGGGTTTGATCCATCACCATTCTTTAGCCCACTCTGCCACCCCAGTTCAGACATGGCCATATGCAAATCAGTCTGAACCTGTGCCTCATGGGAACAGTCCAGCCCAAACTGCCAAGCCATGCCTTCCCTGGACCGGAGACAAGCTTCCTAGGACCGGTTTCTGGCATTTCAGCCGTCTTCAGCCAGGCTTGCTTGAATCCAGTGGCAAAGTGAGCAAGGGACTCACATCTGAGCATACCCTGCCAACTTATGGCGAACAAAGCGGTACAAAAGGGAGTGGTGATGGCAGAGCATCAGAACCAATCAAACACTCACACCCAGTCAGCAGATCTGGGTTTGATCCATCACCATTCTTTAGCCCACTCTGCCACCCCAGTTCAGACATGGCCATATGCAAATCAGTCTGACCCTGTGCCTCATGGGAACAGTCCAGCCCGAACTGCCAAGCCATGCCTTCCCTGGACCGGAAACAAGCTTCCTAGGACCGGTTTCTGGCATTTCAGCCGTCTTCAGCCAGGCTTGCTTGAATCCAGTGGCAAAGTGAGCAAGGGACTCACGTCTGAGCATACCCTGCCAACTTTTGGCGAACAAAGCGGTACAAAAGGGAGTGGTGATGGACGGAGCATCAGAACCAATCAAACACTCACACCCAGTCAGCAGATCTGGGTTTGATCCATCACCATTCTTTAGCCCACTCTGCCACCCCAGTTCAGACATGGCCATATGCAAATTAGTCTGACCCTGTGCCTCATGGGAACAGTCCAGCCCGAACTGCCAAGCCATGCCTTCCCTGGACCGGAAACAAGCTTCCTAGGACCGGTTTCTGGCATTTCAGCTGTCTTCAGCCAGGCTTGCTTGAATCCAGTGGCAAAGTGAGCAAGGGACTCACGTCTGAGCATACCCTGCCAACTTATGGCGAACAAAGCGGTACAAAAGGGAGTGGTGATGGACGGAGCATCAGAACCAATCAAACACTCACACCCAGTCAGCAGATCTGGGTTTGATCCATCACCATTCTTTAGCCCACTCTGCCACCCCAGTTCAGACATGGCCATATGCAAATCAGTCTGACCCTGTGCCTCATGGGAACAGTCGGCTGAAATGCCAGAAACCGGTCCCAGGAAGCTTGTTTCCGGTCCAGGGAAGACATGGCTTGGCAGTTCGGGCTGGACTGTTCCCATGAGGCACAGGGTCAGACTGATTTGAATATGGCCATGTCTGAACTGGGGTGGCAGAGTGGGCTAAAGAACGGTGATGGATTAAACCCAGATCAGTTGACTGGGGGTGAGTGCTTGCAATGTTCAACACTCCGTCCATCATTTCCTTTGGTTTTGCTTTGTTTTCCATAAGTTGCCAGGTTATGCTCAGACGTGAGTCCCTTGCTCACTTTGCCACTGGATTCAAGCAAGCCTGGCTGAAGACGGCTGAAATGCCAGAAACCGGTCCTAGGAAGCTTGTTTCCGGTCCAGGGAAGACATGGCTTGGCAGTTCGGGCTGGACTGTTCCCAGGAGGCACAGGGTCAGACTGATTTGCATATGGCCATGTCTGAACTGGGGTGGCAGAGTGGGCTAAAGAACGGTGATGGATTAAACCCAGATCAGTTGACTGGGGGTGAGTGCTTGCAATGTTCAACACTCCGTCCATCATTTCCTTTGGTTTTGCTTTGTTCGCCATAAGTTGGCAGGGTATGCTCAGACGTGAGTCCCTTGCTCACTTTGCCACTGGATTCAAGCAAGCCTGGCTGAAGATGGCTGAAATGCCAGAAACCGGTCCTAGGAAGCTTGTTTCCGGTCCAGGGAAGACATGGCTTGGCAGTTCGGGCTGGACTGTTCCCATGAGGCACAGGGTCAGACTGATTTGCATATGGCCATGTCTGAACTGGGGTGGCAGAGTGGGCTAAAGAACGGTGATGGATTAAACCCAGATCAGTTGACTGGGGGTGAGTGCTTGCAATGTTCAACACTCCGTCCATCATTTCCTTTGGTTTTGCTGCCGGCGTAGCGGCAGCGCCATGCTGGGAGAATTCTCATCCTGAAAATATATAGTTACTAATACTGTATGAGAAATTGCGACGTGTGAAATATTTTCCACGTTTATGCTGAATTGAATCAAGCGATTTGCAAGGGCACAAGGAAATACTCTGGGAAATACACTGACAGTATTTCTCCAACTCCTTGCCAACGCACAAGTCTTACTCAACAGTGGTTAGATGTAATGGCTACTTGTCAAGTGTAATATTCCTTAAACCAAAGAGCCTGAGTATAGTATGGAGAGAGGGCTTCCAATGTATACAAGTCTTATCCTTCCTGTTTCTGCATTTATGTACCAGTGGACACAGCTCACGGTCAATTTATTTCTACACACTGTCTAAATAATGGCTGACCTGTGGGTTCTTTTTATACACTAAGATGTACTATTTTAAGACAGATGTTTATCTGAAGAATCTCTCAATGATACATCCCAGGTGAATAGTAATGCACTCTTATCCCGTATTAATAATCATGTGCAAGCAGGGGGTCAATATTTATAAGTATCTAGTCTTTGCAACACAGTATTTTATTGTGGTACATTCTTATGGTTATTATATGAGGATGAGGTATTGATCTGTTGTGTCCTTTTGTGATCGTGTACACTATAAACTCGGTGAATACTAAAACCAATGGATATTTCAAAGGTGCTCGTTGTCTCTGGTGCCCCTTTTCAATGTGCATGTGGTGTCCAACTCAATTGGGATTAGTGACCTGAATTCTTATATATAGAGTGCGTTATCTTCATGTGTTATTATTCTAGGTTAGAAGGACTCCTAAAAATGTCTACAACTAATCTTAATGTAGTACATTTTCAACGAAAGAGGCCCCATGGGATATTGTCATGAAGTCCCACGGTGTCAGTGTGAAGTTTGTACACCCACCGCTGCTCTTTCTCCAGAAGTTAGTGTTCTCGATTGTCACTATAGCACAGATGTTCAAGGACAACCTACTTCAAGTCATTGGGTGTGTGTTTCTGTTCCATGTAATGCGAGGACATTTTAGTCTACAATAAAAAGTGCTCCTACGTAATTCGCAAGTCGCATCATGCCTCAATCCATAGAGGATTGAGAGGAACCCCAATGATGAAGCATGCCACCTAGGGGCAATCCTAGTGGGTGAGGGGTCTCTAGAAAAAAAGACTTTTTTCAGACAAGTGATTACAACAAATTCTTGTTGTATCCTATCTCATTCGCTAATGGCAGGTTTTCTTCGAAATACTCGATTTTTGTCTCACTACGTCACTGTCAGAAGGATAAACCTAGCCTCTACCTCTTCCTCCCTCTCTACTTTGGTAATTGCATCAGATGTCATGCAAAAGGTGGGGGGTAACCATGCAAACAAGGAGCACTTCTTACACATAGCTAAAGACCATTTGGCCAAAATTGTCAGTTGTGAATGAGGTTATGTAAAGAGGTGAGAGATTGGTAGTGCCAGAGTCTATATGTGGAAGACTTATGGAATTGTTGCATGAAAGTCACGGAGTAATGTCAGCCATGAAACAAAATGTGTAAGGAATGGTGATTACTGTGAAACTATTTCAAGGCCTATATAGTTAGTCTCCCATAGTGCCGATTGAGTATTCAAGGAGTCCCTGGAAGAATTTTGGTATGGACATCTGTGGTCCATTTGGTCATGGTGGACTAAAGGGTAAATTTGCTTTGGTAGTGGCTGACTACTTTTCCAAGTGGCTAGATGTTTGCATAGTAAATGAAGTGAAATCTGATAATTAGATACGTTTTTGTTGGGATATATTTGTGAGAGAGGGGATTCCCCAGGAGCTCGTTACAGATAATGGTCCCCAGTTTGTTTCAGAGAAAATATCAAATGTTTTCAAGTTCTACAACATACATCATAAGACTGTGTTATATCATCCAAGGCAAAACAAATTGGTTGAAAGGTTTAATCGAGTGTTAGCGGATTGCTTGCAATTAGTCACCAAGAATAATCTAGATTTGAAGCAAGAGTTAAGAAGCATGTTGTGGAATTGGGGGGGGAACACAGCCACAGTGTAGTGTCCTCCAGAGATATGAATAATATGGCAGAGGCCAAGAACAAACCCTCAACATCCTCAGCACAGATCAACTTAACCCCACAGACAACCTCAACAGACATCACCAACTTCAACAACTGGATCACAAACCGTGTAGACTCCCTCACACCCATCAAATACAACAAGCAAATAAGAACCAACAGAAAAGCCAGCTAGTACACAGAGGATCTTCGAGACTCCAAATGATACATCAGTTAGAAAGAAAATAGAGAGCCCGCGACAAACCACCATCAGAACAACCTACCAGGCTGCACTCAGGCACTACCACAAACAACTAAGAGACACCAGGAAAGGAACACTAGCTGAACGTATCAAAGGGAGTGCCAACATCTGCCAGGAGATCTTATCGATCATCAAGGACTTCATCACACCCCTCACCTCCATCAACAGCACAACCCCAACCCAATAACTATGCACAACCTATCAAACTTCTTGCACACAAAAAAATCGCACACTCACCAAGTCCTATCGATGCAAGCCTGTCCATTACCAACCAAGTCGACTATATAACCAAATTGGAAACTCTCACCAGAGAAGACACAGGATGAACATGAAGTCCATCCACTCAAGGCCCTCTACAGATTCTCCACCACAACTGAAACCTGGGAGCAGCACTAATCAGCACTACCCTCACCCAAACAAATCACACCTCCATCACACCCACCACATTTCCTGAAGATTGGAAGATTGGAAGCTTGCAGCGGTCAACTCCCTCCTCAAGAAACTATCAGCCAACACGAGCCAGCTGAGTAACTTTCGTCTAATCTCTCTGCTTCCCTACTCTGTGATAGAAAGGGCCATCAACAGACAACTCACAACCTACCTCGAAATACACCACTTGCTGGACAGCACTCAGTTAGGATTCAGAAAGAACCACAGCACAGAAACAGCCCTCATCGCAGCCACTGACGACATCCAGACCATCCTAGACCGAGAAGTGACAGTGGTCCTCTTCATGTTCGACCTCTCCGAAGCATTTGATACAGTCTCCCACAACACACTCATCAGAAGACTCCCTATGATTGGGATCCAAGAACCTGTACTCAAATGAATCTGCTCCTTCCTTATGGGAAGAACCCGAAGTGTCAGACTGCCACTCTTCACACTGGAGCCTAATAACATGATCTGCGGAGTCCTCTAGGAATTGTAACTAAGCCCTACCCTGTTCAATGTCTACATGACACCACTCACCAAGAACAAGTGATCCCAAGGCATCAATATAATTTCCTATGCTGATGACACCCAGCTCATCCTCTTCCTGACGGACAACACTGACACCACCAGAACCAACTTCACCAATGCTTGACCATGGTAGCAGAATGGATGAGAACCAACTGACTGAAGCTTAACTCTGACAAGACAGAAGTTCTAGTCTTTCGAAACAAGACCTCCCCATGGGATGCCGCCTGGTGGCTGACCGAGCTAGGACCAATACCCACCAACTATGCTAGAAACGTGGGCATCACCATGGAGGACAAGCTAAACATGATGGCACAAGTTAATGCAATGAGCGCTGTCTGTTTCACATCCTATGCATAACCCAAAGGATCTTCAAATGGCTGCCACAGAACACCAGACAAATCATCACACAGGCACTTTTCACAAGCAGACTTGACGATGGCAATGCACTCTATGCCAGAATCTCCAAGCCGCACACACACAGACTCCAGACCATTTAGAACGCCACCACTAGACTCTTCCTCAACCTCCTTCAGCACACCCACAACTCACTGAGTTCCACTGATTCCCCATTCACAAATACAGCCAAATCAAACTCCTCAAGCACATGTACAAATCCTTGCACAACACTGGACTAACATACCTTAACAGCCAAATGCACTTCCAGCAGCCAGACAGAATCCTGCGCTCAACCTCACTCTAACCCGCACACACACCGCGCATTCACAAAAGCAGAGCAGGAGGGCATTCATTCTCCTGCATTGCACCAAAAACCTGGAACAAACTCCCACAGCACATCAGTTCCTCCTCCTCAGTTCTTGAGTTCTACAAGAAGCTGAGGACTTGGCTATTAGAAAAACCATGCTGGGACAACAACTTCTACATGCCTGCTTAAGTGTCTGGATACTCTCACGGGTGATTAACATGCTTTATAAATCAACATAATATAAACATTACTCCCCAAACCATCGACAAAGTGAAGCATTCTTTTTTTATGGGAAATATTTGTGGATTCAGGCTTCATTCATATGAAACCAAAGTTAATTTGCAGACAATCATTTTGCACTAATCATTGTTGACTTTCATCCCATCATTAAACGATGGTGATGCATTAACTCTGAATTACGTCCAGATCAAAGTATTACTTCTGATAGTTTATTATATCTTTTTCAAAGTTTCAAGAACATGATCTTTTGTACCAGATCTGTGGGCAGGGATTCAGCATGAGCCTACTACTGTCATTGCCTTAAGCACTGAAGAAGCCACTCCATAAGAGTTGAAAAGTATATTTATTCTAGAGAAGCTGCTAAGTATCAGGATAACGACTCCCGTCTACGCCATTCAAATTATTGTCATTTTGCAATGTCAATGTTAGATTACATCCTCATGCAGATGCTAATGATGTTACTTTGTCAAAATCAATAAAAATCTTTTTTTTTTAAGTATTGGGATACTGACAGTGCCACCCCTACAAGCTCTCCTTCTTTTTCTTAAGATAACATTCCTTTTCAGAACTCATCCTGAATATTCTCTGTTTAAAGCAACATGTATCAAAAGCATAACATGATACACACATCTCACCCCTACAATATTTACAACAAATACATGCATTTCGTTTTTTACATGCATAAACTGATGTACATATATGCACCTAATACAATTAGTATCATAACTGCAATATAGGATAAAAAAAACACGTCATTTAATATAGTCATTTAACCATGTGGGACACACTCGTTTTCTGTCAAGATATGTTCTCCTGTATTCCCCATTTGAGGATCTACCCTCAGCTCTTGGAGGTTTCGGATTGGTACTCCACTCATCTTTATTATCTTTATTGCATTCTTTCATGGTTGGACAATAGACTAATCTCCTTGCATTACATTTTTCACAACCTTACAGTGTTTCCCAGGAGCATGCTAATTCTTTTGACATTGCAAAACTTGGATTCAGCTTTTCTCACAGTTGTACCCAACTTGGCACACACCCTATCTCCTTCTTTAAACAGATGAGCTTACTGCTGTGTCTCTGACCATAAATGGTTTGCTTAGCTTTCACTATGTCAAGTACTACCTCAGCAACATATCCTTTTTTTTCTGCAGCCGCCAAGTGCATGCAACAGTTGCAGGTATTTGTCCACCCAAAAGCATAAAATGTGATTCATCTGTAGCAGAGTCAGGCTGTCTAGAAGACTTAGAGCCATATGTACGTAGCTTGGATTTGGAATTTCCTAATAGTGAATCTTTGCAATTCGCTATTAGGAGATCGCAAACAGCTATGTAAATGTAGAGGTACTTGTATAGCGCACGACTACCCGGAGGCATCTCGGCACTTGTACGAATACCGCTGGGGAAGCCTTCCTGGCCTTTCCCTGTGAAGTGTCCACTCCTGGGCACCCCCAAGGTGAGGCCAGGCATCCTAGCATTGTTGGGGCTGTTGTGGAGATTAAGCAAGCTATTGCCCAGAGTTGCAGAGTGGGACCCATGATTAGGATAGGCACCGAGGAGAGAATTAACAGGTCTGAGGAAATTGAGCCCAAGACCCACCGAGGCGGGAATTGAACCCTGGTCCCGGGCCAGACTTCTGCATCAGGGTCTGCCGCTCTAACCATTGAGCCACACTTCTCCACAGCTATGTACTACAGTGTGTTTAAAACTGTTTGCGATTCCTAGTGGGGCGCAATTGACCTACCTCATTATTATTCATGAGGTAGGTCGCAATTTGCGACCCATTGGGAATCACTAAAGAACACAGGGATGGTGGTCTGCTGGGGACAGTAGACCACAACGTCTATGATTGCTTTTAAATAAAAACAACTTTTCTTTTTAAAATGTAGCCTTTTCCTTAAAGCAAAACAGAATGCATTAAAAAATATTTTTTAAAGTTTTCTTTTCATTTTTTTAAGGGTAGGCAGTGGTCCATGACACCACCGCCTGCTCTTAAAAACGTTTTTACAACCATTCACAAAGCGGAAGGGGTCCCTTGAAGATCCTTTCCCATTTACGAATGGGTTACCACCGTTTTTTTAAATGGTGGTATAATGCAAATATTTTGTGATTGCATTTCAGTCGCAAAACATTCAGGGATTCCCCTGCAAGTTGCTATTAGGAAGGGACACCCTTAACATGCCCCTTCCTAATACCGAAGCGTGGGCCAGATATACGAAATTGCGTGTTTGCGATTGGCTAATATCAAATATTAGCGATTTGCTATTAGAAAATCGCAAACTGCGATGTACAACAGTGTGTTTGACACTGTTAGTGATTCGCAGTGAGTTGCAAATGGACCTGCCTCATCAATATTGATGAGGCAGGTGGCAATTTGCGACCCATTGTGATTGGCTACAATCACAGGCATGGTGGCCTGCTGGGGTCAGCAGACCACCAAGTCTGTGATTGCTTTTTAGGTCTCGCTGAGTCAGCGCGCATGCGCTGCCCGGAGAGACTTTAGTAAGGGCTATAAAAAACTGCTACCGCCGGCTACAGCTTGCAATGCATGTGCGCGCACCACTCGCGCACATGCACTGCAAGCTGTGGCCTGCGGTAGCATTTTTAGCTTTCTAATTGCGGCACCGGTGCTTTACTTTTAACTTTAAAAGTAAAGCGCCGGTGCCGCGATTATAGCAAAAGTAAAGAAATAGAAACAAACATCTATTTCTTTACTTTTGCTATAATTGCAGCACCCGCGCTTTACTTTTAATGTTAAAATTAAAGCGCCGGTGCCGTGATTATAGCAAAAGTAAAGAAATAGAAACACACATCTATTTCTTTACTTTTGCTATAATCACGGCACCCGCACTTTACTTTTAATGTTAAAAGTAAAGCACCGGTGCCGCGATTAGAAAGAAAACAAGCATTGGCATAACCAATAGGTGTCGCCTTTGGGACCTTATAAGTATTTAGCCATGCAACAGTTGCATAACTAAATACTTATAAGGTCCCAAAAGCGAGACCTATTGGCTATGCCAATGCTTGTTAAATCAAGCAATATGTATTTGTAATGCAGCCCATTTTCCTTGAAGCTGATGCATCAAAAGAATAAAAATGAAAAGCTACCTTTTCATTTTTAGGTCTCGCCTGACCCAGCGCTTGGGCGCTGGGCTGGCGAGACCTTAAGTGAGGGCTTCAAAAAATGCTACCGCAAGTCGCGGGCCCCCGATTGCGGTCTACAGAAGAGGCGGGGCTCGCGTTGGTGGCTGTGCTGAGGCAGTGACCCGGACACCGGGGGAAGCGTGCCACATTGGGAGGACGGCGCGGGTGCCTGGGCGCGGCCCGCGCGATCTTGGCGGCATCACGGAGGTCTGCGGCTGGGGCGCGCGCGCCGCCGATGGCGCACCGAGGAGGCGGCGGCGGACTTACGGTGAGGTCCACACAGCCCTGGGGGCCGCGTGAGAGCTGGGAGACCCGCAGGGGATGCCAATGTAAGAGGGGACTGCTGGGGTTGGTCTTCCCCCCTCTGGGACTCCGACGGCTCAAAGTTATTCAACACATGAACTGTTGGGTTCGAGTGCCGGGACCCCTCGGTCGTCTGTGATGGCGCCTGAGTTCTGAGCCCACCTAAATATCAATATTGGGGAAAGAGGACACAGGCACGAAGTGTGCAAAAACTTCACCTAAGAGTTGCAGCGCCTCTGACAGATCTGGGAGCACACGCATGTATAGCAAGGAGGAAAGGAAGGACAAGCATCACGACTGATAGAAAGATAAGGAGAGAAGCGGAGTTGAAAGAGTGAGACCTGAAGGAGTACAGGAGGGGTGGCAGAACAGTAAGCACATGAAGCCCGGATGGAGTACCCGCTTCCTTCATCGTCGGCCCGCGCCTTGGAGCCCTGATTGAACGCGCGGGACCTGATTGCGCCGCCGGAGGGCGGACACAGAGTGGAGGACCGCACTTGGTCAGGCGGAGGGCTGGGGGGGCCCGTTCCCCATAGGAAGCGGGGCCTGACAGAACGCCGTCGGACCACTGAGGCGCTGCACGCCGAGCGAATGGACGGAGGCAGATACAGGAGCGCGCCGGCGGTGTTGGGCCCGGTGGGATCCGGGGGAGCGGCGGTCCCGGAGACAGTGGGCCCTCGAAGGCTGACCGGGTTAAACAGGTGACGAGGAAAAGCGCGTGTTCGGGAGTCCTGGACCACCCGGCAGACTGAATATCCCATCCAGTGAGTACAGCACAGTCGGCCCACACAGTGAGTGACCTGTCGTGGCGGAGCCCTAGGGGTGGCGTAACGCAATGAAGCCCAAACATGCGGCACCGGTGCAATCAAACAAATTGGATAAATACGCAGTCACTAAGCCAGCTACACAGGACAGTGAGCCGCAGGGAGAGCAGGTTACAGAGGGAGAACCGTCTCTGCACTCAATAATGGCAGCCATCAAAGGGCTGGGAACTACCCTCGAAACCAAGATGGACAAAATGTCAATTGAAATGAACCTGATGAGGCGGCTATGACCAAGACGGCCGAAAAAGTCAGAATGAACGAGGCCAGCATGTCCGAACTTAAGACCTCCACGAAAACCCTAGAGGAGCGCATTAATACTCTTACTCACCAGCACCGCCAGATGGCCCTACCACTCGAGGATCAGGAAGGACGGGCCCGTCGGAGTAACGTAAGAGTGGTGGGGGTCCAGGAGGGCCTGGAAGGGCAGAGCGTAGACCTCTTCCTGGAAGACCTCATCCTCAATCACCTAAAACCAAAACGGCTCTCCTCGTTCTTTACAATCGAGAGGGCGCACCGGGCACCGGTTCCCAGACGCAAGCCGGGGGCGCCCCCCAGGACTATCATCGCCAAGATCCTCAATTACAGAGACCGGGACGCCATTCTTCAAGCAGCCCTGACCCAGGGAGATCTGCGTTACGAAAACTCCACCATTCGCTTCTTCCCGGACTTCACCCTTAAAGTACAGCAGGAGCGGCGCTCCTTTGAAGGGGTGAAAGCAGGTCTGCGGCAGCGAGGACTGAAGTATATGATGTTCTTCCCTGCAAAACTCAGAGTCATAGCGGATGGGAAGACGCTCTTCTTCTCCACACCCACGGAGGCGCAGGACTGGTTGGATGGGCAACCGACGCAGCAACATACCGCGGGGGCGAGGGGCGGTCGAGGAAGCCCCAGGCCCCACGGGTTGGAAACGGCAGGCGGGAGGTCGGGGACGGATGGAGGTGGTGCCCGCTCCTGGAGGTCGAGATCGAGCAGCCCTGGGACACGTGCAGCGCAGAGAGACTGATGGACCCCTGGGTCTTTACCCGGACTCCGAAAAACAATACCTACAAACCGTAATGTACACACTGTTTTTGATTACAAATGTGGGGGCTGTTGAATTGAGCGTCCTGTCTTCATGAGGGGGGGTCCGCCCCGTGCCTGCGCTGTTCGCGGGCGGTGTGGGGGGAGTTGATTTGGGTGGGGAGACCGCCAGTGCTCGGCTGGGATGGGGCAGAGGCCTCCTGGACAATGCAACAAGGGACACTAAAGATAGACGACGGGGGGTCGGCGTCACCGTGAACTTGTCTGCCTGGTTAAAATTGATGATTTGGGGGGGGGGGGGGGCTCCGGGCGGCTGGGGTTGGTTCTCGCCCGCCTCCTCGCAGCACAGTCAACCACTTTGTTGGGCGATAGGCGCTCTGCTAGTTGGGGATGTGGGTAGTTGTAGACCTACGAGGCAGGGTGGCAGGGAGGGGGGGGAGTTGGGGAGGTGTGTTTCGGGAGGGGAGGATATGGGGTAGTTTTTCAGTGGCCAGGCAAGATACCAGACGCAACAAACCATGATGACCGCAGGGGACGTATGTTTGACACAGACAACCAATTTCAATTCTGGGATGCAGTGGGATAAAAGTCTGAAACTTTTGAGTTGGAACGTGAATGGGCTGGGGGACAAGGTGAAGCGTAGTATAGTGTTGCAGTACCTCAAGCGGCATCTCCCAGATGTTGTGCTGCTCCAGGAGACACACCTTATCGGTAACACCTGCAAAGCACTAAATAGATGGGGATACACAATGGTGTCACACGCCGGGTTCACGTCCGGATCCAGGGGAGTGGGCATAATGTTCAAACGCACCTTCCCGTTCCATGTTCAGCACTCATGGGCGGATCCGCTGGGGCGCTTCATAGCGGTATCGGGGCAATGGGAGGGACAAACACTGTTTTTTTAGCAGTCTACATCCCCCCGGGCCTTCAAGCCCAATCTTACAAGGACCTGGGTACCCTTTTGCTTTCCCTACCAGAGGGGGTACTTATAGCCGGAGGTGACTTTAACTCGGTCATTTCAGGAGCGACGGACCGACTTCCACCGCGAGATGTTAGCGCTAGCCATAACTGGCTCCCGAACTTCCTAGAGGCCTTTGGCCTTGTAGATCTCTGGAGACAGCGGCACCCCACCCTACGGGAATATACGTTCCTGTCGGGGGCACACAACACCCTCTCTAGAATAGATTACATCCTTAAGCATCCGCACCAGGGCGTGAGCACTCAAGAAATTAGACACTTGGCACGTGGCATCTCGGATCACTCCCCCCTGTGGGTCCACCTCACGTTTGGGGAAAAGAGGGTGGGACATGTACCATCAATAAATCCCTGGTACCTTAAAAACCAAGACATTCAGGCAACTATCACGCGGGTCATAGACCAGTACTTTACAGAGAATGAGGGGATGGTCGACTCCTCAACCTCACTCTGGGAAGCCTGCAAAACGGTAATAAGGGGACAAGCCCTGTCGGCAATAGTGGGGACGCGTAAAGAAAACAGGAAACAAATGGTCAATATTGAACGAGACCTTACCCGTCTTGAAGAAGAGGCGGGAGAGGGTGCAGGCCAAGACGCCATCCATCGATTGCAGATAAAGGTAGCCGAATATAAGGCCTTGGCCGCTGACGCCGCGAAGACCCTAGCCAGGACAGGAATGGACGGCTTTACGATCAAGGAGACAAAGCAGGCAAAATGATAGCCTGGTTAGACAAGAAAGAGAGGGCACACAGAGTGGTGCCAGAGCTTAAAACCAGTTCGGGGACGGTTCTTACTGAGCCCCATGATATTGCCAGAGAATTCGCGGTGCACTTCCGGGAGGTGTACAGGAAGGGGTCGGAGCGAATGGAGGAAGACTCCGCCGACCTACTAGCAAATATACAGCTGTCGACCCTCTCGGACTTAGACAGGGAAACGTTAGAAATGGCGCTCACGAACTACGAAGTGGCTAGGGCGATACGCGACCTCCGCCCAGGTAAAGCGTCGGGACCAAACGGTCTACCTATTGAGTTGTACAAACTCAAACCTGATAAACTGGCACCTTATCTAAAGAATATGTACGAAGACAGTAAAAGAGTAGGGCGGATGCCAAGGGACCAACGTATGGCAACACTAGTGGCCATTCCTAAGGAAGGGAAACCTAGAGACAATTGTGCTTCTTACAGACCTATCTCCCTTCTCAATGCCGAACCCAAAATACTAGCAAAGCTTCTGGCTAATAGGCTTCGCCCAATATTGACCAAGCTGGTGCACCCAGATCGATCGGGCTTTATGCCACATCGTAATACCGCCCTCAATCTGAGACGCCTGAATGGAGTACTGTGACGCAGCCACACAATACAGGAAGACGCAATGGTGGTCTCTTTGGACGCCACCATGGCTTTCGACACGTTGGAATGGGCGTACCTCACGGCGGTACTTAAACGGATGGGTTTCGGCCCTAACTTTATCGGTTGGGTGCAATTGCTATATGCAGAGCCCCTGGCGCAAGTGGTAGTTAACAACAAGTTGTCGGAAGCATTCACACTTGAGAGGGGAACAAGGCAGGGGTGTCCGCTTTCGCCGTTGCTTTTCGCGCTCTCCCTGGAGCCGCTGGCGGCTTGGATACGGGGCGACGCATCGATTAGGGGACTGAAAGGGGCCAAGGGGTGGGAGGACCGGATCTTCCTCTATGCAGATGACATCCTCCTCTATCTGGCCTCCCCCCGAAAGTCCTTAAGAGTGGTGTTGGACATCTTCACCAGTTTTGGGAAGAACTCAGGCTACAAAATCAACTGGAGTAAATCGGTAATATATGTCATACATGGGGACCCCCCTGCTCTACCAGCTGACTGACCTATCTAGGTGGCAAAGGAGGGGTTCAAGTACTTGGGGGTGTTCGTCACCACCGACACTAGGACTCGCTATGAGCGGAACCTTATTCCACCCCTGCAAAGACTCCGGCATGATGCTGACGCGTGGAAGACACTTTCTATATCTTTACTGGGAAGAGCCACGCTCTTTAAAATGATGGCGTTGCCCAGGTTCCTCTATGCCCTACAGAATTATCCTGACCCGGTTCCGGATGCGTACTTTGCGGCCGTCGAAACCGCTCATCGGGACTTGCTGTGGGATGGGACACCGCGTATAGCTTTTAGAAAGTTAACCTTGGGATGGTACGATGGAGGCATTGCCCTCCCTGACATCAGGAAGTAGTATTGGGCAGCACACCTCTCAGCCATTAACCAGTGTAGGTATAGCGACGAGGGCGACCCGGCATACAGTATGGACAGGTGGCTTCTCCCGGGGGGAGATTTTGCTGGGGCGCTATACTCAAAACAGAGGAGATACCCCCTTACAGGGCCGACGCGGCATACAGTGCATCTTTGGCATGCGGCTAACCGCAGCCTGGGGTGGGCGAATAAGCTTACGCTGGTGACACCACTCTGGGACTCGGAGATATTGGGAACGCTGGGACGGACAAAAGGGTTCGATAAATGGAATCTTATCGGGATCTCGCGTATAGGGGATCTCTTGGGGAAGAATGGAATGGTATCATTTGCGTCGCTACAGCAGACGTACGACATGGCAGCCTCGGAGCACTTCAGGTACGCACAAGTTAGGCACTCCCTGCAGGCCAATATTCCAAAGGGTTCGACTTTGCCAGAGTCCTCCCCACTTGAGGACAGGCTCTTAGACGGACACCTTCCCGAGAGGAGTATCTCGCTTACATACAAAAAATTAATACACCACATCCCAGACCCCCTGTTGACACTGCGGGAGAAATGGGGTAGGGACGGACTTGAAACAGATGACAAGGAATGGCAGGGGGCCCTGTCCTCCCCTAAGGAGGTGGCCATATCGGCACGACTGCGACTGGTGCAATTGAAAATTCTCCACCGGGTTTATTTTTCCGAACGCCAATTACTACATATGGGGAGGAGTGCAGACGGTAGGTGCAGGAGAAAATGTGGCCAAGAGGGGACTTTTCTCCACACGATTTGGGAATGTCCACTGATCCAAACTTATGGGATGAAAATACATGACTGCATGAAGGAGATTTGGGGGGTGCAGCTGCGGCCTGAGGCTAAAAGATGTCTTCTAAATATTTGGGAGCCCACGGACTTAAACACAAGGGGTAGGACCTGGGGGACGCTGGGGCAGATGGTCACAAAAAGGAATATTGCCAGGCATTGGGGAGCGACAGAGCCACCAAGGATCAATGCCTGGAAACAGGACATGGACTGGTGTATGGCAAGGGAAAAAACGGTGTACGTGGCCCGCGGATGTCCTCGAAAATGGATACAGATATGGACTAAATGGAATGTATACCGTGGGAACATATGTGAGCCCCCACTGGCCCCCTCCCTAGACGAACAAGTAAATTTTTTGCAGTCCCAGAATTGAGACAGCACAATAGTGTTAATACGCTGTCATACAACTGCTATAACTTGTGACCAACACTGTACCCTGCAGGAAGACTATGTATGCCTGTATGCCACTGTCTTTTGTTACTTGGTTAATAAAAAGATTTTAATAAAAAATGCTACCGCCGGCTACAGCTTGCAGTGCATGTGCACGGGCGCGCGCAAGCTGTGGCCGGCGGTAGCATTTTCCCCCCCAGCTTTTTAGCCAGCTTGCTAGAACACGCAACAAGCACGCGCGCTTGCGCACGCATCTCTTGCGTGTTTTAGCGCGTCATCGCGATCACTTTCGCTTTCACAGCGATCGTGATCGCGATGACTTTCGTGGCCAATGCTTGTTTCCTCCAGTTTCCTCCTTTTTAGTTTTATTTATTCCAGTTCGCGTGTCGCCTCTTTCTTCCTTTGCCGATCCAACCTCCGTTTTTGTTCTTCCTTTTTCGTTATATCTCCTGCCCCCTTTCCACCTAGTGTGCTTCCTTCCCCTCCCTTGTTCCTCCCCTCCTTCCCGCGTGCACCATGCAGTCCTTCTGCGTCTCACCTCTTTCCCCACATTTCTACCTGTGCCGCCTCTAATCCTTTAACCATTCTCCCCACTTTGCTGTCTACATGTGGTCTGTCTCATTTCCCTCGTTCTCTGACTGCCTTTGTCCCAGTACCTCCTGATGCACACCACCACACGTCCCTCTCTTAACCTCTCTCTCACGCTCCTTCTCTCCTACATCACTCCCCCTCATTATACCATGCCATTGCACCTACTCCTCTACCCCCCCATCTCAGCCTACGTCTCACTTCTTCCACATCATTACTTCCCCAGCCCTCCCTTTCCTCCCTCTCACCACCTTTACGCATCTTCAGGTGCACACTGTTAAGTGTGCACACACTCTTTTCATGCCCTGTACTCCCTTTCCTCGTGTCCCCTCTAGAACAGCACTCTCTTTTAATGTTCTCTCCTCCACTTTCTTCCTTCCCATCACTTCTCTTTGCCACCCATTTCTTACAATATCCCACCCTTGAGCCCCCTCCCTCACTTTCTTTTCTTCCCTTATTACGCTTCCACATTTCATTCTTTCACTTCTTCCCTCTGCGCATCACGGCCTTCCTCTTCTCCTCTCCACTATTCTCTCAGAAGCCTTTTCTCTCCCTTGTCCTATGCTCTCTCCCCCACCCTTCTCCCGACCTCCACGCCCTTCACTTCTCCAGCCTCCGTCTCATCCTCTCATCCGTAACTCATTGTTTTCGTCTCCACAGCTATCGTCTCATCTGAATCTCGTTATCTTCTCCACTCTCGCCTCATTGTCCTTATTTTCTCTCCCTCTGCTTATCCGTCCTCATTTCCTTCTATTCTCCATCCCCCCCTTTTTCTCATCTTCCGATGTTCTTTTCTCGCCTTGCAGCGTCCTTCTACCCCTCTACCTGCTTAAAACCCTTCTCTTCTCCGCACCTCTTTTATTCTCTCCCTGCTCACTTCTAGCACGTTTTCCGTTCCCACCGCCACATATTCATCTACTCACCCCCCTCTCCATCCTCCCTTTTCAACTCTTTCTGTCCTCACCCAGACCCGGCACCTTATTTCCTTCAGGATAGTCTGGATGCTTGATTGATTGATTGATTGAACAGAGATTTGTAATGCGCAACTTTGCCCAGAGGCGTCAAGGCGCAAATGATGGAAACAACAATCAGCCAAATCTAAAGGGAAGAGAGAGCATTAGAGATAGGACTCAGAGAAAAGGAAGGTTTTGAGAGCTCGACGAAACAGAGAAAAGGAATCCTGATTCCTTAGATCAGGAGGGAGCTCGTTCCAGAGTCTGGGGGCGAGGGCAAAAAAGGCCCTACCTCCCCACCTTGCCGTGGCAAAACGGGGGACCGTGAGCAACTTCATACTGGAGGATCGAAGAGCTCTACCTGGGGTGTAATACGACACCAGAGACCTAATGCCATCTGCACCTGCGTCATGAAGAGCCCGATAGATGATAATCAGGGTTTTAAATTTTATCCTGGCATGAACAGGGAGCCAGTGAAGATGTTTCCTAATGGCAGTCCCAGAGGAGCGTCTGGGGGCGTTGACAACAAACCTTGCTGCCGCGTTCTGGACAACTTGCAGCCGATGAACCAGGTTGTTGCTCATCCCAAGATAGAGGGCATTGCAATAGTCCAGGCACGAGGACAAAAGAGCAACCGAGACTTGTGTCCGGGCATCGGGGGAAAGGTAATGAGTAAGCTTTCTCAACACCCTCAGCACCCCGCAGCAAGTGGAAACCGTCCTATTCACTTGCTTGTCAAAGGCCAGAGAGGTGTCAAATAGGACTCCCAAATTACGGGCAACAGAAGAGGGTTGTGGACAGATTCCCAGAGCCGACGGCCACCAGTCGGATGACCAGACCTCTTTGTTTCCCCCAAAGACCAGAATTTCGGTCTTCTCCTCGTTCAACTTTAGAAAATTTGATGTCATCCAACCTGCCACGGCTCCCATACAGTTCCTATAGTTGAGGGCCGTAGAGTCGACCGATTGTGACAGGGAGACCATGATTTGGGTATCGTCGGCATAGGAAAGAACTTCCAGTCCAAAAGATCTAACAAGCCTGGCAAGAGGGGCCACATAAACGTTGAAGAGGGTAGGGCTCAAAGAAGAGCCCTGGGGGACCCCACAGTGCAATGGCTTGGCAGTGGAGAGGAAGTCACCCAACTTTACCTTTTGCTCCCTATTATTAAGAAAGGAGGTAAGGAGACTGAGGGCCATCCCCTCCACCCCCATCTCACCTAGTCGGGAGGCCAAGATGGTGGGAGACAGGGTGTCAAATGCGGCTGTGAGGTCAAGCAGGATCAGAAGCGTAGTCTGACCCCTGTCGACCTTAGCACGGATGTTATTGACCACTACTGTGAGAGCTGACTCAGTACTGTGCTCCTTTCTGAAACCATGCTGAGATGGATCAAGCTGGCCGATCTTATCTTATCTTCACAGCTCATCTGGCTTCGCTAACCCCCCCCAACCTCCTCATCTCTTTCTTGCCCCCTCTCCAGCCTCCCTCTCCTCTGGCCTCACTTCCCTCCCTGCCCTCCACATCTCTTACTTGCCTCCCTCCTCTCCAGCCTCTCTTCCCTCTGGCCTCGCCCCCCCTCACCATCTCTTTCTTGCCCCTCTCCTCTCCAGTTTCCCTCCCCTCTGGCCTCGCTGCCCCCCCACCCTCCTCATCTCTTTCTTGCCCCCTCTCCAACCTCCCTCTCCTCTGGCCTCGCTTCCCCCCATCTCTCTTTCTTGCCCCTCTCCTCTCCAGCCTCCCTCCACTCTGGCCCCCCCCTCCCCATCTCTTTCTTGCCCCCTCTACAGCCTCCCTCTCCTCTGGCCTTGCTTCTCTCCACATCTCTTTCTTGCCTCCCTTCTCTCCAGTCTCCCTCTCCTCTGGCCTCGCTACCCCCCCACCCTCCTCATCTCTTTCTTGCCCCCTCTCCAGCCTCCCTCTCCTCTGGCCTCGCTTTCCCCCACCCTCCTTATCTATTTCTTGCCCCTCTCTTCTCCAGCCTCCCTCTCCTCTAGTCTCATTCCACACCCATCTCTTTTTAGTTTCTTTCTTCCACCTACATCCTCACCCGTATCTCAGACACTCCCCCCTCTTCTCTCCACCTTCCATCCTTTTCTCCTGGTCCTTCTCTCCCACTCTTTATTCTCTCACCTCCCATCTCTTTCCAGCCCCCTCCACATGCTTCTCCATTTCTATTTTCTTTTCTCTCCTTCCACAGCTTCTGCACTTTCTGTACTCGCCCCTCCCGATCCTGCCTCATCTTACCACTTTTTAGGTCTCCACCCTCCATCTTCCTCTTCTTCCATCAATGTTCACTTGTCTCCCCCCACCCTTCTATCATCTTTAGATCCCATTTCATCTCCTCTAGTATGCCCCCACTCTCCTTCCCCCTATCTAGTCCCCTCCTAAATCCGACACCTTCCTACTGCTGTCCTCACTTCACTTCCCCTTCACTTTCTCTTCTCTCACATTCTATCCCCACTGAACCTCCTATTCTCTTTATCTCTCTCTTTCCCTTCCTGGCACACTTTTCACTAATTTTACATCCCCTTTCCTCTTCTTTCCTCCTTCCATTCTCCTTCTCTACCTCTGCCCTCCCCAATCCCCCCAACCACAACCACAACCACACACACACAACCACCACCACACACACAATAACACAAACACACAACCACACACACCACCACACACAACCACAACAAGACACACAACCACAACAAACAACCACAACACAACCACAACCACACACACAACCACACACACAACCACTCACACACATACAAAACCACAAACAAACAACCACAACCACTCACACACACAACCACACACACACAACCATACACACACACACAAACACAATAACACAAACACACAACCACAACCACACACACACAACCACACACGCACTACCACACACACAACCACCCACACACAACCACACACACACAACACACACACACAACCACAAACAGTTTTTTGGGCTGTCAGCATAAATACGCTGTCACCAAACATGATGACCACCTCGGGAAAGTTTGGGAAGTCAGCCCCAACTTTGAAACCACTTGCTGTTGCAGAGTGTGTGCTGTACACATGGCAATACCTTGACACAGCGGACTGTTGCAAGGAATGCTTTGAGCCTCGGAGGCTGACAAACCTCAGTCTGTGCATTAGTTCATCCCGTCTTGGCGCTGCATAAAAACAGGGTGCCCACTGTCCAGCATGAAGTGAGACATTGTGATCGGGGCTGGAGATGCTGTTTAGCAATCTGCTTAAAACATCGTGTTTCATTTAGGGCATTAAACATAAAAGAGCACTGGCAACGCTGATAAAATGGATTTCATTTTGAGTAGTGACTAAAACTTTTAAAAAGCCTGCAGTACTGAAACAAGCATTTGCAATGCAATAGGTCTCGCATTTGCAAAAGTTTCAGCTATTGTCATTGTTCATGACAATGCCTTTTTTAAATCTATTTTATAAAACAAACACATAACTAAATGGCATCATTTACAATGCCAATAGCTAGTGTTGCATTATTATTAGCAATGCCAACTGCTCACACGTTTATAATGCGAGACCTATTGCATTGCAAATGCTTGTGTTCTACAGAGGCTAGTGCAAGAGCCGAAAATTCAGACCAGGCAAAGTTCCTCTCAATAATGAAAAACGTGTTGTTGGTAAGGACACACAATGTTCACATGTCCAGATACAGCAGCATTTCAAGTGCTAGTCACAGCCACCATTTGTTAACCAGCAACCCCGTCAAGCTTCTGGCATTTTTCAGAATGTATACTATGTAAATTTCTCTCACAAGTTGTAATCTTGTTAACCAATAAGAGTCCAATATGAGCAAACGCTAGTGTTTAGGGGAGAGAAGCATCCTATCAAATATCTGCCCAGTTCTTTAGAGCTTGCTCAGTTTTTGCCTGTAGTCCATTTCCTTCCTATGAGTTGCCTCAATAGGACAGTGATCTATGTCTTTGCTTTGCAACATATGTTTCTTTTGAACATGCTTATACGGTCTAGCAGAAAGGAGAGTATTAGATCTAATGGTTATATGCAGGCTGGGCTAGACATACCTCAATACTACACTTTAAACAAACCCCTGACAACTTCACAACCCCACTGCAGCTCCATGTCATGAATTAGGCTTAGAATGTGTCCCCTCAATGGCACGTTCATATCAAGTTATAGCCAATGCTTTCCCTTCTTCAACAGTACGCAACAGGCACAGAGCCCAATATCTGCATGTGCACAGCACAGTTCCAAGTCACACAGCTGGCTGAGGGTTGGCGCTTCAACAACACATTCATATCAAGTTATAGTCATACTTGGCCCTACACGAACAATACGCATTAAACCGCACTGAGCAAGGGAGTTAGTAGAAGGGGTCATTATACAGTTTTTAGAATTGTTGAATGCCATTTAGAAAACGTATTTTAATAATTGTATAAAATTCATGAAATTTGCACAGATGGCTTTCGCCTGAATTGTACTTAGCTGCACTCGCACTGTACCGCACATTCTCTTGGAGACACAAGGATGACGGTGTGATGACGGGCGACGGCTTACTCAGTACTGCTACTGCTTTGGTGTCGGGTGTGGAATTAGCGATCCTTTAGCCTGTCACGGCACGGTGTCTGTGGAACCTCATGCTATCATCATTGGTGGCTTCTTGAGATCCCTCTAATTGTTCCTTGGCCTAACACTAAACCCTGGTCTGTGTTAGGGTCTGTCCCCAGCTGGAACAAGCATTGGCGTAGCCATAAGTCTCGCCTTTGGGTCCTTATAAGTGTTTAGCCATGCAACAGTTGAGGTTGTTGCACCAACGATATTGTGCTGCATAACTAAATACTTATAAGGTCCCAAAAGCGAGACCTATTGGCTATACCAATGCTTGTTTAAGAGTAGTCAGTGGCCCGTGGGACATTCACAAAGGGGAAGGGGGTTAACACCAACTTTAAGTTGTTGGTAAGTGCAAATGTTTTGCGACCGCATTCCCAGTCGCAAAACATTCATACATAACAGTGCTATTTAATATTAGGAAGGGGCACCCTAAACACTCCCCTTCCTGATGCAAAATCTCAAAAGCAAAATACGATTCGGGTGCAAGTTACTGAGTCACATTTTACCTTCTGCTTGCGACCGGTAAAATGCTTCGTACATCTGGCCCCACTAACCCATTTTGCAATTCGGTAATAGGTTACCGAATTGCAAAACAGGGTTTTTGTACAAAGGAAAATGCTTTTATTTTTTGGTTGCAAACTGCAGGCAGTTTGCGGCCAAAGAAAGCTACATACATGTAGTGCTAGTGGGCACAGTGGCTGGAGAGTCTGTTGCGGCTAACACCCTTCATGCATGGGAGCGGCTCTGATTCTAATGTTCTGTCAGATTGGTGAAGTTGAGCTCGCAAAGCCTGAGTACCTTGTTTAAAGCTCATCACCGGACTTAGCCAGGTTCCGACTGTTTCAGGGGAGGTTTCTATAGTAACAGATTTCTACTTTACAGTGGTGGCTGGTGGTCTTTGAAAGTGGTTGGGTGCAACGCCTTTTCATTTAAATTTCATTGAACGAGTAAAGCAAGTGAGCTAAACTAGGAAAGGAGGATTCGGTGGGGGTTCTCCCCGAGAAAAGTTTGGGAAAGTAGCGTCAAGTAGGGTATTTAGTAGCATGGTTTTCACATACATTTGCTACAAAAGCACAGACATTCCAGACTGTTTTCCTCTGGGCCATAATATACTTTTTCCTCAGTCATGTTCAGGTGGCATACACACACACACACATGTTGAGCTCACCTCAGATTGTTCAGATACCACCAAGGTGTCAGGCGCGTGCACCTAGGTTTTCAGGAAAATACCCAAGAATGTATGTAGGCACACCCTGAAGTATAAGGGGCATATCAAGTTCTTGAGACAAACAGGCTTGTGTCAGGCACACACCAAGGTCTTCAGGCACGCACATATGAGTCAGTCACAAATCTAGGCATCATGCACATATCCAGGTGTCACACACACACCTAGATGTCAAGCACAAATCCAGTGTTCATGTACATGTGCCTACATAAATCGCATATGCCTATACTTTATGAAATATAAGATACTCCAACCAGCACATATAGAGCCGATCTAGCCAGGCGATGGAGACACAGGTAAGAAAACACATAGGGATTGATTAACTAAGATCAGCAAAACAATGATGCGGTCATGTGGGGAGGGTGGGGGAGGTGAGCCATTTGGCACGGGGTATCTCGGACCACTCCCCGCTCTTGTTGCGCTTTGATATTCTTCCGAGGGGAGAGGGTAGGGTGGTCCCGATTAATCCCTGGTACCTGCGTGACCCCACCATTCGCGTGGAGCTGGTTAAATCCCTTAAGCACTACTTTGACGAGAATGTGGGGTCTGTGTCATCGGCGGTCTCACTGTGGGAGGCGTTCAAGACGGTACTCCGGGGAGAGGCCCTATCCCTTATTTCCCACTCCCGGAGGCGCGAGCAGGAGGAGGTGACCCATGTTGAAGCCGAGATAACCGAGTTGGAGGGTGATCTAGAATGTGGGGTGACGGATGATAAATTACACGTTCTCCGACTCAAGCAAGCGGCCTATAAGGCCCTCGTCACGGAGGCGGCCAGGGGCCTCAGTAGAGAGCAACAGGGGAGACTGTATGATGTGGGTGATAAGGCTGGAAAATTGATTGCGTGGTTGGACAAAAAGGAGAGAGCGAGTCGAGTTGTCCCTTTGATTGAGAAACAGAATGGTGTGTGTGTCACTGAACCGGAAGAAATTGTTTCCTGCTTCGCAGACTATTTCCGTGGGGTGTATTCCCCGGTGTCCTCCCGCTCTGAAGAGGATTCCCATGCCCTGCTCAGAGATATCGCGCTGCCTTCCCTTTCGGAAGAGGACAGAGTGTCGTTGGACGCCGCTCCAACTTCTGAAGAAATTGCCCTCGCCATACGCTCGGTCGCTTCCGGCAAGGCCATGGGTCCTAATGGTCTTCCCATCGAGTTGTATAAACTGCGACTGGATACGCTGGCACCACATCTCCGTGCTATGTTCCTTGCGGCCCACTCGATGGGTTCCCTCCCGCTAGACCAGCGTCTGGCTACAATTGTGGTTATCCACAAGGAGGGGAGGCCGCGGGACCGAGTCACATCCTATCGGCCCATTTCGCTATTGAATGCGGAGCCCAAAATTCTTGCCAAAGTGTTGGCCAATCGGCTGGTCGGCGTAGTGGGTGACTTGATTCACCAGGATCAGTCCGGCTTCATCCCCCATCGCAACACAGCGCTTAACCTGCGGCGTTTGCATGGGGTGCTCGCACGTGTCCCGTTCATACGGGAGCCGGCCATCTTGGCGTCCTTGGACGCCACTATGGCGTTTGACACACTTGAATGGCCATATATTTGGGCGACGCTCGCGAAATTTGGGTTTGGCCCAGGATTTATCAGTTGGGTTAAATTGTTGTACTCTGGCCCGCTGGCACAGGTGGTCGTGAACGGTAGAGTGTCGGCTCCGTTCGAGCTGGGCAGAGGCACGCGGCAGGGCTGCCCGTTATCGCCGCTCCTTTTCGCGCTCGCCTTGGAGCCCCTGGTGGAGTGGCTGCGGTGGCATCCTTCTATCCGTGGTCTCCGCTGGACCCCCGAGTATGAGGACCGGGTATCCCTATACGCTGATGACATTCTCCTGTACCTGGCTTCCCCACGTAAATCACTGATAGTACTGGTTGATGTACTGCATTCATTTGGCCATAACTCCGGCCTAGTCATCAACTGGGCTAAATCGTGCGTGTATGTTCTCTCCGGGGAGGCTCCTATCCTTCCGCGGGGCTGTCCTATCCAGATCGCCCCGCGGGGATTTAGGTACCTGGGTGTCTTCATTATCCTGGACGCGGAGGCCCGATATAGTCAGAACTTGCTTCCCCCCCTCCAGCGCCTGAAGGAGGATGTCGCGTGTTGGAGGCGCTTGCCGCTCTCGCCGCTCGGCCGGGCGGCATTGTTTAAGATGATGTCGCTGCCGCGTTTCCTGTACGCTTTGCAGAACACAATGGACGTCGTCCCGGCGCGCTACTTCCGCGAAGTGGAGAGTTTGCAACGCCGCCTGTTCTGGGAAGGGAGACCGCGTATCGCCCTGGCGAAGCTGATGCTCCCGTGGTATGACGGGGGGATTGCCCTCCCGGATATCAAACGGTATTATTGGGCCTCCCAGCTGGCTGCGATTAATCACGGCCTGTACGGGCCCGCTCTCAACCCGGCCTTTGAAATGGATAAGATGTTACTGCCGGGTGGTGATTATAACCGAGCGCTTTACTCCAGCTCGCTTGACGCACGCCTGACGGGCCCCACGCGTGTCATGGTACGAGTGTGGCACGCGGCTAAGGTAGCGATGGGGTGGAAAGATCGTTTGACCCGTGCGTCGCCACTATACGCATCTGAGCAGTTGGGCGCCCTGTGGACCTCGAAGGGCTTCGAGAAGTGGGACATGATAGGCATCAGCAGGGTGGGGGATCTCTGGACTAGGGGGGGGATTCAAAACGTTCGAGATGCTGCATACGGAATTCCAGTTGCAGGACAGGGAGTACTTTTGGTATATGCAGATCCGTCATGTGCTATGCTCCGTCTTCCCGGACGTTGCCTCCATCCCGGAGTATTCCCCTCTGGAGGACAGAGTGCTAGATGGACATGTACCGGAAAGCACGATTTCACTAATCTACAAAAAACTTATCAATGACCGCGCGGGATTGCTAACTAGCCTTCGTGAGGCATGGGTTGCCGATGGATTGGAGCTGGACGACGAGGACTGGGTCTCTGCGGTGGCCTCCCCGAAAGAGGTGGCCATACCGGCCCGCCTTCGCTTCGTCCAGCTCAAGATACTCCATAGGGTCTACGTCACGGGGCCAAGGCTATTGCGTATGGGCTATGCTGTGGACGGGCTGTGTAAGCGCGGGTGTGGTTCTTTGGGGACCTTTCTTCATATTTTGTGGGAATGCCCGGAGGTGGAGCGATTCTGGCGTGGTGTGCATGAGGTCCTGCGGGTGGTTACGCGTGTGTCGCTGCTGCCTGAAGCGAGGAGATGCCTTCTGAATGTGTGGGAACCAACCGACTACTCGGCGCCACAGACGTGGTGGGTGACTCTGGGATATATGGTGGCCAAACGCGACATTGCCCAACTGTGGGGTTCCCAGAGGTCGCCGACTGTCTCGGCCTGGAAGGACAACATGGACTGGTGCATGTTTCGGGAAAAGGTGGTGTATGTTGCGAGAGGTAAGCCTGGGACATGGGTGAAAGTATGGGGCCCCTGGAACGCCTACCGCGGGGGAATCTGTGCCCCGCCGTTATTGCCCGATCCGTCTCCGGCCCCGTCCCCTTAGCCGGTTTACCGCCCCGGTACCGGGCACTGAGTCCACCTAGTCCCTGTCCTGACCTTTTCCCCCCCTTGATACTCCTATGGATTGGTAGGGTCCCCCTTCTAGGGGAGCACATGCTGCTGTTTCCGATTGTGGGTTGCCTTGTGGATTTGTTTCCTGTTGTTATTTATATCAAAAGAAACCGTTATGTGGGGTCCGGATGGTGTGGCTACCAACGCTGCTAACTCCTGTGCATTTCCCTTTGCCGCAGCATGCGCGCTATTGTTTGTATCATATGCTCCTTTTGTTTGCTAGCGGCCGGCCTGAAGGTTGTAGGCCCATCTTTGTATATTTTTTTAATTTTGTAATAAACGGTTTCAAAAAAAAAAAAAAAACAATGATGCGGCACAAACACAATGTGTGTGTATGTGTGTAACGTACACCCCTATGTCAATTCATGTTTATTTCTTCCAACTCATGAAAAATTTATGAGTTATGCAAGTTACATCTGTACATGACAAGTATGTTACTGAGCCCGGGCGGAGACCTCGGTTTGCCCGCGGAGTGTGCAGAGATTTGCCTCCTCCGCGTTCCGTGGAGAATGTGGAGAAGTCAAATCTCCGCACACTCCCTAGCGGAGCAGAGTTGGCCAGCCCCCGCCTCCCCTCTTTTATCAAGTAATTCTACATTACTTAAAAGTAAATTAAAACCACTTACCTGTACTGCGGCATCCCTCCTCCTCTTCCTCGCCATCTGGGTAATCCTTGAGAAAACTGCGCATTTGTGCGCACCCGCGCATTTCTTGCAAGAAATGCACAGGCGCGCACGCACGCATGCGCAGTTTTCTCAAGGATTACCCAGATGGCAAGGAAGAGGAGGATGGCAGCCCGGGGATGCCGCAGTACAGGTAAGTGGCTTTAATTTACTTTTAAGTAATGTAGAGTTACTTGTTAATAGAGGGGGTTGGAGGCGGGTGGCAGAGCGGAGTTCCACGGAGTTTGTTTGCAACTCCATGGACCTCCGCGTAGCCCCGCTACGATCACTATGGCCAGGGTTATATGTTACTCCAAATCTTGAGGACACCTTTCACGCAACAATATAATTCTCCAGTTTCAAATTTCGCAAGGTTAAGTATTGTTAAAATTGCATTTACACTGACATGTCCAAACTATGGCACCTGCCCCGCCAGGGGACAGAGGTGTCGCAAGTGCAACAAAGACAACGATTTTGCGAATATTGGCAAAGGGAGGCACCTAATAACAGATAGAGGTCGTCCTAAAAAGTCAAGGACAAGCTTGAGTCTGCATGTAAGGAACATAGAAGCATACACTTGCAGGCCGTCTGCAAACTCTGATTTTGCCTTGGTTCGAGAGTCTGTTGAACGTCTGTATGTCATGATAGAAACAGTGACACAAGAAAAACGATTGGAGCACATACAACTACTAGATAAAAAAAAGATTTAAACACCAGCCACAGAAGATGACACCTAGCGAGATTCGTGCTGGACAGCGCAGCCACGTGCAACATCATATGCTCGTCAGAATATACCAAAATCTAACCAAAACCACAATTATCACCAACGAACATTGATGTTTTCACATGGGGTGCAAAGTAACAAACCTAGGCAAGAAAAGATACACATCCTGAGAGGAGACATCCCAGCACCATGTCTCCTCAGTAAAATCAGGGCACAACTAATGGGACTCTTGGCCATGACATACCACGGTTCAGCGCATCACAATGTCTTGAAGCCTACCCAGAGCTCTTCAAGGGACTGGGGAAGCTAACGGACACACAAGTCACCATTCACCTCAATGAAGCGGTCAAACTTGTCGTTCAAAATCACAGATGATTTTCAGTGTACCTTCAACCTCAGGTCGAGGAAAAAATGAAGAGCCTGCTTGAACAAGATATCAATGAACAGGCAGATGGGCAAACTCCGTGGGTGTCTCCCATCGTTGCAGTGCCAAAGAAGAACACACACAAGATATGCATCTGTGTTGACATGCCTCTACCAAACACGCCCATAGAAAAAGAGACACACACAGGTCCACACCTGAATGACACACTCAGCTGTCTAATTGGAGCTTGCTTGTTTCTAAGCTGGACCATTTCAAAGGCTACCACCAGCTAGAACTCGACCCTCAGTCACGATATACATCACAACGTTTTCCACACACCTGGGACTGTTCCGCTACAAACACCTACGGTTTGGTGTGTTTTCAGCAGCAGGAATATTTCAAGAAATGGTCAGGAGTGTAATACAACCCATAAAAAACTATCGGAGCTACAATTACAACATTCTACTGTTCAGCCACACGAAAGAAGAGCACAACAAAGCACTGAGGGAAGTGTGCAGTCAGATGATAAACGCAGGACTAACACTCAAAGAAGACAAATGTGAGTTGGAGAAGGAAGAACTCATTTTCATTGGGCATATATTCTTACGGAAAGGTGTGCAGCCAGACACAAGCAAAGTCGAAACACTCAACAAACACAGGTCTGACTGACATTGCAGAGGTGAAGTGGTTCCTGGGAATTGCAAGTTACTGTTCCTTGTACACTAAAGATTTTGCCACTGTAAGCGCTCCACTCTGGGAGCTCATCAAACAGGGGCAGCTGTTCAAATGGTCCGCAGAGTGTGAAAAAGGCGTTTGTAGACATGAGAAACACAGTCGCATCAGTGGATCACCTCGCCTACTTTGACGCATCTCTGTGCACTCAACTCAATGAAGATGCCAGCCCGGTGGGACTAGGGGCCACCCTAGCTCAACACAAGCCTGGGTGTGACTCTCAGAGGCGAATTGTTGCATATGCCAGCAGAAACTTAACAGAAGTGAATAATGCTTATTTACAACCAGAGAAAGAGAAAGAGAACCTAGTGGTTGGACGGGTGTGTGAGAACTATCAAATGTTTCTATATGGGAAGCTGTTTACAATTGCAACAGACCACCAAGCACTAGTAACCAGCTATGGCAATCCAAACTCCAAATTCTGCCTCGCATTGAGAGGTAGGGTATCCGTTTAATGGACTGACTTCAAAATAATTCACACACCAGGGAAGGAATAGAACCCTGTTGATTACATGTTGAGACACCCTCTACCAAGTGCAACACCGGCACCCTCTACAGCAGAGGAATATGTCAACTTTGTGCTGCGACAAAACACTCGAACACAGATCATGGTGGAAGAACTTATACTGGAATCAACTAATGACCCCACGTTGGAAACAGTGAAAAGCATTATGAGGCAGCAAAGGTGGAGGGATACGAATAACAGTAGCCGATTCAACTAAGGGATCACTGGAGATAAAAAAAATACTTGCGTTCAAACGTGCAGGAAGAACTGTCCGAAACATAGCAGGGGATACTCCTTCGAGTCACCAGAATAGTAATACCACAGGCCATCCGCCAGTGCGCAGTCAGTCTTGCCAATGAGAGTCAAAGGGGGATGGTAGTAACAAAAATAGGTTGAGAGAAAGGGTATGGTTCCTGGGGCCAGACCACCTGGTGGAAGAGATGATCCTTACATGCCACCTCTGTCAGACCACTGGGAGGCCTCCCAGGCAGAGCACCTACGGATGTTGAAACTCTCAGATGGCGTGTGGTAAACACTGGCCTCTGACTTTTATGGGCCATTGGACACAGGTGGATACTTGCTGGTCATCAATGGTGAATACTCTCATTTCTTCCTTGGTATGCCAAGTGGCGTCCACCTCAGTAGCAGCCACATTACCCACCCTAGATGAGATCTTCTTAGTGTGAGTTGCCTCACTGATGCTCAAAAGACAATGGTCCCCCCTTTGCAGGGGAAGAATTTTTTCAAATTCATGGCCTACCTAGGAATACATCATCCGAAGATAACGCTACTATGGTCACAAGCCATACGAGCTGAGCGATTCATGGGCAACATCAAGAAGGCAGTCCAGAGAGCCAAGGTGACACAAATATCATTTGGTCAAGCCCTATGCCAAGTTCTTCAGGATTATCACAACACCCCACACAGTTCCACAGGGCGATGTCTGTCAGAGCTTGTACTGGGGAAAAAGTGCCAGACCCTATTTCCTCTGTTGAAAGACAAGGCCTCGCCAGGGCACAGTGCCATATTCACATGGGACCAGGCAAGCGGACACACGGCATCACGTGACCACATTCTGACTAAAACTCGGGGACCTAGTTTTAGTGTGCCAGTGACAGACATGGAAGTCGGATAGTTTGTTCTCACGCAAGCAGCTAACAGTAACGAACATCAAAGGCACAACAATCATGGCAGCGGCAGGGCCATACTCTATTGCCAGGAATAGCTTGCACTTTAAAGAGTTCCCAATGTCCGAAGACAATGATGAAGATGGAAGCAAAAATAGGTCAATGCAAGCAAGGTCCGATGCGTCAGCTCCCCTCAACGCTGCTGACCTCCAGGGCAAGGAAGCAGAGCTGGAGTCAGGCAGCAGCTCACACCCAGTTTGAGAGAGGCAGCAACCATTGCGAGTGATTCGGAAGCCCACGCGACTGACTGCAGAGATGTGACAAAAGACTACAAGCATAGTCTCACCATCTCCATTGCTATTTATCTTCTGTTTGTTTTACTTGTTCTCTCTCCATCTCAATCTCTCTGTCTCCATCTGTCCACGTCTCTTTCTCTATCTCTCTACCTGTCCTTGCTCCTTCATCTGGAAGAACATGTTTCTTTGTCTAAAAAGAGGGAAGATGTCACAGTGGTGGAAAGTGGCAGGGCACTAGGACCCCCCACATTTTTATTTTAAGGTTAATGGAAGGCTGTGTTTACTTTACATTTTCAGCAAGTTGCAGATAGCAGAGCCTGACAATGATCAGTGCTCAGTCAGATTAAAGAGCCAGGTTGGGGCACAGAGGTGAAAAACTGAAGCACTGGAGTATTTAACTCTTAAATAAAAGTACTTGTTGACTCAGTAGTGGAGCTGGAGAACAAAATTATGTTTAATAATAACTTTAAATGGGAGGAAATTAAAATGAAAAGTTACCTTAATGATTAACTCTTCATTTTAATTTCCTCCCATTTCAAGCAACTGACATTTTGCTCCTACTTGCTAGCTGACACTGTGCCATATGTATAACTGAAAAATAGTCATTTTTTTAAATGGGGGAAATTTAAAGAGAAGAAAACTTTTTCTTTGAAAAATTAAGTATTAATGTCTTTCCCCACTTTCAATTAAGTCGATTATGGCTTAATGTTTTGTGAAGCATGTTTCTTTACTTAAATTTCCTCCCTGTTTAAACAAATGTATATTTCTGTTATTAATATGACACCATGTCTACAGGCTACTAGGAGCAAGATGCCTGGTGTTTATAAATGTGACACCTGGAAATGGAAGATAATTGAAATAATTTGGTTTATGGAATCCGTATAAACAAAGTTAACTCAACATAGTGTAAAATACAGCCATTATTTTAAGTGGGAGGAATTTAAAGTGCAGAAAAATGGTCCATATTCAGAATTTTTTTTTAAGAACATTTTTCTGTACTTTAAAGTGCTCCCATTTGTGTTATACATATAACAGTGCCACATAGTGTGAAAGGTGTGTCTTGTGCCACAAGTATATATGACACAGTCTCAGTCACACATACACATATATCCCTTTCAGATGCACACTTGTTTTAAACATCCGCAAAGACCGTGCTCTCAGTAAATACAAAACATAGAGATCCACCCTCAGATAGATGTAGAGCCGTGTCCTCCCAAACTATGCGTGTTTCCTACAGTGGTGGAAAACACACAGTTTTGTTAAAATACCCGTCACACACTAAAAGGGTCCTTGGTATCATGCTTCATCATAGGGGTCTTCCCGCCCCGCTGCGGGACAGGGCGTGCTGCGACCTACGACTACGTGGGAGCACTGTTTGGAAAAACAAGACTATGTGTCGTGTAGGAGTGTGAGTGGAAGGGTCAGGAGTGAATGCAAGAGTGAATTAAAAAAAACCTGGCTCTTTGGACTAAAAAAACTTTAATATTCCTTTGAGCTGGTATTATTAAAAGCACCTCCGTTGCTCCTGTGAGCAGAACCTCTTCACTCCCCTTTTTTTTTCTTTTTGGTTCGCGCTCTCAGTAACACACATGTCAGCCCTGTCATAGTGTTCCTAGTCAATGTTTTTTGTTCTAACCGTAGTATCTGGCTCTATGGACATAAGGGTTAAAGTCAATTAAGCTGGGCATGGGGTGTTTTGTAACAATGCGCGAGTTACATAGCCTTCAGTAGCTCACAATGTTTTTCACTGATCAGAAGTTCCTCCCACTACAGAAAAGGTTAGAGACCCCTGTGACAATGCATTAACTTTCCACAACCCAGCTCCCACTTTTACCACTCATTGACGGTATACTTGTTTTTTGACCCTGTACAGCTTCTCTGACTTTTGGCTAGACTTGCACTATAGAAGTACCATATACATGCATACATACATAAACATACATACAGGCTGACACCTCGAGACAGCAGGCTCTGTTCTTCTCATTTATACTGAAGAACTGTGCCCGTTGCCTTTTTAGGTCTTGCCTGGTGAAAGCAGCGCATGCGCTACCCTCGCCAGAGAGGACCTTTTGGAATCGATTCTCCCAAAGCCATACATGCACGCGCAGGGATGGACAAAGATGGCTGCTCTCGCCATTTGTCCAAACCTAACAGCATGCGCGTGCATGTAAAGACAGTGGACAGCCTTCCGCCATCTTGATAAACACGTGTGCTTTCACGGTGTGCTTTCACTTTAAAAGCAGTTTAAAGTGAAAGCACGCCGCCATGCGCACGCGCGCGTGCACTGCGCACCAGCCCGGCCGACCTCCCTTGTTAGAATTACAGTAGAGTAAATTCCTGACACTTAGAATTGTTTCTTTCCTAAAACTTCTCAGCACTTTGTTAGGGGTAGGAAACACTACATAAATGTAATTACAACAACGAACATGCTCAGAAGAAAGCCTGCTTACATACGTCAGTCATCGCAAAATGCGATGCAACGCGCGCTACGAAATTCGTTTTATTTATTTAATTGTTTACTTACCTGCAATTATCCATATTCCGGTTTTTAGAACCCCCCACCCTGCCCCTCCCCCGCCCCGCCTTACCGCCCCACGGAACTCCCTCCACGGGCCGCGGCTGCCCTTGACAGCGCTGATTTCTAGGAAGCAGCCAATGAAAGTGATTTGGACTGACACCTGTCAGAAAGCTTTTGAGGCCCTGAAAGCTGCTATGTGCATGGCGCCCGTGCTCTTGGCTCCCAACTTCTCCAAAGAGTTTATCGTTCAGACAGATGCCTCAGAGCATGGTGTAGGGGCTGTTCTTTCACAGAATAATGAAGAGGGCCTAGATCAACCTGTAGCCTTTCTTAGCAGGAGGTTACTTCCACGGGAACAGAAATGGAGTTCTATTGAGCATGAGGCATTTGCTGTGGTCTGGGCACTGAAGAAGCTAAGACCATACCTGTTTTCGTCTCACTTCCGGGTTCAGACAGACCACAGGCCCCTCAGATGGTTGATGCATATGAGGGGTGAGAATCCAAAGCTGTTGAGGTGGTCCATTTCCCTTCAGGGTATGGATTTCACAGTGGAACATCGCCCTGGTACAGATCATGCCAATGCTGACGGTCTGTCCAGATTTTTCCGCCTTAGTGATGAGGAACTCCCTGGGGTAGGGTAGTTCTCCCCACTCTTCAGCAGGAGGGGACAAGTGTTAGACCTGGCACCTTGGCGTGAGTCTCCCTTCCACTTTTTGTCGCTGTGCCTCATGTGTTTTTATGGTGTTGGCCGCTCAGAGCACTGTGCCACTGCCAACCAGTGCCACAGTGCAAGTACTCCCTATGTAAAATGTATATGTTGGTTGGATTCCATGATTGGCTTATTTGGTTTACTATCAGAACCCAGTCAAGTGCACCAGGAGTGCAAGGGTGTGTAAATACAAATACCGCTGGTGGGCTCGCAGCACTGGTTGTGCCACCCACAGAAGCGGCCTGGTAAAATGTATCTAAGGTCTGCCATTGCAGAACCTGCGTGCAGTCTGGTACTGACATGCTGACTGGACAAGTGCCCACACTTGCCAGTCCCTAAAACCTTCCCTTAACTTCATATTAGTCACCCCTATGGTAGGCCCCAGGGCAGGGTGCATTGTAAGCATAAGGTAGGACAAGCCCTGATGTGTGTGGCATGTCCTAATAGTGAATTACAGCCATTTTCGTTTTTCACTATTGTAAGGCTACCCTATTCTCATAGGCCAGAATGGGCTGTTAAGATTGTTACATCCTATGATCCTAACAAGCCCAGGGAACATGGTAGAAGATCGAGTTTAGTATGCCTGAACTCAGAATAATAAGGTACACCTTTTAGTAAGGTTTATTTTAATATTCCGCGTTTGAAAATGCCGCTTTTAGAAAGCTGGCCTTTGCTTGCCTAACCATTTCAGCCCGCCTCTGCGCGATGTGTATCTGCTGTCTGGCTTGCGTGAGTGACAGGGCTGGGGAAACCCCGATGGGCAGGGCTAGGTAGCCTGGTGGAGAATAGGACGATTGGCAGGTAGATGGGTGGGAGGTGCGCACCTGGGCTCTGAATAGGACTGTGCTCTGCCACAACAATGCTGGCTCCACCCCCTGTGGAGCATCTGATGACTCTGCCCGCACCCTGAATGAAGAAGCCTGCATCGCGTAAACAAAGTGCTCCAGAACTGGACTGAACTAGGCAAGGGCCCCCCTGGCCTGAGAGAACAAAAGAAATGTAGTATAAATGTAGGAGCCCTGCTCCTAAGAAATCAGATCCTGATACAAGACGAACCTCTGCCTGAGGAGAAGGAACCGGGAAAGCTGTAGGAGGAGTACTGTCCCTGACCTGGGGGATTGGCCTGCAGTGGTTGCCTTGCTGCTGAAGGAGAGGAGAAAGATTGCTGATAAACTTTGCTTCAACTTGTGCTGTTTAAGGTCTCCAAGGGCTTGTGCTGAGCTTGCCCTCTGAACAAAGTCCCAGGACCAGTGGACTTCACCGCCTTTGAGAACCGCCGTTCTCCCCGTGAAGCTGACGCCGAGAGAAGTGTGCGCTTCCCAATCCGGCGCGTACTTTCGCAAGCCTGTGCCGAACTGCCCGGCTCAAGCACCGTGACTAAGGCCCCCAAGCCGTAGCTCGCAACGCAAAGGAAGGACTGTGTGACACCTGATTTGCCTCTCTGCATCGTGCCACTTTGCGTGCCCCCCTACCCTTGCTGAGGGCAGGCTGTGGCTCCTAGAGTAGTTGGTTCGGGGCTCCCCACCGGAGTGTGTTACCGGCTTTGCATCACGCCGAGAACAAAGGCACGGTCCTCAGAGGTACGGCTCGAACGCCGCATCTAAGAGCCAGCGCACCGTACATCTGCACCGTCCCCCTGAGCACCGCGACTGAGGCCCCCTTCGAGCCGCAGCTTGCACCGCGATTGAAAGGACATCGCGCTGTACACGCGTGCTGAGGATTTACTGCGCCGTCCCTGACGAACTTCTACAAAGACCAAGGTACTGTGCCCCCTACACACCGTAAGGTGCACGCGTCACCCGGAGTGTCTGCCGACGCTTGAGAGCCCCGCTCGCAGCCTCTTATCACCGCACGAACCGGCCGACGCGCACGAAGCTCACAGACCTCCTGAACTAAGCTTTAACCAAGAACGCTTGAACTAAATAGTATTGTGGGCCCATTTTACACGTTATTGGGTCTTGTGATAAGTCTGCTTACATAAAGAAGTATATTTTTGAAAAACCAGTGTGGAGTCCATTTGTGGAGGGTATCATTGAAGTGTTGTATGTAGTCACAAATGCTTAACCATTACGCCTGAGATAACGCCTTGTCTGCTCGCGCCAAGCTACCTAGAGGGTGAGCAGGGGTTATTGATAGAGTGTAACCCCTCACCCTGACTGGAGGAAAGGTCCCCTGCTTGGTATAAGTACCTACCTGTGCCAACCAGGGAATCTGGATTCTAACAGCCCACAAGCGAGGAAAGTAGGGTCACCAGTAGCCCGGGCCGCTTCCCAGGGACCGCTCGCACTGCACAGCTTCGTCATCACTCTTCCACCCGGAAACCCACTCCAAATATCTGAAACAATTCTGGAATTAGCAAATACTATTCCATTGAAAGTGTTTCCAAATGCATCGTGTTCAGGGCGAGTACGCTGTGCTATCGCGCTTTTTTTTAATTCCCATTATGGCAGTAAGATCTCCCCGTTTGCAGTCGACCGTTTGCAAGTGTGACTTTTGAGTGTGTTGGGAAGCGCCACATGGGAGGTGAGAAGCCGGGGTCTGCTTACAGCGGGCAATGCTTGTTTGCTGAAAGGCGCAGGCTTTTTGCCCTCCTTTATTCTTGGGTGCCAAGAATGAGTTCTGTTTCCATGTCTGTCTAGGGGCCCAGTGCTAAAGTGTTTTAATGCACTATTCGTACACGATGCGGAATCCTCTGTGTCAGACGCCTTGCTTCGAAGGGGACCCAGTCCCAGGGCTTGGGGGAGGTGGGGGCCTGACTCCATCTCAGCTTTGGGTCTTCTGTCAGGAGATTTATTTTTTTACTTTTTCAGTTTTTTTATAGCGCAAACTCGGCCCGAGGGCACCGGAGCGCTATACTTGAGCATCAGATTACGTTACACAAGGTCAGAATCATTTTTTTGTGGACTGTGGGCTCAGGTCATAGCCTGGCTCCCCGGCCATATCACGGGCACAGGGGAGGCACATTTAAGACATTACTGGGCATGTCATGCTGTTGGAAGACGGCGCTGAACTGCGGCCACTGTCGGCATGTCACAACAGCTCTGGTCATATCTAGCAACTGCTCAGCAGCATGCCATGAGCACTGAGGAGACACTGAGCTAACCCAGGCGGTACTGAGACCCTCAATGGCCCAGGGTAGGCGCTAAGCTAAGTTAGTTTAAGTCCTTGGGCGCAGTAGAAATAAAAGCTTTTCGGGGGGAATGGGGGTTATGGGGGGAGAGTGGGAGCTGACGCAATCATACACCACACAAAGCATGCACACATCGACTAAACCCCATTCAACTGCTGGTGTCATTTCCATGCACCTAGCCGAAGCCTGTGGCAAGATGGTCCCACAACACAGGTGCGTTGCTGCAGACACTGGGCCTGGCATAGCGACACACGGACAGGCACAATGGTGTTTCCCCCCCCTCATGTTTTTCCTTGATCCCCCGATGAACATAGTGGCATGAGCAGTGACACTGCCACGCACTACACCGCGCCATTATCACAGGGCGCGTCTGCCCCGCACCATCTCTCATTTTGGGAGCTATCATAAGGACAGGCAGGTTGGCGGGTGTAGGTCATCTGCTCATGATAACACACATCACAGAAGGAGATCACAGTTCACCATACAGTCCCTAGTCTTGTTCTCTGTCAATGTGTGCGTTACCCAGTGGATCTCGTCCTAAACTCAGCCCCCCACTGGCCGGTCGGAGAGATTTCGAGTTGAGGCATAGGCACTTAACTATGGGCAAGCCTTAGCATGAACTGAGTACATACATGATGGTACATGCTTTGCACCGTTACCGTATGCGTGGTTTTGCTGTGACCACAATGCCCGTGAATGGCACACACCACTGACTTCCGTTTGGAGTACTTGGATGCCAAGAATGAGTTCTGTTTCCATGTCTGTCTCTTGAATTTCTATTTAAACAACACGCGTCAACAATGGATTCAGCCACATTGATTGAGGAACATTGGTTGTACTCCGTTTTTATATACGCTTTTTGGACATTTCATTCCCTTATATTGCAGAGTAACTACAAAATGGTCCTGATTAATGCCCGACACTGCATTGGAGGGGCTTTAGATAGGTTGAAACATGTTGACCCCGCTACCTTAATTGGGTTGAAATATCACTCGCCTTTTTCAGTTTTATTCTATACCTTTGGGACATGAATACAACATCCAACGAGTCCACCAGGAAGTAGTTTTAGATTAGGCAGGGCTGCAAGTGGGACGGGTCCTGCCAGTGCTCAGCACCGGCAGCACTAAAAAGCAGGTGCTGAGATTGGTCTAAATTAGGGTCTTCATTTAAAGTATCTCAAATCTACAGCAGTGCCCCCCTTCACTGCCTTTGATGTAACTTCAAAGAGACTCGTTATAGTTGTTTCAGTCTCATCATTTCAGAACGGAAGCATATTCAATATGCTGTACAACAAAGCCATAGTTCTTGCTTATTTATCTTATGCAACTAACAACCCTTGACAGAGCCAATAGTCCTGGCTTCTTGTAGGTGTAATGTTACATGTTGTATTATATATCTGGACTCAATGGCAGAAGAGGCAAAATACTAGTGGGCCAGCACACTATGCTAAGCACATAATTTTTGCTTAAATGTTTTAAGCTACGCCCTTAATTACATCGACCACGCCCCTTTGAGGAACCTCCCAGATTTTTCATCCCATTTAAACTACTGAGTTTAGATATTCTCAACCTTAACCTACATCTACAAGAACATTTCGGGTCTTCACTCCTAACTACTCCATCAAGTGCCCCTTCTGTATTCAGGGGATTTTAAGCTATTGGCATTGTAAATGACAATGCCTTTTATTTATGTTTAAAAAACAAAAACAAAAATAAAAGGCATTGTCATTTGCAATGTCAATAGCTCAAACTCGCGTAAATGCGAGACCTATTGCATTGCAAATGCTTGTTTTTCAGTGGAACGCTGTCACTTGATGTTGAAACCGATTGCCTAACGCTCAAAGTCCACACGCAAAAACAGTGCACAGTGTCCAAGGGGGACTGCAAAAACACAACAAAACAAACAGAAGCACAAACAAAGATTCATGCACATCCAGGAGTGCAAAGTTCACTGCATCGTATTACGTGTACCTTCCCCCAAGCTGGGGCAGTGCACATGCATTTGATCCCCGCCTGGACTCTGGATATCCTTAATGCAGCTGCAATTGCAGAGCATGATAGCAAATTAACCAAGATTTCAATGAGCTGATTCTGTCTCATCCCTGGGTGTAATATCAGCCAACACTACTTACGACATGAAACCCACTGTACTAAGTTAGGAAATACAAGCTTTTATAGTAATAACAATACAAAATACTACTTCGACCTCGTAGTACTATAAATATACAGTGATATGCTGGTGTTTCATAGTGTAACAGTTCTGCAAAGAAGTGCCGAGATATGTCGTCCCCCTGAAAGTGTCAAAGTGCTGCGGGTAGAGCTGATCTTGTCCATTTAAATGTGTGCACCCGTCGCGCGCGATTGCCCATCTCCAGAGAAGTGCTGCGACAGTTTTGTCCTGAGTGCTGGAAACAGCAAAGAGGAACTCGGAGAAGCCACAACTTGGAGCTGAACGACGGGCGTCGCTACCATTGGTGCAGCAGGTGCAGTTGCACAGGGGCCCAGAGCCCTGAGGAGCCAAATGACCCATGTCAAATTGCTGTTTTTTACTAACAGCAGTCAACAGGGCAATGTTCCTTTCTTACCCCAGGGCCCTTGGCATCCTTCTTGTGTTGGTACTAAGAAGGACGGGTGGGGTCATGCAAGGTGGAGTCATGAGGGGCAGAACCATGAGAAGTGGCGTCAGTGACAGGCACCTGTATAACCTCTAAAATTAAAAAAATGACATAATGGGACAATCGAGTAGTAAGTCTGTCTGGCTACCTCACTGTTCACAGACAGACTTCGCTTTGAAATTATTTATGGGTTTAAGTCACCTGCTGCAGAGGGCCATGTTTCTGCGTATAATATTGGTAAGATAACTCAGGTGGTTATCGCAGTTGCTGGAGAGATCTGTGTGAAATCTCTGCTGTTATGTTATACTATGTTATAAGGTTTTGTATAGCGCTTGTATACCTGAAGGTGGCGTGGCGCTGTGCTGCATGTGGGCGATCAGTGAGCTGAGGCAGGATGAGTCCCTAAGGACTTGGGTTTGGGAAGAGCCACGTCTTTAATGCTTTTCTGAACTGAGTAAGTGTTTGAGAATGTTTTAATGTAGTGGTTATGGCCACAAAGCATTTACCACCCCAGCGGGCGAGTCACCACCATATCTTTCGAGTCCGAGGAAGGGAGGAGTCTAGGAGGTGCATTCCAGTTAAAGCATTGCTTAAGAGTAACTGGGCCAATATTCTGTAGTGCCTTAAAGGTGGTGCTCAAGGCCTTGAAAGCAAATCTCTTTTTGCACAGGTATCCAATGCAATTGATTCAATGCCATAGAAGCTGAATGAAATTTGGGGAGATTAGGAACTAAAAGGGCTGCTGCATTTTGTAGTGTCTGAAGTTTTAAAATATTTTTTTGCTTTAGGCCGATATACAATCCATTGCAATGGTCCAGTTTGGACAGAATCAATGCTGACATGATCAAGTTTTGGAGGTGGGAGGGGATGAAAGGTGGAATTTTTCTCAAAGGCTTCAAGCGAAGGAAAACTGAGGAGGCTATTTGGTTGATCTGGTTCTAAAGGGAGAGCGTTCTGTCAAACATGACCCCCAGGTTTCTAACCTTCTCTGCTGGTGGCGGGGAAGGTCCCTTATCTGGTGGCCACCAGTCTGGTGTCCAAGAATTGGTATTATTTCTGAAGAGCAAACTTCAGTCTTACCCGAGTTCAGGCTTAGGCAAATTTCTGCCATCCAAATACTGATGAGTTCCATCCAAAGACAGAATTTGGAGGCTGTGTGGACTGGATTTCCTGAGGCAGACACCACAATGTGTGTGTTGTCTGCATAGGAGGCCACTGAGAAGCCAAATGTGCTGATATGTTTAACCAGGGGACTAATGTACAAATTGAATAGAGTGGGACTTAATGAGGCCCCCTGGGGGACGCCACAGGGGAGATTCCATGTTTTAGAAACACATTTTTTTAGGGTGGTAAATTGTTACCTGTCTGCCAAAAAGGATGTTAATAAGGCGAGAGTTTTGCCTCTAATTCCTAGCTCATGCGAGCGATCAATCGGAATGACGTGATTGATAGTATCGAACGCCGCAGAGAGATCGAGAAGTATCACAGCCGCACTGTCTCCTTTGTGTACGATGGATCATATGCTCTGTACGGCTATTATGAGGGCTGACTCGGTGCTGTGCTGGCTCCGAAACCCGAACTGTGAATCATTTATCAAGCTGGTTTCATTTATGAAGTCAGAGAGTTGCAGATTGCGTGCTTTATCTAGGATTTTGGCTGGCAGACGTGATATGGGTTGATCATTTGTACGGTCGGATACTGGAAGGATGGGCTTTTTCACAAGTGTAAGAATTGCTGCTCTCTTACATAATTTCAGAAAAATGCCAGTGTTAATGACTTCATTAAAAATAAGTGTACAGTGTTGGAAATGACCTCTGTTACAGGATGTAGTACTTTGGGAACCCGATTTGGTACTTAATAAGAGGTCCTTCACTTGTTCTTGGGATAAAAGAATAAGGGCACCAATTCACCTGTAAGCACTGCCTCTTCTTTTACTTTTGCCTTGTCAATATTTTAACAACTGTGTGCCTCCTTCACACACATTTGTACACAATCAGAATTGCAATAGGAATTTGTGACAGTTGCTCTTTGCGCTCTGCAGAGAGGCCAAGGACATATTATGGAAAGTGCCCCAGGGTGCAACGGGCATGTGCGCCCACTGTGCATGCCCCCAGTGCACTTTAATATTACAGAAAGGGCTGCAGGCCTTTCTGTAATACAGATAGCGTTGGTTAACATATAGCGCTAGCGCTATCACCAGAGGGTGTTCCCTCATTTGCATAGGGGCGTGTCACCATGCAAATGAGGCAATCCCTTTGCCTCTGCAGAGGCAAAGAAGCTGTCAGGAGGCGCATTGCACTATCAGTGCGCCCCCTGATGGCAGCCGTCTGAGGGGGGAGAAGGTGCCCTATGGACCACCCAGACATCCCCTTACAGGCAGATGCAGTCACTCACTGCACCCGCCTGCAAAGGGACTCTCACCCCTCTTAAAAGTGCAAGCGGGTTGCCATCTGCCCAGTGACACTTTCAAAACGACTCTGTATTTCACTTGCATGCATTGCCCTGGAGCCAGCACGAGTTAGCGGCTGACCTGGGGGTAGCGCATTCAATGTAATAGGGTGCACTTTCCCTGTTTTCTCCTGGCGCATGTTTTAGGGAGCTCTGTGGCACAAACGGGGTAAGTGCGCCCTATGTATAATAGGGCCCCTGGAGGCGACTCAGTTCAAAGTATACACTATAATAATAATATTTAATCTTGCATTCCCTAAGAGTGTTAAACATGTGAAATGTAGTGAGAACTAAATCCCTGCCATGGATTTCATTATTGATTGTTGCATTAACTGTTAGGAAATTGATCAGTGCTTTTGCTAGTAAAGTTAGGGGCATGAATATAGGGCCCGATTGGGGAATCGTTTCACTGTCCCTTTTTAATTACTACTGAGTCTGAGATCCGGGGGGACCCAGCCCACTTAAAGCACTGCACTGGGACCGGCATGGAACCCGCTTCCGGCTCAAGAACCATCTGCTAGAACCAGAATGTGGTTGGTTCGCACCCAATGACATCACTCACCCCCTCAGTAAAAGTTATAGCTTCCTTGTCGGAAAGCGCAGAGACTTCCCTATCCGGTGGGGGTGGCAGGCAGCCCTCCATTTGAAATGATTGTAGAGATACAGAGAAGCGCTAGCACTGGCTAACACAGCTATAGTAACCCTGAGGTGAGGTGCCAGTACCGCCCCTTTGGAAGCAGAGCTCAGCCTGTTAGATGAAGGGTGTGCTTCCTTTCAGTGCCTAGGAGAAGCAGAGATTGCTGCTGTGTAGAGCAGCTCTGGTTCTGACTTGGAGCACTGCGGTAGAGCAACAGGCAGTGACGTCTGCCTCTTTCTGCTTTCACCTCTCAGGAAACAAGCATGTCCACGTGCTCCGAGCCTGGCAACTACCTAACATTCAGGCAGCACAGGAATTATAACAAACATTGGCAAAGCCACCTGGTCTTGCTTTAATGTGCTCCCGCATATAAACACAGACAAACGATGTTTGCATGCAGAAATACTGTTTAGGCATGTCAAAGCTAGACCTATTGTCTCTGCCAATTGTGTGGGGGAGGGGGAGGAGTGGGAGAGGATCTCTGAGGTGAGCGAGAAATAGTCCTCAAGGTGGCGTCAAAGAACAGTTTGCACATTTTAAAGAATTACTAAAAATAGGTTTTGCCGAGAACTGTGCTATCAAGCCTAACATAACAAGGCTAAAACCTTTGATTTGTTCAAGCCTTATGAAAGTAACAATCTATGACGCAATGTAAGACCTACTACATACAAGATGTCTTGGTTATTTTAGCGGGGCATCTACTTTTTAAAACATACCTAGACGTATACGGGAAACTAGCTTAAGGTTATTTTATGCTGACATATTTTGTTCACCCCTGCTGTTTACAGCCGCATGCATGGGAAAGTAATTTATAATTCGTTACCAAATGCGCTGCTTTCCGTCCAACTAAATGCTTCCACCCACTACCCCCCTCCCCCCCGCACCCCCACACACTTTGTGTTCTTTTTTTCCCCTTTTTAGTTTTATAGAGCGCGAACTCGTCCCGAAGGTATCAAAGCGCGTTACATGAGCACCAGTTGAATTACAGACGGGCACATACATTCATTTCTCTAGGCAGAGGGAGATTAACTGATTTGCCGAAAATCACAGGACGTTGAGCGTCCCTGCCGGGACTCGAACCCGTTCCCCGTTTTGAGGTATGTTGTGAATTCCTGTGCTGTGAGCGAGTCTGTGAGAGTGCCTGACGTCTGTGTACTGAGTAAGAGTGTCTCTGCTCCGTGCTCAGCAGAGCGCCTGCAGGCACTCGTGGGACCGAGATGATGCCACGTGGGGCCCCTCTCCTTGTTACTTACAGTCATAAAGTAGGTACGTGGATGTGCCTGGGCCTGCGGGCGTCTCGTTAGAGCACCGGGCAGGCGCATCGGAGCATAGACAACTGATGCAGGTACACTCACAGGCGTTCAGCACACCGAGGCTGGCATGTTCAGACACACATACAGCGCTGCGAGTCCCTACACAACGCTGGATGTAGATGTTATCACTCAATTAAAAGGGGCTGCTTTTTTAATCCACTGCTGACGGATAAAAAGTTGACTCGACAGCGGATGCATTCAAATTTGTAACCCCCGATTCCACACAGGTCCCGGCAACCGGTGCATTGCCTCCAGGTCTATCTTAAGTGCGCATGCTGAATAGAAACTGCGAGGATATGCTGCACTGCGCCGCTTGCAGCATGGAGGATGGTGGTACCAGGCTTGCCACGGTTTTAGAAGTGATGTCGAGGGAGATTCATTGCCCTGTCCCAGTTTCACCCACCCTCCCTCCCCAACTTACCTCCAAACTTCACCGTTAGAAACATCCTGCCTCCTCCCGGGTCCAGCCTTGTTCTCGAGCGGGGCCTGGATGAGTTTCAGCCTTGGAGGTGCACTGCGCTCCTCGGCGATGCACGGCCCAGACCTCCCCTGTCTCCCATCAGCAGCAGGCCGCAGGGCGGACGCCGTTCCCCGGCACCCGTTTCCACACCAACAGCCTGCCGCCTGCTCTCGTTCTCACCAGACAAGTTTTACCTCCGCAGAGAGCCGGAGCTCAGAAAGGGCTGTAATTAGGCCCCGGGAGGCAGGGGAGGGCGCTGTCCGAGTCGGCCCGTGTTTAACACGCTCATTTCCCAGCAACGGGGAACGGATTGTGAAGAATGCGCGGGGACACCATGGAAGGGGCTAGACCCTCACTGCGGCAGCCATGGAGGGTGATGGGGGCGCAGGCAGCCTAGGGATCGGGTTGGAAAGTGTCTGCGTGTCTGGTGTTGGCTTGTGCTTCTTCTACCCACGACAGCTCGGCAGGGGGTGGGAGGGACCTCGGTTTCAACGGATGGACAGGGTTATACATTTATTTATTTATTTTATAGAGTTTAGACTAAATCCTGCAGGGCCTCATTTCGCTGTATGGAAGAAGGGTGTGTAAACATCGGGTGGGAGGGAACCATGGGTTGAGTTCTGTGAATAGCAAAGGAAAGCAAACAAGATTTAGTGTACTGGGCGTTTGTTAAAGAGATTTACGGAGGAATGCAGTACAAAAAGCTTGCAAGGGAGTCAACTGTGCACTGGACTGGTGGGCATAGAGCATAGTGCCAATATTGGCAACTGTAGTCACATAACACACATAATACATTAATAAACCACACAACACTTTTGTAAGTGGAGAAATATTGCTGCAGGTTTATTAGCATAACCAATATGCAAACATGGTGGGTTATCTTACGGGTGATTCCAGGGCAGGCCAACCCCTATGCCGCCTGCCCGTCTGATAAGCCTAAATTACACCGCGGCAGTCGCCAATTGGTGCATACCAAATCTTGGGAGGGGCCACCCCTCCCATCCGTGGACCACCAGTCCACTTGCTTACTCACGCCCCCCCGAAAGAGGTGGGCGGAGCTTCTTCTGGCAGCCCCCGGTTGCTCAGACCCACAACCGCCCGTAGGACTAACGGGGCGCCGTAGTACTTCCAGGGGACAACGCTAAGACATCCCTGGGTATCCTGGCTTAGCACCGCGCTGTGCTGCTGCATGAAGTACCCCTTGGTATCTGCAGACTCTGGATCGCCCTGTAACTCCTCCACAGCCCTGGGAGTGGCCACCGTCACTACCAGGGCCCCCCACCAAGGTAGGCCTTTTTACTCACAACATGCTGCATACCGGGCTTCTCCCAGGTCCAGCCAAAATAAGACTTAGCTCATACTGGACCGGAGGCCAGCATGCCCCTTTAGGACAAGTGCCCCCCATCCTTACAAAAGTCCCCGTGGATTTATGACTGAGATGACCTGACCTATAAATAGGCGTAGGTCCAATGGTACCTTTGCATGGCTGAAGAACAATACCTAGACAAGCGACTCTTGCCAGGAAGTGCCAGTGCGGGAGGAGGTAAGAGTTGACAAGCCCGCCTTACTTCCTCTTTCACTCAGGCGTCTGAGTCTAGCACTAGTCGGCGTATGTCCATCGCATTCCGTCAGTCACCACCCCAATGTGAAACCTTGCCCTCCCAAACTTCTGCTAGTATCCCAGGGAGCAGGCAGGACAGTGAGACCCAGAGGGGAACCAACGTATAAATTACCTCTAAATTTTGAATACTGGGAATGCCAATTGTTCTCCTGATACTTTGTAGCCCAGATGAGTTTCCCAGGGGTTGCCCCTAATCAATGGACCAAATCGCCCCCGTTGGAAGGCCACTTCCACAACCTGCATAGCTGCCAGCCAGTGCTGGAGGGAGGGAGAAAAAAACCGTTACCGTTACTCAAATCAATGGTACCTGTTATCATCGAACTCCAGGACGAGAAACCAAGAGAACCTACCAGGGTCTGCATCTTGCGTTTCCCCCCATAAACCTATGTACCATGTCGCCCTGGTTGGAAGGCAACTTCAACCACCTGCCAGCACACAATATCGTCACTCAAATCAAAGGATCCTGTATCAACGAACTCGAGGACGGGATACTAAGTGGACCTGCCAAGATCTGCATTTGAACCAGAGGTCGGATCCAGGCCCCTCTAAGTTCTGCCGCTCCACCTGCCTGTGAACATGTATCCCGGGGCATACCTCGGGAATCTAACCCATGCCTGACTTAAAACACATCTGAAATGCATGACAGCAGGCTAACCACCAACATTGTATTCTGAATGTTCGCTGACAAATGCCAAGGAAATTGCGCATAACTGAGAAAATTGCTTCTATGCCATCCAGTTATTAATTTAACCTTCTATGACTGCAAAAAGTGCTCTTGTGGTTGTCCGTGTTAGTGCTCCCTCCCACCATGTCAGCCCTAACCAGGCAACCCACACCCTCTTGGCAGTGGCACACTCCCGCCCCCGCAGACAGCAGGTGCCTGTATGAGTGTAGCCCCTAACCTTACAATCACTGACGGTATACCAGGGTATGCTGACACCCAGCTAACTCTACTGCTGAGTGCACGTTGCACCATGACAGGTATGTCTTTGCCTATTCCGTGTCTGGCTGCAAGTTAGATGGCATTTCCAGCCACAAACCTTGGCAAAAAAGAAGCTATACAGCTGCTGGTGCTGTTGAAGGTGCACATAGCCTGTTAACTGAGTGAAAATCCCTTACTACTGTTGTGCATGACCCACAACCCATGGCTCTCCCTGGTTCGATACCTTCCTGCTAATAATGGTTTCCTTGAAGAATGTACACCAATCTTATGATCAACAATGGCGGAACTGCCAGATCTAATGAGTTTTTTGAAGGACACCAAGTTCACCCCACAAAACTACCACCTATCGCCGGGTTGCATGCGCAAGGACAACCTATCAAAGTATCCAGCCGCAACCAAGAAGTCTAACCTTACCCTGAACCGTAACCCCAACTGGCCCTGAAGCGAGAAAAACCATGCTAGGGAAATTCAGCAGCCTCCCTCCGACGTATGACTTCTTCGCTGAGAAGGTGGAGCCATGCCCATAGTCGGTGTGAGTACATGAAGACAATCATTCATGCTCCCAAGGACAGAAATTCTGCCCCCCCCCCCAAGTGGCCTTCCCACTTTAAGGCACCCAGGCAGTACAAATTGAAATAACGCCCAGTCGTCAACCCCAGACTGATATACTGTTTTACCCCCACCCTGGGTACCCTGTCCGGGTACCGCCCCGGCAGACGCACCGCAAGACCAACTGAAGGAAGAGAAAACAGCTCAGACCTGTAACTGTTCGCGGCGACTCATACATAGAGATGGCCAGTGAAGCGCGAAACTGGGTTCAGCCTACACCGAGAACAGCAGGGGGTGGCTCGCACTGGCCTACTGGCTCGCATACCCTCCACCCCCAATTATTGCTTCATAGAAATAAGGGCATGCCACCAGCCCCGCAGCTCTTTGCAAAGTTCCTTTAACTTTCCTCCCAGACTGAATGTAAATATGTTACCTAGCTGGATAACTTGGCGCAGGGTAACGAGGCCACCCAACTGAATGGCACTTTAATAGGCGACTTCTGAAGGATGAGTTGCTGAGTGAACCTACCAGGTTCTGGGCCTGCTACCAGGACCCCGTACAGGGTCAGTATGCCCGACTAATCTGTGTAAATAGCCTTCACTCGTGGGATGTGGCCTAAGTCGTACATAAACTGTGGAATGCACGCAAACCAATCGAAGGGTGACAAGCAGACTTCCCTATTTGCACAATCAGCGTTAGAAAGCACACTGCAGAAAAGCAGGTCCCTGCAATCAAGATGGTACCCTGGTCCCCCTGAGCTGTATGCCTTGTGCACATTACTGACTGATAGAATTGAGCCCCAGGTAATAATGCTATCAAGAATTGACTGGGTATTCCACCGCTTCAGCAAGATATGCTCCGTCGCACAGCCAAGTAGGGGTATGAGAAACCATACCCGACCTGCGAGCGAGGTTGAGTAGTGCACTACCCCTGATCATACTTAGTGACTGAACATGCTCCATACAATGCCCCCCGCGAGCGCCGCCAATGACAGCAACAACATAACTACTAACCATCGCACTCCTACAAGCGTGACAATTCATACCATACCAGACATCAAAGCCTAAAATTGGCCTGGGTGGCCTGCGCTAGTGGTGCTCCAGGTATATCAAACCAATCAACAGCTGTTGTCGCGCTCACGTCCCAAACCTGGCAGACAGGGCCACAGCGCGGCAGGCCGTCACAGTGACCATCTTTTAAGCACTGTTGTCAAGCACCCAAAACAGGCACTGGATGCACACCCCCTCTGTTCCCGTCACCAAGCGCCTCGCAATCATTTCTCTTAAAATTGTGTATGGTCCCAAAGCAGGCAGGGTGTGTCCCCACTGGAAACAGAGCACACTGTGTAACAAAGCCCCTCTGACTCAAGGTTAGGGGTCCCGGCCTAGATGCAGAACGAAAACGTGCAGGGACAGTCTCCGCAAGGCCGTATGACATTCCAAGCCAGAGATGCCCTCTAGGCGTCTGGCTATCCATTTCCATTCACCGCGATAAGCAACCTGCGATGACAACGGCTTGTGTCCTAAGAAACTCTGTGTATATTGTGTCCTCGCAAGACATCCACTGTATCTGCAGACCAGGGTTCTCAATATTCAAATGCCAAAAACTCCCCATGCTCCGAAGGCTCGTGTGACGGCCAGAGCGACTAGCTGATTTCCCCACAACGGGCACATTCGCCCAAAAGGGCATCGAGGCGCCAAAGCCAAACGGCTCATTGCAACTACAAACCGGCTCCCGACAACATTCCCAACGAAGGAGAGTAGACCAAGAACACTACTAATGCAAACCTCTTCAGACGCAAAGTGGACCGAAAGGTCCGAGGAACAGTGGCATCTTGTTTCCTGGAGGGGACCGAGCAGGGCAAGAGAGCCTCTACCCGAGTATCCTGCAACTGCTGCCATACCCTTACCAGGTGGATGGCTACAACTGGCCTGGTAGTGTCCTGTGATGGGGTGAATGTGCCATTTGTAAAATGCATCAACCACTGCTACATCTGTACAATCGATCTCTGAAAGTACTCCATAGTACGATCAACTCACTCCTCTCTTTACTATCAGACTTTGCAACTGATGAAAATTAAGTGACGGAGCCGCACTTCTAAAAGTTCAAGGTTGACTTTCGCACATTTGTGGATTTAAGTGAAAAGATGCAGAAATTAATGACAGTTCAATGCAGAAAGTTTGTGCTAAGTAACTGCTAATTAAACCCAAATAACAAGAGCGCAGGCAGGCCTAACTCGCCCCCTCTGACGAGAACCTCAGCAACACCAGGATGCGCAGAAGTTGGAGGTATCCATATTGCCTGGGTTGGGCGCCCATGGAAGCGATAAACCTAACCCGATATCAACTAGTCCGCTGGCCCTGAACCTGCGTCGCCCCGGCCACATGATTCGCGCCTACATGCTCGGCTACCGAACATAGTGCCCCGCCAATAAGCTCATCCAATGAGGTCGGTGAACACAACAACGGCGAGGCTCATTGCTTCAATTCATGCAAGGGGAGGAAGTAAAACAAGCACAACATTGCATCGTAGGAGTACGTTTCTGTAGACAAATATAATAATCTCTGCTGAACACATCCTTTGTCACCACTGTGGTGGTTACAAGGTATAACGGTTATTATATTACAACTGTTGCTTTTCCCTTAAATGAAGCGCAAGATTATTAGCCCTAATACAACTATCTGAAAAGCACCCTCCTACAGGCCTTAACATCGAACTGGTAATGGGATACAAGGTATAAATGTAATTAACGGGACTTATGCACTCTGCCAGCCCAGTCCAGCTAAGCAGTGCAGGCAGCAGTGGGAAATTGCGCCGCCACTCGCCTGTGATCTGCCCTTGCTGACCACCACTCCGGTGCAGCAACAATGCTTTCCCGCTTCTGGAAGTCACGATGCTCCACTAAGCCCTCTGCTGCGATAGCGCCTGGAATGCAGATATTCACTGCCCGCCAGTCGGTGGCGCTGTCCGCTGAGGGTGAACACATTCATAGACACTCCTGTACATTCGCCTCTATATGGCTGCATTGTAGGTGCAAGAGGGCGGAACCTGCCCCCATGAGTCTCAAATAACCACCGGCACCCCACTAGAGACAGATGCGCGGCACACACGATGGGCCAACATGCGCCCCCCCAGCACCTCAAAAGACCTCACCTAATGCCAGCAGGGGGCCGAATCCCCATCATCGCTGAAAGTCGATGTGAGCTGGTCAACGACGCACCTTGAATGCCGGCTGTCCCCACGTGGCCATGAAGACCCAACCAATGCACAAGTGAGGTGGACACCACGAAACCCACTGTCCTCGGTTACTCTCACAACATAAGTCGTATCTCACTAATAACCACATCGTCATATGCCGCCATTCGGCAATTTAAAGTCTGCATTCCCGCCGCACAACACTTATAGCGCACAACATCCACCATATAAAGCCCCATTAGCGTAAGTTACTTCCCGCGAGGAATGGGGCCCAATCCAGTGTTGCCTCATCCAAGTGTGCCAGCTACAGGAGCACCCGCGCCCCCCGGCACAGCAGGTCCCAACAGGAGTTAATGAAGAATTATTCTTACGCAATAAATCTCAAGGCCAATTATCGAAATGTGTTGGCAACAAATAAGGCGACGTAAACAAATTATTTCCGCTGTGGGACAGGTCCACCAACTCTTCCAGACCCACTAGTGCCACTCAAAGCCCAGCCCGATTGGTCTGACAGGCATCGCATGCAGTCCGGGCGCCAGGCCCCGGCATGTCCAAAGCATTGATGGTCTCGGACTCAGAGGCGCGGACCCGCAACCAGCCCGCCATACTACTCAACCTGAATGATAACTGCCACTCGAGCTCGGAAGTGACGTGGACACGCGTGTCCCGCCAGACCACATGAAACACCAGGGACCCCGCACACTCTGCCTCTCATCGCCCAACTACGCAGGTATGGCTGCCCTGCCAATGGCCCCTCCCGGCCTCGCACCAACACTCGGCGCCCTCTGTACGCCATCCCACTGCTCAGCACAACTCGCTGCCAACGATGCCACTCCCAGGTGTAAGAACGGGACAGGCCGAGGTCCGAATTGAGCATCCCCGCTCCACAAGAGGACCCAAAACCAACCCCCGCAGCACAGCTCACTCTCAAAGGTAACAACATGAGTACCCAAACTTTGGGCGCACCTCCTTGACGGACTCAGACAGCAGCAACCCCGCTGCACAGTCTGGTATGGAGGTCCGCTTGGCGGGCCCCAAACGGTTCGCACTGCAAAAGAACCATAGCCAGGACGGGCATGCATGCGCCAACCTGTCCGCCCCTTCAGTGGCACCAACTCCATGCCAGGCTGGGGGACCACGTGACCTGCCAGGATAACAGGGTGTTGCGGACGGCGCAACTGGGGCCTGAATCATCGGCGATGGGACTGGCACTCAGGCCGAGATTACAGGATGTGGTCGCGACCCCCCGGCTCGAACCCTGGATTCCTACCTCCGAAACTCGGAGAGGTAACCTGCAGCCGCTGTTCCGCACGCCACCCCCGCACAGCACCGCCACACCGAGCATCCACCCCGCAAGGGGAAATGAAACAACTCCCACAACGCTCAAAGCCCACGCGATCGCCACACACCAAAAACCAACGCAAAGAAATGCAGGGGTCAACAGTGCACACAACTGAACCGGTGCCAGCTCAGGCGCCCCACCGCATGCCCCGAGGGAACAAAGGGAATCAATCGATTTAGCGACAAACACTGAATTCCGGGAGCTTAACATTCCCGAAAATGTAAAACAGAAATTCATTTCTCGTGATATCCACAGGAGGGGGCTGGCAGTCAATGAATTAAGCCTCGTGGCTCCAGACGCGAGCCTGCCCAGGGTGACACACTGGGATCGAGAAATACTCTGAGTAAATAAATGAGCCTACGCGAGTATGATCCACTAATATGTAACGGCCTGTGATGAAGCGTGAGTGAACCTCCAGAGTGTGGCACGGAACCTGAGGACATCGTAACAATCTATAGCCCCCTAACAACAAAATTAATTACCGTAGCAGGACCTGAGCAGAGGCTCCCATAGACCCAACCCCTAGGTCAAACCTCAGCTCCGCAAAACGGAGGGAGAGAGACATTCCCGGAGGAGCTCCTCATCCCCCCCCCCTCGCCCCGCCCGGCCCCCAGGCCTCAAAAGTCCAGCTATGGGTGGGCAGCGCCTACCCGAAGAGGCGGGGGGGCAGCCGACTCACCCTCACTTTCAGCTCGATCAAACAAACGACGGCATATCCCGACCAACGACCCTCCCGACGACAGTCACGGCGAGACGGCGAGGGACCCAAGGCGAGACGGGGAGGGACAAAGAGGAGGAAGGATGGGAGGGGACAGCTAAATACCCCTGTCCCCTCCCCCCTCCCCGGAAATGGGTTGACCGGACATCTTCCCTGGCCGTGGCCCAGGGACTAGACCGGCGACCCCAGTGCCTTCCTGTGGCACTAAGGTGGCCGCCCTTTTAGGGTGGCTGCTGCGCAACCCCCCCGGGCAGCCTTGCAAAGATCAAAGGTCAGCTCAGGAATGCTATTCAGGAGGATTAATACTAGGGCACAGAATGTAGGTGAAACGGGATAAATACATGCGTAGAGGGATATAACATGGACTGCCGACAATCAGAGTACAATTATAAAATCCGAGGGACACATATGTAGATGACAAGCATTGGCAAAGCAATCGGTCTCACATTTACAAACAAATAAAAAGCATTTGTTTCCTAAACAAATGCTTATTTCTGTAAAAGCCCCCATGCCGTGGTTTCACTTTAATAGCAGCCGCGCACTTTTCCTTAGACATGGCTCTTATAAAGAGAGGGGCGCTGCCTTCATGCACGTGAAAGTGCGGCATGGGGGCTTTGACAAAAAAAAAGAATTGCCATGCAATAGGTCTCCCAATTGCGAGAGTTTAAGCTATTGGCATTTAGCTCAAACTCTCCTAAATTGGAGAGCTATGGCATTGCAAAGAAGAGGCCGCCATTGTCCCCTTGGCAGCCGCTGCAGGTAAAGGCGGTGGGGCGGGCTGGGGGGGATTTCAAAAGACGACCACAAGAGAAAATTAATTATTTATTTAATTTTCCCTTGTGGTCATCTCTCAAAATCCCCCCACCGCCCCACCGCTCTTTTCTGCAGCGGCTGCTGCTTGGAAGGTGAACGCGCGCTGTGCACGCTGAATGTAAGGAATGCATGACATGCCTGCAGTAGGACAAAACCCATTAAAGAAAATAGTGCTTACAGAGGAATTAAAACACACTGTGCAGCAACAGAAGTAAAAGGGCCTGTCCTCAGGGGAGGTTTCAAATGGAGACAAGGCGCAACTAAGGAGGGACTAACAAGGCGATTAAGGAATCAGAGCCAGCATTACAAAGGACAATGACACAAGCCAATGAAAAATATGGGCGGAGAGTGGGCGAACCTTAAAATCCCTAACTCAATACAGCATGCCTTGCAGAGCAGCACATGCGCTGCCCAGGCTCGACCTAAAAAGTATCAGTTTGTATCCGTTATTTTTGGTAATAGGAGCAGAGGCTTGATTTTATTTATCTTTATGGAGTTTTCGTTCACCAGCAAAGGAGTCTTGGCGCTATGGAACATAGAGAATGTTACAATAATCAGTTCTCAAGGGAACGCATTCTAAAATCACTGAGCATGAATATTGAGAAATATAGAAGGACTTTTCCCAGAAGTCTTCGTGACTGAAAGCATGCAGAAGAGGCTGCATTAACCTGGAATTTAGGATAAAAATGTGCATGCATAAGACTCCTAAGGATTTAAGTGTCGCTGCTAGGGACTCAGCTTCTCCCGTGGTCCTGGGCCATAGGTTATTTTGCCATCGCTCAGTGTTTTCTACTATTACCAAAATCTCAGTTTATTGGCATTGCGTTTGCGAACACCTCGGGGCCAGTGTGGATGAGGCATTGATGACCAATCAAGGTTAATGCCATGAAATCCTTAAGTTTTTGTTATTTGTCGATGCTTCAGAACATTCTACTGCTGCTACCAGTGAGTCACAGAAAAGAGTAATATGTTCCCAGATTGGTTATTGCCATGCACTGTCTTTACCCAGGACTCCCAAAGGGAACTATCCAAGGGTTACAGCAACTTCTGAATGCCGCAGATAGGGTCCTCCTGGAGCCCCGCAGCGCAGCCTGACCTCAGGGTACTTGAGAACCCCAGTTCAGCAAAAGATCCATTTTAACATATATGTGTCATTGGGTGTACAACAAATGCACATTTAGAATAAGTTTGTTCATTACAACTCGAGCCACCTATTCCGGTCTAAAGATGCTCGATAAGCAAGGTCAGCCAGGCCGGGAGATGGCACGTGGGGCAGCAGGTCTGTTCCATGCCTAGGACACAGGCTCTGGAGGGACCTCCCATTGGGTTTAAAGACAATTTTATAGAGCCTGGTAAGTACCTAAAACAAGCATTGGCATAGCCAATAGGCCTCGTCTTTGGAACTTTATAAGTGTTTAGTTATCCAGCACAATATCCTTGGTGCAACAACATCAAGTGTTGCATGGCTAAACACTTATAAGTTCCCAAAGGTGAGACCTATTGGCTATGCCAAAGCTTGTGCAGGTATGCCACTGTGAGGTAGAGATGCTGCGAGTGCTTTTACAGGAGCCCCTGTGACATTGCGCCTCTTCAAAATGTATCTTGGGTCTGGTGTAAATCTTCTAGCCCCTATTCCCGTCTTCTCGCACCCAATGCATCCTTAAATGTCCCATGTACAGCCGGGATTGTCACTCCTATTACCCCTGCCCTCCAGTGACACTTTACCTGTCACGGGTGGTGGTGGTGGTGGACGTGGTGGTGGATGTGGTGGTGGTGGTGGGCACGGTGGTGGACGTGGTGGTGGTGGTGGACATGCTGGTGGTGGACGTGGTGGTGGTGGACATGGTGGTGGACATGGTGGTGGATGTGGTGGTGGATGTGGTGTGGATGTGGTGGTGGACGTGGTGGACATGGTGCTGGTGGTGGATGTGGTGGTGGTGGATGTGGTGGTGGTGGTGGACGTGGTGGTGGACGTGTTGGTGGTAGACATGGTGGTGGTGGTGGATGTGATGGTGGTGGTGGACATGGTGGTGGTGGTGGATGTGGTGGTGGTGTTGGATGTGGTGGTGGACGTGGTGTTGGTGGACTTGGTGGTCATGGACCTGGTGGTGGAGGTGGTGGTGGTGGACATGGTGGTGGACATGGTGGACATGGTGGTGGTGGATGTGGTGGTGGTGGACGTGGTGGTGGTGGATGTGGTGCTGGTGGACGTGGTGGTGGTGGATGTGGATGTGGATGTGGTGGTGGATGTGGTGGTGGATGTGGTGGTGGACATGGTGGTGGACGTGGTGGTGGACATGGTGGTGGTGGATGTGGTGGTGGTGGATGTGGTGGTGGATGTGGTGGTGGATGTGGTGGTGGACGTGGTGGTGGTAGATGTGGTGGTGGATATGGTGGTGGTGGACTTGGTGGTGGTGGTGGACATGGTGGTGCTGGTGGATGTGGTGGTGGTGGATGTGGTGGTAGACGTGGTGGTAGACGTGGTGGTGGTGGATGTGGTGGACGTGGTGGTGGACGTGTTGGTGGTGGACATGGTGGTGGTGGATGTGATGGTGGTGGTGGACGTGGTGGTGGTGGTGGATGTGGTGGATGTGGTGGTGGACATGGTGTTGGTAGACTTGGTGGTCATGGACCCGGTGGTGGTGGTGGACATGGTGGACGTGGTGGTGGATGTGGTGGTGGTGGATGTGGTGGTGGTGGACGTGGTGGTGGTGGATGTGGTGGTGGTGGATGTGGTGGTGGTGGATGTGGTGGTGGTGGTGGTGGATGTGGTAGTGGTGGACGTGGTGATGGATGTGGTGGTGGACATGGTGGTGGATGTGGTGGTGGACATGGTGGTGGTGGTGGATGTGGTGGTGGTGGACGTGGTGGTGGTGGACGTGGTGGTGGTGGTGGATGTGGTGGTGGTGGACGTGGTGGTGGTGGTGGACGTGGTGGTGGTGGACGTGGTGGTGGTGGATGTGGTGGACATGGTGGTGGTGGACGTGGTGGTGGTGCACGTGGTGGTGGTGGAGGACATGGTGGTGGTGGAGGACATAGTAGTGGTGGATGTGGTGGTGGATGTGGTGGTGGACGTGGTGGTGGTGGAAGTGGTGATGGATGTGGTGGTGGTGGATGTAGGGTGGACGGGGTGGTGGTGGATATGGTGGTGGTGGATGTGGTGGTGGTGGACGTGGTGGATGTGGTGGTGGTGCTGGTGGTGGATGTGGTGGTGGTGGACGTGGTGGTGGTGGATGTGGTGGTGGATGTGGTGGTGGATGTGGTGGTGGTGGACATGGTGGTGGTGGACATGGTGGTGGTGGGCATGGTGGTGGACGTGGTGGACGTAGTGGTGGTGGACATGGTGGTGGACATGGCGGTGGACATGGTGGTGGTGGTGGTGGACATAGTGGTGGTGGTGGATGTGGTGGTGGCCGTGGTGGTGGACATGGTGGATGTGGTGGTGGTGGTGGACGAGCCCTGGTAATTTCTCTGTGGTTAGCTCCATGGTATCTTTCCTCCATAAATGGAAGCAATTGTTGATTGTTATTTTGAAGTCATAGCAGATAAAGTACTGCCACTACTTGAGGTATTCAAGCATTTTAGGCCCGCAGCCGGTAGTACGAAAGTGATGTGAGAAGTTGGCCTGGTATATGCTGTCCACTACTTATAGTGGGCACCTTGCACCAGTCCAAACAACTTCTTAGAGATGATAGGTTAAAGACAACCTTATTTGAAAGCTATCCTAGTGGTAGCTATGGAGAGCAGCCTTCAGACTAAGTCTTGGAGGAATGTAAAGCAACTTGTTTTACCAGTCTATAATCTCTTGAATGACCAAATGAAAGGAGAACCACACCAGGTATATATGTAAAATATATGTATTTATTACTAAACACACCCTGCTAGTCTCTTTATGAGGCTAGAGGTCAAAGCACATATGTTCCACTTAATATATCACAGTAAATTAGCACAATATACGATAGGCCCTAGGGGCAAATCAAACCATATATTAAGAAAGTGATTTAAGAACCAAAACTTGACTAGACACAAGGCCTAGAGCATGTAGAATCGCTGGGACCCCAAGGAACCACCCAAGGTAGTGACACAAGGGACCCACGGGGGACGTGTGCAGTGTGAGAACACAGCCGCGAGCTCCGTTAGCTCTTCTGGGAAAAGTCGCAATTGGAATTTTAAAGTTAAAGGACACTTAGAGGTGGACTAGGAACAAACTCTTTTGGACTTAGATGGTTCTAGGGCCAACACCCACGGGAGCACCGGAGTACTCGTGTTATCTGACCCAGGGAAGCCGGGTGCATAGGCATTAAACGGTGTCGGGCGTCTTCGTCGATTTCAATGGCAAGATGCAGAAAAGTGCTGCTGCCGGGAAGAGAAGTGTCCGAAGAGATCCAAGCCTGGATAGAAGATGTGAAGAACCTGAAAGCAGAGGGGACAGAGTCTGGGTCACTAGCCAGTGACCAGGGGCACAATAGACGAATGCCCACCGATGTCGGGTGCTTCAGGTGCGAAGAGGGGAAGATTGACTCTTCAACCACGAGGCCAAGGAGATGTCAACGACAACCAGGAGCTGGATTCGACCTGTCCCACAAAGGATGTCGAGTGCTGCAGTGTCGGTGCACGGATTGGACACAACAAGCCTTGGCAACAGCAACCCACGCAGGAAGAGGAAAGATGCTTCGGTGCGGACCAGCAAGGTCCTGGGGACTCCCCAAGCGATGGAGAGTTAGGGCACATCTGGAGCAACCAGTAAAGCCCAACTAATGTTAAAGTTTCCTTCACAGGGACCCACCAGTTGATGGACCAGGGATCGTGAAGGTATCTCGAGCAGAAACACAAAGGGCTGGCTCACGGAACACTTGTGGAGTGTAGGCCAGCAATCTTCGGTGGAAAAGGTGCTCGGGTCTGGGCTACATTTAACCCAATGCACAGCCTCAAGAGACGTCGAGAAGCTAAAGCACTTGCAAATGTGCACGGTCTCCAGGGGTTCCAGTTCCACGGTACCCACGAACGCTACGGGTCTCAGCTTTGCTGGGGATTCGGGTCAGCCTCTGGGAAGTCTGGAAACCCACCTCCTGTGTTGCAAATACTTCGGAGTTCGGCGGGAGCTTCGGAGGTGCAAACCGGTCGGATGCGTCTTTGGTGCCTGCCTTGCAGGGGAGTAACGCCTTTACTCCAAGGGAGATTCTTCAGTCATCTAGTCATGTAGATCATCGAAGTTCCGGGATTTTTGTATCAGTTTCGTCCAGGTGTAATCCAAAGTCCTGTAGCCAGGGGTTCCTTTCTTATAGCCAAGGAAGGGGTTGGACCTACTCTGGTGACCCACCTATTTGAGGGTCAGGAAAGAGGGGTGGCTACACCCATTTCCTTTGTCCAGTTTTGTGTCAGAGCAGGGGCTTGTAGCCCCTGCAACCGGTTTGAGCTGGACTATGCACAGGGACACCAAATGTGTCCCCAGTGCAGACTTCAAAGCACTCCTGGAGTGCACCCACCCAGCCCTAATCCACTAAAGCCTTTCTGGGAGGTGGTAACACCTCCCTGTGACAGGAAACCTATTGTCCAGGCCTCCCCTGCTGGAGTTTCGGTCAGCAGCAGGAGTCCAGACTTGTGTCTGTGGCTGGCAGCATCCGTTTTGTGATGCCAGGGCTCTGTTAGCTGGTACCGGGTATACCGGTGCTGTCATGTCTCTCCGTCTAGAAGGGTGGGATCATACTGGGGGTATGATTCCAAGGTGTTTGACACCAAACACAACATGTTTCTGTGCAGCCATCCTAAAGTTATCATTTACCGCAAGGTTATAATACACTTAAGAGTATATGGTCAGGCTGCATCACAGACAACCCCGGAGAATAGATTCTGAAGGTTGCAGAGGGGCTCTGCACATGGCAGGCACACTCTCACATAAAACCATGCACCCTGCCTTCAGGATTGATAAGGCCTGCCATAGGGGTGACTGATAGGTTTATATGTGCAGTGATAGGGTGAGATATAGTGAACCTATATCTCAGTCAGGGGTGCATGCACCACCTCACTCAGGCTGCAGTAGCAGTCCTGTGGTGCCGTTTTGGAAGGCTTCCCAGGGGTGGCATAATACATGCTGCAACCCCTGGTAGGCCTCTGGCGTACCTATGCCCTGGGTACATAGTATACCATATACTAGGTACTTATAAGGGTACCCCAGAATCCAATCTGGAGTGTACCTAAGGTACATGGAATCAATTTAGAGCGGAAGCAGCTAGACTGGGGTCCTGGATAGCATGGCCCAGCCAGACTAAAGTAAAAAAACAGTGAAACATCAGCAAAAAGTGGGGGTTACCATAAGAAGCAGATCCTACTCCCCTACAAGTGACATGCAAACATATTGCAATGCAGTAAAATGGAATATGATGGGACACTTTGGAGAGAGAGCTGTGCATGAGGGAAAATTTATAATGTGATATTTTAGGGCTCAGTAGTGTCTGCCTTATATTGAGGCTATTGTTAATTGTTATTACAAAGAACATTGTAAGACAAATTGCTGTCTCTGTGCGACATGCGACCTGTGACAATAAAGAGAGAGAGGGAAAGAGATAGTGCGAGCGAAAGAGAAAGAGAGTGAGGCGGGGAATGAAAAAACCAAAAGCGCGGCCTGCGCTGTGTTTAATCACTGTGAATGACTAATGCTGGAACGCAAACAAGCAGCAGCTGTTTTAAAGTGCACTCATGCTTGTGCTGGCCTCCGCCTTGCGGGAGCGAGCAGCGGTGGCGCCAAAGCCATATGTTTTCAATTACAATGCGCGCCGCTGTTCGCTCCCGCAAGGTGGATGCAAGCACAAGCACGAGTGTGCTTGAAAAGGAGCAGACCGATTGCTAAAGGCCCTCCATGCGCGCTGCCTAGGCAAGATCTAAAAACAGCTTTTTTCTTAGTGATAGCTGTCAGTGGTGCGCCCTTCTGGGGACAAGGGCACTAATTTAGCGCCCGGACACCCGCTGGGCAACTGTTCGCACTTAATGGAAATTAATTAATAATCAACAACCTTTTATTGGTGAATGGTTCAATAAAATGCTAAGAAACATGTTCATAAAAATAGCTTACATAATATATTAATCTACCCTAATGAATGTCAATAAAAACAATAGGTTTAAAGCAGAACTGATGTGATGAATTCTTTTGACTTGGTCAGGACCAGCGACTCTCGAGGCGACTGAGTGAGACCACTTCCTATAAGACTGATTGTTCCTGGCGAGAGAGGTGTGGGTGAGCAAGCCAATACAATGGAGAGTTTTTGGAAAATGTAATTTCCCCACACCTACCCTTTCACCACACTTGGAAACCGCAGTGTATATATAGCACGTCAGAAGCCCTCAAATGAAATAATGTTGAGGGCTTCTCAGACACTTTCACTCTGTCATTTGTCAGAAAGGACTTTCAAGACATCACTCCTTTTGTACATAGTTCTTTCTACACAACTTCCGGTGTGACTGGCTGTCATCACCAGACGGTACCCTGCTGCCCTTTTCATGACTGGGCTTTTGGCATGTTTCTGAAGGCTCTGAATCCGCCAGCTGGACGGATGCAATCCTGGGACAATGCGATAGGTGGCGCTCCTGTTCTCGAATAAAATTCAAAGAACCGTCATCAACAAGAGGAAAGTTTGATTTTTTTGACGAGAATCCCTAACAGTGTTATGACCATGAAATCTCCCCAAAATAGTTTGTTTCACATTACATGAATCAAGCGAAATACCACGACCCTTGCAATAATTAGCAGAACTTTATCCTACATGACGCTAGCAGAGACAACTTATGTTCAATTCGGCGTCCTCTTGGTATGATGCCTGATGTTTGGATGTGAAGTAAGATCTCGTGTTCAGTGTTCATGTGAGATACCTTTAAGTGTATTCCACCCGAGTTCAAGTGATATTCATAAAATGATGTAAAATAAGGCAAAACAATATGATTTCAAACTCCCATTCTTGTCACCAAAATTCCAAAAGCTTTTGTAGAACAGTGCAGACACACAGCTGTATGAACTATGTTTGGGCTTGGAGGTTGTGTTAATGTTAATAACCTCGACCTCTTCATGTGTGATGTATATTGTTTCAATTTTCCATGTTTTCATGTCTAGGTGTATGTGGGTGACCTTGGTGACTCCTGTGTTTTAAAAAACTCCCAAAGAAGTCTTCTTGATGCCTGGTAGGTTCTTGAGGGTTTTGAGCATGTTCCTGGTGACTTTCCAGAATGTGTATCCCACATCAACCGGAAACAGCAGGTAAACCCCCTTTCACCGCCTTGCCTTGGGTTCATCTTTGTGGGAGACCTTAGCAAATGGATAGTCATAAACAGTAGGCGAGAGACCCAAATCGGGCCTTTCCTGCGCGCTCATGACTGCTTGATTTGTATTGCATTTTATTGTCAGGGGCCTAGCTTGGTGAGTAAGACTGGGGGGCTTGTGGGGGGAGGAGGGGGGTGACCTTCAGATTTTCGGACAATAACCCAGGCTTATCATGTTAATCATTGTATGTGAAGCAGGGCATGGGGGAGTTTAAGGGCCAGTGGAAAGGAACAGGAGTTTGGATTGTGAGGGGGTACTTAAAACACAGGGCCTAAGTTTTGAGAAGTGTTGCATCATTGAGTGAAAGCAGCAATGCCCTCCTTGCGACATGATGGATCCGTCATATTTACAGTATGATGCATCATGTCGGAAGGACTGACAGATACGTCTGTATTACGGACGTAACTGTCAACGCAAAAGTGGCGCTTTGCTTGGATGTGTCAGAAAACAGACAACTCCAGCAATGCATCCTTTCACGTGGGGCAAGCCCCATGTGAAATGGCCTGCGTCACCCTTATGCCTGTCAGAAGGCTGGCGTAAGGTTTTGATGTATTGGCGTCCTAGAGGTGGCGCAGTAAAATCTTACAGATTCCTCTGCCCCACTCCTACCACCCTTTTTTGCGGTGGGAATGCCCACCCCGCATCCATTATACCTGACGCAGGTATAATGAAGCGCAGGAGTTTATGATGTGATGCATCTGCATTATTTATCCCGCTGCATGGTCACAAAAAGTGACGCAACGGCGGCGTAAATGTGATGCAGTCCATCATAAATAAGGCCCACAGTATTTTGTAAAATAAAACTGATGTAATATTTCATTTTATGCACATGTATTTTATGTAAATAACCATGTTTTAAGACCTTCAAAACAGTGGGTGTGTGTTTGTCTGAGTATTTAAAAATCCCTTGTGAAATCGAACAGACACCTTACCATACCCGACTGAAAGCTCTTGTACCCAATTAATTATGGGGGTGTAACACCTCAAACACAACCCCCCCCCCACGAAGCTGCTCCCCTGTCCATTACCTAATCCTTCCCTACCTGTGAACATCATCCTGAGCATTCGTTGACAACTTCAATCTTCCACACTGTGGGAATCTGAACAAGAGACCACCTTGGCATGTACTCCTTCCTGTCTCTTGGCACGGGAGGGGTAGTTGACAAAGAATGCATAGTGAATGTGAAAAAAGTCAGACTGACAACACGATTTATTGTCAAAGGGGTAAAAAGGTCAAAACCAGTGGTCTAGGATCCTTCACAAAGGAGCCAGCAAGAACTGAAACAACTGACAACACGAACCATGATGGTGTTTTGGAGCAGGCAGCATCTGCCATAAAGGTGCAGTGTTACAGTTCAGGTCTGTGAAAATGCTGCCTGTCGGGCTTCATTTCCATTCTTAAAAAGGGACTGTAAGCTTAGCTTCAAGTTGTTTTTGCTTTACAGCTATGTAATTTTGAATTATGTTGTAGAGTGACCCTTTTTAGGCCGAACCTGTAGCAGCGCTCATGCGCTGCTCTGGCGAGACTTTATGTAAACATTAAAAGGGCTTGGAAAACTCACCACGTGCTCATGCATGTGGTTTGTTTTCGTTCAGAGGCTATTCGCCTTTGCGTGCGTCTTTCTGAGAAAGACAGCACGCAATTGGGCAAAGGCTGGTGCATGTACCGCCTGTTCTGCTTGGGTTTTCGGATCAGATAGAACCCGCTCAGCAGAGCCTCTCTAACCCAAACCAGAACGTTACCCCCTCCCTAGGGCCTATTCACACCTAAATAACCACATATATGTACCACCTAAGGACAGGGAATTCCTACTATATATACCAAGACCTACAAGTCACAGCCTCGCGGTCCCAAACGGACCCAGGACTTCCTGCCCAGACGGCAGCCACAGACTTCCTGCCCAGACGGCAGTCACAGCCTCGCGGTCCCGAATGGACCCAGGACTTCCTGCCCAGACGGCAGCCACAGCCTCGCGGTCCCAAACGGACCCAGGACTTCCTGCCCAGACGGCAGCCACAGCCTCGCGGTCCCAAATGGACCCAGGACTTCCTGCCCAGACGGCAGCCACAGCCTCGCGGTCCCAAACGGACCCAGGACTTCCTGCCCAGATGGCAGCCTTAGACAAGTCACAGCCTCGCGGTCCCAAACGGACCCAGGACTTCCTGCCCAGACGGCAGCCACAGACTTCCTGCCCAGACGGCAGTCACAGCCTCGCGGTCCCAAACGGACCCAGGACTTCCTGCCCAGACGGCAGCCACAGACTTCCTGTCCAGACGGCAGTCACAGCCTCGCGGTCCCAAACGGACCCAGGACTTCCTGCCCAGACGGCAGCCTTAACACGAGTTCATCCTATAATTACCACATCTTTAATCAGTGCTACTATATATCAGACCACACAAAGACAGCTAGTTGAGCACAACTTGTTCCCCAGTTCGAAGGGCTCCTTTCTCCCTTATTCAGTTACCACCTACCTGATCAGGATTAACATCTGTCCATGTCAAGTCACAGCTGACTAGAAGAATAGGTTATCCTCTTACACAAGAACACGTAGCACATATTGCTTTACTACTTTATTTAGTTATTACATACACACTCACGGAACATAATGCATATCACATATCCTGCAAAGAAAAGTGAAAGATTGAGTTGTACACTCTAATAGTAAGGGGTTGACATCACCTTGGTCGTATGTAGCCTGCACTCAATGGTCATCTAGGTTCCCTTCTCGTCTGCGCCTCGGCTTCGCCTGGAAGTCACACCTCCGCAATCACGGGTTTACTCCCGTCTCCCTCTCCGAGTCACTGGGACCTCTTCCTCATCGGCTACTCTCTTCTCTTTGGAATATCTATTTCTCGGTTTTTCTCCACCTCCAAGTTTGTCATCTGTCTTCCCTGGAATAAGTAGCAGCTTTACTACTAACGGCCAGGTGCCGCCCATGGACTAGAAGCAAGTGCCAGTATCTGCCTCAGACTTTCACTAATATAGATGTGCATTTCCTCATGGAAAATTCCAGCCCGTAACCTGCCGCCCACCAAATTCTTGTACCTCCCCGTGCCAAGGACACGTTCCCAGCCGGCCGGCCTGATGTAGTGTCTTCGGCATGAAGAAAAATACAGTCCTTCGATAAGGGCCGGCCTGAACCGGTTCTCTCCAAGCGAATAACACCTCCTAACTAAAACACTGCCTTTGACCTAGAAGCATCCCAAGCTGCCAGAGCAGGAGGAAAGATGGAGTCTCTCCCGTTTAAGGCCTACCAGGCCTGAATTCAGCACGGCTCCATGAAATACCCTCACTACAGAACAGATTACCCCTAATGCTAACGAATCTATCCCCTAGGATATGTATGCAAACCCTGATCTATGGGGAAGAACACAGGATCATGTCGAAGTGCCTAATAAATAGGCTCTATACACTACTCTAACCCTTAGACTTGAATGGAAAGAGACTGAAGTCACATTAATAGCAGTACATTTCACCCTTGACTTCAGTCTATTATACATAACACAGGATCATGTCGAAGTGCCTAATAAATAGGCTCTATACACTACTCTAACCCTTAGACTTGAATGGAAAGAGACTGAAGTCACATTAATCGCCCTACAACACAATAAGGCCGGAAAAATCGAGCAGTACATTTCACCCTTGACTTCAGTCTATTATACATTCATTAAACAGAACTAACATCGGTGGAAGAATAATATGAAACAAAACTAACTAATCTATGTCTAGTACCAAGTGTGCAGAATTGAAGTAGTGAAGGAATACACTGAATAAAGCAACAGATAGAAATCAAAATGCCGATAATAATCAGAATACCTAACAATCGTGTCCATGTTTAAGCAAAAGATAATCAATGGCCGCTCGATTTTGCAAAATGGTCCTACGTTCACCCTGGGCGTCCAATAGCATGTTAGACAGGACTGTAGAAGTATTATTAATGGATTTCACCATCCAGCAGGCCATTTTCCCAATAGATTTGGCATTATAGACTGCCAAAGCAGGAACACCAATAATTCTCATCCACACAACTTACAAGCACCACTGTGCACACAGGAAAGTTTGAAGCAAGGTAGAGTCAAAAGGCAGAATCACATTAGACCACGTCAAAGCCAATAGGTCAAAATCATAATTCACCTAACCCAAATAACATTATACGCTAAATCCCTCAGTATACAACATTGAGCACATGTGTGCACCACCACCCACAAGACTGCACCTCAACATACCATACCTTCTATTCTTGGAAAGACTATTCCACTAAAAGGCAGAACACACTTAAGTCAGTACAGAATGGTGGTGGTTGAGGGCCACCATAGGGTGTCAGACCACAAGTGGCTGATTCACTACATTGCACCCCATGACCCTTGATCATCACCATTCACATATGTCAAAAACAAAATCTAGCAAATAGCAACTGTATTACATAACTGAAAAGCAAAACTATCATTAAAGTACTGCATATCTCAATTGAAAGCAAAACCATTTAAAACCACATGTCTAAATTAAAAGTCACAACTACTAAAAAGCACATGTTGAAACAGCAACTCATGTGTTGAAGTGGCTACACAAAAATACATAATTCAAAACAAATCATGACTAAAAAGCAAAAACTCATCAAAGGTATATGATAATCACTTTAGAGCAAATAAAGTCTGCATTCTCTAAACACATGTAGTAGCCACAACTCAGGTGCATCTAGAAATAGCTCATAGATATCCGGATACATGTTGAATGGATACAGAAAATAAATCAATCAAGCTTTTGAATGCTCCTAATGCTTCTAATGGTTAAACTGTTAACTCCACTGTCAAAGTCATATATTGTAGCAACAGCTACAAGTTATTACTGTTCACTAACTTAGAAAATATCTACTCTGATCGCTGCAAAGCGTCTCTATTGGTCTCCATCCCTAAAAAAAAAAAAACAGTCCTTCAGTGTGAAAAAACACACAGCCGCCTTCCATCGCATCCGAACTCCACGTTGAGAAAACAGTTCTGGCAAAGCACATCCTGTAATTCCCTCTTTTGTCGTTTGTTTTCACCGTCACACAAGCAGTCACTTGTGTGAAAGGCACACAGCCTTCATGCATATAAAGTTGGCCTCACGTGAAGGAAACAGTTCCACACTTTGCTGATCCCATTTTGCTTGGAAAGAAGCAGTCCATCATGCTCTCCGGTATATATCAGCAGCTGTATCTCCTTGATAAGGGAGGACCCCATCCAGTCTGGATAGCCACAGGCATCAGCCGCCACCGTCTCGTCTGGTGATCACTCCAGGCTTGGGGGGGGGATGGAAGGGAAGGGGGGGAGGGGGGGGAGAGGGAGGGCCCCACTCACACGGGAGAAGGGAGTCCCACTCACACGCGGAGAACTGGGCGAATCTGAAAAAGAAACAAGCATCACTCTTCTTGCAAAGAACATTTTTCAAAAGTACACTTCTTTCGTCTTGCATTTCTAAAAATACAATATTTTAATTTCTGTCTACATAGGTCTCCTCCAGCTCTGGGGAATCGTGTAAGAATACTACTAACGCTTTAGCCTCTGAAGTCTTGATAAAATCCCTCTGTTTCTATACACAGCAAGAAGGGCTGGGGCAGTCTCCTTCTCTCACTTCTCTCACTGCACCCCTCACAGGTGCTGCCCCCCTTCACAAATCTCCGCGGACACTAAATGGCCCCTTGCCAAACATAACAAGCAGAGACTTCTCCGGCTGTCTGTAGCTCACACCTTATCTCCTTCAAGGTCGGAGTGAACTGCACTCCTGCCAACTTTCTTGGACTATCTGCGACTCTCCTCATGGGGGGGGGGGCCTGCGCCTGTGCAAGCCTCCCAGACATCTATCTCCATGAAGCTGTCCCTGCCTACGGAGGAGAGGAGCTGAGATGGGATGACCCCTCCCGTAGGAATTCCTTCTTGGACTTCACAGAAAGCCCGAGCTCTGCTCAGCGTTGCTGGATGATCTCACTGCAAGCCTCCCAAACATCAATCTGAAAGACGCTTTCAAATGACCCACTTCCAGAACAACTCTTTACATGTCTGAGAGGAAAAACAGCTGTAACCACTCCTTACCTCCAGCAAGACATCACATTCTGTAATCTGAAAATGCTCTCCCATTCTGTCCAACTAATTCTAGCAAATTCTTAACTGACATTAGTCTATCACCTCATGAGAAAAAAAACTAAACTGCTCTTGACATATCAAAAAGAAAAAAACATTGGCAATATCAAAAGTCACATATCAAGTCCCATGCTACTTCTGTAACAATATCTGGGACAGCATCAGTCAAAGAAGGTATATTTGCACACAGGCTACACAATTAGGGTCACCACTTCAGTCTGTCAAGCCCTTCATGATCTCACTGATCCCTTCACGCCCATCAGGCATTCTGTACTGTTTCAAATTAATTTCCTTTGTAACATAGGGCACCTTCATTGGGAAATCTTGTGTTTCAAACTCCACTTCAGGACTGTCGATCAAATCCTATGCAAACTATATTTCTGTCTGTACATGCCACTTAATAACCAGTGCAATCTCCCAGAGGGAAACCACACTGACTCTAACTCTGTTCTGTCCAGTATTTGTTGGTGCGCAAAAGCACAACATGTGTCCAGCATCTGAATGTAAAAGTGACCTATTATTTCCCTGCACTTTCCTGTAACTAAAAAGGGCACATTGCTCTAGAAGTAACTCACCAAATAAATGTTCATGTTAATGAAGTGGCCACATATCAGACTTATCGTACGCAATCCGCTGTTCACATTCAAAATCACATTGTTGCAATTCTCTTTCAAAGCAAAATGTATCATTCACTGTCATGTCTAATTTATGTCCGCAACCGGTGATCGTGAAGCCTAAAACATTAGTCTGTTTACTTACATGCACATTCCTGTCTGGCTGAGAAAGCTCCTCAGAAGAATTAATTAAAACCGTCTGTGTAGCTCGTAGCCAGACTGCATTCTCTGTTACATTTATCACATCTGAATCATTCTGGCATGGCAAAGTAAACAACTTCACAGCCTGGTACACGTTCAATTCTGTCTTCAAAGATATATTTTCAAACCGGGCATCAACTAGCTCTGTTTTCAACTCACTACGTTCTTATTGCAAATGCCCATATGTGTGATGCATATTAACCAACACATTTAAAATAACACCGCTGTCTCTCTCTAAAATGTCATCAATCTCCTGCTGAATAACACCCTTCATTGCAACTTCGGAGACTGGAATCTCAAGGGAGTCCCACGTTTCAGAGTCGTGCTCTGATATCTTACATTCACTTTGCAACTGAAAACATTAGATATGCATTCCTTAACCAACACTTGAAAGGGATCCAGCCCTTTCTGCCTCACGTAGCAAGCTATTTATAAGCATGTTTTACAAAACACGCTTAAACACACACACACACCAATTCTAACTCAGCACAATTAGCTCACTTCACGAGCCAGCACATCATATGGTCTACCCCCATGCAAATAAATCAATTGATATCTAAGAGTCTGCTTTCAATTTCTCAGCCCACTCACGGGCTAAGGCTTCATAAGGCGTTGAATCCCATTCGGGAATATCAACGGGCAACTTAAAAGTAGATGTAGATTTTCTAGAAAACATCGTGAAAAAGAAAGAAGAAGAAAGGATCACAAAGAATATACAAACAAAACCACGCACACGCCGACAGCAAACCACGCTTCTTAGGTATCGGTACCTCCTGTTCATATCCATTCCCAGTACGGAACGGATTCGTATCTTCTGCATTGTACTGCGGGTTACGATCGACCAAACTGTGACGATCCTCTCTCCTCCTCAACTCAGGGGATTGATCCCTATCATCTCTACGTCTGCTGTAAACATAGTCGGTTCTCCCCCTTTCTCTTTCCCCCTCTCTCTCCCTGTCTCTCTCTCGACGGGGGGACACATCACGTGCAGAACGTCGATCATCACGACGAACAGAGCGCCCACGGCGGTCGTCATCACCGCTACCGTCAGAACCACCACGATCACACTCAGTGGTCCGAACACGCCGGGCACCCTCCTTTCGATCCAAGCCACGTTTGCGAAACAACTCCCACAAACGAGCGGTAGTCTCACCATCAATGTCCTCCCTCCGCACACCATCAGCCAGAAGACCAGAAAAAAATATCACGTCTAGTAAGTTTATTTTCACCAGGAGTACGAGTGTCAGGCCGGGACTGACGTTCAGGTTTAAACCACTCACCCAACTCACCGAGTTGGCGCACCGATTCCAAAACCGTAGATAATACGTTACCAGTCTGATTAATCAATAAAGTCATCATGACCTGCTTATAGGCAACAGGGGAAGATCGAATGATACGGTTCCGCACAGAAGATGTCAATGAACCATCAAGCAACCTGTCAGCAGTACCCAGAAAAATTGCCGTTTTCATCACCTCCTCTTTGAGACGTTGAGCAGCATCACGCAAAGTATACCACGGCTTGTCATTCACAGGCCAGTCAGATTCAGTAGGATATTTTAGATTACAACCCTCAGTCGCCAATTGGAGTAAAGAAATCTGACCAACACCATTATAGTTACGAAAATGATCCTGCACAGTAGAATCCAAACTCAAGGAACAGAACTTTAAACAATCGCCAGTATCCAACATAATACCAGCAGCGCCCAGTTCATAAAGGCGCACCATCCATGTGAGCAAGGACTCACCAGCTCGCTGCCGAAATCGCTGCAAAATATCACTAATTTCCTGCTGAGTAAAGTCTTCTAAACAGTCCAAAGAAATACCCTGCGGAGCATTGGGAGACTGCTGCAACTTCCGACGGAAAACTGGATGCGCAGAAACCGCGGGACGAGCATCACAAGGAGCCTGATCAGTACTCGTAGAGGGACAATCAGTGTAAGAAGCATTGATCCCACTCGAAGAACGAGCGTAATCACGGGGTGCACCATCAAAGGTGCGAGAAGCAGACTTACAATCATGGCGGGAGCGAGAAGACTCGCGCTTGGCAGACTCCTCACCCGAGGAACAAGAATCAGTAGAGTTCCAGATATTACCATCCCATTCATCAGGATTCCAATCCAGCCCGGCTGTCGCCACGACCAGACGCACCTTTCGCGTCGAAACCCGACCGCGCCTGTTCTTGTATTTATAACGAGCAATTCGCACAGCCGCCCGTTCGGCAATAGTTTGGTAAGTCTCAAGTTTATCAGCAAGCAACTTATTTTGACACCGCAACAAAGTATGAGAATTCTGAATCTCAACAAAGTGCGCTTCCACATCTTTAAGAGATATCTATAGCTTCAACAGTCTCTCATGCAGAATCCTGTATGCAGACAAAAGAATCCAACCTCTGCGCCCCAAAATGGGAATCTCCTCACCCTTCGATACGGGTGCCTTCTGCAAACAAGCAATCACATCAGCCGGCTCTGCCAGCTCCAAAGAAGAATTCCAATTCTCACTCAAACCAGTAGAATCAGCCCACTCACGGGCCAAGGCTTCATAAGGCGTTGAATCCCATCCGGGAATATCAACGGGCAACTTAAAAGTAGATTTAGACCTTCTAGAAAACATCGTGAAAAAGGAAAAAGAAGAAAAGAAGAGAAAGAAAAGAAGGAAGAAAAATAAAAACTATACACACAAATATACAAAAATAAAATGCAAACAAAACCATGCACGCGCCGAAAGCAAACACAAGACAACCACAACGCACACAGGTTTCGTAAACGGTTCGTGACGCCAAATGTTCTGCTTGGGTTTTCGGATCAGATAGAACCCGCTCAGCAGAGCCTCTCTAACCCAAACCAGAACGTTACCCCCTCCCTAGGGCCTATTCACACCTAAATAACCACATATATGTACCACCTAAGGACAGGGAATTCCTACTATATATACCAAGACCTACAAGTCACAGCCTCGCGGTCCCAAACGGACCCAGGACTTCCTGCCCAGACGGCAGCCACAGACTTCCTGCCCAGACGGCAGTCACAGCCTCGCGGTCCCGAATGGACCCAGGACTTCCTGCCCAGACGGCAGCCACAGCCTCGCGGTCCCAAACGGACCCAGGACTTCCTGCCCAGACGGCAGCCACAGCCTCGCGGTCCCAAATGGACCCAGGACTTCCTGCCCAGACGGCAGCCACAGCCTCGCGGTCCCAAACGGACCCAGGACTTCCTGCCCAGACGGCAGCCTTAGACAAGTCACAGCCTCGCGGTCCCAAACGGACCCAGGACTTCCTGCCCAGACGGCAGCCACAGACTTCCTGCCCAGACGGCAGTCACAGCCTCGCGGTCCCAAACGGACCCAGGACTTCCTGCCCAGACGGCAGCCTTAACACGAGTTCATCCTATAATTACCACATCTTTAATCAGTGCTACTATATATCAGACCACACAAAGACAGCTAGTTGAGCACAACTTGTTCCCCAGTTCGAAGGGCTCCTTTCTCCCTTATTCAGTTACCACCTACCTGATCAGGATTAACATCTGTCCATGTCAAGTCACAGCTGACTAGAAGAATAGGTTATCCTCTTACACAAGAACACGTAGCACATATTGCTTTACTACTTTATTTAGTTATTACATACACACTCACGGAACATAATGCATATCACATATCCTGCAAAGAAAAGTGAAAGATTGAGTTGTACACTCTAATAGTAAGGGGTTGACATCACCTTGGTCGTATGTAGCCTGCACTCAATGGTCATCTAGGTTCCCTTCTCGTCTGCGCCTCGGCTTCGCCTGGAAGTCACACCTCCGCAATCACGGGTTTACTCCCGTCTCCCTCTCCGAGTCACTGGGACCTCTTCCTCATCGGCTACTCTCTTCTCTTTGGAATATCTATTTCTCGGTTTTTCTCCACCTCCAAGTTTGTCATCTGTCTTCCCTGGAATAAGTAGCAGCTTTACTACTAACGGCCAGGTGCCGCCCATGGACTAGAAGCAAGTGCCAGTATCTGCCTCAGACTTTCACTAATATAGATGTGCATTTCCTCATGGAAAATTCCAGCCCGTAACCTGCCGCCCACCAAATTCTTGTACCTCCCCGTGCCAAGGACACGTTCCCAGCCGGCCGGCCTGATGTAGTGTCTTCGGCATGAAGAAAAATACAGTCCTTCGATAAGGGCCGGCCTGAACCGGTTCTCTCCAAGCGAATAACACCTCCTAACTAAAACACTGCCTTTGACCTAGAAGCATCCCAAGCTGCCAGAGCAGGAGGAAAGATGGAGTCTCTCCCGTTTAAGGCCTACCAGGCCTGAATTCAGCACGGCTCCATGAAATACCCTCACTACAGAACAGATTACCCCTAATGCTAACGAATCTATCCCCTAGGATATGTATGCAAACCCTGATCTATGGGGAAGAACACAGGATCATGTCGAAGTGCCTAATAAATAGGCTCTATACACTACTCTAACCCTTAGACTTGAATGGAAAGAGACTGAAGTCACATTAATAGCAGTACATTTCACCCTTGACTTCAGTCTATTATACATAACACAGGATCATGTCGAAGTGCCTAATAAATAGGCTCTATACACTACTCTAACCCTTAGACTTGAATGGAAAGAGACTGAAGTCACATTAATCGCCCTACAACACAATAAGGCCGGAAAAATCGAGCAGTACACCGCCTTAGCTCCGCGCACGACCTATTGCTTGCGGTTACCCGCACGGGCCACATCTGTTTTGAATTATCGTGCACAGATGCGTGTGCGATATTGCAAAACAGATGTCTCGCTGTGGTGCGCGCGCACCACTCGCGTGCTTCGTGGGATGCTGCATTCCTTGAAGTTCGTAACACACACCATCTGAATGCACGTCCTGGCAGTGCTGCATGTAATAACTTAATACAGCGTGGTAGTGTAATGAAGTTCAAAGGTAATTATATCATTTACATCAACATAAAACCTCACAGCAGCAGTGCAGTCTGTCAGTGCAGTCGTTCGTCTAGTTGAACACCCACACACACCCAACGCACAGCTCGATGTTGTAGTTACAAAATAGGAGGACAACACGCGCCTTAGTCTAGAGAATGCACTAAGTGGGAAGTTTCCTGTGGTGCTGGCAGTTGTTGGCGTCCCCTGCCTGTCCCTCTCTCTCCTGCGACCCCAAACATGTTCAGCTTCAAGAGCCAGGTCCCAAACTGAAATATAATAGCAGCTTCCTAATCAGGCGGAGGACCGGCAGGTCCGTCCCCTGCCCCTCCGTCCTGCATCTCACTCTGACATTCCTATAAGTGTGGGCAGGCTGGCTTTAAAATGAATCCCCGTCACCGAAGAACAGAAGATGCCCCACCCCCACCCCCACCCCAGCCTCAAGAGAGATTCTAGTGAAGCAGAGAGCACAGGTCACAATATGCCCCTCTAAAGCACTGAGGTGTTTCTTATGAGCTGGAGCACATCCAATCAAAAAGCTTCTGCAGCAAGTCTCGAGGTCAAAGGCTGCCAGAACCGGAACCACCGAGTGATGTGGGAAGCACCCCTGTGACCCACAGCACAGTAGAGCCGCGGGGCTGAGCGACAAGGAAAGGCATTATTTCAGTAACGTAAGGATTCACGACTTTTCTGTTTTACCCCTCTGCCGCTTCCGTGCAGGGCTGGCAAGACGCGCATGCATGCATGCAGGTAAGATAGCCAGCGGGTTACTGCGTCCATCTTTAGCAGGAACACGTGCAGCCCGCAGATCAGAGGTCCAGTTCCTGTCCCACCCCCCACACATCCCCTGTATGCCAGTTCCATCTATGCTGCTACAACCAGTGCTTGAAATGGAAACATAGAATTGAAGGTACTCCGTATCAGAGTACCTGCTTGTTTCTGAGGAGAGCCGGTATGCCGATTAAAGTATTATGTCTCTCTTGAGAAGGGCTAGCACTCTCACTCTCAAAATGAGAGGGTACCGGTACCGACCCATTTAAAGCACTGGCTACAACTGTGAAGGACGCAGACACTCTGGAAGGGTGATCTGTGCTACTTGGCACAATTTTTACTCTATCTGTAATCTCAATCACACACGGACAGGGCTTTATTAATTACTCCACCTTTTCAGACGACTCTGCGCCTGCAGCTTTGACATATTAATGTATTTAGTTTTGGACTCTACGATACTAAGTAGCTATCTTTAAGAAAATGCTCTGGTCATAGTCACTCCTGACCGTCTGACGGATTGCATTGAGCATCACTATGGTGTTGTTTTAGGTCTGGTTTGGGCAGCGCAGGAGTCTGTCTGATCTACTGTTATTAATTTGTTACAACATATATACAGTAAGCGTTGGCTCCGCCCAGGGTATTTTTCTCTCATCACGTGCTTGTTTTATTGTTGTATCACCCCACCTCCTATGGAGTGACTTCAACAGTACATTGACTCAGTACCCTTTAAATGCTTTATCTCATAGAAGCGTTGTAATTAAAACGGGTTTTTCTTTTAGTGCACCAGTCTTTTGTAAAAATGTTGTCAGTACTCAAAATGCAAAACAGACTTATTAGCATTCAGAGCTTGTTTTCTTAAAGGCATCCAAATTTGAATATAAAACATGTAATCTCACAGTTTAGTCATGAGGCCCGGAAGCAGTCTTTCTACACTGTCAGTGACAGACTGAACCATTTTATCCTGTGAGGATAACCAAAGGCCCCCCCCCCTGCTTTGGGACACAGTCATGGGATGAAGCATGGGGATTTAAAACATGTTTCTCCTGAACATACTGAGCCACCCGTGACACATTCTGTGATCGAAGTGCCTCAGTTTCACTACAAACGAGTTCATATAATGTACCTCAAAGTGACTTTAGAAGCTAAAGAAACAGGAAAGCATAGAAGTAAAACACTGCAGCAGGAGCCATGCAGTCCCTCAACTGTGATCACGCTGGCGTGGTTTCCATACCTTGAAGTGTGCACATCACGGTGGCTTCACAGAAACCTTCCAAAACCAGCTCCAAGAATATTTAAATGAATATAGATTGACTTTGGTGCCTAAATCCAAACCGTGTGTTGGACGGGAGAAATGTATAAAATTAAGAGCCTTCCCATAGAGGCTTAGACCCCCTACCACCTTTCCTTAAGACCGGTTTCCTACAAAGAGATCCAGTACCAGTCAATATCCTGCTGTACAGCCCACACTAGCTTCCAGCTTCGATGGAGGTCTCGGAGGGTTTAAGAACTAGCGCTCTGAACTAACATCATGCCTGGAAGATCCCTAAAGCACTAGTCACACTATGATATGGTCACTTGCCTCACACTTCTTTTTTATTTATGTGAGTTTTATATAGCGCTGGCAAGACCCGAGGGCCTCATATCCCTTTACATTTGTGTATGTCTACATCAAGATAATGAGTGCAATCAAATGAAGAAAGTCAGATAGTCCAAACAGTGGTCGCGCATAGTGGAGGAGAAATAGCAGAGGGGGGCCAAGGAGAGCAGAGGGTGAAGATGCTGTCCTGTTGGGTGAAGGATGATCCACTAGTTGAGATATCAGAGGAGAACCTTAAACTTACTCTTGAAGCATGAGAAGGAGGGATTGGTCCTTATATTTTTTTAGCACACTACTTTTATAAAAAGAAAATACTTTACTCCTACCGGATAACAATAGGTCTTGCCTTTGGGACCTTATAAGTATTTAGTTATGCAGCACAATATCCTTACTGCAACAACATTAACTGTAGCATGTCTAAATACTCATAAGGTCCCAAAGGCAAGACCTATTGGCTATGCCAATGCTTGTTGGGGTGGTCACCGCCAGTGTTATTTTGGGACTAGTCTGCGGTTAGTCTTGAGCTCGACACTGGGCAGTGGATAGCAGCATATGTGCTCAGACCCCTAAGACACATTTAGCTTAAAACCTATTGGTGCCATATTTAGCTGTCATATAAGGTGACAGTACATGGTGCAAGAATATATCCATGGCATGGAAAGTTAAATGGGACTTGTGGACTGCAACACCCATTGTGCCATCCACTACACTGACCATGGAAACATGGCTTCAGGCCTAACCTGTGTAGACTGACAGCACTAGCCTGAACTCTGTTGCACAGACTGATTTTAAATATTAAATAGGTTACCACTTAGCACGCCTTTCTCTCACAGATGGCAGGGTGCATAATATTTAAGAATGGAACATGTGTGGCATAACAAATGGCATGTTTCCGCAGTGACGAGGCCTGAAACGTCATTGCCACTGGTCATGCTGCTACTGGTACATAGGAAAAGTCTAGATTATACACTTTAATCTATAACTTTTGACTTGTACCATGTACAGACCCAATTTGAAGCCTGATTGTTTTTAATACCTTATGAAATTGCAACCTAATAGTAAAGTCAGGTTTGTATTAAATGTATGGAAACAGGCTTTTTGCAGGTTTACCCCCACTTTTTCCCTCCATTTTGACTACTAGGTGCTGGTGTAATAGCACTGAAATGCTCTAAGCCCCGCTAAACAGATCTAGTTATTTGACAGGCAGGGAGCAACCCAAGACATCCTGCAACCCAACATTTGTCAGTAGCAGCCAACATAAAGGCAGAGGCATCTGCAGGTGGTGCAGAGAGCACCAGGTAGGAACAGCAGGCGGCCGGAGCCAAGGAGATGATGTATGGTAAGGGAACCTAGCACTTCCTCATGCTCCCTGCTTCGAAGTGGCACCCAGCCCCCTACCCCTGGGCTGTCGGCACACAGAAGCTGAAAGGGAGCCTCTAAGAAGGTGAGGGGTATGGAGCCTGCTGGGTGGAGGCGTGACTGTGTGTCACGTCCAGATGTGCTGCCCTGGTACTGTTTGTGTTTTCTGCATGCCTAATGCAGTGTAATTGGAGAATTGCATCTTCTCTCTCCTGCTGCTGCTGTGATAACGTGATTGCTGCTGGCTGCTTGCCTCAGGCAGGTCATTTCCGGCACTGTGGCTCAAGAAGGCATCTAGGAGCGAGGGCTTGCCCAATGCTGGGGGCAGTGGCACAAAGCAGAGTGCTGCTGCAGGTCGCCGACTCTCAGATTTGGATAATCGCACCAGGCACTGAGAGTCAGGCTCTCTCTATGTGATTTCATGATGGGCACTGAGGGCTGGGATTGCACCAGATGTGCACTTCTGGCTAAGCCGTTGTGTGAGGTGACTCGTACACTGCAAGCTGAATCACTCTGGGCACTTTCAGACTGACAAAAAAAACAGTTTCTAGGCACTCTGTGATTTGCTTAGGATCAAACGGCTTGATCACATAAGGAAGATGACATTAGAGTCTAGGTCTTCTGTTTCTCCTGCCCACAACCTGGTCACTAGCCACATCTTTGTTTAGTGAAGCAGAAAACGTGCGATGTATTCACCACTTCACCTAACTGGCTGACATTGCTCTCATACACACAACAGTGCTTTGTCGTGATGCGCCTGCGCTACAGTCTGTAAATATGGCATTCCAGGGTCGTAGATCGCAGGGGCAGATTGCGACAACGGCTCTGTAAATCGCCTTCCACCTCCTGCATCGTACGGGTTCAAAATTCCCTAGACTGCTTGTGCGCTTATGTGCGACATTGTATGAAACCGAGTTGGTCTTGGCTACAGTTCCAGCTCGCTAGATTGTTTTCACTGCACCCATTTCACGTGTTTTTTTTATGGTGCATGTGGAACCTACGTGTAGCGGAGTTTTTACGGTGAAAACTACTGGTAAATAAAATTTAAGAAATTACGCTGTTAGTCACTAATGAAAAATCAAAAATGTTACCTGAATCAATTTTAATTTTCGCTACAGTAAATTACTAGATGCCCCCAATGTTATATGCAGAAAGTTACTTACATCTAGTAGAAACCAATGGCAATTAGTTGGCGAAAAAAATGGGGTGGCGGAAATGTTTGGAAGCGTCATTCACGGGGCACGTGAATGTTAATTCCTTTTTTGCGTGATGTAGTTGCAGAATGAATGCACTGGTGTTTTTAACTGCCTAACCAGGCATATATGCCAACGATTCATATTTACTGGTGCCGTCTCCCTTTGTCCAAGCTATTTGAATATGAATCACTTTAATTTCTCCCTTCGCCTCTAATGCCATACCCCCCTCCCCTTCTCAACCGCAGATCTTCACCTTCCAAAGGCGGGAATGTCTGTATTTTTGTTAAATTGCTGCTCTTTTCTCTGACTATTTGCTCCAATTACTTCGTGTAAAAGCCAGCTTTAAGGCAATCGACTCCCCAGAGTTCAAAGGGACTCGGGCCGAAGCCGCCATCTGCATTTAACAAGCATTTACAATGCAATGGTCTCGGCATTGGTAAAGTTAGAGCTATTGGCATTGCTCATGACATTATTTTTGTTTATGTTTTTTGTTTTTAAAACATTTAAAGAAACGGCATTGTCATGAGCAATGGCAATAGCTCTAACTTTAACAATGCCGAGACCGTTGCATTGTAAATGCTTGTTGCCTTCTGCTACTGAAACCATGTTATGTTGCCCAAAGGACTCTGTGCACTTTACCCCTGCTAACCAGGGTTAAGATTTTTGAATGCCTATTCTCACCAGTTACCAAAGAGGCACTTTCATTTAAAAGCCACACCTACTAGCATGGATGATGCTTATTTTTCATTAACATCCTAAAATGTGAGTCCACGCAACCAACTGCATATGTTTCTAATCAATGCAAAGTGTGGAATAGGGACAGGGTTAGTGAATGGGTATGGAGGGCAGGGCTCTTTAGCCACGCGGCACCCTGCCTCCATGCATTCAAAGTTTCGGTACTGCGATGTATCTGATCTCATCTGTGATGTCATAATGTTACTCGAAATGTCATCGATTATGTTATTTGATATGACATAAATCCTAACATATGGGAGATCCCAGCAGTACATGGTAGAGGCAGGAGTTACCATTGTCAGCTTAATATTATCAGTTTGAAAGCATTCTGGTGCTTGTAGTTGTAAATTGTGTTTATTTAGCGCTTGCTCCTATAATTCCATTTTAAATTCAAACCTACATGTCCCCGAATTTAAATGATAAACAAGACTCAGCCTCTGCACCACGGTTTTGCTTGGACAAACTGTCACTAAGAGTCACACGTGAGTATCAGGCGTCACATGCAGGCAGACTGCACACTGAGACCTGTCACACACATGCCAACAGCAGACTTGGCCGCTCTGCTGGTGACGTTCAGGGGGCCCCCACCCTCGGTACTGCCCTCACTCTCAGCGGCACGGCCTCCCCCAGACCCCTGCCCCGTACCTGAAGTCCTTGTCGCTGGAGCCCATCTTCTCCAAGAGCCCACAGAGCTGATAGGACGTGCCGCTCATGTTGAGGCCGGAACGGGGAACCGAGGCGCGGGCCTGGGGGCTGGGACGTAGCGGCCGCTTCAATCGGAGCCTCGCACCGCCGGGTTACATGTAGGGCAGGCGCCCGTCACCAGCGACCCTGTCCTGCAGGAAGATGCGCATGCGCGCCACAGACACCGGCGCCACCACGCGGCGGCCCCGACCGCGCGCACCCAGGAGGCCTGCCAAGCGCCGTTAATTAACATTTTTAGATGATTCGTTAGTGAGAGTTTATGTCCTTGTATAGGGGAAGCTAGCTGCAGCTGTCACTAGCGCACATCTGGTTCTCTCATGCATGATGTGCGTTACAATATGATACTTCTTCGTTGGCATGACTAATAAGGTAGTGTTCCGCTATGTTATTTAGTTAATACATAGCGAGGCATTCACCTGAGAAAAACGACGTTATACGTGTGTGCGCGGGAGCAACGCCGGGGCACCACCGCCTTTCTCCGAGGCACAGCAGAAAATGCCTCGGAGAAAGGGAGTGTCCTTTTCGGATTGGGGGGCGTGTTTTGCTGTTGTCTCCTCCCTGAGACTTCTCGCAAAAAACACGCCCCCCGATCCGAAAAGGACGGGGCTTCAACGGAGTGACTGGACCTCTTCTCCAGTGGCTGGCCAGCATTTAAGAGGCCAGCCAATGGAGAACAGGAGAGAAGAGGGGCGGGTGCAAGCCCCTCTTCTCAAAGTCACTCCAACTCATTAAATCTCGGAGCGAGACTGCGCAAGCGCAGCCTTTCGCAGCCGAGACCTAAAAACACAGACGGGGAGGCTTGGGTCACACGTGATCGGCACGGGATGTTTTGGTAATTCAGTAATCTGCATACCCAGCAGGCAGCCAGGGGCTGAAAAGACAGCTCAAGACGGTACCACACGTCTCTCCTAGCAGGGCTACTAGGACTCTCTTCTGCCTCTCATGGACTCCCGCAGGAGTACTCTTATTATAAGGGTATACTTGCAACCATCTTCCAGATTAAATCAAATAAACGGCCAAACACCTCGGGCGACACATAGACAAAGAACGTGACAAAGAACCGTCCTCAGCACTGAACCTGCATATATGGACGTTTTAAAACAGAAGCGACCCAGGAGGTGGTCTTGAAAAGTGAGGCGTGAAAAAGTAGAAACTAAAGTTTTCAGGGAGCAGGCGGGCGACTCCCCCACCACCACCACACACAGGGAATGCATACATGCCAACATTTCAGAAGAACAAAGTGGGAGATTTTTTTTTTTTAAATCGGGAGAATGGGGCCTTCAAGCGGGTTTCTGTCATGTATGGGCCTTGGAAGTGTGCTGCTGCAGGATCGGACATTTGAAACGCAAATGCACGTTTTTTTCTTACCTTTCTGAAGCATAGAGCGCAATGGCAGGCAGAGAGAGGGTTATGCAAGTGTTCTGCACTCACTGGCCTGGCAGGTTGCTGGCAGTGCATACAGTACACCAAACCACCCACCCCCCACCTGTGTGGCAGCCCAGGCACACACACAGCCGCCCCCGAGTACTTCACAGGTCTTTAAAAGACCATTCACTTCTTAATGGGGCTTTGTTGGTTTTTCACCCCTTCTAGAGCCCCTGCATCTCCACTCTGACTATTGCTGGAAGAATTAGCACGTTACACAATATCAAGCCCTGTCAGCTGAAACCCCGAGGGATCGGGTTTTGCTTGCAGGAATCGGGAGGCGGGAGACTAGCCTTGACATCGGTAGTCTCCCGCCTGAATCGGGAGGGTTGGCATGTATGGGAATGTTGCTGTTTTTACTGCAGGATAAGCTTTGTTCTTTTCAAAGGATAATGTAAGCAAAAACACAAAGAGAGACCGGAAGTTTTCTGTACACAGGTGTTTTTTTCCCCATTGAGATGGGACGGCTTCTGCCCCGCCAGCACCTTTTGATATACTGATGATGGGGCTTCTGCGGGGGAGAGCTTCTATAACAAAATGGCCGAGGTAGGTTCCTGGATGTGCCCTTCCCCATCATTGAGGTCTGCGGGGTTCCATGGTTCATTTCACACGTGGGGCACGGTAGCGTAGCAAGAACGTAATGGGCACCAGTGCACGCAAGGAAAAAGGCCACTTTCACTGCTGTTGGGGAAGTAAAATACACGAATACCCTCAGAGGCGCAACTAGAGCCAAATTTCGGGGGGGGGGGGCTGAGCAAAAATTTCGGGGGGGGCTGAACTTTAAGCAATAGGCAGAGTGGAGCTGCAGGGGCTCTTAGAAGGGGTGAAACAACAGCGAGGCCTCATTAACATGCAAATGGTCTTTTAAAGACCTGTGAAGTGCTCGGGCGCGGCTGCTTTTTTGCCCGGGAAGGTGTCTCATCCCGGGCTGCCACACACGACGGGGGGGGGGGCTGAAGCCCTGTGAGTCCAATGGGTGTTGCGCGCCTGAATACCCTAATTCCATGGGTGCCTCACTGACCTGTTCAACAACACCTGCTGCACCAATAGTAGGGACAAGCATCAACAGGGAAAACAAAACCTATCGATTACAGAACAAGCAGGTGGCATAGTCCCTTTTCATCCACTATTGTTTCCATAAATTCAAGGATTCCGAGGTAGGGCAGAGTCTGAATGGCTTCATAAACTGTAAAATCAGTAGTATATTTGCCGTGTTTTCAGTAGGCGTGTTTTAATAATTGCTATGTCTTGGGTTTAGGAGTTTGGTTGGATGCTTTGCCAAAGCGTTTGGTGCTGCCTGGATTATTTGGCTTCTCTATTGCCCTGCATGTTTCTATATGAGTGTGTTAAATGGGGTTAATAGAAATGTTGAGAAACCTATGGTCTGTATGGGCTATGTTGGGTCAGTGCATGGTCTTCTGTTTAACGTGCTCTCTTGCTGGTTGGTGTGTGGAATATCAGGTCAGCTTTATGGATTTAGGAGATGCAATTGTTGGGGGCGCGGGGGTGGGGGGGGGCAGCCATGAGACTTTAGTATCAATACATCCTAAATTGCTCCTAATATTACCACTGAAATCTTTAAGGGCCTGATTTAGAGTCTGACAGAGGTGGACGGGCCTTTTAAAACTGTCTGTTTGCCCATCTTTCGCTATGGAGGTCTGTCTGTCCTGTTTAGACAGAGATCTAGCGATGTGACGGATGGAAAGTCCTTTATTCATCCGTCACCTCCGCTGCATTTTTTCATACTCTGTCGATACAGTATACCCTAAATACGACAGAGGGAAAACAGAATGTCAATACTTTATCTGCCATGTTTATGGTATAATTTCCATTGATGGAAACATGGCGGTTGAATGAGAATGGGGACAAGTAGCCAAACCCTTCCCACAACCACCCAAAAAAATAGTCAACCTGTCCCTGCTACTACAAGCCATGAGACACTATCCAGCAGTGGCAAATAAATAGTAGCACAATGCATTATGTTGGCTATCAATAGCATTAACCTTACATGTACCAAATCAAATCTAACATTAATGTACCCTGTCTTCCTGTCCGACCACATACCTAATTTTACTTACCCATATAACATTCTGTCGTAACACAATTTAACAACCCCCCACGCTTCGTATGAGTACATGAATGCAAATGTATTAAAATGTACATACTCACACAAACATACAGTGGTTACACTTTATTACTAAACAGTTACTAAATTGTTTATAGTTAAAAAAATTGTATGTATACCAGTAACATCTCTAAATTGAGTGTTCTAAAATAAATCATACAACCATTCTCAGTCTATCTTTGATCCCACTTTACCCACATGCCACAAACTCCACAATCGTATGTTACAACCATGTACCCCAAGTAGATATTTGCACAGCCCAATCACGGCTATGTTACGTTTTTAAATCTTGCCCGTAATATCATGGGCAGAAAACATACTAACATGCCAGATATGGTATTCATATGCTTAGCCTAGGTTTAGGCATACGTAATGTATAGCATGTCCTGTATATGACCCCAGTATTTAAAGGTTTTCCTACATTTTATCAAAATTAATAAAGTCAAATGTCATACACACTCCGACTCTGTATCCCACGCACTCCAGCCCCTGACAGCACATTCCCAGATACTTTAACACACATGGGAAAGAGAATTAACGATATCTCCCACAATGCGACACACGAAGTTACTAGACCTGTAAATGGGAGTAAATGATTAACATAAGCATGTCAGTAGATTTCATGCTTTAATATATATTAGCTGTATTAGATTATTCAGATTACTGAAACAATTGTTTTTAGGTCTCACCTGGCTATCGCGTAAGCGTTCGCTCAGCGAGACTTATGTAGGGGCTTCAGAAAATGCTCCCAAAAGCTTCCCAGGCGGATCGGGTGGCAGTTATGCGCACAACCATGCGCATTCCATTTGCCACCAGCTACTTCCTGCGCGTGCGCCGCCTCACGCATTCAGAGAGATTTAGTAAGGGGCACAAGACCTTAGGAATGCGGTTAATGGCCAGTGAAAGTGAGGCATTTAAGCGCAAAGCTGGCATCTGGCATCGGACTTGAAAGCAGCAGACAGCTTTCGCCAGCGCGCGCTCGGCCTCACTTCCTGCATCCCCTCTTACAACAATTAACTTTCGTTATAACTCACACCCCATATGCTCGTTCCCTCCCACCCTTCCTTTGATGTCCGCTTTTCTTGTTGTTTACAAACCACGCCACACACTGATGCACGCCACACACAGCTGCACGCCGCACACTGCTGCACGCCGCACACTACCGCATGCCACACACTGCTGCGCACACTGCTGCACGCCTCACACTGCTACACGAAACACTGCTGCATGCCTCACACTGCTGCACGCCACACACTGCTGCACGCAACACACTGCTGCACGCCTCACACTGCTGCACGCCTCACACTGCTGCACGCCGCACACTGCTGCACGCTGCACACTGCTGCACGCCTCACACTGCTGCACGCCGCACACTGCTGCACGCCGCACACTGCTACACGCCACACACTGCTGCACGCCACACACTGCTGCACGCCACACACTGCTGCACGCCACACACTGCTGCACGCCACACACTGCTGCATGCTTCTGCACGCCACACACTGCTGCATGCCACACACTGCTGCAGGCAGCACACTGCTGCACGCCGCACACTGCTGCATGCCGCACACTGCTACACGAAACACTGCTGCACGCCACACACTGCGGCACGCCACACACTGCTGCCCGCCACACACTGCTGCATGCCGCACACTGCTACACGAAACACTGCTGCATGCCACACACTGCTGCACGCCACATACTGCTGCACGCCACACACTGCTGCACACTGCTGCATTACTCCCTGCTGCATGCTGCACGACACTGCTGCACGCCGCACACTGCTGCACACCACACACTGCTGCACGCCGCACACTGCTGCACGCCGCACACTGCTGCACGCCTCACACTGCTACACGAAACACTGCTGCACGCCACACACTGCTGCACGCCGCACACTGCTGCACGCCACACACTGCTGCCCGCCGTACACTGCTGCACGCCGCACACTGCTGCACACCGCACACTGCTGCACACCGCACACTGCTGCACTCCACACACTGCTTTTATGCGAGTTTATGCTACTGACATTGTAAATGACAATTCCTTTTATTTGTTTTAAAACCATAACATAAATAAAAAGGCATTGTAATTTTACAATGCCAATAGCTCAAACTCGTATAAATGCGAGACCTATTGCATTGCAAATGCTCGTTAGGATAGACACTATGCTGAAGCAGTGCTTGGTATTGTTTTACAGGCCCAAGTATGCATATTGGTAGAGTCTTTGTTACTGTACTGAACCGTGGAACTCATCAGCAAGATAATAAAAATAAACAGAAAACTGCCCAACAGCAGACAAAGCAGAGTAGCTGTCATTTACCGGAGCCACGTGTCCATACACCTGCTTCCTGTTTATAGGAAAAAGAAATAGGAGATGCTTTGCATTATGTATATAAATATCTCAAATCAAAATATGCAAGCAACACATTTGGCTCAATCACAAATGACGAGATTTTTCTAACTACTATAAATAAGGTTGTGATGAAAATTATAAACCAATATATTGCTGGAGGTGGGTGTCCATGTAGGTGAACTCGGTGGTCACCTAGAGAACCAAGTTAGTTGCATAATCTAGTTCGAAAGGCAAAAATATAAAGTTAAAAAAATAATTAAGAAAATTAAGTAAATATATATATGGGGGTCAACTACATGGATCACCTAGGGGCACACCCTTCTGGCAGATAGTGGTCCTAAAGCTTCCTGCCTAAAATTCTCAAAACATCGCCTGCATTTATTGCAAAAGTTTCTCCCACCGAGGAGTCGTTAATATTGAAGGAAGTTCTAGCATATGTTGATTCCTAAAACCAATTGAAATCTACTGCCAAGCCCATCTCAGTGAAGAAGCTCACCTGTGGATGCACATACGTTTTGGGGCACCTTTTGGTTTACAGTGGCAGGCCTGCAGTTTCAAGATCAAAAAGTTGGAATCCTTGAAATTTTTTGAATGGCCCCACACAGTCCTCCTGTTCATGTTTTGCTACAAGACAAACAATATTTTGCTTAAGAGCACATTTTCCGCATGAAAACCAGAGTTTCCAAAGATCCCTGGCTTGTGTACTCTCACTCTTCAGCAAAGAAACACAGTATAGATTACACAACTTACCAACACGGTGACACACTGCAGTCAGAGAAACCTAAAGTAAATGCTGTTTGGATTCCAGACCAGACAAATGAGACTCGCACAACTCCCTCGAGGTGTCCTTAGCCATGAAGCAGATTAAAAACAGACTACGTACAATGGGACAACTGTGAAAGAAAAACCTAGCAGAGCACGCACAAACGCACTGCGATAAGGGGTCATAACAGCTGCCAACATATCCTACGGCCTTAATGTAGAAACATAAACAGCAAAGGGAATGAGTTTGATTCTCTTATCACGGGCTGCTATAAGGGAAGTAATAAAGTCTCCAGAAACCATAACCCAAGTCCATTGCAGGTTTAGAACTTTGACAAAACAAACAAAACAAGTTAAAACAAGTGCGGCCTCGGCGAGCCTCGCATACAGGAAGGGGCCGCGAGACGCGCTCTGTGGTGGGGGAGAGGGAGGAGCATTGAGGCGCAAAAGTCAAAGCAGGCTGGCTGGCGAGTGGTGTGCGATGTGCGCGCACCATGACGAGAGAGGAAAGCCATATGGCGCCTCTGCTCGTCATTGTGCGCGTAACCGCACGCCCGTCGCCAGTGGGCTGAAGTGCTTCACAAAAGCGGATTGCATGGCGGCACGATGCACGTGATTGTGCGCGTGCTCACCATGCAATCCACTTTTGGGAGCACTTTTGGGAGCCCCTTTACAAGAGTCTCGCTGAGAGATCGCTTACGCGATAGCCAGCGAGACCTAAAAAGGGACCGTGAGCTTAGCTTCAAGTTGTTTTTGCTTTACAGCAATGTAATTTTGAATTATGTTGTAGAGTGACCCCTTTTAGGTCGAACCTGTAGCAGCGCTCATGCGCTGCTCTGGCGAGACTTTATGTAAACAGTTAAAGGGCTTGGAAAACTCACCACGTGCTCATGCATGTGGTTTGTTTTCGTTCAGAGGGTATTCGCCTTTGCGTGCGTCTTTCTGAGAAAGACAGCACGCAATTGGGCAAAGGCTGGTGCATGTACCGCCTTAGCTCTGCCCACGACCTATTGCAAGCGGTTACCCGCACGGGCCACATCTGTTTTGAATTATCGTGCACAGATGCGTGTGCGATATTGCAAAACAGATGTCTCGCTGTGGTGCGCGCGCACCACTTGCGTGCTTCGCGGAACGCTGCATTCCTTGAAGTTCGTAACACACACCATCTGAATGCACGTCCTGGCAGTGCTGCATGTAATAACTTAATACAGCGTGGTAGTGTAATGAAGTTCAAAGGTAATTATATCATTTACATCAACCTAAAACCTCACAGCAGCAGTGCAGTCTGTCAGTGCAGTCGTTCGTCTAGTTGAACACCCACACACACCCAACACACAGCTCGATGTTGTGGTTACAAAATAGGAGGACAACACGCACCTCAGTCTAGAGAATGCACTAAGTGGGAAGTCTCCTGTGGTGCTGGCAGTTGTTGGCGTCCCCTGCCTGTCCCTCTCTCTCCTGCAACCCCAAACATGTTCAGCTTCAAGGGCCAGGTCCCAAACTGAAATATAATAGCAGCTTCCTAATTACACGGAGGACCGGCAGGTCCGTCCCCTGCCCCTCTGTCCTGCATCTCAATCTGAAATTCCTATAAGTCTGGGCAGGCTGGCTTTAAAATGAATCCCCGTCACCGAAGAACAGAAGATGCCACACCCCCACCCCCACCCCAGCCTCAAGAGAGATTCTACTGAAGCAGAGAGCACAGGTCCTCCCTGTGGTTGGACGTGCCGCGAAACTGCATTGTGGCCCAGGGCGGGTTACAAGGGTTTAAAATCACAGGGCACCCTGGGTCCCGTTGTTCCACACAGCGCGGGTAGCCTGGGGCGGCGCTGACACCGGGGGCGCTATGGCGAGGGCTTTGTTGTCTCCTGATGCTGCAATTAAAGTCTGTACTGTCCGACACACGTGTGTGCTGCATCTTTGGATACATCGTGACGGAGCGCTAGGGCATCCCTGCATGGAGGTGTAGGTGCTGGTCGAGGGGTGGGGCTGGTAGCATAGCACGTATGGAGCTGGTCCTACTTGAATGCGCTGGGGGAACCTGCCTTGAGCCAAGGGCACTGCATGGAATTGATTGTTTTAAGAATCATACCTACTGCTAGGGAGGCAGGTGCTGCCTACATGCAGGAATGAGAGGTGTCAGTACAGGAGTCAAACCCTGAGCAGGCCTCTGAGCGTTTCCTTCTTGCGTGGACTACTAAACAGTGGCTTGGATTAGGCGCAAGGGTCATGCTTGCCCATGTGTCAGGGTTAGTAGTTGTGGTGTTACTAAGGGGGCAGCATGGCAGGAGCAAAGTGTGGGGCGCAAGTAAGTGGCCGCCTGACGGGTGCCTTGGCATATAGTAGCACAAGTGTCAGGTTTTTCCGTGGAACTCTTTGCAGTCTGAGCGCGGGCGTATGCCGATTCTAAGTTTGCGCAAACATTGGGCGTCTCGATGTATGTGCAGCAGTGAACAGCTTTAGGTTATCCTGGGATCTTCCCTGCCTTCAGCTGGTGTTGGGGTGAGTCTGCCTGGCGTAACGGACAGGGTGCCCTGGGTGGGGCAATACAGTACATCAGTTTGGGGTTGATTTTGGTGTGTTACACCAATTTGCACGGCCAGGGTACCAAAAAAGGGGATGGCCACTTGGGGGCAGTGTTTCTCACCTCACCCTTTAGAAGTCTCATATCAAGTATCAGTGAATGGTAATAACAGCCATGTCATTCAGGGCCAAGTTACTATATGCAATTAGCAGCACTGATTAGCCATTAGATGGGCTTGCTGTAGGTAGTGCCCCCTGGGTAGTAAATTTAGGGATGCGATGACATGTGCTCAGTATGTCATGTATCTGGAGCTCTTGTTTAACGTTTCAACACCTTTGCGTTCACATAATCTTACATTTGTATAATGAAATGTATTTCTCAATGCGCATAGATTAACGCTATGAGTGGTGATCTGTCAGGTTTTCGATGAGCGGGACTCGAGCGGGACTCCTAATAAATGTGCGGTGGCTAGTGGCCGGCCTGCATGCCATAGTCATTGCCTGAGCTAGCTGGGGAGCCCTGCAGATTAGTTTTAACTCTTAAACAATACTTGAAGCCTGCGCATGGCTCTGTTGGTGTTTTTATACTAGCTGGGTTCTCTGGGGAGTTTCTCCACCGCTGTGTCCGGGATCAGGAGGAAGGTGTACTCATCGCATTCAGCACCATGGTAAGCAAAGATTTAAGCTTGGGTGTTTAGGGTGAGTGAATGTTCCCGGGTCATTTACAGGGGCTCCATAGGGTAGGATGACCCAGCGGCAAGGCGCAGCTAGGGTGGTTTACGTGTGCTTTATTGACGATAAAGAAAGTATGCATCGCGGGGCCAGGCTCACACTAAAGTGGGCAAAGATCACACACACATAGGTGCCAAGGTCTGCACGACGCTAAAGGCCTTGGGGTCCCAGTTCACTTCTGAAACGGCTTTGGCGTCAGATGCTGAAAAGATGTCTGTTATTCATTCGATCGTAAACGATTAGTTACTTGCGGTGTGTTCCGCGGGTGTAGAGTGTGAGACTCCTGTTGTCTTTCCATCGTGACGGTTTGATGCGGGATGGTTGTTATTCGGCACAGCTTTGTGGTGGGTCTTTTCTTCTGCAGATTGGGGTTAGCCTGACGGTAGACGGTAATCTCCCTGTTTGTCACACTTGGTTTATGCGGGGGGTTGTCAACAAGCTCTATGGTCGGGTCAATTGACTGAGGAGAACTATTATCGCGTGGTATATCTGGGCAGGTAGAAATGCCAGGCAGGATTCTAGCGAAGGCAGGTAGTGGTACGCATAGTGTATGGGATGTTTGTCTCACTGGCAGGCCACCATGCAAGGGGACCATGTACCTAGGTCACACATCAGGCAGTGCCTGGTTAACAGGGACGATGAGTACTAGAATAGACAGGAGTGGTTCCCACCACTGTTGGTTAGATGGGATGCTGTCATATTTTCCTTGTCATTGGATCCCCCTAATCTAACATTCCTAATGTGAGCTGAGGATGCCTGTTGTTGCTGTCATACTGGCTATTAGTTATAAAACCCAGGTACTATGAATTATTCAGTTGTACCCAAGTCATAGGTAATTACAGGACGCATATGGTTCAATATACGCTCCTTGGGACAGGACTGCCTCATCTCGTTCTAGGGGAAGTAAACATATGGGTAGGCAAACTTTTGCAGAACATTGGGGGTTAGCTCGCACCCATGGGGGTTCTGCGAGTTTGGGGGCAGGGTAGCATGCATCACCTTGCCACTGCTCTGTCAGAGCCAGCAGACCCATAAGGTTTCAGCGCGCTCAATTACACGTCATGTTGGAGGTAGGTCCAGCTTGAAAGGCTTGTGCTGAGGAAGCTCAAATCCAAAGTGATTGTGGTAGCTTTCCGAGGGGCACATCTGGTTGGGCAGTAGGAAATTTTAAAGTACAACCAGGGAGCCCCTTCCCTTGTGTCATATCCTGCTTATTGGTTGTTTCAGCAGAGTTGGGGGCAGGTTATGTGGCCCTAACTGGTGGGTTTGATGTTTGGTCAGGTCAATCGACCGAGTACAGCCAATTTTGCTGGGTACATCTGGCAAGGTAGGAAGGCCAGGCAAGAATTTAGCAAAATCGCAAAGGCAGGTAGGGTACTTATGGGGTATGTGATGTATTTTGCACTGGCAGGCCGCCAGGCAGGGAGACATTGTACCTAGGTCACTTACATCAGGCAGAGATGCCCAGTGGGAGCATGTGGGGGACTGCACAGAACTGGATACTGCCCAGATTAGATGCCGGCGGTTTATGGCTGCACTACTGCAGATGGCAGGTAATTCACATGTGGGGTATGGTGGTGGTCATACCTTTTTATTCTCAGGATCACTCCCGGTCTAGTTTAGCGGTGCTACTTGTACCTCATTAGCAACAGCAGCGGCTCACAAGGGTAGCAGCAAAGCTTCTTTTATTTCGCCGGGATGGGAGCTGGCAATTTCACAAAGCTTTGCAGCCAGAAACTGACAAGGACAAGTCGTACCTGGGACGGGGCAACGGGCACAAAACTGTAGAACCAGCTAGTCTCAACATATTCCAGGTGTACCGTCAGTGATTAACGTGAGGCCGTGGGCGACACACGAATAGGCACTTTCTGTCAGCGGGTGCGGGTGGGTGCCATTCCCAAGAGAGTGCGGGTTGCCTTGTTAGTGCTGAGTTGGAGGGGATGGAGCACCATACGGACAATTCCAGAGCACATTTGGCAGCCATAGGGAAGGTTATATTAATTTATTGTTGGCATGTTACCAGTTGCTTCAGTTATGCCAAGTTACCGTGGGAGTCGTCAGCAAACAGTCGGACTGCAACGTTGGTGGTTTGCCGGTTGTCATGCCTTTTCAGAGGTGTTTAGGCGCAGGCATGGCCACGCATGGGTTAGATGTCTGAGGTCTGCCCTGGGATTCATGTTCACAGGCAGGTGGAGCGGCAGAACTTAGAGGGCATTGGGTCCGACCTCTGGTACAGGTGCAGATCCTGGTAGGTTCACTTAGTACCCCGTCCTTGAGTTCGATGACACAGGCACCTTTGATTTGAGTGACGATAATGTGTATATTCTCCCGCCCTCCAGCCTTGGCTGGCAGCTGGCAGGTGGTGGAAGTTGCCTTCCAACCTGGGCGACATGGTACATAGGTTTGGGGGGAAACGCAAGATGCAGATCCTGGTAGGTTCACTTAGTATCCCGTCCTTGAGTTCGATGAATCAGGTGCCATTGATTTGAGTAACGGCAACGGGTAATTTCTCCCACCCTCCAGCTCTGGCTGGCAGCTATGCAGGTTGTGGAAGTTGCCTTCCAACGGGGGCGAGTTGGTCCATATGATTGGGGGAAACCCCTGGGAAATACATTTAGGCTACAAAGTAGCAGGAGAACAATTGGCATTCCCAGTATTCAAAATAGAGAGATATTTGACACGTTGGTTCCCCTCGGGGTCACTCTGTCCTGTCTGCTCCCTGGTATACTAGCAGAAGTTTGGGAGGGCAAGTCTTCACATTGGGTGGTGACTGACGGAATGCGATGGACATACTCCGACTAGTGCTAGACTCAGACAACTGAGTGAAAGAGGAAGTAAGGTGGGCTTGTCAACTCTTACCTCCTCCCGCATTGGCACTTCCTGGCAGGAGTGGCTTGTCAAAGGTATTGTTCTTCAGCCATGCAAAGGTAACATTGAACCAACGCCTATTTATAGGTCACCTATTTATAGGTTTCAGGTCATATCAGTCAAAAATCCACGGGGAGTTTAGAAAGGATGGGGGCACCTGTCCTGAAGGGGCATGCTGGCCTCCGGTCCTGTATGGGCTAAGACTTGTTTTGGCTGGACCTGGGGGAAGCCCGGTAATCAGCATGTTGTAAGTAAAAAGGCCTACCTTGGTGGGGGGCCCTGGTAGTGACGGTGGCCACTCCCAAGGCTGTGGAGGAGTTACAGGGCGATCCAGAGTCTGCACATACCAAGGGGTACATCATGCAGCAGCACCGCGGGGTGCTAAGCCAGGATGCCCAGGGATGTTTTAGCGTTGTCCCCTGGAAGAACGACGGCGCCCCGTTAGCCGACAGGTGGTTGTGGGTCTGAGCAACCGGGGGCTGCCATGTGTGCTCCGGCCACCCCTCACGGGGGGGGAGCGTGACTAAGCAAGTGGACTGGGGGTCCACGGATGAGAGGGGTGGCCCCTCCCAATATTTGGTATACACCATTTGGCGTTGCCATGGTGACTTTAGGCTTATCAGACGGGCAGGCGGCATAGGGGCTGGGATCGCCCGTAAGATAACCCACCATGGTTTGCATATTGGTTATGCTAATAAACCTGCAGCAATATTTCTCCACTTACAATACAGTGTCGTGTGGTTTATTTATGTACTTATGTGTTTTGTGACAACTGTTGCCGATATTGGCACTATAAGTGGGAAGTCTCCTGTAGTGCTGGCAGTTGTTGGCGTCCCCTGCCTGTCCCTCTCTCTCCTGCGACCTCAAACATGTTCAGCTTCAAGGTCCAGGTCCCAAACTGAAATATAATAGCAGCTTCCTAATCACACGGAGGACCGGCAGGTCCGTCCCCTGCCCCTCTGTCCTGCATCTCACTCTGACATTCCTATAAGTCTGGGCAGGCTGGCTTTAAAATGAATCCCCGTCACCGAAGAACAGAAGATGCCACACCCCCACCCCCACCCCAGCCTCAAGAGAGATTCTACTGAAGCAGAGAGCACAGGTCGCAATATGCCCCTCTAAAGCACTAAGGTGTTTCTTATGAGCTGGAGCACATCCAATCAAAAAGCTTCTGCAGCAAGTCTCGAGGTCAAAGGCTGCCAGAACCGGAACCACCGAGTGATGTGGGAAGCACCCCTGTGACCAACAGCACAGTAAAGCCGCGGGGCTGAGCGACAAGGAAAGGGATTATTTCAGTAACGTAAGGATTCACGACTTTTCTGTTTTACCCCTCTGCCGCTTCCGTGCTGGGCTGGCAAGACGCGCATTCATGCATGTAGCCGGTAAGCTAGCCAGTGGGTTACTGCGTCCATCTTTAGCAGGAACACGTGCAGCCCGCAGATCAGAGGCCCAGTTCCTGTCCCACCCCCCACACAACCCCTGTATGCCAGTTCCATCTATGCTGCTACAACCAGTGCTTGAAATGGAAACCTAGAATTGAAGGTACTCTGTATCAGAGTACCTGCTTGTTTCTGAGGAGAGCCGGTATGCCGATTAAAGTATTACGTCCAGTGCTTAATTTGAGCCGGAGCTTTCCGGTGTTGAGCACCGGCACTTAATTGGTTTCCGGTGCTCGGCACCGGCACCTAATTGTCAACACTAAACTTAGGGCAATCTGCCACAAGGTGGCGCTGCTCATGTAATTTAGAGAGGAGCAGTATTACAGCTGTTTAGGGGAACAATATACATAAAAAAAATTACTAATACCTGCCTTCCCAGGCATTCCTGTAGCTTTGGGGACCTGGAATAATCTTTACTGTCGTATTTACATGCAAGAGAGCAGGTTAGTAGTTGTTTTGGCAGCGATGACAGGGGCGATGGGTGGTGCAAGCTGCAGTGGCCTCCTGGTCAGAGCCCTGGCACTTAATATTCTACAAATTAAGCACTGATTATGTCTCTCTTGAGAAGGGCTGGCCCTCTCACTCTCAAAATGAGAAAGTGCCGGTACCGACCCATTTAAAGCACTGGCTACAACTGTGAAGGACGCAGACACTCTGGAAGGGTGATCTGTGCTACTTGGCACAGTTTTCACGTTATCTGTAATCTCAATCACACACGGACAGGGCTTTATTAATTACTCCACCTTTTCAGACGCCTCTGCGCCTGCAGCTTTGACATATTAATGTATTTAGTTTTGGACTCTACGATACTAAGCTATCTTTAAGAAAATGCTCTGGTCATAGTCACTCCTGACCGTCTGACGGATTGCATTGAGCATTACTATGGTGTTGTTTTAGGTCTGGTTTGGGCAGCGCAGGAGTCTGCCTGATCTACTGTTATTAATTTGTTACAACATATATACAGTAAGCGTTGGCTCCGCCCAGGGTATTTTTCTCTCATCACGTGCTTGTTTTATTGTTGTATCACCCCACCTCCTATGGAGTGACTTCAACAGTACATTGACTCAGTACCCTTTAAATGCTTTATCTCATAGAAGCGTTGTAATTAAAACGGGTTTTTCTTTTAGTGCACCAGTCTTTTGTAAAAATGTTGTCAGTACTCAAAATGCAAAATAGACTTATTAGCATTCAGAGCTTGTTTTCTTAAAGGCATCCAAATTTGAATATAAAACATGTAATCTCACAGTTTAGTCATGAGGCCCGGAAGCAGTCTTTCTACACTGTCAGTGACAGACTGAACCATTTTATCCTGTGAGGATAACCAAAGGCCCCCCCCCCTGCTTTGGGACACAGTCATGGGATGAAGCATGGGGATTTAAAACATGTTTCTCCTGAACATACTGAGCCACCTGTGACACATTCTGTGATCAAAGTGCCTCAGTTTCACTACAAACGAGTTCATATAATGTACCTCAAAGTGACTTTAGAAGCTAAAGAAACAGGAAAGCATAGAAGTAAAACACTGCAGCAGGAGCCATGCAGTCCCTCAACTGTGATCACGCTGGCGTGGTTTCCATACCTTGAAGTGTGCACATCACGGTGGCTTCACAGAAACCTTCCAAAACCAGCTCCAAGAATATTTAAATGAATATAGATTGACTTTGGTGCCTAAATCCAAACCGTGTGTTGGACGGGAGAAATGTATAAAATTAAGAGCCTTCCCATAGAGGCTTAGACCCCCTACCACCTTTCCTTAAGACCGGTTTCCTACAAAGAGATCCAGTACCAGTCAATATCCTGCTGTACAGCCCACACTAGCTTCAAGCTTCGATGGAGGTCTCGGAGGGTTTAAGAACTAGCGCTCTGAACTAACATCATGCCTGGAAGATCCCTAAAGCACTAGTCACACTATGATATGGTCACTTGCCTCACACTTCTTTTTTATTTATGTGAGTTTTATATAGCGCTGGCAAGACCCGAGGGCCTCATATCCCTTTACATTTGTGTATGTCTACATCAAGATAATGAGTGCAATCAAATGAAGAAAGTCAGATAGTCCAAACAGTGGTCGCGCATAGTGGAGGAGAAATAGCAGAGGGGGTCCAAGGAGAGCAGAGGGTGAAGATGCTGTCCTGTTGGGTGAAGGATGATCCACTAGTTGAGATATCAGAGGAGAACCTTAAACTTACTCTTGAAGCATGAGAAGGAGGGATTGGTCCTTATATTTTTTTAGCACACTACTTTAATAAAAAGAAAATACTTTACTCCTACCGGATAACAATAGGTCTTGCCTTTGGGACCTTATAAGTATTTAGTTATGCAGCACAATATCCTTACTGCAACAACATTAACTGTAGCATGTCTAAATACTCATAAGGTCCCAAAGGCAAGACCTATTGGCTATGCCAATGCTTGTTGGGGTGGTCACCGCCAGTGTTATTTTGGGACTAGTCTGCGGTTAGTCTTGAGCTCGACACTGGGCAGTGGATAGCAGCATATGTGCTCAGACCCCTAAGACACATTTAGCTTAAAACCTATTGGTGCCATATTTAGCTGTCATATAAGGTGACAGTACATGGTGCAAGAATATATCCATGGCATGGAAAGTTAAATGGGACTTGTGGACTGCAACACCCATTGTGCCATCCACTACACTGACCATGGAAACATGGCTTCAGGCCTAACCTGTGTAGACTGACAGCACTAGCCTGAAATCTGTTGCACAGACTGATTTTAAATATTAAATAGGTTACCACTTAGCACGCCTTTCTCTCACAGATGGCAGGGTGCATAATATTAAAGAATGGAACATGTGTGGCATAACAAATGGCATGTTTCCGCAGTGACGAGGCCTGAAACGTCATTGCCACTGGTCATGCTGCTACTGGTACATAGGAAAAGTCTAGATTATACACTTTAATCTATAACTTTTGACTTGGACCATCTACAGACCCAATTTGAAGCCTGATTGTTTTTAATACCTTATGAAATTGCAACCTAATAGTAAAGTCAGGTTTGTATTAAATGTATGGAAACAGGCTTTTTGCAGGTTTACCCCCACTTTTTCCCTCCATTTTGACTACTAGGTGCTGGTGTAATAGCACTGAAATGCTCTAAGCCCCGCTAAACAGATCTAGTTATTTGACAGGCAGGGAGCAACCCAAGACATCCTGCAACCCAACATTTGTCAGTAGCAGCCAACATAAAGGCAGAGGCATCTGCAGGTGGTGCAGAGAGCACCAGGTAGGAACAGCAGGCGGCCGGAGCCAAGGAGATGATGTATGGTAAGGGAACCTAGCACTTCCTCATGCTCCCTGCTTCGAAGTGGCACCCAGCCCCCTACCCCTGGGCTGTCGGCACACAGAAGCTGAAAGGGAGCCTCTAAGAAGGTGAGGGGTATGGAGCCTGCTGGGTGGAGGCTTGACTGCGTGTCACGTCCAAATGTGCTGCCCTGGTACTGTTTGTGTTTTCTGCATGCCTAATGCAGTGTAATTGGAGCATTGCATCTTCTCTCTCCTGCTGCTGCTGTGATAACGTGATTGCTGCTGGCTGCTTGCCTCAGGCAGGTCATTTCCGGCACTGTGGCTCAAGAAGGCATCTAGGAGCGAGGGCTTGCCCAATGCTGGGGGCAGTGGCACAAAGCAGAGTGCTGCTGCAGGTCGCCGACTCTCAGATTTGGATAATCGCACCAGGCACTGAGAGTCAGGCTCTCTCTATGTGATTTCATGATGGGCACTGAGGGCTGGGATTGCACCAGATGTGCGCTTCTGGCTAAGCCGTTGTGTGAGGTGACTCGTACACTGCAAGCTGAATCACTCTGGGCACTTTCAGACTGACAAAAAAAACAGTTTCTAGGCACTCTGTGATTTGCTTAGGATCAAACGGCTTGATCACATAAGGAAGATGACATTAGAGTCTAGGTCTTCTGTTTCTCCTGCCCACAACCTGGTCACTAGCCACATCTTTGTTTAGTGAAGCAGAAAACGTGCGATGTATTCACCACTTCACCTAACTGGCTGACAGTTGGCAAATCACTGCACACAAAAATGAACTGCTGGAAAAATGTAATAAAAAAAGACTTCCACTTTTTTTTAGGTTGTTTTAAATGTTTATTTTATTTTGATACAAATCAGGCCATATACAGAATACAACATCAAGTAATCAGTTGGTAAATGTTCATTGTAGGAGAGTAGGGTCTGCTATCCTATGGTCACCCCAAATTTTTGCTTTTTGCTTCACTGGTTTTTGACATATTGAGGCTGTGGGCCTGCCAATCAGACCCCCAGCCTGCTGTTCTCTCTACTAAATTAAAACTATGCACCCTAGGTGCATAACCAATTGGAAGTGGATCACCCTGTCAGCCCCTGTACCAGTGTACACTAGGTACCCAGGGCATGGGTGTACCCAAGGCCTGCCAGGGGCTGAAGCATGTATTATGCCACCCCAGGCTTGGCCTAACAATTTGACACAACTGGCTGATCACTCAGCTGGAGTAAGTTGGTGTAATCACCTCTTACTTAGGTGTAGTATACCTATACCTAACCTTAAATGGGACACCTGGTAACCTATAAGTCACTCCTATGGCAGGCCTTAACAATCCTGAAGGCAGAGTGCTTGGTTCCATGTGAGATGGTGCTCTGGCATGAGCTGAGCCTGTCTGCAGTGGTCGGAACAACTTCCTTCTACTGTTTCCAGATATCGTCATACCATATACTCTTAAGTGCATTATGAACCTTGCGGTTAACTGCTATCTTTGGTTTGGCTTTATCAAAACATGTCGAGTAAGGTGTCATACGAATTGGAATACTAACCCCTCGCCAATTCTGGCGACGGGGTTAGCATTCCACCCTTCTAGAGGGACACGACATGTACAGTACCTGAAACCCGGGTAAAATCAGACATAGCCTCAGCTCCACAAAATGGATGCTGCCACCACAGACACAAGTCTGCCCTCCTGCTGCTGGGAGTCCTTCCAGCTTGGGAGGTGTGGACAAAGGGTTCCTGCCAGGGGAGGTGCGTGCACCACCCCAGACAGGATTTTGTGTATTGGTCAGGTAGGGCTTGAAAGAAACCAGACATGCCTGTGGCTCACAAGGAGCCTCGGTGCATATGCCAGTTCAAACCGGTCCTGGGGCACACCAGTCCCGGGCCTGGGGCGAGCTGGACAAAGGATTGGGGGTGTAACCACCCCCCTTCCTGGTCCCACCCTTAGGGAGGGACCTAGCAGGTAGTCCGGCCCCTAGAATCCGCTTAAAGGTAGGAGCTGTGTCCTAAGACTTCAGACATCCTGGAATCAACTTAACACTAAGAAGAAGACGGGAACTTCGACGCTCTGCTGCACAGAGGACTGAAGCCAATCTCCCCTGTGGTCAGGGAGTGACCACCTTGCTAACGCAGGCACCATCCAGCGAATCAACGTCTGCTTTGCCGCCGCCTCCCGCCGGAGCCCGAGCCCAGAGACTGACAAGACCTGGACCTCCAGACCTCTCACCGCCCGATCCACAGTCCCTGAAAAGAGGAGACCCGTGGAGGCACCGAGACACGTGGAGCCAGCCATCTTGAAACGACCACGACAAGCTGACAAGTGCAACAACCGAGGCTCCCTCCAAGTTGTGCTTTGGGATCTGAGAAGCCCAACACCGGAGCAGCATCTGCACCAAAGGTGAGCCCTCCAGCATCTCCACGATCTGCGTGGGGCCCTTCTGCATTTTGCCACTCGACGCGCCTAACCGGTTGCTGGCCCGCTGGCTAGTAGCCATCTTGGCGATGAACTCTACAAAATACACCGCTGGTCTGGTTGCCCCAGACTGGCCCTTGCTCCCCTCCAAAGGAGCAGTCCTTCTGACCTTGCTGGTCAGAACCATCAGCTTATTTCATCTCCTACAACAATTGCTTTTGCCAAGGCTTGTTTGCTTCGATCAAGTCGCCGACACCGCCGACAGCGAGAGCCTGCGTGGGACAGCTCGTGAACCGACTCCTGGACGTCGTCGACCTCCAGAGACCACGTGGCTGCAGAGACAAGCTACACCTTTCTTCCTGTTTGCACCCGACATTGCCTGGTACCCACCTGGTGCCACGCTGGTCACTGGCTAGTGACTGTGAACACTGTCCCCTCTGCTTACAGGTCTTCAACATCTCCGATCCACTCTTGGATCCACTGCATCTCTCCCGGACCGACCGCCTGCAGCATCTTTGTCTTCAGGCTCCACGGAACAGATAGAAGAAACCCGACGCACTTCGAGGCCTATGCACCCGCTTCCTGTGGGTGAGGTAAAGCTGGCACACCTGTGCCCAAGTGTAGTATTACATCTCTAGTGCCTGTGTTCCAAATCTTGAGTTCCTAGTCCATCCGGAAGATCCTCTTTGCAGTAACTTTGTACTTTTTACGCACCCATTGAAACCTATGGGAGCACGCGTGTGACTATTTGCTCTGCACACGCCACCCGTGGACCTCCTGGTCACTAACTGACGTTAGCTCCTTGTAGGCCCAGCGATTCTAGAGGCCCTAGGCCTTTTCCCTTTTCTGTTCGTGGTACTTATACCACTATTTTAGTATATGGTTTGAGCGGCCACCAGGGCCTATCCATATAAAGTGCAACTTCTGTGTATTCTACTGTAATCTTGTTTGACGATTTGTGCTCCTGTGCTCATAAAGAGACTAGGGGTTACTTTGAGAAATAAATACATATATATTTTGAATATATATCTGTGTGGTGTCCTTTCATTGGTATAAAAGGGGGTTGCATTTGGTAAAACAGCTGGCTTAACACGCTTCACGAGTTTAGCCTCAAAGACTGCTTAGCCTACGCTACCACTAGGGCAGCTAGTCCGAAAAGGTTGACTTACAACCACACCATAAGGGTTGCCTGGCATGGTACAAGGTGATCACTTTAACTAGTGAGCATCATATACCAGGCCAACTTCTCACATTGGTGAGCAGCGGTTGGATTTGAGCTTGCTGTGTTTTACCATTGTAATCTCTTGGTTACCAATTGAAAGATCACATAGGTACCTGTAGGTACATATAAAACAAGATTAGATATACATAAGTTCTACTGAACTTAGTTGTTGTAGAGCAAAGGGAGCAGCACACCCTGACTACAACTACTAGATAGGTTTAGTAGGTAAACCCAAGTGTAGGTAGATTGCAACACATCCACCCACACTTAAGAGCAATGGCCGGGGCAGAGGGGTCCACTGTACCCATCTCTGTTGAGAGTGACCCCCAGAGGGCACTATCCAGCTTTGCTACCCTTAACCAGAATGAGCTCAGGCATTTGGCAACTCTTAGAGGCCTTAAACAGCCCAAGAACCCTACCTCTGCTGAGCTCAGAGAACTCTTACAAAATGATGAGAATCAGAGAGAACTCAGGAAAGCTTCCCAGTTAGCCCCCTTAGGGTCAGGAACAGGAGGCCCCCCTTCTGAAGATGCTACAGAGGTACCCAGTTCCAATAGCCATCCCTTAGATGAGAATCATACTACAGGGGAGGAAAGTGGTGAGGATACAGAAAGTAGTGATGATGAAGGGAGAACTAGCCCAGTGCCAAGTGTTATACTTGGCCCAGCTAAACTAAGGCTATTGGGGATTGACAGTGGGTTTACCCCATTGGATCTCCCCAGTGGACTTAACACAGGGCTTGGGAGGCAGAGGAATCGCTCAGGTGACTCCAATGCTTCCCATGGCTCTAGAGGCTCTCAAGGTCACTCCAGGAAAAGGATGACCACCCCTCAGAGGAGGGAACATGAGGCCAGAATGCAGGAAGCCCAGCTGAGGATCAGGAAGCAGGAGCTAGAAGTAGCCCTGATGGAAGAGAAACTGAACAAGGCTAGGCAACCTAGAGAGAGTGGGTCTATACCCACTGGTGGCAGCATTGTCCCTAAGGACAAAGATAGGGTCTTTGATAATAGGAACCTGTCTAAGGTTGTGCCCCCCTACAAGAGTGGGGATGACATCCACAAATGGATAACTGCTCTTGAGAGAGCCTGCAAAGTACAGCAGGTTCCTGAAGACCAGTGGGCAGCAATCCTCTGGCTCTCCTTTGAAGGAAGAGGCAGAGACAGACTCCTCACTGTTAGAGAAGAGGATGTCAGAAATTACAGAGTCCTGAAGAGTGTTCTGGTAGATGGGTTAGGCTTAACCACTGAACAGTACAGGTTAATGTTCAGAGACACCCAAAAGACACAGACTCAGGACTGGTCTGAATATGTTGAATGTGCCACTAAGGCTTTGGAGGGTTGGTTGCTGGGAAGTAAGGTATCTGATTTTACAGGATTGTATAATTTGATGATGAGAGAACAGATTTTAAATAACTGTCAAAACCAGCAACTGCATCAACACTTGGTTGACTCTGATCTGACCTCTCCCCAAGAATTGGGAAAGAAGGCAGACAAATGGGTCAGAACCAGGGTTAAGCAAAAGAACCAGAACCAGGGCCAAGGGGGTGATCAGAAGAAAACAGACCAAAAGGGTGGAGATCAGAAACCTAAAGACCAGAAGTCTTCAACAGGGCCCCAAACTACTGCTAAGGAGGGTGGGTCCCAACAACAGTCCAAAAAGAAGAAAGAAGGTCAAAAGAAACCCTGGTGCAATCATTGCAAAAATACAACTCACTGGACTAGTGATTGCAAAAAGGGTGGAGCCTCCAACACTGTTGCCCCTAAGGCACCTGCTCCCAGTACTACTGTTAGCAGTGTTGGTCCCCAGACAAAGGGTGTAGTGGGAATCACTATGGGAACTGAAGGAGATTCTGACTTAGACAGAACCCTGACAAGGCAGTCTTGATCTGTGATGGGGACATTGATTTGTCCCTGACTGTGAGCCCCAGTAACCTGGGCAAGTACAGACGGACTCCTTTAATTAATGACAAAGTGGCTCAGGCCTACAGGGACACATGTGCCAGTGTCACTATGGTGACACCAGGCTTTGTGGACCCTGGACAGTACATACCAGGTGAGAACTACCTGGTGACCAATGCCAGCAATGCCACTACTTCACATAGTGTGGCAGTTGTTAACTTCTCATGGGGAGGGGTAACTGGCCTCAAAAGGGTTGTGGTTAGTGCAGACCTCCCAGTAGAATGTTTGTTGGGCAATGACCTAGAGAGTTCTCTATGGTCAGAAGTGGAGTACAGGACTCATGCAGAGATGTTAGGTATATCATCACATGTCCTTGCTGTGACCAGGTCACAGGCCAAAAAGTGCCTCACTGAGCCTCAGGTCTTGGATCCTGGAACAATGGACCAAGCACCTACCAAGAAGAAGAACAGGAGGGTCAAGGCTGTGCCTTCCCCCCTGCCTCAGAGTGATGATCAGCCTTCCCAGGAAGCTGATCTAGAGGACCCGGAAGGAACTGTCCCTGAAGAGCTTGAACCTGATCAGGTTGAGTTTCTGGGGACAGGGGGACCTTCAAGGGCTGACTTGAGGCAGGCTCAGTTATCCTGTCCCTCTCTTGAACCCCTCAGACAGCTGGCTGCTGCTGAGGCTGCTGGGAATGCTCAAGGTACCCATAAAGTGTATTGGGATGAAGGGCTCCTTTATTCAGAGGCTAGAGACCCCAAGCCTGGTGCTACCAGGAGGTTGGTTATACCTCTGCAATTTAGGGGCTTCCTTCTTACCTTGGCCCATGATATTCCTTTAGCAGGACACTTAGGCCAGAACAAGACTTGGGACAGGCTTGTCCCTCACTTTCACTGGCCTCATATGAATGAAGATACAAAGGAGTTTTGTCGCTCCTGTGTGACCTGCCAAGCCAGTGGCAAATCAGGTGGCACAACAAAGGCCCCCCTAATACCACTACCTGTGGTGGGGGTCCCCTTTGAAAGAGTGGGAATAGATATAGTGGGTCCCATGGATCCTCCCACTGCATCTGGGCACAGATTTATACTGGTGGTAGTGGATCATGACACCAGGTATCCAGAGGCAATTCCCCTTAGGACCACTACAGCTCCTGTTGTGGCCAGGGCCCTGCTGGGAGTATTCTCCAGAGTGGGGTTTCCTAAGGAGGTAGTATCTGACAGAGGTACCAACTTTATGTCAGGATACTTGACAGCTATGTGGAAGGAATGTGGTGTCAACTACAAGTTCACCACCCCTTATCACCCACAATGCAATGGGCTTGTTGAGAGATTCAACAAGACCCTAAAGGGTATGATCAAAGGATTACCTGAAAAGCTCAGGCGAAGATGGGACATCCTTCTACCCTGCCTTCTGTTTGCTTACAGAGAGGTCCCACAAAAAGGAGTTGGCTACAGCCCCTTTGAATTGTTGTTTGGGCACCCTGTAAGAGGCCCACTGTGTTTGGTGAAGGAAGGATGGGAGTTACCTCTCAAAAAGCCTAAGCTAGACATAGTGGACTATGTACTTGGTCTCCGCTCCAGGATGGCTGAGTATATGGAGAAGGCATCCAAAAACCTTGAGGCAAGCCAGGCCTTACAGAAAGCTTGGCATGACCAAAAGGCTGTCTTGGTTGAGTTTCAGCCAGGACAGAAGGTATGGGTGTTGGAGCCAGTGGCCCCAGCAGCACTCCAAGACAAATGGTCTGGACCCCATACAATCCTGGAAAAGAAGGGAGAGGTCACCTACTTGGTCGACCTAGGAACTCCCCGGATTCCCCACAGGGTACTCCATGTTAACAGGCTTAAAGCATATGTTGACAGGGCAGACATGGGCTTGCTCATGGCTACAGATGAGGGACAGGAGGAAGAGAGTGATCCTCTCCCAGACCTGTTGTCTCAGAACCCTGAAGATGGCTCAGTTGAAGGAGTGACCCTTGGAGGCAACCTCACTGCCCATCAGCAGACTGAATGTAGACAGGTTCTACAATCATTTTCACATATGTTTTCCTTGATACCTAGTCAAACTGACTGGTGTACCCATGTGGTGGACACTGGTGACAGTCTGCCTGTAAAGAACAAGCTTTACAGACAACCTGACCACGTCAGGGACTGTATAAAGGCTGAGGTACATAAAATGCTGGAATTAGGTGTCATTGAACCCTCAGAGAGCCCCTGGGCTAGCCCAGTGGTTCTGGTCCCCAAACCTCACACCAAAGATGGCAAGAGAGAGATGAGGTTCTGTGTGGACTACAGGGGTCTCAATGCTGTCACCAGGACAGATGCACACCCTATTCCAAGGGCAGATGAGCTCATAGACAAACTAGCTTCTGCAAAGTTTTTGAGCACATTTGACTTAACAGCTGGCTACTGGCAAATCAGATTAGCTGAGGAGTCTAAGGCCAAAACAGCATTCTCAACCCCAGGTGGGCACTACCAGTTTGTGGTGATGCCCTTTGGTCTGAAGAATGCACCTGCCACCTTCCAAAGGCTGGTGAACCAAGTCCTTACTGGGTTGGATGACTTTTGCGCAGCATATCTGGATGACATTGCTGTCTTTAGCTCCACCTGGGAGGATCACCTGATCCACCTGAAGAAGGCTCTTGAGGCCCTGCAAAGGGCAGGCCTCACTATCAAGGCTACTAAGTGCCAGATAGGGCAGAGTAAGGTTGTATATTTGGGCCACCTTGTAGGTGGAGGCCAAGTTCAACCACTGGAGAGTAAGATACAATCCATCAAGGACTGGTCCCCTCCAACCACCCAGACCCAAGTTCGAGCTTTCTTGGGCTTGACTGGGTACTACAGGAAGTTTGTTAAGAACTATGGGTCCATTGTGACTCCTCTTAATGATCTGACATCCAAGAAGATGCCCAAAAAGGTTCAGTGGACAGTAAGCTGTCAAAAGGCATTTGATGACCTGAAGGAGGCCATGTGCTCTGCACCTATCCTGAAAAGTCCTGACTACTCCAAAGAGTTTATTGTCCAAACAGATGCTTCTGAGATGGGTGTGGGAGCTGTGCTGTCACAACTTAATGTAGATGGTCAAGACCAACCCATTGCTTTTATTAGCAGAAGGTTGACCCCCAGAGAGAAGAATTGGTCAGCTATTGAGAGGGAGGCCTTTGCTGTGGTGCGGGCCCTGAAGAAGCTGAGGCCATACTTGTTTGGCACTCACTTCAAGATTCAGACCGACCATAAGCCCCTCTTGTGGCTAAATCAGATGAAGGGTGAAAACCCCAAACTGCTTAGGTGGTCCATTTCCCTACAGGGGATGGACTTTACAGTGGAGCACCGGCCAGGTACTGACCATGGGAATGCAGATGGTCTCTCCAGGTACTTCCACTTAGGACATGAAGACGAGACTGGTCAAGGCTAGTTTAATGTCCCAGCGTTTGGGGGGGGGGTTGTGTAGGAGAGTAGGGTCTGCTATCCTATGGTCACCCCAAATTTTTGCTTTTTGCTTCACTGGTTTTTGACATATTGAGGCTGTGGGCCTGCCAATCAGACCCCCAGCCTGCTGTTCTCTCTACTAAATTAAAACTATGCACCCTAGGTGCATAACCAATTGGAAGTGGATCACCCTGTCAGCCCCTGTACCAGTGTACACTAGGTACCCAGGGCATGGGTGTACCCAAGGCCTGCCAGGGGCTGAAGCATGTATTATGCCACCCCAGGCTTGGCCTAACAATTTGACACAACTGGCTGATCACTCAGCTGGGGTAAGTTGGTGTAATCACCTCTTACTTAGGTGTAGTATACCTATACCTAACCTTAAATGGGACACCTGGTAACCTATAAGTCACTCCTATGGCAGGCCTTAACAATCCTGAAGGCAGAGTGCTTGGTTCCATGTGAGATGGTGCTCTGGCATGAGCTGAGCCTGTCTGCAGTGGTCGGAACAACTTCCTTCTACTGTTTCCAGATATCGTCATACCATATACTCTTAAGTGCATTATGAACCTCGCGGTTAAATGCTATCTTTGGTTTAGCTTTATCAAAACATGTCGAGTAAGGTGTCATACGAATTGGAATACTAACCCCTCGCCAATTCTGGCGACGGGGTTAGCATTCCACCCTTCTAGAGGGACACGACATGTACAGTACCTGAAACCCGGGTAAAATCAGACATAGCCTCAGCTCCACAAAATGGATGCTGCCACCACAGACACAAGTCTGCCCTCCTGCTGCTGGGAGTCCTTCCAGCTTGGGAGGTGTGGACAAAGGGTTCCTGCCAGGGGAGGTGCGTGCACCACCCCAGACAGGATTTTGTGTATTGGTCAGGTAGGGCTTGAAAGAAACCAGACATGCCTGTGGCTCACAAGGAGCCTCGGTGCATATGCCAGTTCAAACCGGTCCTGGGGCACACCAGTCCCGGGCCTGGGGCGAGCTGGACAAAGGATTGGGGGTGTAACCACCCCCCTTCCTGGTCCCACCCTTAGGGAGGGACCTAGCAGGTAGTCCGGCCCCTAGAATCCGCTTAAAGGTAGGAGCTGTGTCCTAAGACTTCAGACATCCTGGAATCAACTTAACACTAAGAAGAAGACGGGAACTTCGACGCTCTGCTGCACAGAGGACTGAAGCCAATCTCCCCTGTGGTCAGGGAGTGACCACCTTGCTAACGCAGGCACCATCCAGCGAATCAACGTCTGCTTTGCCGCCGCCTCCCGCCAGAGCCCGAGCCCAGAGACTGACAAGACCTGGACCTCCAGACCTCTCACCGCCCGATCCACAGTCCCTGAAAAGAGGAGACCCGTGGAGGCACTGAGACACGTGGAGCCAGCCATCTTGAAACGACCACGACAAGCTGACAAGTGCAACAACCGAGGCTCCCTCCAAGTTGTGCTTTGGGATCTGAGAAGCCCAACACCCGAGCAGCATCTGCACCAAAGGTGAGCCCTCCAGCATCTCCACGATCTGCGTGGGGCCCTTCTGCATTTTGCCACTCGACGCGCCTAACCGGTTGCTGGCCCGCTGGCTAGTAGCCATCTTGGCGACGAACTCTACAAAATACACCGCTGGTCTGGTTGCCCCAGACTGGCCCTTGCTCCCCTCCAAAGGAGCAGTCCTTCTGACCTTGCTGGTCAGAACCATCAGCTTATTTCATCTCCTACAACAATTGCTTTTGCCAAGGCTTGTTTGCTTCGATCAAGTTGCCGACACCGCCGACAGCGAGAGCCTGCGTGGGACAGCTCGTGAACCGACTCCTGGACGTCGTCGACCTCCAGGGACCACGTGGCTGCAGAGACAAGCTACACCTTTCTTCCTGTTTGCACCCGACATTGCCTGGTACCCACCTGGTGCCACGCTGGTCACTGGCCAGTGACTGTGAACACTGTCCCCTCTGCTTACAGGTCTTCAACATCTCCGATCCACTCTTGGATCCACTGCATCTCTCCCGGACCGACCGCCTGCAGCATCTTTGTCTTCAGGCTCCACGGAACAGATAGAAGAAACCCGACGCACTTCGAGGCCTATGCACCCGCTTCCTGTGGGTGAGGTAAAGCTGGCACACCTGTGCCCAAGTGTAGTATTACATCTCTAGTGCCTGTGTTCCAAATCTTGAGTTCCTAGTCCATCCGGAAGATCCTCTTTGCAGTAACTTTGTACTTTTTACGCACCCATTGAAACCTATGGGAGCACGCGTGTGACTATTTGCTCTGCACACGCCACCCGTGGACCTCCTGGTCACTAACTGATGTTAGCTCCTTGTAGGCCCAGCGATTCTAGAGGCCCTAGGCCTTTTCCCTTTTCTGTTTGTGGTACTTATACCACTATTTTAGTATATGGTTTGAGCGGCCACCAGGGCCTATCCATATAAAGTGCAACTTCTGTGTATTCTACTGTAATCTTGTTTGACGATTTGTGCTCCTGTGCTCATAAAGAGACTAGGGGTTACTTTGAGAAATAAATACATATATATTTTGAATATATATCTGTGTGGTGTCCTTTCATTGGTATAAAAGGGGGTTGCATTTGGTAAAACAGCTGGCTTAACACGCTTCACGAGTTTAGCCTCAAAGACTGCTTAGCCTACGCTACCACTAGGGCAGCTAGTCCGAAAAGGTTGACTTACAACCACACCATAAGGGTTGCCTGGCATGGTACAAGGTGATCACTTTAACTAGTGAGCATCATATACCAGGCCAATTTCTCACATTCATGTTCATAGGTAGCTTGTCATTTATACAACAGGACTATCGTCATAATTGGCAGTACATCATATTCTTCACTTCCCTTCCCACTAACTACTAGAGATTACACAATGTATTATCATTGTGTTGTGCTCTTAGTCCTCTTCAAGCGGGGAGTTGGTATTAACAGGCAGAGCGAGAGACCTTCTGGTTGTATTCCATTTCCCCCATATTTTTCTCCATTTTTGCAGGCAGCCTCTACCTTCATATACCACCCTTTCAGCCTGCATACACCAATCCATGTCGGTTTTCCAATCCCCAAATGCAGGCCCAGAATCTGCCGTCCATTTCCTAGCAATCTTGCGGTTAGCCACTATAAAGCCTAATGTGACTCAGGTTTTTACTCCCGCTGTTAGGTCTGTTTTCTCCCAAGTGTTTAATAAACACTACTGGGGCGACATCTTCATCTGTCCTCCACACAATGTAAGCATGCATGTAGTAATCTTTTTCCAATATTCTAGTATCTTCGGGCAGTCCCACCATAAGTGTAGGAACGTACCTGTCTGTCCACAATTCCTGGGACATTGTGATGATTCAATTTTACCCATTTTAACCAGTGTAGTGCTAGTGTAGTATGTTTGGTGCAAGATTTTTATTTGGACTAATTTGATTCGGGAGCGTACAGCTACCTCTCGGAGGAGTGCAAGTGTCTATGCCACTCTTCATCAGTGAGGGTTCCCAAGTTCTCTAGCCACTTTGCACAGAACTTTTTCAAGGTATCAGGTGAATTGTAAAGTAATTTACGGTACGTCAATGATATTGCCTTATCCTGAAGGTAGTCATCAAAGAGCCGATCTTCCAACGGGGAGGAGTCCTGGAGAACTGTTCCAATTGGGATGGCTTGTGATAGTGCATGTCGTATCTGAAGGTAACGGAAGGTTTCCGTTGAGGATAACTCAAATACCCCATGGAGGTCTGCAAAGGGCCTAAGCTTCCCTCCTGCCCATAGGTCTCCCACCCTGGAGAGTCATATGCAATCTCATTTATCAATGCCTGGTTGATGCACCAGAAGTCCCAAATGTGTTGAGTCCCACAACGGTGTGCCGAGAGCAATCCCATCTTTCCATCCCAAAGACGCTTACGCCATATGCCAGATTTTAATCGTTGTCTATTTTGAGGTGCATGCCGGTGAATTTTAACTCCCGCCATAGAGGGCCCTGAGGTAACCTCCCAGTCTCATGTTGTGCCTATCCAGTCTACACGCTGGTTCAGCCTGCTCTAGATGCACCCATTGGTTGACAACTGTTAATTGTGCTGCCTAATAGTACGTTTGGAGGGCGATCCCGCCGTCATACTAGCCCTTGATCAGCCTATTTTGTCCTATTCGCGGAGTTCCTCTGTCCCAGAGAAGCATCCATATCTCAGCCTCAACAGCGCGAAAGGATCTCGGTGGGCACCAAATAGGGCATATTTTGTAGAATATACAAAACGGAAGCTTTACCCAACAGCGACAAGGGCAGGGCACTCCAGTGCTGCACATCCTCCCACAACCGCCACAAAAGAGGGTCCAGATTGTGGTCATAGACCGCTAGGTCTTTGGTAACATAGACCCCCAAGTATCGAAATCCCTTCATAGTAATTTGCACTGTACAGGATCTGGGAAGCAGAGGGTGTGATCCCCAGAGAACGTACAGCACAGACTTGTCCCAGTTTATAGTATACCCTGAGTATTTCTCAAATACAGTAAAAATATGCAGCACCCTATTTAGAGAGGAATAGGGACTTGCCAGATAAAGGAGAATGTCATCAGTAGGAGGGAGATTCTATCCTCCCAATCCTCCGTCCATTTAAGTCCCCTAATAAGCACGTCTAACCCATGCCAGAACATTTTTCCCAAAACCAAATTCCTCTAAAACAGCAAATAGAAAAGGTCATTCTATCACATCAAATACCATTTTAGTGTCTAGAGACATTATGTTTGCTTCTTCCCCAATAGTGTTATATTCCCAACACTCCATGAAGGCCTCGGAGGTTGAGTGCGGTATTTCTTCCTGGCATAAATCCTGATTGATCAGGGTGGACTAACCAGTGCAGCAATGGAGCCAGGCGCATTGCTAGGATTTTTGCTAAGATCTTAACTTCTGCATTCAGCAGAGATATTGTCCTGTATGACACACAGCTTTCTGGTGTGAAGTAATGACCGACACCAATGTAAGTACTTCTTCTTCTTTATTTCTATGTCATTCCAGCTGCATCTCCAGCTTGCCGCTGGTGTTAACCTCCTCAGGCTCTCTCTGCCAACATTCCATCAGAGCCTTCTTCCCAACATTCTAAGAAGGTACCACTCGTGGAGGGAGGATGGGGGGAACTGGGACAAACCAAACTGGGAAGGATACAACACATCTCCCTTCCCAAAGGAAACCCAACACGTGGTGCCTGCAGTGAACCTGTTAAGGCAGGTGCATGATAGCCCTTCAACACATCATGTAATCCTTGTGCCATGTGGGAGCATTTCTGTATCTCTGCCCCCTGCTCTCCTGCTCCTCTTCCTGTCTGCTACCCTGCCCCAGGATCTTGTCTACTCCTCTGGACCTAGTTTCGCCCTGATCCGTGGCCACCCTATCCATACTCCACATTTTCCCATTCTCTAGTATGACCACATTGCTCCTTACCTCCCTTATCTTTTCTGGAGGAAAGAATTTGTCCCCTTTGCTACCCAAGCCAAACGGTTTTCTTATCCACACTCTTTGTCCCGGGACCAGTGACTTGTGTCTAGCCCCCCATTTCCTGTCGTACCACTGTTTGTATTTTCGCTGTTTGTCCGAAACTTTCTCTTTGAAATCACCCGGGTCGACTACCCCTGTTTTTCCTCGAGGCATCCAATATGGCGACAACTTTGTGCCCGCCTTCCTCCCCCTCAAAAGCTCAAACGGTGAATACCCCGTGGCTAGATTGGGAGAGGTATGGTATGACCACAACATGTCTCTTACGGCCGATTCTATTGGCTTGTGTGATGTTACTGCCAATTGAATGCAACCCTTTAACAGTCTGTTTGCTCTCTCCACCTTCCCGTTGGCCTTTGGACAATACAAAGGTGTACGTATGTGTGTAATAGACATATCTGCTAGAAATTCCTTCATTTCTTCTGATGCAAATTGTACCCCATTATCTGTGATGATACTGTTTGGGATGCCCTCTGTAGAAAACACTTCTGTCATAAACTCAATAAGCGACCTTGTATTGATTTTACTCACAAATTTATGTGTGATCCAGTTTGAATAGTAATCAATCAGGACCAACATATACATTTCCTGTGTACCTAACCCATGCAGGGGGCCCGCTATGTCCAGACCCAGCTTGCTCCATGGATCCTCAGGTACCTCTACTGGTCTCAGAGGAATCCGCCTGGTCACCTTGCTTTTGTCACTTAAGCTGCAAGCCTCACATTCATTCACTTTCTCCTCCATCAATTGATCCATGCATGGAAACCAAAAGTCAGCTCTTAATCTAGCTTTGCACAGACTCTTTCCCAGGTGTCCCTCATGCGAAAGGTCAATAATGCGGTTTCTGAGGCCCCCCGGGGAAACTAACTTTCTAGACTTTAGAAGAAAATCCCCTTCCACTGACAACTCATCTCTCACGTTCCAAAAGGGATGTACTTCTTCAGGAAGTGCCTTGCACTTGGTTGGCCATCCTTTGATTACATAGTTCTTCACAGACTTAATGATATCATCTTGTCCCATATGGAAGTTCCATTGGTCTTTGTCCACTGCTTTTACTGACATCTCCAGAACTTCCTCCTTCTCCCCTTGACTCACTTCTTCAGAATCCATGGGAGACCTTGATAGGAAATCTGCCACCTTGTTCTGTGGTCCTGGTACATACACCATCTTGTAGTTGTACCCTTGTAGCCCCAGCACCCATTTTGCTATGCGAGGCGTCATATTCTCCATTTCCTTTCTTGTGAAAATGGCCAGTAGGGGTTTGTGATCCGTGCACAGTTCAAATGGTGTACCCCACACAAAAAACTTGAAATGTCTTATTGCCCAGTACACTGCTAATGCCTCTTTCTCTACCGTCGAGTAATTTGCTTCTGCACTTGTTAAAGTTCTTGATGCAAATGCTACCACACGCACTTTATTTTCCACTCTCTGAGCCAAGGTAGCCCCTATTCCCTTGCAACTGGCATCCGTTGTTATCAAGGTATCCCTTGTTACCTCAAAGTTTCCTATGAATGGGGCTGAAATTATGGCATCCTTTATCAGCTTGAAGGATTCTTCTTGCTCTTTTCCCCAATTGAATGTTGAGTCTTTCTTTATTAGATCCCTTAAGGGCTGAGATAGCATTGAGAAGTTCCTTATATACTTTGCCATAAATTCTGCCAAGCCCAGGAATGACAAGACCTCTTCCCTACATGCGGGAGTGCCAGCCTTCCTGACTGCGTCCACCAAATCGATTTTGGGTTTTATTCCTTCCTCCGATATGGTGTGCCCCAAATAGTCCACTGATGTCACAGCCAATTTGCACTTACTTTCCTTTGTAGTAAATCCTGCCTCCTTCAATTTGTAGAGTGTCATTTTTACATTTTTTTCATGTTCTTGTTCACTTGAACCGTACACCAAAATGTCGTCTTGAAAACACAATGTTTTCCTACAATCTTTCAGGATATGTTGCATTATTCTTTGAAATGCAGCGGCGGCCGACGCCAATCCAAATGGCATCCTCACGAATTTAAAATTGCCAAATGGGGTGGTGAAGGCCGTCAAAAGTTGTGACTCAGGGTGTAGGTCCACCTGGTGGTATGCCGATGATAAGTCCAGCACACTGAAAAATGTTGCCCCCTGAATTGTGCTCATCATTTCATTTATCCTTGGTAGAGGATGTCTATCCACCAGAATGTTCACATTCAAACCTCTCAAGTCCACACATAATCTGATGCTGCCCCCTTTGTCCTTGGTTGTAATAACAATGGGTGCCAACCACTCCGAACTCTCTATTTCCTCTATCACCCCTTGCTCTACCAACTTCCTAAGTTCCTCCTGTAACGGTTCCCTCATGAGCAATGGAATAGACCTGGTCTTGTGCACCACTAGTTTTGCTCCCTCCTTCAATACAATTTTGTGCATGTAATTCTTCAATTTGCCCAGTTTATCCGAAAACACTTCAGGATATTCCTTAATGAGATCATTGCTCACTCCCTGAGGTTCAACCAACATGACCTGTTCCACATTGTTTGGGTCCAATGTTATGCCCAAATCCTTCTGGTGCTTCCACCCTAGAAGATTCGACCCTTGCTTGGTGATGTATACTTTACCTACAGTGTGCCTATCCTTAAAAGTTATTCTCATTCTCGCCATCCCCACTAATGGAATGGGTTCCTTGTTGTACCCTAAAGGATTGATGTCTGCATTCTCTATTTCTATTTTCCTCTCTGTGATTTTTTCTTTAAATCCCTTCTCCTCAATGAGCGTAAATGGTGAGCATGAATCTGCATACATTTGACATTTTTCACCATCCAAGATAACCTCACAAGAGGGATATTGTACCTTCTCTTCTATGCTCCCATGACCAACCTGGAAAATATACGTTTTTCCATCCCTCAACTCTGCCTCTGCACACCCCACTTCATGTACTCTGGGTATAAATGCTTTACACACCTTCGCCAAATGTCCCTTCCTATCGCATTTCCTGCATACCGTGTTCCTTGCTGGGCACCTCCAGTTATTTGCCAAGTGATTTGGACTACCACACCTGAAACACAACCAGCTCTCCATCTGTTTCCTGGGAGCTTCTTTTACTTTATCACCAACCTTACATACTGCCTCTTCTGTTGTTCCTGTTTTAGCTTCTCCTTTGTCTCTACTCTCACTTGAGGATGCTCTTATCTCCTTCATGCATATCGCAGTGTGTTCTAAACCCTTTGCGATGTTTATCGCCTCCTCTAAGTCTGGATTCCTTGTCAACAATTCTTCCTGAACCTTCGTATCATTGGTACACCGCACCAACTGGTCCCTGATAAGGGAATCCGTTAAAACTCCAAATTCACAAGTTGCTGATAGCCCCCTTAGGACTGCTACATACGATGAAACTTTCTCCTCCCTCTTCTGGCTTCTTTTAAAAAATGTATGCCTTTCTAGTACAACATTTATTCTATGTCTGAAATGTTCTTCCAACTTCCTCAAGGTGTATTCATACACATCTCCACCTACCTCCTCATCATCTGTTTCATCCTCGACTAATCTCCCTGTGATGTCCTCAAACACCTTCCTTCCCTGAACTCCAAGATTGTGCAATAAAATGTGCTGCTTTCTCACATTCGAAAAATTTCCACCCCCAATGGCAATAAGGTATGACTTAAAAATACCCTCCCATCTGTGCCATGGTATGTCCGGTTCTCCTACTTCATTCAAGAACGCGGGTGGCTGACTCATGCCTGCTCCTGCCATTTCCTGGTAGCGAAGGGATAATTATTACGAAAAACACACTTTTAAGAAAGGCCTATATATACCAACTCCTTGTGTAGGTTAAGCTTTAACTTCTATGTTCAGGAATATGCTATTAAAAACGTACACTGCCTTAAATATGCAACTACATACCACTAATTACTTCACACTGTCCCTCTGAAAAGGAAAAGGTTAATTGCATCCCCCTTTACCCTTATGCACCTCGCTTCCGCCTCCTACTGCAAATATCACTGTAGTTGTCCCCCAAAACACCTTTGGTGACCTAAATCACTGTTTACTTTGTTCCCTCCGTAGACTCTGCCACTCCGAGCCAAAGATTCTTTACTTGGGAAGCAAATGTCGATAATATTCTCAACCGCTGTTTCCCTTTGCACCGCTTCAAAGTCCCCGTCTTCATGTGCAAGTACTGTTTGTGGAATCTGCTACGAGGAATCACCGTCACTTTTACCTGCTCGGCAACTTACTCCGGAAGTCTTCTTTTCGTGTGGAAAGCTCTCCTCACGTAGTTCTCTCATCGCGATGACTGAGCTTCAGCGCTCCACCTCAAATGACCGTACATACCCAGTTTCTTCCGCTGTTCGTGTGGATGAATCTCCTCACAAACTTCTCTCACCGCAATGCTTTTGCCTCAGCGCTTCTCCTCATGCGATACTTTGCCAATTTCTTCTATTTTTTTTTTTCCGCTCCCAATCTGTCAGCTGTGGAGACACGTCCCAGTCACTCAACCACGTAATCCTCTTGGCCCCTCACGGTGTCTGCCAGCAGGACAAGAGTTGAGTGTAACCTTCATCTTACGCCGCATAACCTGAGAAGAACTCCTCTGCTTTGCCTTACTATTCCACACCATTAAAGACCCTACGGGGCGCTCGTTTACTCAGCTGTCCACACTCCTTTGTCCTCTACACCGTACACCAGGGCGTGGAGCCTTCCAGAGCTGGTACAACGTCGGAGATGCTTTGACAATCAATTTCTGCCCCTTAATTAACTTCACTGCTTCTTCATCTTTTCTTAACCTCATCAATTTGCAGCAGACTCGCCGGGACTTTTCCTCACTGCTATTTCTTCTTCACCAGTGAGTACTTCCCGACTTCTGCGATTACTCAACAGCCAGCTTGCAAGACGAAGATCACAGGGGAAGATGCAGCGCTGTCCCTTCACAGCATCCCGTCCTCGTCGCCAGTAAATGAAGTAATATCCAACACCAATGTAAGTACTTCTTCTTCTTTATTTCTATGTCATTACAGCTGCATCTCCAGCTTGCCGCTGGTGTTAACCTCCTCAGGCTCTCTCTGCCAACATTCCATCAGAGCCTTCTTCCCAACATTCTAACAAGGTACCACTCGTGGAGGGAGGATGGGGGGAACTGGGACAAACCAAACTGGGAAGGATACAACATGGTGGTTTTCCATTTTTGTGTACTACAACAATAATAGCTAACTGTCGATTTTTGGGCAATTTTCCCATTATAACGCTTTCTTGGTACATTCGCAATAGTAATGGGGCAGTTGTAGACTCATTTAGTTTATATACTTCGATCAGTAGGCTGTTTAGGCCCATTGCTTTATGGGTTCTCAAAGCCCTGATTGCTTGCACTATTTCACGCTCGGTCAGGTCTAGTTCTAAACTCTCCTTCTCCTTCTCTCCGAGGGATGGCAGACCCATGGTAGTCGATGGTTCATGAGCATCAGCCTGAGAGGTCAGTTGTGACGGTGTATATAATTGCTCGTAATATATCGCAAAGGCGTCTGCTATTCCTTGCCTATCTCTCAAAAGTATGCCAATATCTGGGGTGATCTCAAACACCCATCTTGAGACAGTTTCTTTCTTTTCTAGCCATGCCAGCAATTTGCCCGCTCTATCTCCATCCTCATAAATTCTATGTTGAGTCGCGTGGTTCTGTACTCTAGCTGCCTCTTTGGCAGTATCTCTGTACTCTCTCTGTTTGATTTGTAATCCATGTTGTATGTCTGGGGAGTCTGACTGCAGCATCTCCGATTCTAGCTTCTGGATTTCCTCTTCCATCTCTATCGGCTGTTTCTGCCTTTCCTTTTTGTGGCCAGATTTTAGGGAGATTCCTTGACCCCTGTTACCTGCCTTGTAGGCCTCCCATATAGTTTGGGCTGAGTCCACCAACTCCTTATTTTCTTCGAAGTAGTTTTTAGTTGCTTTCATTAAGCCTGCTCTAATGGATGACACTTGTATGTACCAGGGGTTAATCGTCATCTGGCTGCTATTAAGTACAGGTGCACCCTCATATATTGCACTGGGTGTAGAATGGTTGGAGATACCTCTGGGGAGGTGGACCAACTCACTGAACAGCGGGAGTTGTCCCACCACTTCAAACATAGAGTCTATATGGTATAAACTTCCATGGGCCCCTGAGTGGAAGGTATACTAATGGGCTGGAGGGTTGCGCATTCGCCAAACACAAACAAGGCCCATGGCTGACAACAACTCAGCTAAGGTCTTTCCTGAGGCATCGTACTGTCTGGCTGGCAAGTGGTCTATATCTCCAGTAATGGCAGCATTACAGTTGCCTCCGATAAGTAGTTCCCCCTGTGGCAAATTGATAACGTGTGAACCTAGGTTGGCAAGAGAGGAGGTATGTAATCTTGGGGAATATAAAGGGATATGATGTGTAGGAGTCGACTCTCCCAGTGTCCCAACAGTGTTACACAGCACCCTGTGAATCACGCGTTATTTTTTATATCGTGAATGGAAGTGACTTGTGGAGTAGGATGCCAACTCCTCTTGAGCCCCTGGTGTAGCCTGAGTGGGCCGCTAATTTATAGCCCCATCTATTGAGCGCACAGTAAGAGTTTACCTGTATTTGTGTTTCTTGTAGTAATACTACGTCAGGTGCTTGAGGTTTCAAGTATGGCAATACTACCCCTCTTTTAATTTTATCTCCTAGGCTGTTAACATTCCATGATAGGATTTTGAAGTTACACGGTGGAGAAGTGTGGCTCAATGATTAGAGCGGCAGACCCTGATGCAGAGGTCTAGCCCGGGACCAGGGTTCAATTCCCTGCCTCGGCGGGTCTTGGGCTAAAAAATTCCACAGACCTGATAATTCTCGCCTCGGTGCCTATTCCAATCATGGAGTCCCACTCTGCAACTCTGGGCAATAGCTTGCTTAATCTCCACAACGGCCACCACAACGCTAAGGATGCCTGGCCTCCACCTTGGGGGTGCCCAGGAGTGGACGCCTCACAGGGAAAGCCAGGATGGGTTCCACAGCGGTATTTGTACAAGCGCCTTGAGACCCTTACGGGTGAGTAGTGCGCTATACAAGTATCAAATTTACATTTTTACATTTTACACGCAGGTTTATCTCTGTTCATGGTACTGTGTATTTGCTTAAGGCTCTCCTGGGAGTGTTTAAGGGTGCTCTGTTGGGAGGCCGCTTTACTTTTACCTTCAGGGCCCTTCGTACAACATCCTGTTTTGCAGCTGTTAATTTCCTGAGACATGTACCTTGCATTATCACTACTACAAGCCATTTTGTGTATCTAGAAACACTGCTAACCCAACTAAAAAACTAGATCCCCCCCACCCCCCTTTCTGCTTCCCTGCATTGTGGACTTAAAACTGCCCCAGACGTCTATTTTTAAAGTGATATTTTCCCAGGTCTGCACCTAGAGGTGTTTCCGGTCATCCAACACACTTTACAAGCAAATAACGTTAGACCTCGGAGTGTGGGGTGTTGTAGTCTGTCAGACAGGGACCACATCAAGGCATTATTTATAAATGTCTGCGGGGCAACCCTTTTTTATTGTGAAGATCAAGGAGGTGTTGGAACGAGGAGGACAGTCTGTCACTGATTTGTGGCTGTATGTTGGCAGTAAATTGGTTATACCTTCACTCATGTGGATGCAAACGGGCTGTGTAGTAATTGCCAAAGCGAGGTACACAGATGACCTCAGAATCACATGTGCTCTCTGAGTGGATACTCTCTGTGGGATCTTTCATGCTAACTTATGTTGTCATAATTAAAAGCACAGATGATGGACGGAATGTTGAACAAATCAAACATTCACCCCCAGTCACAGGTCTGGGTTAAATCCATTGTTATTTTGCTCACCATGCCATTCCAGTTTGGACCCAACTATATGCAACTCAGTCATAACCCTGCTCCCTAGGGGAACAGTCCAGCCCGAACTGCCAAGTTAGGTCCTCTCTGCACCAGAAACAAGCCTCCTGGGACCGGTTTCAGGGCATCACCCCATATCAGCCAGGCTAGCTTGAATCCTGTAGCATAGTGAGCACGGGACCCGCGTCTGGGCACACCCTTTCCACTTAGAGTGACAAATGCAAAAAGAACAGATGATGGACGGAATACTGAACACATCAAACATTCACCCCCAGTCACAGATCGGGGTTAAATCCATTGTTTGTTGCTTTCCACGTCAATGTGGCTTTTCATTATCGCAATTAATGATGTATTTGGAACATAGACTTCATGGAACCAATTTCTCAGTTTTGTGGGAGGAGATGTCGTAATACAGTTTATTCACCTATTTTAGACTTTAGACACACAGGGAGGAATCCCGGAAGTTGTTTTCCGTCGTGTGTCAGGAGAACCCAGGAAATCTGCATGAATTTGTAAATTATTGAAATAAATGGAGGTTTTTCGTGCCCGGTGTGTTTTTTTTTTGTTTGCCTCTTGGAAACTGTGCAAAGTTGTGGATTGCACTATAGGAAAACTGAAGTCAAAAGTACCAAGAGTGTTTCACCTCCAAGATGTGGGTTGATATCACTGTCTCTAGAGTGGCAGGTGAACTCACTTCCGGGTCACAGATACAACTCTTCAAAGAGAGGGTGGCACCAATTCTTGAGTTGAGGGGTGGTCATGGAAAAGAATACAAGACCTCTTGTCCTGTTTCATTAGTGTGATTAGTGGCGGGCAGACAGGGGGCGCTGGCGATTTATACAAGACCTTTTTCATGGAACATCACTTGGGCGAGTTGGTGATACCTAGTTAAAGACATGTTAGTGAGACATTACCTGAAGATCAGTGTTTGTTCGTTGAGGGCACACCTGGTGGGTGTTCATGGGGGGGAGCAGTGGGGGGCAGGGACACAGTGTTAGGTTCACTTACCAACATTTTGTTTTCTGTGGTCCTTCATGGGGAGACCTAGAGCTGTAAGGTGTCTAGTGCCTCTTTATGCAATCGAATGTTATGGAGGGGGGGGGTTCAGTAGACAGAGGGGGCATTGCCCTTAACACAATGAGATAACTGTCATTGATAAATTAATATGAAACTGTAGAAGCTCTCCGGTGACAACCAATAGGAAGTGATTACTTTGCATAAGAGGTGGTGAGAGAATCCTCAATGAATTTGAGCAAGACTCTCATCGCTCTAGAGAACCTCTTCTGGGTACATGGTAGCAGTTGGACTAGACTGCTGGTTCCATGATAATTCTTTCTGCCTTTCTTGAGAATTAGGAAGTGCCTGAATCTGCTAGCAACTATCTTATATCTATTAACTTTAAGTTATGCAATTCCACCCTATTTGTTATGATGTTATGGTACAATAATAACTGCCTGTATAAATTGTATAATATGCCATGTTGTGTTTTGACATGCTACACTATATATACATCCTGTATCCCTCCTTTGACACATCTCAAACCTCATTTTACTATTATGATCTTCCTAATAACCCTTTCTAGACTCTTCCCTCCTCTATTTCTCCTTTGACTCATCCCAAACCTCATCTAACTTATATGATATCCCAAGAAACACTTTCAAAACTATTCCTTCCTCTAGCCCTAATTTATCATATTCAATGAAACTAAGAGACTTCCATGTCCACTGCTTAAATGAACAACATATATTTCCCTATCCTAATCCACCACTAATGCTCTGGGTGACCGAGTAGCGTGCTACTCGCTAAAAAGTACCTCAAAGCCTCATCAGGGGTAGTAAGTCATATATAAATACAATCACAACTGAAATTTCTTAACGTACTCAAGCCCATGTAGTAATGCCATTCTCTCAATAAGACACACGCATGTAGGCTTATCTTTATGTTCAGCATGTCACTGCAGACGACGGTGGTGTGTTTAGCTCAATGTATGACATGCAACACGCGTGAGAAAAGACAAAATTATATTTTGTAGGTCATACATAATAATTGCTCATAAGTATCTAAGTGAGATATGTTCATGTGTTCACATTGCTATATTTGGGTGTTGCATCATGGGATGTACAACAATGGCGTCTCAGTATGTTAGAGGCAGACAGTGAAATGGTTCCCCTTTTATCGTTGATTGAGCACTGTCCTATCATGTGATACATCATCCAAACTTGCAGGTCAAGTGAAGTGACCAAGCACAAGATGGTAACGTACTTGAAGCTGGGCACTATCCCAGCGGGGGACTTAGATGGGACCAACGTATATGGCAGACGTCTAGGCACAAACCCCGACATTAGTAAGATACTGTGCAACATGCAGAGGGCAAGGACTATCTTGTGCACCTCTTCAGAGGATCACTGCAGCACACTCCCTGTATGGTCAAGTATTCTGAAGTAAATGGAAAAAGTGCACTCTTTGATGTTTTGGATCCATGTGTTGGATCTAATACATCTCTGGGTCAGTGGTTGGATGCCTCAAGGGAGTGAGGAGATGGGGAAAATGACCATGTGCAGCATCAACTGCAAGTCAGAGGTGGAAATTGGTTTTGGTAAGTAGGCCCACAGTAATTCGGGAAAACGATTCCAGCATTCTGTCAGAGTGTCCATCATGGGTCTATTGCAATGGGGATTGTAATGTGTCAGTCGGTATTATAACATGCTCCAAGTGTAAGTGCAGGTCTAGTGTGAGTTGTTAGTGCTGACATGGAAACCACATCACCTTATTACTGGTAAGTAACTGACTTGCAATCTTTGACTGGCCGAAGATGAGGCTTTCAAGGTCCCATACTGCTGTGTGAAGCAGCTCCATACAGTTTGCAGTTGATACAGTTTAATGGTGCGGGTTGTGTGAATGAGTAACCTTTGCTATGTTCATTAAAGAGACACGTGTGAAGTTGATGACACCAGGCTGCTGGTGGAAAAGGGCAGTGATGTGCAAGAGCCTTGCTACCCATTGGCTGTCTTGCAGTGACTTTGGCAAGGTGTTGTACTGCTGCCCTCGACAGGTGATTCATGTTATTTACCTTGTGCAGACACAGTCATTTGCTTGCATTTGAAATGAAGTCTGCCCCTTGTGGATCCTGTGAAATGATACAGTGTCAAGGAAGTGTTGTGCAGATAATACTTTGACATGAGCAGAAAGGAATAGGAAGCTCTTGATGAAGTGAGCTCAAGCTCACCTTCTACGTTCAGCTCCAAGGTCATATCAGGATGGAATCGGTCTCTTGCCAATATCTCTTTCTCTGCCACTACCACTTCCACTGGCATACCAAAGCTTGATCCTCTGACATAGTACCCTTGACCTCCATTTCATGTAGTCGCTTCTGAAGATGAGAGCCTGTGTAACAGTGCACATAGGCACATTTGCAGACACTGGCAGACACTGGTTAAACTGGCATGCCAGTGATTTATCTTTGTATGTGGGCAGCTGTGTTTCTTTGGCTGCTAGTTGATGAACCTCAGATATTGAAGGCTCTGATGAAGATGTAAATGATTCACTGGCCCCTTTGCACTGACGTGTTTTGTTGCACAAGAGGTGGCGATGAAAGCTTTTCTCTTTGTCAATCACACATGTATATTTAGTGTGTACTGCTTTGGCAGTGTGTGTTTGTGTTATTGCATTTCTTAGGTGTAATGTTGTGATGTGTGTGTCTCTTTATGATTGCTGTTAGCTATGATATATTGTCTATGCCATTGTGCGTTATATTTATTTTTTATTCTGTGAATGCTTATGCCTTCTGTTTGTGTATGTTTGTTTTACTTAAAACATCTGTAGGGTTGGGCTGTGTGTTGATCCATGTTTTGGTTTATGCTTTTTCATCCTTTGTACCAGTAGTGCTATTTCTGTTTTCATTGGTTTCTGTGTTGTCCCATTGACAAGGGGGGCAGGGAATTGGCGGGGGTGTTGCCCGGTCCTAGCCCATTTGGTCGCCGGCTGAGAACCCCCAGCCCGTGAGGGGTTACGGCGTACCATGTGGCATGTAATCCCGAGAAAGGCTACCCCTCTTTCTGGTAACCCATGAGCACCGAGTGACTGAGGGGAACCAGGGCGCCCACCCGCCCGGCCTTCCCTGAGACATGGCTGAGCTCTCGGGGGCAAATGAGCACTCATTGGGAATCCAAAAGCAGCCCAGCCATCTGGTCACGCCATTGAAAAGCATTGCGCACTACAAGGTGGCAGAGGGGATGGGCGCGACCAGATGGCTTGTCCCCGAAGGATGCCAATCTGCCTGCCCTGAGCCTTCACGAGTTGGCTCCTGTCTGCCCTTGGATGGCTCAGGGGCTCTGCTTCCCGGGGGCTCGGAGACCCCAACTCGGCCTCAGGCCCGGGGCTGTGAATGACCTCCGACCCGGGGGCCCTGGGTAACTTGACATGTGGGCGAAGCACGAGGGAGGCCTTCCCGTGCCAGTCAGAAACTCCGTCCCGGGCCCATGGCAGAGCGGGGGAGACGGAGCCCAGTCCCCTGGGCCTGGACAGAGGTCCTGGGCCGGCACACACAGGGGAAGCCTCCTCCCCATCCCCAAGGGCCCTCGTCCCGGGATCCCACCAGCCAATCAGAAGGCATGAGGATGGAGCCAGGACGGGGAGGGGGGCTCCACCCCAGGGCCACCAAGGGCCCTGGCTAGAGCTCCTGCACCCAGCCAAGCAGGGGATGGCCCGTACGGGCCCATGGCAGAGAGGTGGACAGATCCTGGGACCGATGGACCCTGTCCTGAACACCCGGGCCCTCGGCTGCACGCAGGACGGGGGCCCCCCTACCCCAGGGCTCACCGGAGCCCTTGGCCTGGGGCCCGGCTCCTGCTTCTGACCCCAGCCAAGCAGAGGTAGCCTCACCGGGCCAAATGGATGCACCCCAGGGCCCACCAGTGCCCAGGCCGGGCCTGCTGGCTCCCTGACCCTGCTCAGCCCGGCCCAGCCCTGTCCTCTCCCCTCTAAGGCTCAGAAACTCTCACTGGGGTCCACGCTCGGGTGTTTCCAACCAAGCAGCCCAAAGTCGCCACATTGGCACGACCGACCAAAGTACAGTCCAGACTGTCCCCGGACCGCCCTGCCCATGGAGCCCACTCCCCCCTGCCCGCATGGAGCCCGGCCCCGCCGAAGCTCTGACTGAAGGGCGCCCATCTTGGGCTCCCTTCCCGCGGAGAAGAGGGCTGATTCCCGGGCCTGCCGCTTCCCCTTTGCCAGACCCCACTCGCCTTTAGGAGAATGGGTAGCCCTGCGCCCGGCCTGCCGACTCCACCTCCTTGGCAGCGCGGGACAACCACAAGTCGCTGCCACCTCAGACCGGGCCCAGGCTTCATCTACTCAGGGCTTCTCCGAGCTCTCCCGGGCTCCTTCCCCAGCTCGGCACCCCTTCACACAGGGCTGGCCTCCTGCAGCTCCTTGCCCCAGAGCCAGCAGGGAGCTAGGCAGTCCTTCCCGTTCTGCAGCCACCCTACCCTGTCTACTGACTGTCACTGCCCCCACACTCCCCAGACCTTGGGCTCGGGTGGGTACGTTTTCCACCTTCCCGGAGTCGGGGCAGGAACCAAGGAGGGTTAAGCCCAGGTAACGTCCTCTCCTGCATACATGAATGAATGAGCTATGCACAGATCTGGAGCTTCCCTGAGATACAATAAACTATTGACTTTGTTTAGACCAATTGTTGTACATAGTTTTGGTACACCGTGGCCCCACAAAAGATCTTTTCGAATACAGGAGACTATCACATGTGTATTCAGGTAGGTGTAGGACATGTTTGACATACTTTTATATTGTTTGATCCAGAATGTTTAAGCTTTTAGCTTATGTTCCTGTCATTTCCAGTTTAAAGGACAGTTTAGGGATCAAGTAGTGACACATTATTTCTATTTTCTTTTTGGGCTTAAGTGGTAGATTGTAAAGTTTTCGAGCCCAATTAACAAGAACCTCATTAATATTGTTGTTGCTTTTTATGGCCGTGTGTGTGTGGATCAAAGTTCAATCCGAGATATGTCTCACTTTATCCTGGATGAATGTTTTCAATATTTTGTTTTACAAATTGCCATGGTTTACAGTTGTTAACCAGGATATTATCTTTATGGTGACTTATATAAAATCCATGTGTCCTTTTCACATTAAGTTTTAATCCTGTTGCTTTACTGAATTTTTCAATGATTCTCAGATTTGTACTCATTACTTCCCAGGTGTTGCTGAATACTGCAATGTCATCGGCAAGGCTAGAGCAGTGATTTGCTCAATGAGATCATCAGAGCCGAATGTGAAGCCCTTGCAGCCTTTCTGAAGCTCGCAAATCAAAGGATCCATGGCAATATTAAACACCAGTGGGGATAAAGAGTCACTTTGCTTAACCCCAGATTTCCTTGTTATTTCCGGGGTTATGCTGTTTTTTCCCTTGAAAAATGTTGTTGAGTCAGTGTACAAGTCTTTTATTATGTCTCTGATGTATGAAGGAACGATGTGCCTCTCAAGACTCTGTAAAATGCGACCATGGATGACAGAGTCAAAGCCTTCTGAGATGTCTATGAACACCAATGCTAATGAGTTTCTGTTCTTTTGTGCCCCTTTTATGATATTTTGCAGAAGAGTCAGATTTTCCAGACAACCTCTCAACTTCTTGAATCCTTTTTGTCTCATATTCAAATCAACAAAAGATGTGAGTCTTTTAGTTAGTATTTTTGTGAATAATTTCATGAATGCTGTACCGATGGTAATTGGTCGCCAATCACAGATTTTTTTAAGTTCGCAAATCGGTACATTCTTAGGTATCAATATCGACCGTTTAAAAAAATACTTTCTGGTACTCTTCTCATCGATAACCAAGACGATAAGATTCTGGGAAGCAGTCTTGGTTGCTTGTTATGCACGTTATTCAAGTCATTCAGGCCAATATTGCAGGCCCCACTGCTTTCTTTAAATTTGAGTCATCGAAGGCATTAGTTATTTTGAACAGTGTAATTTCTTTACACAGTCTTCCAATTTCCCATTCATACAGTATCCGATCAATTGGGATGAATTTGGATTTTTTTGGTTTCTTTTTCAATTAAATCTTATTAATATTGGAAGATTTCATCAGCAATTATTTGGCAAGTGACATCTTCTACCCCATCAGTAATTATCCTGGCAATTTTCTTTGTGTCTTTTTTAAACATTGCCTGGTATTCTTTGTAGCTGCCCTTTGCTTTCTCATAATTTTTCTTGTGTGTTCGATTGAGCCTTCCATTTTCCTTATCTTTCTTTAATATCTTGTTTTGTATAGAGGCAGTCTGTTGCTCATCTTGAGCAGAGCTCATAGACTCATTATTGAGTTCGCTCTTTGGTTGATTACGATTTGCTGGTGCAGGACTTTTATCATTGGTGTTTTCTGAGGAGACATAAGTCACTATCTCATCCATCAAATCCATTGCAGCATCGTGATGCTTTACATTTTTGGTGTACTTCTCGACTTCTACGATTCTATCATTCACTTCATCAAAGTTCTTGATTTTTGGCGCACGTTTTCGATTGATAAAGTCTCTGCGCCTTTCCGTTGTTACTTCCACTGAAATTTCTGGTTCGCCGCTAGAGTCATTCTCAGTGATATTGGATGCTTGCAGTGCATCCTTTGCCATTTTTGGGGTTTTATCACTTCCATATCTTCTTTTTTCTGCAATTTATTTTCTGTTTTTATTGTCAAAATGTGGAACCATCAGCGCATTAATATTTCTCTTGTTCTCATAGACTTTTTCCAATTCTGCTAATAGCAGTTGTCCTTCATGTGACCACAATTTGGATGGTTTGCTGCTTGCTAGAGCTGCTAGTCTAGCCTCATTTTGCGCTCTTGGATGCGCATGCCGAGCATTTTGTGAAATTCCAATCTTTGATCCAAATCTGAACTCACAGAAGCGGCATAGAAATTGCAGCTCTCCTTTTTGAATTTTTCCTTTATATTTGGCATAATGGCATGCAATATTGAGGTATTTAGCTTCCTTGTCACATTTGGAGCAATACGTTTTGGAATAGAAGCCTTTATGCTTATTCAAGACATGTTTTCTTAGTTCTTTAACCCCTTGCATGCTTATGACGATGCTTATGACGAGCCCAGCTCGTCATGAGGTAGAGTGGAGCTGTGCTCATGACGAGCTGGGCTCGTCATAACGCTCGCACCACTCCCACGCGTAATTGATTCGCGCTGTGCGGGAGAATCAATCAGTGGGTGGAGTCGTGACGAGCCCAGCTCGTCTTGAGCACAGCTCCACTGTGCCTCATGACGAGCTGGGCTCGTCACGAGCACAGCGCCGCCACAGCCACCCCCGCGCTGCGGGGGAATTACCCCCGCGGCGAAGGGTTTAAAAGTTTCCAACATATCTCCACACAAGTCACATTTATACTTTTCGTTTGGGTATTTCCAATATGTGACTTTCTTTGAGTAATCACTTTTCTTTGTATTCAGTTCTTTGCTGACCTTGTACACATCAGGCACATTTTCAAATTTGGTTGTAACAATGTCATTCTTGGCTGAGGAGGCCAAAATGTGATGGTTTTGCTGAGGTCTTCTGTTTTGTCTTTGTCTGCTGTGGAGGGTGAACTGGGTGCTATATTGTGACCTGAATCATTGTTGCTTGTTGCATTGTTTGAAGCGGGTGCTGGGTTGTCAAAGTCCGTACGGAGGTTAATAATTTCTGGAAAAGAAAGCACCTCCTTTCGTCATCTTAACAGGGTTTTTATTCGCTGGGAACTACCCCATCCGAATGACGTCTGCTGTGGTGGTTCTGTTCCTTTTAGGTCCCAGGAGGAGAAATGCTCCAGACCCCACTTAGGGGACATAAATGTGATGAAGCAATCTAATGATGTACATGCATATGTGATTCTTAAACTATATGGTCTTGCGAGCGAAGTTAATAACAAGAATAAAAAAAAAAAAGGAAAGCTACTCTGGGGACCTAACCAGCCAGATGCTCCCAGGGGCCCAAATTCAAGATGACAAAATTAAGTGGCCACCTGGAAGAGCTATAGGCACCTCCCAGGGGTAGAGCTGGCCTGGACAGAGGGGTGGTCACTCCCATGTCCTTTATGAAGTTTTGCGCGGGAGCCAAGGACCAAGGGCTCCTGTACTGTTGGAAACTAGAGTCTAGAGGCACTCCCAGGCACCCCACTCTACCTAGTTCTAAAGGAGAGGTGGTCACACCTCTCCTCTATGGGAAATCCTTTGCTCTGCCTTCGCCTGCCTGAGTTGAGCTCATCGCAAACACAGGGAGATGATGGATGGAGTGCTGAAACTTTTCGAACACTCACCCAGTCACAGATCTGGGTTGAATCCATCATCATTCATTAGCTCACTTCACCACCCCAGTTCAGACACAGCTATATGCCAATCAGTCTTGACCCTGTGCCTCATGGGAACAGTCCAGCCCAAACCACTAAGCTATGTCTTCCCTGGACCGGAAACAAGCATCCTGGGACCGGTTTTGGGGTAACACCCCTCATCAGCCAGGCTAGCTTGTATCCAGTGGCAAAGTGAGCAAGGGACCCACGTCTGGGCATACCCTGCCATCTTAGGGTCCAACAATGCAAACACAAGGAGATGATGGATGGAGTGCTGAAACTTTTCAAACACTCACCCCCAGTCACAGATCTGGGTTGAATCGATCATTATTCTTTAGCTCATGAGTTTGAGCTCATCAGCAGACTGGCAGAACAGTGTTGAGGGCTTGGCAGCAGTGTGAGCTGGCAGGCAGACCCTGCCAGGCTACACAGGCTGGTATGGGGGGTCCTCAAAGAATTCCCCTCAGTACCTGGTATCATGCAACTAGCACTGGAATTGGTGTAGTTGCATGATTCAAACATGTTTGATACCAAACACTGGTCCTCATTTAGATGGTGTTTGTCCGGTTTGGTCTGGACTTCACAGTGTGAGTTACACAGAAATACGCACATTAGTTTGCTGATATGATGTGACTCCTGTGAATTATTACTTTCATTCATTGGTAGTCCTAATTTCAATCAGATTTCTTTCCCTCTGGTTAATTAGGGGCTGATTATCCATTGTCCGGTACCATGTGTGGTAAAATCACACCAGTATCTTGCAATTACAAGTTAAACCCCATGGAATGAGGAGCTACCAAGTGGGACGGAAATTGACAAGCCGTAAAGCCACATGGGTTTAACTCATACATTTACCGCTTGATTTGTGTAGGTAGTAAATGTATGTTGTGACCTCTCTGCAAGTAGTGGGGGTTGAGGTAGTGTGGAGATTAGGGGGAGGAAGGGAAAGCTAAGTTCTAGCAGAGATTATTGTGTACTTCTCCCTGTCTGAAAAGAAAAATATGGGAAAGAGTTGCCTCCAGCTGCAGCCAAAGCCTCGTGATTTCTTCAGTAAAATTGTGTCTGGTGTCAAACACCTGGGAACACTGTGCGGAAATATCTGCCCACTAAAAATCAGATGGAGCAGAATTGCACACGGTAAGTCCGCTTTGTGTGGCTCATAATCAGAGCCTTAGTCTCCAAGCATGAAAATGCATATATGCAATGGAACCCCATTCCACTCTGCTATGGTTGTTATGTTATAATGGTTTGTACAGCACTCTAATTCTCAGGAGGGTGAGGTCTAGCCAGGCATAGGGTTTAGTGAGTTTGCTCAAAGAGCTAGCTCTTCAGCTTCTTTGCAAATTCGAAAATGAAGAAGAGGCTTGGATCTGTAGTGGTAGATCATTCCACACTATAGGAGCGATAAAGGAGAAGGCTCATCTGCCAACTCTGGTTTTCCTTATGGTGGGATGTGTGCAAGTGGTGTCAGGAGGGTGTGTGAAAGTGCATGCACTTGTTGAAGCATGCAGGGCTAAATTATGTAGTTCCTTGAAAGTATGAGTCAGTAGTTTAAAATGTGCTCGCTTGTGCATTGGTAACCAGTGAAGCTTCGACGTATGCACATCGTAGAAGGTTAAGATTTTGGCCGCTCAGTTCTGAATGTTTTGCAGGTTTGTGACGAGTTGCTTGTTGATCCCCGCACAGAAGGTGTTTTCATAGCCGAGCTTGCTGATGAAAACAGTATGTGTGGCGGTTTTCACGAGCCATTTGAAAACCTTCCTCAACATCTTTAAGGTGTGGAAGCATGAGGGAGTGACAGTGTTCCCTTGGGCGGATATGTTGATATTGGAGTTGATGATTATCCTGAGGTTTTTTGTGTGGGCAGTGGGTCCTACTTCTGTCAACCAAATGCTGGGGTCCCACGATAAGGGGCTTTTCCTGAAGATCACAACTTATGTTCATGTTATATTCTATTTTCCTTATTTATGTTTATTATAGTTGGACACCTTGGGAAGCTTGTTATTAGTCTTTCCCTTGCCCCCCCCCCTTCTATTCTCCTTTTGGTACATTCCTTCTGTTAGGCTAGAGGCTGCCTATGGAATGTTGACAAGAGCAGCCTGACTGAGAAGAGTGCAGAGTGCGCTGTGCCCTGTGCTCTGAGTACTTGTTGGTGGCAGAGTGAAGGCCGTAAAAAAGAAGTTACTCACCTTACCTTCGCTTTAGTCTTCATTATAACACTGGCGATGGCTGGTCTGCTTAAGGGAGCAGGCTGGCTCTCCTTCCCTTCTGTGTACTTCCACCACGTCAAGCTGATTCATCAACTTGTGCCCCAGAAGGTGAAGGTACTCTTTCCCTGCTTTTCACTCAGCGAACGGCACAGGACTGGATCTCTTTCACCATTGTGACTGGCGGTGCCTTGTTTCATTGGCTCAACATTTCTTCCAGTTTTCACACCCAGTACAAGCCACCTCGCTCGTGTCCTGCCTTGAAGCTTTCAGAGTGGATTATCGTTGCTCCATCTGGCACCCGCAGCCCGCTTAAGTCAGCCGTCTGATTCAGACTTCCGACGGCACGCCACCTCCAGGATCTCCGCTCTCGGCAGGATATCCACGCATTTGTAGGCATTGTCTACACGCCTATTGGCATTCCCCTAGAGGGTCTAGCCTCCTTGTTGCAACGCTTAGGAGCGTATTCCTCTCTGGGGTGTACCCTGCGCTGCCACTCCCCTTGACGCCCTCCGGTCCGCCTCAACCCTACCACTCATTCTCTCGGCATTTAGAGGCATACCCGCTTGGGAGTAGGTGCCACACTCTCCCATGTCATCAGGGGGAAAGACTGTATCATAGTCTTTGCTACCCTCAGTAATTCGGAAAGAAATTACTCGGTAGTGGAAAGAGAAGCACTGGCCTGTTAATGGACAATCAAACACTTTAAGTTCTATTTATGGGGGATAAAATTCACGGTACATACCGACCATAAACCCCTCGCCTACATGTTCAGCCCCAAAAGGTAGCTCCAATACCACACCCAGAGTGGCAAGATGGGTGTTGGGCCTCAAAAGCTTTTTCTTTAAATTTGAGTATGTTGCAGGTACCCTCAATTCGGCTTCTGACTTCGTTTCAAGAGCATCTTTAGATTTAGTGGAAAATTTTGAAACCCCATAATATCCCATCTTAGAGATTCACTTCTCAAGTATAAATAAAAATGAATGGGTAGAGAGCTTAACCCAACATGCAACATTAACCCAACTCAAATAATACACCCAACAAGGTTGGCTAGCAACACGTAACGATGTAAGTCAAGAACTAAGCACATTTTGGGAAATCAGACATGAAATTAACTTACACCATGGCTGCATATGGAGAAACAACAAAATCATACCTCCCGAAGGGTTGAGGGACAAAATAATAGACCTTGTGCATGAAAGACACCTAGGGAGAAGTTTAACAAAGACTAGGCTTAGGGAGTATTACTGGTTTCCTAACAAGGACTCTATGGTCGAAACTAAAGTCAAGAACTGCAACATATACGGCAACAGCGACAAAACCAAACACACCCAGAAGGCACCACTATCCCCGGTTTCCATCCCTAACAAACGTGGGAAAAATTTGTACTTGACATCATCGGCCCAATTAATAAAAGAGGTATCATCAAAAGATTTGCAGTCATACTAACGGACTACTACTCACACTAGGTCGTCATCAAAATGGTGAACCAAATCACAACTGAAATTCTCATTAATTTTCTGCGAGACACCTTTGCCACAGAAGGCATACCATCCACCCTGGTCATAGACAATGGAGTACAGTTCACCTCGTCAGCTATGACCAGCTTCCTTACCAGATCAGCCATTACCCACTGTCATATTCCACATAGGTACCCTATATAGGCACAGGTAACACTGCAACCTTTCACCTATATCCTTCCCTACATTACATGCATAACGGTTCTTAGGCACTGACCTTTTACCAAGGTACGACACTGCACTCAGAACGTGGGGTTTTCCCTAGTTCGAAACTCATACATTATGCATGAGGCTTCTTGAAAGCACAGCAGGACTGACATCAGGACGAACATCTCCTGTATAATATCTATGTATATAGTTCAAGCCCAACGCCATCATTAAGGCCGACACAGTAACACAGCAAGGTAGGACCCCTGGGGAGACTTGTGGGTATATATACATCATGTCTTGCTTAGAGAGACAGAGGAGACCGTGACTTCCCGGCCGACACACTGACCAGACCAGAAATGCTGAGATTCCAGCATGCAGCTAAACCAGCTAGCAGTGGTCTAACATCCCTAGCGGGGTGTCCAACTGGAGACCAGGACGGGGTCCCATATTCTCTCATTTTTCAGGTAATGGGGTTGACTAAACCTTAGAGGGATTCTACACAGATGCTAGGTACATTTAGGTACATCTAGTTAGGGAGGCATAGTAGGAGTATGAACTTATTATCATGTATTTTATGTACTTGTGTATATTCATGATTAGTGCAAGATGGTAGAGCATTACCATCCCTTTACTTTCGTATTACTGCTAATCATATATCTCTTCTACTGTCTAATGGTTGTTACAGCTAATCTATTTTACATGAGAATAACAACTGTTCAATAAATCCTTATTGAAACACCCAGACTGATTATTCTGTGTATCTCTGAGACAAACTAAGTGAGCACGGGTGAATGAGTGAAAGGTAGTATATTGTTTCCACGATCCTGGAGGATCAGGGTTGTCATGTTCTGAGGTTGCCAAAAATTATTCTCTCCCAGATAAGAGGAGATTCTAGTGGCACTATGAGCTAGCTAATGCAAACAGGCTAACATATCCGGTGGGGTGCTCAGAACCAGTCTGCCACCAATCCAACAGTTTATGTTATCTGAACACGCAGATTCTGTATAGGATATATAGGAACTACACAACATGGCGCCCAACGTTGGTTGGGTACTCATTTAACAGTAGAATCTGAGTAGTTCAGTTGTGCTATTCTCAGAGACCCCTACTCACAAAACACCTGAGACGTCTGGAGTGGGTGGGCACAAACCCCGCTCAGCTGAGTAGGCGAAATACCTATTTATTAGCTGTTGGTTATTCAAGCTTGAGGGGCACAGTTTTCCTAAAATTGAGCATAAAACCTTTTTATCTTAATTCCCTTGAACAAACTTCTTTTCTACAAAAATGCCTGAGACAGGAAATGACGTAAGAGTAGATCTACAGCTCTCAGCCGGAAAAGAAGATGCGGATGCAATTCCAATTGCAGAAAAATTCAGACATACAGTCACCCTGAAACTGTTAGAAAATGGTTTATCAGCTAGGGGGGCTTAGTAGTTTTCGTGATTGAGGCACACAAATCTAACAAGTCATAGGTATTTTATTTCGTGGGTTATATTCCCAGCAGCAAATGCAAGAACAAAGACATTTCACTCTAACACAGAAGGAGATGCACCAGTGGAAAATTGTAACCCTGGGCGTAATGGGGCTACGCGGAGCGCCATGGAGTTTAAAACAAACTCCGCACACTCCGCGTAGCTCTGCTACTCACTACCCGCCTCCCACCCGCCCTATTAACAATTATTATACAAGCTTAAAAAAATAATACAAAATATTAAAATGCCTTACCTGAGCTGCGACCTCCCCGGGCTGCCCTCTTGCTCCATCGCGACTTCTTGATGACAACTGCGCATGCGTGGGCGCCCGCGCATGTGCAGTTGTCATCAAGAAGTCGCAATGGAGGAAGAGGGTAGCCCGGGGACCCCGCAGCTCAGGTAAAGCATTTTTATTTACTTTATATCCTTTTTTTTAAGCTTGTATAATAATTGTTAATAGGGCGGGTGGGAGGCGGGGGCTGGTCAACTCCGCCACGCTGCGGAGTGTGCAGAGTTTTGCCTACTCCGCCTACTTTGCGGAGCATGGAGTAGACAAAACTCCGCACACTCCGCGGGCGGAGCGGAGCTCTCCGCCCACCCTTAGAATATTGTCCATTCTTGGACATAGAGGTTCCGCTCATGTACCAGGAACATTTATACCGGTTTAAAGGCACCCTACCCCATATAAGAGGAAGAGGAAGATTAGGCTCGCTCAGAGGAGAAACATCAAAATGGCCGATATTAGCGGCCTACACACCACATCCTGACATTGAAACAATGCTACCAAGAGACTTACTCATACAACACAAAGATTTAATTAAAATCTATAGAAACATGACGCAATTCGTCATGAGGACTTTTACAGTCCAACGAGCAATAGTTGCAACAAATGGAACTCAAGCTCAGGGTACAGCAACTAAAATCACACCAAAAACATTACACGCAGTGATGGGCAAAATGCCCACAAGACGCAAACAAATGCCATTCTGGGTAGCTCAGAAAATAACTCCGCTTGAGGCAGTATTCCTGAATACTACCGCATATGAAAAACACAGGATGCTAACAATCTGCTTGCCCATGGGGATAACACCACAAGTAGAAGATTGTACCACTTGGGATACAGTCTTTTTGGCCATTTATACCAGAACTCCTGGTATACCTTAATTATCAGTGATACCCAATGTATTCAGACAAATACAGAACGAGTAGGAAGCAGAGCCTTCTCTCAACTTAGGGTTGAAGTTACTAGGTAACTATGCCCAGGAATCAGCAATAATACTAGCTAATGTTAAAGGGGAAGCAGCTTCAGCGGCAATCCACCAACGCCTAAAGGAGTTCAGTCCTTTAGAACAGGAACACAAACTACCAAAAATAATTGAAACTACCTATGCAGAATTAGGGAGAGACAGTTTGGGTGGGAAAGCATTAAAACCACAACTAATGGGCAGTTCTGAACAGGACACTACCAAGCAGACACCTGCTTCCTCTAAAAAGACGTGGGACAATAAAAAACAACAAACTTTTAAAGGATATAGATCTCAATCCAGAGGTAGATCTCCTCCATGGGAGCCCTCTGAAAAGAGGTATAATCTCGGGAATAGGGATAATATTAGGAAACCTGACAGGTATCATGATACTGATACACGTTCCTCTTGTTACTTTCAGGGTTCATCGAAAAACTCTGAGAGGGAGGATGGTCAGAAAGACAAGAAGAGCATACAAAGTCCAGAGACAAGCAGCATGCTCAAGATTACACTTCCAAAAAAGAAGACAAGCCAAAGCAAAAGTCACTGTTCAAAAAGGACTAAGTTGCAGGTCTGAAGATCAGACATGCCCAGAATTCTGAGGACTCGACTACTGAACGGGGAACGGGCTCAGACGATGGTAGACAGTGCGGCAGTAGTAACAATAGTTCGCCAGAACCTGATGGGATTTCTGGTGATAGCGGACTTGAATGATTATATCACGGTTGAAACACCTGATACTAGGGTGAGAGTCCCACATAAAGTGTATGAAATAATGCTCCAGATGGAGGGGGACAAGTGTAGAAAAGTGAGAGGTCTCTTTTGGGAGAAGTTCGTTTGGCTATGACATTTTGTTAGCTGAATGAGATTGACCGCCAGCATTCGTCATGGATTGCCCTAAAGGAGAAAAGGTAATTTTACCAGCATTCTCAGACCAAATTCCCAGCCATTTGCAACAAACATATTCGCGGGAGTGGGCGGTAGCCCAAGCTCCAGCATTATATAAAAACCATGTTGGATGGGATGAAGATTCAACCCACCACATAATTCCTTTAAAAAATACTCCTACTGCACAGATGCAGTATCCAATAAAGCAAGAAGATAAAAAACAGGTCAGGGAGAGCTTATATCAACTTGAATACCCAGGGGTGATTTAAACATGCACCTCTCAAATGAACTATCCTTTGTTTCCAGTCGTGAAATCTGACAATACATATCATCTAGTTTTAGATTACAGACATCTAAACACTTGGACTAAGACATTTGCAGATCAAAATGCACATAGTGCACATAGTGCCGCATTAATGAATAACGTTGTGCGGAAAAAATACAAAACAACACTTGATATCTCAAATGGATTTTCTTGCCAAAATATAGTGCCTGAAAGCAGGTATCTAACAGCATTTTCAGCGCTAGGGTCCCAGGGGCAAATTTGTTGACTCCCCCAATGGTATAAGAATAGCCTGTTTTTTTTTCGGCCAGAGTAACAGAGTTACTATGAAAATTGGATGAAGAGTCATTGTCCTATGTGGATGATATTTATTTGATGGACGATGACCTAGACGAACACTTGAACAGGGTGAATACCATCATTTTGTGATTTGCATCTGAGGGCTACAAATGTAACTTTAAAAAATCAAAAATAGCCCACCTCAGTGTCCTGTTTTAGGATATGAGCCTTCAAGTAAAGGAAAAAGCCTGGCAGCCAATTTTTTCGAAAAATGCGCGCTGCTCCAACCTTCAAGATCATAAAAAAATCTACAATCAATACTGGGATTCCTAAATTTTGGTCACACATACATTTTGGATTACGCTGAAAGAGTAAAACTTTTCTACGACTTAATAAAACCTGATTTCTCAGCAAGAAATTGGACACAGGAACACACAGATACAGTATGTTCCTTAAAAGCTGACATGATAGCTTCAAAACACTTACAGACACGCGCAAACGTTCGCAACCTGGTGATCCGTATAATTGCAGGTCAATCTGGGTACACCTATCTCACATACAATGAAGGTGAAACAATACCAATTGCATACAAATCACACTTGTACACAAATGCTGAGATGCGTTTCGCATCTACTGAAAAGATTCTGACAGCGGTACAGACTTCTGCAGTAAGAGAAAGAGCACTGGCTCAAGGGAAATGAATAGTAGTAGTGACTCCGGTTCCAGCCTTAGAGGCTGCGACCAAGGCAAGTGTCCCTAGAGCAAAAGCCTTACATCCGAGATGGATACAATGGGCTACTTCTCTCACTGCAACAGATGTAGAATACAGGTACGACCCAAATGTAAAGACACAAGCATTCATGCAATACGAACAAGAATATCCTCTACCTAATGAAATAATGCCTCTGGATCAGTATGAATATATCATTTACACTGACGGATCTGCTCAACCGGCCATAGGGAGTAAGCAACAATATAGCGCGCCATGTGCAATCCCTAAAGGTCACATGCGGGATGGAAAGTTCCATCCAAGTTGCACTAAATCGCAATCTCTAGTAGACTACATGGCACAGTTTGCAGAATTAAAAGCACTAATACTGGCACTTGTAAATACGGATTGAGAATTTCCCACACTAATTGTGTGCGATTCCTTTTACTGTGTGCAGTCATACAACAAATACTTGCAATACTGGGTTCAAAATGGGTTCAAAGATGCAATAGGTGGCACAATTAAGCATAAAATGCTATGGGAATGGCTAGTGGAGTTGAAATCCGAACTACCAAGGACTCACGTGATACATACACTGAGTCATCAGTGTGATGGCATTCACGTTGAAGGGAATTCATTGGCTGATGAAGCCGTGAAGGGGGCTGTACGCACGACTTCGGTAGCTGCAATAACTCATTCTAAAACAGGAATAGACGGTGAGATTTGGTGCAGTACCAAAACGATTTCCACTCCTACAAGTTAGATGCCAATAACAATCCATTTGCTCAGATTTGTGGAGTGGGGGATATAGTAATTCCCAACATGGATCGTAGGTTAGGTGTAATTCTAGCAGCACACAAGGGGATAGGTTCTGCACATGCTGGAGTTACGGCAACTGTTTCTTTATTGAAACAATGCTATTGGTGGCCTGGTTTAACAAAGCAGACTAAAAACTATGTTTTGAAATGCAATATCTGCTAGCAGATGAAAGATTCCAACGTAACACGTCCAGTGCAGACACCATTGCTAACATCTGACAAACCACTAGCGTGTGTCTACCTAGACCACTGCTACCCCTTCAAAAGAGATGGGGCTAAAAAGTATATCATGGTAGCAGTGGGTTCCTGCTTGAGGTTCCTATGGGTGTGGCCCCAGCGCTCGGCTGACGCTTGAACTTAAAGCATTTGTGAGACTTTATAGGGGCATACACAATTGGCACATTACATTTGACCAGGGCCCTGCGTTTAGCTCTAGGGCTTAAAAGGAGGCCATGGGAAGTTTGGGTGTAGCATTGCAGTACTCATCCCCGTACCATCCCGAGGGAAATTAGGCCGTGGAGTGTAGACTTAAAGCAATCTTTAACAGCTAGAGTATTAGGCACGGGCGAAAGTTGAGTAAAACATCTTTATGGAGTCCAGCAAGCTCTTAAAAACATGCCAAGAAATTCTCTAGGGGGGGTCAGTCCATAGGAGGTCCTATTTGGGACAAGAATGTGGGGGCCTGATCTAGATTGTGAAGGTACAGTGGCGGGTAAAAAACCTTACGACATCCATGATCGTTTGGCTGTTTTACAGGATCTAAATGAAACCAGGACAAAACAAAGTAATGTCCACCTGAAGCAGACCTCCACTGGGGAGGTCAAATCAGTCACGGCAAGACCTGTCTGGATCCCAAAAGTCGGGGATCTGGTCAGAGAGAAAATAGCGGACAAGAAAGAATTTGGGCCATCCTACAGAAAGCCTGTACCGGTCCTAGCAGTACAAGGAACAAGAACTGTACTTCTACCGCCTCTTGCCGGAAACATTTTTTGTCTCAATTAACCTAATCAAACCACACTATGTGGCCGATACTAATCAGTAGGCCACGTGGATTCCAAAGTAGCAGACGCTCTCCTCTCTCTACAATCCAATAAGTTAAAACAGAAAGACTCATCACGTTCCAAGAGCCTCCTGTAGGGAATGAAGGACTATGCAACAATGCTATGGAACTCGTTCCTCTTGAAGCAGAAATTCAACTTCAAAATGAAACTCAAAATAATAATCAAGTTTCTATGAGACCAAATACAGATGTCTACGTCAACATGCCTCGACAAGAGCAAAGAATGATTTCAACAAATCCTGATGCAATTCCAACAATTGATCGAACTGCTTCTGGCTATTTCATAAACTTTGATATGTTTTCTTTGGATCCAAGTGAACCTGAAACAACACCATCACAGAAAACATGCAAGCAGCAAGTTAAAGACTTTCTGAACTTACTTAGAAAGACTTACCTGGTATCACCATCAGTAGAACTATGGGTAACTTCCAGGATTCTTTTCTACTTTTTCTGGTTAAGCTTAGTGATAGTTTTTAACATGAGTGGACAATACATTTGGCAAAGCTCTGCTGCCCAAGAAGTGAACTTAATTTTAAAACCACATCAATCATCTCATCGAGAACAAATAGACTTGTAGTCAGTAAACATTACAGCAGTTTCTGTACCGGATGGTATAGTTTGGGACAAGGTTGATTTTGATATATTTGGCTCAACCAAACTTTTAGAAATTTCACGTTTATTTTAAATATTATTAAGTGATATCATTACCTCAAGTACATTTTCCGATGATTGGGATTTTGAAACTGTTAATAACATGTTGTATGATTTACAAAAATCTGCTGTATTTTCTAATAGTGAAACATTATAGAGCACAGCAGATTACCAATCAATGTATTGTTATCATTTTTTGCATAAATCTGCTAATCCTAGGAATGTGTTCACATACCATCAGTGGGAACATTGCCCAACACCGCCAAAAGGAAGTTCGAAAACATTTGCAGAAAGTTTCCATATTTTTTAGGGTTTAATATGTCTGACCCAGCCTCATAGTATTTTAAGTTTGCACCAACATCAGCACAGAAAAATATGTTAACAAATACCAAACAGATTTATTCTGCATCCTTTATTGCCCAGTTGTCTGAACAAGTTTACGATTTATGGAAAGACACCATAGATTTAAAATCGGTCTGGGGTACTAGAGAATGGCAAGTGCAGGGAACAGAAATTTTATTTAGAGCGTGCCTTATCCCTCAACAGATCATGTTTTTGAACGAAACAGTGCAACAGACGTCTTGCCTTGGACTAGCCAAGAACAAAGATTTGAACACACCTCGGCTACCTACACCATCACATACAGAGGGTAATGAAACATCACAAGAAAGGGTTACATTAGATGACATCACACAATACAATAGATCCGACCCCGATTAGAAAAAATGGTTGATTTGGCCCACAGACACCAATAGTTGTCAGACAAGATTCATGTGTAGGACCAAAGGGTTTAGCATCCATAGGCCAGATCTGCGCTATGTACAGAGAGAACATCCAGGGGTAGTGACCAGTGTCCCCACGAACGCGTGCGCCTGCGCGCCCGCTCACCTCCGTGACCCGGAGCGCGCACTGCTGTGTCTGTGGCGCGCACATCCCCGAGAGCATTCGTGCCACCGCTGCATTTAGCAAGTGCTCCCTCTTGCTAAATGTCTTTTGTTTTCTAGAGTGCGGCTGTAAACAAAAGCACAAATCTGCCCTTAGCCAAACCCTAGAAAACAAAAGAAATGCAGAAACACAGCGTGTGCTTTTAGAATCACTTAACAGCACACGCTGCAATTGTAAGCTTGCTGTATTTCTTCTCTAAAAAGAGCTGGGCTGCGGGGTGATAGTGTGCCTTTTTTAAAGTTTTCATGTTAATTGCAGCCCATGAAGGGCCCTGCCATTAACATGAAAACGTTAACAGAGGCACACAGTCACCCTGCAGCTGCGCTCTATTATGAAAAGAAATGCAGCAAGCTTACAAACGTGGCATTTGCTTCCAGGTCACCAGTGCTTAATTTGTAACTAAAGAGGTGCCAGGGCTCTTAATAGGCGGCAGATTTTTATAAAATGTTTGTTCTTTGCCTTCCTAATTATCAGCATAGTATGTGACTTACAACGAGACATGCCAACCCTCCCGATTCAGGCGAGAGACTACCGATTTCAAGGTTAGTCTCCCGCCTCCCGATTCAAGCATCCAGAAACCCGATTCCTCGGGGTTTCAGCTGATAGGGCTTGGTATTGTGTAACATGCTAATTCTTCCAGCAATAGTCAGAGTGGCGATGCAGGGGCTCTAGATGGGGTGAACACCCAACAAAGCCTCATTAACAAGCGAATGGTCTTTTAAAGACCTGTGAAGTACTCGGGGGCTGCTGTGTGGTGCCCGGGAAGCTGTTTCGGCCTGGGCTGCCACACACAATGGGAAGGGCGGGGGGTGTATGCACTGCCAGCAACCTGCCAGGCCAGTGCACAACACTTGCATCACTCTCTCTCTGCCTGCCATTGCTCTCCATGCTTCTGAAAGGTAAGAAAAAAACGTGCATTTGCGTTTCAAATGTCCGATCCTGCTGCAGCACAATTCCAAAGCCCATACATGAGAGTAACCCGATTCAATGCCCCATTCTCCCGATTTTTCTTTAAAAATCTCCCACTTTGCTCTTCTGAAATGTTGGCATGTATGCTTACAACTCATATATACATCCGCTTCCAGACGTGCCTTTTACGCACATCCATGTGTACCCCCAATGGCCATATCTACTTTGTCAGCACTCGCGTTTATTTTACTTTCAAAGGCAACTTACCCCGCAATGCACATGTACCCAGCCAGTTACAGTTCCTTATTGTTTGTGGGTTACCTACAGCCGCTTTGCTACTGCTTAATTTGTAAGAAAACAGGCGCCGCTGCTTTTATCATATGGCAAGCTTTATACAAAATGTTTTTCAGGAATAACTTGCACAAAATCGTACAAATATTTTTTTTATTTATTTACCACACCTGTCTTCTGCACAATACTGTAACATCAAACACAACCATTACGTTTGCATTTTAAAGCGTTACAACTTGGACTATAGCCTAAAGTCCCTGCAAATTGTAAGGCACCTTCCTGAATAGCTCGCTTTTTATTCGTTACTTGTCCGTAAGGACACATTCTGCCTCTGTTCCCTACTATATATACCTTTTACACTTCACTCTCACATAATATGTGGAGTTTTATCTACCGCTAACTAGACCCGGAGGTATCAAACCGCTTTACATAAGCACCAGCTGCATTAAATACACACGCAATCATGTTTGTTAGGCACAGGGAGATTGACTGATTTGCCCAAAAACACACATTCTTGAGCATCCCTGCGGAGACTCAAACACCGTTCCCCAGTTCCTACCTCTACCACCATAACCGTGAGGCCACATTCTGTCCACATTGTGCCTTTGTTCACTATGTCGGCTATTCACGTTTCCGGCGTGTTTTTAAAATTTTTATGTATTTATAAATATGCTAAATAAATGCGTCAAGTGATACACAACTTGAATGCGCATTTGTAATATTAAAGGCTGAATGGCAATTAAGAGCCCAGCCACAGTCACAGGGGAAGTGGCTTGAGGCAGCCGACGATGAATTACACACCACAATCTGTTTTCTTCAGCTCCGAGGGAGAAGTTATTTTTATGACCTCATTATTAAAAATAACTGAGGACGCGTTGATTCCAGGCAGTCAGTCACATGAAGCAATCCAGAGAAATGAAACTGCACTGCAGGCAGGCATCTTGTCCAAACCCACGTGTTCTTACAGGAGTTTGTTGAGGGTCTGTGTTTTCTCTGAACAGTCTAATGGATTCCGAGGGTGGACTGTGGAGTCACGCACCCAAACAAAAATGTGCATTTGTTGGTTTGGCTTGGGCCACCAAGCCAGGGCACCGTCACCCACGGACTGCATATTCATGACCATGGTGGTGGTGGCATGGTGGCTGTGGTTATGCTAATAGTAGTCACTTTCACTAATTTAACCTCTTCCGTACTGCTTAACTACTGTGTTACAGTAACTGTCAAGTAAAACTTAAGTTACCACTTCGGTCCGGTCGGCTGGCCCGAGACACACACTGACTGCATACTGCCATAGGCTGCTGCACAGAGCAGCTTTTCAGTTAACTGATCTAGTGGGTTATTTTCCATCTTCTCTACAACTTGATCTTAGGACTTCGGTGTTTCTGCCTTCAGATTTTTTCATATGAGTTTTTTTTTCTGGACACACTCTCACGTTGTTCCAAGACTTTTCCTCAAGGAGGATCCTACAAGGGAATAGCCAGCAAGTGAAAAGATTCCCACTTTGCACCATACTCTGAAACTTTTCTGCTAGCATGTCACCCCACCCGAAGTCAGCGCCCGGTGCGATCGCACCACCCTAGAGCCACCCTGCTCAAAGGTCCTGTGACCTCAGTGACTGTTGCGCCAGGATGTGCTGCTTCATAGGCCTGCCTGCAAGACTGGAGGTGAACTTCGGTATGGATTGAGGTTGACAGACCTTTACGGTTAACCCACAGTTGCCACCGTTAGGGTGCGCATGATGGTGCAAAGACACCAGGTCTTCTAAGGTATAGCAAGGGAATGTGCTCCCTCAGGAGAGTGGTCCGGTGGACTGGTCATGAAGGCTGAACCTGGTTCCCAAGTTCCAAACTCGGCAGCTCTGACCGTAGTGCCACATCCTCTCCTCCACTGAACACCATACTGCCCCACTGAGAGAAACTTGCACTGCCTTCAGCTACCACCCAATTGTGGCCCGCTATAAACTCCTGGATGCGACACAATTCAAATTACGCATTAGACGAGAGTAATATGCTGCCTAAAAAAAGTTACAAAATCATGGAGAAAGCAAACACTCATAGGGAATGCAAGTTTAAGTAAAGCATGTGAAATGTAAGCAGGAACAACATAGTTACCTTGACGCTTTTACATTAATTATTCAGATATCAGTGAGTGCTTTTGCCAGCGGCAGAGCAGAAGTGGACACTGTCCTGGTCTTCTCTGGGCAAGAAGGAAGAGACAAGAGTCCTTTTCCTTCTCTACCCGCCCTGCCCCGAACTCCGAGCCTTAGCTGTGGGCCTTGGCTATTTCTGCCATCCTGGGACACATATTTAAAATAAAAAAGCAGGGGAATGGAATCTATCAAATTAAAGAAGTAGACTCACAGGAAGGCTGGTTGGGGCACAGCTAATTGATCTGGTAAATTCTGGCCCGCCTGCTCAGCGCTGTTCATGAATATTATATCTCTAACGCATAGCATTTTAAATTTGAAAGCGCAGTTGCATGCTCTCATATGTTAGACAATTTTAGCATGCTGGTGCTGCCTCATTGGCAGTGTGCCTCAATTGCAGTATTGTCAGAGAGGCGCTAGAATACGTGACTAATGCATTTTAATGCGGTGATACGGACACTAGCATTAAAATGTGTTAGTCAAAAGCCTGATGCGGCCCTACCCTAACCCAGCCCTGAAACTGCGAAAACTAAAATTATAATAACGTTATTATAATTTTATTTTTCCTGCTCAAAGAGAGCCTTTGTTAAAGTTTTCATGTTAATCGCAACAACCATCATGAGCTGAAATCAACATGAAAACTTGAACAAATGCACACAATCAACCCGCAGCCCAGCTCTATTAAGAAAAGAAATGCAGCAACATAGCTGCTAAGGTTTCAAATTGCTATCTGGGACGGTTTCAAACCTGCCTTAACACCATTCACGTGGATCTGTATGTGAGGAAATGCACCGTCTTTTCACTTTTTAAGCAAAAGTTTGGAGTGATATTTAGCGCTGCACCCACACGCACGCCTGGTTACTGGCGCACACAGCCTTGGTTGCAGCGCACATAGACCTTACACTGCCGCACACAGAGGAAAAAAATTAGAGGGAACATTGCTAGTGAGATCATACAGTGTTGGGAAGTTGTGCTTGATTGGCTAGAACCCTGAACACTTACAGAGGTGAAACAGCACTTATCCTTACTGACACACGACATGGATTTTAAGGATTTTTTACTAGGTCCCAGGAAGCCACATCAGAAACGCTTCTTATATGCTGGCATTTATGCTGCCTACAATAAAATGTGGAAAATATCTCAACAAGAGACTGCAGAGAGAATACGGGAAATAGACTGTATTAACTTAGAGAAATCTCTAGCAGTGGTAGACAATGGGTTAACAACTTTTCCCTCCAGGATATGTTCCTTAAGCAACATTGTATCTTCTGCGATAGACATACTGGAACAAGATTTGGCCCTATTACAACACAGGCAATCTCAGTTATTATCTATTATGCTGTTAAACTGGACGCTGCAATCTTTGCGTGCAGGCTATGGGCCTTGGCGTTTTATCAACAGTACATCTGAATACAATCTAACAGATAAACAGTTAGAAATGGCACAAAGGGGAGCGAAATATACAATGCTGCGCATTAAAATACTGGATAGATTACCATTTACAGTGGCAGAGTCACCATCCACAGAGTGGCTAATCCATGGCCACATAACTCTACCGGTCACTACTTTTCAGTTTCAATATTGCCTTGAACAAAAGCAGGCAGGCAAATATGAAAAAATTGGTAAGAAATACATCAAGGAATCTTGGGAATTACCATACAGATTTCGATGCCGGAGTGGGGATCGAGAAGTGCTTCTAAGTGGTACAAACTGGGAGAACGCTTTAAGTGGATCGCTCATATGTCAGGATATTATGTTGCACGGGGCATGTGATGGTTCTGTAGCAAACTTTTCTTGTCATCTGAGGGTGGCCCAGCTGCAGTAATTACTCCAGCGTTGAGTCTACTTTCGAATGGGAGTTACTTGATGCTGAACAGTCACGGCTGCTGCGGTAGGCATCGCATATCTGGTAACCGTGCGCTCCAGGATTACTTGCTGTATGCAAGTATTGTTTCCACCGACACATACAGTCTGGGAGGTGCCGTTATGGCCTCACTGAATGTTTCTTTAATTCGGTTTGCTACTCTAGGCAGAATGAAAGCCATGCTTTTACAGAAGTTTGTGCCCTCAACCTCCACTCAAGAGACTTTTGAACTCGAGATCGCAAGGTCTTCAGCTGAGATACAGGCTCTAATCCATACAAACTGCCCCTTACATTTCGTAGAAATGGTAAATCGTATCTTTAACATGTCTGATACAACTGGCATTGTCCACCTATTTAAGCCCATAGGTTCCAGACTTCTAAGCACCTTTCTGACGGTATTTGGAGTTATACCAAACTTCATACACTCCGTATTTGGAAGCATCTTTGGAGGACTTCCACTGATCCTGTTTCTAATAGCAGGTATCCCGATTGTCTTCTATCTGCTATGCAATGGATGTCCCAGTCACCAAGGAGATGGAAAAAGCGCTCCTGGAGCAGAAATACCATGACCGAATGGTACAACATCTAGGCACACCTCGCCTAAGAGAACTAAGTGCATCTTGGTTCATGTCATTTCGACCAGTCTGGATGGACTGCATCTTACCTGTCCTCTGATGCCTGTTTTGCAGAGAAGAATGCGTGTTAGACCTTTGTTTGACACTCCCATCATGTGCGCAACCAGATGTGAATGCTCTACTGGGAGCTCGATAACGGCCCATGTTCTGCAGTGTCCTCAGCGCATTCCAATGTTGTTGGCGGCATTCCTTGAGCAACCACAGGTAATAACTACACCTGTTTGTCTGAACACCAGCTCCTCCACTGACACCCAGGCTTTGTACGGCGCACAGGCTGCCGCAGCACCGACTGTGGACAGCGCGGAAGATCATCTGTGCTTAATTTACGTACTCTGGCCCTTCCTCGGTTCTTGCATATTCTTCAAAATTGTCCCCACAGGGTCACAGATGCATATTTCTCGGGGGTGGAGAGTGAGATCCGGACGCTGCCATGGGACGGCAGATCCCCTCAGATAGCGATGAACAAGTTGACCAAGGGGTGGTACGACGGGGGCATCGCCCTCCCGGATCTCCGTCTTTACGATTAGGCATCACAGCTTGTGGTGGTAAATCATTGGATCTCCCATTCCCCGGAAGACCCGGCATATATGCTGGATAAGTACCAAATGGGAAGGGCGGGATACCTGGAGGCATTGTACTCTAAGGTCTGCAAAATACAGTATTTTGGTCCCACGGCCCACACAGTGGCGCTATGGCACCTGGCAAATTCCCTTTTAGATTGGGCAAAAACGCTCACCAAAGCCACACCACTGTGGTGTACCCAAAGACTGGGACTCCTGGGTCGCCATCCCGGGTTCGATACATGGGACATCATTGGAATCTCTACCATAGGGGACTTGGTGAAAAAGGGTACACTTCTCAAATTCGGAGACTTACAGAAGACGTATGACTTGGCCCAGGGGGAGGTGTTTCGATATCTACAAATTCAACACGCCCTTACCGCTGCCCTCCCCGACATGACAGACATCCCAGATTGATCCCCCCTAGAAGATAGGCTTCTCTATGGAGCGCTACTCACCAAGGCCATATCGCTAACATATAAGAAACTAAGCAACAACTTACCTGATACGTTCCACACACTTCAGGAAAAATGGCAGATAGGCTTAGGGCCCGTGGAAGACGAAGAATGGCAAGCGGCACTGATGTCTCCCTGGGAAGCAGTCATAACCCTCTGGTATCGACTTATTCAACTAAAAATTTTACATAGATCCTATTTGACTGGCATAACCCTGACAAAGATAGGCTCCAGGACGAGTGCATGCTGCCTTCGAGGGTGTAAGCAAGATGCAACTTGTTATCATATGATATGGACTGCCCGGGAGTGAGACCACTGTGGGAGGGGGCCACCGGTCACATTCTGGGAGCCCTCGGGAAGGAACTCACCCTTACGCCTTGGTTGGGTCTCCTGAATGTGTGGGACCAGACAGATCTCACAGACATCGAACAGCAATTCACGACATTAGGATATACGCTAGTCAAAAGGGAGATAGCGTAGAAATGGGGAGTGGCGGACAGACCTTCACTCAGAATGTGGGTTAGAGAATATGACAAATGTATGATAGCAGAAAAAGAGGTGTTCAAAGCGAGAGGGTGTCCTAACAAATGAGACAAAAAGTGGGGCAAGTGGAATGCTTATCAGTGTGACATATGTGTTTCCCCATCAGCAGAAATGGAACTGCAACGCAGAGAATTGCGACGCTTGAATGTACTCTAATTGTAATGGATGCCCTGCACTGATGGTTTCTTTGTATTATGGAATATGCCTAATGTCGTTCATACCTGGAATTGACCTCTTAATGTCAAAACTAATAAAAACATTTATAAAAAAAAATATAAAAATAAAAAATAAAAATTTACGTACTCTGCGAGGTGTTACAGGGGCCATCTAGTGCCGAAGCAATCAACGGAAATGTTGCATCTACCAGCCAGGACACAAACAATTGACTCATTTGGCTCGTCGTGTGCTGGAAGAAATTTGCCTTTTTTAATAACAAGCTCAATTTGGAACTCAGACACAAAATTGACATTCCTTTTAATTTATTTGGGCATGAATGGCTTTCTAATGCTTATAGTGGTTTGGACTATAACAACAGACACTTTTTAGAGCTAGGCCTGCATCATTTTTTCTTTTTAAATTTTGTAAGTCTTTTAGACATTTATAGACGTTTTTAAACATTTTAGCTAAAGAAATGTTTTCAGCACTTTGTGCATACCAATGTCTAGTTAGAATGGTAGTATACTTAAAGGTTACATATGTCGTCCAGTCGGAAGAGGAGTGGGTGTTATATTCCATATAGGTACCTTATATAGGCGCAGGTAACACTGCAACCTTTCACCTATTTCCTTCTCTACTTTACATACATAACGGTTCTTAGGCACTGACCTTTTATCTAGATATCACACTGCATTCAAACCGCAGGTTTTCCCTACTTCGAAACTCATACATTATGCATGAGGCTTCTTGGAAGCACAGCAGGAATGACATCAGGACGAACATCTCCTGTATAATATCTATGTATAAAGTTCAATCCCAGCATCCTCTTTTAGGCCGACAAAGTAACACAGCAAGGTAGGACCCCTGGGGAGACCTGTGGGTATATATACATCATGTCTTGCTTAGAGAGACAGAGGAGACTATGACTTCCCGGCCGACACACTGACCAGAGACGCTGAGGGTCCTGCATGCAGATACTCCAGCTAGCAGTAGTCTAACATCCCTGGCAGGGTGTCCAACTCGAGACCAGGACGGGGTCCCATATTCTCTCCTTTCTCAGGTAATGGGGAGGGATTCTACACAGGTGTAAGGTACATTTAGGTACATCTAATTAGGGAGACATCATAGGAATACGCACTTAGTATCAGGTATTTTATGAACTTGTATATCTTCATGATTATCCTATCAACAGGGAGGGTGTAGGAGAATAGGGTCTGCTATCCTATGGTCACCCCAAATTTTTGCTTTTTGCTTCACTGGTTTTCGACATATTGAGGCTGTGGGCCTGCTAATCAGACCCCCAGCCTGCTGTTCTCTCTACTAAATTGACACCATGCACTTTAGGTGCATGACCCATTGGAACTGGATCACCTTATGAGCCCCTGTACCAGTGTACACTAGGTACCCAGGGCATTGGTGTATCTAAAGCCTACCAAGGGCTGAAGCATGTATTGTGCCACCCCTGGCCTGGCCTAGTAAATTTGACACAACTGGCTGATCGCTCAGCTGGGGTAAGTTGGTGTATCCACCTCTTACTTAGGTGTAGTATACCTATACCTAACCTTAAATGGGACGCATGTTAACCTATAAGTCACTCCTATGGCAGGCCTTGACAATCCTGAAGGCAGAGTGCTTGGTTTCATGTGAGATGGTGCTCTGGCATGAGCTGAGCATGTCTGCAGTGGTCGGAACAACTTCCTTCTACCGTTTACAGATATCGCCATACCATATACTCTTAAGTGCATTATGAACCTCGCGGTTACATGCTATCTTTGGTTTGGCTTTATCAAAACATGTCGAGTAAGGTGTCATACGAATTGGAATACTAACCCCTCGCCAATTCTGGTGACGGGGTTAGCATTCCACCCTTCTAGAGGGACACGACATGTACAGAACCTGAAACCCGGGTAAAATCAGACATAGCCTCAGCTCCACAAAATGGACGCTGCCACCACAGACACAAGTCTGCCCTCCTGCTGCTGGGAGTCCTTCCAGCTTGGGAGACGTGGACAAAGGGTTTCCTGCCAGGGGAGGTGCGAGCACCACCCCAGACAGGATTTTGTGTATTGGTCAGGTAGGGCTTGAATAGAAACAGACATGCCTGAGGCTCACAAGGAGCCTCGGTGCATATGCCAGTTCAAACCGGTCCTGGGGCACACCAGCCCCAGACCTGGGGCGAGCTGGACAAAGGATTGGGGGTGTAACCACCCCCCTGTCTGGTCCCACCCTTAGGGAGGGACCTAGCAGGTAGTCCGGCCCCTAGAATCCGCTTAAAGGTAGGAGCTGTGTCCAAAGACTTCAGACATCCTGGAATCAACTTGAAACTAAGAAGAAGACGGGAACTTCGACGTTCTGCTGCACAAAAGACTGAAGGAAATCTCCCCTATGGTCAGGGAGTGACCATCTTGCTAACGCAAGCACCATCCAGCGAATCGACGTCTGCTTTGCCGCCGCCTCCTGCCTGAGCCCGAGCCCAGAGACCAACAAGAACTGGACCTCCAGACCTCTCACCGCCCGATCCACAGTCCCTGCAAAGAAGGAACCCGTGGAGGCACCGAGACACGTGGAGCCAGCCATCTTGAAAGACACTCGACAAGCTGCAAGCGCGACAACAGCGGCTCCCTCCGAGTTGTGCTTTGGGTCCTGAGAAGCCCAACATCCGAGCAGCATCTGCACCAAAGGTGAGCCCTCTCCACGATCTGCGTGGGGCCCCTCTGCACTTTGCAACTCGACGCGCCTAACCGGTTACTGGTCCGTTGACTAGTGGCCATCTTGGCGACCATCTTGAAAAACTACGATGCTGGTCTGGTTGCTCCAGACTGGCCCCTGCTTCCCTCCAAAGGAGCAGCCCCTCTGACCTTGCTGGTCAGAGCTAACAGCTTTCTTCGCTTCCTGCGACTCCTACTTTTGCCAAAGCTTGTTTGCTTCTTCTGAGTCGCCGACACCGCCGACAGCGAGAGCCTGTGTGGGACAGCTCGTGAACCGACTCCTGGACGTCGTCGACATTCAGGGACCACGTGGCTGCAGAGACAAGCTACACCTCTTCACCTGTTTGCACCCAACATTGCCTGGTACCTACCTGGTGCCACGCCGTTCACTGGCTAGTGACTGTGAACACTGTCCCCTCTGCTTACAGGTCTTCTACACTTCCGATCCACCCTTGGATCCACCGCATCTCTTCTGGACCGACCGCCTGCAGCATCTTTATCATCAGGCTCCATTGAACAGATAGGCGAAACCCGACGCACTTCGAGACCTATGCACCCGCTTCTTGTGGGTGATGTAAAGCTGGCACTCCGGTGCACAAGTGTAGAGTAACATCTCTAGTGTCTAGGTTTGAAGTCTTGAATTCGTAGTCCAACCAGAAGACCCTTCTAGCAGTAACTTTTGGACTATTACGCACCCATTGAAAACCTATGGGAGCCCGCGTGTAACTTTCCTCACTGCACACGCGACCCGTGGACCTCCTGGTCACTAACTAAAGTTAGCTCCTTGTAGGCCCAGCGATTCTAGAGGCCCTAGGCCTTCTCCCTTTCCTGTTCGTGGTACTTATACCACTATTTTAGTATATGGTTTGAGCGGCCACCAGGGCCTATCCATTTAAAGTGCAACTTCTGTATATTGTGATACTTTCTTGTTTAACGATTTGTGCTCCTGTGCTCATAAAGAGTCTAGGGGATACTTTGAGTAATAAATACATATATATTTTGAATATATATCTGTGTGGTGTCCTTTCATTGGTATAAAGGGGGGTTACATATGGTAAAACAGCTTGCTTAACATGCCAAAACGAGTTTAGCCTGAAAGACTGCTTAGCCTACGCTACCACTAGGGCAGCTGGTCCGAAAAGGTTGACTTACAACCACACCATAAGGGTTGCTTGGCATGGTACAAGGTGGTCACTTTAAGTAGTGAACATCATATACCAGGCCAACTTCTCACATTGGTGAGCAGCGGTTGGATTTGAGCTTGCTGTGTTTTACCTCTGTAATCTCTTTGTTACCAATTGAAAGATCATACAGGTACCTTTAGGTACATATAAAACAAGTTAGTTATATACTTAAGTTCTACTGAACTTAGTTGTTGTGGAGCAAAGGGAGTAGCACACCCTGACTACAACTACTAGATAGGTTTAGTAGGAAAACCCAAATGTAGGTATTTGCAACACTTCCACCCACACTTAAGAGCAATGGCTGGGGCAGAGGGGTCCAAGGTACCCATCTCTGTCGAGAGTGACCCCCAGAGGGCACCATCCATCTTTGCTACCCTAAACCAGAATGAGCTCAGGCAGTTGGCTAATTCCAGGGGCCTTAAACAGCCCAGGAACCCTACCTCTGCTGAACTCAGAGAACTCTTGCAAACTGATGAAGATCAGAGAGCTCTCAAGAAAGCCTCCCAGTTAGGCCCCTTAGGGACTGGAACAGGAGGCCCTCTTTCTGAAGATGCTACTGAAGCACCCCTTCCTAACAGTCACCCCTTAGGTGAGAATCAGAACACAGATGATGAGGATCAGCATAGGGACGAGAATGACAAGGGGGATGAGTCTGATAGTAGTAGTAATTCTGATGGGAGAAATAGCCCAGTGCCAAGTGTTATACTTGGCACAGCTAACTTAAGACTATTAGGGAATGACAATGGGTTCCCCCCATTGGGTTTCCCCAGTGGACTTAACCAGGGGTTTGGGAGACAGAGGAATCACTCAGGTGACTCTAATGCCTCTCATGCCTCTAGAGGCTCTCAGGGTCAGTCCAGAAGAAGGATGACCAGCCCTCAGAGGAGGGAGCATGAGGCCAGAATGCAGGAAGCTCAGCTGAGGATCAGGAAACAGGAACTAGAAGTAGCCCTGATGGAAGAGAAACTGAACAAGGCTAGGCAACCTAGAGAGAGTGGGTCTATGCCCACTGGTGGCAGCATTGTCCCAAGGGACAAAGATAGGGTCTTTGATAATAGGAACCTGTCCAAGGTTGTGCCCCCCTACAAGAGTGGGGATGATATCCACAAGTGGATGACTGCTCTTGAGAGAGCCTGCAAAGTACAGCAGGTTCCTGAGGAGCAGTGGGCAGCAATCTTATAGCTCTCCTTTGAAGGTAGAGGCAGAGATAGACTCCTCACTGTTAGAGAGGAGGATGTCAGAAACTACAGAGTCCTGAAGAGTGTCCTGGTTGATGGGTTAGGCTTAACCACTGAACAGTACAGGTTAATGTTCAGAGATACCCAGAAGGCACAGACTCAGGACTGGTCTGAATATGTTGAATGTGCCACTAAGGCTTTGGAGGGTTGGTTGCTGGGAAGTAAGGTTTCAGATTATACAGGATTGTACAATTTGATGATGAGAGAACAGATTTTAAATAACTGTCAAAACCAGCAACTGCATCAACACTTGGTTGACTCGGATCTGACCTCTCCCCAAGAATTGGGAAAGAAGGCAGACAAGTGGGTCAGAACCAGGGTTAAGCAAAGGAACCAGGGCCAAGGGGGTGATCAGAAGAAAACAGACCAAAAGGGTAGTGCTCAGAAATCCAAAGACCAGAAGTCTTCAACAGGGCCCCAAACTAGTACTAATGAGGGTGGGTCCCAACAATCTAAAGGAAAGAAGAAAGAAGGTCCAAAGAAACCCTGGTGCAAATCTTGCAAGAATACAACTCACTGGACTAGTGATTGTAAGAAGGGGGAGCCCCCAACACTGTTGCCCCTAAGGCACCTGCTCCCAGTAGTACTGTTAGCAGTGTTGGTCCCCAGACAAAGGGTGTAGTGGGAATCACTATGGGAACTGAAGGAGATTCTGACCTAGACAGAACCCTTACACAGGCAGTCTTGATCTGTGATGGGGACATGGATTTGTCCCTGACTGTGAGCCCCAGTAACCTGGGCAAGTACAGACAGACTCCATTGATTAATGCAAAAGTGGCTCAAGCCTACAGGGACACATGTGCCAGTGTCACTATGGTGACACCAGGCTTTGTGGATCCTGGACAGTACATACCAGGTGAGAATTACCTGGTGACCAATGCCAGCAATACCACTACTTCCCATAGTGTGGCTATTGTTAACTTCTCATGGGGAGGGGTAACTGGCCTCAAAAGGGTTGTGGTTAGTGCAGACCTCCCAGTAGAATGTTTGTTGGGCAATGACCTGGAGAGTTCTCTATGGTCAGAAGTGGAGTACAGGACACATGCAGAGATGTTAGGTATATCACCACATGTCCTTGCTGTGACCAGGTCACAGGCCAAAAAGTGCCTTACTGAACCTCAGGAACAATGGACCAAGCACCTTCCAAGAAGAAGAACAGGAGGGTTAAGGCTGTGCCTTCCCCCCTGCCTCCAAGTAATGATCAGTCTTCCAATGAGGATGATCTAGAGAACCTTGAAGGAACTGTCCCTGAAGAGCTTGAACCTGACCAGGTTGAGTTTCTGGGGACAGGGGGACCTTCTAGGGCTGACTTGGGGCAGGCTCAGTTATCCTGTCCATCTCTTGAACCCCTCAGACAGCTGGCTGCTGCTGAGGCTGCTGGGAATGCTCAAGGTACCCATAAAGTATATTGGGATGATGGGCTCCTTTATTCAGAGGCTAGAGACCCAAAACCTGGTGCCACCAGGAGGTTGGTTATACCTCTGCAATTTAGGGGCTTCCTTCTTACCTTGGCCCATGATATTCCTCTAGCAGGACACTTAGGCCAGAACAAGACCTGGGACAGCCTTGTCCCTCACTTTCACTGGCCTCACATGAATAAAGATACCAAGGAGTTTTGTTGCTCCAGTGTGACCTGCCAAGCCAGGGGCAAATCAGGTGGCACAACAAAGGCCCCCCTAATACCACTACCTGTGGTGGGGGTCCCCTTTGAAAGAGTGGGGATTGATATAGTGGGTCCCATGGATCCCCCCACTGCATCTGGGCACAGATTTATACTGGTGGTAGTGGATCATGCCACCAGGTATCCAGAGGCGATTCCCCTTAGGACCACAACAGCTCCTGTTGTGGCCAGGGCCCTACTGGGAGTATTCTCCAGAGTGGGGTTTCCTAAGGAGGTAATTTCTGACAGAGGTACCAACTTCATGTCAGGATACTTGACAGCTATGTGGAAGGAATGTGGTGTCAACTACAAGTTCATCACCCCTTATCACCCACAATGCAATGGGCTTGTTGAGAGATTCAACAAGACCCTAAAGGGTATGATCAAAGGATTACCTGAAAAGCTCAGGCGGAGATGGGACATCCTTCTACCCTGCCTTCTGTTTGCTTACAGAGAGGTCCCACAAAAAGGAGTCGGCTACAGCCCCTTTGAATTGTTGTTTGGGCACCCTGTAAGAGGCCCACTGTGTTTAGTGAAGGAAGGATGGGAGTTACCTCTCAAAAAGCCTAAGCAAGACATAGTGGACTATGTACTTGGTCTCCGCTCCCGGATGGCTGAGTACATGGAGAAGGCATCCAAAAACCTTGAGGCAAGACAGGCCTTACAGAAAGCTTGGCATGACCAAAAGGCTGTCTTGGTTGAGTTTCAGCCAGGACAGAAGGTATGGGTGTTGGAGCCAGTGGCCCCAGCAGCACTCCAAGACAAATGGTCTGGACCCCATACAATCCTGGAAAAGAAGGGAGAGGTTACCTACTTGGTGGACCTAGGAACTCCCAGGAGGCCCCACAGGGTACTCCATGTTAACAGGTTAAAAGCATATGTTGACAGGGCAGACATGGGCTTGCTCATGGCTACAGATGAGGGACAGGAGGAAGAGAGTGACCCTCTCCCAGACCTGTTGTCTAGGAACCCTGAAGATGGTTCAGTTGAAGGAGTGACCCTGGGAGGCAACCCCACTGAGCATCAGCAGATTGAATGTAGACAAGTTCTACAATCATTTCAGCATATGTTCTCACTGATACCTAGTCAAACTGACTGGTGTACCCATGTGGTGGACACCGGTGACAGTCTTCCTGTGAAGAACAAACTTTACAGACAACCTGACCATGTCAGGGACTGTATAAAGACTGAGGTACAAAAATGCTGGAATTGGATGTCATTGAGCCCTCAGAGAGCCCCTGGGCTAGCCCAGTGGTTCTGGTCCCCAAACCTCACACCAAAGATGGCAAGAGAGAGATGAGGTTCTGTGTGGATTACAGAGGACTCAATGCTGTCACTAGGACAGATGCACATCCTATTCCAAGGGCAGATGAGCTCATAGATAAACTGGCTTCTGCTAAGTTTTTGAGCACATTTGATTTGACAGCTGGGTATTGGCAAATCAGGTTAGCTGAGGAGTCTAAGGCCAAAACAGCATTTTCAACCCCAGGAGGGCACTACCAATTTGTGGTGATGCCCTTTGGTCTGAAAAATGCACCTGCCACCTTCCAAAGGTTGGTGAATCAAGTCCTTACTGGGTTGGATGACTTTTGTGCAGCATATCTTGATGACATTGCTGTCTTTAGCTCCACCTGGGAGGATCACCTGATCCACCTGAAGAAGGTACTTGAGGCTCTGCAAAAGGCAGGCCTCACTATCAAGGCTACTAAGTGCCAGATAGGGCAGAGTAAGGTTGTGTACTTGGGCCACCTTGTAGGTGGAGGCCAAGTTCAACCACTGGAGAGTAAGATGCAATCCATCAAGGACTGGTCTCCTCCAACCACCCAGACTCAAGTCCGAGCTTTCTTGGGCTTGACTGGGTACTACAGGAAGTTTGTCAAGAACTATGGGTCCATTGTGACTCCTCTTAATGATCTGACATCCAAGAAGATGCCCAAAAAGGTTCAGTGGACAGTAAGCTGTCAAAAGGCATTTGATGACCTGAAGGAGGCCATGTGCTCTGCACCTATCGTGAAAAGTCCTGACTACTCCAAAGAGTTTATTGTCCAAACAGATGCTTCTGAGTTGGGTGTGGGAGCTGTGCTGTCACAACTTAATGTAGATGGTCAAGACCAACCCATTGCTTTTATTAGCAGAAGGTTGACCCCCAGAGAGAAGAATTGGTCAGCTATTGAGAGGGAGGCCTTTGCTGTGGTGTGGGCCCTGAAGAAGCTGAGGCCATACTTGTTTGGCACTCACTTCAAGATTCAGACCGACCATAAGCCCCTCTTGTGGCTAAATCAGATGAAGGGTGAAAACTAAGGGTGGGCGTAGTGTAGGCCTGGGCGGTAAATTCCGTTCCGTTCGCGGAATTTGCGGAATTTGGGTAATTTCGCGTTCCGCGGAGAACGCAAAATTGCCCAAAAATCTGCGTTCCGCGACTTCGCGAAATTTTTTGCTTGTTCGCGTTCTCAATATGCGTGTTCGCGAGATATTTCACCCCGAGCACGCAAACAGCGATCGCGAACAGGAAAAAAGTGTCGCGAACAAGCAATTCCGCGTGTTCGCGGAATTTCTGCGTGTTCGCGGAGATTTTTTACCGTTTCGCGGAGATTTGCGTAACGCGATTACGCAAATTCCGCCCACCCCTAGCGTAGTGGGCGTAGTGGGGCTACGTGAAGCAGCACGTAGTGTGCCCAAATCTACGCACACTACGCGCTTCGCGTAGCCCCACTACGTGCCACCCACCTCCCACCCGCCATTCTTTTAAATAATATAAGCAATGAAAAATAAAGTAAAGTAAGTCGACTTACCCGTAAGCGCGGCGTCTCCGGGGCTCCCTCTTTCAGTTTCTAATTTCTTCTGGCAAATGCGCATGCGCGGACGCCCGCGCATGCGCATTTCTCGCGAGAAATGCGCATGCGCGGGTGTCCGCGCATGCGCATTTGCCAGAAGAAATTAGAAACAGAAAGAGGGAGCCCCGGAGACGCCGCGCTTACGGGTAAGTCGACTTACTTTACTTTATTTTTCATTGCTCATATTATTTAAAAGAAGGGCGGGCGGGAGGTGGGTGGCGGGTGGCAAGCAGCTACGCTTCGCCCTCGGCGTGTGCGTAGCGCTGCCCTGCTTCGCCTACTTCGGAAAGTGCGAAGCAGGCAGCGCTACGTACACTACGTGGGCGAAGCGTAGTGCTACGCCCGGGGTTAGTGAAAACCCCAAACTGCTTAGGTGGTTTATTTCCCTACAGGGGATGGACTTTACAGTGGAGCACCGGCCAGGTACAGACCATGGGAATGCAGATGGTCTCTCCAGGTACTTCCACTTAGGACATGAAGACACGACTGGTCAAGGCTAGCTTAATGTCCCTGCGTTTGGGGGGGGGGTTGTGTAGGAGAGTAGGGTCTGCTATCCTATGGTCACCCCAAATTTTTGCTTTTTGCTTCACTGGTTTTCGACATATTGAGGCTGTGGGCCTGCTAATCAGACCCCCAGCCTGCAGTTCTCTCTACTAAATTGACACCATGCACTTTAGGTGCATGACCCATTGGAACTGGATCACCCTGTGAGCCCCTGTACCAGTGTACACTAGGTACCCAGGGCATTGGTGTATCTAAGGCCTACCAGGGGCTGAAGCATGTATTGTGCCACCCCTGGCCTGGCCTAGCAAATTTGACACAACTGACTGATTGCTCAGCTGGGGTAAGTTGGTGTATCCACCTCTTACTTAGGTGTAGTATACCTATACCTAACCTTAAATGGGACACATGTTAACCTATAAGTCACTCCTATGGCAGGCCTTGACAATCCTGAAGGTAGAGCTTCTGGGCAACCTGCTGCAGTGCCGTGAGGGGAACGGCGGTTCTCGCGAAAACTACCATCCCCAGCATTCCCTCTCCCGGGCGCCTGCCTACAGCGTCATCAGGCTGCGCCGGGGAGGGTTAAAGGCTGGGACGAAGAGCCGCTGCGCGGGACGCGCTTTCCTTGGCTTCCTGGGCACTTTTTGGAGCTTCTACATACCTCGCTAGCCGTGAGGGGAACGGCTCTCCTACCGGAGCTTCTGGGCAACCTGCTGCAGTGCCGTGAGGGGAACGGCGGTTCTCGCGAAAACTACCATCCCCAGCATTCCCTCTCCCGGGCGCCTGCCTACAGCGTCATCAGGCTGCGCCGGGGAGGGTTAAAGGCTGGGACGAAGAGGCGCTGCGCGGGACGCGCGCGGGCCGGGCCCGTCCTTGCCCGTCAAAGCCCGGAAAAGGCTGGGCTGGGCCCTTTCCCTAACATATGTGGTGGGACTTCGCTCTGCCACAGCTCTCCTCGTCGCTGCTGTAAGGAGTTGGCGCCAAGAACTGTGAGTTGCCAGTGGGATACGCTACTATTGTTTTGCTGTGCACCATATCAAGCTTCAGTGCTATACTAATGGAAGGCGGGTTGCTCGTTAATAAGTGTGGCCGCACTTGCCTCAGTAGCATGTCTAAAAGGAGGGCTGGTGATAAACCGGGAGGAACACTGGACGATTATCTAATAAGAGCAGAGTCAGCTTTGAACCTCGAGATTCAAGCGGTGGAACGTAGACTCTCCCTAGATCCCACCAATTCTTCCCTTCCATGTGCCCAGATACAGACTGGCTCGCCTGCCTATGATCATACTAGCCCTATTGATGGTATCACCTCTCCTCCTGCACTTACTCCCCCTGTGCAGGAATCTTTGGGCCCAGTTCAGGGCTATGCTTCCATTCAGAGTCCTCCCAGGGTTACAACAAGAGGGAGGATGGCCCATAAAGCTAAAGGCAATACAAAAGTCGTTATTAATAAACAACCGAGAGGTCAGGGAAAGAGTAAACTTATTGTCGAGTCGCTCTCTCTTAAGCCTAGCGGGCCCCCTGTAGAAGGGAGTGTTTTGGACCTAAACACTATTCCTACTAGCCAGGCCCAGTTACAACCTCTTTTGGATTTACTTCTTGCCGGCCTTAAAGATCAACTATCCTGTCTCCTTGCACCTGTACACCAAAAATTGGATCTTGTAGCCAATAGGTTGGACCAATTGGAAGCTAGATTTTCTGGTAACAAGAGCTTAGTCCCAGGGCCCCCCATGCCATCGAACGGGGTGTTGTCAGTGGAGGTGCCCAACGAGGCTGGTAGCTCAAGACCACAAAGACCAGTGGGGGTAATGCCTTTGCTACCATCTATAGGGGAAGAGAACGTTACCGCCCCAGGTCATGCTGCTGTTACCGACAGGAGTATTTATACTCGTCATGACCTGCAAAGACGCCCCTCTCAAGTCAACAGGGTTGGTACTGAAGGGGTGGGAGCGGGGCTCTCTCCACCCCCTACTAGTCTACACCTTCCGCCCCAAGCCACCCCTTACACGATCATCTTGGCAAATGTTCCACCACTCCTGGAAGGATCCTACGAACATTGGTCCAACCTTAAAAATAAATCCCTTCATTACTTGAGTTCCAAAATTGGTAACAGCAAGGCCCTATTTGATGACTTCAATATGGTTAGACGTATTAATTGGATCGGTCAGTCCCACAAGTCTTTTCCTGGGGATTGTGTTGTGTTAAGCTTCAGGTCACCTGCTTTAGTCAAGTACATACTGGAAGCTGCCCACCACCTCCCCCATGCCCCTAACACAATCAAGATCCTCCCTTTGGGCTTCTTTTATAGGCCAGGCTTTTTACAACCCCTATGGGAAAATTGTAATTTTCCAACATTTCCCGTCAGGTCTGACATGCCCCTTGCGACTTTCAACCGCTTTGATATTCTTTCTACACTGGAGGATAATGATTGACACATGGATGGCTCCCTACGTACCCCAGTGCTTGCCCTGGGGTTGGTGGGTCCCAATTGTCATCAGAGCCATGATTTTATGATCGAGACACCCCCCCCTAAAGATCGTTCCTGTTTGATTATCTCACCTGGTCACATCTTGATACCATCTGTTGAAACGTTCGATTCTCATCATGTCTCGGGTCAAGCAGCCGAAACCAGGGTCGAGAAGTCTACATTAAAATTGGGCTCCTGGAATATTGCAGGGCTGGGGTCAAGGCTCGAGATGCCTGATTGGGCTGACTTTATTGATGAGTTCGAAATATGGACATTTCAGGAGACTTGGGCACTGCATCCTCACTTCCGTACAGGGTTTTTGAATTTCCACAAACCTGCTGTTAAGAGCCATAGAGGCAGACCCATGGGGGGCTTAACTACCTGGATCCGTCAATGTGAAGGTGTTACTGTGTCAGAGGTTCCAATTGATAGTCCTGATATTTTGATAATCAGGGTCAAATCTTGTAGCGGCCCCGATTTTCTTATAATTAACATCTATGTAAGAGGTCTCCCGGGAGGCAAGTGCTCTCCCACTTGTCTACTACTGGAGAATCTTCTGGAGACCGCTTCTATGTTCACGTACAAGATTGTGGCTGGAGATTTCAATGATTGTTTTGAGCCATTGGGGGCCGATTGTGGGGACTTCACAGAGGAAGAAGATTCATCCTGGGGTGTTCCCATGTTGGAGCTGGAACCAGTTAACAAATGGTCTCAAGCTGCTCTTTTTATGAAGGGTCTATGTTTAAATCAGGGCATGAGAGCAGTCAATGGGCGAACCAAATCTGACAGGATGGGGAGGTTTACATTTGACAATGGTAGGTCAGGGAGCCGAATTGATTATATATTAGCCAGCTTGGATTTGTGGCCACTCATAGACGACATGGTGGTAGTAAGTAGAGTCGAGAGTGATCACAATCCCCTTGCACTGTGTATTAAGGTTAATACTTTTGCAGCCTCCCCTACCTACCCAGATGGCAGTTCCCCTATAGATGTCATTGTTACCAACGATCTTAGAAGGGTGAGATGGCCGAAGATTGCCACCTGTGAATCTTCACGTGTGGCCATCAGGGAATTAATCAACAGTACCCTGGTCACACTTAATAAAATGGAATCCCAAGACTTGATTAAGGATAACATCCGGGATTCCCACAATAAACTCTTCGCGGAGCTCAAAACTTTTTTTGTGAAAAGCCAACCCGCCACCGGTAGGGGTAAAGAGTTGAGACCACGTACATGGTTCAACAAGGACTGCAGAATGGCTCAAAGTGCCCTGAAAGAGGCCATTAAATCAGGCTCTCTTTCTATCATCCAAAAGTGTAGACTTGTTTACAAAAATGCCCAACACAAGGCCAAGCAAAATTGGGATGAGGAGCGTTGGAGGGATTTATATCAGGCTTGTCATGACCGCAACATGGTCCAATTCTGGCATCTCCTTAAATGGGGTAACTCCCCCTCGGATATTCGCCCCTCTAATCAAGTAGAACCACAACAATGGGTAGCGTATTTTGAGGAACAATTTAAGGTTGGTGCTTTAACGGACAGGCAGTTTTCTTGTCCTCTAGTTGTTGAAAATACTTTAAAATTTTCCCCTGATGAAACCAAGTTAGTCCTACGCTCGATTAAGAGTGGTAAAGCCCCAGGACCTGACTGCATCCCTCCTGACCTATTTATTCAGGAACAAGATGTATGGATTCCTTATTTGACCCTCCTGGCTAACGCCCTTGCGGGTGGTGCTGTAGTCCCTGACTCGTGGCTCGGGGCAGAGATACTGCCGATATATAAGAAAGGCGATCGCTCTGCCCCGGGTAACTACAGACCCATTAGTCTAATAGACGCAGTACAAAAAATTATAGCCCGCCTTGTACTTGGTCGTATCCAAATTTGGATGTCTGACTTTGACGTGCTGTCTCCACTTCAGGCAGGGTTTCGGTCCCACACTGGGACCCTGGACCAAGTATTTAGGGTAGTACTTCTGTATTGGAAGGTTGTCTTTCTGGGGGGAGGCAAATTGTATGCAGCCTTTGTAGACTTAAGGTCTGCGTTTGACCTTGTGCCGAGGGACAAGCTATGGAAAGTTCTCTTGGACATGGGCATGCCAAAAGATCTGGTTTCTTTTTTGGTCACCATACATGAAAATACGTACGCCCGTGTCCGATGGGGTAAACCCGGGGAACTGACCGATAGATTTAAAGTATCCAAAGGTGTACGACAAGGGTGTGTACTCGCACCCACCCTGTTTTCTTTATTTATCAATGGGGTTGTAAACTACTTCTTAAATAGCCCTACAGATGCACCTACATTGGCAGGAATGAAGATTCCCCTGCTCATGTTCGCGGATGACACCCTTTTGATCTCGAGGACGAGACAGGGACTGCAGTTGGCCCTGTCTCGCTTCGAGACCTTTTGCCGCGAGCATGAGCTGGAAATAAACATTGGGAAGACCAAGTTTATGGTTTTTCGTGGCCCTCGGCGGGTTAAGGCGGAGGAGTGTTTGGGTGGTGTCAACTTATCCCAAACGGCAGTATTTACTTATCTTGGAGTCACTTTTAGCGAGACGTGCAGCTGGTCTCACCAGCTGGATCTTCTCGCGCTCAAGCATGCCCAATTGGGAGGAGCTGTGTTGAAAGAGCACAAACACTCTTTAACTAAACCAATAGCCCCACTCATGAAGATCTACGGCTCCAAGATTTTACCTGCAATTTTATATGGAGCTGAGATCTGGGGCTTTAATAACTTGTCCAAATTGATAACTGGCCAGAATAAATTCCTGCGGTCAGCTATTGGGCTTCCCCAATCCACTCCACGCATCCCTCTTTTGTTTGACCTGGGAATTCAGCCTATAGAGGACTGCGCAGGGTATAGACCCCTGGCGTTCTGGCGCCGCTTGTGGACGACCCCCGAACTATCTAACTATGCAAAAGCCCTTCTGGAGATCAAAGGGTTGGAGGGGTCGCATAGGATTCCCTGGTTGTCTAGCATCAAAACCCTGTTACATGATCTCGGGATGCGTGATCTATGGGTTAACCCTGATACAGAAGTTTTCCCGGCAAAAAAGGTGCTTAAGGATGCGTACTGGAATTACATTAAGAATAGGAGATGTGCTTCCCTTACAGGTTCCACAATGACTGCTTCTTTTCTAGTTTTTAAGGATGACTCTGTCTTTGAAAGTTACTGGGATACCATCTTGAAGTTCCTAGATCGTAAGTTGTATCACCAGTTCAGAGTGGGCGCTCTACCACTGCGAGGACTCACCAAAAGTTGGAGTCCTCTTGGTAGTGATAAATGCCCATTCTGTGTTGACAAGATTGAAACCATGGATCACTTCCTTTTTTGTTGCCCAACTTATCAACTTCCCAGACGTATCTGGCTTCGACCTGCATGCAGACTAATGAGCACTCGTTCTGCACAGGTCGCTAGTAGAATTTTGAAAAACGATACTTCCACTCCTATAGTAATAGGTGTTGCTAAATTTATTAGTTGGGCATGGATCCTTAGGGCCAAGAAACTGAAGCTGTAATCTTTGTTCCCTGCTGCCACACAATAGTATCTACTTTGGTCCATGGCATAAACGGCACGTCTCTCTTTGCACTTTATTGTATTTTTTAACATGATGTGATCATTTTTTTTGTTTTTTTTTTTTGTTTGAAACCGTTTATTGCAATCTCAAATATATACAGGTATGGGCCTACAACCTTCCGGCCGGCCGCTAGAGTGACAGGAGCATATGACATACATACAAAAAGGCTCTTGGCGTTGCAGAGAGGTAAATCAGGAGGTATCAATGACGTGGGCCACATGACTCCGAGCCCACAATACGGTTTCATTTTATAAGAACACAACAACACAAAAAACCACACCCGCAAGGCAACCCGCAATCCGAAGTAACAGTACGTGCTCCTTATGTGGGGGACCCCAACCATCCACAAGAATCTAAAGAGGGGAATGGGAACAGATCAGGGACTGGGGAACCCTGTGCCCGGGGCCGGGGGAGGGGGTCAACTAGGGGGACGGAGCTGGTGAGGCAGCCGGCAGTAGTGGTGGCTCACAAATACCCCCGCGGTATGCGTTCCAGGGGCCCCAAACTTTCACCCACGCCCCAGGCTTACCTCTCGCCACATACACCACCTTTTCTCGGAACATGCACCAATCCATGTGTTCTTTCCAGGCCGACACCGCCGGGGGCCTCTGGGATCCCCACAGCTGCGCGATGTCACGCTTAGCTATCATATATCCCAGAGTCACCCATCGTGTCTGCGGAACCGAGTAGTCAGTTGGTTCCCACACATTCAGCAAGCATCTCCTCGCTTCAGGCAACAGCGCGACACGCGTAACCACTCGCAGGACCTCATGCACACCACGCCAGAATCGCTCCACCTTCGGGCATTCCCACAGAATATGCAAAAAAGTCGCCAAAGCACCACACCCACGCTTACACAGCCCATCCTCGGCATAGCCCATACGCAGAAGCCTTGGCCCCGTCATGTAAACCCGGTGGAGGATCTTTAGCTGGACGAAGCGAAGGCGAGCCGGTATGGCCACCTCCTTAGGAGAGGCCACCGCGGACATCCAGTCCTCGTCGTCCAACTCCAGCCCATCGGCAACCCAGGCCTCGCGGAGGCCAGTCAGCAAGCCCGAGCGATCATTAATCAGTTTTTTGTATATGAGGGAAATCGTGCTGTCCGGAACATGGCCATCCAGCACTCTATCCTCCAGGGGGGAAGACTCCGGAATGGAGGCGACGTCTGGGAAGACGGAGCCCAGTGCGTGACGGACCTGCAAGTACCAAAAGTATTCACTGCCCTGCAGCTGAAACTCCGTCTGCAGCGTCTCGAATGTTTTAAATCCCCCCCTCGTCCAGAGATCCCCCACTGTACTGATGCCGATCGTGTCCCACTTCTCGAAGCCCTTCGAGGTCCACAAGGAGCCCAACCTCTCAGACGCATATAGCGGTGACGCCCGGGTCAAACGGTCCTTCCACCCCTTAGCTGCGTTAGCCGCGTGCCATACTCGCACCATGACACGCGTAGGTCCCGTCAGGCGGGGGTCGGGCGCGCCAGAATAGAGCGCTCGATTGTAGTCGCCACCAGGCAGGAGCATCTTGTCCATTTCAAATGCCGGGTTTAAGGCGGGCCCGTAGAGGCCATGATTAATTGCAGCTAGCTGGGAGGCCCAGTAATACCGTTTAATATCCGGGAGGGCAACCCCCCCGTCGTACCATGGGAGCGTCAACTTCGCCAAGGCAATACGCGGCCTCCCGTCCCAGAACAGGCGACGCTGTAGACTCTCCACCTCACGGAAGTAGCGCGCCGGGACCAAGTCCATAGTGTTCTGGAGAGCGTATAGGAAGCGTGGCAACGACATCATCTTAAACAATGCCGCCCGGCCGAGCGGCGAAAGCGGCAGGCGCTGCCAACGCGCGACGTCCTCCTTCAAGCGCTGGAGGGGGGGAAGCAAATTCCGCTCGTAGCGGGCCTCCGGGTCCAGAGTAATATAGATACCCAGGTACCGAAACCCCTGAGAGGCAATCTGGATCGGACAGTCCCGCGGGAGGACGGGAGCCTCCCCGGAAAGCACATACACACATGATTTAGCCCAGTTGATGACAAGGCCTGAGTTGCGGCCGAATGAGCGCAAAACATCAACCAGGACAATCAGTGATTTACGCGGGGAGGCGAGGTACAAAAGGATATCGTCAGCGTATAGGGACACGCGGTCCTCATACTCGGGGGTCCAACGGAGACCACGGATGGAAGGGTGCCACCGCAGCCACTCCGCCAGGGGTTCCAAGGCCAGTGCAAACAGGAGAGGCGACAAGGGGCAACCCTGTCGCGTGCCCCGTCCCAGCGCGAATGGGGCCGAGACTCGTCCATTCACCACCACCTGCGCCAATGGGCCCGAATACAACAATTTGACCCAGCTGATGAATCCCGGTCCAAATCCAAATTTCGCCAGCATCGCCCAAATGTATGGCCACTCGAGTGTATCAAACGCCATGGTGGCGTCCAAGGACGCCAAGATGGCCGGCTCCCGCACAAACGGAACACGCGCGAGCACCCCGTGCAGGCGCCGCAGGTTAAGGGCCGTGTTGCGATGGGGTATAAAGCCGGACTGGTCCTGGTGGACCAGATCGCCCACCACGCCGACCAGCCGGTTGGCGAGCACCTTGGCGAGGATTTTGGGCTCCGCATTCAAGAGCGAGATAGGCCTATAGGATGTGACCCGTTCTCGGGGTCTCCCCTCCTTGTGGATCACCACGATTGTAGCCAGACGCTGGTCCGGCGGGAGGGAGCCCCGCGAGTGGGCCGCCAGGAACATCGCGCGGAGGTGGGGTGCCAGTACATCCGGTCGCAGCTTATACAGCTCGATAGGGATGCCGTTTGGGCCCATGGCCTTGCCAGATGCGACCGAGCGTATGGCAAGGGCAATTTCGTCCGAGGTGGGAGCAGCCTCCAACGACTCCCTGTCCTCCCCCGAAAGGGAGGGCAGCGCGATGTCCCGAAGCAGGGCATGGGAATCCTCCTCCGAGCAGGGAGAAACCGGGGAATACACCTCGCGGAAATAATCCGCGAAGCAAGAGACAATGTCTTCTGGCTCGGTGACACGCACACCATCCATTCTCTCGATCAGCGGGACCACACGATTCGCTCTCTCCTTTTTATCCAACCACGCAATCAATTTACCAGCCTTATCACCCACATCATACAGTCGCCCCTGTTGCTCTCTACTGAGGCCCCTGGCCGCCTCCGTGACGAGGGCCCTATAGGCCGCCTGCTTAAGGTGTAGAACATGTAGTGCGGCATCCGTCACCCCACTCCCCAGGTCACCCTCTAGTTCAGTAATTTCGGCTTCCACCCGGGTCACCTCCTTCTGCTCGCGCCTCCGGGCATGGGAGATAAAGGAGAGGGCCTCCCCTCTAAGAACTGTCTTGAAGGCTTCCCACAGGGAGATAGCCGAAGGGACAGACCCCACATTCTCCTCAAAATACCGCTGCAAGGATTTAATCAAGTCAGCACGAATAGTGGGGTCGCGCAGGTACCATGCATTGATTGGAGCTACCCTGCCCTCCCCCCTCGGGAAGACATCAAAATGCAACAGGAGCGGGGAGTGATCTGAAATACCCCGCGCCAGATGGCGCACCTCTCCCACTCTCCCAGCATAGGCCGCAGGGACAAGGACATGATCAAGCCGCGAGAGGCTACCATGGGCACCCGAATGGAAGGTGTACTGCAGCTGCGCGGGATGTTTTAGTCGCCAACAGTCTACCAATCCCAATGTATCTAAGAGGCCGGGCAGCCACGCCTGTGCCCGGGGGAGGTCCCTAGGGGGGTAACGATCCATAGTCCCAGAAGCCACCGCATTGAAGTCCCCCCCAACCACCAGAAGCCCCCCCGGGAGGTCAAGGAGGAGGCGCCCCAGGTCCGCAAAAGTGGTAGATTGTAACCCCGGTGGGACGTACACTGATACAAAAACGACTACTCTGCCCTCCATTCTCCCCACCAAGACAGTGTAGCGTCCCCTCTCATCATGGCGCACCTCATCTATTTCCAGCGGGAGCGAGTTCTTAACCATGATGCCCACCCCCCGCGAGCCCGACGTGAAGCCCGAGTGGGCCACCAAGCGATAGCCCCGCCGATTCATGGCATAAAAGGAATTACCAATAAGGTGTGTCTCCTGCAGAAAGACCACATCTGGCGAAATTCGTTTCAGATACTGCAGGACCACACCTCGCTTAATCCTATCCCCCAGTCCGTTAACGTTCCATGACAACAGAGTCAAATCCCTACCCCCCATCACATACAGAAGCCATCATTTGTCCCCCAAGAGCACCTCAAAAACACCAATACAGTAAAGGGTTTGCCTTGCGGTAAAAACGAACAACACCCCACCCCAACCCACCCGTCCCAACAGAACTCCCCCCACCCTGCACCCCTGCATGAGCCCAGACAGCCCCCCCAAAGTGCAGTGTGCCTGTCGCCCCATAGATGAAAAAACTAACTAGTCCCCCAGAGGAGGAGGGAAAGCCCCCAGGAGACCCCGTACGACCTCCACAGGAGGGGAACATACACGAGCAGTCAATGGTGACAATAATGTTGTCCAGAGCAAGGCCTACTATGTGTCCCTCAGTCCTGATCCGGCGAGCCCTCCCCGCCAACCGCACCCCCCCCACCCCCCCGGCCCCGATCCCCGGGCAAAGTGTCCAACCAGTCCCCGGCCGCCTCGGGACGATCAAAAAAGTGCGTGCGGCCATCCAACTCTACCCTCAACTTAGCTGGAAAAAGCATTGCGTACTTCAGGTTCAGGTCCCGTAGGCGACGTTTGACTCCGAGAAAACTCAGTCTCTGCTTTTGGACCGCCGGAGTAAAATCAGGGTAGAAATTTACGTCCATGTTGTCGAGTCTGACCGGTCCTTGTAGCCTAGAAGTCTGCAGGATAGCGTTTCTGTCCCGAAAGTTGAAAATCCGGGCAATGAGAGGCCTCGGCGGGGCTCCGGCGTTAGGTCTTCCTCCAGGGACCCTGTGGGCACGTTCCACCGCAAAGAGTTTACTCAGCCCCCGGGGCTGGAGATGGGTGAGAATCAGGTCCTCCACAAATAGATCCGCCGCCTCCTCCTCTCGTCCCTCCGGCACCCCGATAATGCGGACATTGTTCCTCCGGGCCCGACCCTCGGAATCCTCCAGTCGACGATCCATCAGGGCGCTCGCCTGGCCAAGCCGGCGCACCTCCTTTTGCAGGGCCGCCACGTCCGTTGCGAGGCCCGAGGTAGTGTGGGCCAAAGAATCGACCCGGTCATTCGTTTTGGACAAATCGGCCCTCACCAGGCCCACATCCACGAGGACCGAGTCTATCTTCTGCGCCAGAGTGTCAAAGCGCTGGTCCACCGAGGCCTTCATCTCGGCGATGGCGCCCATGACGTCTCGGAGGGTCAGATCCGCGGGCAGAACAGGAGCATCAGTCGGGCCCGCAGGGGACGTACGCGGCGCCTCTGGAGATCCCTTCTGGAGGGTGTAGCGGTCCATGTTGTAGGACTGATGGGCCGTGCCACGGCGGGTCGATTTCACCTTTGCCCGGTCGCCATCTTGCTTTGTGGACATGGCTGCAGTCCCCAAATCGTGCCAATCTCCTCGAAAGGGCCGACAAACCAGTTCACGGGCTCCGGGGGGGGGGGGGCGACCACAGTTCCGCAGGACAGATCACAGCCGGCGGGTCGGCTGGGCACCCGGACAAGGCCACACCACCGCACACCGCCCCGCAACCCTACCTCGCCTGACAGCAAGGAGGGCGCAAAAGCGAAAGTGAAAGTGTGGGGTACGCGAGTCGCCCAGCCTTGCCCGCCGCTGTTGTTCACTTTGTCTCCGGATCGCCCCACAACTCCAATCCGGGGGGCCGGCGTGGAGAAGGCCGCAAACCACAATCGGTGCTCCCGCCGGTGTCCGAGGTCCGATTCGGAAACGGAAAACGGGTGTCACCTTAGCTCGGGCTCACGAACACAGTCCCCTCATCTGGGAAAGGATATAGTCAGGATTAATGCAGGAGGTCGCGGAGGTCCCCGGGAGCTTCGCACCTACGCGGCCATCTTGGTTGCGCGCTAGGCTCCTCCCCCGATGTGATCATTTTTAATTCATTATTTTATCTACCATTTTAAAGGTTTTACAGTCTATTTTTGTATTGTACATGAATTGTTTTGTAGTCGAATTGTCTAATATGTGTAGTATGTCTTTTATGATGCAAATCGAATAAAGACTTTTTGACTGACTGACTGACTGAGTGCTTGGTTTCATGTGAGATGGTGCTCTGGCATGAGCTGAGCCTGTCTGCAGTGGTCGGAAAAACTTCCTTCTACCGTTTCCAGATATCGCCATACCATATACTCTTAAGTGCATTATGAACCTCGCGGTTATATGCTATCTTTGGTTTGACTTTATCAAAACATGTCGAGTAAGGTGTCATACGAATTGGAATACTAACCCCTCGCCAATTCTGGTGACGGGGTTAGCATTCCACCCTTCTAGAGGGACACGACATGTACAGAACCTGAAACCCGGGTAAAATCAGACATAGCCTCAGCTCCACAAAATGGACGCTGCCACCACAGACACAAGTCTGCCCTCCTGCTGCTGGGAGTCCTTCCAGCTTGGGAGACATGGACAAAGGGTTTCCTGCCAGGGGGGGTGCGAGCACCACCCCAGAAAGGATTTTGTGTATTGGTCAGGTAGGGCTTGAATAGAAACAGACATGCCTGAGGCTCACAAGGAGCCTCGGTGCATATGCCAGTTCAAACCGGTCCTGGGGCACACCAGCCCCAGACCTGGGGCGAGCTGGACAAAGGATTGGGGGTGTAACCACCCCCCTTCCTGGTCCCACCCTTAGGGAGGGACCTAGCAGGTAGTCCGGCCCCTAGAATCCGCTTAAAGGTAGGAGCTGTGTCCAAAGACTTCAGACATCCTGGAATCAACTTGAAACTAAGAAGAAGATGGGAAATTCGACGTTCTGCTGCACAGAAGACTGAAGGAAATCTCCCCTATGGTCAGGGAGTGACCATCTTGCTAACGCAAGCACCATCCAGCGAATCGACGTCTGCTTTGCTGCCGCCTCCTGCCGGAGCCCGAGCCCAGAGACTGACAAGAACTGGACCTCCAGACCTCTCACCGCCCGATCCACAGTCCCTGCAAAGAAGGAACCCGTGGAGGCACCGAGACACGTGGAGCCAGCCATCTTGAAAGACACTCGACAAACTGCAAGCGCGACAACAGAGGCTCCCTCCGAGTTGTGCTTTGGGTCCTGAGAAGCCCAACATCCGAGCAGCATCTGCACCAAAGGTGAGCCCTCCAGCAACTCCACGATCTGCGTGGGGCCCCTCTGCACTTTGCGACTCGACGCACCTAACCGGTTACTGGTCCGTTGACTAGTGGCCATCTTGGCGACCATCTTGAAAAACTACGATGCTGGTCTGGTTGCTCCAGACTGGCCCCTGCTTCCCTCCAAAGGAGCAGCCCCTTTGACCTTGCTGGTCAGAGCTAACAGCTTTATTCACTTCCTGTGACTCCTGCTTTTGCCAAGGCTTGTTTGCTTTTTCTGAGTCGCTGACACCGCTGACAGTGAGAGCCTGCGTGGGACAGCTCGTGAACCGACTCCTGGACGTCGTCTACCTTCAGGGACCATGTGGCTGCAGAGACAAGCTACACCTCTTCACCTGTTTGCACCCGACATCGCCTGGTACCTACCTGGTGCCACGCCGGTCACTGGCTAGTGACTGTGAACACTGTCCCCTCTGCTTACAGGTCTTCTACACTTCCGATCCACCCTTGGATCCACCGCATCTCTTCTGGACCGACCGCCTGCAGCATCTTTGTCATCAGGCTCGATTGAACAGATAGACAAAACCCGACGCACTTCGAGACCTATGCACCCGCTTCCTGTGGGTGAGGTAAAGCTGGCACTCCGGTGCACAAGTGTAGAGTAACATCTCTAGTGTCTAGGTTTGAAGTCTTGAATTCGTAGTCCAACCAGAAGACCCTTCTAGCAGTAACTTTTGGACTATTACGCACCCATTGAAAACCTATGGGCGCCCGCGTGTAACTTTCCTCACTGCACACGCGACCCGTGGACCTCCTGGTCACTAACTAAAGTTAGCTCCTTGTAGGCCCAGCGATTCTAGAGGCCCTAGGCCTTCTACCTTTCCTGTTCGTGGTACTTATACCACTATTTTAGTATATGGTTTGAGCGGCCACCAGGGCCTATCCATATAAAGTGCAACTTCTGTATATTGTGATACTTTCTTGTTTAACGATTTGTGCTCCTGTGCTCATAAAGAGTCTAGGGGATACTTTGAGTAATAAATACATATATATTTTGAATATATATCTGTGTGGTGTCCTTTCATTGGTATAAAGGGGGGTTACATATGGTAAAACAGCTTGCTTAACATGCCAAAACGAGTTTAGCCTAAAAGACTGCTTAGCCTACGCTACCACTAGGGCAGCTGGTCCGAAAAGGTTGACTTACAACCACACCATAAGGGTTGCTTGGCATGGTACAAGGTGGTCACTTTAAGTAGTGAACATCAAATACCAGGCCAACTTCTCACAGAGGGTGTTTGCTGTACACTAAGTATGTCCCCAACGATGTTAAATATTTCTATCCAGTATTTAGCTATGAGAGGACAGTATCAGGCAACATGTAAAAACGTCGCAGGATCCGTTTTGCATCTCCAGCATTCTGAAGTGGGCCTCAGACCCATACGATGTAGTTGGGCTGGGGTTCTGTAGTATCTGTACAAATATTTAAAATGAATCAACCGCAATTTGTAATTCAGGGATAGCATCCTTAACTGGTCACAGCAAAATTCCCACTGCACCTCTGAAGTTGAAGGGTTTAGCTCCTTGTTTCACATCTGGAGTGTCTTGGGCCTCAATATTGGACATGAGGTCTGCATTGAGCTATAACTGTTACTTGCCAATGATTCTCTGTGGAGAAGGACTGGTTAGCTATTGTTCCAGGGCCTGCAGTGTGGGTGGTTGGGGAAGGTAGCATGAAGCTGCTGGCAGGTAGCTTTTATACGGTAATATAAAAATGTAGCAGAAAAAGAGGGTGCCACGCCCGTCACTACCTCCGGGGCTGAGCGAAAGGTGTTATCTGGGTATAGATCTGCATATGTATTCATATCTAGTTTTTTTGCCAGAGTAACATTACCCCTATCTTCCATTACCGGCAACTGGGGGTTATGTGCCAGCGTGACCGAGGGGGCGAATAGGACCTCAACTCCAGCTCTCCTCCTTAGAGCGTCCCAGCTCCATCTCAACATTTCAATAGTGTCTATCTCATCTCATGGTTTCATGTATCTCTTATATATCGCAACTGAAAGTGGGACTTGAGCCGCGCTGTAAAATTCAATTGCCACATGCAGCTGAAATGGTACGGAGTGAACCCAGTAGTGTAGGAACTGTGCCTGAGTACAGTATGCATACAGTTGGATATCTGGCGCTCCCAGGTCGCCCTGAGCTAATGGGATGGTCAACAGCTCTGGCTTGTTTACCTGCCCATACCAGTGATATCATCAAGGAGCTCATGGTCTTGAAGAAGCCCTGAGTGAGCGGAAGGGGGAGATTGATAAATAAATATAAAAATTTAGGGAGAACGATCATTTTTGCAATGGCTATACACCCCTCTAAGGATAAGGGAAGTCTGGACCATATCTTTATTTTGCTCTCCAGCCAGGACACCGCCCTGCCATAGTTTCGATCCCATAATTATTGTACTTTGGCACTGAGCCGAATTCCCAGGTATCTTACTGGGTTATCTGCCCATCGAAGGGGGTAAGCTAATGATAAGGCTGCGTTCAGACTGTTAGTGGGAATAGCACTGATTTTGCCCAGTTAATTTGGATGCCAGATAGTCCGCACAATTTTAGCATCTCACGTATTACTGGGTTTAGATTGATATCCAGGTTATTGATATATAGGGTAACATCATCCGCATATAGCAAAATAATAATACCATGGGTGGTGAAGCCAAGACCTCTTTCTGCATGATGTTGCCGGAGAGCCGCAGCTAGTGGCTCCATAGCAATAGCAAAAGAGTAAAAAGTAGGGAAGAGAGTGGATAGCCCTGTCTCGTACCGCTGGTGATAGTCAGCGGAGGGAGATCAGACCATTCAGATGAAGTCTCGCTTTGGGCAAGGAGAAGAGTAGTTTTACTTGTCCTATGAATAATGGATTAAAACCCAGTCTAGCAAGGATAGTAAACAAATAGTCCCACTCGAGTGAGTCAAATGCTTCAGTGGCGTCCAATAATGCTACCAGATCTGGGTACTGGTGGACTAGATAATGCAGTACGAGAAAAAGGTACGGATATTGTGTGATGTGGACCTGCCTGGCATAAAGCCAGACTGGTCTGGTCATGCTATCAGGGGTAAAAGTGGTTGTAATCTGTTGGCTAACAGTTTGGCATATATTTTGGTGTCAATGTTTATTAGCGAAAGTGGCCTGTAAGAGTCTCTATCTTCGGGGGCTTTCCGGGGTTTAAGTAACGATCAAATTATTGCTTCTCTCATTGTAGGGAGAAATTTACCCAGCTCTTGCGCCTCCTCATATACTGCCAGAAGTTGAGGTGCTAATTGATCTGCATAAGAATTGTAAAAATCCACTGTCAGGCCGTTTGAACCGGGAGCCTTGCCAGAAGGGATACTATTTATGACCTGCTTAATGTCATCTACCGTGAATAGCTCGTCCAGATAAGCTCTGTGACCTCTATCCAACCACAACAATTCAAGTGTGTCTAGGTATGACTGAAACTCCTCCTGCGTTGCATGAGAAGCTGAGGTATAGAGTGTAGAATAGTGCTGTGTAAATTGTTCTAGAATTTCCTGTGGGCCTCTAACCACCTCCTGGTTGACATCCAGGATTTCAGAGATAAATAGCTCTGTGTTGGGCAGTGCGTAGTGTGTTGGCCAAAGTCCTGCCTGGTCTATCCCCCTCACCATATCTGCGTGCACAGGCATATTTCCCCAGGAATTTCACTTCCTGGTCGGCTTCCTCTTCATACACCGATATTTTCCCCCTGATGACTCCCAATAAATCTGTATTTCCTGTGCTATATTACTATGACTCAAGAGCTTTAATACTTGCCTCTAGTTTATTCAATGTTAGTCTAATCAATTTCAGTACTCCTGCCTGTCTTGGAATGCATTTCCACCTAATAACCACTTTGAATGCTTCCCATAACGTAGCCTGTGTCTGAACTGACCCTGTATTTGTGGAAAAGTATTCTGAAATGTCTCCACTAATCTCCTCTCTAAACAACGTGTCCAATAGAGCGTGTGGTGGTAGCCTCTAGCAGGCCAAATTAGACGAGTCATCTGGCACGGACCATTTTAATAGGGCAGGTGAATTATCCGATAGTGTTCTAAGTAAATGTCTTACCGAGTTAGACCAGACTGCTATGTCAGGAGTTGCCAGAAAAAAGTCAAGTCTCGACCAAGAGTTAGGCTGGGAGGTGATGCAAGTGCCTTCGTGCACTGATGGGTGTCTATGATGCCATAAATCTATGAGCCCTTTGTCAGTGATTATCTAATTGATAGCGACATTTGACCGTGGGTGTAGTTTCCGGGACCCACCCCTTCTGTCATTGATGTCATCAATCAAGGCAGTGAAGTTGCCTCCCCATACAATTGTGTCATAGCCCACTGATTTTATCTTGGCCCAAATATCACTGAAGAAATCTGGTTTATCCATGTTAGGGAACTTAGGCTTAATACCATCATGGGAAATTGTGTGGCCCTGATACTCCACCTACCCCGCCCCAATCTGATATTTTTCCCTCTAAATGGTGAGTTCTGATTCCCTAAGCTTGGATTAAACTTCTCTTAACACAGTGTTATGTTCTTTTTTGTGTTTGCCATGAATCAAGAAATTATCTTGGAAACACTTTGTCCTTGGCACATCCTTCAGCACATGCTGCAATATTCCCTGCAATGCAGTAGTTGCTGAGGCAAGGCCGATAGGGGGCATGCATACTGGTATGCAATTAAGGGAGTTATGAAAATTGAGAGATAACACAAGTCAGGATGTAATTATTTTTTTTTTTTAAATCTTTTTATTAACTTTGCTCAAGGTCCCATACAGTACATAGCAGTGATCAGGAGGCTCATAAACCAACAGCATGACATTACACAAATGAGGATCAAAGGGACTACCAAAGGGGCCCGCTACTGCTGTCCCCCCCACCTCCCGAGGTTCGGTACTTGCACCATGGGCCCCACACCCTCCTCCATTTCTTCACACAACCTCTGGACTTATAGATAGTTTCCTCCGCCCTCTGACACCAATCCAGGTCTTTGAGCCATTGGTCCCATTGTGGGGGGGCGGGCGCGCCCCAGCTGCTCGCGATGTTACGTTTTGCCACCCCAGCCGCTGTAGCCAACCAAATCTCCCCTGATCAGCAGGAGCAGCCACCGGGGCTCCAGTGGGACCGGTGCTCCCACCACCGTCGCCATTGTGTTTGCCACCTTGGTCCAGAATGGCGCAATATTCGGGCATTCCCACAGGATGTGAAAGAACGTGCCTTCCTCCCGGCACCCCCTAACGCACAGGGGGGACAGCGTCCTACCCCATGAGTTTAAGCGGGTACACGGGTAATAAACCCTATGTAGAATTTTAAATTGTACGAGGCGAAACCGCATCCGAATGGCAATTTCACGGGGGCCCTGCAGGGCCTCCTGCCAGTCCTCATTCTCCAGGCCACCAATATCCTCCTCCCATTTCACGCGCAGGGACACTAAGGGGTCGGGCATGTTGTTGATCAGTTTACGATAGATGGTAGCCGTTAGTTTGCCTGGAATAGGGTCAAGCAGGAGCCTGTCCTCCAAGGGAGAGTACTCTGGGAGCGAAGAGCCCAACTGTATATGGGAGCGCAGGGCATGAGTGAGGCGCAGGTGTTGATAACGTTGGGTGTCGTGCATATGGTACTCCCCTTGGAGGTAGTCAAAGGATCTGGGGGCACCCCCCTTCCACACATCGCCCAGATAGTCTATCCCGATCAGCTGCCATCCCTTGAAGCCTGATAGGCTCGAGACCTCTTTTAGCTGGTCTCCGAACCAGAGCGGTGTCCTACCGGTAAGGGTGCCCGCCCACCCCAAGAATTTGTTGGCCTCCCTCCAACACTGTATCACTACCCCGGTATGGGATGGGAGGTCCCTACACCACCTCCGCGAGTACAAGAGCTGCTCACAGTTACCCCTGGCATAACATGTCGGTCCACCCTATACGCCGGTTCCGACCCCGCTGCGTACACCCATTCATTGACCACCTGCAGCTGGGAGGCCCAGTAGTATAGCCGGACGTCCGGAAGGGCCAGCCCCCCGTCGTACACTCCCCTAGTGAGCTTTTGCAGTGCGATTCCCGATCTCTATGTATCCAATGGGCCAACGGCTCCAGAGCCAGGGCGAAGAGGAGAGGAGACAGCGGGCACCCCTGCCTGGTGCCTCGGCACAGAGGAAACGACCGGGAAAGCGCTCCGTTCACCCTTACCCTTGCCACCGGCCACTCGTACAATAGGCGCACCCAACTGCAGAAAACCGGTCCGAAACCCAACCGCTGTAAGACCATGAATAAGTACGGCCACTCAATAATGTCAAAGGCCATTGAGGCGTCCAGCACCATCAGTGCCGTCTGAGTGTCCTTCTCCCCCTCCGTCATATACAGAACCCCGTATATCCGTCGTAGATTAAGTCGAGTGCTCCTGCGTGGCATAAAACCGGACCGGTCGACGTGCACCAGGTCGGGCAGAACCGCAACCAAGCGCGTCGCCAAGGCCTTGGCCAGGACCTTGGCCTCCACATTTAGGAGAGATATAGGCTGGTAGGACGAACACTGCTCAGCCGGCTTACCCGGCTTGTGTATGACTATGATTGTGGCCTCCCGCTGATCCGGCGGCAGCGTCCCTCTCTCCCGCGCCTCGAGGAGCATCTGCCTCATTGGGTCTAGGACGATGTTCGCTTGCCTCTTGCAAATTTTGACAGGGCGTCCGTTGGGCCCCTGCGCCTTCCCCGCTTGGAGGGAGTTAAGTGCCTCTCCCAGTTCCACTCTCGAGAGCTCGCACTCCAAGCTGTCTGCTTGTTCCTTTGACAGGGCGGGCAAGGCAAAGTCCCACAGGAACTCCTCGCAATCCGACTCCGTCCTGGAGCACACCGGAGTGTACACCCCCTCGTAGTAGGACGCAAAGGCCTCGGCTATGCCCATGCCGGTGGTGACCAAGGACCCGGACTCATCCCTAACTGCCGCTACCCAGGATCGCTCCCGGTCCCTACGTTCTAGCCAAGCCATCAATTTCATGCATATGTCTCCTGCATCGTATATCCGATGTTGCGTGGCCAGGGAATATTCCCGCGCCTCGCCCTCCGCCAGGGAGCGAAGTTCCTTCTGTTTAAGGGCAAGCTCATGGCACTGCTGCGGGGAGGGAACCCCACCCGCTGCCCTCTCTAGCGATGCAATTTCACCTTCAAGCTGTCGGATCTGAAGCGCTTCCTCTTTTTTTTGGGCGCCAATCAGCGCCTGAGCCTGCCCCCGCAACACTGCTTTATACGCCTCCCAAAGGACCACTTGGGTGCGGACCGAGCCCCTGTTTTCTGCGAAATACAACTGGGAGCCCTCCCTCAGCTTATCGACTATGGAGTCATCTTTGAGACGCCACGGATCTATCCTGGGGACCGCCGCCCTCGCAAGTATCGGACCCTGGAGAGTGACCCCCACCGGAGAGTGGTCCGAGATTCCCCTGGCCATAATACAGGGATCCACAAAGTCCACCAGCTGATCGCACGGCACAAAAAGATGATCTATTCTGGAGAAGGACCCATGCCTAGCCGAGTAGAAGGAGTATTGCCTGTGGGAGGGGTTGTGAGCCCGCCACACATCCTGAAGCCCCAGCGCTGTGATAAAGCCCTGCAAACCCAGTTCCCCCCTGCTCCCCTGCCTCTCCCCCGACCGATCCAGACCCGCATCCATGACTGCGTTTGTGTCGCCCCCCCAGAACTAGAATACCCCGGGGAAGATCTGCAATGTGGGCCCCCAACTTGATATACGCCTGAGTGTGCAAACCCAGTGGGATGTAGCAGGAGCTCAAGACTATTGTGCGCCCCTCCCATCTAAATGCCACTGAAGCCATACACCCCGAGTCCTCGCCCACGTTCCCGTGATTACAATAGGACGGGCATTCCGGACAAGGATACCCACCCCTCTGGACCCGGACGTAAACCCACAATGGGCCACCATCCTATACCCGAATCGGTCAAGCGCCCTGCATTTATTCCCCCGCAGATGGGTCTCCTGTAGGAGTACCACATCCGGGGAGTGGCGTTTCAAGTATTGTAGGACCAGCGTGCGCTTTATCTTATTGCCCAATCTGTTGACGTTCCACGTCCAAATCCTAATTCTAGTCTTGTTGTCCATTACGAACCCCGACTCGCCCGGTCCTCCCGCATCTCACCTCCCACTGCATGCCGTTACCAAAAAACCTCTGCACTTTTGAATTAGAGACATCGTGAGCTAAATATAAACAATCCCACAACACCCTACCTCCCAACCCAATCCCTACACCCCTCCCTGCCTCCCTGCTACGTGGGTCCCCAACCACCCACCCGTGGAACACGCAGAGTGCCTGTCGCCCCATTTCCCCTAAATCAACAAAAGGAAGGAACCTGAGACTGCAACCACAGAAGAAGACATACCTAGTGCTCGGATCACCCACCCTATGAATGGAGCATAGTCAACGTACCCCCCCTCCCACCCAATCGGTCATCCTCCCCTGGGACAGCGCCAGAGTCATGAACATCCACCCCGTTGCATTGAACCCATCCCATTACCACAGGGGCAGACAAGGGCCCAGGATCCCTAATCCCCTCCGCCCCCTATCCCTGAGAGGCCAGGACCCCCTCGCCCTGCCCTTCCCTTCCCACACAGAGCCTGGCAACCGCACACCCGCTCTCCCAATGTCGTCACTCAGGAGCTGTCTGTCCGTTTTGCCGGGGGATCCGCTGAGGGGCCCCTCCACCCCGGGGACCCTGGCTCGTGCTGTGGTGGGCTGGTCGGCGCGAGCCACTCAGGCGGTCCACAGCGCGCCATCCCTCCATCCAGTCGTGCGCCTCCGCCGGCGAATCAAAAAAATACGCCTTTTCACCGTCTATAACCTTGAGGCGCGCTGGGTACAGCATCATGTCCTTTAGGCCCTGGTCCCTCAGGGTTCTCTTGACTCCCTCAAACGATCTCCGCTGGCGCTGCACATTCAGTGTGAAATCCGGGAAAAACCGAATCGTAGCCCCCTCCAACCGCAGGTCTCCAGACGTCTGCGACGCCTGCAGGACGGCATCGCGGTCTCGAAAGTTCAAGATGCGGGCGATGATGGTGCGCGGCGGAGCCCCCGGCTTGGGTCTCCCCCCAGCGCTCGGTGGGCCCTTTCTACCGAGAAGAAGTTCGACAGGCGTTTTGGCTTGAGGTGTTTAAGTATGAGGTCCTCCACGAAGCAGTCCGTTGACTGCCCCTCCATGCCCTCCGGGACCCCCACGATGCGGAGATTATTGCGCCTTGCCCTCCCTTCTTGATCCTCCAGGCGGGCGGCAATGTCCGCTTGATTCTTTGTAAGAGAGGCCACCTGCTCCTCCAGCCTCTTCGTCTTGGATTGAAGGCTGCCAATGCCGCTCTCCGCCTCAGCCACCTTATCGGCCATCTTACTAAAGTCCGCGCGTAGCAGGTTTACCTCCTCCGTGACCGAGTCCAGCTTGGACTCCATGGTGCTACGCATGTCCTTAATGGCCCCCCGCATCTCCCGAATAGCTAGCATAATGTCCTTGAGTGACGGGTCAGGCCCGTCGTCGGCCGCCCCATGCCTCTGACTCCCGCCTTCCTGGTCGTCCTGTGGTAAATATTTCATTACCTGTACTATTTTTTATGCGGTAAAGTCTAGTAAGAATAACTCAGTAAAAATAAGAGGCAGAATCCGTGGTATTAGAGGTTCTGAAAGGCTTTATTCCTCTACAAAGGAATTATGGTTCGAACCATAGGCATCAAATTCCATCACCACGAGGGTTCAGGAAGGGAAGGCAATACATTATTGACAAGTAAAGATATTTATATGAAAAGCATTACATTAAGACAGATGCAGGAGGCGTAACAGCTGATAATACAGATAATAATACACATACGTAATGAAAAGAGGCGTACATATAGGCGTAACTAGAAACGTCATTAAACATGATGTCACAAGTGGGTGGATCCATAAGAGAATCCTGCAATGTCAGCAGAAAATACTTGGCAGAGATGCGCGCGCAGCCATATGACGTGTGATTGACGTGCAACTAGAGGGTGAAGGGGACTTGACATTTAGTTCTACATGTGGAGACAGAAGTCTGGGGGGTCATGTCAACCTAATCCTAAATCATATCTAATATCTTATGTTTAAAGAACTGTATTATCCAAAAGGAAAGGTCTCTAGGATGGAATCTATTCTATACTGACTGTTAGTGCGTGTACAAGCGTCTAAGTGTCTACATGAGATGCGAGGGGGCAGGAATCCTCCATAGTAACAGGGGCTATGAATTACTTGCATGAGGACAGTGAGGCCTGGCCCTTTGCTCGGTAGCTGGAAGACTGTTTACCTAAACTACTAGACAGGAATGCATCGGATGAGGAGCGGAGCAGATAATCTTGAAGGTGAAATACAGTTTTTGGCAGGCAACGGCCGGATCAGGCACCGTTAGCCGCGCAGGGAGTAGGACAAAGTTCATGGATACAGATGCGGGCTCAGACTGGAGCTTTCAGAGGCAGAAGGCAGGAAAAGGCTTGATGGCAGAATTCAGGGCCTACTCGCCTGAACTGTAAAACGTGGAAAGTGAACCACATAAAATCGGTGGCCTTTCATACTTAGGAACGGAATATCCGACTCATTCATGGCGGATCTGAAAGAGGACATGTTGACGGTGGACGCACATGTATTTGCGTCTTCATAACTGGAACTGGAGGGAACATACATGTACTTGTAGCATGCACATGGAGCCGTTGGGGTCTAAGATAGGGGACATAACCGATCATAGAATTCATATTTCCTCATTCCCTCCTTGTCCCCTACGGACCCTCAGGAGATATCGATCTTCATCAATCCATCGATCTGTTCATATAGCATCATTTGTTCTTCTTTCTCCTTCCGGGATCTTGAACGAAAACTTGAAGGCGGGATACACGATGTGGCACACAGACCACAAATCGCTGGCCCACATTGTAGACATAAGCAGCAACTGAATAGTATGAGGAAGCCAATACCTAGGAAGGATAGAATCCTCCATCCCCAGGCTGACAACACGCTCCAGAACCAACCGGACCAAGTCCAGGTGCCTGGACTCTGGTGTATCTGGCTTATAATCTTATGAAGGCGAGTTATGGCTTTATATACTGACGGCGAGTTTTCTGGTATGAAAACACAGCAACTTGATCCGATGACCCTACAAGCTCCGCCCCTATCGGCCAGAATGACGTCAAGGACAAGACGATTTTGAAGCACAACAATCCGCATCGCAGACTGCTCCTCTGTTAAGTTGCCTAGGGCGGAAGTAGTCTCATTCACTACTGCTTCAAGGGTTCTAGTTAATCTACGTATCAGTTTACTATTAGTGACTGTACCTATATAGGGAAAGAAACCTTTATTGAAATCTGTGTATTGCTCCCATGCCGTTTCAGTGTAATCGACAATCCGGAGATCTCTCTGCTGTCTATTGTGTACTAAATGGGTATTTCTGTGATAATCAGGAGGGGCTAGGAAAACAGGTGGCAGAAGGAATGCTATGTAACAGGTACCATCCCAATCTAGAGGTAAACGTATATATGCGGTCTGGCCACATATGAAGTAGGAATGACGGGAAGCTCTAAATGTAGACTTGCCTTGATCACTGAATCTTATTACAGTGGTGCATTTACTATGGCCCATGTGTATGGAACCATTCTTTCTTACACATAATTCTCCTTTAACTGGAAATACTGACATAGCGGGCAAGATTGGTGTAGCTTCGGATTCAACATTCAGAATCATGAGGTTAAGTGTAAAGTTACCTAATCCATATACTTCATTTTCTAGATCAGTTCCTGTTCTTTTGGGAAGTCCCTCCTTGTTAGGGTAGCAGACTTTAAGCAAAACTAGGTTCAGGTTTCCCCATACCCAGTTGTCTTGATAAACTACTGAATTTGAATCTAGGGAATTAATCAAACTAAACCATGCTCCACAGGAGCCATTGTGTGTGAACGGATACCGAAAGAGAGGCAAAACTCCCTTATAGTTCTGATAGGGAGGGAGTCGGCCACATATCCAACAATTGGTAGCATTGCTGGTCTGATGGGAATGATGTAACATACTAATAAAAGTGTTGTTGCGCAGCGCAAATCTATAAGACAACTCATGCGGAGGTAATTCGCTAAAAGAATGTTCAGCAGTAGTATTGTAAGCGCGCTTAGAAATAGGGTAATACATATGTAGCAATACACTAGAAATGATGATCAGAAGACTGAGAAAAAACAAAATTAATAATGTCACTATGCAGTGACTACGAAGCGATTTACAGTACGCATGTTTTTTAAGCTGTATCTGTCTATTTCTCTCTCTATTTCGGTCTAGAGGATACATGTCAGAGACAAATTCAACCGATTCACCTTGGAGAGGACTTAAACAATCAAATTGTCTGACTTGCTAGACCTTAGTTTCAGTTTATAAAGTTCGTTCTTCGTTTGTTCAACCAAGGGGAGCTTTGAGTCTGTCTGTGAGGGAATGCAGGGCTGAGTGTTCACATCGGACGGTAGTCCATAAAATTTCTTGATATGACTCGAGTGCAACCACCCTTTACGTCCCTCAATCTTCACGGCTGTCCTTGTTGTCAGCAAGACGAGTTTGGGCGACTTCCACCTGGGCTCCAGCTGGGTCTTCCGGTCGAAATTCCTCACAAGAACCAGGTCACCTGGAACCACGTCATGGGGCTTTACCTCAGTGTTATCGGGAAAAGCTGCAGCTACCTGTGAACGACAAGATTGTAGTGCAGACATCAAGGAAGCCAGGTAATCTGTCAGCATATTACAGTCAACATCAGTGATTTTACGAGGTATAGGCGTCCCCCACATATTTGGTGGTCTACCGAAGATCACCTCATATGGGGATAGCCCTGTTCGAGAATGTGCTACCATTCTCATGTAAAAGAGTGCAACTGGTAAGGCTACTATCCAATCGACACCTTTTTCTCTACATATTTTGGACAATCTGATTTTCAGAGTTTGATTATGACGTTCCACGAGACCTGCTGCCTCGGGATGTCGGACACAGTGGAATTTCCATTGATAACCTAACAGAAGTGAAACGTGTTTCATTAGTTCGGATGAGAATGGCTGGCCGTTATCTGAGTACACGACACGTGGTAAACCGTACCGTGGGAAGAATTCTCGGACTAGCTGTTTGGCAGTAGTCGGGGCAGTGTAATCTGAAACCGGGTAGGCTTCTGTCCAACGGGAAAGAGCACAGACAACTACGAGAACATATTTGAATCCTCGACATCGTTCCATCTGGATATAATCCATCTGGAGGACTTCAAAAGGGTGATCGGGAGGTTGAAATCCACCCTGTTCTACGGGAATGCTTTTACCTGGGTTGAACTGACAACATATCATACAGGTACGTACTTTCTGTTTGGCTGCTGCTCGCAAGTGTTTGTTGAACCAAATGTGTTGAATGCTGTCTAGCATAGCTTTTTCTCCTAGGTGCGCTGGACTATGTATTGTGTTAATGATGACTTGAACCATGGAATCGGGAAGAAACCATATAGATTTTCCCTTCGTCATCCATCCTTGATCCGTTTGGATCCCTCCTAATTCAGTCCATTTCTTTATTTCTTCTGGTGTAGCATGTGTCTGTATGTCAATTACATCAAGGGCGGGATCCTTAACTGTCATGCAATGTGTTGGTGTCGAAACTATTGTCTTTGTCGTGTCAGTTGTATGAATCTGATTCTGAGCAGTCTGTTTAGCTGTTCTGTCAGCTAGGTCATTACCCTGAGAAATGATATCGGTAACTTTTGTATGGGCTTTGCATTTCATAATCGATATTGCAGTAGGTAGATGAATCGCATCTAATAGAGCTTGAATGAGGGGTCCGTGTTGGATGTGGGCACCGTGAGAAGTTAAATAACCTCTCTCTCGCCATAGTACGCCGAAGTCATGGACGACTCCGAATGCATAACGTGAATCTGTGTATATGTTGACTTTCTTATTTTTGGCTTGAATACAGGCTTGTGTCAGAGCGATGAGCTCTGCTGCTTGAGCTGACAGAGTGTTAATACAATTTGTTTCAATGACTTCAATGTCTGTTGTGACTGCGTAAGCGGCCACTAACTCTCCTGTACTTGTTCTCATACATGAACCATCTACATACAATGTCAGGTCCGGATCTGATAAGGGGATGTCTGTCAAGTCTTGTCTGGGTTTCGTCGTGATAGTAATGACTTCAATACAATCATGTGCTAATGGATCTGTTCCGTTTACTGGCAAAAGTGTGGCAGGATTTAATGTATTACAACGTCTGATTTCTATGTGTGGCTGAAACAATGTTAATTCATAACCGGTGAGTCTTGCTATAGTCAAGTGTTGTGTTTGTGTGCGGTTCAAGAGAACCTCTACTGCGTGTGGTACTTGTACTGTCAATTGATGTCCTAATACTATGGCATCGCTTTGTCTGATTGCTAAAGCTGTTGCTGCCACTGATTTCAGGCACGCAGGAAGAGCCTGAGCTACGGGATCTAATGTACTGGAAAAATAAGCACACGGTTTGTGTGATCCTGCTTGTTCCTGAGTGAGTACTGACAAGGCAGTACCTTCGCGTTCTGTAACAAATAGTGTAAAAGGCTTACTGTAACATGGTGTTGCTAAAACAGCTGCTTGGCATAAAGCTTTCTTTAAGCTTTCAAAGGTTTGCGTATGTTCTTGAGTCCAAGGGAGGACAGTCGATGTGGCTGCCTCCTGTGTTGTCAGCTGAATGAGTGGTTTTGCTAGAAATGCATATTGAGGGATCCACTGCCTACAGTATGAAGTGAGACCTATAAAAGCCCGCACCTCCTTTTGTGTCTTAGGTGGTGGCATGTTAGCAATTAACTGGATGCGGTCGGGTGTAAGCTGTCTTCCCTCCTTGGACAGCAAGTGCCCAAGGTAAACAACTTGCTGGACACAGAATTGCAGCTTAGAAGGGGACACCTTGTGCCCCTTGTCGGCCAGAAATTGTAAAACCGTCAGTGACGCTTTTTCACATTCAGGTTCGCTTCGGGCGGTGATCAGCAGATCATCGACATATTGAAGCAGGGCAGTGTTAACTGGCATGTGGATACTGTCAAGTTCTCGTTTCAGTGCTTGGCTATAGATGCTGGGGCTTTCTTTGAATCCTTGAGGAGCGCGTGTGAATTTAAAACTACGTCCATTTAAACTGAATCCGAACAAATATTGACTTTCCGGATCTATTGGGACGCTAAAGAAAGCATTCTTGAGATCAATTACAGTAAAGAACGTTGCTTCTGAATCAATAGCCGTTAGTAATGAAGAGATATCTGGGACCACAGGGTATTGTGGTACAATACATTTATTTAATTCGCGCAGATCAATAACTAATCGATATACTGGTGATGCTTTTGGATCCGTTCTTTTAAGAATCGGAATTATCGGGGAATTACATACATTGGAGTCGGTTTCCACAACCACTCCTTGTGCAATGAGCTCGTCAATGATTTGCAGCAAAGCCACAACAGCATCTGGTGGTAATTTGTATTGTCGCATTCGTGGTAGTACTACCCCTGTTTTTAGTGTGACTCGATATGGTGTAATGTTCATGCAACCAACATCAGTGGGGCCTTGTGCCCATAAATGTGTAGGTAAATTCTGCAGCCGGTGATCCATGTCTCTGGACACATAGTGACCTTTGAAGTCACGTAAAAATAATCGTACTCCTTCCGGAGAACAACATATTATGGCTCCTAGAGCTTTCAATGTTTTTATACCTAACAAGTTTTCTGGACATGATTTAGTAAGCAATAAATCTGTAGTTCGTGTCAATGGACCAACCGTAAGTGGAAGGGGTTGCGATACTTCATTAATGATAGGCTTTCCTGAGAATCCAAGGGAAATATTCTGTGAGCCTGAGAGGGGTGCCCCTGGAACTTCACTGCGTCGTATAGTTGTTCTGCTTGCCCCTGTATCAAGTAAAAACTTTCTGTCTTCCCCTAATAGTTCACTATGTACATAAGGTCCCTCTTGATCTACAGGAACCTCGATAAGGGGTAAGCCAACTTCCCTCTCTAGGCTATTTCATGTGTATCGCTGATAATCGGGATAATCTGCTTGTGCATACTGGTACATCTGTTGTGTTGTTGCTTGTGTGGCAGCAATAGGCTGCTGCTGTGGTGTTGCTACGGTCTGTTGTGGAGCCGCCTGTTGCGGAGCTGGCCTAGATTGTGCATGCTGAGGGATTTGTGGTTGGTTCTGATCCTGTCTAGGTGGACGTGGTCTTTCCTGTGTTTTACCCGTGGCGATATTATGTTTCAGAACTGCACAATCGTGTATATAATGACCTTGTTGTTTACAATAGTTGCATGTCCCTTTCACCGGACCTGCGGAATCACCCTTTTTATGACCATCAGCTGGAACTGACTGAGCCACAAGCATTTTCATTTTTGTGTCTTTCATACGTCTTTGTTCATGTTCTTGTTCTTCTCTAATTCTATTGTGGTGATATTGTAACATCTGTAACATCTGTGACGGGGTGTTACCTTGCCAGGTACTCTCGAATTTCAATACTCTATTCTTAACTTGCGGTAGGGAATTTTCAACTAATTTTGTCACAAACAGATGTGGATATGACTCGCTACTTGCTTTTATGCCACTATTTATACCAAAACATTTTTCAAATCGGGAATAGAAATCACTAGTGTCTTCATCTTGTTTTTGTTTACAGGCTGAGATTGCACCCCAGTCCTCCTTTTTCGTAGTTAATAAACGTGGCAGTACCTGCACTAGTAATCCTGGTAGTGCTGTAGTCTTTTCCCCAAGCCCTGATCCTGCAGCTCGGGCCTTTTCTTCGTTTTCTAATGCTGTCCAATCTATCTTTTGGTCTCCCACCTCCCATTCCTTTTCTTTGAGTTTCTCGTAAATACCGGCAGGCATTAATACTTTTAATATTTTCATAATGTCGGGGTAGGTATACTCTCCCATGAGTAACATGTCTTTTATCTCACGGTGGAAACCTGCTGGATCCTTGTCATGGCTGGGTACTACTTTCTTCATTTCTAATAATTCAATTTTAGTTATGGGCGTGTACACAAACACGCGTTTAAAGGTATTATCTTCACCTCTGATTGGGTGTACTTCGCGTAAGGGATTCTGTCTATCTATGCGATACATTTTTCTTCCCATAGTGGGAACTGGAACATGTTCTGGGCATACGAAAACTATATACTGGTTTCGAAATTCTAGAATTTCTTTAATTAAATCAGTACCTGACCCTCTCCATTTATTCGTGAGTAATTCTGTCAATATGTCAGGTAAGGGTCCAGGATCGGAGTGTTGGCTTCTATATAATATAAGGAGGTGTTGAATCAGGTATATACCAGCTAAACGCTGTTCGTATGGGGCAAGGTTCAAAAACGTGTGTGCTAGTGCATCATCACTGTATTTGCCGGGACTGTCAGCCCATTGTACTGCTGACCTGGCTAATTCTTGTTCATCCATGGAATCGAGCATATGGTACCCCCTTCGGTCTCGGAGTAATTTATCAGCAGCTTGGAATAGGTGTTCAGGAGACCTTGTATTTAACATAGGGGCTTGAAAATTTCTGTTACATTCTGGACGTATCGGATGTATCGGATCATTAAAGCATCTGGTATTATTAAAAGATCTTCCTTTACCTACATAAGCCATTGTCTCTAAGTGTCCTGTGGGCCTTTCTGATTCTTCGTCCTCCTCTCCCTCTGATTCATGTTGATCTGTCTCTAATCTTTCTTCATGTATTCGTTCTACTTCTTTGCGAATCTTTCGGCACATAACTACTATACATGTCTGTTTATCATGTTTCCCTTCTGATATCTTCTGACCCCATTTGGTAAGTACTTGCATTTCCTTCTGCTCTACCTCAGGCCTGTCTTGGTTTCTGATCACACAGTTTATGAAGAAGCGTAACAGTTGTCTCTGTACATCCACTTTCTGGTATTCCATGGCTTCGTCAATACTTTCAGGGCCTCGTCCTGATTGGACAAAGTGATATATATTGTCTAAATGTGCCACCATTCCTGGTAGCGTCGCTAAATACCTTGAAGCTCGTCGTATACGTAGTGATGACAGCAGCATACCGTCCCGTCTACCGGGCACAGGATCATATCTACAATCCACTAGATGCTCTTTAAACATGTCGGAAGTTGCTAGTTGGGGTGTACGTTCGTATGCTAAATCTCTAAGAGATAATTTATTTCCTCGGGGAGGCGTGGCAAAAATTTCTGTCGTACCTCCTATCGCACCGTCTGAGGTGCTAGGCACGAAAGGATTTGTTGGATGTAAGATAGAAACTGTAGATGTAGGGAAAGCGGTAGAAACAGATGGACCTGTGGGAATGTGCGTAGGAGTTTGTTGTTGCGGGGATACAGACGGATGATCTTGGCGTTGAGCACCATCGGTGGGCGGTGTGTGTGGCGGAACATTAGCATATTCGGGAGCTACATCATCTAAATAGGAAGAAAGGAAAACGTCTTTTGCTGTTTTGGGATGTGCTTTTATCGGGAGTAATGGAGGTGTCAAGTCTTTCGGTATTTCCGGGGTGGCCTGAGGTAACCCTTCGGCCAGAAGAGGATACATACCATTCATAAGGGTGTTTCTTTGTCTGTCTACTTGTTCTGCTTTTACTCGGGTACCTTCCTCAATTAATATATTTTCTCGGCCTTTATTCGAATTTCTACTTTTCTCTTCCTGTCTGAGCGCCTTTTCTGTACGTCTATATGATTCTTTACGCCATAATTCAATGGCATCTTTCTGTGACTGTCTGGCTTTATTTTTCCATAATTCTTCTTCTACTCTCATGATGCAATCTGCATCCCAAGTCCCAGCTGCGGGCCATCTCTGACTTTCTGGTAAATCTTTGGTGTAGTTCACCCATAAATCAAGAAATAATACGGCATCTAGGCCATGCTTATGATACATAAAGTACCCTGGAGTGTCCCTAGGTGGAATGGGAACAGCTTCTTCGAGTACCCCTTTTCTGGTTTTGATCTGTCTTAATTTTGAAAAGAGCGGCATTTTTAGACCTTATTACTCGATCTTGAACACACTTAATACAATAAACACAATAATGAACAATCATTCACACCACAATATGTAGAACGTATTAAAACATTTAACATTTAACATTTAACGAACGATGATAACTAACAGAAAACTAGTTACTGACATAATACTAACACTAAATAATACTGAATTATATGCAGGACATACTAGATATACTGCTAAACAGTACAGATACACTGCTGAAACAGTGCAGACCGGATTTGTGTACCCAAACCCGTCTTGACCGGCACAACCTAATGTGCACGTCTAAATGCCTCCCCGGCAACGGTACTCACCGGGTAGCACGGAACGGAAGGCCTCGGAACTGAACTGAACTGGACCGGACTGGACTCGACTCGACTCGGAACTTCGGAACCTGGTGGGCCTCTGTATACCTCGGATCTTGCTCTCTCAGCTAGGCTCTGGTCGGGATACTTCGCACTTCTCACCGCCTCGTCTGGGTGTTGATCGCAGCCTCAGTCACCTCCGCTTGGCCGGAGGGAGATACAGGAAATCCTGCGGGTACGCGTTGTTGTCCGTCCAGCTGTGGCAGGAGACCGGGCCTGCAACGCACCTCCGGCGCGTGAGATGAGAAAGTGTCCCTGTTCGGGCGTCAATTTATGTGGTAAATATTTCATTACCTGTACTATTTTTTATGCGGTAAAGTCTAGTAAGAATAACTCAGTAAAAATAAGAGGCAGAATCCGTGGTATTAGAGGTTCTGAAAGGCTTTATTCCTCTACAAAGGAATTATGGTTCGAACCATAGGCATCAAATTCCATCACCACGAGGGTTCAGGAAGGGAAGGCAATACATTATTGACAAGTGAAGATATTTATATGAAAAGCATTACATTAAGACAGATGCAGGAGGCGTAACAGCTGATAATACAGATAATAATACACATACGTAATGAAAAGAGGCGTACATATAGGCGTAACTAGAAACGTCATTAAACATGATGTCACAAGTGGGTGAATCCATAAGAGAATCCTGCAATGTCAGCAGAAAATACTTGGCAGAGATGCGCGCGCAGCCATATGACGTGTGATTGACGTGCAACTAGAGGGTGAAGGGGACTTGACATTTAGTTCTACATGTGGAGACAGAAGTCTGGGGGGTCATGTCAACCTAATCCTAAATCATATCTAATATCTTATGTTTAAAGAACTGTATTATCCAAAAGGAAAGGTCTCTAGGATGGAATCTATTCTATACTGACTGTTAGTGCGTGTACAAGCGTCTAAGTGTCTACATGAGATGCGAGGGGGCAGGAATCCTCCATAGTAACAGGGGCTATGAATTACTTGCATGAGGACAGTGAGGCCTGGCCCTTTGCTCGGTAGCTGGAAGACTGTTTACCTAAACTACTAGACAGGAATGCATCGGATGAGGAGCGGAGCAGATAATCTTGAAGGTGAAATACAGTTTTTGGCAGGCAACGGCCGGATCAGGCACCGTTAGCCGCGCAGGGAGTAGGACAAAGTTCATGGATACAGATGCGGGCTCAGACTGGAGCTTTCAGAGGCAGAAGGCAGGAAAAGGCTTGATGGCAGAATTCAGGGCCTACTCGCCTGAACTGTAAAACGTGGAAAGTGAACCACATAAAATCGGTGGCCTTTCATACTTAGGAACGGAATATCCGACTCATTCATGGCGGATCTGAAAGAGGACATGTTGACGGTGGACGCACATGTATTTGCGTCTTCATAACTGGAACTGGAGGGAACATACATGTACTTGTAGCATGCACATGGAGCCGTTGGGGTGTAAGATAGGGGACATAACCGATCATAGAATTCATATTTCCTCAGTCCTCTCGGCCCATGTTGACCGTGTATTTATCGATGTGGTTCGTTTGGCTCTGAACCGGCGGTTTATTGCGGCCCATGATCTCAGAGGGCCCGACCCCGCAGCCACTGAACAGTCGCTCCCTTATGCACTCCAGACTAGGCCGCACTACGAGGGCCCCCGCTGCTCCCTCTGTTCACGTCTGTTAGAATCCGGGGTCTCTGGTTGGCGCAGGTATGCACTTGCGACAAGCAGGGACCCTTTTCATCTAAGTCAGGGCAAAGGATCACCTCTTTAAAAATAACCCCTGCTCACCCTCTAGGTAACGTGGCGCGAGCAGTCAGGCTAAATTTCCAGAGGGCATATAGGTTAAGCGTTCAAGTTGTCCCACACAATAATCACCACCCCACCACACAAAGACACAAGGCTGTATTTATGTCCAAAATATAATTCTTTATATAAAAGGTTTTCTTTCAGGCAGGTTGCATAAATACAGTTCTCTTGGTAAAATAATCCAGTTACTCTCAAAATGCTTTACGGGCAGTCCACAGTTGTAAAAATGGCACAGTTCTCTTTAAAATAGGTTTCTTAGGTCTTCTGGGCACTTCGTAGCGCCTTTGGGGTGCCTTTGGCAAGGTTTTTACAGTGCCTTGCCGTTTCCCACGCTTCTCGCGTGAGCCGGAGTACGCTTGCCGAGTCTCACTCTTCTCGAGTGAGCACCGGTAATGCTTTTCAATGCAGTACGGTTAAAACGTAGGTACGGTTCGAACCTTGCTGTTCCCAGGGTAAGTACGGGTCGAACCAAGGCTGTTACGGCTCGAACTCAGCCAAAAGGAGCACTTTTCAAAGCGCCATTATTTCAGCTGGCAGTACGGTGCGAACCAGGCACAAGTATTTACAAGGCGGGTACGAACCAAGGCACTTCACAGGCAGTACGGTGCGAACCAGGCACAAGTATTTACAAGGCGGGTACGAACCAAGGCACTTCACAGGCAGTACGGTGCGAACCAGGCACCCGTAGTTACAGGGCAGGTACGGTTCGTACAAAGGCAAGTACGGGCCGTACTTTTCACGCGCTGGCACAATACCTTGCAGATTTCACGGGGAAGGTTCGTGGCGGCCTCGCGGTCCAGTCCAGGGGTGTCCCACGTCGCGCTGGTGTCCCCAGTGTCCAGGGGACGGCGGAGCTTCGTGGGGCGCTCGGGCAGGATGCAGGTTGCCACGAAGGGGGTCAGAAGCAGGAGGGCAGCCTCGGGGTGAGATCACAGCGCCGCGCGCTGTTAGCTTCGGCCGGAGACGCGAACCAGGGCACTTTAGTCCTTTGCAGAAGCCTCTACAACCCGGCAGGGGTCACAGGGACTCGGCGCTCAGGCGCGGAGATCTCCACCTTACTTTGCGAGCTACGGCTCGAGGGGGCAACTGTTCACGGTGCTCGGGCTGTCAGGCCTTTACGTTGTTTGCAGCCACGCCAGCAGCAGAAGTCGCGTTGCTCAGCGAGATCAGGGGATGCACAGGTTCTCCGGGGTCAGCTTGCTGAATCACTTCAAGGCACTTCTCCTCTTCTTTCAGGATGGTAGCGCCCACTGTTCCTGGGGCGCAGGTCAGGGGGCAAGTTCACACGCAAGCCCTTGGAGATTGTTTTAAAGGCACAAGTTGAATCAAAGTCCTTTTCTTCAGGCTTTCCCTCTCCTTCCAGCAGACAGGCACCCACTGCAGGCCAGTCTCTTCAGGCAGAGAGACAGTATTCCTCCTTCAGCTTCTCCAGGTCCTTCTCCTTCAGGCAGAGTTTCTTCTTGGCGCAAACAGGATCTGATTTCTTAGGAGCCAGGCTCCTACTTTTATAGTGCGATTCTTTTGTTCTTTAGCGCCAGGGGGCCTGGGCCTGGCTCAGTCCAGTTCTGGAGCACTTTGTTGTGGTGACTCTGCGCTTTCCTTTCAGCAGCAGGGCAGAGACATCAGCCGCTCAACAGGGGGCGGCGCCGGCTTTGTGCTGTCAGAGCACAGGTCTATTCAGAGTCAAGGGTGGACTCCTCCCACCCATCCTGGTGTAATCTCTCTACCCACCACCTGGCAGCCAGCCTGTCTCTGGGGATTCCCCAACCCTGCTCCTTACTGTTGCTAGGCAGAACACACACACACAGCAGAGGCGGACTGAAATGGCCAGGTCAGTAAATACTAACTTTCTAAAAGTAGTATTTACAAACGCAGGATATTAAAATAAACTTTACTAAAAGAAGTATTTTATTATTCTGAGTTCAGGCATACTAAACATAATTGTCTACCATGCTCTATGAGTCCACTGGGATTACAGGGTGTAGTAATTCCAGCAGCCCATTCTGGCCTATGGAGAGCAGGTAGCCTTCAATAGTGAAAAACGAAAATGGCTGTAATTCACTATTAAGACATGCCACACACATCAGGGCATGTCCTACCTTATGCCTACAATGCACCCTGCCCATGGGCCTACCAGAGGGGTGACTAATATGTAGTTAAGGGAAGGTTTAGGGACTGGCAAGTGGGTGCACTTGCGCAGTCAGCGCGACAGTATCAGACTGCGCGCAGGTTCTGCAGTGGCAGATCCTAGACACATTTTACTAGGCCGCTTCTGTGGGTGGCACAACCAGTGCTGCAAGCCCACCAGCAGCATTTGTATTTACAAGCCCTGGCACTCCTGGTGCACTTTACTAGGGGCTGACAGTAAACCAAATAAACCAATCATGGACACCAATCAATGTATACATTTTACCATAGGGAGAGCATATGCACCTTAGCACTGGTCAGCAGTGGTAAGGTGCCCAGAGTCATAAATCAGCCAACACCAGGTCAGAAAAAATACAGGAGGAAGGCAAAAAGTTTAGGGATGACCCTTCAAAAAGGGCCAGGTCCAACACAACCCCCTTCCAGCCAAAACGCAGGGTAGACCAATCACCACCGTGATGGTCTTCCCTGCTTGGGGCGATAGAACAAGGACCTGGCCCGCAACTGCAGGGGCAGACTCCACTTCTACGCCAATCTGAACCTATCGGACTCCCTCTGTCCATACTCTCAGGGCCCACCAAGCCAATCCATGGGGAACCCTTCTCCTCGCCTGTGGACACCACCTGTGCAGCACCTAACCTTAACTGGCCCACAGGTGTGTCCAACCAGAGAGACAGCAAAATGCTACAGTGGCCACTGACAGTAGTCAGGGATGAGACCCAGGCCGTATGCCTCTCAGGGCTCTCAATCCTCTGTGGTGCCAGGGAGCAGGGGCCAGTAGCCCCAGGTGCTTGGCACCCTTTGTCCATTCTCCCCCTTGTCAGGTCAGGTATGACATCCTGGCACTGACCCACCAGCCCCGGGACTGTACCCAGCGGCTGGACCAAAGACTGGGGTGGCCTCTCCCACACCCGGTCCTCCTCCTTGGGGCTCTGTACCCTCCCACCTGGAGTGGCACCCCCTTCCAGAATTGCCACGGCACCTGTGGCAGGTGTCCTGCGCAATTCGCCCACCAGTTCAGGGGTTCTATCCTGCAACTGGGTGCCCAGGTCAGGGGGGACACCCTGAACCTGGCCCTTCAACCTAGGGTCTAAACCCTTCAGTTGAGCCGGGGTCAGAGGCGAGGACTCCCTCCCTCTGCACCCCCTTCCAGAGTACTGCCCACTCCCAACTGGTGTGGTACCCCTAGAAGCAACATGGGTCAGGACACTGATTACAGTGGTCCCACCCTCCAGGTCAGACAACACCTGAACCTGGCTTCCCAACCCTGGGTCCAACCCATGCGGTTGAACGCTCGCCTGGCGCACCAGGACTTCCCGGGGAGCACGCATGCCCCCCCTGAGGGTGACACATAACTCATGTGTCGTGTGACAGTCTGCCTGGCGCTGATCTCCAGACCCCTGTCCATCTGACAGTGCCTGAAGATCCCCCAGGACAGAAGTGGTGTCACCATGGTCACTCACGGGGGACGCAGCCCTTCTGGCTGGCCCCTGACCCACTGGTTCTTCCACTGGGGACTCTTTCCCCCTCTCACCCCTCAATCTGGACCTCTGCACCCTCCCAACTGGAGCGGTACTGCCAGACACCAGAACTGATGGAGGCCTGCTTACAGACACTCCCAGCTCACCAGACACTAGGGGATCCCCCTCAACGGGTGGCCCATCAGGACAGCCTAGGCTCCCCGCCTGGTGTTCCCTTAAAGAACCATCCAGGCTCTGAGACTGGGTTTCGGGCACCTGGGGGCACGCAGCCCCACACTCACTCCTTCTCCACTGAGACAGGACGTGAGCCCCTACACCCCTCCCACTACCATGGGACCTAGCTGGGCTACTCTGCACCACTTCCACCACTCTGGGTTGGAAGATACCTGAGCCACTCCCCACAGGGTCATTCCCCAATGCCTCTCCAGACCCTCTGGAATCCACCAAAAGGTCTACCTCCAATGTGAGCTCTCTGCGGTCAGAGAACTCGGTCTCCAACAGGTGTTGACATAGCTCTGGAAAACAGGGACTTAAAATATGCTCTCCCACAATTGGATCACACAGCCCCCTAGCAGGGTTAACCAAACTAGCCTTCACCTTACCATCCAGTGCCTCACACACGTACTCCACACCACTCTCCTGAGACTGGCAAGACAGTATCTGACTGTCTCTGTCACACAACCCACACTCTTCTGGGCGGTCTTCACACTCACCTACCAGGACTTCAATGTTGGGGGAACCCCTCTCCCTGCGCCTCTCATCTAGAGCCAGTAGAGTGTCCCTCCCGCCACTAGGACTATGAACCCCTGCGCCAGTTACCCTATTCCCTTCAGGGATACTGCGCACTACTGGAGCTACCTCATGCCCTTGAACCTCCTGGTGTGTGTTAACCCCCTCCTTCAAGCCAGGCGCCACATCTCTGGGTGTGTGTACTACTCTTTCAGCACTAGAGAATTCAATATTGCTGCCACCATCTGAGCTGGATTCCTCCTCCCACTCAGAAAAGCTCAATCTCTGAGCTACGCACCTTTCTTGCTGCTGGGATGAGACACTCATGGCCTCAAGCCTCTCGAGCTCCATATCATATTTCTTCATTAAAAAGTCATGCTCCATTTGCATTTTCTTTTCTTCAAGAGCCAGCTTCTTCTCTTCCAGAGCCAGTTCCAGTTTTGCCAAAGTGACCTCCTGTTCTCTTGCGGCCTGCCTGTCTGCCAGCTCCCCTGGCGACAGGTTTCTACCAAAGCTGTGGACGCTCTCTGCTGGTTCCACTAACACAATCTCATCAGTTGCATTCTGTGACTCCATCCAGGCTTTCAGCGCCTTGTAGAGATCTTTCTTGTTCCTGCATCCTGCATGCGGAACCTTGAACTTCTTGCAAAAGTACCTGAGTTGCTTTTTTGTGTAGTCGTCCAGTTTTGACGCATCCCACTCCCATTCCATCTCAGAGGCTTCAGATGCTGTGCTGTTTGAGCCCGGCATGGCTTCAACGCAAGGGATCTTTTCTTGGCAGGCGAAATTAAATGGCAAAGTTCTGTGGCTTAAGCTACTGGACCGCCTACTGTGCAATGGTTAGCAATCACTGCGCAGACAATTAGAACGCAAATCCGTAAATCCGCACCGCTGCCACCAATGTTAGAATCCGGGGTCTCTGGTTGGCGCAGGTATGCACTTGCGACAAGCAGGGACCCTTTTCATCTAAGTCAGGGCAAAGGATCACCTCTTTAAAAATAACCCCTGCTCACCCTCTAGGTAACGTGGCGCGAGCAGTCAGGCTAAATTTCCAGAGGGCATATAGGTTAAGCGTTCAAGTTGTCCCACACAATAATCACCACCCCACCACACAAAGACACAAGGCTGTATTTATGTCCAAAATATAATTCTTTATATAAAAGGTTTTCTTTCAGGCAGGTTGCATAAATACAGTTCTCTTGGTAAAATAATCCAGTTACTCTCAAAATGCTTTACGGGCAGTCCACAGTTGTAAAAATGGCACAGTTCTCTTTAAAATAGGTTTCTTAGGTCTTCTGGGCACTTCGTAGCGCCTTTGGGGTGCCTTTGGCAAGGTTTTTACAGTGCCTTGCCGTTTCCCACGCTTCTCGCGTGAGCCGGAGTACGCTTGCCGAGTCTCACTCTTCTCGAGTGAGCACCGGTAATGCTTTTCAATGCAGTACGGTTAAAACGTAGGTACGGTTCGAACCTTGCTGTTCCCAGGGTAAGTACGGGTCGAACCAAGGCTGTTACGGCTCGAACTCAGCCAAAAGGAGCACTTTTCAAAGCGCCATTATTTCAGCTGGCAGTACGGTGCGAACCAGGCACAAGTATTTACAAGGCGGGTACGAACCAAGGCACTTCACAGGCAGTACGGTGCGAACCAGGCACAAGTATTTACAAGGCGGGTACGAACCAAGGCACTTCACAGGCAGTACGGTGCGAACCAGGCACCCGTAGTTACAGGGCAGGTACGGTTCGTACAAAGGCAAGTACGGGCCGTACTTTTCACGCGCTGGCACAATACCTTGCAGATTTCACGGGGAAGGTTCGTGGCGGCCTCGCGGTCCAGTCCAGGGGTGTCCCACGTCGCGCTGGTGTCCCCAGTGTCCAGGGGACGGCGGAGCTTCGTGGGGCGCTCGGGCAGGATGCAGGTTGCCACGAAGGGGGTCAGAAGCAGGAGGGCAGCCTCGGGGTGAGATCACAGCGCCGCGCGCTGTTAGCTTCGGCCGGAGACGCGAACCAGGGCACTTTAGTCCTTTGCAGAAGCCTCTACAACCCGGCAGGGGTCACAGGGACTCGGCGCTCAGGCGCGGAGATCTCCACCTTACTTTGCGAGCTACGGCTCGAGGGGGCAACTGTTCACGGTGCTCGGGCTGTCAGGCCTTTACGTTGTTTGCAGCCACGCCAGCAGCAGAAGTCGCGTTGCTCAGCGAGATCAGGGGATGCACAGGTTCTCCGGGGTCAGCTTGCTGAATCACTTCAAGGCACTTCTCCTCTTCTTTCAGGATGGTAGCGCCCACTGTTCCTGGGGCGCAGGTCAGGGGGCAAGTTCACACGCAAGCCCTTGGAGATTGTTTTAAAGGCACAAGTTGAATCAAAGTCCTTTTCTTCAGGCTTTCCCTCTCCTTCCAGCAGACAGGCACCCACTGCAGGCCAGTCTCTTCAGGCAGAGAGACAGTATTCCTCCTTCAGCTTCTCCAGGTCCTTCTCCTTCAGGCAGAGTTTCTTCTTGGCGCAAACAGGATCTGATTTCTTAGGAGCCAGGCTCCTACTTTTATAGTGCGATTCTTTTGTTCTTTAGCGCCAGGGGGCCTGGGCCTGGCTCAGTCCAGTTCTGGAGCACTTTGTTGTGGTGACTCTGCGCTTTCCTTTCAGCAGCAGGGCAGAGACATCAGCCGCTCAACAGGGGGCGGCGCCGGCTTTGTGCTGTCAGAGCACAGGTCTATTCAGAGTCAAGGGTGGACTCCTCCCACCCATCCTGGTGTAATCTCTCTACCCACCACCTGGCAGCCAGCCTGTCTCTGGGGATTCCCCAACCCTGCTCCTTACTGTTGCTAGGCAGAACACACACACACAGCAGAGGCGGACTGAAATGGCCAGGTCAGTAAATACTAACTTTCTAAAAGTAGTATTTACAAACGCAGGATATTAAAATAAACTTTACTAAAAGAAGTATTTTATTATTCTGAGTTCAGGCATACTAAACATAATTGTCTACCATGCTCTATGAGTCCACTGGGATTACAGGGTGTAGTAATTCCAGCAGCCCATTCTGGCCTATGGAGAGCAGGTAGCCTTCAATAGTGAAAAACGAAAATGGCTGTAATTCACTATTAAGACATGCCACACACATCAGGGCATGTCCTACCTTATGCCTACAATGCACCCTGCCCATGGGCCTACCAGAGGGGTGACTAATATGTAGTTAAGGGAAGGTTTAGGGACTGGCAAGTGGGTGCACTTGCGCAGTCAGCGCGACAGTATCAGACTGCGCGCAGGTTCTGCAGTGGCAGATCCTAGACACATTTTACTAGGCCGCTTCTGTGGGTGGCACAACCAGTGCTGCAAGCCCACCAGCAGCATTTGTATTTACAAGCCCTGGCACTCCTGGTGCACTTTACTAGGGGCTGACAGTAAACCAAATAAACCAATCATGGACACCAATCAATGTATACATTTTACCATAGGGAGAGCATATGCACCTTAGCACTGGTCAGCAGTGGTAAGGTGCCCAGAGTCATAAATCAGCCAACACCAGGTCAGAAAAAATACAGGAGGAAGGCAAAAAGTTTAGGGATGACCCTTCAAAAAGGGCCAGGTCCAACAACGTCCCTTACGCAGCCCCGGCACCAAGCGATGCCCGCCGGCGCTGACAGCACCGCTCGGGGGCACGCCCGCCGCACCCCCAGGCTCAGGGTCTAGCGGTCCAAAGCTCGCCGCGTCGTCCCCTCCACGGCAGACCCACTCCAGCAGCGTCGCACGTGGTTCGCAGCAAACCAGGCTGGGAAGTGACAGCCACGTGTCCCCTGCTGTCTCAGACCCCCGGGGCGGGACACGCCGCAGCCCCCCAGTTCACCCGGCGGTCCCAGGCCACCTGCGGGTCCGCCTCCAGCACTGTGCTTGAGTTTCCACCGCGCTCACCGCCGCAGCCGGGGCCCCGCCCTCAGGTGATCCTCAATGGCGCCACTTGCCCAGCAGGTGGGTTGCTCCTGTGACAGATATAGGCAAATGCGGCGTAGCTTTACAATTGTGTCTTAGTTTTTAGGAGTCTGCAAGATCTGTCTGTTAATGAAGAGAAACATCGACTGATTCGGGTTATTGATAAAAGTTCCATTCTTGTCCGTCCGGCTCAGTATGTGCACCCACCTCGAGTCCATACACCGGTCCGCGGGGCCCCCCCGGTTCCGTCCGGCCGACTGGGGCTCCAGCGATGTATGTGCCAGCTCACCACCTCCTTCCTACTGACGCTGCTGCCCCAAGAACTGCCAGCTTTAGCCGTGTCCACTCCACACACGCGACGCCAGCCGATGCGCCCTCCTCCACAGCGCGACCAGCCCAGCGCCGGCGCTAGGACCCAGGATGAAGGCCTCCGGCGGGTCGCTTCACGATCAGCGTAGACGCTGCAACGGGCCTCGGAACTCCCCGATCGTTCAACCACGGCGCCCCCCGGCCCCAGTGCCAGCCGGGCCGCGCCGCTCAGCGCCTCTTCACCACTCACTGAATTGGGCCTCCCGCCCCGCACGGATCTTCAGTCCCGTGGCTCGGGGACGCCGGGCGCCATTTTCTGGACTTCGGGCTCACAGTCCGCCCTCGCCGTCAGCAGCCACGGATCTTTGCCGGCCAGTCGCCCCAAGGGAGAGACGACGCGCAGCACCTCTTCGCCACTTCACTAGGCGGTGGGTAAAGTTTTTGAAAACGGATGATGCCGGATTGCGGGTGGTATTAACGGATCGGCTACCGCAGCTCACCTAGTGTGCGTCCATCTTCGTTGGCTACAGGCCACGACCCCTCCCAGGATGTAATTTTAACTGATTGTAAGCAGAGGAAAGGTTTAAAACAACTAACATCCTTTATTAATGTCAGCGCATCATGAATTCTGGGAAGGGGATGTTTATTAACCTATAGATTTGTGTTAAAAGGAATGAATGGGCGCAGGCATGGTCTTGTATAGATGATATGATGATTTATTCTTCAGTCCAAATCATTAGTTACATGTTACAGGAAGATGTTCTGTTCCTTCTTAATGCCCCACCAGGAGCAGTGTCCTCCCTGCTCAGCCCCTTCTCACCAACTGATCACACTAGAATCCCAACCACCCTCAACATTCTATCATACCTCATCAAAGGCTGAGCAGGCAGGCAGAGAGCCAGAGTAGGGAGAGTGTATAGATAATAAGCACATCACAACACATCTCCCCCCTTATAATATTTGAAAACAATCAACATGTGTTAAGATGATACAACACTCACTGAGCATAGGAGGATGCATTAATAACAACTAATTAAACATCACCCCCCCAGCGATAATGATCATAAACAGTAAAATGCATGAAAATAAATTTAACACACATTTAGTAGAAAAGGAAGATGAATAACCAAAACATTAAACACCATCCTTCCCCTGATAATGATCAAAAACAAAATTGCAAAACTAGCATGAAAACTCAGACTACAACTATGGGTACAAGACACTACATTACACCCCACAACGTACCCATTGTGCCTCATAAAAAGACACAAGACAGGCAGAACAGGGATCTACAACCCTAAACTGCACAACTAAGTCAAAAACGGATCTACCAATAAGACAGATCTAAGACTAAATCCCTTAACCCTAACCAACATAGGGTACCTTTAAACCCAAAATACTTTATGGGTAACTATAACTGACAAATCAGGGTATCCCTTAACCCTAAAACACTCTTGCGATAACTATGAGTAACAATAACTCATGACAAATTTAGGGTATCCCTTAACCCCAAAAACACACTCGCAAACACTATGGATATACATAACCCATGACAAATTTTAGGGTATCCCTTAACCCAAGACACACCCAAAAGGGTGACTCTAGACCATCTAGGGTATCCTTTAGCCCTATACAAACACAGGTTAACCTTCAACCCCATACAATTCAGGGCAACATAGCAAAACCAGTATGTCCTTGAACCCAAAATATATTGGACAAACCACCATAAAATTAACTGGCAAAACACCCACAAATAATACATGGGAAACTAAAGACTAAAGACATCATGGGTAACTAAAAACTAAAGACATGATGGGTAACTTTGAACCCAAGAAAAACTGGCCACTACAAAACAAAACACAGTTTCATAGGCATGGGAAACAATCACAGCAATAGAAAAAAACGAAGTGCAATAATAAATTAACACAAAAGTGACCAGTGAGCGACTTCTCACCCGAGGGCCACCCCATGGTAAGCATAGACGAACAAAAAACTTCACTGTGTCACTGTTTGTTCGATAAAGCCTTGAAACCAGTTCCTCCACTAACTTTTCCTTAATGCGGCACCATTGTACAGCGTAATCCCCCAACTCCATCTGGATTTGTTCACCTTTATTCCGGCAACCAAAACACAAAAAAAACGTAGTTAACAAAACGTGAACGACGTAGTTGGAAGTACGAATGCAATGCACTCTTGAAACCGCAAAATCCTAAAATGACGGCACTGTGATTGACGTCAGCCCCGGATGGCTCCCAGCACATGAAAGCTTGAAAGGCGTCTCCACACAGTACAGTGGTTACCAGGGCAACGTCCGGCGAGCTCCCACGTTGAACTACGTAACGCCGTAGGATGACAACAACGGTGAGGTTGCTAAGGAAACATCCGCATTGTCCATACGCGTCCCGCTATGACGCGCATCGAAAAGAAACTTGCAGGAAGGCTCAGCGCGTGGAAACCCACATTCAAAGAGAACCACGCGCTTCCCACAGAATGCCGGTAAGCGTTCAAACCTCATGCAGAGACTGGCAACAAGTACAATCGTTACCGCCGCCATCTTAAATCGTTAATGTACTCCCAAAACTGCTCCGCACCAATGCTCCATGCGAGCACAAAGTTCAAGCAAACACTCCTTGGGGCTCGATTTATGCCCCCGACAAAAGAGTGTTAGTAGCTAAGCTCGCATTACAGTTAGTCTGTCTCTCCACGCTTGATAGAGATCGCACCCAACACCACAACAGTCCTCTTTGGTGCGCAAAAGATCCTCCCAGGATACAAAAACACACGCTGCTAGTGTAAAATCCCCACAGCTTCTTTCTACAGGGCAAATTCCAAAAACCCCAGAACAGGAGCAGGCTTTAACATCAGAAATCGGCAGAGCTGACCGTTCCAGATAGTCAGAAATGTCCTTTGGGGAAACACTCACCCAAGTCCATCATCTGGCACGTCCACGATAGGGCTGACCGGTCTTTAGGTCACTGGTGGGGCTTGTGGAGTGCAAGATTACTTCTTCTTAACTACGCTTCTTCAATACCAAGTTCATCCAAGGTGACTCACATAGGCTCATGAGTTTAACAAGTCCAAAAATACACGCAGGTTCTTTGAATCGTCGCCAGTGTTAAAAGGAATGAATGAGCGCAAGCATTGTCTTGTATAGATGATATGATGATTTATTCTTCAGTCCAAATCATTAGTTACATGTTACAGGAAGATGTTCTGTTCCTTCTTAATGCCCCACCAGGAGCAGCGTCCTCCCTGCTCAGCCCCTTCTCACCAACTGATCACACTAGAATCCCAACCACCCTCAACATTCTATCATACCTCATCAAAGGCTGAGCAGGCAGGCAGAGAGCCAGAGTAGGGAGAGTGTATAGATAATAAGCACATCACAACAATTTGCTTTTACATCTCTCAGATCAACATAAACTAATTGTTTTTCCAGAAGACTTGGTAACAATGATCACAGGAGCCAACCATTGGGATCTTTCTATAGGTTCAATAATCCCAAACTTAAGTAGTCTATCCAATTCTTTTCTTAGGGGATCCTGCACGAGGTGTGGGATAGACCTTAATTGACAAGGGTTTTTCCCCTGAATTAATTTTATACAATGCGGATAGTTTTTTAACAACCCCAGTTCTTCGAAAGCACATCCGGACAATCATTGCAAACTTCACTGTCACCTAGTGAAGGGTCCATTAAAAGAACCTGATTAGAACTATTAAGGTGTTGTTTGATATCTAATTCTTTATGGTAACGCCACCCCAACAAATTGGACCCTTGTTTAGTTACATAGACTTTCCCCGCGGTGTTCCTGCTTTTAAAATGTATCCCAATTGACCCCCCCCCCACTCACCCCCCTCTCCCGGTTTGATGTCAGGTTCATCAAGTTCGGTTTGCTTCCATGGGAAAAACCTGGAGTAAAGACTCTTGTCCACTAGAGTATAGGGTGAACATAAGTTGACAAAGACTGTGACGGGTACACTGACAAAAGGAATTCTGCACGAGGGAAAACTATCACTCTCTACTTTACATTGCAGTTGGAATACCAATTTTTTCTCTTGAGTTTCTGGTACCCCAGCAAGGAGAGATTTAGATTTTAAGTCCCTGGAAACTCTCGCAAAATGACCCCTTTTCCCACATATGTGGCAAGTTGCTACTTTAGATTGACACAAAGCATTGTTAGCACTTCAGGTGGCCCACCTTAGAGGTATGCCTAGCCTGAAAGTACAACACGCCTAATGACTACTTAGTTTTCCCACCTCTTCTGGTGCCAAATAGGCCTCAGAGCAGGGGTTGATGATTCCCAGGTCTGGGGGGAAGCCATGACGACATAAGCAAGGCATATTTTCACTAGTTATCCTATGCTGGAGGAGGTGTGAACACCTTCCACAATAGCAGGCTTTTTTCTGTCCTCCAAGAGCGCAGGCTTTCACCTACAGGGATCAGAAACCTGTCTATGGTGGCAGGCTGGATGTTACCAGTCAGTCAGCACACTAGAGGACTAGTAGGTTTTCAAGGGGCACCTCTAAGGTGCCCTCTCAGTGCATGACAAAATAAATCTGGTACTGGCATCAATATAGACTTATTGAGATGGGCGTTTGATATCAAACACCATTATTTTCAGTGCAGCCATTATGTAGCTGGGTAACTTATAATGACTAGTGCCCAGTACATACCTTTGACATGGCTGCTTGATCACTTGCAATGCCCTAGTGTTAGACCTGTTTATAGGATAAATATATACCTATAAGTGAGATCAATCTTATCTCCTAGATTCCAAACGATTATACACTATGCAATAGTCATATGTATATATGGATCTCTATTTACATTGATTTTAAAAGCAGTTATACAATCAAAATGAAGGAAAATGAAAAATAGACAAAAGGTGTGTGAAGAACAAAATTCATTTATATCATTGAATGGTAATAAGGGTACATAAAAATAAGACAGTTATATATCAAAAAGGAGACATGATTTTACATTCAGTTGTTACTCCACTACAAAATATATCAAACACTTTTTCAAAGATATTTGACCAATTATCTAGAAAGAAGTGTGACAGTCGACGTTTCGGTCTTCATATGTGAGTTTGTGAGACCATCTTCAGGACAAGAAGTTAAAAGTTGACCCCTACAAGTTAAAAAATGTATAATGAATATATAAAATATATATAACACACACCTAAGCCAAAAAACCATAATAATTACAATTTGACAAATTAACGTATAAAGGAAAATCAGTTTTATCGTTTAGAAAATGCTGTATCGGTCACTTAAACATCCAATGATTGTTATACATATTATAACGGTGAAACACTCGAATTAAAGCAGAAGAGTCAATTCCACTAAAACTGCACCTCACTGGATTATTCACAATAAGATTCAACAATGATCATTCAAAGTATGAATTCCTGTCCTTTCTTTTCATGAACAGAGATAGCTGAATACTTATTCTGTGTCTTAACTAATAGCGACATTTTTAAATGACATACTACAAAAAGAAAATTCGATTTATCCTTTAAGTAAAACTCAATGAATTGTTTGGGCATCTAGAGCTTGTTATAGATGCCTAAAACCATGTATGAATCGAATTACGACAAGGTTTTTGCAGAATAAGGAGAAAATCAATCGTAATTGCTCCGCAACTGGTGTAAATATTCACCATGAAATTTGAAACGCTCAATCCTGTTGTTTAATCACCGTAATGATCAGTAGAAACTCTGTATGTATTCTAACCAATAGAAACATCGTTCGACTAATATAAGTAATCGAAGTAATTTTACCTCGTAATGTGTGATTCAATTAGAAAAGTCGCGGATATCTTGCTTCCTGTGTATTTAGATTTGAATCATAACGTCTTGGTTGGCACTATGTAAAAAAGTCATATCGTGAATCTTCACTGCTCAAGAGCAACTTAACGTGTACACTACCCCAAGTAATAAAAGTGTGTCACAATACCTTTTCAATTCAGGGACTTTTGAGAATCAAAGTGTCAGCGTATTAACGGTACTGTATGGTTACACGAGCAGAATACGGCATTCGGGCATTTAAGGACTGCAAGAGGAGAGTGAAAGCATTTAGTATGTTTTAGTTTCAGTTGTTGACACTTGCATACAAATTAAGTGAAAGTAATATCAACTGACCTAGTAATAATGTAACCGTTGGTTCAGATGGAATAGCGCCAAATACGGAGGGCGCTTTACTTGCTTCCTCCGAAAGTCGAGGACTGGAAATTATTAGCAGTGATACATCAAACAACTCAGGTGAGTCAATGCCACAGTTGGGGGGCGTTTTGCTTACTTCCCTCGAGAATTGCTGCAAAGGGAAAGTGGGTAGTATTAAGTTAAATTGTTCTACCTTGAGGGCATTGATGGCAGAAGCCAAACGGAAGATATCGACTAACCTGACGTGAGTACAGCAGTCGCCTTAGTTGAGTCACGGCGTGTAGCACTGGGATTGCCGAGATCAGTTTGTCTTAAATATACGTATTGCGGCGGTATAGAGATAGGACTAGAAATTAGGTCACATGGTATGCCGGCAAAGATATACGCGTCGGCCATGTTGGAGTGGGGTAATAGCATCCCGATATTCGAATTTTTAGAGTGAATTGACAGCCACGCTCGAATGTAATATGCCCGTCAAGTTTCTTTAATATATTAGTAATATGCTAAATATATTCTGTTTTCACCTATTCGAAAGCCTGATCAACGTATATAGAACAAAATATTGGGATAAAGATCAATTCTATTATATGAGTCTGGGAGACACATGTTGTGAAGTTTCTTATACCAAAGAGTAGGCTATACAGCAATGTACCTACAATTTAACCTATGTAACAAAAAGGTGAGATTGAAACATTCATTATATTCAAAATACGGAGTTTGTTCATCACACAGTGTCAAGAATTATATATATAGAGACAAATATTGTGCTCTCTCTGACACATCGTTACGACTACTACACCATTGATACAGTCAAGAGCTAAACACTATACATTTGTTACACAGTTATTGCACATATTTACATTACATGTATTCAAGGCTGTTAAAATAAAGAATATCCTTGTTATCATCAATGGTACCTCAGTTAGTGGCCCTAACATTAACAATAGAATACATACAGATCAAATCATCGTGTAACCCTATATATTGTTAAAGGATAACTCACACATGGTTTAATTGAGTATATATCGAATATTATACATAGGGCTATAACTATTGTAAATTATACATTCTATGTCATAGAGTGGTATCTGTTACAGATTATGGATTCCATATCACCAGATTATAGCTGCAATCTACAGACATGCTAGAGTGTGCCATTCAGATGTTGAATTGAGACCACGGTTGATCAAATCTGTCATACAGATAAATCTGCCTTCCTTAATGGTCAAGAGTCGATCTACATTACTTTGTCTCTTAGAAGGTTTGATCACATCTAAAACCCACCATTTCATATCTTTATCTGAATGTCCCTGTCTCTGGTAATGTTCCACTAATGGTGCGTTTTCTGTGTGGCATCTTATCCGGGATTGATGTTGTAGGATCCTTTTCTTGATAGGTTGAACTGTTTTTCCAATATAATGTAATTTGCAAGGACATTGTATGCAATAGATTACATTAGATGTATTACAATTTGAGAATGATTTAAGGGAAAAGGTAATACCGTTGATGGTACATTTCTTGATTGTTTGCGAGGTGTGGCATGCTAAACACATATTGCACTTGAAATGTCCGACAATGGGGACCAGCTGTCTCATGTTGTCTACTGTGTTGTTGGGATGGTCTTTATAAGCTCTGTGCAATAACTGTGTAACAAATGTATAGTGTTTAGCTCTTGACTGTATCAATGGTGTAGTAGTCGTAACGATGTGTCAGAGAGAGCACAATATTTGTCTCTATATATATAATTCTTGACACTGTGTGATGAACAAACTCCGTATTTTGAATATAATGAATGTTTCAATCTCACCTTTTTGTTACATAGGTTAAATTGTAGGTACATTGCTGTATAGCCTACTCTTTGGTATAAGAAACTTCACAACATGTGTCTCCCAGACTCATATAATAGAATTGATCTTTATCCCAATATTTTGTTCTATATACGTTGATCAGGCTTTCGAATAGGTGAAAACAGAATATATTTAGCATATTACTAATATATTAAAGAAACTTGACGGGCATATTACATTCGAGCGTGGCTGTCAATTCACTCTAAAAATTCGAATATCGGGATGCTATTACCCCACTCCAACATGGCCGACGCGTATATCTTTGCCGGCATACCATGTGACCTAATTTCTAGTCCTATCTCTATACCGCCGCAATACGTATATTTAAGACAAACTGATCTCGGCAATCCCAGTGCTACACGCCGTGACTCAACTAAGGCGACTGCTGTACTCACGTCAGGTTAGTCGATATCTTCCGTTTGGCTTCTGCCATCAATGCCCTCAAGGTAGAACAATTTAACTTAATACTACCCACTTTCCCTTTGCAGCAATTCTCGAGGGAAGTAAGCAAAACGCCCCCCAACTGTGGCATTGACTCACCTGAGTTGTTTGATGTATCACTGCTAGTAATTTCCAGTCCTCGACTTTCGGAGGAAGCAAGTAAAGCGCCCTCCGTATTTGGCGCTATTCCATCTGAACCAACGGTTACATTATTACTAGGTCAGTTGATATTACTTTCACTTAATTTGTATGCAAGTGTCAACAACTGAAACTAAAACATACTAAATGCTTTCACTCTCCTCTTGCAGTCCTTAAATGCCCGAATGCCGTATTCTGCTCGTGTAACCATACAGTACCGTTAATACGCTGACACTTTGATTCTCAAAAGTCCCTGAATTGAAAAGGTATTGTGACACACTTTTATTACTTGGGGTAGTGTACACGTTAAGTTGCTCTTGAGCAGTGAAGATTCACGATATGACTTTTTTACATAGTGCCAACCAAGACGTTATGATTCAAATCTAAATACACAGGAAGCAAGATATCCGCGACTTTTCTAATTGAATCACACATTACGAGGTAAAATTACTTCGATTACTTATATTAGTCGAACGATGTTTCTATTGGTTAGAATACATACAGAGTTTCTACTGATCATTACGGTGATTAAACAACAGGATTGAGCGTTTCAAATTTCATGGTGAATATTTACACCAGTTGCGGAGCAATTACGATTGATTTTCTCCTTATTCTGCAAAAACCTTGTCGTAATTCGATTCATACATGGTTTTAGGCATCTATAACAAGCTCTAGATGCCCAAACAATTCATTGAGTTTTACTTAAAGGATAAATCGAATTTTCTTTTTGTAGTATGTCATTTAAAAATGTCGCTATTAGTTAAGACACAGAATAAGTATTCAGCTATCTCTGTTCATGAAAAGAAAGGACAGGAATTCATACTTTGAATGATCATTGTTGAATCTTATTGTGAATAATCCAGTGAGGTGCAGTTTTAGTGGAATTGACTCTTCTGCTTTAATTCGAGTGTTTCACCGTTATAATATGTATAACAATCATTGGATGTTTAAGTGACCGATACAGCATTTTCTAAACGATAAAACTGATTTTCCTTTATACGTTAATTTGTCAAATTGTAATTATTATGGTTTTTTGGCTTAGGTGTGTGTTATATATATTTTATATATTCATTATACATTTTTTAACTTGTAGGGGTCAACTTTTAACTTCTTGTCCTGAAGATGGTCTCACAAACTCACATATGAAGACCGAAACGTCGACTGTCACACTTCTTTCTAGATAATTGGTCAAATATCTTTGAAAAAGTGTTTGATATATTTTGTAGTGGAGTAACAACTGAATGTAAAATCATGTCTCCTTTTTGATATATAACTGTCTTATTTTTATGTACCCTTATTACCATTCAATGATATAAATGAATTTTGTTCTTCACACACCTTTTGTCTATTTTTCATTTTCCTTCATTTTGATTGTATAACTGCTTTTAAAATCAATGTAAATAGAGATCCATATATACATATGACTATTGCATAGTGTATAATCGTTTGGAATCTAGGAGATAAGATTGATCTCACTTATAGGTATATATTTATCCTATAAACAAGTCATACAACTAAGTTTTCAACAAACCCCTTGAAGGCACATCCTACCCATACATACTTTCTGCCCAAGCCCTCAAGGGTATATTGGGTTATCCATTACACAGATTGTGTTTAAGCGCAGACAATTGTCTGTTGTGGATCACTTGTAAGTGGTTTTTTGTCTGTTTGTTTGTCTCTAAAAACAAATACATAGATGTCTGAAGCAGAGACATTATCCTATACCGATGAATATATATTGAAAATTGCTGGTGGCCCTTCACTACTGGGCAATAAAGGTATCACCGCCACTTTCCCCTATGAGTCTGATCTTAATCAACTCGAGCGTCTCAAAAAGAAACTAATACGAACAGAACTCCATGCTAAGTTTCTGACAGACTGTTTGAATGCCAATATCATTCCAACGGGTCTTCAGATCCGAAATGTCCCAATAATTTTTACTGATGACGAGGAATTTAAAACAGGCTTTAGCTTCTCTGCCAACAAATGCTCCCGCACTTGGATGGTTCTAAGTATAGAAACAGCCCTTAGACAATTGAAGATCTTAGCTAAAGAAATTGAAACCCTAGAAAAAAAGATACTAGGTGACCCTGCCATTACCAACGGTAAATTCCTTCTTGACAAGGTACAGCAAACAATCAAAGAATTCGAGGAATTCAACGCTCATAAGAAAACTGAGAAATTGCAAAACGATATCAAAAGATACAATAAAGAAAAGACGTATCCATACTTACAGAAGGATTTTTATAATCCTCAAAATACTGTCCAAATACCAAAGAAGAGAATTACCTTCTCTGATACCAATTCAGATACCGGTAGCGATCAATCTATAGACACAACCTATCGCCACTACGATCAACAACCCTCCACCTCCAGACAGAATTTTTTAGGACAGGACCGCCGAGGGACAGGTCCCCCTCGGAGACAACGGGGTTCCAAACGAGGATGGTACCGCAACCAATATACACCAGGGTTTCGTCAGACACGCAACCAGTATTACGAATGGTAGCACCTGACCAAACAATACCAATCTTCAATCTATCGGCACATACCCTATCTGAACAAGAAATTGCGGTTCTTTCGTCAGGGCTGAGCTTTGTACCTACCTATAAGAATGACTTATTCAACACCAAATTGGAAATCTACAAATTTTTCCGCTCTGTGAGATTAAAAAACTTTTTCACAGAAAAGGAAAATTGTTCTAACAACGATGTCACAGGCCTAAAAAACAAATCAACGTTTTACCCAAGTAACTCTATGGTAAAAAAGGAAATATTAACATTCGAGAATGCAATTCTCATTGAGATTGATAATCTCTTTAAACAGAAGATACAGTATAAATCTAATTTCTCTAAAGAAAAACAAGTTGCACTGCAGAATCTTCAGTCACTCCCTAATGTCCTGATAAAACCTGCGGACAAGGGTGGTGGGATAGTCCTTTGGGACAAGGACAAATATATTGAAGAGGCTCTTAAACAATTGTCCAACCCTATACACTACAAGAAACTTGCAACTAATCCTACAAACAGACTTACTTCAGAAATATCAAAACTGAGCAAGTTAGGTTTTGATGGTGGTTGGCTCTCGGAGAAAGAATCTGCCTTCCTCATTAATAAAACACTGACTGTCCCTGCTATATACTTGCTCCCAAAGGTGCATAAAGACCCTCTAAACCCACCCGGGCGCCCGATAGTTTCGGGCTGCAATTCCATCTTGAAGCCATTGGCCCAATATGCAGACTTCTTTATTAGACCGTTTGCTGTTAACCATCCTGCATATATTCGGGACACTATGGCCGTGATTAACATAGTCGAAAACGTTGACTTTGATCCCTTGAATGAATACCTGGTCTCTATGGACATAGAGAGCCTATATACTAACATCCCTCAAGAAGAAGTTCTACAGATTCTATGCAATCTTCTAGACACTAGAGCCAGACCGCATCAGATACCTACAGAGTTCATTATTGAATGTGTCCGTATCTCTCTGTGTGAGAATTTTTTCCTTTTTCAAAATACCTTTTATCAACAACGAAAAGGAGTAGCGATGGGAGCTGTTTACGCCCCAGACATTGCGAACATCTATGTCTCTGTATTTGAGAACGAATTCATATTCAATGTAACGAACCCATTTTCCTCCAACATCAGGAAGTGGCTTCGTTATATAGATGATGTTTTTCTGGTTTGGCATGGCACAAAGGAAGAACTCAACACCTTCCACATTTGGCTCAACCAGAGAAATCCACATTTGAAATTCACTATGGAATCTAACAATGCGGAGATCAACTTTTTGGACATAACTATCAAAAATGATATTACTAACCATTTATATACCACCTTGTATACAAAACCAACGTCTAGAAATACCCTGCTTGAATATCAGAGCCACCATCCTCAAGCCCTTAAAGATGGCCTCCCCTTTGGGCAGTTCTTGCGTTTACGCAGGAACTGTACCTTTAAAAATGACTACTTTATTGAGGCTAAAAAACTTACAGAAAAATTAAAAGCTAGGGGGTACCCCTCCAAACTTTTAAAAAAATCCATGAAACGAGCATGGTATAACAACAGAGAAACGTTGTTGACTGTGAAAGATCGGCCACAACAACCACATCTGGTATGTGTCTCGACTTTCGGAACTCACGCCAATGCTATAAAGAAGATTGTCAGCCGACACTGGAATTTATTAAGAAATCTCCCTGAATTCCAGTCAAAACCCCTATTCTCTTTCAAAAGGGGAACTAACCTTAGAGACCGATTGGTGAGAGCTTATGAAGACCATCCCAACAACACAGTAGACAACATGAGACAGCTGGTCCCCATTGTCGGACATTTCAAGTGCAATATGTGTTTAGCATGCCACACCTCGCAAACAATCAAGAAATGTACCATCAACGGTATTACCTTTTCCCTTAAATCATTCTCAAATTGTAATACATCTAATGTAATCTATTGCATACAATGTCCTTGCAAATTACATTATATTGGAAAAACAGTTCAACCTATCAAGAAAAGGATCCTACAACATCAATCCCGGATAAGATGCCACACAGAAAACGCACCATTAGTGGAACATTACCAGAGACAGGGACATTCAGATAAAGATATGAAATGGTGGGTTTTAGATGTGATCAAACCTTCTAAGAGACAAAGTAATGTAGATCGACTCTTGACCATTAAGGAAGGCAGATTTATCTGTATGACAGATTTGATCAACCGTGGTCTCAATTCAACATCTGAATGGCACACTCTAGCATGTCTGTAGATTGCAGCTATAATCTGGTGATATGGAATCCATAATCTGTAACAGATACCACTCTATGACATAGAATGTATAATTTACAATAGTTATAGCCCTATGTATAATATTCGATATATACTCAATTAAACCATGTGTGAGTTATCCTTTAACAATATATAGGGTTACACGATGATTTGATCTGTATGTATTCTATTGTTAATGTTAGGGCCGCTAACTGAGGTACCATTGATGATAACAAGGATATTCTTTATTTTAACAGCCTTGAATACATGTAATGTAAATATGTGCAATAACTGTGTAACAAATGTATAGTGTTTAGCTCTTGACTGTATCAATGGTGTAGTAGTCGTAACGATGTGTCAGAGAGAGCACAATATTTGTCTCTATATATATAATTCTTGACACTGTGTGATGAACAAACTCCGTATTTTGAATATAATGAATGTTTCAATCTCACCTTTTTGTTACATAGGTTAAATTGTAGGTACATTGCTGTATAGCCTACTCTTTGGTATAAGAAACTTCACAACATGTGTCTCCCAGACTCATATAATAGAATTGATCTTTATCCCAATATTTTGTTCTATATACGTTGATCAGGCTTTCGAATAGGTGAAAACAGAATATATTTAGCATATTACTAATATATTAAAGAAACTTGACGGGCATATTACATTCGAGCGTGGCTGTCAATTCACTCTAAAAATTCGAATATCGGGATGCTATTACCCCACTCCAACATGGCCGACGCGTATATCTTTGCCGGCATACCATGTGACCTAATTTCTAGTCCTATCTCTATACCGCCGCAATACGTATATTTAAGACAAACTGATCTCGGCAATCCCAGTGCTACACGCCGTGACTCAACTAAGGCGACTGCTGTACTCACGTCAGGTTAGTCGATATCTTCCGTTTGGCTTCTGCCATCAATGCCCTCAAGGTAGAACAATTTAACTTAATACTACCCACTTTCCCTTTGCAGCAATTCTCGAGGGAAGTAAGCAAAACGCCCCCCAACTGTGGCATTGACTCACCTGAGTTGTTTGATGTATCACTGCTAGTAATTTCCAGTCCTCGACTTTCGGAGGAAGCAAGTAAAGCGCCCTCCGTATTTGGCGCTATTCCATCTGAACCAACGGTTACATTATTACTAGGTCAGTTGATATTACTTTCACTTAATTTGTATGCAAGTGTCAACAACTGAAACTAAAACATACTAAATGCTTTCACTCTCCTCTTGCAGTCCTTAAATGCCCGAATGCCGTATTCTGCTCGTGTAACCATACAGTACCGTTAATACGCTGACACTTTGATTCTCAAAAGTCCCTGAATTGAAAAGGTATTGTGACACACTTTTATTACTTGGGGTAGTGTACACGTTAAGTTGCTCTTGAGCAGTGAAGATTCACGATATGACTTTTTTACATAGTGCCAACCAAGACGTTATGATTCAAATCTAAATACACAGGAAGCAAGATATCCGCGACTTTTCTAATTGAATCACACATTACGAGGTAAAATTACTTCGATTACTTATATTAGTCGAACGATGTTTCTATTGGTTAGAATACATACAGAGTTTCTACTGATCATTACGGTGATTAAACAACAGGATTGAGCGTTTCAAATTTCATGGTGAATATTTACACCAGTTGCGGAGCAATTACGATTGATTTTCTCCTTATTCTGCAAAAACCTTGTCGTAATTCGATTCATACATGGTTTTAGGCATCTATAACAAGCTCTAGATGCCCAAACAATTCATTGAGTTTTACTTAAAGGATAAATCGAATTTTCTTTTTGTAGTATGTCATTTAAAAATGTCGCTATTAGTTAAGACACAGAATAAGTATTCAGCTATCTCTGTTCATGAAAAGAAAGGACAGGAATTCATACTTTGAATGATCATTGTTGAATCTTATTGTGAATAATCCAGTGAGGTGCAGTTTTAGTGGAATTGACTCTTCTGCTTTAATTCGAGTGTTTCACCGTTATAATATGTATAACAATCATTGGATGTTTAAGTGACCGATACAGCATTTTCTAAACGATAAAACTGATTTTCATTTATACGTTAATTTGTCAAATTGTAATTATTATGGTTTTTTGGCTTAGGTGTGTGTTATATATATTTTATATATTCATTATACATTTTTTAACTTGTAGGGGTCAACTTTTAACTTCTTGTCCTGAAGATGGTCTCACAAACTCACATATGAAGACCGAAACGTCGACTGTCACACTTCTTTCTAGATAATTGGTCAAATATCTTTGAAAAAGTGTTTGATATATTTTGTAGTGGAGTAACAACTGAATGTAAAATCATGTCTCCTTTTTGATATATAACTGTCTTATTTTTATGTACCCTTATTACCATTCAATGATATAAATGAATTTTGTTCTTCACACACCTTTTGTCTATTTTTCATTTTCCTTCATTTTGATTGTATAACTGCTTTTAAAATCAATGTAAATAGAGATCCATATATACATATGACTATTGCATAGTGTATAATCGTTTGGAATCTAGGAGATAAGATTGATCTCACTTATAGGTATATATTTATCCTATAAACAAGTCATACAACTAAGTTTTCAACAAACCCCTTGAAGGCACATCCTACCCATACATACTTTCTGCCCAAGCCCTTAAGGGTATATTGGGTTATCCATTACACAGATTGTGTCTAGTGTTAGACCTGGCACCTTGGCGTGAGTTTCCCTTCCACTTTTTGCTGATGTGCCTCATGTGTTTTGTTGGTGTTAGCTGCTCAGTGCCCTGTGCCACTGCCAATCAGTGCCACAGTGCAAGTGCTCCCTATGAAAAGTGTATACATTGATTGGTGTCCATGTTTGGCTTATTTGGTTTACTATCAGCCCCTAGTAAAGTGCACCAGGAGTGCCAGGGCTTGTAAATACAAATGCTGCTGGTGGGCTTGCAGCACTGGTTGTGCCACCCACAGAAGCGGCCTAGTAAAATGTGTCTAAGGTCTGCCATTGCAGAACCTGCGTGCAGTCTGGTACTGTCATGCTGACTGCGCAAGTGCACCTACTTGCCAGTCCCTAAACCTTCCCTTAACTGCATATTAGTCACCCCTATGGTAGGCCCCAGGGCAGGGTGCATTGTAGGCATAAGGTAGGACAGGCCCTGATGTGTGTGGCATGTCCTAATAGTGAATTACAGCCATTTTCGTTTTTCACTATTGAAGGCTACCTGCTCTCCATAGGCCAGAATGGGCTGCTGGAATTATTACACTCTATAATCCCAGCGGACTCAGAGAGCATGGTAGAAAGTCAAGTTTAGTATGCCTGAACTCAGAATAATAAAATACTTCTTTTAGTAAAGTTTATTTTAATATCCTGTGTTTGTAAATACTACTTTTAGAAAGTTAGTATTTACTTGCTTAGCCATTTCAGTCCGCCTCTGCTTTGTGTGTGTGTGTGCTGCCTAGTTTCAGTGAGGGGCAGGGCTGGGGAATTCCAGGAGACAGGCTGGCTGCCAGGTGGTGGGTAGAGAGATTATACCAGGATGGGTGGGAGGAGTACACCTTGACTCTGAATAGACCTGTGCTCTGCCACCACAATGCTGGCTCCGCCCCCTGTGGAGCGGCTGATGTCTCTGCCCTGTGCACTGAAAGGAAAGAGCAGAGTCACCACAACAAAGTTCTCCAAAACCGGACTGAGCCAGGCACAGTCCCCCTGGCCCCAAAGAACAAAAGAAACTGTGTATAAAAGAAGGAGCCCTGCTCCTAAGAAATCAGATCCTGTTTACGCCAAGAAGAACCTCTGCCCGAAGAGAAGGACCTGGGAAAGCTGCATGGAGGAGTACTGTCTCTAAGCCTGAGAGACTGGCCTGTGGTGGGTGGCTTGCTGCAAGAAGGAGAGGAAAAGACTAAGAAAGACTTTTGAATCAACTTGTGCTTTGTGAACAATCTCCAAGTGCTTGCTGGTGAACTTGCCCCCTGAACTGCGCCCCAGGAGCAGTGGGCGCTACCCCTCCCTGGAAGAAAGGAAGCTGCTGGTGGTGAATTGCGAACGCTGACCCAAGAGAACCTGTGTGCCCCCATCTCGCCAAGCAACGTGACCTCTGCCCGACTGTGCTGCTGTGAGCACCGTGACGGCCTGCCCCGCCTGGCCTGAACAAAGTAAACTGCTGCCCCCTCGAGCAGGAGCTTGCACCGTAAGGAAAGACTGTCGGATTCCAAGCCCCGAGCCTCTGTGGCCCCGAGCCGTAGAGACCACTGCGAGGATCGACGACACTCAAGTTTGCCACTTCTGGTTGATGCCGACAGCGCTGCGCCGCTGAAATCACCCCGAGCCGCCCCTCCTTCCTCCCACCTCGAGGCGAGTTGTGGAAGTCCTGAGGCGCCCCCCCAAGCACCGTGGCCCTCTGCAAGCGAAGACTGCAACGCGACGTGGGACGCCCCTCCTGTGACTGCCGAGGCCGCCGCGAACTCTCCCTCAAGATCTAAGGTACTGTGCGCCTCAAACTCCACGGTACGACGCGTAACTTCAACTGTGCGGCCCGGACTAGCTTTCCCGTACGCTGACCCCCGCGGGAAGCGTGAGTTATTGCAAGGGAAGCGGCCCTGTGTGTACGGTGCGTACGGACCTCTGTACGACACGGTCCCTCGTCTGTACGGCCCGTACGGCCTTGTCCGCGTACACCTACTCACGCCGGAAGCGTGAGCTATCACAGGGAAGCGTCCCGAGGAGTGTACGGCCCGTACGAAGAGTGGTTCGACGCGTACCAACACCCGTACGACCTGTACGGACGGCGCTTCGACGCGCACTGGCCCCAAGAAGGCGTACATTGCCCCCAAAGTGTGCCTTGTGAAGAACTGTGGCCTCTGAAAGCATACCAAGTAACTGGAATCATATCTAAAGCATAAAAAGACTGTATTTGAAAGCCGACCTGAAGAGTTTATATAACGAATTATATTTTAACAAGTACAGTCTTGTGTCTCTGTGTGGTGGGTTGGTGGTTATTGTGGGACACCCTAAATGCTTAGCCTATTGTACTCTGGAGTTTAGCCTGACTGCTCGCGCCACACTACCTAGTGGGTGAGCAGGGGTTATATTTCAGGAGTTATCATTTGCCCTGATTTAGAGGAAAGGGTCCCTGCTTGTCGCAAGTGCATACCTGCACCAACCAGAGACCCCGGATTCTAACACCTAGTAATGGAAGTAGGCATCTGCTCATGCAGAAATTCCCTCACATGTATTATACTGCTCTCAACCTAAGGGCTCTTCAGGCCTGCTGTGGGGGGGACTTACATATTATACTTGCAGTGTGTGGGCATTCCACACAGGGAGCTGGCACTGCCGTGTTTTAAGAAGGACATACACCCTTTCATGCATACCGCAAAGGCAGTCTGCCTGCAGGTTGTGTGTACGTCCTTATGGGTGGCATATTACATGCTGCAGCCCATAGGGACCTTCTTTGGTACCCAGGCCCTGGGTACCATTTAAAAGGGGCGTACAAGGGTGCTAAATTCCTTGCTGATTGGATTATAATTTTGCATTAAAAAATTTTTAGGAGAAGAACACTAGCCCAATAGCCCGATTAGCAGGCTTCAGAGCACTGTCAGAGTCAAAAATCAGCATCTAGGAGGAGCCTAGCGCGCAACCAAGATGGCCGCGTAGGTGCGAGGCTCCCGAGGACCTCCGCAACCTCCTACGATTATCCTGAAATTATCCTGCCCTGGATGAGGGGACTATGTTGGTGAACCTGAGCTGAGGTGGCACCCGTTTCCCGCTTCCGAATCGGACCTCGGACACCGGAGTGAGCACCGATTGAGGTTTGCGGCCTTCCCCTCGCCGGACCCCGGATTTGCGCTGTGGGGTGATCCAGTGACAAAGTGAACAACAGCGGCAGGCAGGGCCTGGCGACTCGCGTACCCCGCACTTTCGCTTTCGCTTTCACACCACCTTGTCGTCTCTGCGAGGTTGGGTCGCGGAGCCCTTGGTGTTGGTGTGGCCTTGCTGGGAGACCCTGCCTGCCTGCAGGCTGTGATCCACCCCGCTGCTCTGAGGGGGCCCCCCCGGAGCTCGTGGCCCTGCTTTCCTGCCCTACACGACGTGGCTGGTGCGACTGGGAGACTGGTGGCCATGGCCACGAAACAAGATGGAGACCGGGCAAAGACCAAATCGACCCGGCGTGGCGCCGTCCATCAGGCCAACAGTATGGACCGCTATACCCTCCAGAAGGGATCTCCTGATGGACCGCGCAAGTCCCCTGAGAGCCCTCCTGATGCCCCAGACCTGCCCGCAGATCTGACTCTGCGAGATGTCATGGGCGCCATTGCCGAGATGAAGGCCTCGGTGGGCCAGCGGTTTGATACACTGGCGCAGAAGATTGACTCGGTCCTCGTGGATGTTGGCCTGGTGAGGGCCGATCTTTCCAAAACCAACGACCGAGTAGATTCTTTGGCCCACACCGCATCGGGCCTAACGACAGATGTGGCGGCCTTGCAAACAGAGGTGCGCCGGCTTAGTCAGGCGAGTGCGCTTATGGATCGACGCCTGGAGGACTCCGAGAGTCGGGCACGGAGGAACAACATTCGCATTATCGGGGTGCCCGAGGGACGCGAGGAGGCGGCGGCGGATCTCTTTGTGGAGGACCTGATTGCTACCCATCTCCAGCCACGGGGGCTGAGCAAATTCTTCGCTGTGGAGAGGGCCCACAGGGTTCCCGGGGGAAGGCCGAAGGTCAGAGCCCCTCCGAGACCTCTCATCGCCCGGATTTTCAATTTTCGGGACAGAGACGCTATCCTGCAAACCTCCAGACTGCATGGACCGGTCAAGCTTGACAATATGGAGGTTAATTTTTATCCTGATTTCACCCCAGCGGTCCAGAAGCAGAGAATGAGCTTCCTAGGCGTCAAACGCCGTCTTCGGGACCTAAACCTCAAATACGCCATGCTTTTCCCGGCCAAGCTGCGTGTGGAGGTGGATGGTCGCACGCACTTCTTTGATCGTCCCGAAGCGGCCGGGGACTGGCTGGATACTCTGCCCGGGGATCGTGATCGGGGGGGGCGGGGGGGGGGGCGGCGGGGAGAGACGGCACGCTGGATCGGGACTGAGGGTCTAATATTGGGCCTCACTCTGGACGAAAATGATGCCACTTTCGATTCTGCGTCAGTTTTTGTAAGTTTCCCTCCTATGGAGGTTGTGTTTGGGTCTATTGGGGGTTCTCCCTCCTCCTCTAGGGGGTCTAGTTAGTCTAACTATATATGGGGCGACAGGCACACTGCACGTTGGGGGGGCTGTTCGGGCTCATGCAGGGGTGCAGGGAGGGGGGAGTTCTGTTTGGGTGGGTGGGTAGGGATGGGGTGTTGTTCGTTTTTATCACAAGGCAAATGTATTTTTGTGTCAGTTCTAAAGTGCTCTCCGGGGGACGAATGATGGCTTCTGTATATGATGGGGGGTAGGGAACTAACTTTGTTGTCTTGGAATGTGAATGGACTGGGGGACAGGATCAAACGGGGTGTGGTCCTGCAGTTTTTGAAGCGAATCTCGCCCGATGTAGTCTTTCTGCAGGAGACACACCTCATTGGCAACTCCTTCTGCGCCATGAATCGGCGTGGCTATCGCCTAGTGGCTCATTCGGGCTTCACGTCCGGCTCAAGGGGTGTGGGCATCATGGTGAAGAACTCGCTCCCGTTGGAGATTGATGAGGTGCTCCACGATGACAGGGGACGTTACACGGTCTTGGTGGGAAGACTGGAGGGCAAAGTGGTTGTCTTTGTGTCAGTATACATCCCACCGGGGCTGCAGTCGACCACCTTTGCGGACCTTGGGCGCCTTCTCCTTGGCCTTCCGGGGGGGCTTTTGGTTGTGGGGGGGGATTTTAATGCGGTGGTATCTGGGACTGTGGATCGTCACCCCCCTAGGGACCTCCCCCGGGCACAGGCGTGGCTACCCGGCCTCTTGGATACATTTGGATTAGTGGACTGCTGGCGTTTAAAACACCCCACGCAGCTGCAGTACACTTTCCATTCGGGAGCCCATGGTAGTCTCTCACGACTAGACTATGTCCTTGTCCCGGCGGCCTATGTTGGGAGGGTGGGAGAGGTGCGCCATTTGCCACGGGCTATTTCGGACCACTCCCCGCTCCTACTGCACTTTGATGTCTTTCCGAGGGGTGAGGGTAGGGTGGTCCCAATCAATCCTTGGTACCTGCGCGACCCCACCATTCGCGCTGAATTGATTAAATCCCTTCAGCGATATTTTGATGAGAATGTGGGGTCCGTGCCTTCGGCTGTACCGCTATGGGAGGCCTTCAAGACAGTACTCCGAGGGGAGGCCCTATCCCTTATTTCCCACGCCCGGAGGCGCGAGCGGGAGGAGGTGACCCGGATGGAGGCTGAAATAGCCGAGTTGGAGGGTAATTTAGAAGGTGGGGTGACGGATGCCGCATTACATGTCCTCCAACTCAAGCAAGCGGCCTATAGGGCCCTCGTCACGGAGGCGGCCAGGGGCCTCAGTAGAGAGCAACAGGGGCGATTGTATGATGTGGGTGATAAGGCTGGTAAACTTATAGCGTGGTTGGACATAAAAGAGAGAGCGAATCGTGTGGTCCCGCTGATTGAGAAAACGGATGGTGTGTGTGTAACTGAGCCAGAAGAAATCGTCTCCTGCTTCGCGGATTATTTCCGTGGGGTGTATTCCCCGGTGTCTCCCTGCTCGGAAGAGGATTCCCGTGCCCTGCTCAGTGATATCGCGCTGCCGTCCCTTTCTGGGGATGACAGGGTGTCGTTGGACGCCGCTCCCACCTCCGACGAGATCGCCCTCGCCATACGCTCGGTCGCTTCCGGCAAGGCCATGGGTCCGAATGGTCTCCCTATCGAATTGTACAAGTTGCGACCGGATACGCTGGCACCCCACCTCCAGGCTATGTTCCTGGCGGCACACTCGGTGGGCTCCCTCCCGCTGGACCAGCGTCTGGCTACAATCGTGGTCATCCACAAGGAGGGGAGACCTCGGGACCGGGTTACATCCTATCGGCCCATTTCGCTACTGAATGCGGAGCCCAAGATTCTCGCCAAGGTACTGGCCAACCGGCTGGTCGGCGTGGTGGGCGATTTGGTTCATCAGGACCAGTCTGGCTTTATTCCCCATCGCAACACAGCCCTTAATCTGCGGCGTTTGCACGGTGTGCTCGCACGTGCCCCGTTCATACGGGAGCCGGCCATTTTGGCGTCCTTAGACGCCACGATGGCGTTTGACACGCTTGAATGGCCATATATCTGGGCGATGCTTGCGAAGTTTGGATTTGGCCCAGGGTTCATCAGTTGGGTCAAATTGCTGTATTCGGGCCCATTGGCGCAGGTGGTGGTGAACGGAAGAGTGTCGGCTCCGTTCGAGCTGGGCCGGGGCACACGGCAGGGCTGCCCCTTATCGCCGCTCCTCTTTGCACTTGCCTTGGAGCCCCTGGCGGAGTGGCTGCGGTGGGAGCCTTCCATCCGTGGTCTCCGCTGGACCCCTGAGTATGAGGACCGCGTATCCCTATATGCTGATGACATCCTCTTGTACCTAGCTTCCCCACGTAAATCCCTCATAGCACTGGTTGATGTTTTGCATTCATTCGGTCGTAACTCCGGTATGGTCATCAACTGGGCTAAATCGTGTGTGTATGTTCTCTCCGGGGAGGCTCCTATCCTCCCGCGGGGCTGTCCGATCCAGGTCGCCCCGCAGGGATTTAGGTACCTGGGTGTCTTCATTACTCTGGACCCGGAGGCTCGGTATGATCGGAACTTGCTTCCCCCCTTCCAGCGTCTGAAAGAGGATGTCGCGCGCTGGCGGCGTTTGCCGCTTTCGCCGCTCGGCCGGGCGGCATTGTTTAAAATGATGTCGCTGCCGCGTTTCCTGTACGCGTTGCAGAACACTATGGACGCGAAGTGGAGAGTTTGCAGCGCCGCCTGTTCTGGGACGGGAGGCCACGTATTGCCCTGGCTAAGCTGACGCTCCCATGGTATGACGGGGGGATTGCCCTCCCGGATATTAAACGGTACTATTGGGCCTCCCAGCTAGCTGCGATTAATCAGGGCCTATATGGGCCCGCCTTAAACCCGGCGTTTGAAATGGATAGGATGCTGCTTCCAGGTGGTGACCATGATCGAGCGCTCTACTCTAGCGCGCCCGACGCTCGCCTAACGGGCCCCACGCGTGTCATGGTGCGAGTGTGGCACGCGGCCAATGCAGCTATGGGGTGGAAGGACCGTTTGACCCGGGCGTCACCCCTATACGCGTCTGAGCGGTTGGGCTCCTTGTGGACCTCGAAGGGCTTTGAGAAGTGGGACCTAATAGGCATTAGCAAAGTGGGGGATCTCTGGACGAGGGGAGGATTTAAAACGTTCGAGATGCTGCAGACGGAATTTCAGTTGCAGGGCAGCGAGTACTTTCGGTATTTGCAGGTCCGGCATGCGCTGGGCTCCGTCTTTCCGGACGTTGCCTCCATCCCGGAGTGTTCCCCCCTGGAAGATAGAGTGCTGGATGGACACGTCCCTGACAGCACGATCTCACTGATCTACAAAAAACTGATCAACGACCGCTCAGACTTGTTGACTGCCCTGCGTGAGGCTTGGGTAGCCGATGGGCTGGAGCTGGACGACGAGGACTGGATCTCCGCGGTGGCCTCCCCGAAAGAGGTGGCCATACCGGCTCGCCTTCGTTTCGTCCAGCTCAAGATACTCCACAGGGTCTACATGACGGGGCCAAAGCTCCTGCGTATGGGCTATGCTGAGGACGGTTTATGTAGGCGTGGGTGTGGTGCGCTGGGGACTTTTCTGCATATCTTGTGGGAGTGCCCGGAGGTGGAGGGGTTCTGGCGTGGTGTGCATGAGGTGCTGCGAGTGGTCACGCACGTGGCGCTGTTGCCCGAAGCGAGGAGATGCTTGTTGAATGTGTGGGAACCTACCGATTACTCGGTGCCGCAGACGTGGTGGGTGACTCTGGGGTATATGGTTGCCAAGCGTGATATTGCCCAGCTGTGGGGATCCCAGAGGCCCCCGACTGTCTCGGCCTGGAAGGAACATATGGATTGGTGCATGTTTCGGGAAAAGGTGGTGTATGTGGCGAGAGGTAAGCCTGCGACATGGGTGAAGGTATGGGGCCCCTGGAATGCCTACCGCGGGGGAATCTGTGCTCCACCGTTATTGCCTGATCCGTCGCCGGCCCCGTCCCCTTAGCCAACTCATCCCCCCGGTACCTGGGCATTAGGTGTACCCAGCCTTAGTTCTGATCTCTCCCCCCTCTTGAGATTCCTATGGATGGCTAGGATCCCCCCTCTAGGGGAGCACGTGTTGCTATTTCCGATTGAGGATTGCCTTGTGGGTTTGTTTGTATTTGTTGTTCTTTAAGTTTAAAATGGAACCGTATAGTGGGGTCTGGATAGTGGGGCTCGCAACGATGTTACCTCCTGTGCATACTCGGCCGCAGCACCATGTGTTTTATAAATGTATATCGTATGCTCCTTTCATTGCTAGCGGCCGGCCGGAAGGTTGTAGGCCCATATTTGTATATTTTTGAGTCTTGTAATAAACGGTTTAAAAAAAAAAAAAAAAAAAAAAAAATCAGCATCTAGTAGTTCAAATAGGAGTGAAAAGAAAAGTCAGGAGTGGACTCAGCCATAAGCCAGGTTTCTGGCACAAATAAGATATCAGGGTTCTTAAGAGTCCAGCAAATGTAAACTCTCCATTTCATGCTTGGCTAGAGGTCAAGTGTTAAGATAAATAACAATTAATGTTTTGAGGTGGGGGAGGGAACGATGGTCTAGGAGCGTTCGTTTCATTGTTGCATGCATCAGTAAAATAAAATAGTGTAGTAGGACCTAAAAACGTATCCAGAATAAAATAGTTTTTTAAAAGTCCCAATGTTTTTAAATTAGTGAGAGATTTGGTATCCAGGGGGTAACTCACCGACTGTGAGCTTCTGAGTTCCTCCAAAGAGAAGATATGCATTTCGCATAGTGCCTGCCCCTGGTCCTGGCTGGGGGCAGACAGGCTTGCCAGCGGCGCATCCCCTCCGACCAGGTTTAAATAGATCTGGTCAACAGCCAACAACTAGAGGGGAACCCAGGGAAAAATATTGGCTCTAGTGGGACAAGCTAAAAAAAATGGCTGCCAGAGTCCCAACCAAGATTAGTGAAATTGCAGCAGAATCCACCCCCATGCGATACACAACCACCAGAAACACAGACTTATTATTGACCACAACAATATTGTGATACATAAATATTGTGTAAAAAATATCGGGTGATGTTTGGAAAGGGGACTTTATGCTTAGCATGGCTGATATGCAAGCCCAATATGACTTGGCACTCACAGAGTCTTTCAAATATATCCAACTCCGACATGCATTGCTGACACATATTCCTAGACATACTCTGATCACAGATTCCTCACCATTGGAGGACTGGGTCCTCAAGTAACCCTTACTAAAAAATCATCTCGCTCATATGCAAGAAGCTTGTTAATCATTCAACTGATACCCTAACAACTTTGAGGTCTAAATGGGAGACTGATGTTGGAGTCTTTGAAGAGGGCGGATGGAAAGAAGCTGCTGCGGCCTTTAGGGACGTTGCTTTTAAAGCAAGTTCCACTTTATTCAACTACATATCTTACCCCACTCCTACTATTCCTGTACCATGCTATGGTCCTCAGTCCAACAGACCTCTACCTTCGGGATTGTGGGGAGAAAGGCACATTCTTCCATACCCTATAGGGTTGCCCAGTGATACAGCCCTACTGGCTGGCACAACAGAAACTAACTGGGGAGTGGACATGCCTACTACACATTTGGGGGATGACCCACCACCGATATATCACAAACTATAGTTCGTCTGTCAGTGGCAAAAATAAACATAGCGCGTATGTGGGGCAGACAAAGTGCACCAGCTGTGGTGGGTGGGAGCAAGACATGGATCGGTGTAAGCGTACTGAAAAGATCTGGACAGAGGATGCCCCAAAAAATGGGAGAAAATGTGGTCCCTGTGATGATTACACAGAGGGATGGAGGAGGAATCCATTGAGGATCCCATGGCCCATAACATGGACACTCTCTAAACTCTGTCTGGGGATTGTTTCTAGGTTCGTCACAGAGTTACTCTTTTGATTTTGAATATGATGCATGATTGCTCTGCCGTCTAAGCTCAAAATCCTTCATAATCCTGCAGACATACTGCTGATCGCTGCCATCTACCTGCATCATAGCGTCTCGCCTGCTGGGATGGCATGCTTTGAGACCTTTCTCAGCCTCCTGGGCCGCTGCCGAGTCAGGAAATGCCACTGTGCGGGCCCAGCCCAGGGCCCTACGGCATGCTCGGCTGGCCTGTCCTTCCTGGAGCCGGTGGAGGGCTTCTGATCTGGACCGGACAGTCACCTGAAGCGGTTGCTTGTTCCTGCAGACGTTGTTGCCGGTAGGTCCGCTGCTGCAGGGGCAATTTGCGGCAGTGCTGGGGGAGTGCTTGCCGTACCGCTTGGCCTGGCCCACATACTCCCGGGAGCCGCCACTTCTCCTCCGTAATGTCGTGACTATGACGCGATATGCCTAGAGCGTACGCATCTAGTCACGTGGCCACGGTTAATAAAAGACGGTCGCGCACGTACGTACGCCACTAGGGCTACGACGGCGGACCTTACACAACGTTACCCGATCTCCTGGTCTTTGTATGAGCCTAGGCCTCTAGTCGCGACTTCCCAGCGGTCGCTACCCCGCAGAGCTACTCGCGGGAGCCGGAGACCACAACATTAACTGGCGACGAGGGTGGGTGTGCCCTCGCCGACGTGCAGTGTGCTGGTGTGGCGGCCGCGAGCGCTACTCCTGGCTCGCGGCGCTCGTGCCCCAGCGCGTGGTGCGAAGTGCTGTTCCTCGCTTACCACGTGGAGCGCCTGATGTGTGGTGCAGCCGTGCTGCCCTGTGGAAGCGCTGCCTAGGTCGCGCGTGAGGCGTGAGAAGCGTCTGCCTGCCGGCCACGTGGTCTAGGCCTCAGTGGTGCCGGTCGTGGCGCCCCATCGCGCTGAGCCCTGCGGTTGGCTGCTGGTCTTGCTGCAAGGGGGAGGCAGCTCCTGTGAAGCTCTGTGAGTACCTGTTGCCCCATCACTGGAAAGCCTAAGGGGGAAAGTCTACCCAATAGTGCAGAGGTCCAGCCCTCAATAACTTCACACCAGAGGGAGGCCTAGTAGTCAAGTGCAGGCCCAGTGCACAGTGGAGAGCCCCAAGTACCCGTGCACAGGCAGAGGGGGGAGCCCGCCCACACTGCACTGCAACAACTATCCCCAGGGCTAAGGAGTGCATTGTGACGCTGCGAGCGTGGAGCGCCCCAGAAAAAGGGGAAGGCCCACAAGGACTGGGGGCACAGCAGGCAGCCTACACACACTCGGAGGTCAGAGAGGACCACGCACAGAGCTGAGAAATAGCAATGGCCACGATACCACCGATAGAACCCTTCGTAGTAGAGGGATCACCCTCTTCGCTTGCGGCCAAGTGGAAGGACTGGAAAGATCGCCTGCAAATATTCTTCGAGGCCACCAAGGTTCATAGGGACCAGAAAAGGACAATGATCATACACCTGGGTGGAAAAGACATTCACAACATCGTCAAAACCCTAGCGGAGGCCACTCCCAGAACACACCTGACACTGATAGCCGCCCTCAATGAACACTTCGAACCGATGGCCAACCAAGACTACGAGAGGTTCATCTTCCGACAAGTGCGCCAGCTTCCGGAAGAATCGCTAGACACGTATCACGCCCGACTGAAGAACCTTGCAGCCACGTGTGGGTTCCGTGATGAGACAGAAGAAATCAGGGGGCAGATCATCCAGGGCTGTGCGTCGGCCAAGCTGCGAGAGCGCATACTAGAAGAGTCCGGGAAGCCATTGGCGGAAATCCTGACCATGGGTCGGACCAAAGAACTGTCGAAGGCGCGGGCGGCGCACATGGAAGCCGCTCTTCAAGCACCGGTGAAAACCGAACCGGTGAATGCGGTGTCGACCAGACCCACACAGAGGTGGGGCAAGAAAGGAACGGGAACACCCTCCCAAGGACAGGCCAAGTAGTGCGGGTACTGCGGAGGATCGCCGCACTCAGCAGCAGAGTGTCCTGCGAAAGGTAAAAGGTGCTCGGGGTGCGGAAGGTTCAATCATTTTGAAAAAGTATGCCGGTCAAAGAAGTACCGCAAGCCCCGACAAGTGGCGAACACTCTCAGGGAGGAGGACCCAGCGACATGGATGACGATGAGGAAGAAGAGAGAGTCGTGCACAAAATCCACATGATTGGCACCACCACCCGCAAGGCAAGACGCCTACCACAATGCAGCATCCGAGTAGGATCTCAGGAGGTCACCGCAGTTGTAGATACCGGGGCCACCATTAACATCATGGCCGCAGCCCTACACAGCACCATGAACCCAAAGCCGGCACTACACCCCTCAACGATAACAGTGTTTGCATATGGCCAAGAAACTCCTTTGAAAATACGCAGACGGTTCCGGACGGTCCTCTCCCACGGCACGCAGTCGGTCACCACCAACGTCTACGTCACAGAAGATGGCCAGGGGATGCTGCTAGGGTGCTGAGCGGCCGAGGACCTGGGAGTCGTGACATTTGCCTTTGGAGTGCACCAGGAGTCCCTGCAGCACCTCCTGGCCGAATTTGTGGAAGTCTTCCAGCGGATCGGGAGGTTCAGAGGAAAAGAAATTCACCTCCACATTGACCCAACGGTCCAGCCTGTCGCCCTACGACATCGGCGAATAGCGTTCCACCTGAGGCCCCTGGTGGAGGAGGAGCTCAAAAAGCTGGAGGCAGCAGGAATAATCGAAAAAGTGTCAGGTCCCACACCGTGGGTGTCCCCGATCGTTGTCGCCCGGAAGCCCAAACAGCCGGGCGCGGTGAGAATTTGTGTCGACATGAGACTTCCCAACGTTGCGATCAAGCGGGAACGCCACATCACTCCCACGATAGACGATCTCATCGATGAAATGGCAGGAGCCTGTTGGTTTTCAAAACTGGATCTGAGATCCGGATGTCACCAACTGGTGCTAGACGAGGCCTCCCGCAACATCACCACGTTTTCTACACATGTGGGACTCCGGAGGTACACCAGGTTAAGATTTGGAGTATCCAGCGCCACAGAGGTATTCCAAAATGTGATACAGGAGTTGATTGCAGGCATCAATGTAAGCGATGACATCATGATACACGCTAAAACCATCCAAGAGCACAATGAGCGACTTCTTCAAGTGCTACGCCGGTTGCGGGATGCAGTCCTCACCCTTCACAGAGACAAATGCGAGTTCTTATGCCAAAAGCTGCAATTCTTCGGCTATACATTCTCCACGGAAGGGGTTAACCCGGACCCTGAGAAAGATCAGGACATTAAAGAAGCTGCCTCTCTCACCAACGTCACGGAAGTTCCCAGCTTCCTTGGGATGGTTAATTACTGCGGGAGATTCATCCAAGACTTGGCTAACCTGACGTCACCTCTGAGGGAGCTGACCAAGGAATCCACCACCTGGAAGTGGGGCTGTGAACAAGCCCAGGCCTTCGAGAAAATCAAGGAGGCTCTCTCCGAAGCCACCACCCTGGCGTTCTTTGACCCCACGAAACTGACACTAGTCGCAGTGGATGCTGGTCGGGTCGGACTAGGAGCAGTCCTCCTGCAAAGAAGGAACCCTCAAGAAGAGTGGACCCCCGTGGCATTTGCCAGCAGATCCCTCACCGAAACTGAACAAAGATACTCACAAATAGAAAAGGAAGCCATCGCTATCCACTGGGGGTGCCATCACTTCCACTTGTACTTGTATGGGAAACCGTTCGTAATAGCAACAGACCACAAGCCGCTGGTGGCACTCTTTTCAGGAACCTCGACCAAGCCGCCGCCACGGATTGAAAAGTGGATGCTGCAACTCCAGAACTGTAACTGTAAAGTAGAGTATCAGCCAGGGTCCAAGAATCCGGCCGACTACCTGTCCCGCCATCCTCGGAAAGCCACGGCCCAGGAAATGGAGGATGCCGCTGACACTGAAGAATACGTTAGGTGTGTCACCGCTCGATCATGCCCTATACCCATCTAAATGAAAAGCCCACGGGAGGCCACGGACCAAGATGAGTGTCTGCAGCGCGCCAAGGTAGCCATCCGGAACAGTAGCTGGCACAGAGCTAAGGAGGAGTGGAAGAGTCTAACAGCCACGGCACAACAAGTAATGGACAGTTTACACCATGTCCGGGACGAGCTCACCGAAGATGATACAGGGTGCCCGTTGAGAGGACATAGGCTACTAATTCCGACATCTCTAACCCAAAGGGTGGTGGACCTTGCCCATGTAGGACATCAGGGCATGGTCAAGACGAAGTCGCGGCTTCGCACTAAAGTGTGGTTCCCACTAATGGACGAGCTCGTAGAGGCTACTGTCCGAGCCTGCCCAGCGTGCCAGGTCACAGGGGAGGCGCCCCGACCTGCCCCTGTCATCGTGGAACCCCGGCCAAGGGTCCCATGGTCCCGAGTGAGCGTAGACTTTGGCAGTCTTCCAGATGGGCGCCATACCCTGGTAGCTATCGATGACCACTCTAAATATCCCAAAGTGGAGATACTGTCAGCACTCAGCGCTACTGAAGTCATACCAAAGCTTGAGAAAATCATGGCTGCCCATGGACTCATGCAAGAGATAAGAACTGACAATGGATCCCCTTTCCAAAGTCAAGAATTTGCCTCATACCTGCAAGCGCTAGGTATCCACCATCGCAGGATCACCCCACGATGGCCTCAGATGAATGGGGAAGCTGAAAGATTCATGCGAACACTTAACAAAGTAATACGCATTGCACATGACAAAGCTCAGTCCTTAGAGTTGGCTATATTCACTTTTCTCCGGAGTTATCGCCAGACACCCCACATGACCACTGGCGTGGCTTCTGCGCATCTACTAATGGGACGGATAGTCACTTACACTATCCCTCATCAACCCGAGTGGCAACCGGAAACTCCCGAGGACAGTCTCATTGATGCCCGGCGACGGAAAGCACACGCTCATGTTAGTCTCCGGCGGAGGGCCGCCGCACCAGAAATCCGCCGAGGGGATGTTGTACTGCTCAAGAACCGAGTTCACGGAAGCAAATTTCACCTGAGCTTCGAAAAGGAACCCTGGACTGTGGTGTCCGTCAGAGGAACTTGCGTCATTGCCACTCGCGGGAGAGAGAGAATAGCCAGAAACGTGTCGCACTTTAAAAAATATTACCCGCAGAGATCGGAAATGTTCCCCAACCAGGTGGAGGACAACCTCATCACGAGACGGGTGGAAGACATCAGGACTGGTGGCGGAGAGACGGAACCGGCCATGGAGGACACAGGAGAATCCGAGACCCCACGGTCATCTCCGCGGAGAGAGCCATCTAGTGCAGCGATGAGCCCTGGACTCCAGCCTCAAGAGACTTTGACTCCTGCCGAGGTGCTTGGTGGAGATAACGGAGATTCACAAGGCCGGGGTATTTCGCAGTACAGCCTGAGGAACAATCCTGAGCCATCCTGTCGTTTAAAGGACTACCTCACGTAAGAATGTTCCGTTTTACATTATATTGAGGGTTGGAATTCCCTGCTAATGGTGGACGCTGGGTGGGGAGTCCAATGTGAGGAACGTTGCAGCTATGTTTGTTTTTCATGTTTGTTGGGGAGGAATGTAATGTTGTGACTATGACACGATACGCCTAGAGCGTGCGCATCAAGTCACGTGGCCTCGGTTAATAAAAGACGGTCGCGCACGTACGTACGCCACTAGGGCTATGACGGCGGACCTTACACAACGTTACCCGGTCTCCTGGTCTTTGTATGAGCCTAGGCCTCTAGTCGCGACTTCCCGGCGGTCGCTACCCCGCAGAGCTACTCGCGGGAGCCGGAGAACACAACACTCCTCCGGCGTCCCGGGTTCGGGCCTCAGCCTCTGGGCCTTGCAAGGTGGGTAGCGCGCCCCCTGTACCCTCCCGCTGCAGTCGCCCCCCGCCTGACGCGACCTCCGGCCCCCAAGTGATCGCAACTGCTGACCATCACCTCTTCCCTGAGGGCTTCTGTGGATCCCGCGCTGAAGATCTTAGCGGGCTGGGCGCGGCACTCTCCTGGGCGGGGCCGGGTGCTGAGGTCTGCCCTGCTGCTTACCACCTGGGTTGCTGCTGACTCGTGCAGCCGCCGCGGCCTACTATCTTCCCTCTTGCAGATCACCGCATCACTTCAGCGGCGCCTGGCCCCCCCTGCAGCTGACGCTGGGTGGGCCCTGCTGCTGGCCCGTTGCTCACCTTTGACTTCTGCACTGGCAGAGCCTGCTGATCAACCTCTACCCTGGTGCCTGTCCGGCTGGGCCGCCTCTATTCCATTTGGCTCTGCACCCTGTCTGGCTCCTCTCACCCCTGCTGTGCCGTGGATCACTGGCATACACCTGGTCACACACATATTCGAAGGCTGATGCTGGCCTTGGCTATTGCCCCTGCCGTAACTTGACACGACTAGCCCCTTCTGGGCAGACCACAATCACCCTGCCCCCACTTAGGCTGGATAGTGGCCTAACTTTGACGCTTACCTGGTGTTGGTTCATTGGCTCATTGGATCCTTCTCGTCTTCACAAACTCTTCACTTGAATGTTGCCCCCCCTCTGACCGGCTGCTCGGCTCCTGTTGGCTCGCACGGACGCCGTGGCCCGCTGCCTCGCCCTGCAGAGATCGGCAGGCACTTACAGCGGCAACTACCCAGGAAGTGGCCTCCTGCGCTGCATTGGCTGTGCCCTGCTGTGTGCCCGCAGAGCGCAATTGTACTTTACGCCGGTTTCGCTCCCAGGGTTGCCTTCAGCCCGGAGCCTGACCGAGTCACCTCTCCTCCTGCTGGGCCAGCTGCCCATCACCCGTCCTGCACTATTCACCCCCGCTGTGCTGTGGACCATTGGCATATCCCTGGCTGCACCCACGCCTGACTCAGCGCTAGCCGCCGCTGCTGCGCCCGCTAACTGGGTCTAATTGCTGCTGCTGCTGGTCGTTCGTCTGACTGCGGCAGTCACCTGGTACTGGACCATCAGCCCATTGGGTCCCTTCTTCCTTCACGAGCAGCCCATCTGAGTTCTGGGCCTCCGCTGGCTGGCCGCACCTTGACTATCCTGGTCTGCCCCTTCTCCTTGTGGACTTTGCTCCTACCGTTAGGCTGCTTCAACCTTCTACGTCACCGGCCATGGGCAGAACTGACCCCAAGCAGCCCAAGATCGCTTTTGACCAGCGCCGCCAGACGTGCCAGGAGGGTGCCGGTGCGGACAGAGGGGACCCCCTGGCTACAGTCGAAATGGCGCAATCCTGCGAGGATGATCTAAAGGCCATCATGCTGGAGGTTAAATCTACGGTCCCCACCATAGAGACGCAGCTGGATCAATTGTCGGCCCGCCTGGACATGGTGAAAGCCTGGGTTGACTCACACGATGCTCGACTCCTTCATGTTGAGACCAGGGTGTCTGACGCAGAGAACGCCGCCACCCAGGACCGTAAAAAGTTGCTACAGATGGACAAGCTACTAGCTCTTATAGGCGATAAGAATGAGGATTTGGAGGCACGTTCGCATCGAAGCAAACTTCGCATCACAGGAGTGCCCGAGTCCACCAACATCTCTCGCATGGAGGACAATGTGGAACAGCTGGCCCAGGAGCTCTTTGGTGACGTTCTCTCGCCGGTCTTCGTCGTTGAACGCGCCCTGGTTTCCTTGGCCCCCGTCCGGCCCCTGGCTTGCCGGCACGTCCTATCATTGCCAAAATTTTTAACTTCAGTGACCGCAATACCATCCTCGGGGTGGCCAGGGAAAAAGGGGACATCTGCCACAAAGGTAACAACCTCTCGTTTTACCCGGATTACACCATCACGGTTAAGGCAGCTCGCCGTGAGTTCCTGCCGGCCAAGCGGATCCTGCAGAAACATGAGATCCCTCACTCACTAGCATACCCGGCCAAACTGCGCGTCAAACAGGTCACAAAGACTCTCACCTTCCTGGATCCTAGAGAGGCACTGGCGTTCGCTAAAAAACTTGACAGGTCTCACCGCTCCTCACCTGCACATATCCATGCTGCTGCTGCTGAAAACCTCAGTGATAATGACTGACCTATTATTAGCCTTTTGCGTTGTATCCTCAGGTTTACTTTTCTCACGGTCTGTAAAACCATTTTAGACCTCTGGTTCCCGCTGCCCTCCGAGGTGCATCTATTAGTCTGTTTATCTTTGATGTGCAGTTCTGTTTCTCCTTACAGGTTATTTCTAATGTCTGCATATTCCTGTAGCTTGGCCACCCTGTCTCCCTGGCAGGGGTGTAACCCGGGCTTCGTCATGCCCTCACGGGATAATTCCCATTATGGTCACAAATTTTTCCTCACCAAGTTGCGGGTCCCTGGGGTGGGTTTGGGTGGTACCTCAGCCTGATTGGGGGTTGGTGTGGGTGCGGGATTGGGGGTGCTTTTGTTTTTTTTTTGTTTATTTGGCGGACTTCAGGGGATGGGCTCCTGGGTCTTGGGGTACATGGCTCCTTCCCGAAGCCTTGTTGTTTGTTTTTGCACAGTCAATTGCCTATGATCTGTCTTCACTCAGGTTTCTTCTTCATGTTAAGCATCTTCCGGCCAAAGGTGCCAATTTTGTCTGCATTTTTGGTGCATTTCAGAGACTGCAAGATATGCCTGTTTATATTATGTCAAATTGTTTCCTTGACTATTGTCATGCTCCTTTCACACACATCCCATTGAATCACTCATTGTCCATCCACGCAGCTTTTGACCACTATGTCACTATTCCTGGACATCCCTCCCCCGACTGCAGCATCATGACTGACACTACACTTTGGACTTGGAATGTCTGCGGGCTGAATGACTACCGCAAGGCGCGCTTGGTACACGCCCATCTCACTCGTCATAAGGTGGACATATGCTTTTTACAAGAGACACATCTCATGCAGCCCACAGCTACTAGACTCCTCTCTCGACTTTGGGGCAAAATCCATTCCTCCTTCTATTCCAATTATTCCCGGGGGGTGTCTATACTACTGCGTAGGGGACTCCCATGGCAGACTTACCAGGCGTTCACCGACCCTGACGGCATTTTGTAATAGTCTGCAGCACCCTACGGGCCCAGACCCTGATACTTGCGGCAATATATGGTCCCAACTGTGACGCCCTGGATTTCTTTGCTCATGTTTGGCACCACATATTATCTCTTGGCCCTGCTGTTCTTCTTTGGGGGGGCGATTTCAATGTAACCCTGTCCGCCGCCCTAGACCGTTCCGGTTCCTATTTCTCCCACCCGCGTGTGGCCTCACTTCTTAATTCCATTCTCCTGGACAACTCATTATACGATGCGTGGCGCCACTTTCACCCTGCGGCACGCGAGGGCACATGTGTCACTGGCTCCCGAGGTTGTTGGTCCCGGCTAATTTATGGATCACCTCCCCTGACGCACTGGTCTGGATGACCTCGGTGGACCATATGGCACGCACTCTTTCTGACCATGCTCCCATCTGTTTATCGCTCCGGTTCCCCCACTCTCCCTGACGTGTTTTCACATGGCGGCTCCCTTCAAACGCACTACGCGATTCGGTATTCTGTGATGAGATACAGACCGCAATTGTGAATTATTTTGAACTCAACGAGGGGTCGGAGGACTCCCCGTCCACGCTCTGGGAAGGCTTCAAGATAGTCATTCGCAGGGAATGCATTTCCAAGCAATCTGGTGTCTTGCACTCCATTGTGGTACTCTTGACAAGATCGAAAGGGAGATCAAACTGTTGGATGCCTCTCATGCCCAATGCCCAAGCGCTGACACACTTCCCCAGATACGTGAGAAGCTTACTGAATTCTACGATGAGGCAGACAGGGAACTGGCTTTTCTCGGAAGAGAGGCAAGGGCGCGTCGTTTTGGTGAGGGCGACCGCCCCTTTAAAACTCTGGCTAACCTCCTTAGCCAGCGTCATATGTTACCGCCTTGCAAGATGGTGGGCCATCTCGCACTACCTCTCCTGAAGACATTAAAGCGCGCTTCAGTGCATTCTACACTCAACTCTATACAGCCTGATCGGTCCTGCCCCGCGATGTTCTCGACCAATACTTTGACACTGTTGAACTTCTCTGGCTTGGAATTGCGCATCGGGAATACTTGGACGAGCCCTTTTCTAAGGAGTAGATCTTGGCTGCCATAAATAGCATGCCAGGTGACAAGGCCCCCAAGGTAATAGGAAAGCAGAATACAACACCCCTCCCCTTAACCGAAAAAGATGTTGAGACGAGAGCACAAAGAGAAGGAGAAAAAGTACAACAGAACATAAAACAAACACATGCATACACGCCCACTACACAACGGTAGAGAGAAAAGGGCGACTATACAAAATGGGTGTGGTTACAAAAGTTGTACCAACACAATCAAATAGTAATTAATGTGAGAAAACAGAACTCAAATTAAATGAAAATGAAGGAGAATTCATTAATAACTAAGAATATGGAACTGAACACATCACAGGATAATGAGGAACAATATAGTTCAGTACCGTAGATAGAAAATGAAATTGCAACTCCTCTAACAAAATAAAGTACAATAAAAGTGAGCCCCACCGGCTCCTCACAGCAAGCATTTGAACTCCTCTAAAATAGAGCACAATAAAGTGGTTCATTTAAATTGACAATAAAACTGAGCCCCTACGGCTGCTGACAGCAAGCATTTGACCCCCTCTATAAAATAGAGCACTTAAGTGGTTAAACTAAAATGACAATAAAATTGAGCCCTTATGGCTCCTCACAGCATGCACATGAACTCCTCTAACATAATAGAGCACGTATAAGGTGGTTCACATGAAACAAGAACTAACAGCTGAGCATCACTAAAGCTCATCAACAATAAGCAAGAAAAGAATGGAGCACCTAAGGCTCCTCACTGTAAGCATGTGAAACACTGAAACTGAACACCTCTAAATAATTAGAGCGCCTCCGTGGTTCATCAAAATTTTAGCACAAATAAAACTGAACATGTACAAAAGGGAGCACACCACGGCTCTTCAACTTTAAACTTAACAAGAATGGAGCTCCTCAACGAAGTTGAGCAAGATATGGCTCCTCACAGCAACACTTGAAGAATTCATCACCATGCATAGTTTCTTCCTTTCGTTCTATCTTTCATTTGAAACATTAAACCCCTCAACAAATAAAACCCCCAAAAGGTCCAGGATCCAGTAAACTAAAAAAAACGTAATGGAGCACCTCAATATGTACATATTGAGCATCAAAAATAGCTCCCCACTTCGAAGAAGGAATTGTACTGACATGTATGAAATGATCATCATAAAGCATCACTTAATAGATAATCAATAACAATAAATTGTAAACCTTGGACCATCAACTGCACAGTTAGTAAATTGGTTGAAATGCAAAGTTGGCAAAATTTCAAACATAAGAAAATAAAATAATAAATGTAGTCACCGTTGTCTATAGAGGAAACTTCTGGCATGATGATCGGCACGTGAATAACAACATTTCTTGAGAAAAGCAGAGAGAAAATCCTAGCACATGAGGAGACTCCACAATGACGTTGTGCTCTCTAAGTTCTGCAGTTTTCTCTTTCAAATAAAGCGCGACTTTCAGGAAATCAAAGAAACAGTACCTTTATTGAAGACTCTTCAATCAGCTTTATCAACACGAACACGCACCGAACCTTGAAGAATACAGCGTGGCTGGCAAAGTGTAATCAATTTACTTCATGACATACTTCTCAGGATGGCAGACAGAAACTTCCAACCACAAAATGGTGGTACATATTTTGACGCTGAGCCGGGTGGCTCGCCGCGCGCCAGAACTGTAAATCGTCAATAAGTAGCACAGGATGAACTTCACGCGCCCAAGGAAGTCCCACAGCATCATAGAGAAGGCAAACAGGTCCAATGCTCGAGCTCTGTTTGTAGTTTGAATTATAACAAAACAGTTCAAACCACCCAATAGCAGAAGCGCGTTCATGTCAATTTGGGAAATGACAAATGTCCTCATGTACATGGAGACAGCTTCCTCACTTACGGGGCTGCAGAAACAAGTATGGTGTAAGCTCTCCCCACACAAGAGTAGAATTTCACCAATGAGGCAGATTAAAAAACAGGACAGATCATAAAAGAGTCAATAGTGGAATTGCACTCCGTTCGTAGTACTCCAACAGTGGCACTAATAACACTCCAACAGGTCTTATGGCAGCACGCTAACTTCAAATACCCAACTACCCCTTTGTACACGTAGTGGGCAGATTCCAAGTTAATCAAATCAAATCACCTCCTTTGAAAGGTGTGTGTAAGGCGGCCAGTCATGACATCAAGCTGCAAATTCCATGTAATAGCAGATTTCAAACAGTTGATGACAATTTAAACATCCAACTTGTAGGCAGACTTTTAGAATGTTCCAAATCACATACAAACGCTCAACTTACTTTGGCAGGCTGTCAGATGTTACCGACACCAGTGGGGCAAAGTGAGCGTTGAGCATAAGGTTGAGGTAGTTTCTTCTAGTTTCTTTAGCAGTTTCTTCTTGGTCATGTATGGTTTCTTTCTTCAATCGTAGCCAGTGTTGCATTCAGTAAAATAAAGATGAATGACTCCTCGTTGTAATGTTCAAGTAGTATATTTATTCTTGGGATTAGATGGTCAGGTACAGCATTCAAGTAGAAATGTAATATGGTGAGAAACCCCACCAGGAGCAGGTACCTTTCTGCTCAGCCTCCAGATAACTGACAAATATCAACGAACAACAACAGGTAGAACAGTGTATGACACCACAGAGACATGACTAGACAATTAGGGACTGACACAAAGGAAGGACAAGGTGATAGGAAAGCAGAATACAACACACTTATTAACACGGACAATAAAATCATTGCCAAGCTGTTCTCTTCCCTCTTCCTCCCACTCATACCGCTCATTGCCCGCCCAGACCAATCCGGTTTCATTCCTGGCTGCACCACCTCTCATAACCTTCGGACCATCTACTCTGTCCTGCATCAGATCATCCCGGCACTTCAAGCAGTGGCTGCCCTACTCAATGCTACTAAGGCTTTCGATACCCTGGAGTGGTGTTTCCTGCTCTACTTCCTTCCTCGTTTGGGTTTCAGTCAGATTTTTATACGCAAGGTGCTACTATTATACACTCTTCCCACCGCTCGCCTCCGTTTTAATGGCCAGATCTCCGAGCCCATCTCTGTCGGGCGTGGCACCCGTCAGGGTTCTCTACTTTCCCCCTTGCTCTTTGCTGTCGTTATGGAGCCCCTTGCAGCTCGTCTCCGGCAGCATCATACCCAGAGAGGTATTGGCTTTGCGGCGCGGGCTTTATTAGTCTCCATGTATGCGGACGATATCACCCTTTATGTACGTCACCCCCAGGAGAATCTCAGTCCTCTTGTCCGGGAGGTGATACACTTCGGTGGCTTGTCTGGCATCCAGGTTAACTGGAAAAAGTCCATATTATTTCCTCTCACGGATGCCACGATCCCCTTTAATTCTGACTACCCTTTCATGTGGGCCTTGGAGCCAACTAGGTATCTGGGCGTTTGGTTGAGCAGGGATGTAGATGAGCTCTGGAGAGCTAACTTCGGCTGCGCTGTCGATTGGTTTGAGTCCAAGATCCCTCTTTGGAACTGACTGCCGCTCTCCCTGGCCAAGCACATAGCGATCTAAAAGATGGTGGTGCTCCCAAAATTTTTATATCTTTTCGTTAACCTCTCCATCCCTCTTACTGCTCATTTCTTTCGCAAGGTCCGTTCGCTGCTCATCACTCTGGTTTGGGCGGGACGACAACCCAGGATCGCTTATAATATTCTAACTCTTCCATTGTCGCGTGGCGGGCTGGGAGCCCCGGATCAGCGCTCAGGGCAGTTTTATTCATTTCTGGCTCACCCTACTCCGTTCCAACCTCATGTGGTGGTGGAGGCTGACCTTGCTACCCTGTGGCCGCTCACAACTGCACTCTTCACCCTGGCAAAGCTTATGCACACCAAATCGATACGGTCGAGACATTGCACTGGGTCTGGGATGGCATTCGTAAGATTTCTGGATCGGATTTGCTTTCCACAAACACCATGCCCATCATCCACCACCCCTCTTTCCCTTCACTCCAGTCGTCGGGGATGGCTAAACATGCCGCTCGCCTCGGCCTCCTCACAATTTCAGATTAGTACCCTGGAGAGACCTTTTTCTTGCTTTCTCCCGACACCAGTCCCATGGACACTCTGCTATTTTACCAGCTCTGGGCGACCTGCAGAAAGCTTCATACTACTTTTCCCCACCCCCCTCCCCCATCGTTTGCCTCTCTTGATATGCTTTACGCCTCTCCCTCTCCAAAGACATTGATCACTAAGATTTATGCTCACACACTAGTGGCTTCCTCCATTTCCACCGATCGGGTGCGCATTGCGTGGGGCGAGGACCTGGGAATTGAAATCTCCCAAGCGGACTGGCTGTACTGTTGCACTCAGATTAAGCGCCTATCCCTCAACTACCACTTGCGCTTGATACACTTTAAATATATACACAGACTATATCGCACTCCTGCCCAACTCCATAGACTAGGCCTTGTGGCCAGTGACAGATGCCTGCGCTGCTCCGCGCCCACTGCCGATTTTGCTCATCTCGCCTGGTTATGCCCCCAAATCTCTTCTTATTGGAGTGAGGTCTGTGCAATTATCTCGGAAATCACCTCTTCACCACTCCAACCTGACCCCACGATCTGCCTCTTGGGCTTCGTTAAATTCTGCCCGGACGGCTCCCGCCGTATGACGGCCATGCTGTTGGTTCTGGCAAGGCGCAGGGTCTCCATGTGTTGGGGCCGCAGGCCCGCACCCAGGGTGCCGCTCTGGCTTGAAGACGCATCTCGCTGCCATACCCTCCTGTCTGAGTTCTGGGATCTCCTGCCAGCCAAAACCCGTCCACTGGATATATGGGATCCACTTGTCACCTATTTTTCAAATCGTGAATCTCAGCAATCAGCGACCTCTCCGGCGCTCCCCGCCAGCTCCCTGCCCGCGGCGGCCACTGGTGTTGGTCCATAAGATGGTCCCTTCTCATTCACGGCCTCTCACCCCCATTGCCTACCCCCCCTGTGTTTTATTTGTTTTATTCATTTATTTAAAAAGTTGTATATAGCGCTAGCTTGACCCGTAGGTATCAGAGTGCTTTACATACATACTGTATAGAAAAAAACAGACGGAAATTGCATTACATAGTAGGCAGGCAGTAAGGAAGCAAACCAGGGATAAAAAAATACAGCATGGAAGATAAGGTGGTTAACACAGCCTGGTCACCAACTATCCTTGAATGTGAAGAGAGAGGAGTAAACTCGGATATTGAAGTCTAGGTTAGTTGACGTTGGTCAGGAAAGTTTTGTTAAGGAGATAGATTTTCAGGTCCCTTTTGAAACAGGAGAAGGAGGGGTTGCATCTGAGGACTCTAGAGAGAGCGTTCCATATCCTGGGAGCGTTGCCAGAGAATGATCGGTATTGTGTGGTTTTCTTTTTCAGTTTCGGAGGAAAAAGAAGGAGTGAGTTGGAGCTTCTCAGCGTTCTGGATTGACCTGCTCTTGCCAGTTTGTTGTTCAGGTAGTTAGGGGCCGGAGAGTGAAGGGTGTTGTGTGCGATGCAGGCCAGTTTGTAAATACACCTCCCTTCCATGGGAAGCTAGTTGAGGGAGTTGAGAGCTGGAGTGATGTGTTCAAATCTTTTTACTCCAGATACGAGTTGAGCGGCCATGTTCAACACTGTCCTTAGTGGGGCTAGGTGAGCTTTTCGAGTCCCTGTTTGGATGGCGTTCCCGTAGTCGATTTTAGAGAGAACTAGGGATTGGACTACTGTCTTGAGGTCATCATGGGGAAGAAAAGGTTTCAATTTCTTGAGGTGTTTTAGAGAGAAAAGAGCACTTTTTGCAGACTTTTTGATGTGGGCCTCCATAGATAAGTTCTGGTCAAGGGTGATGCCTAGAGACTTAACTGAGTCGGATAGGACGATGGGGCAGTTTAGGGCGACCAGATTCTTGAGCCACTCTTGGATTGGACGATGGTTGCTTTTTGGAGAGAATAGGATTAGTTCTGTTTTATCTGGGTTGAGCTTTAAGTGGTTAGCGTTGAACCAAGTTAGAGTGGCATTGAGGTGTTGGATGTCGCTGGGAGACTTGATTTTGAAATAGATTTGGATGTCATCATCATAAAGGTGGTAATTCACTCCAGCTTTTTTCAAGATGATTGTGAGGGGCTCCATGAAAAGATTAAAGAGGGTCGGGGAGAGGATTGAGCCTTGCGGGACCCCAAGTGTGACTTTTGTTGGCTTCGAGAGACACAAGTTGATTTTAATTTGTTGCGAGTGGTGTTGAAGGAAGGAGGTGAACCATTTTAGTACTGTGCCATTGATGCCGGAGCGCTTCGACAAGGTCTCCAGAAGCGCTGGATGATTTACTGTGTCGAATGCCGCAGATAGGTCAATAACGATGAGTAGGCAGGCATCACCTTCATCTAAAGCCTTGTGAATATCGTCAGAGACGTTGAGCATAGCTGTTTCCGTGCTACAGCCTTTCCTGAATCCTGGTTGAAAGGTGTCGAGGAGGTTGAACTCATCAATGTGTTTATTGAGTTGGTGGAGAACGCATTTCTCCAATGTTTTTGCCAGGAATAGGAGATTGGAAATAGGTCTGAGGTTGTTGAGATCATTAGGGTCGGCCCCTGGTTTTTTGAGAATGGGTGTGATTTGTCCAAGTTGAAGGGAGTCTGGGACACAGCCTGAGGTGAGAGAGGCGTTGATGATTTTTGTCCAGAAAGGGAAAATGGTGTGGTTGAGTTCTTTTATGATTGTGGAAGGGATGGGGTCCATAGTGTGGGAGGAAGGTTTTAGGTTAGAAATTATACTGAAGACCTCATTTTCCGACATTAGCTCAAAGTCGGACCAATGCGCATTGTTTTTTAGCTGGAGGCAGACCTGATTGTCCTTGGTGAGAACTCTTTCTGAATGATCAGGGGTGGTTAGAGTGGGGCAGGTTAAGAGGGAAGGACGGTTAGAGGTTTGGATGAAGGATTGATCAATTTTTGAGACTTTATTAGTGAAGAAGGTGGCAATTTCTTCACAACGTGTTTGGTGTCCCCCTGAGAGTATGCTCTCGTCCCTTCTCAATAAGTCTCTGACAACTTTTCATGGTATTGTCTCTACTGTCACACGGACGTGCAATTATTTATGCCTTGCTGCAATATATTGAAGTGCCTTATCTTATGCATTTGTGGTCATTATGTAATTGTACTGTGCATATTTTTTAAATAAAGGTTTTTTTGAAAATCAAAAAAAATAAAACAATATTAATTAATACATTGATTAATTATTACTTAGTAAATTATTGAATATCCGTTGATGAATCAATTAATTCATAATTCGCTTTGCACCATACCAATATAATCCCAGAAACCTGCACCTAACAAATAATTTCAAAACTATTACACAATTTAAATAATGAAAAACCAATTAAATAATAGATAATGAATTGCTAATTATTAGTTCATTAATTTCCCTCCGTATACCCCTATAAGCCCTGTAGCCCAGACATAATATGTAACTTAAAAATACAGTTACACAGTTAAAATAATTAATAATCAATTAAATGATTCATAATACATTCATAATTAATTATACATAACTTCCCACCATACACCCCATACAAACCTAGCAACCCGCTACGACAATATGAATTACTCTTACAATTAAATTATAAATCACTTAGCATTACAAACTATATTTAAAAGTATTATTGACAATTATATAAACAATAATAACCCATAACATTCTGATATAAACTAAAGCACAAGGATAATTAAATAAACGATCTTTTTTATATTAATATTATAGAAAAAGATATTTCCAACTATATTCTTGACAATGATATTTCTGCATCACAATTTTTGTATCACATTATTTTGTCTCCAATATTCATGCAACTGATATTTCAAACTCAATATTTTGTCCAAAACCCCAATGACTACAGATCCCCTCAGATCCAGATGATATAAATCAAACACCCAAAGTAACAATTCTTTTTATAAAATACAGAACACATAAAATACAAAATATAGTGTTATTAAAAGATGGAAATCCTTTAAAACAAATGGCAATAGCTTATGCCAGAATTACTAAAAGTATTCAGGAGCAAAAAAATGCAATACGACCATATTCTGTCCTTCAGCTGTAACCTCTCTGTATACCTCCTTAACCGCATAGCTGACACGCACCTGGACAGGTCACACCCCCCTCACCCAATGCAGCCCCACGCACGACCGCCATGGGGTTCTGTGTTTGGATGACACAGTGAGACCTAATAGGCACATGTAGGCTCTGACACCTCCACCAGAGGGAATACTCAGAGGCACACACACTCTATGTGTACCTAAACAAAATCCTATGCAATGCACCCTTACAGGCTAATGCCCTGTTAGTAGAATAACTGCCCAAAGCACACTAACCACAACCCACTGATGGCAACATTTGCATGGGACACACCTAGACCCTGGATCCCAACATGAAATCTTAACCCGCTACTGTTAGAGGAACTGGTCTTCCATAAAACACTGGGTGAAACCGTAGATCACTACTTCAGGGAGAACTAGAGAAATTCCTTCTCCAGATTATTAGAGTGGGATGCCTTTAAAGTGATGTTGTGGGAGCAATGAGTAGCTACGATGTGTGGGGTCTGAGCGCAATTACACATGGATTTCAAGCTGCAGGATTACCTCTTCCAGGGCCTGGAGGAAAAGCTGAGCGAGAGCTCTGCTGCCAAGGACAGACTACGCAAGGAGTGGGAGACACTCTTAGTGCTGGTGGAGTGCATGATGGGTTATGACTAATAGACATGTACTATTAAAGCAAAGGATGAACGTGTTAAGTCCTGCAGCTTACTAGCTAACCCTGAAAAGAGGGGTTCAATAATGCTGAGCATCAGAAAAGGATGGGATGAGCTAGCTTTTCACAAGCAGAGATTAATAACATGTTCTTGAAGTACTACAAGCTGCTCTATGGACCAGGTGACAAGTGAAGGGCGCTGTTGCTCCATGATTATGTCCTCGGTGTGAACCTAGTGTGATTTGGGTGCCAGAGATGGAACAGCTGGGAAAGGCCATATCGGACCAAGAGAACAAGAAGGCAATCAAGGTCTTGGTGCGAGGAAACGTACCAGGCATGGACGGAATCACAGTCGAGTTCTATGCAACCTAGTTACCCGCTTGGTTCCCAAACTAGACGCATGTTTAATGCAGCCAAAGAAACTAGGAAACCTCTGGTAGTATGCGAGAGATACCGATTAAGGTGTTACCAAAACTGGGGCAGGATGTAGAGCGATTGGTTTCACATGACTCTTCTGTTTATTAAATGTAGACTACAAGATTCTCAGTCGCATACTAGCAGACAGACTATTGCCCTGTTTCCAGGGCCTAGTACACCCTGAACTGTCTGGGTTTATTCTCACCTTCCAAAATACCAATCGGCTCATACAAGTGCTGGATCATCATGCGGGACACCCTCTGACAGCCTTGGCATTAGCTATTGATAGCTATACAGTTTTTGACTCTATCATGGGACTTTCTTTATGTAGTAATGATGAGTATGGGCCTGGTTGGGGTATTCCTTGGGTGGACAAATATTCTGTACACTAACCGGACCGCTCGAGTGAAGATGAGTGCCATCATCTCAGACAGTTAGAGTAAGTAGGAGGACCAGGCAGGGAAGACCACTATCAGCCATGCTGTTTGCTTTGGCCCTTGAGACGTTGGCTAATGTGATCTGCCAGGCCACACAATACCAAGAACTCCGCATTACGGGGACCTCACTCTGCCTCCTGCTTTACGTGGATGACATGCTTCTATTCACGCCAGGTATCAGACAAGACATCCAGGGGGCCTTTGGTGCATTGGAGCAATATGGCATTCTTTCCTGCTCAGCAGTCATTTGGAAAAAAATCTTGTGTGTTCCTGCTGTTGCCTGCAGAAAGGGGGGCAATCCCAGAAGCACTTGGGGGCAAATTGCACTGGGCACCCACCACAATCGCATATCTAGGGGTTTGAATTTTCCACACAGTTTCCAGCTTCTCCACTGTAAAACCCAGCCCTACGCCTGTTGGTCAGATTCCAGTTAACACCCCCGCTTTTGACTATGGGTTGGGTAGCCTTGACAAAGACGACAGCTCTCCCTCTGTTGCTCTACTATTTCACTGCACTTACCATAGAGATCCCTAGGACAGTATCCAGAGATATTGACTCCCTGGTCCTGCAATTATTCTGGGCTGGTTGCAAGGATGCGATGTTAAGAAGGAAGGCAGACAGAGGACTACGTACCAAGAACTGAGCAGAGGCTTGGGCAGGTATTCTGGAGGACCTAACACAAGGTAGGTGTGGTAACGGAGCCACCCGGCCCGTTCCAGCACGCTGGTCACGCACCCACGCACCCGGAGGGCGGGCACGCCCGAAGGTATAAATAAACGGGCGCGAGACCGCTCGTGGTCTTCGGCCCACCACAGTGACCCTGGCTGTTGTGTCCTCTGTTAGCGTACCAGTTCCCCATGCCCCTAGGCCTCCCCTGACCCAGTGCTCCCCCAAACACTACATTGGCGACGAGGGCGGAGCCTACCCGCGCCTCGCCCCTCCGGCGCACTGCTGACTTGCCTGGTGGCGCCCGGCGCTCTCCGCGGAGGCGGAACGAAGCGGACCTCGCTGTGCGCGTCCTCGCGCTGTGGGGCCTGAGACGGGCGTTCTGCAGGTGAGCTCTAATCGGAGGGGGGAGTCGGCCCTCATGAGCTTCGTGAGCAGCTGAATATACAGAGCTGGCCCTAGCTCTGCCGGTGAAGGCCCCGAGGGAGTTTGTAGCAGGGGCGTCCTCAGCGGTGCCTGCTGGGGAGAGTGGGACAATAAAGCATCCAAATAAGAAGAAAAAAAAACGCAGGCAAAAGGGAAGAAGAGCAGGTCTCGCCCACGCGCAGCACCAGCAGAAGAGCAGGTCTCGCCCACGCGCAGCACCAGCCAGGCAGTTTGTCCACGTCACGCAGCACAGCGATTGGTCTCGCCTGCGCGCAGCGACAGGCAGGTGGCCTGCATCGGCCCGAACAAGGGAGGAAGTGCAACGGTGGTCTCGCCTGGACACCAGCCAAGCAGCCACGGTCTGGGAGGTGAGCAGTGAGGAGTGACGAGTATGACCACCCCTGCCCCCAGCGGAAGTGGCACGGCGCAGCAGCCTCAGCCGGTGGCCGCCGCGCAACCCGTGGCCGCCGCGCCTGGGCACAGCGCGGTGGCCCCGTTGCCGCCGTTCAGCGAATTGTCGGACCCCTCCACGGCAGCGGTGCGGTGGCGCTCATGGATCGGACGGCTGGAGCATTACTTTGTCGGGGTGCGGGAGACGGACAACACGGTCAAGAGGTCTCTCCTCATGTGCTACGGTGGTGAAGAACTGTACGACCTCTTCGAAACTCTACCGGACAGGGGGAACGACAACGACTATGCGGGCGCCATAAGGGCCCTGAACCGCCATTTTGATCCCCAAACCAACCCCGATTTTGAGTGGTTTAAGCTCCGCCAGGCGCGAGAAGAAGAAACAGAAAGCATCGACGTCTTCTATGCCCGCCTCCGGAAACTCTCGCTGTCCTGCGAGCTGCCAGACCAGCGGGCAGAGATCCGGGCTCAGCTCATACAAGGGTGCAGGTCGGTCCCGTTGCGGCGTCTCATCCTACGGGAGCCAGGCATCTCCCTAGATAACATCCTGGTCCTGGGCCGGTCTCACGAGCTATCCAATGCTCGGGCGGATGCGATGGAGGCGGCCCTCAATCGGCCAGCGACGGCCCCGAAAACGCCGGCAATCAAGGAAGAGAGAGTGGACGCGCTGCAGAAGCGGCCGAACCAGCAGCGAGGAGCCGCGAGGGCTCCACAGGGCAGCACTTGTGGCAACTGCGGCCTAGGTCACCCACCTGGCGGCCGGTGCGTCGCAATAGGACAAACATGTCTGAAGTGCGGTCGGGCGAACCACTTTGCGAAGGTCTGCAGAGGTGGCCGAAGGGGGCGCGGAGGTGCTTCCGGCCCGCGTGTGGCTGCGGCGCGCGTGCACCAACTGACAGTGGAGGAATCCGCCGCCCTGCGCGAAAACTCCAAGCCAGAGTTCGAGGAAGAGGTGGAAGAAGAGGAAGTATTCTTCGTTTCGTTCGTGGGCCGGGAAGGCACGAGGAGAAGACCGCCGCCCATGTGCGACATCATGGTGGCCGGGTCCCCGGTGAGCGCTCTCATCGACACGGGGGCGTCGGTGAACGTCATGGACAGCTGCCAGTATGAGAGGCTGTCGCCACGACCACCCCTGAGACCCTCCAAAGCCCAAATCTTCACATATGACAGTGACCGGCCACTGTCCCTGCGAGGGGTGATTGACGTTGAAGTCGTCAGCGATGGCAGGAAGCTGGCCACGACATTCCACGTGGCGGAAGGCAAGAGGGGCACCCTGCTGAGCTGCCACACCGCCGAAGATCTGGCGCTGGTATTCTTCGCGAATCAGGTGCACGACCTGCATGCAAGGGAGATATTGAAGGACTTTCCGATGCTGTTTCAAGGTCTAGGGTGCCTACGCGGGAAACAGTTCAAACTGCACGTGGACCCGACGGTCCGGCCCATGGCGCTGCGTCACCGGAGAATACCATTCCTCCTGCGACCACGGGTAGAGGAGGAGTTGCAGAAATTGGAAGATTTGGGGGTGATTGAGAAGGTATCGGGTCCGACCCCGTGGGTGTCCCCCCTGGTCGTGGCGCCCAAACCCAAGCAGCCCGGCGCCATCCGGTTGTGTGTGGATATGCGCCTCCCAAACAAGGCAGTCAAGCGCGAAAGGCACCTCACGCCCACCATGGACGATATTGTGGCCGACCTCAACGGAGCGCAGTGGTTCACGAAACTGGATCTCAACGCGGGGTACCACCAGCTCGAACTCCACCCCGATAGCCGCAACATAACCACCTTCTCCACCCACGTTGGCCTGCGGAGATACAAGCGGTTGAGTTTCGGAATCTCGTCTGCGGCCGAAGTGTTCCAAAATGCCAAACGGGAGACTCTCTCGGGTCTCCAGGGAGTCATCAATTTGAGTGACGACATTCTGGTGTTCTCACGAACTCTGGAAGAACACCATCGGCATCTGCGAGACACGCTGCAGCGGCTAGCGGATAGCGGCCTCACCCTGCACGAGGCCAAGTGCTCCTTCTACCAGGAGTCGGTCGAGTTCTTCGGCTACATCTTCTCGAGGGAAGGCCTGAGAGTGGATCCGAAGAAGGCGGAGGCGATCCGCGCTGCCCCGAGGCCCACATCCGCCACCGAGGTCAGGAGTTTTCTAGGGATGGCAACCTACTGTGGGAGGTTTATTCCCAATCTGGCGTCCCTGTCGGAGCCGCTCCGGCTTCTCACGAAGAGTGGTCAACCCTGGACCTGGGCGGCCAAGGAAGATCTGGCGTTCCAAGCGGTCAAGGACGCGCTGATCGACGACAAGGTCATGGCGTACTTCAGACCACACCGGCGGACAGAGGTGGTGGTGGACGCTAGCCCCGTGGGGCTGGGCGCGGTCCTGATGCAGGAGACGGAGGCGAAAGAATGGGTCCCGACCGCGTATGCCAGCAGGGCTCTGACGGCCACGGAGATGAGGTACGCGCAGATTGAGCGTGAGGCGCTGGCTATCAAGTGGGCCTGTCAACATTTTCATCTCTACCTTTATGGTCACGACTTCCGGGTGGTCACCGACCACAAGCCCCTTGTTCCGCTTTTCGCCGGCACGGCGAGGCTAGGGCCCCCGAGGATCGAGAGATGGGCGGTCCAATTACAAGCGTACCGATTTGAGGTCGTGTTCCGACCCGGGGCCAGCAACCCAGCGGACTTCCTATCCCGACACCCGGAGCCGGTGCACCCTGGTCAGTCGGATGAGTGGGGTACGGAGGAGTTCGTCCGCTTGGTGTCGCAAGCTGCATGCCCGGTGGCACTCACATTGGAAGACATCGGTAAGGCCACGGAGCTGGACGAGTGCCTCGTGAAAGTGAAGCGCACGCTGGCAACCCACCACTGGCGGAACTTCCTGGATGGGGTGCAAGCCCTCACTGAAGAGGAGAGAGTTTATCGGCAGCAGATGTGGAATGCGCGGAGTGAACTCAGCGAGGGGCCGCATGGCGTGGTCTTGCGGGGAGCAACACTCGTCATTCCGAGGAGTCTCCAAGGAGAGGTGGTGAGGTTGGCGCATCAAGGGCATCAAGGCGTCTCCAAGACCAAGGCACGGCTGCGGAGCAAGGCGTGGTTCCCTCGGATGGACGTTTTGGTTGAGGAAGCCATCCGCAACTGTCACTCGTGTAACATCACCGGGGGGGAGCCGACACCTCACCTAGTGATTACGGAGGACCCATGTCTGGAACCCTGGTCCAAGTTGAGTGTAGACTTTGGTTCTTTCCCGGATGGGCGACACACCTTAGTGGTGGTAGATTCACACTCCAAGTTCCCGGTAGTGGAAGTGGTTTCATCCACGGCATTCAACCAGGTGCGAGCGGCGCTGGACCGCATATTTGCCATGATGGGCCTACCTGAAGAAGTCCGGTCGGACAACGGGCCACCGTTCCAAGGGCGAGAGTTCCAGGACTACTTAGCGGCTCGAGGGGTCAGGCACAGGAAGATCACCCCGCAGTGGCCCCAGGCGAATGGCGAGGTGGAGCGATTTATGCGCACGATGAACCGGGCGCTGAGAATCGGAGTTGAGCCAGGAGAAGACGCGGAGCAATGCCTCTCGCAGTTCCTAAGTGCTTACCGCAGGACACCCCACTGTACGACTCGGTGTGCGCCAGCGCACCTTCTGTTCAAGAAGGCACCCAGGGACAATATCCCGGCGAGTCATGTGTGGCAGCCTCGGCCGCTAGACCAAGAGGCGGCGCAAGGGAGGAGGCGGACCTCCAACGAGAAGGCCAGTCTGAAGAGGAGAGCCCGGGCGAGGAGTCTCCAGGTGGGAGACGGGGTCATCTTGAAAGACCGGTACCCGAACTGGAAGTATCGCACCCCGTTTGAACCGGAAGTGTGGGAGGTGACCGGGGTGCAGGGCACCATGGTGTCCGCCAGGAGAGGAACGCGGACGGTGACTCGGAATGCATCTTGGTTCAAACGAATAACATCCGACTCCCCTGAGACTGACCCGCAGGAGGAAGAGCTTGAGGCCCCGGAAGGGTGCGGATCACCAGGAGGGCAGGCGAGCACATCGCGGAGTGCCCCCCCCACCGCCCGGGGCGGGCGATCGAGAGGATGGGCCCTCTGCGGAGGCCGAGGAGCCCAGTGGCAGAGGTGCAGGAGGAACCGGACGAGGAGATGTGCCACGGAGCCAGCCGTATGGCCTTCGGCCAAACCCCGCCCCGAATAAGAGACTCAGAGACTTTGCGTGGTGTGCGCAAGAACCGAACTGTTCCGTGATAAATGATCTCTGTATCTGAAAGATTGGAGGGATGTGGTAACGGAGCCACCCGGCCCGTTCCAGCACGCTGGTCACGCACCCACGCACCCGGAGGGCGGGCACGCCCGAAGGTATAAATAAACGGGCGCGAGACCGCTCGTGGTCTTCGGCCCACCACAGTGACCCTGGCTGTTGTGTCCTCTGTTAGCGTACCAGTTCCCCATGCCCCTAGGCCTCCCCTGACCCAGTGCTCCCCCAAACACTACAGTAGGGAGTGACAGGTAATTAATGCTATGGGATTTGGAGGAATTGAGCTAACGCAGACATCTTCCCAGCTAGAGATGGCGATTAGGTGTGACTCTGCGCTATTGTTCGACTACATACTCTGAAAGGAGTACTAAGTTGGTTAAGAAACTGTTGGCTACCCACACGGCATACACCTCACATACCAACTTTTATCCTAACAATAGCATCAATTTCACACTCATAGTGCTGGTTTTTGGGTTACAATGTTGTTACCTCGTGATCCTTAAATCACTACGGATTAACTGTCTCTCCTTAAATGTACTAGTAGCCTCATGCTCATGCAGAGATCTATGTGCTGATATAATTTAGCGTGCTATTCGATACTAGCACACCCTAATGTGATTCACACTGTGACCTGCTGGAAGCAGGGCAAGGGGCGTGGGGACGATGACTGTCATGTTATATGATGTACCTGTAATGAAAACCTAATAAGCTATGTTTTCGAAAAAATCAACCACTTATGAGGCAGAGGGATTTTCCCATACATTAGATGTCAGGAGAGTACTTAAAATGTATTTTGCAAAACAATGGATATAATGGAACAATTGTTGGTAAACTATGCTCATTTGCTCACAGGACTAGCCCCTTTCAAATTGTCTAGATTGGTGATTTCTTGCATCCAACTATGCTACTAAAAATCTAAATAATATTTTGCAAACCAGAAGTAAAGTGGCTACTGCTGCCTTATTAAGAAATGCTCCCATTGCAGAGATTTGTAAAGCAGCCACTTAGAGGTCGGTTCACACTATTACGAGACACTATTGTCTTGATTTGGATTCTACAACAGATGCCAAAGTAGGGCAGGCTTCCCTCACAAACCTCTTTGTGTAGTTTTCATCCATTTATTTTTCCTTCCTGTGCTTTTAATTTGGATGGGCCAGTGTTTCTATTCAGTTCTTGTGATTATCAATGGAGAGCCCCCGAAAGAGAAGGAATGGTTTCTTACCTGCAATGCTAGTTTTCCTCCAGGGGAATCTCCCTCTGTGGAAGGGATAAAGAAAGTTAATGTCCTCTCTTCATTTAATCTATTCACTCGGCTTCAAAAAGGACTGAGGCACCTACATTGGATGATGGGAAGCTGGAAGGCTTGAAGCAGCAATGTTTGTTTTTAGGCTGGTATGGCTGCCGCCTACATGGCTACATTATCCTCGCTTCTCTTCCCTTCATTTCTTTAAAAAAAGGTTTGTGAAACAGTATTTTTCCTCGTCACCTAGATTTCTGGTGACATTGATATATTATAAACATTTTTTTTTGTATTTTTTTCAAGTAAGCAAACGGTCAATATATCCTGTTTGTCTTTTAAATTATTTTATTTCACTGAAAAAATATGGCCTTTCTGAAAAAAGGCAAGGATGATATCTATATATTTATCTGAAAGTAAGAAAGCTTAAACTGATTTTATAGTTGGAAATTGTAATTATAACATATTTTACATTTAAAAATACCCTTAGAAATTCACGGAAAAAAAACAAAGGACAAAGATACGTTATAGTTAGGTGAAAATGTCAGTTAAAACATGCTGTTTTAAGCGAACAAAAAACCCTGAAATTCACCACTCATAGTTATCTCAAGGAATTATAACTGCCATGCACAGGGTTTTCATTAATGATTTATTTTCAGCTGTTGCATTGATGATATAAGTGATATCATAGATCATGTCATGAGTGATGCAAATGGTGGAATTCCATTGGAAAGGAGAGAGGGATGCGTGGCCCCACTCCACAAACCTTGATAGGCCCCGGGGACCCCCATCCCCGGGACTTATCTTATTTGGAGGTGGCTGCCCCAGTGTCGATCCGGGGCACCAAGAAAGCATTACGTTTGGGACAGTGGGGAGATCTCAAGGGCCTCTGCGGCCCCTGCCGGCTCCTCGCATACTGAGGGAGCCAGCATTACTACTGTCCGATGGGGGCAGCATTTTCGGAATGCTCCCGCCAGGCTGGAGCAATGTTTGTTCGCATGCCCCTAGTGAAGGGACTAATCATAAGCCGTCTGGACTACGGCAATGCACTTTCGCCTCCATAAACGAAGACCTCCTGACTAAACTTCAGGTCCTGCAAAACACTGCGGCCAGGATGGCTCTCGACCTCCCCCCGCCCGCATCCCCTCTGCCCCCTGTCTTAGGACATTACACTGGCTCCCCATAAGAAAACAAATTAAGTTTAAACTGTGCTGTCTAGTCCATAAGACTCTCAAAGGTCAGGGGCCTAAATACCTAGCCAAAAAGTTGACAGATTACCACCCGGCTAGAACCCTCAGATCCACCAGCAGGCACCTCCTAACTGTTCCCAAAGTCCGCACAGTTAGGAACGGTGACAGATCCTTCTCTAAAATAGCCCCAGAGATCTGGAACACTCTGCCTCTACACATCAGGCTAGAACCTAATCACCAGAAGTTCAGAAGAAACCTAAGAACCTGGCTATTCTAGCACTGCCTGGCCCCATGTCTTGTCTATCCATCTGAGTATCTGCTAGCGCTATGAAACCTACGGGTGATTTATGTGCCTTACAAATACCAAAATACATACAAAAATACATGCCCGCAGGAGCATTTTTAAAGCTTCCTCTGAGTGATACCTTCCTTGCCCACTTTCCTTTGGGCAGAGAAGTCATTTCTGCTCTTTCCCAGCTACAGATTTAAACAATGGTCCCACTGGGTGGAAGCAGACATATGTTACCTGGCCCACGCTGATGCGAGCAGGGAAACTACTATGTCCCGGTGATGGGCTCAGTAATTGAGCCGGCCCAGGGGATACAAATAAGCTCTGATTGACCAGTCTAAAGGGGACTAGTAAATCCGAATTAGCTGGTCACAACCTGAACAAGATGTTGTGGCCGTGAAAATGAATTTGAAATCACACATTATAAATCATTTGTTGGTGGTACAATACTAATTTTTGAAATGGTGGTGTAATCTAAGCTGATTTCACCCTGTGAAAAATGCTAATATTCTGCTGAGATGAACCAGGTTTGAGAGTAAACTGTGTTTTTTTAAAGATTTTCTCTGAGGGACTAACCCACAGATCACAACTAAATTGGCTCAAGCTAGGATGTCCCATAAAACAATGCTCGATCGGCTGTATGCCCTAAACTACAAAGAATACCTAGCCAGAAGACATGCAGAGGGAGACAAGGCGGGCAGGCTGTTAGCATGGCTCTTGTAGTTTGACTTACCTCATACACCCATCACTGCCATCTATAATATGGAGAGCCGGCTGGTTAATACACAGGACGAGATTAACTCGTCCTTCCACCAATACTACACTTCCCTATACAGTGCTCCCCAATCCATGATCAAACAGGGTTATAACTCCACCTAAAGCATATAGCACTTCCCCGGTTCCCGCGGGACCTTCACACAATATCTGAATCCCCCATCTCAGACACCGAAATAACAGATACCATTCATTAATTGGCGAGAGGCCCGTAGAATTCTACGTGATGTTCCATACACAACTGGTCCCTTGCCTACACCGGGTGTAGACGGAAGCTTACAAGAAGGGCATGCTGCTGCCCTCGCTTCGAGAGGCTGTATTAGTGGTTTTCCCTAAAGTGGGCAGGGATCCATTGCAGCTGGGTACATACTGCGCACTGTCACTTCAAACATTGACTACAAAATACTAGGCAGGTTGCTGGCCAATAGACTGTTGGAAGTGACCCAACTGCTAGTGCATCCAGACCAAAACAGATTAATGTCTGGCAGAAACACCAGCCTCAATCTGCGCCGGCTCTTTCTATCATTAGAACGGGCATGTACGGCAGCGAGCCGGCCTGGATCGTCTCTCTAGATATTGAAAAGGCGTTTTGACACCTTTGGGTGGGGGCATCTGAGAGCAGTGTTTGCGGGTTATGGCATAGGCCCCCGGATTTTGCAATGGATCACGCTTTTATATAACTCACCGACGGCACGTGTCAAGACAGGTCACATGATTTCGTACTCCATTGTCATCGAGCGGGGCACCAGGTTGGGGTGTCCTTTATCGCCATTTACTTTTGTCGCCAGGCAGTTAATTGGGGTGTTAAAGCTTACAACCAATGGCACATAGTCTCACTGTATGCAGATGATGCGCTGATTTATCTATGCAGTCATCTGACTGTGCTGCATGGCCTAATGGAGCTGTTGGACCCGCTTCTCCTTGGTGCTTTGGACCGAACTACCACCTTCTCCCATGCATACATCAAGAAGGATCCTGGAGGTATGCCATAGTCATCCACGAGGGTCTCGAACACGCATAAGGTCGAGTCAACAAACAAGTCACCTCATGTGGCTATACCAGCCCCAGACAAGTCCACCAGCTCTGGGCTTTCTTCCATGGGACGCATGGCAATATCTAAGATGCTGCTGCTCCTCAGACTGCTAAATTTCTTTGCAGCCGTTTTCTTTCCATTGCCTGGCAAATTATTCCGGGACCTAAAGTCACTTCTACCATCTCTAATTTGGGGTAAGACCAGGATTCGAGTCTCACTCTCAAACCTTAAAACCCCAAAAATGGAAGTGGGTTTGGGAGCTCCCAATTATGAGCATTATTATGCGGCTGCACAGATGCAGTGGTGTGGTAATGTGGTTCTAACATGCTTCTGGTTTGGAATGCGATGAGCTCATGGAGCAAGTATTCCGACTGTCGTGTTAAGATTCTGAAATGTTCAGTTGCTCCTGAGCCCCTTCCTGGTTGGATGTATCCTTTTAATAAACCATCTACAACCAGCAAAACCTGTGTGGTACATCTCTACAAAATTGGCGACGAGGATGAGTCATCAAGTTTTTGCGGTCAGGTTGGCCAAAAGAATCTTTGTTGTCCAGAGAGGTACAACCTTTTTGGAAGGTTGCAGACGAATTATCTTTGGAAGGTAACTTGCTAGTTCGTGGAGAGAAATTAGTGGTACCTTTTTCGCTTTATCAGCAGGTGATAAAGTTGGCTCACAGTGGGCATTTGGGTTCCACTCTGACTAAGAGGAAAGTCAGGGAGAGATTTTGGTGGCCTCGCATGGACTCACAGATTGAAGATTTTGTATTGAACTGTACCAAATGTAAGTCTAGTGATAAGGTGTTAATAACGGAACGTGAAGTTGAGTCAGTAAGTTTGTGCCCAAAGAGAGTGTGGCAACGTGTTAGCGTTGATTTTCTAGGTCCATACCAAATTTTACCTCATAATTTGAGATACTTTATTGTGATGGTAGATCATCTCTCCAGATGGGTTGAGGTCGAACCTGTGTCAGAACCAACCACAAGAAAAGTCCTTGAATGTTTCTTTAAAGTGTTTTCTAGAGAGGGTTTTCCAGCAGAACTTTTGACTGATAATGGGGTTCAATTTGTTTCATCTGAAATGTCTTCTTTTTTAGAGAATTGTAAGATTAGACATTTGAGAACACCTCTTTATCACCCCCAGAGTAATGGGAAAGTTGAGCGTTTTAATAAGGTGTTAGTTGAATGCATACAAGCTTCCATTAAGAGCAATATGGATGTGGCTCAATCGATTCATGAACTGGTGTGGTCTCACCGCACCACTCCGCATTCTGTCACTGGAAAATCTCCTTTTCAACTTATGAGAGGTAGGGAGGCCGCTACTGAATTGTGTCCGTTTTGGATTCTTAAGGTGTTGCCCAAACCAGGGAATGTTGGCATTTGGTGTGAAACTGCTGAGTACAATTCGAATTTGTTTAATTCCAGAAAATTGGAGAACAAAAAGGGTTCGTTGACGAAACCTTGCAAGCTAAAAGTAGGGGATTGGGTTCGTGTTAGGAATCCTGTCTTGGTTGGTAAGGGATTTTCCAAGTACAGAGATCCTGTTCAAATTTGTGAGGTGAGGAAGAATGCTGTGAAGCTTTCTGATGGCAATTGGTGGGGTATTTCTCGTGTTGCATTAATCCCACGTGTTGATTCTGTCCCAAAGGTAGTTGCAGAATTACCGAGAGGCGAGTCTGTTCCGCGTAGGAGTGATCGTTTACACAGGAGGCCCACAAGATTTAATGATTTTGTTTCTCATTAAAGTTTTAAAGGGGAGGGAGTGTTGGTTGGTGTTTTATTGCTGAACTGTTTGAATGTGGGGATTCTGTTCATGTTTCTTGAGAGTTGTATGCATTGATTTAAATGCACTGTTAGTTTGGATTTGTTTGTACTTAGTAATGTATAGGTGGAGTATTGGTTTTTACTGTTTTTAATTTGCTTCTTTTCTTTATGTTAAAAAAGGGGGATGTGTGGTAATGTGGTTCTAACATGCTTCTGGTTTGGAATGCGATGAGCTCATGGAGCAAGTATTCCGACTGTCGTGTTAAGATTCTGAAATGTTCAGTTGCTCCTGAGCCCCTTCCTGGTTGGATGTATCCTTTTAATAAACCATCTACAACCAGCAAAACCTGTGTGGTACATCTCTACAAGTGGCTGGCAGGCCGCAACATCATCGAACTGGGATACTGGGCATTGGGCCTAAGCCAAACTATGATATTAGAGTGGCTGCTTGGATCCGAGACTGCGATCCCGAAGAAGATGGGAAATATATTAATGTCTACGGCCCTCAGCTGCTGGACTCATTATCTATGAACAGGGCAATCACCGCATCCTTATGCCCCGACTTACCACTATGGGTATTTCCTGGCCACACAGCCAGAGTTCTTCGCCAAGAGCTGGTGGACTTGTCTGGGGCTGGTATAGCCACATGAGGTGACTTGTTTGTTGACTCGACCTTATGCGTTTTCGAGACCCTCGTGGATGACTATGGCATACCCCCCGGCTCCTTCTTGATGTATGCATTCCTTACCCACCAATTATTTAGGACATGAGGCAACACATATGATGAATCTAAGGTATCCAGATTACTCCAGACATTACTTACATATGGCACAGGCTAACGGGCAATTACCATGTTATATAACTCCTTGAGATCAGACACTGTGTCCCCCTTAACGACGCTTAGAGACTACTGTGATACAGCACTTCCAACAACATTGACTGACAAACAGTGGGTGCAGTGTTTAGGGTTGCCAAAGATTATCTCCTCAAATGCAAGAATTGAATAAGCACACAATTAACTACCTCCATCACTCATACCTCACCCCGCACAGGCTGTGTTATATCTACATTCTAATGTACACATTATTATCCTCCATTTATTTCTTCCTATGATTCATCCTTGTTAACTAATAGAATGTCCCTGACTTCCTAGCAACTGTATGTGCCACTCATAATGTGATTCTGGAATGCTGGGCAAGAGAGGCAGTTGTATTGGGAGCAGCGCGTAGATCATCAAGGGTCTTGTACCTTTTCAATTAAATCTACTTGGAACTATCCTAGTAATACTCGTCTTTGAAAATTGGCGACGAGGATGGGATCAGCCTCTAATCAACGTGGGTCTTCAAACATAAGGAAAAACAAAACCGCATCTATCCTGCATCGATTGACGCTTCATTTCGCAAGACTGAACCTATACGGCCCTTGAATAAACAACCGCTGACTTCTTTCCTTGGTGAGTAACTGCGAGGTTTGTCGAGTTACATTTTATTGACTTTTGGAACATTTTCGCCATTTATGCCTACCGTTGATTGCTGTCCCCGCGCTCCGTACTGTTGGGCGCATGTGATTCTCCCGGAAGCTTCTTCCTCCAGCGCTTGCTTTATGACGCATCACCTGCCTCATTGAAGATTAATCCAACTCGGCTACGTATCACGCACAGCGTGCGTGCATCCATTTTGAATTGGGAAACAAATTAAACCTTCGTATAGCGTTTCCAATGCTAAATACATTACTGTTAGACCTGGCACCATTGGCGTGAGTCTCCCTTCCATTTGTCACTGTGTCTCCTCTGTTTTTGCTGGTAATAGATGTTCTGGGTGCTGTGCCACTGCCATTCAGTGCCACAGCGCGAATGCTCCCTGTGTAAAGATGACATGTGAATTGGTATATCCATGATTGGCTTATTTGGTTTGCCTCTTAGTCCCTAGTAGCATGGCCTGTGTGTGCCCAGGGCTGGTAAACCAAATGCTGCTGGTGGGCCTGCAGCACTGGTTTGCGCCACCCACAGAAGCAGCTTGTAAAGTGTGTCTCAGACCTGCCACTGCAGTGTCTGTGTGCAGCCCAGATCTGCCATCTTGGCTGTGAAGTGCACCCACTTCTCAGCCCCTGAACCTTCCCTTGGCATCATGTAAGCCACCCCTATGGTAGGGTGCATTGTATGTGTAAGGTAGGACATGCTCTGATGTGTGTAGCATGTCCTGGTAGTGAATTACATCCAATTTTGTTTTTCACTACTGTAAGGCTAACTGTTCTCCATAGGCCAGCATGGGAGGTTTGGCTATTACATTCTATAGTCCTAACTGACCCATAGAACATAGTAGAAAACAGAATTTAGTAGGCCTGAGCTCAGAATATTAAAATACATCGTTTAGTGAAGTTTATTTTTATATTCTGTGTTTGAAAATACCACTTTTAGAAAGTAGGTATTTTCTTGCCTAAGCCTTCCAGTGTGCTCTGCTGTTATGTGTATTGGCTGTCTGGTTTTGGAGGGACAGGGCAGGCTGAGTCAGACGTGGGTTGAATAGAGAGATCTGCATTGGAGTATGGGGAGGGGTAGCTCCTGGACCTGAATAGGGCTGTGCCTGGCAAGGTGAATGCTGGCTCCACCTACCACTGTGCGTCTGATGGCAGACCCCCTCTTTCTGAAAGGAAGGATGCAGCCTGGTAAACAAAGTGCTCCAGGGCTGGGCAGAACTGGTTCTGGCTGGGTTCAGTGACTTGTGAATCTTTAGAACAAAGACTTTTGGGGTATAAATATCTGTGCTGAAACCCCTACAATTTGTATTGCTCCTGGACAACAAGAAGAACCTCTGTCCATGTAACTGAAGGAATCTGCAGGAGAAGGACTGTCAGTGTGCTTGTGTGCTGTTTCTTGGACTGGCCTGCAGTGGTTACTACTGGACTTGGAAGAAGAGGGAAAGGACTTTAAAGGACCTTTTATTTTTGCTACAGCAATCACCCAAGGGCTAGAAGAGAGCTAGCCTCCTGCAGGAGTCTCAGGCACATCAGACTCCACCACCAGCCTCCTGTTTCCTCCCAGCGAGGATTTCTATCTGCAGGTGAGGCTCCTGTGAGTTCTAGGGCCTCTAGTTCTACTGTGGAGAAGAGAGTGCTGAAAATCGTCGCTAACGCCCGTTAGCGAGCCGCTGCAGCTGAAGAGTGTGAGGGAAATCGTTGTTTTGTTGGCGCCGAGTGCTCGCTACCGGAGATCATCGCATCACCTGTTCGCGGGCTGCCAAACGCTCGCTAACCCGAAGATTATCGCATTGCATGTTAGCGGGCCTCAAAACGCTCGCTAACCAAAGATCATCGCATCGAGTTCATCGCTTCACGACATCGCAGAGCGGACGCCGAGCGTTCGCCATTTTCAGCGCATCGCATCAGGATCGTCGCTCCCTCACGGAGCGCCATTTTCTTCCATCGCACATGCAACATGCTCGGCGCATCATCCTCCCTTCGCGGCAAGGATTTTATCGCATCGCCGGCTTAGCGTGCAGAAGTTTGTCGCTTTGTCCTGCACACAAATCAGCGCATCATCCTCCCTTGCGGTAAGGATTCATTGCATCGCTGGTTAGCGTGAGGAAAATCATCGCTACGACTCCTTAGCGGCATTTTTGTTGCTTTGCTACAGAATTCAGGTACCTTGTGAGTAAAAGGGTCGCAGAGACCACAGCCTTGAACTGAACACCTCTTTGCACACCTTGTACTATTTTTGCAACATTTTTAGAGTAACCCTATTTTCTAGTATTGTGGACTCTTACTATTATTGGTCTTGTGTTAAGCCTATATATAAAGATACTTATTTTTTATAACTACTTGTGTGGTGTCCCTTTGTAGTGTTCTTCACTGTGTTACTGTGTATGGTCATAAATGCTTCACACACTGCGTCTGAGATAAGCCTAGCTGCTCGTGCTGCTCGTGCTACGTTATCACAGGGTTGAGCAGGGGTTATCAAAGGGTGTAGTCTGCTTACTCTGACTTAGGAAGAAGGGTCCCTACCTGGACAGTGGCCAGCCATTGCCAACTAGAGACCCCCATTTCTAACAATTACGCTAGTATTTTTAACAACTCAGTTATACTAGCGCTGACACACTTTAACCATACTAGTGCTATTACACTTTTACTTCTTGGCAACTAGTTAAAAAAAAAGAGAAAAAAAAAGAAAATATAAATAACAATTCCTACAATTACAGTTAGTCATGATTGTACAAAAGTGATACAAAGACACCGTCTAGTGGAACTTTGAAGTAATTTCACAATTTTTCTAAGTTTCATTATTATTATTACTTTTTATTCAACATGACTTCTCAAACTACAATTACTGCTCCTCCATCATTCCTACAAAATCTAGGACAACCGGACATTCCATGGGAGGAATGGAAAGAAGCTTTTCAGACTTATTTAGAAGCCATAGGTGGTGATGTTTACGTTTCCAAAAGAAAATTAGCTATTCTAAAACATTCCTTTGGTCAAGAAGGCAGGAATGTGTTAAAAACATTACCAGAAATGGATGAAATTAATGCAATTGTAGAGCAAACAGGTGAAAGTGGTGATACTAATGACATTTATGTCTACGACATAGCTCTAAAAGCTCTGGTAGAAAATTTTGGAAGAAAAATGAGTATAGTAGTGTCGAGATGTTGCGCTGGCCCTGGGATGGTATTCGTAAGATTTCTGGCTCAGATTTGCTTTCCGCAAACACCATTAACATCGTCCACCACCCCGCATTCCCTTCACTCCAGTCGTCGACAATGGCTAAACATGCCACTCGCCTCGGCCTCCTCACAAATTCGGATTTGTACCCTGGGGAGACCTTTTTCTCGCTTTCTCCCGACACCGGTCCCATGGACACTCTGCTATTTTACCAGCTCCGGGCGACCTGCAGAAGGCTTCATACTACTTTTCCCCACCCCCCCTGCCCCCCATCGTTGGCCTCTCTTGATATGCTTTACGCCTCTCCCTCTCCAAAGAAATTGATCACTAAGATTTATGCTCACACACTAGTGGCTTCCTCCATTTCCACCGATCGGGCGTGCATTGCGTGGGGCGAGGACCTGGGAATTGAAATCTCCCAAGCGGACTGGCTGTACTGTTGCACTCAGATTAAGCGCCTTTCTCCCAACTACCACTTGCGCTTGATACACTTTAAATATATACACAGACTATATAGCACTCCCGCCCAACTCCATAGACTAGGCCTTGTGGCCAGTGACAGATGCTTGTGCTGCTCCGCGCCTGTGGCCGATTTTGCTCATCTCGCCTGGTTATGCCCCCAAATCTCTGCTTATTGGCATGAGGTCTGTGCAATTATCGCGGAAATCACCTCTTCAGCACTCCAACCTGACACCACGATCTGCCTCTTGGGCTTCGTTAAATTCTGCCCGGACACCTCCCGCCGTTTGACGGCCATGCTGTTGGTTCTGGCAAGGCGCAGGGTCTCCATGTGTTGGGGCCGCAGGCCCGCACCCAGGGTGCCGCTCTGGCTTGAAGACGCATCTCGCTGCCATACCCTCCTGTCTGAGTTCTGGGATCTACTGCCAGCCAAAACCCGTCCACTGGATATATGGGATCCACTTGTCACCTATTTTTCAAATCGTGAATCTCAGCAATCAGCGACCTCTCCCGCGCTCTCCGCCAGCTCCCTGCCCGCGGCGGCCACTGGTGTTGGTCCATAAGATGGTCCCTTCTGATTCACGGCCTCTCACCCCCATTGCCTACCCCCCCTGTGTTTTATTTGTTTTATTCATTTATTTAAAAAGTTGTATATAGCGCTAGCTTGACCCGTAGGTATCAGAGTGCTTTACATACATACTGTATAGAAAAAAACAGACGGAAATTGCATTACATAGTAGGTAGGCAGTAAGGAAGCAAACCAGGGATAAAAAAAATACAGCATGGAAGATAAGGTGGTTAACACAGCCTGGTCACCAACTATCCTTGAATGTGAAGAGAGAGGAGTAAACTCGGATATTGAAGTCTAGGTTAGTTGACGTTGGTCAGGAAAGTATTTGTTAAGGAGATAGATTTTCAGGTCCCTTTTGAAACAGGAGAAGGAGGGGTTGCATCTGAGGACTCTAGAGAGAGCGTTCCATATCCTGGGAGCGTTGCCAGAGAACGATCGGTATTGTGTGGTTTTCTTTTTCAGTTTCGGAGGAAAAAGAAGGAGTGAGTTGGAGCTTCTCAGCGTTCTGGATTGACCTGCTCTTACCAGTTTGTTGTTCAGGTAGTTAGGGGCCGGAGAGTGAAGGGTGTTGTGTGTGATGCAGGCCAGTTTGTAAATACACCTCCCTTCCATGGGAAGCTAGTTGAGGGAGTTGAGAGCTGGAGTGATGTGTTCAAATCTTTTTACTCCAGATACGAGTTGAGCGGCCATGTTCAACACTGTCCTTAGTGGGGCTAGGTGAGCTTTTCGAGTCCCTGTTAGGATGGCATTCCCGTAGTCGATTTTAGAGAGAACTAGGGATTGGACTACTGTCTTGAGGTCATCATGGGGAAGAAAAGGTTTCAATTTCTTGAGGTGTTTTAGAGAGAAAAGAGCACTTTTTGCAGACTTTTTGATGTGGGTCTCCATAGATAAGTTCTTGTCAAGGGTGATGCCTGGAGACTTAACTGAGTCGGATAGGACGATGGGGCAGTTTAGGGCGACCAGATTCTTGAGCCACTCTTGGATTGGACGATGGTTGCTTTTTGGAGAGAATAGGATTAGTTCTGTTTTATCTGGGTTGAGCTTTAAGTGGTTAGCGTTGAACCAAGTTAGAGTGGCATTGAGGTGTTGGATGTCGCTGGGAGACTTGATTTTGAAATAGATTTGGGTGTCATCAGCATAAAGGTGGTAATTCACTCCAGCTTTTTTCAAGATGATTGTGAGGGACTCCATGAAAAGATTAAAGAGGGTCGGGGAGAGGATTGAGCCTTGCGGGACCCCAAGTGTAACTTTTGTTGGCTTCGAGAGACACAAGTTGATTTTAATTTGTTGCGAGTGGTGTTGAAGGAAGGAGGTGAACCATTTTAGTACTGTGCCATTGATGCCGGAGCGCTTCGACAAGGTCTCCAGAAGCGCTGGATGATTTACTGTGTCGAATGCCGCAGATAGGTCAATAACGATGAGTAGGCAGGCATCACCTTCATCTAAAGCCTTGTGAATATCGTCAGAGACGTTGAGCATAGCTGTTTCCGTGCTACAGCCTTTCCTGAATCCTGGTTGAAAGGTGTCGAGGAGGTTGAACTCATCAATGTGTTTATTGAGTTGGTGGAGAACGCATTTCTCCAATGTTTTTGCCAGGAATAGGAGGTTGGAAATAGGTCTGAGGTTGTTGAGATCATTAGGGTCGGCCCCTGGTTTTTTGAGAATGGGTGTGATTTGTCCAAGTTGTAGGGAGTCTGGGACACAGCCTGAGGTGAGAGAGGCGTTGATGATTTTTGTCCAGAAAGGGAAAATGGTGTGGTTGAGTTCTTTTATGATTGTGGAAGGGATGGGGTCCATATTGTGGGAGGAAGGTTTTAGGTTAGAAATTATACTGAAGACCTCATTTTCCGACATTAGCTCAAAGTCGGACCAATGCGCATTGTTTTTTAGCTGGAGGCAGACCTGATTGTCCTTGGTGAGAACTCTTTCTGAATGATCAGGGGTGGTTAGAGTGGGGCAGGTTAAGAGGGAAGGACGGTTAGAGGTTTGGATGAAGGATTGATCAATTTTTGAGACTTTATTAGTGAAGAAGGTGGCAATTTCTTCACAACGTGTTTGGTGTCCCCCTGAGAGTATGCTCTCGTCCCTTCTCAATAAGTCTCTGACAACTCTTCATGGTATTGTCTCTACTGTCACACGGACGTGCAATTATTTCTGCCTTGCTGCAATATATTGAAGTGCCTTATCTTATGCATTTGTGGTCATTATGTAATTGTACTGTGCATATTTTTTAAATAAAGGTTTTTTTGAAAATCAAAAAAAATAAAACAATATTAATTAATACATTGATTAATTATTACTTAATAAATTATTGAATATCCGTTGATTAATCAATTAATTCATAATTCGCTTTGCACCATACCAATATAATCCCAGAAACCTGCACCTAACAAATAATTTCAAAACTATTACACAATTTAAATAATGAAAAACCAATTAAATAATAGATAATAAATTGCTAATTATTAGTTCATTAATTTCCCTCCGTATACCCCTATAAGCCCTGTAGCCCAGACATAATATGTAACTTAAAAATACAGTTACCCAGTTAAAATAATTAATAATCAATTAAATGATTCATAATACATTCATAATTATTTAGACATAACTTCCCACCATACACCCCATACAAACCTAGCAACCCGCTACGACAATATGAATTACTCTTACAATTAAATTATAAATCACTTAGCATTACAAACTATATTTAAAAGTATTATTGACAATTATATAAACAATAATAACCCATAACATTCTGATATAAACTAAAGCACAAGGATAATTAAATAAACAATCTTTTTTATATTAATATTATAGAAAAAGATATTTCCAACTATATTCTTGACAATGATATTTCTGCATCACAATTTTTGTATCACATTATTTTTTCTCCAATATTCATGCAACTGATATTTCAAACTCAATTTTTTGTCCAAAACCCCAATGACTACAGATCCCCTCAGATCCAGATGATATAAATCAAACACCGAAAGTAACAATTCTTTTTATAAAATACAGAACACATAAAATACAAAATATAGTGTTATTAAAAGATGGAAATCCTTTAAAACAAATGGCAATAGCTTATACCAGAATTACTAAAAGTATTCAGGAGCAAAAAAATGCAATACGACCATATTCTGTCCTTCAGCTGTAACCTCTCTGTATACCTCCTTAACCGCATAGCTGACACGCACCTGGACAGGTCACACTCCCCTCACCCAATGCAGCCCCACGCACGACCGCCATGGGGTTCTGTGTTTGGATGACACAGTGAGACCTAATAGGCACATGTAGGCTCTGACACCTCCACCAGAGGGAATACTCAGAGGCACACACACTCTATGTGTACTTAAACAAAATCCTATGCAATACACCCTTACAGGCTAATGCCCTGTTAGTAGAATAACTGCCGAAAGCACACTAACCACAACCCACTGATGGCAACATTTGCATGGGACACACCTAGACCCTGGATCCCAACATGAAATCTTAACCCGATACTGTTAGAGGACCTGGTCTTCCACAAAACACTGGGTGAAACCGTAGATCACTACTTCAGGGAGAACTAGAGAAATTCCTTCTCCAGATTATTAGAGTGGGATGCCTTTAAAGTGATGTTGTGGGAGCAATGAGTAGCTACGATGTGTGGGGTCTGAGCGCAATTACACATGGATTTCAAGCTGCAGGATTACCTCTTCCAGGGCCTGGAGGAAAAGCTGAGCGAGAGCTCTGCTGCCGAGGACAGACTACGCAAGGAGTGGGAGACACTCTTAGTGCTGGTGGAGTGCTTGATGGGTTATGACTAATAGACTTGTACTATTAAAGCAAAGGATGAACGTGTTAAGTCCTGCAGCTTACTAGCTAACCCTGAAAAGAGGGGTTCAATAATGCTGAGCATCAGAAAAGGATGGGATGAGCTAGCTTTTCACAAGCAGAGATTAATAACATGTTCTTGAAGTACTACAAGCTGCTCTATGGACCAGGTGACAAGTGAAGGGCGCTGTTGCTCCATGATTATGTCCTCGGTGTGAACCTAGTGTGATTTGGGTGCCAGAGATGGAACAGCTGGGAAAGGCCATATCGGACCAAGAGAACAGGAAGGCAATCAAGGTCTTGGTGCGAGGAAACGTACCAGGCATGGACGGAATCACAGTCGAGTTCTATGCAACCTAGTTACCCGCTTGGTTCCCAAACTAGACGCATGTTTAATGCAGCCAAAGAAACTAGGAAACCTCTGGTAGTATGCGAGAGATACCGATTAAGGTGTTACCAAAACTGGGGCAGTATGTAGAGCGATTGGTTTCACATGACTCTTCTGTTTATTAAATGTAGACTACAAGATTCTCAGTCGCATACTAGCAGACCGACTGTTGCCCTGTTTCCAGGGCCTAGTACACCCTGACCTGTCTGGGTTTATTCTCTCCTTCCAAAATACCAATCGGCTCATACAAGTGCTGGATCATCATGCGGGACTCCCTCTGACAGCCTTGGCATTAGCTATTGATAGCTATACAGTTTTTGACTCTATCATGGGACTTTCTTTATGTAGTAATGATGAGTATGGGCTTGGTTTGGGTATTCCTTGGGTGGACAAATATTCTGTACACTAACCGGACCGCTCAAGTGAAGATGAGTGCCATCATCTCAGACAGTTATAGTAAGTAGGAGGACCAGGCAGGGAAGACCACTATCAGCCATGCTGTTTGCTTTGGCCCTTGAGACGTTGGCTAATGTGATCTGCCAGGCCACACAATACCAAGAACTCCGCATTACGGGGACCTCACTCTGCCTCCTGCTTTACGTGGATGACATGCTTCTATTCACGCCGGGTATCAGACAAGACATCCAGGGGGCCTTTGGTGCATTGGAGCAATATGGCATTCTTTCCTGCTCAACAGTCATTTGGGAAAAATCTTGTGTGTTCCTGCTGTTGCCTGCAGAAAGGGGGTCAATCCCAGAAGCACTGGGGGGCAAATTACACTGGGCACCCACCACAATCACATATCTAGGGGTTTGAATTTTCCACACAGGGTCCAGCTTCTCCACTGTAAAACCCAGCCCTACGCCTGTTGGTCAGATTCCAGTTAACACCCCCGCTTTTGACTATGGGTAGGGTAGCCTTGACAAAGACGACAGCTCTCCCTCTGTTGCTCTACTATTTCACTGCACTTACCATAGAGATCCCTAGGACAGTATCCAGAGATATTGACTCCCTGGTCCTGCAATTATTCTGGGCTGGTTGCAAGGATGCGATGTTAAGAAGGAAGGCAGACAGAGGACTACGTACCAAGAACTGAGCAGAGGCTTGGGCAGGTATTCTGGAGGACCTAACACAAGGTAGGGAGTGACAGGTAAGTAATGCTATGGGATTTGGAGGAATTGAGCTAACGCAGACATCTTCCCAGCTAGAGATGGCGATTAGGTGTGACTCTGCGCTATTGTTCGACTACATACTCTGAAAGGAGTACTAAGTTGGTTAAGAAACTGTTGGCTACCCACACGGCATACACCTCACATACCAACTTTTATCCTAACAATAGCATCAATTTCACACTCATAGTGCTGGTTTTTGGTTTACAATGTTGTTACCTCGTGATCCTTAAATCACTACGGATTAACTGTCTCTCCTTAAATGTACTAGTAGCCTCATGCTCATGCAGAGATCTATGTGCTGATATAATTTAGCGTGCTATTCGATACTAGCACACCCTAATGTGATTCACACTGTGACCTGCTGGAAGCAGGGCAAGGGGCGTGGGGACGATGACTGTCATGTTATATGATGTACCTGTAATGAAAACCTAATAAGCTATGTTTTCGAAAAAATCAACCACTTATGAGGCAGAGGGATTTTCCCATACATTAGATGTCAGGAGAGTACTTAAAATGTATTTTGCAAAACAATGGATATAAGGGAACAATTGTTGGTAAACTATGCTCATTTGCTCACAGGACTAGCCCCTTTCAAATTGTCTAGATTGGTGATTTCTTGCATCCAACTATGCTACTAAAAATCTAAATATTATTTTGCAAACCAGAAGTAAAGTGGCTACTACTGCCTTATTAAGAAATGCTCCCATTGCAGAGATTTGTAAAGCAGCCACCTAGAGGTCGGTTCACACTATTACGAGACACTATTGTCTTGATTTGGATTCTACAACAGATGCCAAAGTAGGACAGGCTTCCCTCACAAACCTCTTTGTGTAGTTTTCATCCATTTGTTTTTTCCTTCCTGTGCTTTTAATTTGGATGGGCCAGTGTTTCTATTCAGTTCTTGTGATTATCAATGGAGAGCCCCCGAAAGAGAAGGAATGGTTTCTTACCTGCAATGCTAGTTTTCCTCCAGGGGAATCTCCCTCTGTGGAAGGGATAAAGAAAGTTAATGTCCTCTCTTCATTTAATCTATTCACTCGGCTTCAAAAAGGACTGAGGCACCTACATTGGATGATGGGAAGCTGGAAGGCTTGAAGCAGCAATGTTTGTTTTTAGGCTGGTATGGCTGCCGCCTACATGGCTACATTATCCTCGCTTCTCTTCCCTTCATTTCTTTAAAAAAAGGTTTGTGAAACAGTATTTTTCCTCGTCACCTAGATTTCTGGTGACATTTATATATTATAAACATTTTTTTTTGTATTTTTTTCAAGTAAGCAAATGGTCTAGATAGCCTGTTTGTCTTTTAAATTATTTTATTTCACTGAAAAAATATGGCCTTTCTGAAAAAAGGCAAGGATGATATCTATATATTTATCTAAAAGTAAGAAAGCTTAAACTGATTTTATAGTTGGAAATTGTAATTATAACATATTTTACATTAAAAAAATCCTTAGAAATTCACAGAAAAAAAACAAAGGACAAAGATACGTTATAGTTATGTGAAAATGTCAGTTAAAACATGCTGTTTTAAGCAAACAAAAAACCCTGAAGTTCACCCCTCATAGTTATCTTAAGGAACTATAACTGCCATGCACAGTGTTTTCATTAATGATTTATTTTCAGCTGTTGCATTGATGATATAAGTGATATCATAGATCATGTCATGAGTGATGCAAATGGTGGAATAATTAACAGTGCCTAGCGAGGGCACAAGTTGTGTTAGTTTAGTGCACAATGCCTAACAGGAGGGTGGCACACGGCCCTCCTCCCGAGCCCATAGTGGCCCTGAGGATCCCACCCTAGGGTCAAATATGTATATTAGGAAGAGGGGGGCATGCAACCTCCCTCCCTGAGCCTTATTAGTCCCTGGGGACGCCATCTGCCCAGGCTGAATTCCATTGGAAAGGAGAGAGGGATGCGTGGCCCCACTCCACAAACCTTGATAGGCCCCCGGGGTCCCCCATCCCCGGGACTTGTCTTATTTGGAGGTGGCTGCCCCGGTGTCTATCCGGGGCACCAAGAAAACATTACGTTTGGGACAGTGGGGAGATCTCAAGAGCCTCTGCGGCCCCTGCCTGCTCCTCGCATACTGAGGGAGCCAGCATTACGACTGTCCGATGGGGGCAGCATTTTCGGAATGCTCCCGCCAGGCTGGAGCAATGTTTGTTCGCATGCCCCTAGTGAAGGGACTAATCATAAGCCGCCTGGACTACGGCAATGCACTTTTCGCCTCCATAAACGAAGACCTCCTGACTAAACTTCAGGTCCTGCAAAACACTGAGGCCAGGATGGCTCTCGACCTCCCCCCCCACGCATCCCCTCTGCCCCCTGTCTTAGGACATTACACTGGCTCCCCATAAAAAACAAATTAAGTTTAAACTGAGCTGTCTAGTCCATAAGACTCTCAACGGTCAGGGGCCTAAATACCTAGCCAAAACGTTGACAGATTACCGCCCGGCTAGAACCCTCAGATCCACCAGCAGGCACCTCCTAACTGTTCCGAAAATCCGCACAGTTAGGAACTGTGACAGATCCTTCTCTAAAATAGCCCCAGAGACCTGGAACACTCTGCCTTTACACATCAGGCTAGAACCTAATCACCAGAAGTTCAGAAGAAACCTAAAAACCTGGCCATTCTAGCACTGTCTTGTCTATCCATCTGAGTATCTGCTGGCGCTATGAAACCTACGGGTGATTTATGCATCTTACAAATACCAAAATACATACAAAAATACATGCCCGCAGGAGCATTTTTAAAGCTTCCTCTGAGTGATACCTTCCTTGCCCACTTTCCTTTGGGCAGAGAAGTAATTTCTGCTCTTTCCCAGCTACAGATTTTAAAAATGGTCCCACTGGGTGGAAGCAAATATATGTTACCTGGCCCACGCTGATGCGAGCAGGGAAACTACTATGTTCCAGTGATGGGCTCCCTGGGACTCAGTAATTGAGCCGGCCCAGGGGATTCAAATAAGCTCTGATTGACTAGTCTAAAGGGGACTAGTCAATCCTGATTAGCTGGTCGCAACCTGAACAAGATGTTGTGCCCGTGAAAATGAATTTGAAATCTCAGATTAAAAATCATTTGTTGGTGGTACAATACTAATTTTTGAAATGGTGGTGTAATCTAAGCTGATTTCACTCTGTGAAAAATGCTAATATTCTGCTGAGATGAACCATGTTTGAGAGTAAACTGTTTTTTAAAAAGATTTTCTCTGAGGGGCTAACCCACAGATCACAACTAAATTGGCTCAAGCTAGGATGTCCCATAAAACAATGCTCGATCGGCTGTATGCCCTAAACTACAAAGAATACCTAGCCAGAAGACATGCAGAGGGAGACAAGGCGGGCAGGCTGTTAGCATGGCAGTCTGACTTACCTAATACACCCATCACTGCCATCTATAATATGGAGAGCCGCCTGGTTAATACACAGGACGAGATTACCTCGTCCTTCCACCAATACTACACTTCCCTATACAGTGCTCCCCTATCTATGATCCAACAGGGTTACAACTCCTCCTAAAGCACATAGCACTTCCCCGGATCCTGCGGGCCCTTCACACAATATCTGAATCTCCCTTCTCAGACACCGAAATAACAGATGCCATTCATTAATTGGCGAGAGGCCCGTAGAATTCTACGTGATGTTCCATACACAACTGGTCCCTTACCTACACCGGGTGTAGACGGAAGCTTACAAGAAGGGCATGCTGCTGCCCTCGCTTTGAGAGGCTGTATTAGTGGTTTTCCCTAAAGTGGGCAGGGATCCATTGCAGCTGGGTACATACTGCCCACTGTCACTTCAAACACTGACTACAAAATACTAGGCAGGGTGCTGGCCAATACACTGTTGGAAGTGACCCAACTGCTAGTGCACCCAGACCAAAACAGACTAATGTCTGGCAGAAACACCAGCCTCAATCTGCGCCGGCTCTTTCTATCATTAGAACGGGCATGCACGGCAGGCGAGCCGGCCTGGATCGCCTCTCTAGATATTGAAAAGGCGTTTTGACACCTTTGGGTAGGGGCATCTGAGAGCGGTGTTTGCGGGTTACGGCATAGGCCCCCGGTTTTTGGAATGAATCACGCTTTTATATAACTCACCGACGGCACGTGTCAAGACAGGTCACATGATTTTGTACTCCATTGTCATCCAGCGGGGCACCAGGTTGGGGTGTCCTTTATCATCATTTACTTTTGCCGCCAGGCAGTTAATTTGGGTATTAAAGCTTACAACCAATGGCACATAGTCTCACTGTATGCAGATGATGCGCTGATTTATCTTTGCAGTCATCTGACAGTACTGCATGGCCTAATGAAGCTGTTGGACCCTCTTCTCCTTGGTGCTTTGGACCGAACTGCCACTTTCTCCCATGCATACATCAAGAAGGAGCCTGGGGGTATGCCATAGTCATCCACGAGGGTCTCGAACACGCATAAGGTCGAGTCAACAAACAAGTCACCTCATGTGGCTATACCAGCCCCAGACAAGTCCACCAGCTCTGGGCTTTCTCCCATGGGACGCATGGCAATATCTAAGATGCTGCTGCTCCTCAGACTGCTAAATTTCTTTGCAGCCGTTTTCTTTCCATTGCCTGGCAAGTTATTCCGGGACCTAAAGTCACTTCTACCGTCTCTAATTTGGGGTAAGACCAGAATTCTAGTCTCACTCTTGAAACTTAAAACCCCAATAATTGAATTGGGTTTGGGAACTCCCAATTACGAGCATTATTCTGCGGCTGCACAGATGCAGTGGCTGGCAGGCCGCAACATCATCGAACTGGGATACTGGGCATTGGGCCTAAGCAAAACTATGATATTAGAGTGGCTGCTTGGATCCGAGACTGCGATCCCGAAGAAGACGGGAAATATATTAATGTCTACGACCCACAGCTGCTGGACTCATTATCTATGAACAGGGCAATCACCGCCTCCTTATCACCCGACTTACCACTAGGGGTATTTCCTGGCCACACAGCCAGAGTTCTTCGAGACTAATGCCCATGGATGAAGAAGACAGGGGAAACACAGAACCACCAAAGGTAAGGAACTAGGATCCCCAAGGCGCCTGGGTGCAGAGGTGTTACAACTGGTCAAGCGTTCATAGGATAACGTGGGGGAAGTCGCGGTTGGTATATTACTGTTTCAGGACCCTTCCCAAAGGACTCTGAGGAATCCAATTGGATCAAGGAAGGTTGTAGAGCCACCTCACCCGTGAATACCCAGGGAACCAGGATACCTACACCAGGGAGCCCAGGTGCATAGGTGCAAAGTGGTGTCAGAACCGCCCGTTGATGTCAATGGAGTATCTTGGAACTTTGACGGCTACAGCGTCTCATGGACCAGGTTAGTGGAACCTAAATGTGGATTCTGGATGAGGTGTCCAGGAGGAGCATGAGCCCGATGCCACCTCTTGTTGGAGGTAGTTGCAGTAGAGTAGCACAAAGGTCTTGAAGCAGCTGTAGAGCCCAGGCGATAATGCAGCAGCACAGGAGCTGTTCATGAGCTGTCCCACTATGGGTGAGGAATGCAGGAGGGTCAGTGGCCAGCAAACCACCAACAAGTCTTGGCAAACGCAATAGTCAGGTTCCTGGAAACAATGCTTGGCTGCAGACCAGCAAGGTTGGTGGGACTAACTCAGCAAGGGTATCTCACGGCCAGCCCTCAGCATGCAGTAGTGCCAATAGGAATCAATGGAGACCCCAGGAGGACTCTCGGGCGGAGTCGCAAAGAGGCCTCAACAGTACACAGAAAATAGGCTCCCACAACGCAAGAGGTGCAGGGAGGATGACACTCTTGGATCTGTGCGATGCTTGAGGCTGGGGCTTCCTAAATCATGCAGATCTTCCGTCAGAAGAGTCGACAAGCTTTGGCAACGGCAGCCAGACGCGGTGCAAAGGGATGCGGTTCAGAGTCTCAAATTTTGCAGTGAAGACTGGTAAGGACTCTGAGGAGCCAACAAATCAACACCTGTGTTGCAGAGCCGGGAGGTGTCCATGGGACAGCAAGATCAGCAAACTGGTTGTCGACGTTAAGGTGCCTGAGGATTCAGGGAAGTGACTTCATCACTACAAGGGAGACTCCTTCTTGCTTGGATGCATGCAGAGGCATGGAAGACTTGTTGAATATACGGCCACGGTGTTGCAGAAACTTGGAAGAGAATGTAGACAAATTTGCTGTAGGAGTCTTCTTGCCGGGAGCAGTCTTGTCTTGGTACCTGGCTCGATCCAGCAGCAGAGTTCCAGTATCCAACATCAAAAGATCTTAAGGCGACAGCCAGTCAGTTCTTCAAGATGTAGTCCGGACGAATCTAAGGACCCACCCCAAGGGGAGCCCTTAAGTAACCCTAAAAGGGGGAAGGACATCTTCTGCGGTGACCCACCTATCAGGGTCAGAAAACCCATTCTGAGGACCTAACCGGCCCGATCCTCCTATGAGCCCAGGTTCAGGATGACAGAACTAAGTGGCCACCTGGAGGAGCTCTGGGCACCTCCCAGGGGAGGAGCTGGACAGGGGGGTGGTCACTACGCCTTCCTTTATGTAGATTCACATCAGAGCGGGAGCCAAGGGCTCCTGTACCTAAGGAAATTGGAGTCTGGAGGTGCTTGCAGGCAACCCACCTACCCTACCTAATTCTAAAGGAGAGGTGGTCACACCTCTCCTCTAGAGGAAATCCTTTGTTCTGACTTCCCCTGCCTGACTTGAGCTCATCAGCATGGGGGCAGAACAGTGGCAAGAGCTTGCCAGCAGTGCGAGCTGGCAGGCAGACCCTGCCAGGCTACACCGGCTGGTATTCGGTCTGAGATGCCATTATGTAGCTGGACATCTTGAGTTGCCAGGGTCCACTACATATCTTAAAATAGCTTCCCTGCACTTACAGTGCCCAAATAATGCAATCTGGAGTTTGTATGGGGTACCTCTGCTTGTGCAGGGGTACCTACACACTTAGAAACATGCACCCTGCCTGTGGGATGCAAGGCCTACCTTAGGGGTTACTTACAGGGCTCAAGTGCAGTGCGCGGGTGCATGCACCACTTCACAAAGACTACGATATAAGCTCTGCAATCACAGTTTACATGGGTTCCCATGGGTGGCATAATACATGCTGCAGCCCATGGGAGACCCCTTGTGCACCAATGCCTTGGGTACCTCAGCACCATACATTTGGGACTTACAGAGGTCCCCCAGTATGCCAATTGTGGGGTATACAAAGTACTTACCAGTCAATTTGGAAGAGAGAGAGCACTGCCATTGGGGTCCTGGTTAGTAGGATCCCAGTGAACTACAGTCAAAACACTCTGACACCAGGCATAAAGTGCGGGTAACTATGCCAGAAAGATCCTACTTTCTTACACACCTTTTAAACCAAATTTACTGCACCAATACAAAATGTCATTAAATACATCATACTCCAGCACACCTGCCTTTATACCTGTGTTTACATACTGTCATGTGACAAAACATCCTCCATCATGACCACACACCCACCGTTGTAAATATTCACACAACAATCAATATATGTCCATACAACCACCAGTAAATGCCCACATATCTCTGAGCAGATATACAGCCATGTTTATACGCCTCATCCACTGACTTACATTCTTTCATCGATCAGTTACACACAAAACTACCAATATACTCGCACCATCGTATAAGAGAACACACTAACAGACTGATGATCATGTATCCAGACAGCAATCGTTTACAACACTTAACAGTGTCACCCAAAGAACTTAGTTGCACCATCATACAGCCTTTAACACAATTAAAAGAACACCCAATGAGTCTCCCAACATTTCATTCTTTCTAAATTAAAGACATGGGTGGTAGTTAAGGTTGACTTATTATGGTGGGGTTTGGGAGACATAGAGAAAGACAGTACCTTAATTTGTGAATTTCATGACTTCTGTATGATGAAGGCACCTTCATATTAGTCAACCATATGTCCCTTTCAGCCTTACTCTTTTACGGGGTTTACTCACACCCTGACTCGTATTAGGGGCTGATTATCTGTTGTCCGGTACCATGTGTGGTAAAATCGCACCAGTAGCTTGCAATTACAAGTTAAACCCCATGGAATTAGGAGCTACCAAGTGGGACCAAAATGTACAAGCCGTAAAGCCACATGGGTTTAACTCATACATTTACCACTTGATTTGTGTAGGTAGTAAATGTATGTTGTGGCCTCTCTGCAAGTAGTGGGGGTTGAGGTAGTGTGGAGAGTAGGTGAAGGAAGGGAAAGCTAAGTTCCAGCAGAGAGTATTGTGTACTTCTCCATGTCAGAAGAGAAAAAAATGGGAAAGAGTTGCCTCCAGCTGCAGCCAAAGCCTTGTGAATTCTTCAGTACAATGGTGTCTGGTGTCAAACACCTGGCAACAATGTACAGAAATATCAGCCCACTAAGAATCAGATCGAGTGGAATTGCACACGGTAAGTCTGATTTGCGTGGCTCATAATCAGAGCCTGAGTTTTCAAGCATGAAAATGCCTTTAGATGATGGAAGCCCATTACACTCTGCTATGGTTGTTATGTTATAATAGTTTGTACAGCACTCTAATTCTCAGGAGGGTATCCAGGTGCAAAGCAGGTGAAGGTCTAACCAGGATTAGGGTTTAGTGATTGTGCTAAAAAAAACTAGGTCTTGAGCTTCTTTAAAAATTCATAAATGAGGAAGAGGCTTGGATCTGTAGTGGTAGATCATTCCACACTTTAGGAGCAATAAAGGAGAAGGCTCATCTGCCAACTCTGGTTTCCCTTATGGTGGGATGTGTGCAAGTGGTGTCGGGAGGGTGTGTGAAAGTGGATGCACTTGTTGAAGCATGCAGGGCTAAATTATGTAGTTCCTTGAAAGAATGGGTCAGTAGTTTAAAATGTGCTTGCTTGGGCATTGGTAACCAGTGAAGCTTCGAGGTATGCACATCGTAGAAGGTTGAGATTTTGGCCACTGTTCTGAATGGATTGCAGTTTTGTGATGAGTTGCTTGTTGATCCCCGCACAGAAGGTGTTTCCATAGTTGAGCTTGCCGATGACAACAGTGTGTGTGGTGGTTTCCAGGAGACATTCGAAAGCCTTCCTCAACATCTTTTTTTGGGTGTGGAAGTATGAGGGAGTGCCAATATTCCCTCGGGCGGATATGTCGAGTTTGAAGTTGATAATGATCCTGAGGTTTTTTGTGTCGGAGGTGGGTCCTAGTTCTGTCAGCCACAAGCTGGGGTCCCACGATAAGGGGCTTTTCCCAAAGATGACAACTTATGTTCAGCTTCAGATAGTTGGATTTGATCCATTTGGCATTTCTGGTAATGTATGTCAAGAAAATGTTCCAGGTCCTAGTCGTCTTGTCACTGAGAGAGAGAATAAGTTGCATGTCATTGGTTTAGGAGAGCACATTGAGGTGAGGATGGATGATGCTGGCGGGCGAGATCATGTAAGCGTTGAAAAGAGTTGGACTCAGTGAGGAACCTTGTGAGACTCCTCAGATGAGATTCGGGCCTCCGACATGAAAGGTGCTAGTCGGACTGACTGAGCCTTGCCAGTCAGGAAAGAGCAGAAGCAGCGGAGTGCTGATCCTTGCATTTCGATGTCATGCAGGATGGAGCGGGAGATTATGCTCTATGGGGGTTTCTTTAATTAGCATCCTCTTCAAATAAGGTAAACAAAACCTGAACATTCTAATTGTAATAAGGATCCCTTTTTAGCTGAATCCTGAATACAGCTGCTTCAAATATGTTTTGTTTCTACAGGCTGAATGCTCTTATCACACCAAATCTTGTTGTGCCAAAACAAATATTTTGAAGAAAATAATTAACCTATTTTTTCATTTCCCAGTAGAAAATCAGTATGTATACTGCAGTATTTAAGAATCTGCTTTAAAAAACGTTCTGAGATTTGACAAGAAAACATAATTCTTGCAACTGCATCAATATAAAAATGTAATGTAGCATATAGAGGGCAAACAATGTGGACCATGGTTTTGTAATGTCCTATCTAGATTTTGAAGCCGTTTACAAATCACTTAGTCGTATAATTCCCAAACCTTGCACCATGGCACCCTGGTGCGCCTCCAAATCGAGCCAGGGTCTTCATGGTCGCAGTTGCTGAGAAGAATACATAATCTGTGCAATCCATGTTAAATCTTCAGCAGTCACGTTAGAGCATTCCAATAAACTGCAGTTCTAATAGTGGCCACTGGATGCCAGCATAAGCACATGGCTCAAGAATTGCTCTCCTCACTCTGGCAAAATATTTTAAACTCCAGAACATTCATTACCTTTCAGGTGTAATTGAAATTCTAATGCCACCTCTCTGATTTGGACAAATGCAAATATGACTTGTGCATTGACCGTGCGAGTTTCGTGAAACTGTTCATTTATTTTTTATATACTGAATGCAATCACAGTAACTGTTTCAGGTTTAGCCAAGAGTGGCAGTGTCCATTCGTACAATGGCACTTATTCAGCTAGTCTCTATTGCTTGTATTTTGATAGAGAAAGAAAGGTAAGGAGGAAAGGACAGAAGAGTGGTGGTGAAACAAAGAGGGATAGGACAGGCATATAGAGAGGTACAGACGCTTGGCATTACATTGGCAACAGCTGTACATACTGCATTACATCTTTCAGAACTTCGGGGTGATTGAGATCGCATGCGATCTCACCTGGGCTCTGTAGTGTTCCAAACTATTGGGTAGAGGGATGGTACTGTGGTTGTGCAAGCCAACTGTTTATGGGGGCTCATAAGAGTCTAGGTAGGTGTCCAGGGCTTCCCACATCCCCTTTAAGGAGGCTTTCGAGGGTGGGTACTCTAGGGCAATGCTCTCCGCTCCTCTGAGATGAGTGACCCAGTTGATCCATCCTTTGTAGCTAGTTTTGCCTGTGTATTTCCAGTTGGTTAGTACTGATTTAACAGCTGCTGTCAGTAAAAGGTCCACAACCATTAGGGAATAGTTGTCCCATCTTGGGCAGCTTTATTGATGTATCCAATGATTGAGGCAAGACTATCTGCGCTGAGCGTTTTAGAGTACACCTTTGTTTTCCCTGCCATATTAGCAACTGCCATATAGCCCAGTGTGTACAGTTAACTGTTTCAATGAATTTATATCTTAGACACTAACACAATACTTGAGCTCTCTGAGGTGTGCCAATTGTGCCAAAAAGTATTTATTCATTTTGTTTACTAGCGCCCATGCTGCGCTTTCACATTCATCAAGGCCTCGCCCCTTTTCTTTACACAAACAGTGTTTAAAGAAAGGAATGCTGTTGACATTAAAGTGAAATCGTGCCATGGGAGCTTTTACCAAAAAAAATACAAAAAAAAACATTGTCAACGTGAAAACAGATGCTTTTTTTGTCAAAGTGCCCCATGCCACGGTTTCACTTTAATGTAGGACATGCCCCTATCTTTAGACGTGGCTTGTTTAAAGTAAGGGGCATGGCCTTCATGAATGTGAAAACGCTGCGCGAGCAATAGTAAAAAACCAAATATTTGCAAAGCAATAGGTCTTGCATTTGCGAGAGTTTAAGCTATTGCATTGCCAATAGCTTAAACTCTCATTAAAACGAGACCTATTGTATTGCAAATGCTTGTTAATTATACTCAATGGGAGAATTGCCCTACTCCATCCGAGGGTAGTTCAAATATGCAAAAGCGGAAATACACGTATTTAACCGGTTATAACCTTTCAGACCCGGCTTCTTATTTCTTTAAATTAGCCCCCATGTCTTCAAAAAAACATATATGTTGACCCAAAAGAATCTATTCCTCTTATTTCATTGAAAATGTAGCACTAAAGGATATTGTTATTGGAAGGATATTATCAATTTAAAATCAGTATGGGGCACTAAGCCTCGGCAAGTGTTGAGGAAATTCAAATACGGCCCCATCTTTGCTTGTAACACCATTACGCTGTTGCCCTCACTCAGGCCCCTTCAACCTCCATAGCGTTTCTTTCACGTTCTGTACTGTTGCACATATTACACGACCTTTCCTGTTTCCCTGAGCTAAGTCCATTCTGAGACCCGGCTCGAAGCAACTTATTTCCCAGATAACCATCTATTGACCCTTGGTGACCGTTCTCGGCCTCTCCAGTTGTTTTACGAATCACCATCTTCAACACACAAACACGTCCTGTCGTAAATTAATTTAACCAAGGAATGGCTATGCCACCTGACCTATAGGGTCGGGTAGAGAACACGACCTTAGGGAAGGAATTTCTATTACCCATTATCCTGTATCTTGCACAAAGAATGTTTTCTTGTTGATGATTTGTATTTTTATTGCACATTGTGGGGGTTTTTGCTTTAGGGGATTCAAGCGCTACAAAAGACTGTGAGCCACGGATTGAAGTGGCAGTCTCCTGAGAACCTACCAATGATGTACTTCTAGGACAACTGTACCTAGCTGCAGCTAATAAATTGAAGTTCCTATGCCAGACAGTGTTCCGTGTCTCTGTTATTTGGAAGGCGAACTCAGAAGATTTCAGGCGTACCCTGCGCCGCCAGGCTTAATGAGCCCGGTTCTTCAGTGTTAGGCACCGAGTCCTTGTTCTGTGCATGTCTAATACTGATCCAAGTCATTTTTCTGAATGACACCGTCCAACAAACTACTTGTTTGGGATTGGTTAAAATTAAAGAATTAAATTCTTCTACTACTCCATTACTGGCCCTTTATGATAATCGGCAAAATATACAGAAGATCATCTTAATTGCATGATAAGAAACGGTACATTTAATTCCTGTACATTGAACCCAGCGGTGGGTTTTGTGGCCTTCGGACACAAATGTTGGTCATTCATGTTTTATGAATAATACTTTAGGGTTTTTACTAAATAGACCTGGTCCACGCTACCCTCAGACCCACTCTTCTAATACTGTCACCACTTATTCTGTTGGAAAATTATGTCAACAACGGTTAGAACATTCCACGCTGTCTTCTGTAAAACAACATATTTCTCTTTTGTCAGAAGACATAGATCTTGCTGATTTTCTTTTGGGCCCAAAATACCCCCCTCTGTACTAAATGTTTTGTTTATGCTGCTTATAATGAATTTTGGAAAATTGTCTCAAATAGAAGCTGCTTTACGTCTACAACAAATAGATCAGGACAGTTTAAACAAAGTCCTTGGCGTGGTCGATAACAGTATTAACACATTGTCATCTTGTATTTATACTTTAGACAAGATTGTATCTTCTGTTATTGATAAAACTTGAACAATTTCCATTTACGGTAGCAGAAACTGATTCTACAGTATGGTTAATACATGTGTTTTTTTCATTTCCTATCTCTATGTTTCAGTTCACAGTGTGTATGAAACACTTTCCTGTGGGTAGATATGAGCCCCTTGGAAGTAGTTACACACATGAGTTACGGTCATTACCATTTACATATAGCTGCCAACAAGCAGAAAGATAGGTCTTTCTAATGGGGGAAGAATATGATTCCACTGCCAACCATTCCCTTGTATGTCAACGAGTAAAATTGCACGGCGCTTGTAATGTTTCTGCCCCTAATTTGACTTGTTTTTTAAAAGGATCTCCTGTTCCTGCTATTAATACCAGTCTCAAATTGCTTTCCAATGGCAGTTTTCTCATCCTCAACAATCAGGACTGCTGCGGTCTGTGGGCTGGGATCCCGTATGTGGTGCCTGTTTCCCAGCTGGTTACTTGTTGCAACAATGCCCTGTTTCCCCCTCCACAAGGGCGTGTAGATAGTTTGTTGTGGCCTTCCATTACAACCCTGAAAATAGACTTCAATAATCTAAGCAGACTCAATGCGCTATTGTTTCAACAAGAAGGAGCACTCACGTCTGCCCATGAGACCTTCAAATTTCAGGTGCCAAGAAGGTCCAGTGAAATACAATCATTGTTAAACACAAATCTCCACCTTCATTTCGGGGAATAGATACATTAAATATTTAAGGCATCTAATATGAGAGGCCTAGCACACCTTTTTAAACTTGTAGGCTCTGGCCTCGTGTCCTGTTTCCAGATGATTTTTGGAGTAATTCCTGCCTTTATACAGTCTATTGTTTCCAGCGTGTTCAGTGAGTTCACTGCTGCACCTCTTGATTTGTGGCATATCTATCCAGTTCCTACAGTTTCACAATGGCTGCTCGATCTGTAGTTCTGCTCGGACCGGAACAGATGCAGCTGTAACGTAAGTGGATGGGTCATCTTTTTGGATTAATGCCACTAGAAGCTCTGGATGTCGATTACTGTCTAACCTTCCGCTATGCCTATTTTACCTGAGTGCAGACAGTGTTTTCCTGCAACTGGTGCCCCTTCCAGTGGGCTCTGGATATCTGCTTGGCTACACTGTCACACTCTTCCTTAGATTATGAACTGTTGATGAGTCCGTTGATGTCCCATAACCAGGACTGTTTCTTGGGTATGCAGCTTGTGTTTAATCCATTGCTGGGGCCAGTGGCCGAACCGGCTTCCTACACTGGTGCACAGCGTCTCTTGGATCTCAGTTTAATTGAAGTCAATACAGGATGGTCCTGGCGACCATTGAATATGGATATGAGGAACACGTCCGTTTATTTCACTTACTCAACTGGATGGCTGCACTTTTCAATTTGGAAGGTTCTGATGCTTTACTAGAGTTGATGGCGTTCCACTTGGTCGTATACATACTGGGCCCTGCTGTAATTGGATATATTTTTGTGTACAAAAGATTCTCCTCCCAGTCTATTAGGCCATCTTCTGTCTTTGACGATCATCTATGAAGCTTTGGCTCTGCTTACCCGTGATTGCTATAGCCATTATGTGGTAGTGTCCTGACCAAAGGGAGGGTGTCACGTGGTCCAGGAGGCCATTGTCGTTTTCCCTAAGTTCGCTTGAGCCCATGGCAGATTGCCTTCTGCTTTGTGCATGTTACTACACAAACATATTTTGCTTTGTGCCACACTGTAATTATCACACACAACCATGCCGTTATTTTGATGTTCTGTTCTTTCTTGGGATTTAGTCTGAACACTGCAGACAAGGTCGAACAACAATGCCCTTTGTTATTCTGTTCTGGTCAGGCCCTTGCACCTAGACAATACACGTAGATGCAGCTGTTGTTTGGGAATATGTACTTTGGTCATATAGGTATACACGGTGGGCAACACACAGTTAGAGAGGGATCTTTCCAGAGAAGGGAGCGTGACAGCACCTTTGATGAAGATCTTCCATCTATACACTAAGGTAAGGGGTATGCTGCTAAACACACAGAAATCTTCTAATATATAATCAGGGGAGGGAGGTTAGGTCTCACTGTCTTATTTAATGACAGCACTTTTAATGATTTATGGACTACTTGCTATGCTGACCGTATTTGTGTTAGGCATTTTTCTACTTGTTGTGAGACGTATACTGCAAACTAGAGCACGTTAGGTAAAATAAACATTTTAATCTTTTCTCGTGTCTGTCTAATCTTATTGTGGACTGGTACGAGAGTGAGAGCGAAAGGGTGTGTTATGTAACCGCAATTCCTGAGAGGGCCGGGAGTGTTGTGTTCTGGGGTGATTTTAAAGAGAAAAAGGGTAGAACAGGTTTGTTTGGGCATTGTTTTTATTGCACGTTTTGTGCGTAGAGGGAAAATGTTGATTGCAAAGTTAACAGCTAAATGTATCATGAATTTCACGATGTACTATTAATTATTTTGCATACATTTGAACTTGAACACAGAATCTAATGGGTATTTTTTTTTAATTTGTAGTGAACCCCTGAGGAAGGCGTTTTAAACAGCCCGAAATGCATTGGGAAAAATATGATTAATCACTATAAAAGATCAACCATTAACGATAAATTATGTATGGCTCATGCGACAGAAAAAAGCCTGGATTGGCATATTTACCAGAAATTGTTTATACACAAGTGCCTCACATTTAACAGACATAAAGAAGATAAACTTTGGCCTATCTGGAATAAAAATGTATTAAACATGGATGAATTGGTGGTATTTTTGCAAGGAAATATGGAGTGTGCTGTGCGTCCGGTCTTGGAGTGAAACTTTGCTTCAGCTCTGGGGTGATTTACCACTTGTTCTTCTGTGAGTGAGTAGGAGGGTGTGAGAAGCTGGCTTAGTATATGGTGCTCTTTTATGTAAGTGGGCACCCTGCACTAATCCAGACAACCCTTATGGTGATTTTAGTGGTCTTAGACAACCTTACAAAGATATCTAAGTGGTAGCTGTGGAGAGCAGCCTTCAGGCTTAGTCCAGAAAGAGTGAAAAGCAGCTTGTTTCACCACAACATAATCTTATTAGTATAGATTAAGTGAAAAAGAACCACACAGTATATTTATAAAAATATATGTATTTATTATAAGACACTCACTAACACCTATAGATATCTCCTACCGGGAGATATACACAACACACAAGCAGCACATAACTCCCAACTGAGTTTTGACATCCAGGTAGTTAGTTTTAACATCACTGACACCTTCTCTCACACCATCCCTCCCCACCAAGCTCATCTGAAGGTCTTAGTATACCTCGTGCCATCCACATTAAAACATCCCTGAGCTCCTCCCTCTCGGTGAGGGGGTTTTTAGCCCACACTGCAACCAGTTTGCAATGCGTGGAGGTTCCCGATGATGAAGCATGCCACCCAAGGGTGGGTGAGGGAATCAGTCCTTTAAAAGGGAATCCCCACACTCCTTTTCTCTTATCTTGTTCTGACCCAGGGTGGCTGTTTCGGGCTGCTAGTTTCTTGCATAGGGGAGTCGCCCCCTGCTCGTCGTTAAATCTCCTCTGGCCTCCTGTGTGTGTATATATACACACAACACACCCAATCCTTTACAATAAAAACAGGTAAGTAGCACGAATACACAGTAGTTGCCAGGAGTAGACCAAACCATAATCTAAAATAGTGGTATGCGAACCACGACTCAAGTCAAGACTGTACCCAGAAGACGTAGAAGTGCTGGGGACCCAAGGAACTATCCACGGTAAGTATATAGGAACCCCACGGAGATCGTATGCAGTGTGTGAACACGACTGCACACTCAATACAAGTCAACGGGTAAGTTGCAGTTGCAATTTTAGAGCAGGTCCCTTCCCAGTGGACCCTGAAGAAACCCTGTGGAAGACAGAAGGTTGGAGAGCCACCCCACCAAAGGATATCCTAGGAACCAGGATACCTGCACCAGGGATGCCGGTGCATAGGTGTGAAGTGGCATCAGAAACCACCATGGAACTGAATGAAGGAATTCAGAAAGATGACACTGCTGGAGAAGGTGGAAGTGTCCAGTTGAACCCAAAAGGTGTATTCAAGATAAAAAGTACCTGCAAGCAGAGGGGACAGAGTCTATGCCACTCACTGGAGCCCTGGAGGCAAGGTAGACTAATGCCCACAGATGTCGGGTGCTGCAGCGGTATGAACCAGGTGATGCTATGGAAGACCAGGAGCCGTTTATGAGCTGTATCACGTCGGATGTCAGGAGTTGAGGAGTCAGTGTCCGTCAGGAGCACCAACAAGCCTTGGCAACTGCAAACAATGTGGAAAGCGAAGAAGGTGTAGTGTCAGGACCAGCAAGGTCCAGGTGTCCCACCCCAAGCAGTGGAGTCCGGCCAGGCCCCGAGCAATGAGTGGATCCAACAGAAGTTAAAGAAGACCCTCAAGAGGACCCACAGGCTGGAGGCACTGGAGTTGCAAGAGGACCTCGAACAGCTCACAAAAGATGCAGGCCCACGGTGCAAGTGATGCGGTGAGGATGAACATCTTGGTCACAGGAGATGCTTGAGGATGGGGTTACTTGGAGCACAAAGATCTTGGAGGAAGGAAGCCAACAAACCTTTGCATTGGCAGGTTGACACGGTGCACACGGGTTCAGTTCCTGCAGCTCTGACGAGGGATACCGGCCTCAAACTTGGTGAGAGGACAGAGCAGGCCTCGAGGAATATGAAAAACCACAACCTGTGTTGCTGAGCCTTTCGGAGTCCGTGGAAGCTCGGGACCAGCATACCGTCAGCTTTGTTGCGGTGCCTGCAGATGCAGGGAAGTGACTCCTACACTTCAAAGGAGAATCCTTCAGGTGTCTGGGATGTCCATAGGCCTTGGAAGGTTCCTGTATGGTGCACGAGCACAGACGTTGCAGCACACTTGCAGGACGACGAGATCAGGGGCAGCAGGAGTCTTCCTTGTTGTAGTCTCAGATCCCAGAGCAAGGTCGAGAGTAGTCCAGAGTACCCAGACAGTCAAAGAAGTGGTGTCTTGAAAAGAATCTTGTCCCACGATGAATCTGGGGACCCACCTACAGGTAAGCCACGAAGTAACCTAAGGAAAGGGTTGGGACGATCCAGGGTTCCCTCCCATGGGAGGGGTCGGACATTGGAGAGGATACTCCCTTTTCCTTTGTCCAGTTTCAGGCCAGAGCGGGAGCCAACGGCTCCCTGCGCTGGTTTGAACTGGATTATGCAAGGAGGGCAACAAATGGACCCCTCAATCGGATGTATGATGCGACAACGCATTATGTTGCAATACATGCCTTTACCACGTACAACCTTTACCACGCATGCTTTTATTTTGTTGTAAAGCATGTATGGTAAAGGTCCATGTGATTTAAAAATGTTCCCTAACTCCTCCCCTCAGTCCTCAAGCCAGACCCTGAACCTCCCCCCATCCGACCCTTTTTTAAAATACCCGACCCCTGCCCTAATCGCTTAAAATATTCCCTGCATGACCCCCACTACCCCTGCCCTTTTTAAATAAATACCCAACTCCGCTCTAAGACCTAATTGTAGAACCCAAAGTGAATCCCACTGTCCCCATCCCTTTTAAAAACATACCCGACCACTGCCCTAATCCCTAAAAATACACTCCTGCACGACCCCCACTTCACCCGCTCTTTTTTAAAGAAAATCCAGGACCTTGCCCTAAGACTCAAACTTAGAACCCAGCGCGACCCACACCGCCCCTGCCCTTTTTAAAAATACCCGACCACTGCCCTAATCCCTAAAAATATACTCCTGCACCACCCCACTGCCCCCACCCTTTTTCCTTAGCAGGAATTCTAGAAACCAGCGCGACACCCACAGCCTTCCGCCCTTTTAAAAAATACCCACCCCTGCCCTAATCACTAAAAAATACCCGCAACAAAAGCCATTCCAAAAATAATCCTCCTCACTTAAACAGGACGATGACGAGGCAACTCTTGAAAGCGGAAGGGATCGCTTTGCTCCTCATAACGACGCCGATAGCCTTGACCACGCAGGTGCCTTTATCACTGTTGCCAGGATATGCCCTCACCACGTACGTTGCGTGGTGAAGGTTATGCGTGATAACAATATATGCGTGGTAACAGCTGCACTTGGTAACAGCTGCGTGGTAAAGGCCCTGCATGGAAACAGCCGCGTTGTAAAGGCTGTTTCCCCCCCCTCAATCAGACTGAGTGGCACTCGCAAGTGCTCTCACCCGGCCCGAATACACTAAACCCTGTCTGGGAGGTGGTCACATCTCCCTGTGACCACATATCTGTTGTTCTGCCTTCCCCTGCTCGAGTTTGGTTCAGCAGCAGAAGGGCATAATCAGGTCTGTGGTCAGTAGCAGCCATGTTGTGCTGTCCGGGTATAGAAGACAGGTACTGTGAACACTGAGGGCCTCGTGGAGGAGCTTTACAGTGCATGGAATATGATTCCAACATGTTTGATACCAAACACGACAGGGTTCGTTACAGCCAGTTTAGAGATGGTCATCGCGTACTGACGCATGGCCACTCTATGTATCGTAAGAGCTGATGCACTTACAACCCAGAAGAAGGGGTATAAAAAGGTTGTAGGGGTGTTCTGCTCATGCAGGGGCACCCTCACACTTAGAACCGAGCACCCTGCCTTCAGGATTTAAAGGCCTGCTTTAGGGGTGACTGATAGATTTTAAGTGCAGTGAACTTAGATATAGGGAAATCTATATCTGTCATAAGTGGTGCTAGCACCAGCTTAAACAGGCTGGAATGACAGTCCTGTAGTTACAGTTTTAGTGATCCCCCATGGGGGCCCTTGGTGTACCTATGCCCTGGTTTACCTCAGTACCATATTCTTGGAACTTTTAAGGGTACACCAGTGTATAATCTGGGATGTACGCAAGTACTTACCATACCAAATTAGGGGAGAAAGCGGAGAGCCTGGGGTCCTGATTAGCAGGATCCCAGTCAGACTAGTCAGAAACAGCATAGCACCACGCAAAAATTGTGAGTAACCATAAAAGCAAATCCTACTTTCTTACACAGGGCAAGTGAGTCCCTATAGCTAGTCGGTCCCCGGGCTCATGGATACTCAGGTGGTAGGATGACTTAGTCCCTGTCCACTAAGGTTCCATGATTCCAAGAATCCCTGCAACATGTGATCACTGTGAGTCCAGGGTGAGCGGTATGATCATGTCACTGCAAGGTAAGCAGAGGGAGAACGGTGTGAGTTCAAGTCAAGGGCCATGAGTGCAGTCTGTTCACTGTAAGTGCAGGGGGAGTGGTGTGGTTGTGTGAGCTCAGGGTAAGAGGAGGATGAACAGTCTAAGGGCAGGGTGCATGAGTGCAGTGTGATCGCTGTGAGTGTAGGGTGAACGGTGAAAGTAACAAGTGAGTTGAGTGTCATGCTAGCAGTTTGAACGGTGTGCTTGTGTGAGTGCACGGTAGGAGGGTAAATAGCGAGAGTGCATGGTGAGCAGTGTGAGTGCAGAGGGTTCGCTGTGAGTACAGGGTGAGTGTGAAAGTAAAGGGTGAGCGGTGAGAATGAGCAAGTTGTCTGAAAGCAAGATTTATTCCCAGATGTGAGAAGTTGGCCTGATGTATGATGTCACTAGTTATAGTGTACACCTTATATCAGTCCAAATACCCTTATGGTGATTGGTTGTAAAGTCAACCTTATAGACCAGCTATTCTAGTGGTAGCATGGACAGGAGCAGTCTTAGGCTAAACTCTGAATGGCATGTGAAGCCAGCTGTGATACCATATATAATCCCTTGAATACCAAATGAAAGGACACCACAACAGATATATATATATAAAATAAAGTGTATTTATTCTAAGCAAACCCTCAGCACTCTTTATGAGATTAGAGGTAAGTACAACACAGTCTTATTAATGCATACAGTAAGTCACACAGGTAAGTAATACAGTTAGGCCCTAGGGGCCACGCAAACCATATACTAAGTAAGTGGTATAAGAACCACTGTCACGGAAATAGAATAGGCCTAGGCCTAGGGAATCGCTGGGGCTACACTACACTAGCGTTAGTTAGGAAGTGGGAGGCCCACGGGATTCGTGTGCAGAGTGGAAACACTCACGCGTAATGCGTAAAAGTCAATAGCAATAGTACAGTTTAGAAAACGGTAGATTTAGGACACTTCCGGAGTAGCTAGGAAGTTGAGACTTGAAAACTAGACACTAGGATAGTCACTATCCTGATGAGCACCGGAGTACCCAAGTTACCTAGCCCACAGGCTGCGGGTGCATAGGGGTGAAGATGCGTCGTTTTCGTCGTCGACTCCTATGGATGCCTGAAGAAAGATGCTGACAGGCAGTCAGGGAAGAGTGTCCGGTGGATCCCAAGGCTGGGATCAAGAAGAGAAGAAACCTGCAAGCAGAAGGGACAGAGTCAAGGTCACTAGCCAGTGACCACGTGGAACCAGGAAGGAACCAGGCGATGTCGTGAAGAGTTGCAGGTGAAGGTGAAGCTTGTCGCTGCAGCCAGGAGGACCAGGAAGCGTCGAGGACGACCAGGACCAGGAGGCGAGCTGTCCCACGAAGGCTCTTGCTGTCGGCGGCGTCGAAGTTGGACTAGGACTCACCAAGCCTTGGCAAGCGGAACCCACGAAGAACGAAGGACTTGCTTCTGGTGCAGACCAGGAAGGTCTGGGGTGCTTCTTCTTTGCAGAGAAGCGGGAGCCAGTCTGGAGGAGCCAAACCAGCGCAGAAGATTTCAGGGTGCGTCGTCACAGAGGCCACTAGCCAGCGGGCAAACAACCGGACAGACGCGGCAAGCAGGAAAATGCTGAAGGGCCCCACGCAGGACTCGTGGAGTGTGGGGGGCTGATCTTCGGTGCAGATGGTGCTTGGGGTTGGGGCTTCTCAATCCCCGGTGCACAACTTCGAGGGTACCTCAGAAGCTGCGCTGTAAGTTACTAGCCACTTTTCCCAGGTAGCCGGTCCCACGTCGCTCGTCGCCTCCACGGATCTCAGCTCTGCTGCAGATGTGGATGAGGGTCGGAGAAGTCTGGAAGTCAAGGCTCTGGTCGGGCTCTGCAGTCGGTTCCTCGTAGAACGGTCGCAAAGCAAAGGGTAGTCTCTTGATGGTGCCTGTTTGCACAGGGTAGCCACTCCTTGGCTACAAGGGAAATTCTTCAGTCTTCTTCTTTCGTCGAATGTCGAAGGTCCAGAGTTTCTGTTCAGTTTTTCAGGTTCAGGATAATCTAAAGTCTTGAGGCCCAACTCCCACTCTTATACTAATCTGGGGGGCTGGGATACCTGCTAGGTCACGCCTTATGGGTGGGACCTGGGAGGGGGTGGTTACACCCACTTCCCTTTGTCCAGTTTCGTGCCAGAGCTGGGGCTGGAGTGCCCCAGCGCCGGTTTGAACTGGACTATGCAAGGAACACCTTGTGTGCCCCAGGCATGTCTCATTCCTTTCAGCCCACCCTGCCCCAATACACTAAAGGCTGTCTGGGGAGGTGCTGGCACCTCCCCAAGCAGGAAACCTATTGTCCAGGCCTCCCTGGCTGGGATCACTCCCAGCAGCAGGAGGTCAGACTTGTGTCTGTGGCAGCAGCATCCATTTTGTGATGCTGAGGCTTTGGTTAGAGTTAAACAGCAAAGTAGGATTTTAACATGTCTCTCCCTCTAGAAGGGGGGAATAATATCCTCATAACCAGAAATGGTATGGGGGTATTATTCCAAAGTGTTAGACACCTTACACGACATGTTTTGATAAAGCCAAACCATAGTTACCATAACCGTTTAAGATTATAAGGCACTTTAAGAGTATATGGTAGGCTATATCATAGAACAGCTAAAAGGACATGGTTCCGAAAGCTGCAGACAGGCTCAGCTCATGCTAGAGCACTATCTCACATGTTACCAAGCACTCTGCCTCCAGGATTGTTAAGGCCTGCCATAGGAGTGACTGATAGGTACACATGTGTCTATATATAAGGGTAGATATAGGCATACTATACCTAAGCAAGGGGTGATTACACGACCTTGCCCCAGCTGAGTGATCAGCCAGTTGTGTCTGATTGGAAGGCCAGACCAGGGGTGGCATAATACATGCTGCAGCCCCTGGGAGGCCTAGGGTACACCTATGCCCTGGGTACCTAGGGTACACTGTACAGGGTCCAATAAGGTGATCCTTACCAATTGTGTATGTACCTAGGGTACATGGAGTCCATTTTACAGAGAGAGCAGACAGCCTGAGACCCTGAATGGCAGGATCTCAGGCCAACTAAGTCGAAAAACCAGCTAGACACTAGGCAAAAAGTTGGGGGTAACCATAGTCAGATATCCACCTTCCTACACAAACCCCCCCCCCCCAAACGAAAGGAGATAAGGCTGGCCTTGACAAGGTAAGCCTCTATTGCCTGAGTGGCCATATAAGGAAAAACCAGCACTGGCATGGTTACCCCCTGTCTCATGGTCCACTAAGCAATCCCTCATCCTAAACATATCATAGGGTCTCCACCATAGGGAATCTCTACCTTTGGTGTGTCTTTGCAAAGTAAAAGGCTGGTGTTGAGATGGAGTACTGAAGTGAGTGTCCTCAAAGTGAGGCCTCAGCTTCCTCCAATCATCCTCCACCATGGATGCCTTTCTTTCTCTAACTGAGTTGCACTGTGCTCTCAGGGTCAGCCTCTGGCTACCTAAAGCTGGAGGCTGGGTCCCTTTTGTGGGCTTACTGGGGGGACAGGTCAGGTTTGGGGCCCTAAGGTCCCATGTTTGCCTGTGCCCAGCAGAATCCCTCTGGGGGAGGTCCCTAACTACCTGTAAAGGGGATCCCTCAGGAATGTTTTTACCCATCACCTGGCTAGGGCTACTAGCCAGGCAATCCTCATTCTTTTGATGGGGGGGTTCTTGTGGACAGGGGCCCTCTTGGGGTCCACTGGCCTCCCTGACCTCTGCAGCCCTGGGCTGACGGAGGCAGGGTAGAGAGAGGCAGGCTACCTGCACCAGACTGGGTCCCACCTTGGAAGGGGCCACTGACATCAGAGGCTCTGCCAGGCCAGGCCTGGCTACCTCTGGGGCAGGTCCTTCACAAGGGGTGAGGTCAGATCCCTGAGGAGGCTGACCTTTTCCTAATGTCTGGGGAGAGAGAGACTTTTCTTCCTCCCCACTACTCTCTGTTTGTGTGGAGTGATCCATAGTTTCAGGCTTCACTACACCTATGTCAGTCTGAGTATGGACTGAGACCATTACAGCCCTGCCCACCTTTTCAGGGAGGCACTCAGTTTGTGTTTGAGCTGTGACTGTCACAGCTCTGCCAGTCTCTACAGGGAAGTCTGTCTTTGCCTGGGCTGTGGCTACCACTGCCCTTCCAACCTTTTCAGGGAGGAAATCTACTTGGACAGGGGTTGTGACTGGCACAACCCCACCACCCTTTTGTGAAAGGCCTACCATTTTAGAATGGGTGTCTTGTTCAACTCCAGCCCAAGCTGAGAGCTCTAAGTCATTCCCCAGTAAGCAGTCCACAGGCAAGGTTGGAGACACTGCCACCCTTTTAGGGCCAGTGACACCTCCCCAGCTGAGACATACCTCTGCCATGGGATGACTGTTCTGTTTGCCATCAATGTTAGTTACCTGGTATGAGAAACCAGGCAAAAGCTGCTCAGAGGGAACTAGCCTATGGGCCACCATAGTGATGCTAGCTCCAGTGTCTCTGTAGGCCTCAGCTTTTCTACCATTGATGTAGGGTTCCTGTCTGTACCTACCCAAAGTGTTGGGACAGGCAGTGAAGTTGGCAAACCCCATGCCACCATCACAGACAAGAGTAGCTGCTGTAGGGGAATTGGCTAAGCCAGAGTCCCCCTGTGTTCCCCAAGAAAACCCAACCAAATTGTTGGGGGCACTCCCACCACCTGGGGGATAACTGCTGACAGTAATAGGTGGTGTGACAGGAGTAGTTGGAGGAACAGTTTTGTTTTTAGCCTGTGGGCAACTGCTGTCAGTTTTCCAATGCCCAGGTGTTTTACACACATGGCAGTAAGGCTTTTTAACTGTGGTAGAGGAGGGAGCTTGGGACCCACCACCCTGTGTGGAGTTTTGGGGCCCTGAGGAAGATTTCTCTTTTGCTTTATCCCCACCCTTCTCTTGAGGCTTGGTGGTATCTTTCTTTTGGTCACCACCCTGATTTTTAGGCCTAATCCTGGTCCTGACCCATTTATCTGCCCTCTTTCCCAATTCTTGGGGAGAGGTCAAATCAGAGTCTACCAGGTGTTGATGGAGAAGCTGGTTCTGACAATTATTAAGGATCTGCTCCCTCATAATCAAGTTGTACAATCCTGTATAGTCCTGCACCTTGCTGCCATTTAACCAACCTTCCAAAGCCTTAGTGGCACAATCCACAAAATCAGACCAGTCCTGTGTCTGTGTCTTCTGGGTGTCTCTGAACAACAACCTATATTGCTCAGTGGTTAAGCCAAACCCATCTATCAGAGCACTCTTCAGGACTTTGTAATTGTTTGCATCCTCATCACTGACTGTGAGGAGCTTGTCTCTACCTTTGTCAGAAAAGGAGAGCCACAAGATAGCTGCCCACTGACTTTGGGGTACCTGCTGTACTTTGCAGGCCCTCTCCAAAGCAGTCATCCACTTGTGGATGTCATCCCCATTCTGATATGGGGGGACTATCTTGCTTAGGTTTCTATGGTCATAAGACCTATCCCTATCTCTAGGAATGTTGCTGCCACCAGTGGGTTCTGACCCACACAATTTTTGCTCTCTAGCCAGAGCAAGCTTCTCCTTGGCAAGGGCAAGTTCTTCCCTCTGAATCCTCAGATTAGCTTCCCTCATTCTGGCTTCATGCTCCTTTCTCTCAGGTGAAGTAATTCCCCTGTGAGAGGAAGCATTAGAGATGCTAGAGACATGGGAGTGGATGGATTCCCTTGAAGGGGATCTGTCCCTCCTGCTTCTCTGTGAAAGCCTACTTGGGGGTCTGTATGGGGGGACCCCATGCAAACTCCCATGTAAACTTAGGTTAGCCTGGCTAAGTCTTCCTACTTGGCCCTGGCTGTCTACCTCTTCCTCTGAAGTCCCATCTGACTCATCTGTGGTGGGTAGACCCTTATCTACAGCTATGGCACCATCCCTGGCAGCTCTTTCAGCATCATAGGCCTCCAGAAGCTCCACTAGCTGTCTAAGGGTAGGGTTGGAACCCTGTTTTATTCCTCTGGAGGTACACAAATGTCTCATCTCCTGGAATGTGAAGGTATCATACCTAGAGGGGGTCTTCTGCAGACCTGCCCCTCCTGAGAGAGCATCTACTTGATCTCCTCCCAGAGGCATGATCTAGTGAGGGTGTGGTGTGTGCACCTACCTACACTAGTTGTTTCTACTAAACCTCTCTAGTAGTTGTAGTCAGGGTGTGTTACTCCCTTCAACCTACAACTACTAAGTCCAGTAGGACTTAAGTATTATAAACTATGTAATATGTACCTAGACAATATCTGTGTGATCTTTCAATTTAGTATCTCAAGATTACAATGGTATTACAACAGCAAGCTCAGATCCCACCGCTGCCACCAATGTGAGAAGTTGGCCTGATGTATGATGTCACTAGTTATAGTGTACACCTTATATCAGTCCAAATACCCTTATGGTGATTGGTTGTAAAGTCAACCTTATAGACCAGCTATCCTAGTGGTAGCATGGACAGGAGCAGTCTTAGGCTAAACTCTGAATGGCATGTGAAGCCAGCTGTGATACCATATATAATCCCTTGAATACCAAATGAAAGGACACCACAACAGATATATATATAAAATAAAGTGTATTTATTCTAAGCAAACCCTCAGCACTCTTTATGAGATTAGAGGTAAGTACAACACAGTCTTATTAATGCATACAGTAAGTCACACAGGTAAGTAATACAGTTAGGCCCTAGGGGCCACGCAAACCATATACTAAGTAAGTGGTATAAGAACCACTGTCACGGAAATAGAATAGGCCTAGGCCTAGGGAATCGCTGGGGCTACACTACACTAGCGTTAGTTAGGAAGTGGGAGGCCCACGGGATTCGTGTGCAGAGTGGAAACACTCACGCGTAATGCGTAAAAGTCAATAGCAATAGTACAGTTTAGAAAACGGTAGATTTAGGACACTTCCGGAGTAGCTAGGAAGTTGAGACTTGAAAACTAGACACTAGGATAGTCACTATCCTGATGAGCACCGGAGTACCCAAGTTACCTAGCCCACAGGCTGCGGGTGCATAGGGGTGAAGATGCGTCGTTTTCGTCGTCGACTCCTATGGATGCCTGAAGAAAGATGCTGACAGGCAGTCAGGGAAGAGTGTCCGGTGGATCCCAAGGCTGGGATCAAGAAGAGAAGAATCCTGCAAGCAGAAGGGACAGAGTCAAGGTCACTAGCCAGTGACCACGTGGAACCAGGAAGGAACCAGGCGATGTCGTGAAGAGTTGCAGGTGAAGGTGAAGCTTGTCGCTGCAGCCAGGAGGACCAGGAAGCGTCGAGGACGACCAGGACCAGGAGGCGAGCTGTCCCACGAAGGCTCTTGCTGTCGGCGGCGTCGAAGTTGGACTAGGACTCACCAAGCCTTGGCAAGCGGAACCCACGAAGAACAAAGGACTTGCTTCTGGTGCAGACCAGGAAGGTCTGGGGTGCTTCTTCTTTGCAGAGACGCGGGAGCCAGTCTGGAGGAGCCAAACCAGCGCAGAAGATTTCAGGGTGCGTCGTCACAGAGGCCACTAGCCAGCGGGCAAGCAACCGGACAGACGCGGCAAGCAGGAAAATGCTGAAGGGCCCCACGCAGGACTCGTGGAGTGTGGGGGGCTGATCTTCGGTGCAGATGGTGCTTGGGGTTGGGGCTTTTCAATCCCCGGTGCACAACTTCGAGGGTACCTCAGAAGCTGCGCTGTAAGTTACTAGCCACTTTTCCCAGGTAGCCGGTCCCACGTCGCTCGTCGCCTCCACGGATCTCAGCTCTGCTGCAGATGTGGATGAGGGTCGGAGAAGTCTGGAAGTCAAGGCTCTGGTCGGGCTCTGCAGTCGGTTCCTCGTAGAACGGTCGCAAAGCAAAGGGTAGTCTCTTGATGGTGCCTGTTTGCACAGGGTAGCCACTCCTTGGCTACAAGGGAGATTCTTCAGTCTTCTTCTTTCGTCGAATGTCGAAGGTCCAGAGTTTCTGTTCAGTTTTGCAGGTTCAGGATAATCTAAAGTCTTGAGGCCCAACTCCCACTCTTATACTAATCTGGGGGGCTGGGATACCTGCTAGGTCACGCCTTATGGGTGGGACCTGGGAGGGGGTGGTTACACCCACTTCCCTTTGTCCAGTTTCGCGCCAGAGCTGGGGCTGGAGTGCCCCAGCGCCGGTTTGAACTGGACTATGCAAGGAACACCTTGTGTGCCCCAGGCATGTCTCATTCCTTTCAGCCCACCCTGCCCCAATACACTAAAGGCTGTCTGGGGAGGTGCTGGCGCCTCCCCAAGAAGGAAACCTATTGTCCAGGCCTCCCTGGCTGGGATCACTCCCAGCAGCAGGAGGTCAGACTTGTGTCTGTGGCAGCAGGATCCATTTTGTGATGCTGAGGCTTTGGTTAGAGTTAAACAGCAAAGTAGGATTTTAACATGTCTCTCCCTCTAGAAGGGGGGAATAATATCCTCATCACCAGAAATGGTATGGGGGTATTATTCCAAAGTGTTAGACACCTTACACGACATGTTTTGATAAAGCCAAACCATAGTTACCATAACCGTTTAAGATTATAAGGCACTTTAAGAGTATATGGTAGGCTATATCATAGAACAGCTATAAGGACATGGTTCCGAAAGCTGCAGACAGGCTCAGCTCATGCTAGAGCACTATCTCACATGTTACCAAGCACTCTGCCTCCAGGATTGTTAAGGCCTGCCATAGGAGTGACTGATAGGTACACATGTGTCTATATATAAGGGTAGATATAGGCATACTATACCTAAGCAAGGGGTGATTACACGACCTTGCCCCAGCTGAGTGATCAGCCAGTTGTGTCTGATTGGAAGGCCAGACCAGGGGTGGCATAATACATGCTGCAGCCCCTGGGAGGCCTAGGGTACACCTATGCCCTGGGTACCTAGGGTACACTGTACAGGGTCCAATAAGGTGATCCTTACCAATTGTGTATGTACCTAGGGTACATGGAGTCCATTTTACAGAGAGAGCAGACAGCCTGAGACCCTGAATGGCAGGATCTCAGGCCAACTAAGTCGAAAAACCAGCTAGACACTAGGCAAAAAGTTGGGGGTAACCATAGTCAGATATCCACCTTCCTACACCAGACACCTGGAGTAACTCGCCATTGTATTGACGACAGGCGTAGAGTTCTAGATAGAAGTTAAACTATGCTGATACTGCAACAAACTTTCAGTCTCCTCATTAGGGCTGCCAGCTTGTCTGAATTCTACCATCAGCACTGGTATATTTGATGTCCTCGCCAGTACAAAAACAAAGAAAATCACCAAAAGCCTGTGTTTTTAGCACTTATTTGGGCATAATTCAAAATGCAGATTTAAATCGAAAGCACTTTTATATGTTTTCTAGGGTTGCAGTCATGATCCATGACTAATAATTAAAGGAAACAAAGACAGAAAAGTCATGTTACAGATGAATACATACCATTGTATTTACAGTCCTATTTAGTGTGAAGGTAAGGCCTTTGCAGATTCTTTAAAACAACAACAAATGGTCGGTATTTTTCCTTTTGGAAAGGTGGCATCCCTACTTGTGAGATGCCTTTTCACTAAATGCATTCTCCCACTGTGGCGGTAAAAATAAAATACAAATGTAAGGAATATGGAGAATGGGGACCAGAGGGTACTCGAACAAGTGAAAAATAACCAACAAAGCAAGCCTTGTTAACCAGTTCACAAAATGCATGTTAATGGTCTTTTAAAGATCTGTGAAAAACTCGGGGGTCGCAGAGATAAGACTCCAGACACTGCCCAGTCAGTGCCACGGCAGATCAAGTTGCAGCAGCCCGGGCTGAGACACAAGATGGCGGGGGAGGAGAGCAGGGGGCATCTAAAACCCTTTTAGCCCTATGGGTGTTGCACACCTTGTTACAGACTACTCTCTAAACACAGGCCAGGTGTGCATAATGTGCAAATATACTGACCAGTGGTGTCTCTGCATTTACTGTCTGCACCCTAGCTTTGAGTAGGCCGCCGGGAGGTTGAGTGTAGTTTAATGTTGGACTGGCCTATAGGATATAGCTGGTAAGGTTTTAGGGTGCATGTCCGACATTCCTATGCTTGCAGTGCACCTTTGTGGGACACTGACTTACTTCATGTGTGACACTTTACAAGGTACTCAAAAGAAAACTGACGAAATGTTGAGATTTCCAGCTTTGTTTATCTGTTTTCCCTTAAGGGTAGACATTATGATGATGATTTCATGAAAATGATGCTTGGCGAGTCTGTCAGTTGTGCCAAGGAGAGGTCATCAAAAAAACATATTTGTGTAACTACACCTCATGCTGACCTACAGTGACGAAGCAATAGTGCCATTGGCCCTGGGTAAGCAGTCTAAATGCCCTCAGCTCGTTGCTGGCATAACTGGAGTTCAATGGGCCTATTAAGTCCCTGGGCCCCACTGGCACAGCACATGAATCATAAAGGATAGCTACACCCTTGCTGACTACAATGCAAGGGGCACTTTTTTTGCTGTTTTATTTAACACAAACTCGACCCGAAGGTATTGGAGCGCTTTACATGACCACCAGTTACATTACACAAGGACATATTCATTTTTGGTAGCACTTCCTTCTACAAGTCGTCTGCATTGCGGGCATTTGCTGCGGACAGCGAGACGAAAGGTGCTCTGCAAATCATCCTAAGCATTAACCCATGCTTGCATTGTAAGGTCTTGAAGGGGAGGAGTCTGTGCATATGCACACCACCCCTCCTCTCTTTTCGGGTGCCGAGATCTCTGCCTACAATGCAGTAGGAAAACAGATGGCAAACCAATATATATATATGTGATCACGCCCTGTCCATGAGATAAGTTGGCACTGGGTACATATTTAAGTCATTTATGAGTTTATCCTTTAATCGATTTTAGTTTGCATTTCGGGAAGTGTAGTCCTGAATTTCCTATAACAAAATCATGACAAGTCTCAGAAAACGTAAAGACTTGGATAGATGCTCTCTACTCATGTGCAAACCTAGGAAATTGGAAACTTCTTAAGTGCCCTATAGCTGGGCACTTCAGTAGCATTCATTAGTGCGTACAGTAACACATTGTTCACAAGCGTCCCGGCCTCTAAGGAACCTCAGTCTGAAACCCATGCACACCCTCGCTGCCTAGAAATGTCATATAAAAGTTATAACGAAAGTGGTGACTAATTATTGTTATAGGAGTGCCCCTTGGGCCTTGGAGCGCTCAAAACGCGTTTGTATCCCAGACTTTGCAACTCACGAGGTGCCACTGTGTATCACGCGATATCGGCTTCCGCCACATGGTCACCCGGGGAGGAGCCGATTTTACACAGCTCTAAACCCCTGCAAAGAGCAGAATTCCACATACTGGTTTGAAGGTTCTGCTCAGCCAGTATCCCCTACGAGGTGTAAATCCCCCATCCCCGGAAGCTTTGTTTTTGGTGCTGGAGGGGGTGGGCGATAAGGCGCTTACAGGTGTGAATGTGACAACTTCCCTGGGGCTGTGCTCGGCACTAACACTTGGCCTTCCTCACGTGGTGAAAGTTTCACTGGTGGCCTTTTGTTTTCCTTTCACCGCAAAGTCTTTTAAAACGAATAACGTTTTCTTTTAAAAGTGGGTTCGAAGGAATAGTACAGTCCCCTGAAAGCAGGGCCCCTCTCCCGTTTAACCGGCAGCAGGCACCGGCCGCGGCTTTGCGTGTCAGCACCACCAGGACGGAGCTCGTGCCGCTCTGCTCAGTCGTAGGGTTCCCTGCCTATTAAACGGCCCCACAGCAGCAGGGCCCGAGGGTCTGCCGAGCAGCTGCCACATGCACTGCACGTCGCTTCCACACAGGGAAAGCATACATACAGGGCCAGGCAAGCTCACACGCCGAGGAGCTCGTGACGGGCTACCTACGAAGACGGCTCCAATCAAATTCGTTGCCTAGAAAGAAGCCGGGCTGAGGACCAATCAACACCCAGGCACACTCGGGGGCTGGCCCTCTAGTACACTTGCCTTAAGCACCCTCCCCATTGGCTGGATGGATCCAGCTCATTGGCTGGATGTAGCAGGTGTAAGAATATTCCAAGACGCCGCTGCCTCGCTCCGAAGCACGCTGCGTGACTAGCATCGGGTCCTCGTGGTAATGCTGAAGGTTTCACAGAATGGGTTACTCTAACCAGACGCGCAATGCCCATTGGACTGAAAGGGCTTCAGTACCCCCCGTCGTGTTTGGCTGCCCGGGATGAGACAGCTTCCCGGGCACCCACACAGCCGCACCCGAGTACTTCACAGGTCTTTAAAAGACCTTTTGCTTGTTAATCAGGCTTTGATGTTTTTCACCCCTGCTTAGAGCACCTGCTGCAGCTCCACTATGCCTTTTGCTTGAAGAATCAGCCCTCCCTGAAATTTTTTCTTAGCCCCCCCTCCCCACCCCCCCCCCCGAAATTTGACTCTAGATGCGCCTCTGACTCTAAACCTGCGATGAGTGACAATTAGCAGCGTTGGCACAGGTCCGAAAGCAAGCTCTTAAAGGTGAGTGAGGCCCGTGACATGCTGTTGTAAGGTTTGGACTTTAAGCTACGCCCATTTAATCTTTTCAATTGGCTCCTATTACTGTCCTTTGTAAATGGTGGCTTTTGGTTTGTGAATAGGTTTAGTAGTCCCTCCTTAGTACATCACTCTCTTTAGTTGTTACACCCGAGTAGGACAGCCCCTCTTGTGTCCTTACTCTCTAGGCTTCATTAAAAGTAAGTGAACACTATTTTTAGGTCGACCTGGGCAGTGCTGCCTCGGCTCTGTGAGGCATGCTGTATTGGAGGGGAAACAGCATTTACAACCAATGCTGAACAAGGAGATGCCTTTACAGCGAAGGCAGAACAACGACAACGCCTTTACAACAAATGGTTTTACAACAACTTTTTTACAAGAAGTATGCCTTTACCACAAATGCCTTAACAACGAATTTCGTTGTAAATGCATTAAAGGTAAAGGCTTACTTGTAAAAAAAAAACCCAAAACATTTAAATATAAAGTATTTTGATAAGTAGTAAACGTAAGCATTACATGTTTGTATGCGTGTGTGTGTTATATTCACAGAAAAAACCATAGGTTTCACACATGTTATAGTTAGCTGGACATTTCACTCGTAAAAAACCATTGAAATTCCCCCGTTATAGTTAGTTCAGCTAACTATAACTCGCGCGACGCAATCCACTGCTGATAACGTCACATATTACATCACTGTATTCACTAAGATACTGTTAATAAGTCAGTTATACAATTAATTTTACCAAAAAAAACATCCATTTAGACACTTATTTACCCATTTATTCTTCCATTAACCTTTAGATATACATATATAAAAAATATTTATTTTTCATAAAGACACATATTCACTGGATGATGTCATCAGTGATGTCACTGACCATGTCATGAGTGATGTAATATGTGACATCACCAGCAGTGGATTGCGGTCGCGCGAGTTATAGTTAGCTGAACTAACTATAACGGGGGAATTTCAATGGTTTTATACGAGTGAAATGTCCAGTTAACTATAACATGTGTGAAACCTATGGTTTTTTCAGTGAATTTGCAAGGTTTTTTAAATGCTAATTCCTAACTATAACGTGTGTGAAACCTATGGTTTTTTACTGAATTTGTAAGGTTTTTTAAATGCTAATTTATGTATGTATTATTATATTTTTTACATATATTTATTTTACTATAAACTACCTATGTATATAGTTATAAATTGACTGTATCCTTTAATATGGAATGGTTCAGCTCTTTTATTTTGAATTTGGATAAAGTTGAACAGCATAGTTAATATCTTCCATAAACTTATAAACAGTTTAAAATGTTTTTTTTTTTTTTTAAGGGTTTTTCATGGTGCGCGCACCGAGCGCTCACCGTGCGCGCACCCCACGATTTTTTGAAATAAAATGTTTTTTTCACCCTTCGGGGTCCTTCAGGGACCCCCTGACAAAGGCTAGGGGTCAGGAACTCTCTACCCTGCCACCTTTTCACGTTCTCCACCTTTCTTTTTCACTGTCACACACAAAATGGCGTCCAACACTTCCTGATTTCGACCGATTCGAATGTTGACTGACATGTAACCACCAATCAGAATTACGCTCGTGGACATTTGGTGCGCGCACGGTGCACGCACGGTGCGCGCATATAGATATTTATGTACTTTTAACTGCATTTTTCTCAGGAACTACTGAACAGATTGACACCATATATGCAAAAGGCACATGCCTTACCTGAGGACTACCTCTTTGCCAAATTTCAAGTAATTCTGTTCAGCCGTTCGGGCTGTACCTTCGACTAAAGGTCCTATGGGAAAATGCATGGGGAAAACGCGTTTTGGGACCCCCTTTTTTCTCAGCCCCCGCTTGACGAATCACCCCGAGACTTTCAGGGTAGGAGCTGAGCGGAGCACCCCATTAGTTTTGAAAATTTCACGAAGATAAGTCAACCGGCGCCAAAGTTATTCAAAATAGAATTTTCAGATTTTCTATGGGAACTCGGTCCTAACTATAACTGTCTACTGGCGACTGCCAGTAGATAATATATATATATCCACAATCCTGAAGACGATCCCAGTTTCGGTGTCAAAACAGGTACGGGCCACAATATGGAGATAAGATTCTTCTTTATTCAATGCAGATTTTCAAAGTGCCTGTGCAAAGTCATTTAAGAAAGCAAAAGCCCAGCCTGACGCGTTTCGACTGCCCGACGGCAGTCTTGATCTTGATAAATATATATTTATGGTGGCAAGTGTATTTTAAGGTTTTAGGGTAAGTATGGGTTTTTGTGTGGCAAGGGTATTTTTAGAGTTTAGAGTGGGTATGGGTTTTATGGTGGCAAGGGTAAGTTTAGGGTAGGTATGGGTTTTTGTATGGCAAGGGTCATTTTAGGGTGGGTATGGGTTTTGGGTGGCAAATGTATTTTTAGGGTTAAGGATGGGTATGGGTTTTTGGGTGGCAAGGGTAATTTTAGGATTAAGGGTGGGTATGGCTTTTTGGGATTGCAAGGGTGTTTTTAGGGTTTAAGGTGGGTATGAGTTTTTGGGTGGAAAGGGACTTTTTAAGGTTTAGGATGGGTGTGGGTTTTAGGGCGGCAAGGGTAATCTTAGGGTTTTAGGTGGGTATGGGTTTTTGAGTGGCAAGGGTAATTTTAGGGTGGGTATGGGTTTTTGGGTGGTAAGTGTATTTTTAGTGTTAAGGGTGGGAATGGGTTTTTGGGTGGCAAAGGTAATTTAGGGTGAGTGTGGGTTTTTGGGTGGCAAGGGTAAGTTTAGGGTAGGTATGGGTTTTTGGATGGCAAGGGTCATTTTAGGGTGGGTATGGGTTTTGGTTGGCAAATGTATTTTTAGGGTTAAGGGTGGGTATGGGTTTTTGTGTGGCAAGGTTATTTTTAGGGTTTAGGGTGGGTATGGGTTTTTGGGATTACAATGGTATTTTTGGGGATAAGGTGGGTATGTGTTTTATATTGTCAAGGGTAAGTTTAGGGTAGGTATGGGGTTTTGCATAGCAAGGGTCATTTTAGGGTGGGTTTGGGTGGCAAATGTATTTTTAGGGTTAAGGGTGGGTATGAGTTTTTGAATGGCAAGGGTAATTTTAGGGTTTTGGGTGGGTATGGGTTTTTGGGTGGCAAGGGTAAATTTAGGGTTTAGGGTAGGTATGGGTTTTTGGGATTGCAAGGGCTTGTTTAGGGTGCGTGTAGGTTTTTGGGTGGAAAGGAAATTTATAACATTAAAATGAGTATGGGTGTGTGTGTGTGTGTATATATATATATATATATATATATTCACAGAAAAAACATAGGTTTCAGGCACGTTATAGTTAGGAATTAGCATTTAAAAAACCTCAGAAATTCACTGAAAAAACCATAGGTTTCAGGGGTGTTATAGTTAGCTGGACTTTTCACTTGTACAAAACCATTGAAATTCCCCCGTTATAGTTAGTTCAGCTAACTATAACTCGCGCTCCCGCAATGCACTGCTGATGACATCACATATTACATCACTCATGACATGGTCAGTGACATCACTCATGACATCACTGATGACATCTCAAATGACATCACTGATGACATCAACCAGTGAATGTGTGTTTTTCTGAAAATTAAATATGTTTTATATATGTATATCTCAAGGTCGATGGAAGAATAAATGGGTATATAAGTGTCTAAATGGATGATTTGTTTTTGAAAAATTGATTGTGTAACTGACTGATTAAGTGTATCATAGTGAATACATGGCTTTGTGAGTAATGTTTAAATATGTAAATATCTGTATCAGTCTCTCACTTTGTGTATAAGTGGCTGCATGGGTTGGTGAGTAGCTACATGGGTGTCTCTATAGGTTATTAGTTGATTTTTTGAGTATCAGTCTGAGTGTCTGCATGGTTCGGTGGGGGGTATTACGTAGTGCATAGGTGCATGAATGAGTGACTCACTGTTTGTATGTGTTGAAGACAGCATGTGTGCAGGACTGTATGGGTGGATGAGTGTGCGTAAGGGTGTGTTAGTGAGTGAATGACTGTCTCAATAGTGTCTTTATGAGTAACTACATATGTTTTAAACTAGTATATGTGACTATTGGTGTATATAAGTGAGTATATGTGAGAGTGAGAGATTGAAAGAGTTCCTGTATGAATAAGTATGTGTTTCTATAAGTGATTGTTTAAAAGACTAAGTATGTGTAAGTGTCCGTAGAAGTAAGTGTGGTGGTGTGTGTATAACTGTATATGCAAGTAAATGTATGTTTGATTCTTTATTAGCATGAGTGACTATGTGTGTGAGTAACTCTGTGGATGAGTGGCATTGTGTAACAGGATGTATAGGTGTATGAGTACATATGATGAGTGAGTACATGTATGAGTGACTGTATAGGACTGTTGGTGAATGAGTGGATGTGTATGTGGATCTTAGAATTACTGAAGAGGTTGTTGTAACTGGTATTGGTATGTCCATTGTTTTGAAAATTTTAGTCTCTATTTTTGAATGTGTGTATCAAAGGTTATATTAGGGTGAGAGGAGGTCTGCCACTCTATCACAAGGACGATGTCATCAGTGATGTCATCAGTGATGTCATTTGAGATGTCATCAGTGATGTCATGAGTGATGTCACTGACCATGTCATGAGTCATGTAATATGTGACGTCATCAGCAGTGCATTGCGGGCGCGCGAGTTATAGTTAGCTGAACTAACTATAACGGGGGAATTTCAATGGTTTTGTACAAGTGAAAAGTCCAGCTAACTATAACACCCCTGAAACCTATGTTTTTTTCAGTGAATTACTGAGGTTTTTTAAATGCTAATTCATAACTATAACGTGCCTGAAACCTATGTTTTTTTCTGTGAATTTCAAAGGTTTTTTAAATGCTAATTTCTAACTATGCCTACAGAGATAGGACATGTGAAGAAAGAAGAAAAAATGCACAGAAAGGAAAAAAAAGAAGTGCAGAAAGAAGCAACAGAAGTCCTCAAAGACGAAGAAAAGTGCAGGAAGAAGGATAACGTGCAGGAAGAACAAAAAGAAGAGCAGAAAGAAGCCTTGTTGCAAAATCATCCTGTACCCTCAACTTTTTCAGACAGATACTGGTGGTAACTGAGTCTGACTAACCAGTCCTAGAGCCAGTGCTATGTTAAAAGACACTTAGAATACAGTGAAAACACCTACATACACTAGGGAACATTATGCGTTGGGGTCCCCCTGTGATTAGCATGACCTCCTCTGTAAGCCCCTAGTATATAATAGGGCAGGGGGATTAAAACTACCTCTTAAAACAGGCCACAGGGCGTTTTTGCACACCTTAACTCAGGCCCCGTCCCCTCCCTTCACCACTGTGTAAACACGTCCTGTGTCCGTTTTTAGTTGGGAGATTAAGTTCATTTGAATCCTGAGGGTCCCTAGGGTCCAACTAGACCACTAGGTACCTCCAGTAAGTGCCACAGAGCTGCGTTGCAGAGAGGTGTAAAAAGTGGCACGGCCTGGACCACCTCTCTGCAATGCAGCTCAGTGGTGCTTACTGGAAGCACTCGGTGGGCTAGTTAGCCCCCAGTGGCCCTCAGTATTGAAGGGAAATTATATCCCCAATTTAAAACGTGCCATAGTGCGTGTTTGCACACGTCACCTCAGGCCCCGTCCCCTCCCTTCACCACTGTGTAAACGCGCCCTGTGGCTGTTCTAAGTTGAGAGATTAAGTCCCCTTGAATCCTAAGGGTCCCTAGGGTCAAACTAGACCACTAGGTACCTCCAGTAAGCGCCACACAGCTGCGTTGCAGAGAGGTGTAAAAAGGGGCTTGGCCTCAGAACACCTGTCTGCAGCGTAGCTCCCTGGCGCATACTGGAGATGCCTGTTGGGCTAGTTGGCCCTCAGGGACCCTCAGTATTGAAGAGGAATTAATTCCCCAACTTACAACTCGCCAGGGGGCGCGTTTGCAGAGTGCTGCAAGGAGGGGGCGTGGCCTCCGGCGCGATGCCAGTCTTTTATTTATTTTAATTTTTTAAGAAGGGGGGCTGTGTGGTTCCCCTTCTTATTCTAATTTATTGGCCCTGATGACCCCATCCCCCAGGGCCTGTCTCCTAATTATATTTTTTTGACCCCAATCCCCAGGGCCGGCCACTGTTTTTTATTATTTTTAAAAAATATATATTTATAGACACACCTAGGACATGCTGGACAAACCGTACGACCTATCACCATGACGATTTGCGTGATATTCATTAAAAGGCGACTATGCATACAATGAATCCACGTGGAATGTATTTACACCACTAGTGAAGCTCTGACATGTCTGATGCCCTACCGTGCCTAATCCCGGTAGACACCCTTGTCGTTTATTTATACAAACATGGGTAGCTATTGACGGGCACATTTAATACACATGCACACCAAGCCATTCAAAGGGGATTCGACAAGAATTCGACCAAAACTATGCAAGAAACCCCCCTCACGGTTAATAAAACACACATCCACTGCCGGATGTTTAATACTTTTTATTTTACTCTCTGGAAAGGGGACGAACATCACTTGAGAGTCACAGCGCGCTCCTGGCAGAGCCCAATGCTGTGTTACACCCACCATTGCCTGCTGAGTGCCACACACCTCTGTGTTGTATTCCACTAGCTAGTGCATATACTATGACACTCTCTAGCCCATGTGCACTGTAACACCACCACGTGAATATGTCATGCCACACTTGTCTTCGCACGGGTTATATTGCCCCATCTAACGTGCCTTCCTCGATGCCTATGTTATAACGCACAGTGCTATGCCATACATATTACAATCTGGGATCCATATCTGTGTCACAGTGCATATGCAACGTTACACTCCCCAGCACATATTTTATATGACAACTTTAGAGACTAGTTAGGTTACACAACACTGCCCTGTGCATATTACACTCCAAGGCGCATATCGCATAGCACGCGCTAGTGCCTGTGCTATCTCGCGCTCTCCAATGAATCTGTCATTGCGCACAATGTATTCCATATTATATTTCACGCCCGGTTCATCTTATATCACACTTTTTGGTGCATAGTTTATACCATACACTATATCTAGTTTTCATTTTCAATCGTGCTCTCAGGACTATGTTCTATATAACACTGTGTTCACCTACCCTTTTCACGGGCATTACATTTTGCGATAGGGGGTGGAGGGTCAGGGGGTGTTTCTGCCAAGTGAGCCCGGAGTCACAGTCACAAACGTCCTCTTCTTCCTGAATAAAAGTGAGATTATGCTGCATACTTGTTCATATTTTAAGTAGTTCGCACAGACACACGTTTTAAAAACAATAAAGTTCCTAATACCCGCCTTCTCTGAACAGTTAGCTTGCTGCCCCATCCCCCTCCTCCCTATCCTCTGTTGTGTGAATCCATGGACTAGCCTCCTCCCTCCTGCCATGCATGGTCTGATATGCTGCCACTGCCCTCCATTTAGTATGATGTACCAGTCCACTCCTCCTGCCCTCCATTGCCCAATTCTATGCCCCATCATTGACCTCCTGCTTAAACTCTGTGCTTAGCTTGCTGCCCCTATTCTCCTTCCCCCTGCCCTCCGATGTCTTTGTGCATGTCCCTGCTCCATCCTTTTTGCCCACCATGTTCCATGGACCTGCCACTCCTATCTACTCTGAGTGTTCTGTTGAGCTGCCACTCCCCTCCCACCTGCCTAGAATTGTCAGATGACTGTAACCTGTCCCTGCCACCTCCACCCTGTCTGTCCACATGCCATGCCCCATCCTCTTCCTCCTGTCCTACATGGTCCATTGTACTGCCACACCCTTCTGCCCTCCCTGGCCTGTTGTGCTGCAACTGCTCCTTCTGCCTGCCCCGTGCGGTCTGTTGTGAGGCCCCTTCCCCTGAACTTTCTTGTCTGTGCACAGGTCCTGACCCTCCCTTCTATCCTCCATCGTCCTTTGTGCATGCCCCTGCACCCTCCTTCTTGCCCATCATAGCCATTGTGCTTCCACTAACCCTCCCACTTGCCATGCATGGTCTTCTGTGCTGCCATGGCCCCTCCCACCTTCCCTGTGTGGTCAGTTAGCTGCCCCTGACCCCCTCCCACCTTCCCTCCATGGTCTGTGTGTATGCCATCACAGTCTCACTGTTGCTCTTCATGGTGTGTCTTGCTTCTAGTGCCCATCCTGCCTGACCTCCATGGCTATCTTGCTGCTCCTGCCCCCTTGCCCCCAGCCCTCTGTTTACATGTGCAGACCCCTACTTCCTCCCTCCTGGCTTGTCTGTTCCATTGTAATGCCCCTGATCCGTCCCTCCTGCCCTTTATGGTCTGTTATGCTGCAGCTTTCTCTCCTGTCTGTCCATTATGGTCAGCTAGCTACCATTGCCTCTTGCCCCTCTGTTCTCTGTTGTCCATGTGCATGGTCCTGTCCCCTCCCTCTTGCTTTCTATGGATTGTTGTGCTGCACTCCCGTGTGGTGTATTGTGCTGCTGCAAACCCTGATGCCTGCCCTGCTGGGTCATTTTGGTGCACCTCTCCATGTCCCTCCTGTCCTCTGTTATCCAAGTCCATGTCCCTACTCCATTTCCTTCCATGATCCAATGTACCATACTTGCGAACATTTTGAACTTGGTAAGAGGGAGATTTTGAAAAAAAACTGGGGTATTGATTTTCCCCTTCGAGTTACATTGAAAAAGAGGAGATTGTAGACAGGAGACAGATCAAATAAAGCCCATTTGAGCTTAAAAACATTGGACGTTTCCTGCCTGAATCGGGTCTGTTGGCATGTATGGTTGTACTACCATTGCGTCTTCCTTCTGCCCACAATGGTCTATTACATTGCCACATCCTCTCTTGCAAGTCCTGTATTGTTGGTTTGTTGCCCCTGCCCCCCTTTCCACTGCCCTCCATAGTCTGTTGTGCTGCCCCTGCCCTTCCTGCCTGCTCAATGTGGTTAAATTGTTGCCTTTGCACCCTCCTACCTGCCTTCAATTTTCAGAGTCCGTGCCCCTGGCCTCTGCCTCTCAACAGTATCCTAATGAACAACTAGATTGCTAACATTCTATATTGATTACAAAAGTGTGGAACGCCTGACATCATCTTGATGTAATAAAAACTGTAATACCTAGAGCATTTCCTTTAGAAATTACATATATGAGAGGGTCTTATTGGCATCAAAATTATGGTTAGTGCTCTAAAAGACTAAAATAAGGACATATTTTCTGAGTTTTCAAATAGCAACAAAGCACTTTTAAATTATTTGTTATCTTTATGTTTTTTATACAGTTGACCACTTGATTAAATGTTGCACTTAGGGGAGAGGATGTGGTGTTACTTCCAGAACTGCAGACTTTGCAACTGGGGAACCAGGTTGGAGTTTCTGCTTCAGCTCGACATTCTGTGATTCTGGTCAAATCACTTAGTCTCCCCATGTCTACAACCAAAATGAATTTGTTCTTGTGTGATGTAACCAATGCTCATGTAAAGCACTCCAATACCTGACAAGTCTGCACTATATAACACTGCAAAAACACAAAATAATAAGTGTTTTGCACACTTCTGTCATTGGGCTATATTTGGGCTACATCTGGGTGATATTTGGGCTACATTTGGGCTCTTTTGTCTCTGGTGGCCATCTTGGGAGACTTATTTGTTATGAAGTTTCCTAATTTCCTCATTTACTGCAGTCTCCTCAGTAGGAAATACTTTCAGTTTTTTACTTTGATTCCATCAAGAAGGCATTCAGATGTGTCACACATTTGCCATAAATTCAGAATGTTAGCACTCTTTTTGTTCATTAGATCACTGTAGTAAAGCTACTGCTCACCAGGGAAAACTGCTGCTGGTATTGAAAGTGCATGTTTCAGTCTGCATGTCAGAATTTTTTAATGAAATAGAAGAGGATTTGAGAAGTCACTCAAAATGTGCCCTAATTTTTCTTTCTGCAGCACTAATCATACTTTTTATGGAAAAATGAACCCCCTCATTTTGTTCCTTTTTAAATTAAATGTTTTAAGAGTTACCACTTTAATCCAAGCAAGATGGCTTCAGGTGTGCCATACGTTTATCATAAGTAGGCCTGTTAGCGCTCTAGTTGTTCTTTGGAACACTCTGGGAAGCTGCAGTAGAACACAAAGGAATCAACTGACAGTCTCTGCCCTTGTTGGATGTACATGTTTTACTGAGAATGTCAGACTTCATTCTCACTTGACTGAGAAAGATAATGTGAATTTACAGAAAATAAGCTCTCAGTTTAGCTTGTAGATCACCTTCCAAACTTCTGTGGTAAAAGCATGAGAAAATATTTTTCTCTCAATCATGATATCCCAGCAGAAGGGTTTTTCACATGGTGAAATCACCTTAGAACATACCACAATTCCTAAAATGAGTATGGTACCATCAACAAATAATTCATAATGTAACTAAAGTCTTAAAACCTTCTATTAACTGCAATGCTTTTTAATGAGGTGCTATCATGTATATTGGTCCCAAGATGGCTGCCAACACTTCTTGGATGAAGTGCTGACAGCCAATCAGATCTCAGGATAAGATGTGTGGTTAGGCTCCGCCCACATATATATATGATTTTACTTTTGATTTTCTCAGGAACTACTGAACAGATTGACTCCATATATGCAAAAGGCACATCCCTGAGCTGAGGACTACCTCTCTGCCAAATAGTAATTCTGGTCAGCCGTTCGGGCTGTACCTTGGACTAAAAATCCCTATGGAAAATTGCATAGGGAAAACACGTTTTGGGACCCCCCTTTTTTCTCAGCCCCCGCTTGACGAATCCCCCCGAGACTTTCAGGGTAGGAGCGAAGCGGAGCGCCCCACCTATTTTGAAAATTTTGCGAGGATTCGTCAACCGGCGCCAAAGTTATTCCAAATAGAATGTTGCGGATTTCCTATGGAAACACGGTCCTAACTATAACTATCTACTGGCGACCGCCAGTAGATAATATATATATATATGTTCCACAGGTGAATGGGAACACCCGTTGCCTCCAGAACGAAGGGCGCGTCGACGAAGGACCTCCCAAACACGGTCACAATATTCAGCCAAACTTCTCCAAGAAAAGCAGTCGACGCCGTGTCTGTGCAAAGAATGAATTTAATGTCAGCTGAAAATGCTAGACGCGTTTCGCCTGACCTGCAGGCTTGTTCACTGCAGGTCAGGCGAAACCCGTCTAGCATTTTCAGCTGACATTAAATTCATTCTTTGCACAGACACGGCGTCGACTGCTTTTCTTGGAGAGTTTGGCTGAATATATATATATATTACCTACTGGCGGTCGCCAGTAGGTAGTTATAGTTAGGACCCTGTTTCCATAGGAAATCCGCAACATTCTATTTTGAATAACTTTGGCGCTGGTCGACGAATCCTCGCGAATTTCTCAAAATAGGTGGGGCGCTACGCTCCGCTCCTACCCTGAAACTCTCGGGGGGATTCGTCAAGCGGGGGCTGAGATAAAAGGGGGGTCCCAAAACGCGTTTTTCCCATGCATTTTTCCATAGGACCTTTAGACAGGGCTACAGCCCGAACGGCTGAACAGAATTACTAGAAATTTGGCAGAGAGGTAGTCCTCAGGTCAAGGAAGTGCCTTTTGTAGGTTTGGTGTAAATCTGTTCAGTAGATTCTGAGAAAATAGCCTTTAAATCAATATATATATCTGAGCCAGCTTACGGTACGCTTACCGTAAGCTTACCGTACGCGTACGGTGGCGTGCGCGAGCGCGATTCTGATTGGCTGTTAGATCTTAGTAAACATTCGAATCGGCCGAAACCAGGAAGCGGTGGCCGCCATTTTGTGTATTTCACTCCGGTAAAAAAGAGTGATATCTTGAAAAGGGGGCAAGGGAGAGAGTTACAGACCCCCTAACATTTGTAAGGGGGTCAAAGAAGGACAGAAAAGTACAAAGAAAACATTTATTGATTTAAAAAAAAAATCGCGGGGTACGCGTACGGTAAGCTTACGGTAAGCGTACGGTAAAAAAAAAAAAAAAAAGAAATGAAATTCAGATTTAAGTGTTTAGATATTAGGGGGCTCTAAAAAGAGCCGTTGTGTTTATTAAGTGATTTTTTAGTGGTACCTACAAGTAAGTACCGATGCAGAGTCTAAGGTTCAAGAGGAAGACTCTGTTCCCTTCATCATTGAAGTGCACACCATCTCCTCTATAAATGTCTTGCATGTCGTAACGCAAGTTGTTGTGGTAAATGGAACCCATACCATAGTCACGGAGGAAAGCAGAAACAGATTTGTTGACGTGCTTTCTTGCTTTGTCAATCTGCGGACAGAAATGATTGGACCAGTTCCATTTTTGCCTTTGGCATATGTTAGAAAACACAAAGGCAGTTTTAGGGAAAAGTGAAAACAGTTGTGCAAAGGTGTCCTTCATAAGCATTTCCAGACCTACCCCAGTCAAAGTGCCTAGGTCATTGCCACCACAGTGCACTATTATGAGGTCAGGGTGTTGGATTTGCATGAAGGATTTCACCAATGGCATCAATTGGTGCCACTTTAACCCTCTCTGACCAATCCATTTAATGTCTAAATTTGGCAAAGCAAGGTCTCTCACCATACCTGTTTTCTCTGCAAACTTTTCACTCCAGAAGACATAGCTGTGCCCTACAATCCACACTGTGAACATCTTCAAAGGAGAACTGGATGCACTCAGGAGGTGTCTTTCAGTAGAATGGCAATATGAAAAGAAAGACAGTTTGGAAATGGAGGCATACATATTTTTTTCAAAAAAAAAAGAACTGATTGGCTGTTTCATACCATTCTAGAATAAAAACTAGGCTGTATGTGTAAATTAATAGAAGCACGTTTTGTATTGGTACAGAAAAATGTGTTACCAAAGAACAGTACTATGGATTTGCTGTTAGGTTTGAAAAGTCAAGCACTCTTGCTCTGTGGAATTGAAACATTGTTTGGCGAACTTCTGACCTGACTCCACACAGCAGTGTTCCATGAGCTGTTGCTATGGTAGCAGGCAGAAGTCAAGTTGGGGGAAGGGTACTAGGCAGAAGTCAAGTTGGGGGAAGGGTACTTTTGGAAAAGGGTTGGTTTTCAACCAATAGAAATGTGTGATTACATTTGAAAAAAAGGGGGAAGCACTGAGATTTGAAACTTACATGTATATGTGTGGAAAAATAGAGGGAAACTTTGCCATTATCTGGTTCTGCTGAGAGGAGAGAGGTGTAGAGAACAGAGATCCTGGCTCTGATAATCTGCTGTTTGAGTGCCACATTTCTTTCACAACTAACTAATTTTAAAGGTGAGTTTAGAGTTTGAGAGGAGATGTATATGGTAAATTAAGAAATGAATAATAGAAATGTAATTCTTTTTGTTGAAGTTGTGTTTATTATTTTCTGTTTTGGGAGAAATTTAAATGTGAGGAACATGTAAAATAATATGGACTATGTTTTCACGATAAATTAAGGTGTATTGGTATAAAAAAAGAATAGTTTAAGGGTTTGCGGTTGGACTCAGTAATGCAAATACATTCAGCATCACTAAGGCTGGTTGCCCTTGCTGGAGTGTAGGCAGTCACCCAGGATACACATGGTGGTGGTCTGAAAAAGCAGTCTGGACATGGGCTTTTTAAAAAATCTGAAAAGTGGATTCATAATGTGTCAGTCTGTAAAAGTGATTATCACTTGCCAAAAAAAAAGAGCAGTAAGTGTGCTTTCAAATTGGCAAAGAAATTTCGTTTTGTGACTAATGTGAAAACATGACTCTGTGTGCAAATAGGAATTACAGGCATAGATTTATTGCGTTTTGCTCTGGTGATTTCACAGTTGCATTAGTAGGAAAAAGGGGGAGCGATTTTTTGGTGCAGAAGCAGACTCTTAGCACACACCCAGCTCCTTTCCATGTATAATCATGCACAGTATTTACAAGCGAGTGGGGTTTGAGGTTTCAGTCTGTAATGCAAATACATTCAGCATCACTAAGGCTGGTTGCCCTTGCTGGAGTGTAGGCAGTCACCCAGGATACACATGGTGGTGGTCTGAAAAAGCAGTCTGGACATGGGCTTTTTAAAAAATCTGAAAAGTGGATTCATAATGTGTCAGTCTGTAAAAGTGATTATCACTTGCCAAAAAAAAAGAGCAGTAAGTGTGCTTTCAAATTGGCAAAGAAATTTCGTTTTGTGACTAATGTGAAAACATGACTCTGTGTGCAAATAGGAATTACAGGCATAGATTTATTGCGTTTTGCTCTGGTGATTTCACAGTTGCATTAGTAGGAAAAAGGGGGAGCGATTTTTTGGTGCAGAAGCAGACTCTTAGCACACACCCAGCTCCTTTCCATGTATAATCATGCACAGTATTTACAAGCGAGTGGGGTTTGAGGTTTCAGTCTGTAATGCAAATACATTCAGCATCACTAAGGCTGGTTGCCCTTGCTGGAGTGTAGGCAGTCACCCAGGATACACATGGTGGTGGTCTGAAAAAGCAGTCTGGACATGGGCTTTTTAAAAAATCTGAAAAGTGGATTCATAATGTGTCAGTCTGTAAAAGTGATTATCACTTGCCAAAAAAAAAGAGCAGTAAGTGTGCTTTCAAATTGGCAAAGAAATTTCGTTTTGTGACTAATGTGAAAACATGACTCTGTGTGCAAATAGGAATTACAGGCAGAGATTTATTGCGTTTTGCTCTGGTGATTTCACAGTTGCATTAGTAGGAAAAAGGGGGAGCGATTTTTTGGTGCAGAAGCAGACTCTTAGCACACACCCAGCTCCTTTCCATGTATAATCATGCACAGTATTTACAAGCGAGTGGGGTTTGAGGTTTCAGTCTGTAATGCAAATACATTCAGCATCACTAAGGCTGGTTGCCCTTGCTGGAGTGTAGGCAGTCACCCAGGATACACATGGTGGTGGTCTGAAAAAGCAGTCTGGACATGGGCTTTTTAAAAAATCTGAAAAGTGGATTCATAATGTGTCAGTCTGTAAAAGTGATTATCACTTGCCAAAAAAAAGAGTAATAAGTGTGCTTTCAAATTGGCAAAGAAATTTCGTTTTCTGCCTAATATCAAACCATGACTCTTTAAAATTTTTTTAGAAAAATATGTAAATATGTGTACTGTATTATAAAATATTTTATTAAATATTAATACTTTTTTCTTTTTTTCAGATTGAGATAAAAAAAATTCGAAAACTAGAACCATTTTTAAAGCAATTAAAATTAAATTTAAATTAATAAATATTTTTTTGAGTGGGTATGGTAAGTCAAAAATTTCATGGTCCCTTTTTTCCACTTCTCTACAATCACATTTTCAATTTTTAATTGTAGTCTCTCAAGGACCTTGTAATGTGATAATTGATTTTTAGTGTTTTTAAAAAAAAAAAAAAAAAATTACGCGCACCGTACGCGTACGGTAAAAAAAAAAAAAAAAAAGTTTTTAAAAACATATATAAAAAAAAGATGAAAGATAAGGTTGGCTCTTAAAAGAGCCGTTGTGTTCATGCAGGGACAGAGGAAAGAAAGATTGGGAAAATTAGTCTCTGCGACAAGTGTGCTGATCTATTTTGTTGTTCACTAGGGAAACACTGGTCTCCCTATGACAAATTAGATCATGACAAGAGGCGCATCGAATATCAACCCTCAGAAATCGAGGGTTAATTTCCTGAGGGCCAGCAAAAGGAGATGCACCCCCCACAGATGAAGGGCTCACCTGACCTGCAGAAGAAGGACTCGGCACTGCAGATGATGGTCCAGGCTGAGCTGCTGTGGATGTGCTTGGTTGACTTACTGAAGGGTTACCTCCAGTAAGTCGAGCATGTGTCCTTTTGTGTACATCCTTGAGGTGTCTCATCATGGTATGATTCCCAAAGGAATACTTCCTGTCAGGATTACCTCTTGAAAGTACACGCTTACACAGCTTACAAGTTACTAAGGGTGCATTTACCTTTTGCTGGCCTTCAGGAAAAGTAAAATAATCCCATACATAAGAGGTCTTTTGTTTCCTCGCTCTCTGCCTCAAGGTAGTGCTGCTAGTGCTAGCCTCACTCTCAGAAGGGCTCTGCTGTTCTGCCATCGTATCACAAAGACAACCCAGCTCCTTCTCCTAAGGGATCACAAGCAGAAATGAGGGGAATGGGTGTGGTGTAGGAGAGTTCTAGAACTGAAAGTAGTTTCAACCAATCAAAAGTTGTGTTTCATGATCACATGACCTACCGTACGCTTACGGTACGCTTACGGTACGCTTACGGAAAAAGTACGCATGCGCGTAAAAAAGACACGCGCTTGCGCGCATGCGCTTAACAGTCACTCCCCGACACTTCCGCGTAACGTGCGCGTGTAGCGTACACGCGTACACGCCCACGCAGTGTACGCGCAGCTACGCAAATTGCGTAAATATGCGCAAACAGCGTAGATAAATTACGGACGTTGCGTAAACCGTACGCTTACCGTAAGCTTACGGTACGCGTACTAAAAAAAATAAAAAAAAGGAAAAAATGTATTGCAAATAAATTTTACATGTTTATTTTATAAAATATATTAAAAAAACATATTAGAGAATTTTAAAAATTTAACCATAGACAATAAAAAAAGGATAGAAAATTAAAATAAAAATATGTTTAAAAAATAGAAGAAAAAAAACAAAATTAGCATTTAAAAAACCTTGCAAATTCACTGAAAAAACCATGGGTTTCACACACGTAATAGTTAGGAATTAGCATTTAAAAAACCTTGCCAATTCACTGAAAAAACCATGGGTTTCACACACGTTATAGTTAGGAATTAGCATTTAAAAAACCTTGCCAATTCACAGAAAAAACCATGGGTTTCACACACGTTATAGTTAGGAATTAGCATTTAAAAAAACTTAGAAATTCAATGAAAAAACCAAAGGTTTCACACATGTTATAGTTAGCTGGACTTTTCCCTCGTAAAAAACCATTGAAATTCCCCCGTTATAGTTAGTTCAGCTAACTATAACTCGCGCGCCCGCAATGCACTACTGATGACGTCACATATTACATCACTCATGACATGGTCACTGACATCACTCATGACATCACTGATGACATCTCAAATGACATCACTGATGACATCATCCAGTGATTGTGTGTTTTTCTGAAAATTAAATATGTTTTATATTTATGTATATCTCAAGGTCAATGGAAGAATAAATGGGTATATAAGTGTCTAAATGGATGCTTTTTTTTTGAAAATTGTTTTGTGTAACTGACTGATTAAGTGTATCATAGTGAATACATGGCTTACTGAGTAATCTTTAAATATGAAAATATCTGTATCAGTTTCTTACTTTGTGTATAAGTGGCTACATGGGTTGGTGAGTAGCTACATGAGTGTCTATATAGGTTATTAGTTGGTTTTTTATCAGTATGAGTGTCTGAGTTTCTGTATGGTTCGGTGGGGGGTATTACTTAGTGCATAGGTGCATGAATGAGTGACTCACTGTTTGTATGTGTTGAATACAGCATGTGTGCAGGACTGTATGGGTGGATGAGTGTGTGCATGGGTGTGTTAGTGAGTGAATGACTGTCTCTATAGTGTCTTTATGAGTAACTACATATGTTTTAAACTAGTATATGTGACTATTGGTGTATATAAGTGAGTATATGTGAGAGTGAGAGATTGGAAGAGTTCCTGTATGAATAAGTATGTGTTTCTATAAGTTATTGTTTAAAAGAGTAAGTATATGTAAGTTTCTGTAGAAGTAAGTGTGGTGGTGTGTGTATAACTGTATATGCAAGTAAATGGATGTTTGATTCTTTATTAGCATGAGTGACTATGTGTGTGAGTAACTCTATGGATGAGTGGCGTTGTGTAACAGGATGTATAGGTGTATGAATACATATGATGAGTGAGTACATGTATGAGTGACTGTAGAGGACTGTTGGTGAATGACTGTATGTGTATGTGGTTCTTAGAATTACTGATTAGGTTGTTGTAACTGATATTGATATGTTCATTATTTTGAACATTTTAGTTTCTATTTTTGAATGTGTGTTTCAATGGTTATATTAGGGGAAGAGGAGGTCTGCCACTCTATCACAAGGATGATGTCATCAGTGATGTCATCAGTGATGTCATGAGTGATGTCAGTGACCATGTCATGAGTGATGTAATATGTGACGTCATCAGTAGTGCATTGCGGGCGCGCGAGTTATAGTTAGCTGAACTAACTATAACGGGGGAATTTCAATGGTTTTTTACGAGTGAAATGTCCAGCTAACTATAACATGTGTGAAACCTTTGGTTTTTTCATTGAATTTCTAAGGTTTTTTAAATGCTAATTCCTAACTATAACGTGTGTGAAACCCATGGTTTTTTCAGTGAATTTGCAAGGTTTTTTAAATGCTAATTCCTAACTATAACGTGAGTGAAACCCATGGTTTTTTCAGTGAATTTGCAAGGTTTTTGAAATGCTAATTTTTTTTTTTTTTTCTTTTTTTTTTACATATTTTTATTTTAATTTTCTATCCTTTTTTAAAGACTATGGTTAAATTTTAAAAATTCTACAATATGTTTTTATTTTACCATTTTTGTAAAATAAACAGGTAAAATTTATTAGTATTACATATTTTTTTTTTTCCTTTTTTTTTTTTTTTTTACGTGCGCGTACGGTAAGCGCACGTCTTGCTTTAATTACGTTAGATTTCTACGCTGTTTGCGTTCATTTACGCAATTTGCGTAGACGCACGTCACGCGCGCACATCGCGTAACGCGTACGCTGCACGCGCACGTTACGCGGAAGTGAAGGGGCGTGCCTGTTTTGCGCATGCGCGTGTGCACGTGTCTTTTTTACGCGCATGCGTACTTTTGCCGTAAGCGTACCGTAAGCGCACCGTAAGCGTACGGTGGGTCATGTGATCATGAAACACAACTTTTGATTGGTTGAAACTACTTTCAGTTCTAGAACTCTCCTACACCACACCCATTCCCCTCATTTCTGCTTGTGATCCCTTAGGAGAAGGAGCTGGGTTGTCTTTGTGATACGATGGCAGAACAGCAGAGTCCTTCTGAGAGTGAGGCTAGCAGCACTACCTTGAGGCAGAGAACGAGGAAACAAAAGACCTCTTTCATATGGGAGTATTTTTCTTTTCCAGAGGGCCAGCAAAAGGTAAATGCACCCTTAGTGACTTGTAAGCTGTGTAAGCGTGTACTTTCAAGAGGGAATCCCAACAAGAAGTATTCCTTCGGGAATCACACCATGTTGAGACACCTTAAGGATGTACACAGAAGGACACATGCTCGACATACTGAAGGTAACCCTTCAGTAAGTCAACCAAGCACATCCACAGCAGCTCAGCCTGGACCATCATCTGCAGGGCCGAGTCCTTCTTCTGCAGGTCAGGTGAGCCCTTCATCTGTGGTGGGAGCATCTCCTTTTTCTTCTCCTCAGGAAATTAACCCTCGGTTTCTGAGGGTTGAAATACGGTGCGCCACTTGTCATGATCTAATTTGTTATAGGGAGACCAGTATTTCCCTAGTGAACAATAAAATAGATCAGCACATTTGTCGTACCGTCTAATATTCCCATTCTTTCTTTCCTCTGTCCCTGCATGAACACAACGGCTCTTTTAAGAGCCAACCTTACCTTTCATCTATTTTTTATATATGTTTTTAAAACTTTTTTTTTATTTTTTTTTTACCGTACGCGTACGGTACGCGTAATTATTATTTTTTTTTTAAAAAAACACTCAAAATCAATTATCACATTACAAGGTCCTTGAGAGACTACAATGAAAAACTGAAAATGTGATTGTGGAGAAGTGGAAAAAAGGGACCATGATATTTTTGACTTACCATATCCACTCAAAAAAATATTTATTCATTTAAATTTTTTTTTAATTGCTTTAAAAATGGTTCTAGTTTTCGAAAATTTTCTATCTCAATCTGAAAAAAAAGAAAAAAGTATTAATATTTAATAAAACATTTTATAATACAGTACACATATTTACATATTTTTCAAAAAAAAAATTTGCTTTTTTTTGCTGTTTTCAGAATATATTGCATTTCACTATAAATACTTATAAATAATTGATAAATGATTCCACAGGATAAGCAGCTGGCTGTGTGCTAAGAGTCTGCTTCTGCATACAAAAAAATGGCTCCCCCTTTCCATCTAATGCAAATGTAAAATCACCAGAGCAATACGCAATAAATCTCTGCCTGTAATTCCTATTTACACACAGTCATGTTTTCACATTAGTCACAAAACGAAATTGCTTTGCCAATTTGAAAGCACACTTACTACTCTTTTTTTTTGGCAAGTGATAAACACTTTTACAGTCTGTCACATTTTGAATCCACTTTTCAGATTCTTAAAAAAGCACATGTCCAAACTGCTTTTTCAGACCAGCACCATGTGTAACCTGGGTGACTGACTACACTCCAGCAAGGGCAATCAGCCTTAGTGATGCTGAATGTATTTGCATTACTGACTGAAACCTCAAACCCCACTCACTTGTGAATACTGTGCATGATTCCACAGGGTAAGCAGCTGGGTGTGTGCTAAGAGTCTGCTTCTGCACCAAAAAATGGCTCCCCCTTTCCATCTAATGCAACTGTGAAATCACCAGAGCAATACGCAATAAATCTCTGCCTGTAATTCCTATTTGCACACAGTCATGTTTTCACATTAGTCACAAAACGAAATTTCTTTGCCATTTTGAAAGCACACTTACTACTCTTTTTTTTGGCAAGTGATAAACACTTTTACAGTCTGTCACATTTTGAATCCACTTTTCAGATTCTCAAAAAAGCACATGTCCAAACTGCTTTTTCAGACCAGCACCATGTGTAACCTGGGTAACTGACTACACTCCAGCAAGGGCAACCAGCCTTAGTGATGCTGAATGTATTTGCATTACTGACTGAAACCTCAAACCCCACTCGCTTGTGAATACTGTGCATGATTCCACAGGGTAAGCAGCTGGGTGTGTGCTAAGAGTCTGCTTCTGCACCAAAAAATGGCTCCCCCTTTCCATCTAATGCAACTGTGAAATCACCAGAGCAATACGCAATAAATCTCTGCCTGTAATTCCTATTTGCACACAGAGTCATGTTTTCATATTAGTCACAAAACGAAATTTCTTTGCCAATTTGAAAGCACACTTACTACTCTTTTTTTTGGCAAGTGATAAACACTTTTACAGACTGACACATTATGAATCCACTTTTCAGATTCTTAAAAAAGCACATGTCCAAACTGCTTTTTCAGACCAGCACCATGTGTAACCTGGGTGACTGCCTACACTCCAGCAAGGGCAACCAGCCTTACTGATGCTGTATGTATTTGCATTACTGAGTCCAACCTCAAACCCTTAAAGTATTCTTTATTTTTACCAGTACACCTTAATTTATCGTGAAAACATAGTCCATATTATTTTACATGTTCCTCACATTTAAATTTCTCCCAAAACAGAAAATAATAAACACAACTTCAACAAAAGGAATTCCATTTCTATTATTCATTTCTTAATTTACCATATACATCCCCTCTCAAACTCTAAACTCACCTTTAAAATTAGTTAGCTGTGAAAGAAATGTGGCACTCAAACAACAGATTATCAGAGCCAGGATCTCTGTTCTTTACACCTCTCTCCTCTCAGCAGAACCAGATAATGGCAAACTTTCCCTCTCTTTTTCCACACATATACATGTTAATTTCAAATCTTAGTGCTTCCCCTTTTTTTTCAAATGTAATCACACATTTCTATTGGTTGAAAACCAACCCTTTTCCGAAAGTACCCTTCCCCCAACTTGACTTCTGCCTAGTACCCTTCCCCCAACTTGACTTCTGCCTGCTACCATAGCAACAGCTCATGGAACACTGCTGTGTGGAGTTAGGTCAGAATTTCACCAAACAATGTTTCAATTCCACAGAGCAAGAGTGCTTGACTTTTCAAACCTAACAGCAAATCCATAGTACTGTTCTTTGGTAACACATTTTTCTGTACCAATACAAAACATGCTTCTATTAATTTACACATACAGCCTAGTTTTTATTCTAGAATGGTATGAAACAGCCAATCAGTTCTTTTTTTTATGAAAAAAATATGTATGCCTCCATTTCCAAACTGTCTTTCATTTCTTTTTACCATTCTACTGAATTACACCTCCTGAGTGCATCCAGTTCTCCTTTGAAGATGTTCACAGTGTGGATTGTAGGGCACAGCTATGTCTTCTGGAGTGAAAAGTATGCAGAGAAAACAGATATGGTGAGAGACCTTGCTTTGCCAAATGTAGACATTACATGGATTGGTCAGAGAGGGTTAAAGTGGCACCAATTGATGCCATTGGTGAAATCCTTCATGCAAATCCAACACCCTGACCTCATAATAGTGCACTGTGGTGGCAATGACCTAGGCACTTTGACTGGGGTAGGTCTGGAAATGCTTATGAAGGACACCTTTGCACAACTGTTTTCACTTTTCCCTAAAACTGCCTTTGTGTTTTCTAACATATGCCAAAGGCAAAAATGGAAGTGGTCCAATCATTTCTGTCCGCAGATTGACAAAGCAAGAAAGCACGTCAACAAATCTGTTTCTGCTTTCCTCCGTGACTATGGTATGGGTTCCATTTACCACAACAACTTGCGTTACGACATGCAAGACATTTATAGAGGAGATGGTGTGCACTTCAATGATGAAGGGAACAGAGTCTTCCTCTTGAACCTTAGACTCTGCATCGGTACTTACTTGTAGGTACCACTAAAAAATTACTTCATAAACACAACGGCTCTTTTTAGAGCCCCCTAATATCTAAACTTTTAAATCTGCATTTCATTTCTTTTATTTTATTTTTTTTCTACCGTACGCGTACGTTGAGCTTACCGTACGTGTACCCCGCAATTTTTTTTAAAATCAATAAATGTTTTCTTTGTACTTTTCTGTCCTTCTTTGACCCCCTTACAAATGTTAGGGGGTCTGTAACTCTCCTCCTTGCCCCCTTTTCAAGATATCACTCTTTTTTTTCTGAGTGAAACACACGAAATGGCGGCCGCCGCTTCCTGGTTTCGACCGATTCGAATGTTTACTAAGATCTAAGAGCCAATCAGAATCGCGCTCGCGCACGCCACCGTACGCGTATGGTAAGCGCACCGTAAGCGCACCGTAAGCTGGCTCAGATATATATATTGATTTAAAGGCTATTTTCTCAGAATCTACTGAACAGATTTACACCAAACCTACAAAAGGCACTTCCTTGACCTGAGGACTACCTCTCTGCCAAATTTCTAGTAATTCTGTTCAGCCGTTCGGGCTGTAGCTGTGTCTAAAGGTCCTATGGAAAAATGCATGGGAAAAACGCGTTTTGGGACCCCCCCTTTTATCTCAGCCCCCGCTTGACGAATCCCCCCGAGACTTTCAGGGTAGGAGCGGAGCGTAGCGCCCCATCTATTTTGAAATATTCGCGAGGATTCGTCGACCGGCGCCAAAGTTATTCAAAATAGAATGTTGCGGATTTCCTATGGAAACAGGGTCCCAACTATAACTACCTACTGGCGACCGCCAGTAGGTAATATATATATATATATATATATATTACCTACTGGCGGTCGCCAGTAGGTAGTTATAGTTAGGACCACGTTTCCATAGGAAATCCGCAACATTCTATTTTGAATAACTTTGGCGCCGGTTGACGAATCCTCGCGAATTTTTCAAAATAGGTGGGGCGCTACGCTCCGCTCCTACCCTGAAAGTCTCGGGGGGATTCGTCAAGCGGGCGCTGAGATAAAAGGGGGGTCCCAAAACGCGTTTTTCCCATGCATTTTTCCATAGGACCTTTAGACACAGCTACAGCCCGAACGGCTGAACAGAATTACTTGAAATTTGGCAGAGAGGTAGTCCTCAGGTCAAGGAAGTGCCTTTTGTAGGTTTGGTGTAAATCAGTTCAGTAGATTCAGAGAAAATAGCCTTTAAATCAATATATATATCTGAGCCAGCGTACGGTGCGCTTACCGTACGCGTACGGTGGCGTGCGCGAGCGCGATTTTGATTGGCTGTTAGATCTTAGTAAACATTCGAATCGGTCGAAACCAGGAAGCGGCGGCCGCCATTTTCTCTCTCGCTCTCTGAGTTGGGCAGCAAAAACGATGCCAAAAAATGTCTAAAGAGGCAGTTTCTTGAGATCCTAACCACCCAGCATTGATATAGGGGTCCCCAAACAACCCCCAAGCCCAAATAAACATTTTTTTTTTTTTCGGAAAATTGCCGATTACGCTTACCGTACGTGTACGGTAAAAAAAAATTTTAAGAAAAATTATCCACACCCTCCCCACCCCGTGTGCAAATGGTGCCCGAAGGGCACCATTTGTGCATGGCTTATTACAGATTAGAAATAAACAAAGAATAAATTTCACAAAGATGCGCATAATATGTCCCCCATGTGCGCACGGTGCGCGAAGCGCATCGTGCGTACATGGCCCATCCCGCATAACGTGGGCACGCGGTGCGCGCAGCGCACCGCGTGACCACCGTGCGTGCACGGCACTAACTGCGTAAAGTGGGCGCGCGATGCGCGAAGCGCGCGCGCACGGAACGAACTGCGTTAACTGGGCGCGTACGCCACGAATGGCGTAAAGTAACTTAGCATTTAAAAAAACGTACAAATTCACTGAAAAAACCATAGGTTTCACACACGTTCTAGTTAGGAATTAGCATTTAAAAAACCTTGCAAATTCACTGAAAAAACCATAGGTTTCACACATGTTATAGTTAGCTGTACATTTCACTCGTAAAAAACCAATGAAATTCCTCCGTGATAGTTAGTGCAGGCAACTATAACTCACGCGACCGCAATCTTCTGCTGATGACATATGTGTCTTTATGAAAAAAAAATATTTGTAATATATGTATAGCTAAAATTTAATGGAAGAAGACATGGGCAAATAAGTGTCTAAATACAGTATTAGCATCAGCAGAGGATTGCGGTCGCGTGAGTTATAGTTGCCTGCACTAACTATAACGGGGGAATTTCATTGGTTTTTTACGAGTGAAATGTACAGCTAACTATAACATGTGTGAAACCTATGGTTTTTTCAGTGAATTTATATATATATATATATATATATATATATATATTCAGTGAAAAAACCATAGATTTCACACACGTTATAGTTAGGAATTAGCATTTAAAAAACCTTAGAAATTCAGTGAAAAAACCATAGGTTTCACACATGTTATAGTTAGCTGGACATTTTACTCGTAAAAAACCAATGAAATTCCCCCATTATAGTTAGTTCAGCTAACTATAACTCGCGCGCCCGCAATGCACTGCTGATGACGTCACATATTACATCACTCATGACATGGTCAGTGACATCACTCATGACATCACTGATGACATCTCAAATGACATCACTGATGACATCATCCAGTGAATGTGTGTTTTTCTGAAAATTACATATGTTTTATATATGTATATCTCAAGGTCGATGGAAGAATAAATGGGTATATAAGTGTCTAAATGGATGATTTGTTTTTGAAAAATTGATTGTGTAACTGACTGATTAAGTGTATCATAGTGAATACATGGCTTAGTGAGTAATGTTTAAATATGTAAATATCTGTATCAGTCTCTCACTTTGTGTATAAGTGGCTGCATGGGTTGGTGAGTAGCTACATGGGTGTCTATATAGGTTATTAGTTGGTTTTTTGAGTATCAGTCTGAGTGTCTGCATGGTTCGGTGGGGGGTATTACGTAGTGCATAGGTGCATGAATGAGTGACTCACTGTTTGTATGTGTTGAACAGAGCATGTGTGCAGGACTGCATGGGTGGATGAGTGTGTGTATGGGTGTGTTAGTGAGTGAATGACTGTCTCAATAGTGTCTTTATGAGTAACTACATATGTTTAAAACTAGTATATGTGACTATTGGTGTATATATGTGAGTATATGTGAGAGTGAGAGATTGAAAGAGTTCCTGTATGAATAAGTATGTGTTTCTATAAGTGATTGTTTAAAAGACTAAGTATGTGTAAGTTTCCGTAGAAGTAAGTGTGGTGGTGTGTGTATAACTGTATTTGCAAGTAAATGTATGTTTGATTCTTTATTAGCATGAGTGACTATGTGTGTGAGTTGCTCTATGGATGAGTGGCATTGTGTAACAGGATGTATAGGTGTATGAGTACATATGATAAGTGAGTACATGTATGAGTGACTGTATTGGACTGTTGGTGAATGAGTGGATGTGTATGTGGATCTTAGAATTACTGAAGAGGTTGTTGTAACTGTTATTGGTATGTCCATTGTTTTGTAAATTTTAGTCTCTATTTTTGAATGTGTGTGTCAAAGGTTATATTAGGGGAAGAGGAGGTCTGCCACTCTATCACAAGGATGATGTCATCAGTGATGTCATCAGTGATGTCATTTGAGATGTCATCAGTGATGTCATGAGTGATGTCACTGACCATGTCATGAGTGATGTAATATGTGACGTCATCAGCAGTGCATTGCGGGCGTGCGAGTTATAGTTAGCTGAACTAACTATAATGGGGGAATTTCATTGGTTTTTTACGAGTAAAATGTCCAGCTAACTATAACATGTGTGAAACCTATGGTTTTTTCACTGAATTTCTAAGGTTTTTTAAATGCTAATTCCTAACTATAACGTGTGTGAAACCTATGGTTTTTTCACTGAATTTCTAAGGTTTTTTAAATGCTAATTCCTAACTATAACGTGTGTGAAACCCATGGTTTTTTCAGTCAATTTGCAAGGTTTTTTAAATGCTAATTTTTTTTTTTCTTCTATTTTTTCTAACATATTTTTATTTTAATTTTCTTACCTTTTATAAAGACTATGATTTAATTTTTTAAATTCTTTAATATGTTTTTTTTTATATATTTTTTAAAATAAACATGTAAAAATTATTTGCAGTACTTTTTTTCTATTTTTTTTTAAAAATTTTTAGTACGCGTACCGTAAGCTCACGGTAAGCGTACGGTTTACGCAACGTCCGTAATTTTCCTACGCTGCTTGCGTATAGTTACGCAATTTGCGTAGCCGCGCGTACTCCGCGTGGGACGCGTACGCGTGTACGCTACACGCGCACGTTACGCGGAAGTGTCGGGTAGTGACTGTTATACGCATGCGCGCAAGCGCGTGTCTTTTTTACGCGCATGCGCACTTTTGCCGTAAGCGTACCGTAAGCGTACCGTAAGCGTACGGTAGGTCATGTGATCATGAAACACAACTTTTGATTGGTTGAAACTACTTTCAGTTCTAGAACTCTCCTACACCACACCCATTCCCCTCATTTCTGCTTGTGATCCCTTGGGAGAAGGAGCTGGTTTGTCTTTGGGATACGATGGCAGAACAGCAGAGCTCTTCTGAGAGTGAGGCTAGCACTAGCAGCACTGTCTTGAGGCAGAGATCGAGGAAACAAAAGCCCTCTTATGTATGGGATTATTTTACTTTTCCTGAAGGCCAGCAAAAGGTAAATGCACCCTTAGTGACTTGTAAGCTGTGTAAGCGTGTACTTTCTAGAGGTAATCCTAACAGGAAGTATTCCTTTGGGAATCACACCATGAAGAGACACCTCCAGGATGTACACAGAAGGACACATGGTCATCTTTTTGGAGGTAACTCTTCAGAAAGACAAGCCAGTACATCCACAGCAGCTCAGCCTGGACCATCATCTGCAGGGCTGACTCCTTCTTCTGCAGGTCAGGTGAGCCCTTCATCTGTGGGGGGAGAATCTCCTTTTGCTGGCCCTCTGGAAATCAACCCTCGATATCGGAAGGTTGATATTCGATGCACATTTTGTCAAGATCTAATTTGCTATAGGGAGACCAGTGTTTCCCTAGTGAACAACAAAATAGATCAGCACATTTGTCGCTTTGAATAATTTTCCCATGCTTCCTTTCCTCTGTCCCTGCATGAACACAACGGTTCTTTTAAGAGCCAACCTTATCTTTCATCTTTTTTTTACATATGTTTTTAAAAACTTTTTTTTTTTTTTTTACCGTACGCGTACGGTGCGCGTACTTTTTTTTTATTTTAAAAAAAAAACACTAAAAATCAATTATCACATTACAAGGTCCTTGAGAGACTACAATTATTATTATTGACTTACCATACTCACTCAAAAAAATATTTATTCATTTGTTTTTAAAAAAAATAGTTTTAAAAATGGTTCTAGTTTTCGAAATTTTTCTATATCTATCTGGAAAAAAAGAAAAAAGTATTAATATTTTTAAAACATTTTATAATACAGTACACATATTTACATTTTTTTCCCAAAAATATTTTTGCCTTATTTTTGCTGTTTTCAGAATATATTGCATTTCACTATAAATTGTGAAAGCAATTGCATTCATCATTTTACAGCGGGCAAAAAAAAATAACAATCACAAAGATTGTATTAAAAAAGCCCTGATTCTTTTTTTACTTAAACTTAACATTATAGAAATGCATAATATTCTAAAAAAATATCATCTAATACCAATACTTATTTCTTTAAAATACCGTCTGATATGTTTGTTTCAGAAGTATAATCACAATATTATATCTCAAATAACTCCAAAATACATCTGATTTCATTTCCTTTAGACCAAATAGTAATTTTAAATTTTTTTTTGGAATAAATTTCCAACGGTAATCCAATAAAATTCTAAAGTTTAATTTGTCCAGATCTCACCGATTCTCTGTAACATTTTGGTTCACGAAAATTTTTTGAATAATTTATTAAGTCCACAATAGAATTGGTTACTTTTCCGCATGGCCAAATAGTAATTTTTTAAATCATTTTTGAAAAAATTTCCAATGGCAGTCCAATAACATTCCAAAATTTAAAATGTGCAGAAGTTACCGATAATCTCAAAATTATTGGTTTTTCAAAGTTTCATTAAAAATTTAAAAAGTCCACATTACAATTGGTTATATTTCCATTAGGCCAAATGATAATTTAAAAAATCTTTTTTCTACAAAATTGCAATGGTAATCCAGTAAAATGGTAAAATTATTTTGTCGAGATCTTGCCAAATCTGTCTAAAATTTAGGTTTCAGGAAGATTAGATAGGAATTTGCTAAATCAAAAAGCAAACATTGTTTGAAAATCAATTGGGAATCATTACACAGTGTCCAGCCTTTTTCACATTTAAGATAAACTGTGTAATGTCCAGAAGTAACAGTAGGTCCATCATGGAAAATTATTGCAACAGTTACAAAAGTTTTTCCTGAAATTGATAATTGCTGTCCTGTAAACTTCTTTATTAAAGTATCCAATTTTGAACCATCAGCTCTACATCGTTGCATCATTAAAATTACATACTGTCCGTATTCCTTTAAAATTAATGTTGAAAACATGTCAGAATTACACTCACTACATTTCATGCTATGATTAGCATCTTTAACTAATTTTGCAAAAGTGACTGTTTTACTCTCTGGCAATGTCAAATAAATAAATCTTTCATTATCAACAATAGAGCCACATATATTATAACAATTATCACAACTATGTTCCCATTTATAAGAGAGACCAAAAAAAATGTCAATGGGAACTCCTTCTTCTTCCACTACCTGAAGAAAATACATCAAAAATTCATGTGCATCTTGCTGTTCATTTTGAGAAAACTGTGTTCGTCCTGAACATACATCTAAAAGTTTTCTAATTTCAGTAGCACTTTCTATTTGAGTTTTATCTTTACTCAGCTTTTGAAAAAGGAGACTCAGCTCTGAACAGAATCTTTTTCCCTGATTTACTATTATCTGCTCTTGCAAACTTTTCAGATAAAATGCAACATTCAGCACTACATTTGCATAGCAGTTGACACCAGAGCTATTTTCAAAATGACATCCTACAACCTGTTCTTCATTTTCCTTTTTCTTTTTGCTTGCAATTACATCACTCCTCTTTTTTTTCCTCTTCTCTACATCTTCATTACAGATATTCTCATTTTTTCTTTTACGAGAAACTACACGTTTCTCCAACACAGGATACTGACCTAAATGAGGAGCATAGCTTCTTCTTAATCTATTATACTCCTTTACACAGTTTGTATCAGCACTAACTTTTGAGTCATCAAAGTCTATCATGAATAAACCTGATAATGTTTTCACTCGTGACAAAGCTACATATGCCATACCTTCTTTGAACACAGTTGAACCAATGTTCACAAATGCACAATCTACAGTCAATCCTTGAGACTTGTGAATAGTTACAGCATATGCTAGAGAAAACGGAAACTGCTTCCTACGTACATATAAGTCTTTCACAAGCATAAAACGTACTGTACAACGACAAATATCTTTAACTTCTTCTATCTGATCAAATTTTATTTTTAAACATTCAACTCCTTCTTTTTTCTGGTAATTAATAAAACCCACAACTCTTCCCATCGCTCCATTAGCTAAACCTTTTTCAACATCCAAATTTCTCCTTAAAAATACTCTACAGTTCATGCAAACATATAGATTTTTTTCTAATCCAGCTGTTTTGGAGATGTTCTTCTCTAGTGAGTCCAATTTATTTTTCAGTTTGCCTGTTACTGTGACACTAATTCTTCCATCCTCAATTTTGTCCACTGCTTCCAATTTCCTGATCTCTTCCTTTTCCAATTTCAAAAGCTCCTCATTGAATATTGAGCATTCACGTAGAGTTGGCATTAAGCAGATGACACTTTTGTTTTCTGCAATGTTCTTGTATATCTTCTCTGCAACTATTTCTTCCTTTGGAAATAAATTATGTAGCAGCCGACTCTGTAATGTTTTTTTGCCAACTTCTGTGAGTAGTCCAATCCTGATATCTTTCAGAATACTTCCATATTCTTCATCGTTTGCTTGCCTCATATTAGTAGTAAGTTCCTTGTACTCAAAGAAGGACCAAATATTTGTATTTCCGATGCTTCCCAATGACTTCTTCGTGTCTTCATGTGTGACAGTATTAAACACTGGTTGTCCTTTAACTGGAGTAAGTTGCAAAAGATCTCCAAAAACTATGACGTGTTTTCCACCAAATAACATGTCATAGTCTGTCTTCAAAATTTGCTGCATTCTTAAATGCACAAAGGCAAGCATTAAGTTTGATACCATGCTCACCTCATCAATAATGAGAACTTGCATCTTCTTCAATACTCTTGAAACTTCCAAGGATGCTTCTCCAGTTAGCTTGTTGAATTGTATTTTGTTCTAATGCTCCACTGGTAACATTAGCAAACGATGTAAAGTGATTCCTTTTATGTTATATGCTGCTAACCCAGTTGGAGCAGTAACCACACAAGACAAAGTAGAATCCGTTTTTTGCTTTAGGTAGCTTCTGATGACTTTTATTAGGAAACTTTTTCCAGTTCCAGCTTGTCCGCTTACATACATCCTGATTGGATGAAATGATGTGCATGAGCACTCTTTTTTTTATGTAGAAATCCGTGATCAATTTTGTTTTTGATCTCTTCATAAATTTGTTGCTGCTCTTGATTCAGTTGTCTTTCCAAATTTTCTAAGTCTATAAATTCTTCTTGAGCTTGATTCATAGCCGTTTCCACTTCATTCATGGCTATTGATGCTTCATTTTCAATGATTGGTTGTCCTAGGGGATCTTGACTGAGTGTTCCTGAACTTTGGCTGTCCTGAGAACTATCTCTAGCGATTTCTGCTGCAATTGTAGTTTCCTGATCAATTTCTTCATTTAACATTTGCAGATAAGTTGAGAATGTACTGCATTGTATGCTGTCTTTGCAAGCATTAAAAGAATCTTCATAGCTCTGGAATTCTCCCAGTAGTTCATCCTCTGTACGCCATGGTTTAAACAACTGTAAAAGAGCCAAGTAGTAAAATTCCTTCTTGTCAGTAGTGTCGCAACTCAGCTTCCGGTGATTTATCAAACTTCCTTTTGTTTGCTTCACCAAACATCCTTCTTCACCAACGACTTTATATTTTCCATTATTGATGTCTTCTGTGGCTTTCCGTGAATAAATGTAGTTCTGCAGCACTTCATAGAGACACATGTTCTCCAGATGTTGACTTCTCTTGGGATAATATGTGTCCAACATGTTTGTTTTCAAAATATCTGTACTTTCTGGGTCATTCTCGGCCAAATATTCAATTTCTCCTACAGATTTCAGTACCCGATTTCTCATTGCTGCAAGGCCTAAACTTGCCCAAATTATTCTTCTTGACTTCGAGTAGAGACTTGCAGAAGATAACCTATCTGAACATTCGTAGGATCCAATTTCTCGATGCGATAACATCTTCAAACTGAAACTGTACAGCTTCTTACTGACAGTCTTCTCGTGAGAAATCTCTTCCCACATTTCCTTCAATTCTGTTTTTTCTGATTTCGTAATGTAAGACGTTACATATCGAGCAACAGCAATGGAATTGTCAGCTACATACTGTATATCCATGTTAGCGTTCCACATGGATAAAATGACTGGGTTGTAGTCATTTATATTTTTTGATTCTTCTTTTCTTTTTAGGTTGTAGGTATTCTTAGGTGATTTTCTTGTGATAGTATGTCTCACAGCTGACATAAAACTGTTGACTCTTCCATTTGAAAGAACAGGTCTAGGAAATCCAAATCGACATTTAGTGTAGTATTTTTCTTTGCTCTTGTATTTCCGTCGACAGTATTTTCCACACCGATGACTTTGGAAACGTAAAACTTGCTCCTTTAACTTGTTCTCTTCTGTGCTTTTTGGTATAGCACATGTTGCATATTCTTCAATGTAAGATAACACTGCTTCATCAGCATCTGTTCCAAACTTTGGGGCATCCTTGATCCACAACAGCATATGAATATGAGGAGCACCTCTTGCCTGGTACTCTTTTCTCCAAAAGAAATCCACTACTTCTCCAAGGGGTGGATTTTTTTTATTGCAGATGAAGGACATCATAGCCTCAAATCTATGATTGAAATATCTGCAAACATTAACCGGATCCAATGAGCACAGTTCTCCTGCTGTCTTGTATTCGATGTTTTTAATGTTTGAATTGGCCTCTCATAGAAAATCCAGTAAATCATCCCAAGCGTACTCGGCACAGCTTAGGGTAAGGAACCATGTCGGTGTTCCTAAATTCCGTAACATGCATTTTAGTTCACCATGGCGTCGGTACCAATATTCATTTGTCCCACGCTGACAAGCCATCAGATTGATCAGTTGTGTTTCCAAATGATCATCTCGGTGCTGCACTTTCTCCATAAAATCCTTAGCAGACACATTTTGTAAATGTACTCCACTTTTTAAAATGTGATTTACTGCATAAGACAGTGCAGACAAGTCGCTTTCAAATAAAAGATGGAACAAATAAGGAATACTTTGTCGAAATCTGGGATCTTCAGCATATAGTCTTGTAGTCCGATACTCAGAAGCTGGAATCTGTTCTGGACGTTCATCGTATCGTCCTCCTTTTCCTTTAGGAAACAGCTGGGGAAAACATCGAGCTTCCAAGCTCTCCTCCCATACACTCACGGGAGTTCCTTTTGCTTTCTTCATCTGAAAGAGATCAATATTGTCTCCCATAACTTCTTTCGAATGAAGAGGATGTATGCTAAAATGTTCATAAATTTCTTCTTCCTTTGACTTGTCCACTTTTTCAATTTGTCCAGCTGGTATTTCTGTGTCTTCTTGTAAATCTTCTTCTTCTTCTTCTTCTTCTATATAAATTGATTCATACCATTTGTTATTTTTTTTCAAATACAAATTTGCTCTTTGTACTTTCCGCACATCTACCAGCTCCTGCCAAATCTTCTTATTCTTTGTAGGTACACCATTAACCAGAATAATTAATGGTTCAGTTTCCAAAGTATCCGCATCAATAGTTTCCATATTTTTTTTCAAATCCAAGGGCAAATACACCACTCTACCTTTTAAACCTCTCAGTAAATCTGAAGGAGGTAATTTACCAGTTTTGGGCTCCATACGTACTATGGTCTGGAACGGATGAACACATTGAATGAGTATAGACTCATATGTATTTAATTCAGAAAGTTCAGCAGGAATAGCATCCAATTCTAAATTATTATGTACAGCTCTGGTCGGCATTCTATTTTCCTCTAACTTGTTGTAACAGTATTTACAAATACGCTGATCTTCACCCAATTCAAAACAATTTTCTAGAAATATATATGTGGCAAAATCCTTCCACTTATAATTATCTTCATTTTCACTCTTTCTGTAGAGATCAACATTCCTAGTTTGTTTTCTATAATGAGTTCTGCGGCAACAAATACAAGTAAAATTTGGTCTTTCATTAGAGACTATTGCAAATTTTGTTATGTGATCATTAAATGTGTTACTTACAGAGGGTTCTACATTCTCTTCCACTTCTTCCTCATTTACTGTGTCCTTCTCTGCACTGTTTTGTTCAGGACCAAAGTAACAAAACTGAATTTCATCAACAACCTTCTCTACATCTGATACTGTTCCTCGGAACAGAGCCCTATTCAATTCATTTAACTTTATTGCTGGACTTTTGGCAAAATACAACCGTCTCACAAACTTTCTCATTTCAGTATGATGAACAGCCAACATCCTAAAATGATGGAAAACACTATTGCACACTTTTCTAGATAGACAAGCCAGAGAATGACCCTGCAAACCAGTATTCTCTCTCACTCTGCATGGATCCAGACTTTGAAGCACCTTAATCTTCTGTTTTACACTTTTTTTACTATATTCTCTTAGAAACTCGAAATTTGTCAATAGATTCCTGATGCACAGTGCAAATACTACTACAATTCCAAGTGTACACTGGGGCTTTAGGACGTCTCCCCATTGCCTCATCTGCCATCACTTGTACCTCATCTCTTGGAACCATTATCTCCTTCTCCATTATGCAACCATTTGTTACTTCGTATGAACGACCTCTGGTGTCAACTGCATGCAGCAAACTATTACTTTGAAAATAGCTCTCTTCATTAAAAAAAGGTTCACTACTTGAACTATGCATCCACTTTCCTAAAAACACTTTACAAAAGTTTGTTCTGTTCACTACTCTTTTCCTTTTGCTATGTGATTTCAGTACATTAACCATTTTGTCTAATGTACGCATCCTATTCAAAATTAATATGAATAGTTTCCTTTTTAATTCTAATGCCTTTGCTGCAATGGCTTCAATTTCTTTTTTTCTCTTGTAATATTTTGCCTTTTGCTTATATTTCTTCACATCCTTTATCAAATTGGACATAACTCTTCTCTGAAACATTTTTCTACGTATCTCTTTAAACGCTGTTTTTCTGTTTATGTAAATCTTTTCAGTTGCAGAAGGTATATTTGCATTAACTAAATTCTCAATTTTTTCCTGTTCTGTTCGTTTCGTAACATTCTTTCCAGTACAGACATTTTGTACATTTTTCCTTGTTTTGAATATATTTTTAAGAAATTGTTTTTTCTGCTTACCAGAAGATTTTTTCTTTTTCCCAACATGAGCATCTTCTACTAACTTTGGTCCTCCAGTTGTCTTCAAATATAGTTTTTTTTTTAGCGTTTTTTGAACTCTGGATTTTGTAGGCATCTTAAATTTTGTTCACTGCTCTTCAGCAATACCTGAAAAAAACTAAAAAAAAATTCCTTTATTGTATTTAAATATATTACTACATTTCTTTTCACAATAGTCACAAAACGAAATTTCTATGCCAATTTGAATGCACACTAACTGCTCTTTTTTTTGGGCAAGTGAAAATCACTTTTACAAACTGTCACATTATGAAACCACTTTTCAGATTTTTTAAAAAGCCCATGTCCAGACTGCTACACTACAGCAAGGGCAACCAGCCTTAGTGATGCTGAATGTATTTGCATTACAGACTGAAACCTGAAAACCCCACTCGCTTGTAAATACTGTGCATGATTATACATGGCAAGCACATGGGTGTGTGCTAAGAGTCTGCTTCTTCCCCCAAAAATTCGCTCCCCCTTTCCATCTAATGCAACTGTGAAATCACCAGAGCAATACGCAATAAATCTCTGCCTATAATTCCTCTCTGCACACAGAGTCATGTTTTCACATTAGTCCCAAAACGAAATTTCTTTGCCAATTTGAAAGCACACTTACTGCTCTTTTTTTTTTCGGGGCAAGTGAAAATCACTTTTACAGACTGACACATTATGAAACCACTTTTTTTGATTTATTTAAATGCACATGTCCAAACTGTTTTTTCAGACCACCACCATGTGTATTCTCGGTGACTGCCTACACTCCAGCAAGGGCAACCAGCCTTAGTGATGCTGAATGTATTTGCATTACAGACTGAAACCTGAAAACCCCACTCGCTTGTAAATACTGTGCATGATTATACATGGCAAGCACATGGGTGTGTGCTAAGAGTCTGCTTCTTCCCCCAAAAATTCGCTCCCCCTTTCCATCTAATGCAACTGTGAAATCACCAGAGCAATACGCAATAAATCTCTGCCTATAATTCCTCTCTGCACACAGAGTCATGTTTTCACATTAGTCCCAAAACGAAATTTCTTTGCCAATTTGAAAGCACACTTACTGCTCTTTTTTTTTTCGGGGCAAGTGAAAATCACTTTTACAGACTGACACATTATGAAACCACTTTTTTTGATTTATTTAAATGCACATGTCCAAACTGTTTTTTCAGACCACCACCATGTGTATTCTCGGTGACTGCCTACACTCCAGCAAGGGCAACCAGCCTTAGTGATGCTGAATGTATTTGCATTACAGACTGAAACCTGAAAACCCCACTCGCTTGTAAATACTGTGCATGATTATACATGGCAAGCACATGGGTGTGTGCTAAGAGTCTGCCTCTTCCCCCAAAAATTCGCTCCCCCTTTCCATCTAATGCAACTGTGAAATCACCAGAGCAATACGCAATAAATCTCTGCGCACATGGGTGTGTGCTAAGAGTCTGCTTCTTCCCCCAAAAATTCGCTCCCCCTTTCCATCTAATGCAACTGTGAAATCACCAGAGCAATACGCAATAAATCTCTGTTTTTTCAGACCACCACCATGTGTATTCTCGGTGACTGCCTACACTCCAGCAAGGGCAACCAGCCTTAGTGTTGCTGAATGTATTTGCATTACAGACTGAAACCTGAAAACCCCACTCGCTTGTAAATACTGTGCATGATTATACATGGCAAGCACATGGGTGTGTGCTAAGAGTCTGCTTCTTCCCCCAAAAATTCGCTCCCCCTTTCCATCTAATGCAACTGTGAAATCACCAGAGCAATACGCAATAAATCTCTGCCTATAATTCCTCTCTGCACACAGAGTCATGTTTTCACATTAGTCCCAAAACGAAATTTCTTTGCCAATTTGAAAGCACACTTACTGCTCTTTTTTTTTCGGGGCAAGTGAAAATCACTTTTACAGACTGACACATTATGAAACCACTTTTTTTGATTTATTTAAATGCACATGTCCAAACTGTTTTTTCAGACCACCACCATGTGTATTCTCGGTGACTGCCTACACTCCAGCAAGGGCAACCAGCCTTAGTGATGCTGAATGTATTTGCATTACAGACTGAAACCTGAAAACCCCACTCGCTTGTAAATACTGTGCATGATTATACATGGCAAGCACATGGGTGTGTGCTAAGAGTCTGCCTCTTCCCCCAAAAATTCGCTCCCCCTTTCCATCTAATGCAACTGTGAAATCACCAGAGCAATACGCAATAAATCTCTGCCTATAATTCCTCTCTGCACACAGAGTCATGTTTTCACATTAGTCCCAAAACGAAATTTCTTTGCCAATTTGAAAGCACACTTACTGCTCTTTTTTTTTTCGGGGCAAGTGAAAATCACTTTTACAGACTGACACATTATGAAACCACTTTTTTTGATTTATTGAAATGCACATGTCCAAACTGTTTTTTCAGACCACCACCATGTGTATTCTCGGTGACTGCCTACACTCCAGCAAGGGCAACCAGCCTTAGTGATGCTGAATGTATTTGCATTACAGACTGAAACCTGAAAACCCCACTCGCTTGTAAATACTGTGCATGATTATACATGGCAAGCACATGGGTGTGTGCTAAGAGTCTGCCTCTTCCCCCAAAAATTCGCTCCCCCTTTCCATCTAATGCAACTGTGAAATCACCAGAGCAATACGCAATAAATCTCTGCCTATAATTCCTCTCTGCACACAGAGTCATGTTTTCACATTAGTCCCAAAACGAAATTTCTTTGCCAATTTGAAAGCACACTTACTGCTCTTTTTTTTTTCGGGGCAAGTGAAAATCACTTTTACAGACTGACACATTATGAAACCACTTTTTTTGATTTATTTAAATGCACATGTCCAAACTGTTTTTTCAGACCACCACCATGTGTATTCTCGGTGACTGCCTACACTCCAGCAAGGGCAACCAGCCTTAGTGATGCTGAATGTATTTGCATTACAGACTGAAACCTGAAAACCCCACTCGCTTGTAAATACTGTGCATGATTATACATGGCAAGCACATGGGTGTGTGCTAAGAGTCTGCTTCTGCACCAAAAAATGGCTCCCCCTTTCCATCTAATGCAACTGTGAAATCACCAGAGCAATACGCAATAAATCTCTGCCTATAAATCCTCTCTGCACACAGAGTCATGTTTTCACATTAGTCCCAAAACGAAATTTCTTTGCCAATTTGAAAGCACACTTACTGCTCTTTTTTTTTTCGGGGCAAGTGAAAATCACTTTTACAGACTGACACATTATGAAACCACTTTTTTTGATTTATTTAAATGCACATGTCCAAACTGTTTTTTCAGACCACCACCATGTGTATTCTCGGTGACTGCCTACACTCCAGCAAGGGCAACCAGCCTTAGTGATGCTGAATGTATTTGCATTACAGACTGAAACCTGAAAACCCCACTCGCTTGTAAATACTGTGCATGATTATACATGGCAAGCACATGGGTGTGTGCTAAGAGTCTGCTTCTTCCCCCAAAAATTCGCTCCCCCTTTCCATCTAATGCAACTGTGAAATCACCAGAGCAATACGCAATAAATCTCTGCCTATAATTCCTCTCTGCACACAGAGTCATGTTTTCACATTAGTCCCAAAACGAAATTTCTTTGCCAATTTGAAAGCACACTTACTGCTCTTTTTTTTTCGGGGCAAGTGAAAATCACTTTTACAGACTGACACATTATGAAACCACTTTTTTTGATTTTTTTAAATGCACATGTCCAAACTGTTTTTTCAGACCACCACCATGTGTATTCTCGGTGACTGCCTACACTCCAGCAAGGGCAACCAGCCTTAGTGATGCTGAATGTATTTGCATTACTGAGTCCAACCTCAAACCCTTAAACTATTCTTTTTTTTTCCAGTACACCTTAATTTATTGTGAAAACATACTCCATATTATTTTACATGTTCCTCACATTTAAATTTCTCCCAAAACAGAAAATGATAAACGCAACTACAACAAAAACAATTTCCATTTCTATTATTCATTTCTTAAGTTACCACATACATCCCCTCTCAAACTGTAAACTCACCTTTAAAATTAGTTAGTTGTGAAAGAAATGTGACACTCAAACAGCAGATTATCAGAGCCAGGATCTCTGTTGTGTTCACCTCTCTCCTCTCAGCAGAACCAGATAATGGCAAACGTTCCCTCTATTTTTCCACACATATACATGTAAGTTTCAAATCTCAGTGCTTCCCCCTTTTTTTCAAATGTAATCACACATTTCTATTGGTTGAAAACCAACCCTTTTCCAAAAGTACCCTTCCCCCAACTTGACTTCTGCCTAGTACCCTTCCCCCAACTTGACTTCTGCCTGCTACCATAGCAACAGCTCATGGAACACTGCTGTGTTGAGTTAGGTCAGAAGTTCGCCAAACAATGTTTCAATTCCACAGAGCAAGAGTGCTTGACTTTTCAAACCTAACAGCAAATCCATAGTACTGTTCTTTGGTTACACATTTTTTTGTACCAATACAAAACATGCTTCTATTAATTTACACATACAGCCTAGTTTTTATTCTAGAATGGTATGAAACAGCCAATCAGTTCTTTTTGTTTTGAAAAAAATATGTATGCCTCCATTTCCAAACTGTCTTTCTTTTCATATTGCCATTCTACTGAAAGACACCTCCTGAGTGCATCCAGATCTCCTTTGAAGATGTTCACAGTGTGGATTGTAGGGCACAGCTATGTCTTCTGGAGTGAAAAGTTTGCAGAGAAAACAGATATGGTGAGAGACCTTGCTTTGCCAAATGTAGAAATTAAATGGATTGGTCAGAGAGGGTTAAAGTGGCACCAATTGATGCCATTGGTGAAATCCTTCATGCAAATCCAACACCCTGACCTCATAATAGTGCACTGTGGTGGCAATGACCTAGGCACTTTGACTGGGGTAGGTCTGGAAATGCTTATGAAGGACACCTTTGCACAACTGTTTTCACTTTTCCCTAAAACTGCCTTTGTGTTTTCCAACATATGCCAAAGGCAAAAATGGAACTGGTCCAATCATTTCTGTCCACAGATTGACAAAGCAAGAAAGCACGTCAACAAATCTGTTTCTGCTTTCCTCCGTGACTATGGTATGGGTGCCATTTACCACAACAACTTGCGTTATGACATGCAAGACATTTATAGAGGAGATGGTGTGCACTTCAATGATGAAGGGAACAGAGTCTTCCTTTTGAACCTTAGACTCTGCATCGGTACTTACTTGTAGGTACCACTAAAAAAATGACTTCATAAACACAACAGCTCTTTTTAGAGCTCCCTAATATCTAAACTCTTAAATCTGCTTTTCATTTATTTTTTTTTATTTTTTTTACCGTACGCTTACCGTAAGCTTACCGTACGCGTACCCCGTGATTTTTTTAAAAATCAATAAATGTTTTTTTTGTACTTTTCTGTCCTTCTTTGACCCCCTTACAAATGTTAGGGGGTCTGTAACTCTCCTCATTGCCCCCTTTTCTTGTTTTCACTCTTTTTTTTCAGAGTGAAATACACAAAATGGTGGCCGCCGCTTCCTGGTTTCGGCCGATTCGAATGTTTACTAAGATCTAAGAGCCAATCAGAATCGCGCTCGCGCACGCCACCGTACGCTTACGGTAAGCGTACGGTAAGCGTACCGTAAGCGGGCTCAGATATATATATTGATTTAAAGGCTATTTTCTCAGAATCTACTGAACAGATTTACACCAAACCTACAAAAGGCACTTCCTTGACCTAGGGACTACCTCTCTGCCAAATTTCGAGTAATTCTGTTCAGCCGTTCGGGCTGTAGCTCGTTCTAAAGGTCCTATGGAAAAATGCATGGGAAAAACGCGTTTTGGGACCCCCCTTTTATCTCAGCCCCCGCTTGACGGATCCCCCCGAGACTTTCAGGGTAGGAGCGGAGCGTAGCGCCCCACCTATTTTGAGAAATTCGCGAGGATTCGTCGACCGGCGCCAAAGTTATTCAAAATAGAATGTTGCGGATTTCCTATGGAAAAGGGGTCCTAACTATAACTACCTACTGGCGACCGCCAGTAGGTAATATATATATATATATATTCACAGAAAAAACCATAGGTTTCAGGCACGTTATAGTTAGGAATTAGCATTTAAAAAACCTCAGAAATTCACTGAAAAAACCATAGGTTTCAGGGGTGTTATAGTTAGCTGGACTTTTCACTTGTACAAAACCATTGAAATTCCCCCGTTATAGTTAGTTCAGCTAACTATAACTCGGGCGCCCGCAATGCACTGCTGATGACGTCACATATTACATCACTCATGACATGGTCAGTGACATCACTCATGACATCACTGATGACATCTCAAATGACATCACTGATGACATCACTGATGACATCATCCAGTGAATGTGTGTTTTTCTGAAAATTAAATATGTTTTATATATGTATATCTCAAGGTCGATGGAAGAATAAATGGGTATATAAGTGTCTAAATGGATGATTTGTTTTTGAAAAATTGATTGTGTAACTGACTGATTAAGTGTATCATAGTGAATACATGGCTTAGTGAGTAATGTTTAAATATGTAAATATCTGTATCAGTCTCTCACTTTGTGTATAAGTGGCTGCATGGGTTGGTGAGTAGCTACATGGGTGTCTATATAGGTTATTAGTTGGTTTTTTGAGTATCAGTCTGAGTGTCTGCATGGTTCGGTGGGGGGTATTACGTAGTGCATAGGTGCATGAATGAGTGACTCACTGTTTGTATGTGTTGAACACAGCATGTGTGCAGGACTGTATGGGTGGATGAGTGTGTGTATGGGTGTGTTAGTGAGTAAATGACTGTCTCAGTAGTGTCTTTATGAGTAACTACATGTTTTAAACTAGTATATGTGACTATTGGTGTATATATGTGAGTATATGTGAGAGTGAGAGATTGAAAGAGTTCCTGTATGAATAAGTATGTGTTTCTATAAGTGATTGTTTAAAAGACTAAGTATGTGTAAGTTTCCGTAGAAGTAAGTATGGTGGTGTGTGTATAACTGTATATGCAAGTAAATGTATGTTTGATTCTTTATTAGCATGAGTGACTATGTGTGTGAGTAACTCTATGGATGAGTGGCATTGTGTAACAGGATGTATAGGTGTATGAGTACATATGATGAGTGAGTACATGTATGAGTGACTGTATAGGACTGTTGGTGAATGAGTGGATGTGTATGTGGATCTTAGAATTACTGAAGAGGTTGTTGTAACTGGTATTGGTATGTCCATTGTTTTGAAAATTTTAGTCTCTATTTTTGAATGTGTGCATCAAAGGTTATATTAGGGTGAGAGGAGGTCTGCCACTCTATCACAAGGATGATGTCATCAGTGATGTCATCAGTGATGCCATTTGAGATGTCATCAGTGATGTCATGAGTGATGTCACTGACCATGTCATGAGTGATGTAATATGTGACGTCATCAGCAGTGCATTGAGGGCGCCCGAGTTAAAGTTAGCTGAACTAACTATAACGGGGGAATTTCAATGGTTTTGTACAAGTGAAAAGTCCAGCTAACTATAACACCCCTGAAACCTATGGTTTTTTCAGTGAATTTCTGAGGTTTTTTAAATGCTAATTCCTAACTATAACGTGCCTGAAACCTATGGTTTTTTCTGTGAATTTCAAAGGTTTTTTAAATGCTAATTTCTAACTATGCCTACAGAGATAGGACATGTGAAGAAAGAAGAAAAAATGCACAGAAAGAAACAAAAGAAGTGCAGAAAGAAGCAACAGAAGTCCTCAAATACGAAGATAAGTGCAGGAAGAAGGATAACGTGCAGAAAGAACAAAAAGAAGAGCAGAAAGAAGCCTTGTTGCAAAATTATCCTGTACCCTCAACTTTTTCAGACGGATACTGGTGGTAACTGAGCCTGACTAACCAGTCCTAGAGCCAGTGCTATGTTAAAAGACACTTAGAATACAGTGAAAACACCTACATACACTAGGGAACATTATGCGTTGGGGTCCCCCTGTGATTAGCATGACCTCCTCTGTAAGCCCCTAGTATATAAGTAGGCATGGGGATTAAAACTACCTCTTAAAACAGGCCACAGGGCGTTTTTGCACACGTTAACTCAGGCCCCGTCCCCTCCCTTCACCACTGTGTAAACACGCCCTGTGTCCATTTTTAGTTGGGAGATTAAGTTCATTTGAATCCTGAGGGTCCCTGGGGTCCAACTAGCCCACTAGGTACCTCCAGTAAGTGCCACAGAGCTGCGTTGCAGAGAGGTGTAAAAAGTGGCACGGCCTGGACCACCTCTCTGCAATGCAGCTCAGTGGCGCTTACTGGAAGCACTTGGTGGGCTAGTTAGCCCCCAGGGGCCCTCAGTATTGAAGGGAAATTATATCCCCAATTTAAAACGTGCCATAGTGCGTGTTTGCACACGTCACCTCAGGCCCCGTCCCCTCCCTTCACCACTGTGTAAACGCGCCCTGTGGCTGTTCTAAGTTGAGAGATTAAGTCCCCTTGAATCCTAAGGGTCCCTAGGGTCAAACTAGACCACTAGGTACCTCCAGTAAGCGCCACAGAGCTGCGTTGCAGAGAGGTGTAAAAAGGGGCTTGGCCTCAGAACACCTGGCTGCAGCGCAGCTCCCTGGCGCATACTGGAGATACCTGTTGGGGGCGCGTTTGCAGAGTGCTGCACGGAGGGGGCATGGCCTCCTGCACGATGCCAGTCTTTTATTTATTTTAGTTTTTTAAGAAGGGGGGCTGTTTGGTTCCCCTTCTTATTCTAATTTATTGGCCCTGATGACCCCATCCCCCAGGGCCAGTCTCCTAATTATATTTTTTTGACCCCAATCCCCAGGGCCGGCCACTGTTTTTTATTATTTTTAAAAAATATATATTTATAGACACACCTAGGACATGCTGGACAAACCGTACGTACCTATCACCATGACGATTTGCGTGATATTCATTAAAAGGCGACTATGCATGCAATGAATCCACGTGGAATGTATTTACACCACTAGTGAAGCTCTGACATGTCTGATGCCCTACCGTGCCTAATCCCGGTAGACACCCTTGTCGTTTATTTATACAAACTTGGGTAGCTATTGACGGGCACATTTAATACACATGCACACCAAGCCATTCAAAGGGGATTCGACAAAAATTCGACCAAAACTATGCAAGAAACCCCCCTCACGGTTAATAAAACACACATCCACTGCCGGATGTGTAATACTTTTTATTTTACTCTCTGGAAAGGGGACGAACATCACTTGAGAGTCACAGCGCGCTCCTGACAGAGCCCAATGCTGTGTTACACCCACCATTGCCTGCCGTGTGCCACACACCTCTGTGTTGTATTCCACTAGCTAGTGCATATGCTATGACACTCTCTAGCCCATGTGCACTGTAACACCACCCCGTGAATATGTCATGCCACACTTGTCTTCGCACGGGTTATATTGCCCCATCTAACGTGCCTTTCTCGATGCCTATGTTATAACGCACAGTGCTATGCCATACATATTACAATCTGGGATCCATATCTTTGTCACAGTGCATATGCAACCTTACACTCCCCAGCACATATTTTATATTACAACTTTAGAGACTAGTTAGGTTACACAACACTGCCCTGTGCATATTACACTCCAAGGCGCATATCGCATAGCACGCGCTAGTGCCTGTGCTATCTCGCGCTCTCCAATGAATCTGTCATTGCGCACAATGTATTGCATATTATATTTCACGCCCGGTTCATCTTATATCACACTTTTTGGTGCATAGTTTATACCATACACTATATCTAGTTTTCATTTTCAATCGTGCTCTCAGGACTATGTTCTATATAACACTGTGTTCACCTACCCTTTTCACGGGCATTACATTTTGCGATAGGGGGTGGAGGGTCAGGGGGTGTTTCTGCCAAGTGAGCCCGGAGTCACAGTCACAAACGTCCTCTTCTTCCTGAATAAAAGTGAGATTATGCTGCATACTTGTTCATATTTTAAGTAGTTCGCACAGACACAATGTTTTAAAAACAATAAAGTTCCTAATACCCGCCTTCTCTGAACAGTTAGCTTGCTGCCCCATCCCCTTCCTCCCTATCCTCTGTTGTGTGAATCCATGGACTAGCCTCCTCCCTCCTGCCATGCATGGTCTGATGTGCTGCCACTGCCCTCAGTATGATGCACCAGTCCACTCCTCCTGCCCTCCATTGCCCAATTCTATGCCCCATCATTGACCTCCTGCTTAAACTCTGTGCTTAGCTTGCTGCCCCTATTCTCCTTCCCCCTGCCCTCCGATGTCTTTGTGCATGCCCCTGCTCCATCCTTTTTGCCCACCATGTCCCATGGACCTGCCACTCCTATCTACTCTGAGTGTTCTGTTGAGCTGCCACTCCCCTCCCACCTGCCTAGCATTGTCAGATGACTGTAACCTGTCCCTGTCACCTCCACCCTGCCTGTCCACATGCCATGCCCCTATCCTCTTCCTCCTGTCCTACATGGTCCATTGTACTGCCACACCCTTCTGCCCTCCCTGGTCTGTTGTGCTGCAGCTGCTCCTCCTGCCTGCCCCGTGTGGTCTGTTGTGAGGTCCCTTCCCCTGAACTTTCTTGTCTGTGCACAGGTCCTGACCCTCCCTTCTATCCTCCATCGTCCTTTGTGCATGCCCCTCCACCCTCCTTCTTGCCCATCATAGCCATTGTGCTGCCACTAACCCTCCCACTTGCCATGCATGGTCTTCTGTGCTGCCATGGCCCCTCCCACCTTCCCTGTGTGGTCAGTTAGCTGCCCCTGACCCCCTCCCACCTTCCCTCCATGGTCTGTGTGTATGCCATCACAGTCTCACTGTTGCTCTTCATGGTGTGTCTTGCTTCTAGTGCCCATCCTGCCTGACCTCCATGGCTATCTTGCTGCTCCTGCCCTGCCCCCTTGCCCCCAGCCCTACTCCCTCCCTCCTGGCTTGTCTGTTCCATTGTAATGCCCCTGATCCGTCCCTCCTGCCCTTTATGGTCTGTTATGCTGCAGCTTTCTCTCCTGTCTGTCCATTATGGTCAGCTAGCTACCATTGCCTCTTGCCCCTCTGTTCTCTGTTGTCCATGTGCATGGTCCTGTCCCCTCCCTCTTGCTTTCTATGGATTGTTGTGCTGCACTCCCGTGTGGTGTATTGTGCTGCTGCAAACCCTGATGCCTGCCCTGCAGGGTCAGTTTGGTGCACCTCTCCATGTCCCTCCTGTCCTCTGTTATCCAAGTCCATGTCCCTATCCCATTTCCTTCCATGATCCAATGTACCATACTTGCGAACATTTTGAACTTGGTAAGAGGGAGATTTTGAAAAAAACTGGGGTATTGATTTTCCCCTTTGAGTTACATTGAAAAAGAGGATATTGTAGACAGGAGACAGATCAAATAAAGCCCATTTGAGCTTAAAAACATTGGACGTTTCCTGGCTGAATCGGGTCTGTTGGCATGTATGGTTGTACTACCATTGCCTCTTCCTTCTGCCCACAATGGTCTATTACATTGCCACAGGCTTGAAGGAGGGTAGATTTTGTATCACAGGGGGCCCCTGGCCCGTTCTGTCCACACCTGAAGTATGAGACCCTTGTCCTTGCCCTGCCAGCTGCATTTGTAGGCCGTATTAAATTGACCAGCGGGTCCTGTGTTGCTATATAATTATCCTGAGACATCCTTACCACTCAGCCAGTATAAAACCCCTGTGTAGGCCCTTCTGTTCAATATGTAGGCCTCTTTGTTAAATTGACCATAGCTCTGCAATTTTAGTGTATAGCAGTCTGAAGGCAGGTCTGCGAGGCCTTCTGCTCCAAACCAGTAGCCCCCACCCTACCCGAGTGCTCCGTGCTCGGTATCAATGTTCAACATCCCCCTGAAGCTGTCGACATACAGTAGGCTGCATCCTGGACTGGTACTTGCTTCCTGGGCAGGTTTCCCGCTTTTAAGGAAGTGGCAACCGCAGAGCGTCAAGTTAGGAGAACTGAGGAGATTTTATACATGAATATATTGAATTCCCGTACAATACCCATTATTTTCTGCTTGCTCTATGGAACTTACGATAAGCGATTGGCCTGAGAGACTGACCTTTTCACCCAGTCCATTGTCAGCATTAAGTGGGTAAATGACGAAATGTCTGGTAAAATCTGCAGACGAAGCTTTTGGGTAGCATACGTAGGTAGATGTAGCGTGCAAAGGAGCCCACAAAATGATATAAAAAGGGAGCACCCACAGATATCGACGGACTACCTCGCCGTCTGTATGTAGGTTAACAGGCAGTGCAGGTTTTCCCCAAGAGCTGGGAGCTCTTGTCTTCCTTTGCTTAAAATGTCTTGCTCTGCTTTGCTTGAAGTATCTTATTCTATTTTACCTATATGAAATGTCATGTTATGTTTAACCATTGTTCTCTTTACTTTTGCATTTAAAAGATTTTGTATTGTAATTGCAGGAATGCTTGCTCTAAGAGTAAACGTGAGTGTTCCTAGGTAACATTTTCCTTGGTGTAACTTGTTTCTCATGATGCATTTATAGATGTGTTTTCTCTCTCTCTCTGTCAGTACATTAATTGAGATACAGAGAATATCATGACAGCTGTATGATTATCTGGATTCTGTATTTTGTACTTTATGTCTCTATTCTGCGGTTTCTTTGAAGTTGCATCTTCTCATTAAACTGCCATTGTATTCTGCCTCCAATTCCATGTCTCATATGTCTGTTTTCTTCATTTTTGGAGCAAGCGTTCCTAGGCACCCCGGCTCAAATTAAGGTGCCCCTTTTGTCCCTGACTCACTCTCCTGCTCAGTTCTGTGGTGGCTCCCGGGGATCTGGGGACCGCCCCTAGCTTCCTTGACCCGTAATAGATCTTGCCTCCAACAGCCTCTCTTGCAAGTCCTGTATTGTTGGTTTGTTGCCCCTGCCCCCCTTTCCACTGCCCTCCATAGTCTGTTGTGCTTCCACGGCCCTTCCTGCCTGCTCAGTGTGGTTAAATTGTTGCCTTTGCACCCTCCTACCTGCCTTCAATTTTCAGAGTCCGTGCCCCTGGCCTCTGCCTCTCAACAGTATCCTAATGAACAACTAGATTGCTAACATTCTATATTTATTACAAAAGCGTGGAACGCCTGACATCATCTTGATGTAATCAAAACTATAATACCTAGAGCATTTCCTTTAGAAATTACATATATGAGAGGGTCTTATTGGCATCAAAATTATGGTTAGTGCTCTAAAAGGCTAAAATAAGGACATATTTTCTGAGTTTTCAAATAGCGACAAAGCACTGTTAAATTATTTGTTATCTTTATGTTTTTTTATCCAGTTGACCACTTGATTAAATGTTGCACTTAGGGGAGATGATGTGGTGTTACTTCCAGAACTGCAGACTTTGCAACTGGGGAACCAGGTTGAAGTTTCTGCTTCAGCTCGACATTCTGTGATTCTGGTCAAATCACTTAGTCTCCCCATGTCTACAACCAAAATGAATGTGTTCTTGTGTGATGTAACCAATGCTCATGTAAAGCACTCCAATACCTGACAAGTCTGCACTATATAACACTGCAAAAACACAAAATAATAAGTGTTTTGCACACTTCTGTCATTGGGCTATATTTGGGCTACATCTGGGTGATTTTGGGCTACATTTGGGCTCTTTTGTCTCCGGTGGCCATCTTGGGAGATTTATTTGTTATGAAGTTTCCTAATTTCCTCATGTACTGCAGTCTCCTCAGTAGGAAATGCTTTCAGTTTTTTACTTTGATTCCATCATGAAGGTATTCAGATATGTCACACATTTGCCATAAATTCTGAATGTTAGCACTCTAGTTGCTCATTAGATAATTGTAGTAAAACTACTGCACCATGGAAGTCTGCTCCTGGTATTAAAAGTGCATGTTTCAGTCTGCATGTCATAATTTTTTTAATGAAATAGAAGAGGATTTGAGAAGTCACTCAAAATGTGCCCTCATTTTCTTTCTTCAGCATTAATCATAATTTCTATGGCAAAATGAACCTCCTCATTGTGTTCCTTTTTAAATTAAATGTTTTAAGTGTTACCAGTTTATTCCAATCAAGATGGCTTCAGGTGTGCCATACTTTTGTCATAATGAAGACAGTAAGCGCTCTAGTTGTTTTTAAGAACATTCTGGGACATTCTGTCATTGGGCTATACTTGGGCTACATCTGGGTGATATTTGGGCTACATTTGGGCTCTTTTGTCTCTGGTGGCCATCTTGGGAGACTTATTTGTTATGAAGTTTCCTAATTTCCTCATTTACTGCAGTCTCCTCAGTAGGAAATACTTTCAGTTTTTTACTTTGATTCCATCAAGAAGGCATTCAGATGTGTCACACATTTGCCATAAATTCAGAATGTTAGCACTCTTTTTGCTCATTAGATCACTGTAGTAAAGCTACTGCTCACCAGGGAAAACTGCTGCTGGTATTGAAAGTGCATGTTTCAGTCTGCATGTCAGAATTTTTTAATGAAATAGAAGAGGATTTGAGAAGTCACTCAAAATGTGCCCTAATTTTTCTTTCTGCAGCACTAATCATACTTTTTATTGAAAAATGAACCCCCTCATTTTGTTCCTTTTTAAATTAAATGTTTTAAGAGTTACCACTTTAATCCAAGCAAGATGGCTTCAGGTGTGCCATACGTTTATCATAAGTAGGACTGTTAGCGCTCTAGTAGTTCTTTGGAACACTCTGGGAAGCTGCAGTAGAACACAAAGGAATCAACTGACAGTCTCTGCCCTTGTTGGATGTACATGTTTTACTGAGAATGTCAGACTTCATTCTCACATGACTGAGAAAGATAATGTGAATTTACAGAAAATAAGCTCTCAGTTTAGCCTATAGATCACCTTCCAAACCTCTGTGGTAAAAGCATGAGAAAATATTTTTCTCTCAATCATGATATCCCAGCAGAAGGCTTTTTCACATGGTGAAATCACCTTAGAACATACCACAATTCCTAAAATGAGTATGGTACCATCAACAAATGATTTATAATGTAACTAAAGTCTTAAAACCTTCTATTAACTGCAATGCTTTTTAATGAGGTGCTATCATGTATATTGGTCCCAAGATGGCTGCCAACACTTCTTGGATGAAGTGCTGACAGCCAATCAGATCTCAGGATGAGATGTGTGGTTAGGCTCCGCCCACATATATATATGCTTTTAAATGCTATTTTCTCAGGATCTACTGAACAGATTTACACCAAACCTACAAAAGGCACTTCCTTGACCTGAGGACTACCTCTCTGCCAAATTTCAAGTAATTCTGTTCAGCCGTTCGGGCTGTAGCTGTGTCTAAAGGTCCTATGGAAAAATGCATGGGAAAAACGCGTTTTGGGACCCCCCCTTTTATCTCAGCCCCCGCTTGACGAATCCCCCCGAGACTTTCAGGGTAGGAGCGGAGCGTAGCGCCCCACCTATTTTGAAAAATTCGCGAGGATTCGTCAACCGGCGCCAAAGTTATTCAAAATAGAATGTTGCGGATTTCCTATGGAAACGTGGTCCTAACTATAACTATCTACTGGCGACCGCCAGTAGATAATATATATATATATATATATTCACTGAAAAAAACATAGGTTTCAGAGATGTTATAGTTAGAAATTAGCATTTAAAAAAACCTTAGAAATTCACAGAGAAAAACATAGGTTTCAGGGGTGTTATAGTTAGCTGGCCATTTCACTCGTACCAACCATAGAAATTCCTCCGTTATAGTTAGTTCTGCTAACTATAACTCGCGCGCCCGCAATGCACTGCTGATGATGTTGCTGCAGATCGGAGCATATAAATTCTCCCTACTTCCACGGACAGAGTAATTCTACAGTCACACGCACATACACTCATCATACGCTAGGGCCCATCACACTAACATTCAGTCTATTACTCTATCCACACTGAATATATAGGAGAAATCCTGAACCATCTGCGTCTAAAGCGAGGTCAATGCAACCTAAAGAAATTGTCTCGAGTCATGATTTTAAAACATAGGAAATACTTTGAAAACTCAATAAATGACAAAGAAATAACCACCCGACACTGCAATTCAAACAAAATGGTTGTTTATCTAAATTAGTTCAAATGAAAGCCAATCAATAGCAAAATCATTATTCTCATAATTACCTATTTTAGCTAAATGGGTCAGGACACTTCTCTCAGTAAAGTCTCCCGAGTCGCCGTCCTCTCAATCAGCGTCGATCCTCTCGAGCATAGGTTCGGGAAGAAGTGGCCTTAGACCCTCTCTAGTCTAACAATATTTATAGTGAAACTAACAAAATAAAAGTAACAAACAAACTCTAAACGTCCGTTGAGCCGCTGAGCAGAGCGAGCAGGAAAGGATGTTGACTTGCAACATTTAAAAAACCTCCGCTCACAAAAATCACAAAAATAAAAACACGGAAGAAGGAAGCTCAAGCTAGAAAATGTTACATCCATGAATGCTCTTCCTCGGAACCATAGTGAAGCCACCACAAGTTTATCAGAGTTCATTGTGGCTTTATTCTTCTCCAAGGGCAATTGGCAGCGAGCCTGGAGCTGCTGTCCTCACGGTAACTTTTATCACAGTCAGAGGCCGTGGTCAGGTGACTTCCAACCATGTTCAGCGAGGCCTCTCGTCAAATTTCAAATGCTCGAATACAGGCTGTAAATATCGGCCATCTTGGATTAGGCCAAACGGACCATCTTAATTAAAAGAAATACAAAACAACGTTAATACATTGTAATGATTATACAGTGTTAATTCCCACTAATACCCTTATGTGTATGTAATTACCTAGCCTTCTGCAACACAAAGAAGCATTAAGGCACGTTATTTCATAGCGCAAACACAAAACAAATAACACTTTAGCCACACATATTTTATTAATTTGCTCACCAACTTAATTCACGTGTTAATAAAGCAACATAAATGCATTCCCGCGTGTAACTCTTTCATTAGTAATGTTGGTTAGCCGGAAACTTTAACAAAATTAGTAATTAATAATTAACAACATATAAACATAAACTGGAGTTTAAATCTCAATAAATTTTCAATAGAAAACCCTGCTCCAGCAATGTCACATATTGCATCATTCATGACATGGTCAGTGACATCTCAGATGACATCACTGATCACATCTCAAATGACATCACTGATGACATCTCTAATGACATCACTGATCACATCACTGATGACCTCATCCAGTGAATGTGGTTTAGTTTGAAATTTAAATATGTATTATTATCTACTGGCGGTCGCCAGTAGATAGTTATAGTTGGGACCGAGTTCCCATAGGAAATCTGAAAATTCTATTTTGAATAACTTTGGCGCCGGTTGACTTATCTTCGTGAAATTTTCAAAACTAATGGGGCGCTCCGCTCAGCTCCTACCCTGAAAGTCTCGGGGTGATTCGTCAAGCGGGGGCTGAGAAAAAAGGGGGGTCACAAAATGCGTTTTCCCCATGCATTTTCCCATAGGACCTTTAGTCGAAGGTACAGCCCGAACGGCTGAACAGAATTACTTGAAATTTGGCAAAGAGGTAGTCCTCAGGTCAGGCATGTGCCTTTTGCTTAAATGGTGTAAATCCGTTCAGTAGTTCCTGAGAAAATCAAAAGTAAAATCACATATATATCTGGGCGGAGCCTAACCACACATCTCATCGTGAGATCTGATTGGCTGTCAGAACTTCATCCAAGAAGTGTTGGCAGCCATCTTGAGACCAATATACATGATAGCACCTCATTAAAAAGCATTGCAGTTAATAGAAGGTTTTAAGACTTTAGTTACATTATAAATCATTTGTTGATGGTACCATACTCATTTTAGGAATTGTGGTGTGTTCTAAGGTGATTTTACCATGTGAAAAAGCCTTCTGCTGTGATATCATGAATCATGTTTGAGAGACCTTTAGATCTCTGCTTTCGTCAGGAATATAAGTGCAACAATGTTGAACTTTCAGCATTCCACAGACTCCACCCTCTTTGGCCAATAGAATATCAAGGGCAAGTCGATTTTGCATTGACATGGCACGTACGGCAATCATCTCCGTTTTTACCAAAAGAAACCCTCCAGCGGTACTTGTCGATAAGCGATCCACCACTGTTGACTGTTTCCGAATTCCATATGCATTTAATGAAATTCCCACTGCTGGAATTAAAGCTCCAAAAATATCACCTACAATTTCTGACCAAGTTTCTCTCTTAAAGCGTGTTAGTAGATTAACCCCTTCCATGCCCATGACGGAACGGTTCCGTCATGAGCATCGGTTGTGCTGTGCTCATGACGGAACCGTTCCGTCATGGCCCCGCCCGCGCTCGAACCCTTCAGAACCGCGGGGGAATTCCCGCCGCGCTGAAGGGGTTAATATGCTCTACATCTCCTATCTTATCTATATGAAAAATCTTTGGAAAGACCAGGCCAACATAACACGTGCCATACCAATGGTCAGGCAACCTGTAATAAGCCTTGTTCCCACAAATATAATACACTCCCGGGAAAACTGGATCTTCTCCTCCCTTGAATCCCCATCCGGTTGCAATAAAGTATGTATCATGGCACTCACTAGTCCCAACAAAATAGCTATCATATTGGGATTTCCTTCTGGTAATGCATAGTTTACCCTTCTGTGGTGCATCTAAAGCCAAAGTTGGACTGGCCCCATTCCTCAACTCCTTTCCCATCTCAATATCCCATATTGTCTCACTCATTTTATATTTCCCTGCCTTTTCATGCATGCTCACTCTCCTTTTCTCTACCATGTCTAGGAAAGCCTTTTCTTCTTCTTTCAAACTACAAGTCAAATTGTTTCTAAAAATGTAATCTAATGTTAACTCTTCTGTCTCAATAAAAATCTCACCAAAAATGTTAGCTTCTTTAGCCGGATTCAGTTTCTTATCCATAGGCAATTGCCCAAAATTTTTATCCTTGTTAGACATCTCATAATCTATTTTCCCTAACAAATAAAAAACACTAATTAACACACTACATGAAATTCCATACGTAGCTGGTAAATGATGATAAGTAACACCCTCTGAAACGGATGCAGGTAATTGCATACAAACGTAGCAATCCCTAACTTCCATTGTCTTTACGTATTCGTACAACAACTTTGAAAAAACATTGCTATAAAAATCATTAATTGACCTATCTTTATGTATGTAAATGTTACTAATTCTAGTTGGAACTATTTTCTGTGAACTCTTTTCTATATTAGTCACATTCTCAGTATGTATTCCAAAGGTATCTATTGTAACCCTAAAGGTAACCAGTAAAGCTTGTACACCCCATAATAGCATTAATAATCCTGTACAGCAGCAGCACATTCTACACCATCTTTTCAAGAAGGCACATCTACTTTGATTATTCTCTGTGTTAGCCATTTTACTACTTTGGCAGTGTCTTTTGACTTAGCCCCTACTACTCCACTACCGAATTTCAGATCTCTAGATTATTTCAAACAGCTAATTTCAGATTTTCTTCTTTTCACTCTTCTCCAAGTGACTCCTTTTGTTCACTCAATTCGGATTTTCATCACTTTTCACTTCTTCAGCAACATCAAATTGTATCAGATCTTCAACATCCTGAGCATCTGACTCTTCTCCAATGTCAGTCAAGATAACTTTCAGGATTCCAACAGTTTTCTCCTCCTCAACCACTTCTTGTACGGTCCCCTCTGGATTTCCTTGACTTTCTGCCTCTTCACCTTCAGACAGTGCCACGTACGTCCATTCCGGTGACCTATACTTCTGGTTAGGTTTTCTGATTCTCTTGATCTCCTCTGGTTCTTTTGAGACCTTTTGTTTATCACTCCTTGCTTGATTCTGACTGGACACCTCATTCACCTGTTCAGCTTTCGATGAATTTGCTCGTGTCAGTCTGTACCTTAGCCTCTTTATCCTGTTAGGCCAAAGATCTCCTCTAACAACCCTTTTTGGTATCACTTCTTTACAATTTCTTTCTCCGATCCAAGTTCTCTTTCTCAGAACTTGACCCTCTGTTTTCTCATTCTCACTTTCATCTGATTCTGTTTCATTTGCCCCTGGTTCCTCAACAATTTTCTTTTGCTCCACAGTCTTTCCCACCACCGATTGAGATTTCCCTATTTCTGTCCCTCCTCGGGTCTCCGACACGCAATCTTCTTGCTGTCTACTTATCCCTTCACCTAGCTTGTCAGGAATGTTCCCTACACCTCCTCGGGGGTCTTCCGCAATCGGTCCCTCTCTATCTTCTTCTGACCCTACTCCTTCAGGAGTAATCTCAGGTGGATTTTCAACCTCTTCATCTGACTCAGGTGTAGACTCTGTGGAATTGCTCTTTTCTCTTCTTTCTTCACCACTCGTTGTTGGAACTTCAGGCACTCTTACAGAATCCGATCTTTCCCCTGAGACTCTCAATGTTTCTCTTGAAGCCTCTCTTGGAAAGAAAAAAGAATCACCTGACTCTCTTTCTCCTTCCCCCCTTTCAGGATTCTTTTTTTTTCTCACTGGTTCAGTCTCTGCATCATCACTGGAATCTGACTCTTCAAAATATTCTTTACCAGTCCCATCCTTTGGATTCGGAACTCTCAGAGTATGACTTGCATGCACCCAGTTTTTCACACCAGCACACTTTACTGCAGTTGTCGTAGTCAGAATAACTTGTCTTGGCCTTCCCCACCTTGGAACCAAGCAATTTCTCCTTCTGTGTACCTTTATCCTCACCCAGTCCCCTGGACTCAGATCATGGGCTTGCTTCTTTTCAAGTGTGGTGGCGTCTTCTCCAACCTGGTGAAACACAGAATGAACTGCGTCAGCCAGGCCTTTACAGTAATCCAAAATCATGTCATCAGTTATTGTCATCAACTTGTTGACAGGCACGGTAGCATGTCTCATCGCACGTCCCATCAATATTTCATGTGGACTCAACCCTGTGGTTCTATCTGGAGTAGACCTAATAGTCATTAGCACTAGAGTCAAGACATCAGGCCATTTCATTCCAGTGGCTAAACACATCTTACCAATTCGGTATTTGATTGTGCCGTTCATCTGTTCAACAACACCAGAAGACTCTGGTCTGTATGCACAATATAGCTTCTGCTGTATGCTCAATGCTTCACAAATTAAACCCATGAGCTCATTGTAGAAGTGTCCACCTCTGTCTGACTCAATTGTCACTGGGAACCCGTACCTAGGAATCAACTCTCTTAACAGTAACTTTGCCACTGTTATTCCATCATTCCTCCTAGTCGGATAGGCCTCTACCCATCTTGAAAACAAACAGACTACCACTAGAACATACCTCAATCTATTCACTTGGGGCATTTCAATGAAATCAATTTGCATTCTGGTAAAAGGACCTCCTTCTCTGCCTATTGTTCCTAGGCTCACTACTGTCTTCTTTCCAGTATTGAACTGCTGACAAATCAAACATCTTTGACAGATGCTTTCTGCAATCAGCCTGAACTTTGCATTGTACCAGGTTTGTTTAAAGGACCTAACTATTGCGTCCCTCCCCAGATGTCCCTGGCCATGATACATTAGTAAACATCACAGAACAAAAATACATCTCCCTTTCTCGTCCCCTGTTAATCGAATGATTGTTCTTTGCACAATACTGTGCTATGTCATTGGCAAAACGATTACCAAGAGTAACAAAATCATCTCCTTGTCCATGAGCAGCACATTTTACAACCGCTAGTTCTTTAGGCAGCTGTATCGCCTCAAGCAACTTCCCAATCACTTCAGCATTCTTTATTGGAGTTCCACTCGACGTCAAGAAACCTCTCTGTAGCCAAAGTTTGCCAAAATCATGAACCACTCCAAATCCATACTGACTATCAGTCATCACAGTCACTCTCAGATTCCTCCCAATCTTGCAAGCTTTTGTCAAAGCCACCAATTCAGCTACTTGAGCAGACCTTACTCCTTTCAAAGACGAAGCTTCCATAACTTCTGAAACCTTGCACACTGCATATGCTGCACTTAGCACACCATCATCAGTTCTCAAACATGATCCATCCACAAACAGCACATGATCACTCTCGGGTAATGGCAGATCTCTTATGTCTGGTCTCGGTTTTGTGCAGTAGTCTAGCACATCCAAACAATCATGATCAACATCATCTCCCACATTCACATTTTCAGCATCTGGCAACAATGTTGCTGGATTCACATTCACACATCTCTCAAGAGTCACATTTGATGCTCCCAGAATGATTTTCTCATATTTAGTCAGCCGACTATGTGACATATATTGAGTTCTGCTTCTTGTCAAAAGAATTGCCACATCATGAGGTACGAATACCCTTATAGGATATCCCATTATTATACCCTCACTCTGTTCCAAGCTTCTGCATGTAGCAGCTACTGCTTTCAGGCAACCTGGCAAACCCACAGCTACGGGGTCAAGTGTCGATGAGAAGTACGCAATTGGCCTTCTCAGTTGTCCATGTTTCTGAATTAACACTGAAAGTGCACAACCATTTCTTTCACTGCAATACAACTCAAACTCCTTTTCATAGTCTGGCATTCCCAAAGCAGGAGCTTCACACATTCTGCTCTTCAACTCTTCAAATGCTGCCATTTGTTCTGCATTCAATTCCAATGGGTCTCTCACCTCACTTTTAGTCAACTTAATCAGTGGCTTTGCTATCAGGGAGAAATTACTTATCCACTGACGACAATAACCCACCATCCCCAGAAACATCCTCACTTCTCTTTGGGTCATTGGGGCTCTCATTCCTCTGATAATTTTGATCCTGTCATCTGTCACCTTTCTCAGACCCTTTTCAATATTGTGTCCAAGATAATGCACCTCTTTCTTGCAAAATTGCAATTTGGCTGGAGATACCTTTAACCCCCCATCTGCCAGATGATTCAGTAAAGCTATGGTATCTACTTCACAAGCTTCACGTGTCTTTGATGCCACAAGTAGGTCATCGATGTACTGCACTAGTACTGAACTTTCAGGCATGATCAAACTCTCCAATGATTTCTTCAATAACTGATTGAATATCGAAGGACTCTCTGTATACCCCTGTGGGATACGACACCATGCCAAAATACGCTGTCCAAACCGAAATGCAAAAATCGGCTGGCTGTCATGATGCAATGGAATTGAAAAGAAAGCATGACACAAATCAATTACCGTGTACCACTTAGCATCATGAGGAATCTGATACAAAATCACTGACGGATTTGGCACAATGGGACAACATGCCACCACAATTTTGTTAACTTTTCTCAAATCTTGTACAATCCTGAACTTTCCATTAGGTTTCTTTAGCCCCATTATCGGTGAATTACACGGACTACTCAGTAACTCTCTCAAAACACCCTGTTGAATCATTTTGTCAATTATAGGGGTTATTCCCTCAATTATCTCTGGTGTCAATCTGTACTGTGGGATATTAGGATAAACAATTCCCTCTTTCACTGAAATCTTCACTGGATCTACATTATTCATCAATCCCACACCTTCTCCAGTAAAATCCCAAACTGCTGTTTTTACTGTGTGTCTCAACTCTTGAGGCAAATTGTTGGACCTGTCAGCCCTAGGGTGGTCTCCCCTTCTATTTTTGTATCGTGCCTCATTTTTCCACCCTCATTTTTATGTTGGACTAGGTCTCCTGGCGCCTTTTCATTGCCAATCAGTGTTAAGGTGCAGGTGCTCCCTTCTCCCAAGATGGCTGCCACAGACCCTGCTACTGCAGGGTGGTCGTTTTTCATAGTAGCACCCTAGCTGCCAGGAGCTGGCTGGGACCCACAACAATGTTGCGACACCAGCCCGCCTTTTTGTCCCATAGGTAGAGTGGGGAAGCTCCTGGAATATGCTGGAACCTTCTAGAAGGGAGGTGGGGTTTTACTTTTGCCGCCTTGGCTAGAGGTCACCTGACCTAGGGCTACTTAAGAGTGGGAGGGAAACTCTTGTGGTGAGTTGGCCATTGGGGTGAAGCAGAGCTGGAAGAATCCACCAGGAGTGTAGGCGGTAGGGCCTAGCCAGGGACTTATGCCTCTGAGAGTGACAGGATTTAGGTACTGCCTCTTAAGTGAGTGAGGTGCCCTGTGAATCCCACTGATCTTGCCCAGTAGTAGGAGGACCCAGAGACTCTCTGCCAACCTGACTAGGAAGGACCTAGTCGCCCTCTCCATCCCTACCCCTGTAACAGAACCCCTTAAGGGCACCAGATACATCTGCGCCAAAAGACTTCATCTGTCAACTGAGAACTGAAACCTAACTTTAAGAACTGAGACTGCATGACAAGAGTGAGCTGTAAGCCTTGAATGCCAGAGGTGAGACTGCGTGTCCAAGCTACCCTATTGAACGAAATACTAAGCCGATAACCAAGTCACCGGGGATCGACCAGGTACTAGCGCTGTGACCCCCGCGCTCCCTGCCCTGGTCTGGGACCCCCGGCAGCGTGCTCCGCTGAGCACTTTACCCCCATCCTTAATTTGAGCCCCCCCCCCTGCGACGACGAAGCCAGCGCGCTCCTCGCCGCGGCCTGGAGGCCTGGAGGAGTGCCCTGCTGTGTCGCGAGGCCCAGGCGAAGTCCGGGGCCCCGTCGCTGCCGTCGCAGCCGTGTGAGGAGGTGCGCAAGGTCGGGGCCGAGTTCCCCCAACGTCGTGAGGACGGACGCCTGCTGACGCCGAGACGGAGGTAAGCCCGGAGGCCGAGATCCCCCCTGGTGCGCCCCCTGCTGGTCTGGAAACCACACCGCACTTGGCCCGGGTTGTCCCCTCCGTGGGAGTCCCCTCCTCTGCCTGCGCAACGGAGAGACCCCGCCGAGGGATCCTGTCCGTGTCCCCCCTTCTGTAATACTGAGCGCGGTGCTCTGTGAACTGCACCGGAGCATAGGGACCCGCTCCTCAAGTCCGGTCATCCTCCCCGCTGGAAGCCGCCCAAAGAACTGACTGACATTACCCTCGTGTGGCGCTTCACGCCACCGACCCTGCTTCCCCAGCCGGAGAGACCGGGACTGCGAGTAACCCACTGTGTTATGTGCTCTGCTCGAAAGTAAATTACATGCCCAGGAACGCGAGTAGCACACTGTGTTATGTGCTCTGCTCGAAAGTAATTACCTGCCAAGGAATGCGAGTAGCGCACTGTGTTATATGCTCTGCTCGAAAGTAATTACCTGCCAGGGAATGCAAGTAGCGCACTGTGTTATATGCTCTGCTCGAAAGTAAATACATGCCCAGGAACGCGAGTAGCGCACTGTGTTATATGCTCTGCTCGACCGTAGTTACATGCCCAGGAATGCGAGTAGCGCATTGTGTTATATGCTCTGCTCGAAGGTAATGATATGCAACTGATTACGAGTAACGCGTTGTGATAACTGTTCTACGCAAACGTTTCCACATGCAACTGATTGCGCATAGCGCTGTGTTTTATATGCCTTGCTTCACAGTACTAGGGGCCAGTGGTCACGAGGAGCGCTCAGTTCGACAGGCGCCATGTTGATGAACCCAATGTTCCCCCTTACAAGTATTACGCTGTGTTAGACGGCCTGTTCAGGGAAAGACTTTACATAAGCGCGCACAGCGCTAGAATCTCCTGCATTTAACCAGCGGGCGTGGGTACATGAATGAGGTTAGGCACTGCATCGATATCCCCAAGAGTGTCGTATGTACTGAACGATGGTATTATGATTCATGTATTACCTTGTTATTTCCTGAACTGCAACTGACCAGCTATACTTGGATAAACTTGAAGTATTTGCATAATTTAAACGGTGTGGCGTCCCTTATTGTGTGTGTCCCTAGTCCATGAGAAGCGTGTGGTGTATGGTTGCTTAACACATAGCCCTCTGGTTGCCCGACCGGCTCGCGCCACGTTACCGCCCTTAGGGCCTGGTGAACCCAGGTTCCTACATTGGTGGCAGCGGTGGGATCCTTGGGACCTGTGACCATACAGCACCCTTCCGTGAGGCGAAGGGCGCCACAATTAAACGCCTGTTGTGTTCCAAAGCTCTAAAAACATTGATTGCTGCATTGTTAGTTCCACTGTCCAGGTTGAGAGTGCAAGAAGCCTGGTGAGCCGTTAACTGTTGCCTATACCCTAGGAATATTTCTCCTTAGTGTCTAGGTCCCCACCTACTAGAATGGAATTCCGGTTAGCTGACCTCGAGGGGTACACTGTGAAGCAACTCAGGGAGTTCGGGCAGGGGATGGGGGTGCCTGGGATGCGGAAGGCCAAAGGGCCGGAACTCCGTACCGCCATTAGGGCATGGGTAGAAGCCCACCCAGAAGGGAGAGGGGATGAGGGACAGGAGGCGCCAGATGCACCTCAGGAGGAGAGCGCCCAAGAAGTCCTAGACATTGTAAACATAGAGGAGTCTGAAAATGTGCCCCCAGGGAGACGTTCTGGGGCCAGTAGTAGGACAGGGTCTAGTAGGAGCGCGTCTCCAAAGGAGTATGAGGACAGAAGGGAAGAGAGGCAGTTAAAATGGGAGCTAGCCAAACTGGAACAGGAAAGAGAAAGGGAAAGGGAGAATAAGAAATGGGCAATGGAGGAGAAGAAGCTGGCGCACGAGCTTCAGTTAAAAGAGCTGGAGCTACGCGCCCTCCAATTGAACGCGTCTAACAAAGACAATGGTGGCAGCATACCCAGGGAACCTCAAGAACCAAAATTCTATCTACCCAAGGAAGTCATAGCCAATTATACATTAGGGGATGACATCATGAAGTGGTTGGAGGCATACGAGGTAGCCTTAATGGCCCATGGGGTACCCGAGAGTAACTGGGGAGGTGGTCTCTACCGGTATATACCTCCCACTGTTAGGGACACCCTGTTATATTTGGCTAAGGCGGATCAGGTTAAGTACGCCCCCATGAAAGAGGCCTTGTTAAAGAAGTTTGGCCTTAACTCCGAGAAGTATAGGCAGAAGTTTCTTGGCAGCCATAAGCTGTCCACCCAGACATGGGTAGATTTTTTTGATTACGCGAGGAAGGCACTAGATGGTTGGGTGCGTGGCAGCGAGGTGCAGGACTACCAAGGGTTGTACGATCTTTTTTTAAGGGAGCACCTCTTGGATAAGAGCTTTTCGGAGCTGCGCCAACATCTGGTGGACCGCAAGCTGAAGGATCCTCGAGAGCTTGCGGAGGAGGCAGATATTTGGGTGAGCACCCGGGTGTTTCACAAGGGCCCCAGGGGAGATGGCTCGAAAGGCGGACAGGGTTTCCCCCAGAAGAAAGAGGGGGGAGATAAAAAGGTGGAGTTCTCGAAAGGTCCCCAAAATAAGTTTGGGAAGGGAGTAGGAACCCCACCCCCGTCCAATTCCACAAGACCCACTTACCCTGACAGGAGTCAGCAGCCAAGGATTGTGCGGTGCTACGAGTGTGGGGAGATTGGACACTACAGAGGAGATCCCAAGTGTCGCAAGCGACCACCAGCCCCATTGGGCGGGAAAAGTCCCGGGGTGTGTAGTATAGCGCTTGGGTTGGAGCTGCCCTTAGATAGGGAAGGGGAGTGGACAGGCCTGACGCTGGTTTCACTCGGGGATAGAGAAGTGGTCCCCGTAGTGTCCCTGCCCCCGAACACTGCTAAATATCAGCAGAGGGTGAGAATTAATGGGGAGGAGGTGGAAGCTCTGAGGGACACAGGGGCCAGCATGACCACTGTCGTGCGGCGGCTGGTGTCCCCAGACCAAGTAGTCCCCGAGGAGTTCCATCCGGCTGTATTGGCTGACGGCAGTTTGAGTCACTATCCAGTGGCTCGTGTTCCATTCGAGTGGGGAGGAGTCAAAGGCCTACTGCGAGTTGCTGTGAGCCCTGCCTTGCCTGTGGGGTGTTTGCTAGGGAACGACCTGGAGCACACCAAATGGAAGGACGTCGAGTTTCACGCTCACACTGAGATGCTGGGATTACCAGGGTGGACTTGCGTGAACACGCGGTCCATGGCTGCCCGGCATGGAACTCACCCGGAGTTGGAGCCTGGAATCATGGCCCAACCCAAACGTGGGAAGAAGAAGGTGGTGGAAGACATGCCCCGTGAGTCGGATGGGGAGGCCGCAGAGGTGCCCCCGGAGTCCGTGGAGGTAGATGTCGTTCCTGTGGAGGACTTGCCGACCCTTGCTGACTGGCAAGTGGAAGGAGGGCCTACCCGGGAGGAGTTTTGTCAAGCACAAAGGACGTGCCCCACTCTTGAGGGTATGCGGCGGCAGGCCGAAGCTCAAGTGGCTAGTCAGGAACTGGGAGGTTATCATGTGTATTGGGAGGATGGTGTCCTATACAGTGAGCCCAGGGTGCCGGTACATGGATCTTCGAGGGCCATAGTGGTCCCCCAGTGTTACCGGGCCTTCCTGCTGGAGTTAGCGCACAAGATCCCCTTAGCTGGACACCTGGGCCAGGACAAAACCTTTGCACGGTTAGTCCCCCATTTTTATTGGCCCAGGATGAGGATTGCCTCAGACACCTTTTGCAAGACCTGCAAGTCTTGTCAGGCTAGTGGCAAGACTGGGACAAAGTTGAAGGTCCCGTTGGAACCGCTCCCCGTGGTCGGGACCCCTTTTGAGAGGGTCGGTATCGATATTGTTGGGCCATTGGACCCTCCGACCGCAGCGGGACACCGGTTCATCTTGGTTTTGGTGGACCACGCCACAAGGTACCCAGAGGCTATTCCTCTGAGGACCATCACTGCACCGGTGGTGGCGCGGGCACTGTTGGGAATTTTTACCCGAGTGGGATTCCCGAAGGTCGTGGTGTCGGACAGGGGCACAAATTTCATGTCGGCCTACATGCAGGCCATGTGGAAGGAGTGTGGAGTGACCTACCGGTTCTCCACTCCTTACCACCCCCAAACTAACGGACTTGTAGAGCGCTTCAATAAGACATTGAAGGGAATGATCCGAAGCCTTCCAGAGGGCTTGAGGCGTAAGTGGGACGTCCTCCTCCCCTGCTTGTTATTCTCCTATCGAGAGGTACCGCAGAAGGGAGTCGGGTTCAGCCCGTTTGAATTGCTCTATGGCCATCCCGTTAGGGGTCCCCTCAGTTTAGTGAAAGAGGGGTGGGAGAAGACTTCACAGAAGCTTCCCCGTGACATTGTCAGCTACATGCTGGCGTTCCGCAGCCAGATGGCCAAGCTGTGGAAGGCAGCCACAGAGAACCTGGAGGCTAGCCGGACCGTGATGAAGGAGTGGTATGACCGCAACGCTCGGACGGTCGAGTTAGACGTTGGACAGAAGGTGTGGGTTATGGAACCTGGGGAGCTTTGTGCCCTCCAGGACCGGTGGACTGGCCCGTTCGACATTGTGGAGAGGTGAGGCCAGACCACATACGTTGTGGATGTAAAAACACCCCGTCGGCCCCTCAGGGTGCTCCACATCAACCGCCTGAAGCCGCACCATGAGCGATCGGAGCTTGCTCTCCTTATGGTGACGGATGGGAGCGAAGAGGAAGAGAGTGAAGCTCTTCCTGACCTTCTTGCGGTACAAGAAAAGGATGGTTCAGTGGAAGGTGTAGAAAGTAAGGTATAAATCCCTAGGCAAATATGATTAGACTGTCTGTGGTCTGTTGGTAAGTATATGCCCAATTAGTGCAATTAATTTCTTTGAGATATTGGAGTGCAATTCGTATAAAGTCAACTAACACTTACTATATTTAAAAACATTCATTTAATGACATATTAAAAAACAATTCACCATACAGAATAAAATACAATTGTTAAAATTTCTGAAATATTACACTTTTTATCTCATCACATAATGATTTCAATAACAAAAATACATATTATTTAGTGGCTGACGAGTAGATTCTTTCTCGACGCGCGTTTCGACGCAAGCTGCGTCTTCATCAGGAGAAGCCACACGTTAACGTTGTTTGTATTCTAGATACGTTTCTCGCACTCTAGTAGCTATGCTTCCTTTACTTCGTTAGTGGTTGATTCTAGGTAAGTGGTTTGTTCTCTATGGATGATAATCTCTTCTTTTTTTATGTTGTACGGTAACAGATAAAATTCAAGATATACTAGTCGAGCGTTTTACGTCGTGGAATGATGACAACGACGGTCTTTTTTGTTAAGAAGCAAATGTCGTCATACAGGTAGAGCTTAAAATGGTTTAATCGATCTAGGAACCGGCGGCGTCTCTGCGTCCTACTCGGTCTGTTGTGATGTGTTCTCAGTGGAAGGTGTAGTCCTCTCCCCATCCTTGACCCCAGAGCAGCAGAGGGACTGTCGCCATGTCCTGGGACAGTTCGCCTCGTTGTTCTCCCTCACGCCTGGAATCACTCATTGGTGTACCCATGATGTGGACACAGGGGATAGCCCCCCGGTAAAGAACAAGTCTTACCGGCTTTCTGACCGAGTGAAGGATAGCATCCAGCGTGAGGTGGCAAAGATGCTGGAGCTGGGGGTGATAGAACCTTCCAGCAGCCCGTGGGCTAGTCCAGTGGTGTTGGTGCCGAAAGCGGCCCCACCGGGTACGACGCCAGAACTTCGGTTCTGTGTGGACTACCGAGGGTTGAACTCTGTCACAAAGACAGATGCTCACCCCATCCCGCGTGTAGATGAGCTGGTGGACCGGCTGGGAGCAGCCCGGTACCTCAGCACCATTGACCTGACGTCCGGATATTGGCAGATTGCCATGGCCGACGGAGCACGGGAGAAGACAGCGTTCTCCACCCCAGAGGGCCACTACCAATTTCGAGTGATGCCCTTTGGGCTCAAAAATGCTCCGGCCACATTCCAGCGGTTAGTGAATCAGGTACTATCTGGCCTGGAGTCCTTCTCAGCAGCCTACTTGGATGACATAGCTGTCTTCAGTAGCAGCTGGGAGGACCATCTGCAACACCTCCAGGAGGTATTGCAAGCACTGCAACGCGCTGGCTTAACCATTAAAGCCAGCAAGTGCCAGATTGGACAGGGATCTGTCGTGTACCTGGGACACCTGGTGGGCGGAGGTAAGGTGCAACCCCTCCAGGCCAAAATTGAAACCATCTTGGCTTGGGAGCCCCCCAAGACCCAAACAGAGGTCCGAGCTTTCCTCGGCCTCACTGGGTATTACCGCCGGTTCGTCAAGGGATATGGTACCATCGTGACCCCCTTGACGGAGTTGACCTCAAAGAAACAACCTCGCAAGGTCATATGGACAGCTGCATGCCAAGAAGCCTTTGATACGCTGAAAAATGCGATGTGTACAGCTCCAGTACTAGCAACACCCGATTTCAGCAAGGAATTTATTGTACAGACCGACGCCTCAGAGCACGGCATAGGTGCGGTGCTCTCGCAACTCAACACCGAGGGCCAGGACCAACCTGTGGCCTTCATATCTCGAAGACTCCTCCCTCGGGAACGGCGATGGAGCACCATTGAGAGAGAAGCCTTCGCGGTGGTATGGGCTCTGAAGAAGTTGAGGCCATACCTCTTTGGCACTCACTTCCTTATCCAGACCGACCACCGCCCCCTTCGCTGGCTCATGCAGATGAGAGGCGAAAACCCCAAGTTGTTGAGGTGGTCCATTTCCCTACAGGGGATGGACTTTCGGGTGGAACATCGGCCCGGAGTTGACCACGCCAATGCTGACGGTCTCTCCAGGTTTTTCCGCCTTAGTGAAGAGAACTCCCTAGAGGTTGGGTAGCTCTCCCCTCTTTCGGCTGGGGGGGACGCATGTTGGACCTGTCAGCCCTAGGGTGGTCTCCCCTTCTATTTTTGTATCGTGCCTCATTTTTTCCACCCTCATTTTTATGTTGGACTAGGTCTCCGGGCGCCTTTTCATTGCCAATCAGTGTTAAGGTGCAGGTGCTCCCTTCTCCCAAGATGGCTGCCACAGACCCCTGCTACTGCAGGGTGGTCGTTTTTCATAGTAGCACCCTAGCTGCCAGGAGCTGGCTGGGACCCACAACAATGTTGCGACACCAGCCCGCCTTTTTGTCCCATAGGTAGAGTGGGGAAGCTCCTGGAATATGCTGGAACCTTCTAGAAGGGAGGTGGGGTTTTACTTTTGCCGCCTTGGCTAGAGGTCACCTGACCTAGGGCTACTTAAGAGTGGGAGGGAAACTCTTGTGGTGAGTTGGCCATTGGGGTGAAGCAGAGCTGGAAGAATCCACCAGGAGTGTAGGCGGTAGGGCCTAGCCAGGGACTTATGCCTCTGAGAGTGACAGGATTTAGCTACTGCCTCTTAAGTGAGTGAGGTGCCCTGTGAATCCCACTGATCTTGTCCAGTAGTAGGAGGACCCAGAGACTCTCTGCCAACCTGACTAGGAAGTACCTAGTCGCCCTCTCCATCCCTACCCCTGTAACAGAACCCCTTAAGGGCGCCAGATACATCTGCGCCAAAAGACTTCATCTGTCAACTGATAACTGAAACCTAACTTTAAGAACTGAGACTGCATGACAAGAGCGAGCTGTAAGCCTTGAATGCCAGAGCTGAGACTGCGTGTCCAAGCTACCCTATTGAACGAAATACTAAGCCGATTGCCAAGTCACCGGGGATCGACCAGGTACTAGCGCTGTGACCCCCGCGCTCCCTGCCCTGGTCTGGGACCCCCGGCAGCGTGCTCCGCTGAGCACTTTACCCCCATCCTTAATTTGAGCCCCCCCCCCTGCGACGACGAAGCCAGCGCGCTCACCGCCGCGGCCTGGAGGCCTGGAGGAGTGCCCTGCTGTGTCGCGAGGCCCAGGCGAAGTCCGGGGCCCCGTCGCTGTCGCAGCCGTGTGAGGAGGTGCGCAAGGTCGGGGCCGAGTTCCCCCAACGTCGTGAGGACGGACGCCTGCTGACGCCGAGACGGAGGTAAGCCCGGAGGCCGAGATCCCCCCTGGTGCGCCCCCTGCTGGTCTGGAAACCACACCGCACTTGGCCCGGGTAGTCCCCTCCGTGGGAGTCCCCTCCCCTGCCTGCGCGACGGAGAGACCCCGCCGAGGGATCCTGTCCGTGTCCCCCCTTCTGTAATACTGAGCGCGGTGCTCTGTGAACTGCACCGGAGCATAGGGACCCGCTCCTCAAGTCCGGTCACCCTCCCTGCTGGAAGCCGTCCAAAGAACTGACTGACATTACCCTCGTGTGGCGCTTCACGCCACCGACCCTGCTTCCCCAGCCGGAGAGACCGGGACTGCGAGTAACCCACTGTGTTATGTGCTCTGCTCGAAAGTAAATTACATGCCCAGGAACGCGAGTAGCGCACTGTGTTATGTGCTCTGCTCGAAAGTAAATTACATGCCAAGGAATGCGAGTAGCGCACTGTGTTATGTGCTCTGCTCGAAAGTAATTACCTGCCAAGGAATGCGAGTAGCGCACTGTGTTATATGCTCTGCTCGAAAGTAATTACCTGCCAGGGAATGCAAGTAGCGCACTGTGTTATATGCTCTGCTCGAAAGTAAATACATGCCCAGGAACGCGAGTAGCGCACTGTGTTATATGCTCTGCTCGACCGTAGTTACATGCCCAGGAATGCGAGTAGCGCATTGTGTTATATGCTCTGCTCGAAGGTAATGATATGCAACTGATTACGAGTAACGCGTTGTGATAACTGTTCTACGCAAACGTTTCCACATGCAACTGATTGCGCATAGCGCTGTGTTTTATATGCCTTGCTTCACAGTACTAGGGGCCAGTGGTCACGAGGAGCGCTCAGTTCGACAGGCGCCATGTTGATGAACCCAATGTTCCCCCTTACAAGTATTACGCTGTGTTAGACGGCCTGTTCAGGGAAAGACTTTACATAAGCGCGCACAGCGCTAGAATCTCCCGCATTTAACCAGCGGGCGTGGGTACATGAATGAGGTTAGGCACTGCATCGATATCCCCAAGAGTGTCGTATGTACTGAATGATGGTATTATGATTCATGTATTACCTTGTTATTTCCTGAACTGCAACTGACCAGCTATACTTGGATAAACTTGAAGTATTTGCATAATTTAAACGGTGTGGCGTCCCTTATTGTGTGTGTCCCTAGTCCATGAGAAGCGTGTGGTGTATGGTTGCTTAACACATAGCCCTCTGGTTGCCAGACCGGCTCGCGCCACGTTACCGCCCTTAGGGCCTGGTGAACCCAGGTTCCTACACAAATCATCTGGATTAAACACAGCATATGTACCAACAATCTCACTCTCTCTATTATCTAGAGTCATCCTGTACAAAACATCCTCATCTGGTGTCTCAAAAGCTATTCCATCTGGAGTACAGAAAATTGTGCAATTCATCTTGCACAATAGGTCCCTACCTAACAAATTCACTGGACTGGTGTCACAGACCACAAATCTGTGCATATCTGAAAATTTCCCTATTCTTACCCTTACTGGTTCAGTAAGACGAGTCTTAATCTGGGTATTAGCTACACCAACCACTTGGATTGCTTCGTCCGAGAGAGGAAGATTTCTTATATCTGCTGACCTGACAGTTGATCTTGTCGCTCCTGTGTCTACCAAAAAAGTAACACTCTCCCCATTTATTTTCCCATCTACAAATGCTCCTGCCTGGTCTATTTCTAGAGTTGCACCAAGTATGCACTCTTCCTCCTCTCTTCGGCACCGTCAATAGTCCCCTTCAGACTCACTCCCCTCATTCTTTAGCCAGTACTGCTGTACCGGGTTAGTACGTCTCGGTTTGTTTACCTGCTCATCATTGTAGAATCCCGAGTCCTGGTTATATTTCTGAGACCCTCTATTCTGCGGCAAGGGCGGTTTTGGCTCTTGACTCTGCTGTCTGACAACCTTCTGCTGTTGCTGCTGATGATTACACCCCTCGTTCTGCACCTGTTGATTCAATGATTTATTCTCATTACTCACTAATGGTGGATTGGTACACTCGGATCTCCAATGCCCCAATTGTCCACAGTTGTGACATGGGATTCCCCTTTCCCTTTCCTGTGCCATATCTGGGCCTATTTCCTGGATTGTTTGCCTGTTCCACCAGCTGTGCTTCTTGTCTTTCTGCAACTTTCACCTGTGCCCACATTGCCTTTTCTTTCAGCTTTCTCTGCTTTGCCTCAATTTCATCACTGAAGTACTTCGCATGTCTCAAGATTTCATCAATCTTTTTACTCTGCCAGTCAACTGTGTGCTCACGAATCCTTTCACTGATTTCAGGTCTCAAGCCATATACAAACCTGTATACAAAATGACTCAAATCCTTATCACCCAGGTGTTCATCTCCACTGAACTGTTTAAAAGCCAGTATCAGCCTTTCATAAAAAGCATGAACTGATTCTTTCGCTTCCTGATGTGTCCGATCTATCTTTACCCAGTCTGTCTCTTTCGGGGGTACCTTATTTTTCAGGAACACAATAACCTGCTCATATTTCCTCATGACCTCCGGGTCTGGAGCTCCTGTTTTCGGGTCTCTTGGGTACTCCTTAGCAGGCCAATCTATAACTATTTTACACTCTGCCCACAAGTCTGCTGGAACAATTATATCAAACAGACTATTCAGATCAATCCACAGCACTTTTGACAATTTCACAAACCTATCTACCTGCCTATACCACTCGACGGGCTTTTCTCTCAATCGAGGAAAATCATTCGTAAATGACAAAATATCCTGTCTAGTCCATGGGACATGTACATATCCTCCTCCAGGAATCTCTCTCATAGGATAAGCATCCACTGTTTTTTCTTTTTCTCTCATAGGGAAAGCTGAAAAAGTCCTGTCCACTGAATCTTCCCTTTTCTTGTACCATCTATCCTTCCATTTTTCCACATCACCCCATTTTCGCAATAAGGCAATCATTTCCTTAATCTGCCCTGTTCTGCCAACACCATTTAGATTTTCAATGTCCTTATCCGAAAAATCCATCCTGTAAGACTTCTGCAAAGCTTTCACCTTATCCATGTCAACTCCTAGTTCACTCGCTATTGCTTTTAACCTGTCATGTGTACTCTGAGCCCTCCAGGTAATACTCTTGCACATAAATAACAACTCTCCATCATGATGGTTTTTCAATATTTCTGTAGGAATTGTTCCTGCAATAAGCTCTTCCAATTCTATGCGCAACCTGGCTACATCAATTGCCTGTGAATCTTTATCCTTCTTTTGAAGAACTTTCAACCAATCATTCAAATCCTCAGCTGTTATTTCTGTAGATCTTTTCACTGCTCCCACTTGTTCTGCCATCCTCTGTGGTTCCAAAATCGATCCTCCCAAACAACCAGCATTCAATCCTGAATTAGGCTGTACATCTGATCCTCCACTACATGTATCATGTCTCAACCGTCTCAAATTATTTTCTCCCGTCCTTATTCCTGATTCCTCCAAAGAACAAGAACCAACCAAACCATTTCCTACATAGGGAACTGTCAAACCATTCTCACCCATTCTTTGTTTATCAAAAATAGGCACAACCGGACCTATGGTTACAGGCACTGTAACAGCTTCTAAATTTTTCGTCAGCTCTCTAATTTTCTCAGTCAGCTCAGATGTGGTTCTTGCTAATTCTCTTGTTTTCTCGTCACCAATTTGATTCTCTCTCTCTCGCTCTCTCTTTCCGTGAAAGAGCTACCACTTTTCAGATCAGGTGTCACAATTTCAGTTTTAACAATTCGCAAAGTATCTCTTATGGGAGTAGCAACTGGTGTTCTCTCTTCTGGTTCTGGTCTATATGGTGGCGGTCTCTTATAGATCATGTCATCCAAGACTTCATCCTCATAATCATTAGCCCCATACCTTCTCACTTCTGCATCAGGCACCTTTTCCGTACCCATATTTCGCAACCATGAAGGATGCAGGAGTTCTTGTCGGAGGTAGCAATTCATCTTCTCTAGTTATTATGTTCTTATCCTTGTCGAACCATCTTTTAATTTTACCGAACAAGGATTTCTTTTTCTTTTCCTCCGTTTGGTAATACATTTTAGCGTTTACCACTATTCTCTAGTCCCTTCCGCAACTGTACGATCTTTTGTCCAATAACAGCGCGACTCACACTAACGCACCAATCCTGGAGCGTCTACGTCACCCTGTACTCCTTCCAATAACAGCGCGGCTCACACCAACGCACCAATCCCAGCGCGAGCACTGTTCTAATCCACTGTCCAATCACAGCGCGGTCTGTCTCTGACTCTCTGACGTCAGTAGTCGCTGCAGACGCTTCTGCTCCTGTCTCCTGTCACTCGTCTACCCCTCCTTTACAAAGCCTTCTCGGTAGACTTCGTTTCAGATTCTACAAGATCTATTAGTTACAACATATAAACATTTCCATTGTCTGCTTCGCTAACCACAGAATAATAAAGGAAAATCTTTCTTACAAGAATCCCGCTTCTCTCTAGAACAGCGCTTACCTCTGCTCCACTACGGAATTATTACTTTCGTTGACACAGTAGCGCATCCCTCTACTCTGCCCTTCTATCATGCATCCATTAACTGTTTCCTCTAGGAATGCTCCAAAGAGTCTCACAATCAACTAAATGCTCATACATTCACGCACTTTCACACCAGAAAAATGTAGTACATCCACACAGAATCCTGCCTTTCCCGAGAACAGCGAACAGTCTGTCCCACTACAGAATTACAACACACGTTAACCAAGCAGCGCTTACCTCTGCTCAGTCCTTCAGACAAGCTCAGAGAATACCTATTACTTCTCCAGCAGTAAGCTTTAACGGCAAACCTTACGGATCCCTGGGACTTAAGACCAGAGTTTTACAGATAACCTTCGCTACCATACACACTCCTTTTATACTGAAAATATGTCTCTAATAGTAACACACAACGATGTCACTGATTCCAAACCCAGACAATGTGACACGTAACTTCAATTGTCACACGGTTTTCCTGCATACGTACAGGTAATTCCAACAATCCCGTCTTTCCCGAGAGCAGCACTCACTTCCCTCTGCCCTACTACGGAACCGTCACCAGCTCCCTACGTTCCAGAAGCCGTACACACTACATATAACTCAATACGACAACTTCAACATATAGTATTAGTTCAAATATCAACACTAATCAATAAATCAATGAATCAAAAGCCTATTTACAAGCAATCTATCAGATCAAGACAATAATCTAAAACCATCATACTGCTACCAGGAAACTGCTGCAGATCGGAGCATATAAATTCTCCCTACTTCCACGGACAGAGTAATTCTACAGTCACACGCACATACACTCATCATACGCTAGGGCCCATCACACTAACATTCAGTCTATTACTCTATCCACACTGAATATATAGGAGAAATCCTGAACCATCTGCGTCTAAAGCGAGGTCAATGCAACCTAAAGAAATTGTCTCGAGTCATGATTTTAAAACATAGGAAATACTTTGAAAACTCAATAAATGACAAAGAAATAACCACCCGACACTGCAATTCAAACAAAATGGTTGTTTATCTAAATTAGTTCAAATGAAAGCCAATCAATAGCAAAATCATTATTCTCATAATTACCTATTCTAGCTAAATGGGTCAGGACAGGTCTCTCAGTAAACTCTCCCGAGTCGCCGTCCTCTCAATCAGCGTCGATCCTCTCGAGCATAGGTTCGGGAAGAAGTGGCCTTAGACCCTCTCTAGTCTAACAATATTTATAGTGAAACTAACAAAATAAAAGTAACAAACAAACTCTAAACGTCCGTTGAGCCGCTGAGCAGAGCGAGCAGGAAAGGATGTTGACTTGCAACATTTAAAAAACCTCCGCTCACAAAAATCACAAAAATAAAAACACGGAAGAAGGAAGCTCAAGCTAGAAAATGTTACATCCATGAATGCTCTTCCTCGGAACCATAGTGAAGCCACCACAAGTTTATCAGAGTTCATTGTGGCTTTATTCTTCTCCAAGGGCAATTGGCAGCGAGCCTGGAGCTGCTGTCCTCACGGAAAGTTTTAACACAGTCAGAGGCCGTGGTCAGGTGACTTCCAACCATGTTCAGCGAGGCCTCTCGTCAAATTTCAAATGCTCGAATACAGGCTGTAAATATCGGCCATCTTGGATTAGGCCAAACAGACCATCTTAATTAAAAGAAATACAAAACAACGTTAATACATTGTAATGATTATACAGTGTTAATTCCCACTAATACCCTTATGTGTATGTAATTACCTAGCCTTCTGCAACACAAAGAAGCATTAAGGCACGTTATTTCATAGCGCAAACACAAAACAAATAACACTTTAGCCACACATCTTTTATTAACCTCTTCGACGCCGATGACGGAACGGTTCCGTCATGCACGTCGGTTGGGCTGTGCTTATGACGGAACCGTTCCGTCATGGCCCCGCCCGCGCTCAGAACTTTCAGCACCGCGCGGGAATCCGCGCAGCGCTGAAGAGGTTAATTTGCTCACCAACTTAATTCACGTGTTAATAAAGCAACATAAATGCATTCCCGCGTGTAACTCTTTCATTAGTAATGTTGGTTAGCCGGAAACTTTAACAAAATTAGTAATTAATAATTAACAACATATAAACATAAACTGGAGTTTAAATCTCAATAAATTTTCAATAGAAAACCCTGCTCCAGCAATGTCACATATTGCATCATTCATGACATGGTCAGTGACATCTCAGATGACATCACTGATCACATCTCAAATGACATCACTGATGATATCTCAAATGACATCACTGATGACATCACTGATGACCTCATCCAGTGAATGTGGTTTAGTTTGAAATTTAAATATGTATTATTATCTACTGGCGGTCGCCAGTAGATAGTTATAGTTGGGACCGAGTTCCCATAGGAAATCTGAAAATTCTATTTTGAATAACTTTGGCGCCGGTTGACTTATCTTCGTGAAATTTTCAAAACTAATGGGGCGCTCCGCTCAGCTCCTACCCTGAAAGTCTCGGGGTGATTCGTCAAGCGGGGGCTGAGAAAAAAGGGGGGTCCCAAAACGCGTTTTCCCCATGCATTTCCCCATAGGACCTTTAGTCGAAGGTACAGCCCAAACGGCTGAACAGAATTACTTGAAATTTGGCAAAGAGGTAGTCCTCAGGTCAGGCATGTGCCTTTTGCTTAAATGGTGTAAATCCGTTCAGTAGTTCCTGAGAAAATCAAAAGTAAAATCACATATATATCTGGGCGGAGCCTTACCACACATCTCATCGTGAGATCTGATTGGCTGTCAGCACTTCATCCAAGAAGTGTTGGCAGCCATCTTGGGACCAATATACATGATAGCACCTCATTAAAAAGCATTGCAGTTAATAGAAGGTTTTAAGACTTTAGTTACATTATAAATCATTTGTTGATGGTACCATACTCATTTTAGGAATTGTGGTGTGTTCTAAGGTGATTTTACCATGTGAAAAAGCCTTCTGCTGTGATATCATGAATCATGTTTGAGAGAAAACTATTTTCTCATGCTTTTCCCACAGAGGTTTGGAAGGTGATCTATAAGCTAACTGTGAGCATATTTTCTGTAAGTTCACATTCTCTTTCTCAGTCATGTGAGAATGAAGTCTGACATTCTCAGTAAAACATGTACATCCAACAAGGGCAGAGACTGTCAGTTGATTCCTTTGTGTTCTACTGCAGCTTCCCAGAGTGTTCTAAAGAACAACTAGAGCGCTAACAGTCCTACTTATGACAAACGTATGGCACATCTGAAGCCATCTTGGTTGGAATAAAGTGGTAATTCTTAAAACATTAAATTCAAAAAGGAACAAAATGAGGGGGTTCATTTTGCCATAGAAAGTATGATTAGTGCTGCAGAAAGAAAAATTAGGGCACATTTTGAGTGACTTCTGTTACATCCTGCTTTTCCTTCTCCTCTGTCCTTCTTCTGTGTTTGTTCTAAGCCCCTCAGCCTGTATCTGTGATGTCACCCAAGAGTTCCTTTTGTGTATGTTTGATTCTACTGCCAGTTAGATCTGAGGCTGAGCAGCAGGGCAGCTGCTCCCGGTGGGGCTTAACTGGGTTTTAAACTGGGCCTTAACTGAGCTTTAACTGGATCTTAACTGGGGCCTGTATCCTGTACATTGATTCCTGGTTAATGAAAATAAACTTACATCTGGATGCAGCAACCCAAGGACTCATCGTTTATTTTATGAAATGTTACAACTTCTCAAATCCTCTTCTATTTCATTAAAAAATTCTGACATGCAGACTGAAACATGCACTTTCAATACCAGCAGCAGACTTCCCTGGTGAGCAGTAGCTTTACTACAGTGATCTAATAAGCAACTAGAGTGCTAACATTCTGAATTTATGGCAAATTTGTGACACATCTGAATGCCTTCTTGATGGAATCAAAGTAAAAAACTGAAAGTATTTCCTACTGAGGAGACTGTAGTAAATGAGGAAATTAGGAAACATCATAACAAATAAGTCTCCCAAAATGGCCACCAGAGACAAAAGAGCCCAAATGTAGCCCAAGTATAGCCCAATGACAGAATGTCCCAGAGTGTTCTAACGAACAACTAGAGCGCTAACAGTCTTACTTATGACAAAAGTATGGCACACCTGAAGCCATCTTGAATGGAATAAAGTGGTAACACTTAAAACATTTAATTTACAAAGGAACACAATGAGGGGGTTCATTTTGCCATAGAAATTATGATTAGTGCTGAAGAAAGAAAATTTAGGGCACAGTTTGAGTGACTTCTCAAATCCTCTTCTATGTCATAAACAAATTCTGACATGCAGACTGAAACATGCACTTTGAATACCAGCAGCAGACTTGCCTGGTGAGCAGTAGCTTTACTACAGTGATCTAATGAGCAACTAGAGTGCTTACATTCAGAATTTATGAAAAATGTGTGACACATCTGAATGCCTTCTTGATGGAATCAAAGTAAAAAACTGAAAGTATTTCCTACTGAGGAGACTGCAGTAAATGAGGAAATTAGGAAACTTCATAACAAATAAATCTCCCAAGATGGCCACCAGAGACAAAAGAGCCCAAATGTAGCCCAAATATCACCCAGATGTAGCCCAAGTATAGCCCAATGACAGAAGTGTGCAAAACACTTATTTTTTGTGTATTTGCAGTTTTATATAGTGCAGACTTGTCAGGTATTGGAATGCTTTACATGAGCATTGGTTACATCACACAAGATCAAATTCATTTTGGTTGTAGACATGGGGAGATTAAGTGATTTGACCACAATCACAGAATGTTGAGCTGAAGCAGAAACTCCAACCTGGTTCCCCAGTTGCAAAGTCTGCAGCTCTGGAAGTAACACCACATCCTCTCGCCAAGGTGCAACATTTAATCAAGTGGTCAACTGGATAAAAAAACATAAAGATTACAAATAATTTAAAAGTTCTTTGTCGCTATTTGAAAACTCAGAAAATATGCCCTCATTTTATTTTTTTAGAGCACTAACCATAATTTTGATGCAAATAAGACCCTCTCATATATGTAATTTCTAAAGGAAATACTCTAGGTATTACAGTTTTGATTACATCAAGATGATGTCAGGCGTTCCACACTTTTGTAATAAATATAGAATGTTAGCAATCTAGTTGTTCATTGGGATACTGTTGAGAGGCAGAGGCCAGGGGCACGGACTCTGAAAATTGAAGGCAGGTAGGAGAGTGCAGAGGCAACAATTTGACCACACTAGGCAGGCAGGAAGGGCAGTGGCAGCACAACAGACTATGGAGGGCAGTGGAAAGGGGGGCAGGGGCAACAAACCAACAATACAGGACTGGCAGAGAGGCTGTGGCAATAAAATAGACCATTGTGGGCAGAAGGAAGAGGCAGTCGCAGTACAACCATACATGCCAACAGACCCGTTTCAGGCAGGAAACGTCCAATGTTTTTAAGCTCAAATGGGCTTTATTTGATCTGTCTCCTGTCTACAATCTCCTCTTTTTCAATGTAACTCAAAGGGGAAAATCAATACCCCAGTTTTTTTTCAAAATCTCCCTCTTACCAAGTTCAAAATGTTCGCAAGTATGGTACATTGAATCATGGTAGGCAGGGGGAATTGGGGTAGGGACATGGACTCGGATAACACAGGACAGGAGGGACATGGAGAGGTGCACCAAACTGACCCTACAGGGCAGGCATCAGGGTTTGCAGCAGCACAATACACCACACAGCGCATGCGGGACGGGAGTGCAGCACAACAATCCATAGAAAGCAATAGGGAGGGGACAGGACCATGCACATGGACAACAGAGAACAGATGGGAAAGAGGCAATGGTAGCTAGCTGACCATAATGGACAGACAGGAGAGAAAGCTGCAGCATAACAGACCATAAAGGGCAGGAGGGACGGATCAGGGGCATTACAATGGAACAGACAAGCCAGGAGGAAGGTAATAGGGGGTCTGCACATGGAAACAGAGGGCTGGGGGCAAGGTGGCAGGGCAGGAGCAGCAAGATGACCATGGAGGTCAGGCAGGATGGGCACTAGAAACAAGACACACCATGGAGAGCAACAATGAGACTATGGTGGCATACACACAGACCATGGAGGGAAGGTGGGAGGGGGTCAGGGGCAGCTAGCTGACCACACAGGGAAGGTGGAAGGGGCCATGGCAGCACAGACGACCATGCATGGCAAGCGGAGGGTTAGTGGCAGCACAATGGCTATGATGGGCAAGAAGGAGGGTGCAGGGGCATGCACAAAGGACCACGGAGGATAGAAGGGAGGGTCAGGACCTGGGCACAGAGAAGAGAGTTCAGGGGAAGGGGCCCTCACAACAGACCGCGCAGGGCAGGCAGGAGGAGCAGTAGCAGCACAACAGATCAGGGAGGGCAGAAGGGTGTGGCAGTAAAATGGACCATGGAGGACAGGAGGAAGGGGATAGGGGCATGGCATGTGGACAGGCAGGGTGGAGGTGGCAGGGACAGGTTACAGTCATCTGACAATGCTAGGCAGGTGGGAGGGGAGTGGCAGCTCAGCAGAACACTCAGAGTAGATAGGAGTGGCAGGTCCATGGAACATAGTGGGCAAAAAGGATGGAGCAGGGGCATGCACAAAGACATCGGAGGACAGGGGGAAGGAGAATAGGGGCAGCAAGCTAAGCACAGAGGCTAAGCAGGAGGTCAATGATGGGCCATAGAATTGGGCAATGGAGGGCAGGAGGAGTGGACTGGTACATCATGCTAAATGGAGGGCAGTGGCAGCACATCAGACCATGCATGGCAGGAGGGAGGAGGCTAGTCCATGGATTCAGACAACAGAGGATAGGGAGGAGGTGGATGGGGCAGCAAGCTAACTGTTCAGAGAAGGTGGGTATTAGGAACTTTATTGTTTTTAAAATGTGTGTCTGTGCGAACTACTTAAAATATGAACAAGTATGCAGCATAATCTCACTTTTATTCAGGAAGAAGAGGACGTTTGTGACTGTGACTCCTGGCTCACTTGGCAGAAACACCCCCTGACCCTCCACCCCCATCGCAAAATGTAATGCCCGTGAAAAGGGTAGATGGACGCAGTGTTATATAGAACATAGTCCTGAGAGCACGATTGAAAATGAAAACTAGATGTAGTATATGGTATAAACTATGCACCAAAAAGTGTGATATAAGATGAACCGGGGCGTGAAATATAATATGCAATACATTGTGCGCAATGACAGATTCATTGGAGAGCGCGTGATGGCACAGGCACTAGCGCGTGCTATGCGATATGCGCCTTGGAGTGTAATATGCACAGGGCAGTGTTGTGTAACCTAACTAGTCTCTAAAGTTGTAATATAAAATATGTGCTGGGGAGTGTAACGTTGCATATGCACTGTGAGAAAGATATGGATCCCAGATTGTGATATGTATGGCATAGCGCTGTGCGTTATAACATACACATCGAGGAAGGCACGTTAGATGGGGCAATATAACCCGTGCGAAGGCAAGTGTGGCATGATATATTCACAGGGTGGTGTTACAGTGCACATGAGCTAGAGAGTGTCATAGCATACGCACTAGCTGGTGGAATACAACACAGAGGTGTGAGGCAATCGGCGGGCACTGGTGGGAGTAACACAGCATTGGGCTCAGCCAGGAGCACGCTGTGACTCTCAAGTGAGGTTCGTCTCCTTTCCAGAGAGTAAAATAAAAGTATTACACATCCGGCGGTGGATGTGTTTTTTATTAACCGTGAGGGGGGTTTCTTGCATAGTTTGGTCGAATTTTTGTCGAATCCCCTTTGAATGGCTTGGTGTGCGTGTATATTAAATGTGCCCGTCAATAGCTACCCATGTTTGTATAAATAAACTACAAGGGTGTCTACTTGGAGAGTACCCACAGGCGGGGGCGCCAGGATTAGGCACGGTAGGGCGTCAGACACGTCAGAGCTTCACTAGCGGTGTAAATACATTCCATGTGGATTCACTCTATGCATAGTCGCCTTTTAATGAATATCACGCAAATCGTCATGGTGATAGGTACATACGGTTTGTCCAGCATGTCCTAGGTGTTTCTATAAATATATATATTTTTAAAATAATAAAAAACAAAGGCCGGCCCCGGGGGATGGGTTCCCCGGAGCCATAAGTGGCCTGAGGAGGGGGGCAACGCAGCCCCCTCCTAAAGAATTTAAATTAAAAAAAGGCCATGACCCGGGGGTTGGGGTCCCCGGGGCCGATTAAGGCCTTGGGATGGCCAAGTTTATTTTTTGCAACAAAAAAAATTAGGGTGCAGGCCCTGGGGGATGGGGTCCCCAGGGCCAGTAAATTAGAAAAAGAAGGGGGGCCACACAGCCCTCCTTCTTAAAAAAATAAAATAAATAAAAGACCGGCATCGCGCTGGAGGCCACGCCCCCTCCTTGCAGCACTCTGCAAACGCGCCCCCTGGCCAGTTGTAAGTTGGGGAATTAATTCCCCTTCAATACTGAGGGTCCCTGAGGGCCAACTAGCCCAACAGGTATCTCCAGTGTGCGCCAGGGAGCTGCGTTGCAGACAGATGTTCTGAGGCAACGCGCCTTTTTACACCTCTATGCAACGCAGCTCTGTGGCGCTTACTGGAGGTACCTAGTGGGCTAGTTTGACCATAGGGACCCTTAGGATTCAAGGGGACTTGATCTCTCAACTTAGAACGGCTACAGGGCGCGTTTACACAGTGGTGAAGGGAGGGGACGGGGCCTGAGGTGACGTGTGCAAACACGCCCTGTGGCGCGTTTTAAGTTGGGGAAATAATTCCCTTTCAATCCTGAGGGACCCTGGGGGCCAACCAGCCCACCAGATGCTTCCAGTAAGTGCCACTGCTCTGCGTTGCAGAGAGGTGGTGCCGGCCGTGCCCCTTTTTACACCTCTCTGCAATGGCGCTTACTGGACGTACCTAGTGGGCTATTTTGCCCCTAGGGATCCTCAGGATTCAAGGGGACTTAATCTCCCAACTTAAAAAACGGCCACAGGGCATGTTTACACAGTGGGGAAGGAAGGGGACGGGGCCTGAGGTGACGTGTGCAAACACGCCCTATGGCGCGTTTTAAGTTGGGGAAATAATTCCCCTTCAATCCTGAGGGCCCCTGGGGGCTAACTAGCCCACCAGGTGCTTCCAGTAAGCGCCACTGAGCTGCGTTGCAGAGAGGTGGTCCAGGCCGTGCCACTTTTTACACCTCTCTGCAACGCAGCTCTGTGGCGCATAGTGGAGGTACCTAGTGGGCTAGTTGGACCCTAGGGACCCTCAGGATTCAAATTAACTTAATCTCCCAACTAAAAACGGCCACAGGGCGTGTTTACACAGTGGTGAAGGGAGGGGACGGGGCCTGAGTTAACGTGTGCAAACAAGCCCTGTGGCGCGTTTTAAGTTGGGGAAATAATTCCCCTTCAATCCTGGGGGCCCCTGGGAGCTAACTAGCCCACCAGGTGCTTCCAGTAAGCGCCACTGAGCTGCGTTGCAGAGAGGTGGTCCAGGCCGTGCCACATTTTACACCTCTCTGCAACGCAGCTTTGTGGCGCATACTGGAGGTACCTAGTGGTCTAGTTGGACCCTAGGGACCCTCAGGATTCAAGGGGACTTAATCTCCCAACTTAAAACGGCCACAGGGCGTGTTTACACAGTGGGGAAGTGAGGGGACGGGGCCTGAGGTGACGTGTGCAAAAACGCCCTGTGGCGCATTTTAAGAGGTAGTTTTAATCCCCCTGCCCTATTATATACTAGGGGCTTACAGAGGAGGTCATGCTGATCATAGGGGGACCCCAACGCATAGTGTTCCCTAGTGTATGTAGGTGTTTTTACTGTATTCTGAGTGTCTTTTAACATAGCACTGGCTCTAGGACTGGTTAGTCAGACTCAGTTACCACCAGTATCCGTCTGAAAAAGTTGAGGGTACAGGATGATTTTGCAACAAGGCTTCTTTCTGCTCTTCTGTTTGTTCTTTCTGCACGTTATCCTTCTTCCTGCACTTTTCTTCGTCTTTGAGGACTTCTGTTGCTTCTTTCTGCATTTCTTTTTTTTCTTTCTGTGCGTTTTTTCTTCTTTCTTCACATTTCCTATCTCTGTAGGCATAGTTAGAAATTAGCATTTAAAAAACCTTTGAAATTCACTGAAAAAAACATAGGTTTCAGGCACGTTATAGTTAGGAATTAGCATTTAAAAAACCTTAGAAATTCACTGAAAAAACCATAGGTTTCAGGGGCGTTATAGTTAGCTGGACTTTTCACTCGTACAAAACCATTGAAATTCCCCCGTTATAGTTAGTTCAGCTAACTATAACTCGCGCGCCCGCAATGCACTGCTGATGACGTCACATATTACATCACTCATGACATGGTCAGTGACATCATTCATGACATCACTGATGACATCTCAAATGACATCACTAATGACATCACTGATGACATCATCCTTGTGATAGTGGAAGACCTCCTCTTCCCCTAATATAACCTTTGATACACACATTCAAAAATAGAAACTACAATGTTCAAAACAATGTACATACCAATACCAGTTACAACAACCTATTCAGTAATTCTAAGATCCACATACACATCCACTCATTCACCAACAGTCCTATACAGTCACTCATACATGTACTCACTCATCATATGTACTCATACACCTATACATCCTGTTACACAACGCCACTCATCCATAGAGTTACTCACACACATAGTCACTCATGCTAATAAAGAATCAAACATCCATTTACTTGCATGTACAGTTATACACACACCACCACACTTACTTCTACAGAAACTTACACATACTTAGTCTTTTAAACAATCACTTATAGAAACACATACTTATTCATACAGGAACTCTTTCAATCTCTCACTCTCACATATACTCACTTATATACACCAATAGTCACATATACTAGTTTAAAACATATGTAGTTACTCATAAAGACACTATTGAGACAGTCTATCACTCACTAACACACCCATGCACATACTCATCCACCCATACAGTCCTGCACACATGCTGTCTTCAACACATACAAACAGTGAGTCACTCACTCATGCACCTATGCACTACATAATACCCCCACCGAACCATACAGACACTCAGACACTCATACTGTTACTCAAAAAACCAACTAATAACCTATATAGACACTCATGTAGCTACTCACCAACCCATGCAGCCACTTATACACAAAGTGAGAGACTGATACAGATATTTACACATTTAAACATTACTCTCTAAGCCATGTATTCACTAAGATGCACTTAATCAGTCAGTTATACAATCAATTTTTCAAAAACAAATCATCCATTTAAACACTTATATACCCATTTATTCTTCCATTGACCTTGAGATATACATATATAAAACATATGTAATTTTCAGAAAAACACACATTCACTGGATGATGTCATCAGTGATGTCATGAGTGATGTCACTGACCATGGCATAAGTGATGTAATATGTGACGTCATCAGCAGTGCATTGCGGGCGCGCGAGTTATAGTTAGCTGAACTAACTATAACGGGGGAATTTCAATGGTTTTGTACGAGTGAAAAGTTCAGCTAACTATAACGCCCCTGAAACCTAAGGTTTTTTTCAGTGAATATATATATATATATATATACCAATCTATATTGAAGATTGAGTGGGTATATAACTGTCTGGATGGCGGATGTAGTAGCTGTCTGCCTGTTTAAGTGAGTAATTAAAAGTGTCTCACTTAATACATGGATTAGTAACTAAACTATGTGAATGTGTGCATCACTGTCTCTGTTGTTGTATAGCATGCTGCATCAGTTGGTCACTAACTACATGAGTGTGTATATTAGTTATTGTTTAGTTGGGTGAGTATTTGTATGGGACACTGAGTTTGTGTGTGGTTGGATGGGGGTGTGTGTAACTCTATGCATAGATGTGTGCATGGTTGATTGACTAGGTGTATAGGTTTAGGAGTGCATGTGGAAACAGTTGTTTGGGTGACTGAGTGTATTTATTTGTGTGGTGGTGAGCGAATATATGTTTTAGTTGTACATCTTCATCAAAGTAAAAAAATAAAAGGCATTTTATGTGAGAATTGGTGTATATAAATAAGTATGTTTTTTTTTTTTTTTTTTTTTTTTTTTTTTTGTTTGCACACAAATGTCCTGCACGGAAGGAGCACCTTCCCAGCCGGTGCACACGTCGAGATCAGGACACGATCTCGGTATTTATTCAACACAAATGAAAAAGAACGCGGCACTCCTCTCGATGATTGAGATGTTAGTTTAATCTCAGATAGTAACCCTCCCTACGCGTTTCGAACCGTAGTTCCTGGTCACGGTAGACTGTTACAATGGTCCCTTTTCCATTTCTTGGTTTTATACAGTTACTTCAAGGTGCCATTATTGTTGCATTATGGGTATTGTAGTTAAACAAGATGCAAAATATACGGAATTAACATCATTCCTTACTGAAAAGTGATACTTTTACAAAGAAAGTGGGTATTATTACATCAATATCTTTCTAAGTATACAAAATTGATTGCTAAGTGCAATGCACCTAAGTACAAATGGTTAATTTGTTTGTGTGCAAATAATGTATCATTATACATGGCGAATGCTTAAGGCTAAGTGCCTGTAAGTGCAGCAAGGTTTGCTGTTGTGTGTGTCTGTATGGATACAAAGCAAAACTATAATACAAATTTGTATGCAGTTCCATGAAAAAATTATGTCATGTATGTGATGATACAGCGAGATTATTTCCTGATACAGTTATAGCCAGATGTTACTGTTGTTAAAAACTTGTGGTGGAATGTTATATAACAATAGTGGTTGAGAAGGTCTATAAATGCACATAAAGTTCCTCGTCCCCATTCAGGCCCAACGGCTGTTTCGTTTTGAACCTCATTATTAGGCGCGATTCAAGTCTGCGTAATTTTTGGGTGCGATTACCACCTCGTTCACTTGGGGGCACTGTGATCAGTCCCGAGTATTTTATGTCCAACCACGATTTTCCCACATGCAGTGACATATGTCTGGCTATTGCATATGTCGTGTCTTGATTCTGAATAGCACGCACATGTTCTAATATGCGTTTCTTGAGGGGGCACGTTGTGCTGCCAATGTACTGTTTTCCACAAAAGCATTGGAGGAGGTATACTACAAAAGTGGATTCACATGTGATGGTCTCTCTTATCTGGAAGTTCTTACCAGCCGGATCATTGATGTTTTTAAGGTTTTTCCCAATCTTACAGGCTTTACAGGACAGACATTTGGTGAAGCCCTTCGATCTTGTAACTCTATGCATAGATGTGTGCATGGTTGATTGACTAGGTGTATAGGTTTAGGAGTGCATGTGGAAACAGTTGTTTGGGTGACTGAGTGTATTTATTTGTGTGGTGGTGAGCGAATATATGTTTTAGTTGTACATCTTCATCAAAGTAAAAAAATAAAAGGCATTTTATGTGAGAATTGGTGTATATAAATAAGTATGTGTAAGAGTCAGGGATTGTGAGAGTAACTATATGAATGAGTGTATGATTGTAATGGTGATTTCTTAACATATTAACTATGAGTTACTAAGTGTTTGAATAAATGAGGTGTTGCTGGATAATTGTGTAAGTGAGTAAATGTAAGTGTGATTAATTTTTTTCATGAGTGAGTAGGATGACTGCATAACCGACTAAGATGACTGCTGATGTGTCAGTGTCTATATATGTGTATAAGTGCGTTTGATAGTGTTCTATTAATTAGTGACTGCATGTATAAATGATTCTGTTGTTGAATGGGTAGTTGTGTGTGTAGACTTAGGAATCAGTGAGTGGGTATGTATGGTATGGTATTGGTGTGTCAGTGGTTTCAAATATGGTACTCTGTATTTTACAGTGAGTGATGAAAGGTTATACTAGTGTATGATGAGGTTTATCAGATTGTCACGTGGATGATGTCATCAGTGATGTCACTGACCATGTCATGAATGATGCAATATGTGACATCATCAGCAGTGCATAGCGGGCGCGCGAGTTATAGTTAGCAGAACTAACTATAACGGAGGAATTTCTATGGTTTTGTACGAGTGAAATGGCCAGCTAACTATAACACCCCTGAAACCTATGGTTTTTTCTGTGAATTTCTAAGGTTTTTTTAAGTGCTAATTTCTAACTATAACGTCTCTGAAACCTATGGTTTTTTCACTGAATTTCAAAGCTTTTTTAAATGCTAATTTCTAACTATAACGTCTCTGAAACTTATGGTTTTTTCACCGAATTTCAAAGCTTTTTTAAATGCAAATTTCTAACTATAACGTCTCTGAAACCTATGGTTTTTTCACTGAATTTCAAAGGTTTTTTAAATGCTAATTTCTAAGTGTGATAGTAGTTATACCTATTTTTTTGTACTGATTTCTACAGTTTTTGAACTGTTTATTTATAAATATTTTATTCATTAAATAACATTATATATTCTGAAAATTACAACAAAAAAAATCATTTTTATTTTAATATATGTATAATATTTTTAAAAAATCAAATTTTTGTTCGGAGTCGCGCATTCAAAGCGTACACATCACGGTGGGTGCACGGATTCTAGACTCCATTTTAGAAAAGTCGTGAAGGAACCGCGTATGGTGCACGAAGGCTGCGTGTTTTTCAGTTACCATCATATACATTTAATATTAAGTGATGTGCGCGATTGGTATGCGACCAGTCCGTGACTCCGGCTCCAGCGCATTCGCAACACATGGGCATTACGGTAAGAGATGCATGCGCGGTGGCGTGTCCCGCGTCACATCATATACGTGCTGGGGTGCGCGACTTCCGCAAAACAAATGTGTGTTCCAAAATGATATGTATGTGTCCTTAATATACATATTAGGGCAAGAGATTATCGAAGATATTCATAAAAATAATATATTCGTACTTATAATAAACCTAAATCATTTTTAAATATATTTTCGCAAAGTCGGGTGCATGCATTGTGAGTGCAGAGAACCAGGTCAGCAGAGCTGCTTTAGAGCCAGAGAAACCAGGTCAGCAGAGCCGTTGTAGAGCCAGAGAACCAGGTCAGCAGAGCTGCTCTAGAGCCTAAGAAGCAGGCCAGCAGAGCTACTCTAGAACCAGAGACCCAGGTAAGCAGAGCTGCTCTAGAGGCCGAGAACCAGGTCAGCAGAGCTGCTGTAGAGCCATAGAACCAGAGCTGCTCTAGAGGCAGAGAACCAGGTCAGCAGAACTGCTTTAGAGCCAGAGAACCAGGTCGGCAGAGCTCTTTAGATGGAGAGAACCAGGTCAGCAGAGCTGCTTTAGAGGGAAGAGAACCAGGTCAGCAGAGCTGCTTTAGAGCCAGAGAACCAGGTCAACAGAGCTGCTCTAGAGCCAGAGAACCAGGTCAGCAGAGCTGCTTTAGAGCCATAGAACCAGGTCAGCAGAGCTGCTTTAGAGCCATAAAACCAGCTCAGCGGAGCTGCTCTAGAGGCAGAGAACCAGGTCAGCAGAGCTGCTCTAGAGGCAGAGAACCAGGTCAGCAGAGCTGCTTTAGAGGGAGAGAACCAGGTCAGCAGAGCTGCTCTAGAGCCAGAGAACCAGGCCAGCAGAGCTGCTTTAGAGCCAGAGAAACCAGGTCAGCAGAGCTACTTTAGAGGGAGAGAACCAGGTCAGCAGAGCTGCTTTAGAGCCAGAGAACCAGGTCAGCAGACCTGCTTTAGAGCAATAGAACCAGGTCAGCAGAGCTGCTCTAGAGGCAGTGTACCAGGTCAGCAGAGCTGCTTTAGAGCCAGAGAACTAGGTCAGCAGAACTGCTTTAGAGCCAGAGAACCAGGTCAGCAAAGCTCTTTAGATGGAGAGAACCAGGTCAGCAGAGCTGCTTTAGAGCCAGAGAACCAGGTCAGCAGAGCTGCTTTAGAGCCAGAGAACCAGGTCAGCAGAGCTGCTTTAGAACCATAGAACCAGGGCAGCAGAGCTGCTTTAGAGACAGAGAACCAGGTCAGCAGAGCTGGTCTAGAGCCATAGAACCAGGTCAGCAGAGCTGCTTTAGAGGGAGAGAACCAGGTCAGCAGAGCTGCTTTAGAGCCAGAGAACCAGGTCAGCAGAGCTGCTCTAGAGCCAGAGAACCAGGTCAGCAGAGCTGCTTTAAAACCATAGAACCAGGTCAGCATAGCCGCTCTAGAGGCAGAGAACCAGGTCAGCAGAGCTGATTTAGAGGGAGAGAACCAGGCCAGCAGAGCTGCTTTAGAGCCAGAGAACCAGGTCAGCAGAGCTGCTTTAGAGCCAGAGAACCAAGTCAGCAGAGCTGCTGTAGAGCCAGAGAACCAGGTCAGCAGAGCTGCTGTAGAGCCAGAGAACCAGGTCAGCAGAGCCGCTGTAGAGCCAGAGAACCAGGTCAGCAGAGCTGCTGTAGAGCCAGAGAAACCAGGTCAGTAGAGCTGCTTTAGAGGGAGAGGACCAGGTCAGCAGAGCTGCTTTAGAGGGAGAGGACCAGGTCAGCAGAGCTGCTTTAGAGGGAGAGGACCAGGTCAGCAGAGCTGCTTTAGAGGGAGAGAACCAGGTTAGCAGAGCTGCCCTAGAGCCAGAGAACCATGTCAGCAGAACTGCTTTAGAGCCATAGAACCGGGTCAGCAGAGCTGCTTTAGTGCCGGAGAACCAGGTCAGCAGATCTATTGAAAGTCATCCTCTGAGCCAAGCTTTTGTCTCTTCGTGCGTGGGAACCCGCGGACCAGGTCAGCAGAGCTGTTGTAGAGCCAGAGAACCAGATCAGCAGAGCTGCTCTGTAGCCTAAGAACTAGGTCAGCAGAGCTGCTTTAGATCGATCGAGGCTCCCCGGCCACAACGGAACCCTGTCCTGGGCCTTGGGGTTTTATTTATGCAATGCTCTCTAATAGAAAGGTATTCCCAGATGTCAAATGAATAGCGTTCAAATGTAGATAAGAGATATATATTTCTATACAAGCAATAGTAACACACTTGGCAAATGTAACAGTTAAATGCATGAATAATAATAATGAATAAACTAGCAGCAAATAATACTGGATGTCCTGCAAGAAACCATAAAGATATATACACTAAATACATCAAATGATTACTTTGGATGTGCACTTTGACTCACTTACACATCACAAAGAAAACACCTAATGATCATAGCCACTTGCCACACATCACAATGGCAATAAACAAAACTCAAAAACTTCATCTGGCACAAACACTGCATCTTAGCCCACTCCAGACCAGGGGATTTACAGTCGGGGTTAAGAGCCTCCGCAACCATGGTTCCGCTGTACCGAAGTAGACGTGTCCGTCCCAGTTTCTAACTCAACAACCCTCGTTTTTGTAGTCTCAAAACACACTGAAAGGTTCAAGAATCTTTCCCTCTGCACCAAGGAAACTAGTGGAATTGGCCACCTTCCATGCAAGCATTCCAGGGCAAATGGAGTTCCCACGTTCCCTCTGCATTCTCACATGATCCATCCTTTATCTTAACGAAGCTTACAAAAGCCTTCGAGGGTACATTCAACAATAACAAAGCAACCTTGAATGTGTATAACCCAAACAACTTGCAATGCTCTGTAGGCTTGTGCGTGCAGAAATCTCCAGCAAGACAGAGTCAGGATGACATGAGGCCATGTCAAATTCAATAGTAAGAACGTCATAATACTTCCCAGTGTACAACACAATGCGTATTTGTGCAACACTGCCAATAGCATCACATACCTCATCTCTCAATGTACAACACAATGCACATTTGAGCACCACTGCTCATAATACTGCACTTCGAGACCAAAAAGAATCTCTCCCTCTCCCTCTCCCCCCCACTTCAAGCCTGCAAGAGTACACAAAAAAACCCATCAAGGGAAAGAGGGATATGCAGGATGTTGTACATTCAGGCTAGGATAAAATAACACACCAAAGTCAATTGAGATGATGGTAGTCAAAGGTCATCACGTGGTGTCAAACCATAACAGTGCCTCTAGCTCTACACTCTTACAGCAGCGTCTTTAGTTTTTCACTTTACATGGATGCAGCCAATTTGGCTACAGTGCCCTAGTTTCTTCCTCTTATCCCCTTAGAGAAAGGTGTATGAAAAGCATTTGTCTGTGTCTAGTGGCAGATGTGTATGGACCTTTCATTTAAAAATCCTTGATTCCAGTTATGTTTATATAATTGGTTCAGTTTAAGCAATACAATACTACAACAGTTATAATGTATTAGATTATCAAACAAAATCCTATGACTGGAAACTGTAGCTGTATTGTTTTTCTTCTCTGCACGTCCGCTTTGTTTTTATATATTGCCGCGCATTGATTTTGTTTTCTCCCTGTTGTATTTCTCCTTAATTCATATTGGTTTCTCATAGTGTCCCTGTGAAGTTCAAGTTGCACTTGCTCCCACTAGGGGAGAGGGGTGGCGCAGCGGCCAGGGTGGCAGACTTCGGAGTGCACTGCTCATGGGTTGATCCCCAGCGCCAGAGGCAGATCAGCTCAGTATCATGTGACTCTGGGCAATATCTCACTTAATCTCTCCGACTGCCCTAGCGCCTCTAGACCCTTTCGGGTTACTAGCTATTGTAAGTTTGATTTGGGTATCTCATGTTAAGGACTTATATTGTGCTTTGCTTCCTCAGAAATCTCTTGGATGACACAAACTTCCAACAAGCCTTGGTCCTAAGCTAAGAGAACCTCCTGCCATATTTTAGCCAGTTGTTAACTGGCATTCCTGCTTCAGCCACGGACAGCCACTTCATCTCTGAGGTGTACATTGGGGAGACCCCCCTACTCCTCTAGAGCCAGAGTATGAACACAGGAAAGAAATACAAGAATAAAGACCAGGTCTTGAGGAGGATCAGTCTGAAAAGGAAGATCTGCCATATTTTAGCCAGTTGTTAACTGGCATTCCCGCTTCAGCCAGAGACAGCCACTTCATCCCTGAGGTGTACATTGGGGAGACCCCCCTACTCCTCTAGAGCCAGAAGATGAACACAGGAAAGAAATACAATAATAAAGACCAAGCCTAGAGGAGGATCAGGCTGAAAAGGAAGATTATGGACACTACTCAAGGTTGGAGAACCCCTGTAACTCTGTATACATTACTTGTAGAAACACCAGAAAAGACTCTGCATCAGCTGAGCTATAAATTTGTTCATCAAGAGAAGATTAAAAAGTAAGATAGCCCTCTTTCATGGCCATAGAGACTGATGGTTCGGTTCGCCAGTAATACAGAGGATGAACACAGGAAAGAAATACAAGAATAAAGACCAGGCCTTGAGGAGGATCAGTCTGAGAAGGAAGATCCTGCCATATTTTAGTAAAGTTGTTAATTTGCATTCCTGCTTCAGCCAGGGACAGCCACTTCATCCCTGAGGTGTACATTGAGGAGACCCCCCTACTCCTCTAGAGCCAGAGGGTGAGCACAGGAAAAAAATACAAGAATAAAGACCAGGCCTTGTGGAGGATCAGGCTGAAAAGGAAGATTATGGACACTACTCAAGGTTGGAGAACCCCTGTAACTCTGTATACATTACTTGTAGAAACACCAGAAAAGACTCTGCATCAGCTGAGCTATACATTTGTTCATCAAGAGAAGATTGAAAGGTAAGAGAGCCCTCTTTCATGGCCATAGAGACTGACAGTTCAGTTTGCCAGTAATACTCTTTTTTTGTAGCTCTTTGATTCTGTGTATCTGGTATAGTGACATGTCTTGAACAGCTTGATAATTTAAGTTTTTGACTTGAAGTTTATATTTATGCATTGCAGTTTTCATATCTGGCTCTTTAAGATGTTGAATCCCACCACATTTAACAATAGTCTCCATCGTAGGGGTTCATCTGATCCTATTGATTTGTGATAGATTTAACTTAATGGTACTTTTTGGAAAAAATAATTTGGTGTAAGTACATGTGAGATAAACATGCACTGGTGTTTCATATACTTTTATTTGCTATGCACGTGTAAGGCTAATTTTCTGCTGCCTTTTTAAACAATGTTTTGGGAGGGAGGAAATGGCCCACTGTTGTTGCACTTGCAGTGCCTGTTCTATTTCTGGAGATAGCATGTACTGCAGTTGTCCATCTTGTTTTTGTTATGTACATGTGAGGAAAGCCTGTATATTTGCTTCACCTTGGATTGCTATTCTATGTGGGAAAGTAGCTTACACTACCTGCGCAGCAATTTAAAATTTGATGTTCTTTCTTGACAAATTCCTTGATGTCCTTGCTTGACACGTGCCCTCCTCCATTTATTGGGAAGCTTCTGTTGTTTTGCTTCTGGCATCACAGTAGCCTGGATTTTCTATGCGTTATACAAGTTGTAATTGTTTTTAGTGGTAGGTTTGATGTGATAGTGGTAGTAAAAGTAATGCAGTAGCATAATACATTTGTAGGTGCGCTTTATGTAAAAGATCTTCTGTGTCACAATAATGGAGCAAATACATTCGCCCTGGTTATGTTGTCAAGCATGGTTGCAGTCATGAAGCTGGCACTGTGAGCCCTGTCAAGTGTGTAAAACTTAACACATGAAATGGAGTTTGTCAGAGGTTTACTCCATCACAAACGTGACGGATATTCCATCCGCCATATTACAAGGGCATTATATCCTATGAGACATGTAATAAGGTGTATGAGATTTACATCACATTTGTGACAGAGCAACCTTCACAAAACTGTAAACGGGCACTTAGCCCCTGAAGTGGAGCCCTCAGGAAAGTGGCTTACACTACCTGCGCAGCAATTTTAAAATGTGATGTTCTTTCTTGACAAATTCCTTGATGTCCTTGCTTGACCCGTGCCCTCCTCCATTTATTGGGAAGCTTCTGTTGTTTTGATTCTGCAATCACAGTGGCCTGGATTTTCTATGCGTTATAAGAGTTGTCATTGTTTTTAGTGGTAGGTTTGATGTGATAGTGGTAGTAAAAGTAATGCAGTAGCATAATACATTTGTAGGTGCGCTTTATGTAAAAGATCTTCTGTGTCACAATAATGCAGCAAATACATTCGCTCTGGTTATGTTGGTAAGCATGGTTGCAGTCATCAAGCTGGCACTGTGAGCCCTGTCAAGTGTGTAAAACTTAACACATGAAATGGAGTTTGTCAGAGGTTTACTCCATCACAAACGTGACGGATATTCCATCCGCCATATTACAAGGGCATTATATCCTATGAAACATGTAATAAGGTGGATGAGATTTACATCACATTTGTGACAGAGCAACCTTCACAAAACTGTAAATGGGCACTTAGCCCCTGAAGTGGAGCCCTCGGGAAAGTGGCTTACACTACCTGCGCAGCAATTTTAAAATGTGATGTTCTTTCTTGAGAAATTCATTGATGTCCTTGCTTGACCCGTGCCCTCCTCCATTTATTGGGAAGCTTCTGTTGTTTTGATTCTGCAATCACAGTGGCCTGGATTTTCTATGCGTTATAAGAGTTGTCATTGTTTTTAGTGGTAGGTTTGATGTGATAGTGGTAGTAAAAGTAATGCAGTAGCATAATACATTTGTAGGTGCGCTTTATGTAAAAGATCTTCTGTGTCACAATAATGCAGCAAATACATTCGCTCTGGTTATGTTGGTAAGCATGGTTGCAGTCATCAAGCTGGCACTGTGAGCCCCGTCAAGTGTGTAAAACTTAACACATGAAATGGAGTTTGTCAGAGGTTTACTCCATCACAAACATGACGGATATTCCATCCGCCATATTACAAGGGCATTATATCCTATGAGACATGTAATAAGGTGGATGAGATGTTCGAGGCATATGAGCTGCAGATTGTACACTTAGCATAGATCGCCATCTGGTGTTGGGCCCGGATGTTTGCAGTTTGTTTTTCTTCTTGGACAGTCTTTGGAAGTCACGAGTTTGGTGACTCCTCCTTCGGTCCGTACTGCGCATGGGCTTCGGCTCCATCCTCAGATTGTTTTTTTCCGCCATCGGGCTCGGATGTGATACTTCGTGCTCCGGCTTCGAACTTCTACGGTTCCAGCCTCGACGGAAAATCCTCGTTTCTTCGAGTTTCTTCATCATCATCTTCATCTCTCGAAGCGGCACTTTCTCCATCCCGTACATCGGCACCGGCCTTCGGGCCCTCCTCGACTCTGGTCCCGGCCGATGGAAAGGACTCCGTTCAAAAAGTGCCCAAAATGTGGGTCTAAATTTCCCCACACCGACCTCCATCAGGTGTGTAACCTTTGCCTCTCTCCAGAACACGAGGCTAGAGACTGCCCCGCCTGCAAGTCTTTTCGATCGAAGAAGACCATCCGAGATCGAAGAGCTCGACGCACCATGGCGCACTCATCCTCTGCAGCTCCACCGGACATCTTCGGAGACGGCGCCGAAGCTTCGGGGCAAACACACACCGAGCAGGAGGAAGACATCGTCAGCGCTTCCGAGGCCGACGACTCCGACGTGGAGGACGTTACACCGGCGCAGCGGGCCGTGAGTACTATACCCCCTCCCACCCCTGCGCCGAAAACCAAAGAGACTCAGGTTACTCCCTCGCCTGCCGGCCTGGGCAAAACCAAAACCAAAGCTTCTATCACCCCACCTACGGGCCCGGTGTCGAAGCCTCCAAAGTCTCACGGCAGCTCGGGATCGAGCCAGCCGACGCCCGGTGCCGAAAAACAGCATCCGGCACCGAAGAAAGCAATATCCAGCTCGACTCCAAAGCCACCGGTGCCGAAGCCTGGACACTCGGTGCCGACCAAACACAAACACAAATCTGTCGGCACCGACGCCCCGGCGCCGAAACCTCATTCGACGCCGAAACACCCGGAGACCTCAAAAAAGCATGGCGCACACAAACCATCGAAACCCTCGGTTCCGAAATCACCGGTGCCGACAGACGATCCGGCACCATTGGCTCTGTTTACACCAGACCCTCTACAAAAGACTCTGTCCAAAGATCCAAAGACTGGGCTTTTGACTTTAATTACCAAGAAAAGACGCCTTGATACTCCGGCTCCTCCTCCTCCACCCAAAAGGAAGGACTCTGCTACTTCTCCCCTCAGAGTGCCCTCCCCACTACCGCCTCCCCTACCTCCTCCACCACCTCCACCCCCTCCCCCTCCCAGGTCTCCGCCACCTCCACCTCACTACGATCCGGCCCCATCCCCAGATCCGGATGACGGGGACCCGGACAATTACCCGGCGGACGCCCCAATGGATCCCACTCCACCAGGGACCCCAGACCCATGGGAGGATTACAATAACCCTGATATACCAGATATACCTCAGGACGACCTAAACCCATCCAGGCCGTCTCCTCCAGAGGACTCCTTAGGGTTTCATCATTTAGTGCAGAGAGCAGCACACTATCATGGGGTGGACATGCACAGTGAACCAGTGGAAGAAGACTTCCTACTGGATACATTTGACATACAAGACAAATCTACTTCTATCTTACCCATGCTTAAGGGCGTCACCAAGCACGCTACAGAGGTGTTCAAAGACCCTGTCAGGGCCAGAGTACTGAACCCTAGAATAGAGAAGAAGTACAAAGCGGCACCCACAGACCCTGCATACATTAAGGGCCCTGCTCCCCTAGATTCCCTAGTTGTCTCCACAGCTAGAAAGCGGGCTAACTCCCAATCCTCAGGAGAAGCCCCACCGCCAGACAAGGAATCTAAACTTCTGGACGCGTCTGGTAAACGCACCGCCTCCCAAGCTGCAAACATGTGGCACATTGCAAACACACAAGCACTGCTTGCGCGATATGACAGAGCACACTATGACGAACTAGAGGCTCTTATGCAGCACCTTCCAGAAAAACACAAGCGCAAGGCTCATGACCTGATACAGGAGGGTAAACTAATTACAAACACCTCCATTAAGTGTGCCCTCGATGCAGCCGACACTGCTTCTAGAGCCATAAATACAAGTGTCCTGCTTCGTCGCCATGCCTGGCTCAGGATGTCAGGGTTCAAGCCTGAAGTCCAGGCGTCCATACTCAATCACCCCTTTGACCAGCAAACTCTCTTTGGGCCAAAGATAGACGAAGCGTTGGAAAAGATGAAAAAGGACACAGACACAGCAAAGTCTATGGGGGCACTCCAAACACAAGCCTCAAAACGTTCCTTTCGACGCTCGTCCTTTCGTGGCACAGGCAGAGGCTCCTCCACCGATAACGCCTCTACCTCCTATAAGTCCCCTCCTCAAAATACCTTTTCAAAGGGCAATCAAAGGGGCGGTTACAGAGGCAACAACAATAAGGGCAGGGGCAAAACCAACAACACCCGTTCTGCCACCCCACCCACACAATGACTCCCCTCCGCTCCCCCCAGACCATCCCACTCCGGTCGGGGGCAGACTACAAGACTTTATCCACACATGGGAGTCCATAACAACGGACAAATGGGTGACCCAAATCATTCGGTCAGGGTACTGTCTCGAACTAACATCTACCCCACCCAATATCCCACCAAGGCACCGTCCAATGTCTCAAGAACATTCCACACTGCTCAAACAAGAGGTACTCTCACTCCTCCAAAAACACGCTATAGAGCAGGTCCCCGTCAATCAACAAAATCTAGGGGTCTACTCCCTATATTTCTTAATACCAAAGAAAGACGGGACCCTCAGACCCATTCTCGACCTCCGGCCTCTAAATGCCTACATACATTCAGACCATTTTCACATGGTCACCCTACAGCAAGTCCTCCCACTCCTCTGCCAGGGAGACTTTCTCACAACCTTGGATCTGAAAGACGCATACTTTCACATTCCAATACACCCCTCTCACAGGAAATACCTCAGGTTCGTGGTGGACGGGCAACATTACCAATTCACGGTTCTCCCCTTCGGGGTCACCACCGCACCACGGGTGTTTACCAAATGCCTAGCAGTAGTAGCAGCACACCTCAGACGTCAACGTATTCACGTCTTCCCTTACCTAGACGACTGGCTGATAAAAGCCGCGTCCTACGACCAATGCGTGCAACATACAAACAGCACCATCCAACTGCTCCACCAGCTAGGCTTCACGGTGAACTACCAAAAGTCCCACCTCATACCATCTCACACAAAGCAATATCTCGGGGCCACTATAGACACCTCCAAGGGTATTGCCTATCCAAACTCAGCCAGAATCACAAGCATTCAAGCCTTACGCAAAACATTCCTTCCTCAACACTCTCTTCCAGCAAGAGTGTTTATGAAGCTCATAGGAATGATGGCGTCTTGCATCTTCATAGTGCCCCATGCAAGACTCCACATGCGTCCACTTCAAGAGTGCCTAGCACAACAGTGGAACCAGGCCCAGGGTCAGCTGACGGATCTGGTGTTGGTGGACGGCCGCACACATCACTCTCTGCAGTGGTGGAACACCACAAACCTTTCCAAAGGGCGGCCGTTCCTGGACCCGGTTCCTCAGGTGATTCTAACAGCGGACGCATCGCTCTCCGGCTGGGGAGCGCACCTCCTACACCTCACCATGCAAGGTCTATGGACGCCACAGCAAAAATCGCTCCACATCAACCATCTGGAGCTCTTGGCGATCTTTCTAGCCCTAAAATCTTTCCAAAAACAGATTTCGGGCAAAGCAGTCCTCATTCGCACAGACAATATGACTGCGATGTATTATATACAAAAACAGGGGGGGACACACTCTCCCCAGCTCTCCCGCTTAGCCCAGAGCATATGGAGATGGGCAATTCCCCAAAACATCTTTCTCCTGGCACAGCACGTTCCAGGCGTACAAAACACCATGGCAGATCTGCTCAGCAGACAAACACAACAACTACACGAATGGGAACTGCATCCACAAGTTCTTCACCCATTCTTCCAACAGTGGGGGCATCCTCAGATAGACCTCTTCGCCACCCACGAAAACAAAAAATGCCCAAGCTTCGCCGCCAGATACCCACACCCATTGTCCAAGGGCAATGCGATATGGATGAACTGGTCAGGCAGATTTGCATACGCCTTTCCACCTCTCCCACTAATTCCATTAGTGGTCAGGAAGCTACAACAGCACTCCCTCACACTCATTCTGGTAGCTCCGACGTGGGCCAGGCAGCCGTGGTACACCACGCTACTACAACTGTCAGTGGTACCACATCAAAAACTGCATCTATCCCCATGCCTCCTAACCCAGAACCATGGAGAAATCAGGCACCCGGACCCAGCTCAGCTCAACCTGGCGATCTGGCTCCTGAAATCCTAGAATTCGGATACCTTAACCTTCCCCCTGATTGCATGAACATCATCATGGAAGCCAGACGTCCTACCACTAGAGCATGCTATGCCGCAAAGTGGAAAAGATTTGTAATTTACTGCCGTAACAATACAATCAACCCTCTAGATGCATCCATACAGCACATCATATGCTATCTGCTCCATCTTCACAGGTGTAACCTGGCATATTCATCCATACGCCTACACCTAGCAGCGATCGCTGCTTATCTACAAAACAGACAGCATTTATCACTCTTCAGAGTGCCCGCTATTAAAGCCTTCATGGAAGGCCTTAAACGAGTAATTCCTCCCAGGGCACCACCTTCCCCTGTATGGAATCTAAATTTAGTTCTTACACGACTAATGGGTCCGCCCTTCGAACCAATGCACAAATGTGAGCTACAGTTTCTCACCTGGAAAACAGCTTTCCTTGTAGCTATCACTTCCCTTAGAAGGGTTGGTGAAATACAAGCGTTCACCATACAGGAACCCTACATACAAATGCATCACAGCAAGGTCATACTTCGCACAAATCCGAAGTTTCTGCCCAAAGTCATTTCCCCCTTCCACCTCAATCAATCAGTGGAATTACCTGTCTTCTTTTCGCAACCCCAATCTGTTGCAGAAAGGGCCTTACACACACTTGATGTGAAAAGGGCGTTGCTATACTACATACAAAGAACGCAACCCTTCAGGAAGACTAAACAATTGTTCGTTTCCTTCTCTCCACCACATAAAGGCAACCCCATTTCTAAATCAGGGATAACTAGGTGGATTGTAAAATGCATACAAATTTGCTATCAAAAGGCAAAGAGAACATTATCTGTTCCTCCGAAAGCCCACTCTACAAGAAAGTTAGGGGCTTCTATGGCTTTTCTAGGGAATATACCCTTAGATGACATCTGCAAAGCAGCCACATGGTCTACACCGCACACCTTCACAAAACACTATTGTGTGATGTGCATTCCAAGCAGCAAGCTAGGGTGGGCCAGGCTGTACTAAAGACACTTTTTCAAACAGCTGCAACGGATACCGGTGGTCGCCGCTAAGGTTGGGTACTGCTATATAATCTATGCTAAGTGTACAATCTGCAGCTCATATGCCTCGAACGGAATATGCTACTTACCAGTATGCATCTGTTCTTGGCATGTAGAGCTGCAGAGTTGTACACGCCCACCCGCCTCCCCGGCTACCTGTATCCGTTCCAGTACATCTTATTTAGATACAACACATGGGTTTCTCACTGTTATTACTACGCTCCATCATTTCCCTGTTGGCGAAAAACAATCTGAGGATGGAGCCGAAGCCCATGCGCAGTACGGACCGAAGGAGGAGTCACCAAACTCGTGACTTCCAAAGACTGTCCAAGAAGAAAAACAAACTGCAAACATCCGGGCCCAACACCAGATGGCGATCTATGCTAAGTGTACAACTCTGCAGCTCTAGATGCCAAGAACAGATGCATACTGGTAAGTAGCATATTCCTTACATCACATTTGTGACAGAGCAACCTTCACAAAACTGTAAATGGGCACTTAGTCCCTGAAGTGGAGCCCTCAGGTAAGTGGCTTACACTACCTGCGCAGCAATTTTAAAATGTGATGTTCTTTCTTGACAAATTCATTGATGTCCTTGCTTGACCCGTGCCCTCCTCCATTTATTGGGAAGCTTCTGTTGTTTTGATTCTGCAATCACAGTGGCCTGGATTTTCTATGCGTTATAAGAGTTGTCATTGTTTTTAGTGGTAGGTTTGATGTGATAGTGGTAGTAAAAGTAATGCAGTAGCATAATACATTTGTAGGTGCGCTTTATGTAAAAGATCTTCTGTGTCACAATAATGCAGCAAATACATTAGCTCTGGTTATGTTGGCAAGCATGGTTGCAGTCATCAAGCTGGCACTGTGAGCTCTGTCAAGTGTGTAAAACTTAACACATGAAATTGAGTTTGTCAGAGGTTTACTCCATCACAAACGTGACGGATATTCCATCCGCCATATTACAAGGGCATTTTATCTTATGAAACATGTAATAAGGTGGATGAGATTTACATCACATTTGTGACAGAGCAACCTTCACAAAACTGTAAATGGGCACTTAGTCCCTGAAGTGGAGCCCTCAGGTAAGTGGCTTACACTACCTGCGCAGCAATTTTAAAATGTGATGTTCTTTCTTGACAAATTCATTGATGTCCTTGCTTGACCCGTGCCCTCCTCCATTTATTGGGAAGCTTCTGTTGTTTTGATTCTGCAATCACAGTGGCCTGGATTTTCTATGCGTTATAAGAGTTGTCATTGTTTTTAGTGGTAGGTTTGATGTGATAGTGGTAGTAAAAGTAATGCAGTAGCATAATACATTTGTAGGTGCGCTTTATGTAAAAGATCTTCTGTGTCACAATAATGCAGCAAATACATTAGCTCTGGTTATGTTGGCAAGCATGGTTGCAGTCATCAAGCTGGCACTGTGAGCCCTGTCAAGTGTGTAAAACTTAACACATGAAATGGAGTTTGTCAGAGGTTTACTCCATCACAAACGTGACGGATATTCCATCCGCCATATTACAAGGGCATTATATCTTATGAAACATGTAATAAGGTGGATGAGATTTACATCACATTTGTGACAGAGCAACCTCCACAAAATTGTAAACGGGCACTTAGCCCCTGAAGTGGAGCCCTCAGGAAAGTGGCTTACACTACCTGCTCAGCAATTTTAAAATGTGATGTTCTTTCTTGACAAATTCCTTGATGTCCTTGCTTGACCCGTGCCCTCCTCCATTTATTGGGAAGCTTCTGTTGTTTTGATTCTGCAATCACAGTGGCCTGGATTTTCTATGCGTTATAAGAGTTGTCATTGTTTTTAGTGGTAAGTTTGATGTGATAGTGGTAGTAAAAGTAATGCAGTAGCATAATACATTTGTAGGTGCGCTTTATGTAAAAGATCTTCTGTGTCACAATAATGGAGCAAATACATTCGCCCTGGTTATGTTGGTAAGCATGGTTGCAGTCATCAAGCTGGCACTCTGTGAGCCCTGTCAAGTGTGTAAAACTTAACACATGAAATGGAGTTTGTCAGAGCTTTACTCCGTCACAAACGTGACGGAAATTCCATCTGCCATATTACAAGGGCATTATATCCTATGAGACATGCAATAAGGTGGATGAGATTTACATCACATTTGTGTAAAAGATCTTCTTTGTCACAATAATGGAGCAAATACATTCGCCCTGGTTATTTATGTTGGTAAGCATGGTTGCAGTCATCACGCTGGCACTCTGTGACCCTCATCAAGACTTCCAGGCAAGCCCGGCTATCTGGTCACCCCATTGGAAAGCATTGCACACCACCAGATGGCCGAGGGGACATGCGCGACCAGATGGCCGAGGGGAAAGGTGCGACCAGATGTCCGGGCTCGAAAGGGAAGCATCTGGTCGCTCTGTGCCCCAACGAAAGAGTGAGTGGGCGCCAGGGCACGGGGACCGGAGGCCCTGGGCCCCAGCCATGGAGGCTGCGTGGGGGACGCGACGGGCCCTCCGACCCGGGGCCCGCGGACACCTTGAGAAGCAGGGGAGGTCTGCACGGGACCGACAGACCCCAGTCCCGGGCCCTTGGCGGAGTGGCAAGATTGGGCTCAGGCCGGAGCCCCCGACTCGAGGCCCGGCGGGGCCCCTGGACCCAGCCTGGGCTCCAAGGCCCGGAGGCGCAGGGGGAGCCTCCCCGGACCAGCATGTTCCCGATGCGCTACCGGCATGATTAACACACGTGGGCACATTGATCTCCTCTACATGGCACAAGTTAAATTACATTTCTATCTTGTTTGGTTCTTGAGATATGAATTTATTTATTTGGTGCACATTGGAGGCTTTGCTGCCAAAACAGAAAAAAAAAATAATTACCAGATTATTTTTTTTAGCATGTTTCCAATGATCTACCAGCATGAAAATTTACACACAAGGGCACACTGATTGTCACTACAATCTGAAATGTTTCTAGCTCATGTGGATCCTGAGATATAAATCTGTTTGTATGGTGTACTTTGAAAACATTTGCAGCAAAAATCAAGGACATACAAATCTTTCTAAGAGTGCTCCAGTATCCATGTTAAATGTAGCAAAAGAAACACAAATTCAATGTATGAAAATATCAATCTTTGCAAAGACAGCACATGCATATAGACTTACCTCAGAGGGGTATCCATTCCAAAGGTTTTAAGGAAGAAAGGTATCTGGGTAGCAAAAAAAATCCTGACCACCTGTAGCCACCTGTACTCAGCAGAGCTCAAGTACAGGATTTTAGTGGGAAAGGGCCCTGCTACTTATACAGATATTCAGGGTGTGGGACATTACCTGCAATTATTTCATTGGCTAATGTAGAGTAGGGTTACACCTCCCTAGTGTTAGCTCCTCCCACCAGCTGCCAGCTCCCAGCTCAGGTTGTCCATCTGGGAGCAATTTCACACCTTATTGGGGTCAGCTCCTCCCACTAGCTGCTAACTCAGGTTTTGCCTAGGAGCAACGTCGCGCCTTATTAGGGTCAACTATTCCCTCCATCTGCGAACTCCAAGGGCAGGCTGGGCAGATGGGAGGTAGTTCACACCTCCCCAGTATCACCTCCTCTCACCAGCTGCCAGCTCAGGTTGTACCTGGGAACAATGTCTCACCTTGTTGGGGTCACCTACTCCCTCAAGCTGCCAACTCCCAGGTCAGGTTATGCAAATGGGGGCAATTTCACACCTGCCTGAAGGCAAGGCACACACCTTCATTGTGTAACGTAAATTATGTTTCTAGCTTGTTTGGTTCTTGAGGTATAAATTAATTTATGCGGTGCACATTGAAGGCTTTGCTGCTAAAATGAAAATACATAAACCATTCCCCGATGTTATTCAGCATGTTCCCGATGCGCTACCAGCATGGAAGATTGAGACACGCGGGCACATCGATCTCCTCTACAAGTTAAATTACGTTTCTATCTTGTTTGGTTCTTGAGATATGAATTTATATTTGTGGGGCACATTGGAGGATTTGCTGCTAAAACGAAAATAAATATAAAATTCCCTGATTTTTTGCAGAATGTTCCCGATGGGCTACTGGCATGAAAATTAACACACACGGCCACAGTACTCTCTTCTACATGGCATGAGATAAATTACATTTCTATCTTGTTTGCTTCTTGAGATATGAATTTATTTTTGTGGTGCACATTGGAGGATTTGCTGCTAAAACGAAAATAAATATAAGATTCCCCAATTTTTGTCAGCATGTTCCCGATGGGCTACTGGCATGAAAATTAACACACAAGGGCACATTACTCTCTTCTCTTCTACATGGCATGAGATAAATTACATTTCTATCTTGTTTGGTTCTTGAGATATGAATTTATTTATGTGGTGCACATTGGAGGATTTGCTGCTTAACCGAAAATAAATATAATAATTCCCTGATTTTTTGCAGCATGTTCCCGATGGGCTACTGGCATGAAAATTAACACACACGGGCACATCGATCTCCTCTACAGGGGACGAGTTACATTATGTTTCTATCTTGTTTGGGTCTTGAGATATGAATTTATATTTGTGGTGCACATTGGAGGATTTGCTGCTAAAACGAAAAGACATATAAAATTCCCTGATTTTTTGCAGCACGTTCCCGATGGGCTACTACCATGAACATTAACACACACGGGCTCATTACTTTCTTCTACATGGCATGAGATAAATTACATTTCTATCTTGTTTGCTTCTTGAGATATGAATTTATTTTTGTGGTGCACATTGGAGGATTTGCTGCTAAAACGAAAATAAATATAAGATTCCCCAATTTTTGTCAGCATGTTCCCGATGGGCTACTGGCATGAAAATTAACACACAAGGGCACATTACTCTCTTCTCTTCTACATGGCATGAGATAAATTACATTTCTATCTTGTTTGGTTCTTGAGATATGAATTTATTTATGTGGTGCACATTGGAGGATTTGCTGCTTAACCGAAAATAAATATAATAATTCCCTGATTTTTTGCAGCATGTTTCCGATGGGCTACTGGCATGAAAATTAACACACACGGGCACATCGATCTCCTCTACAGGGGACGAGTTACATTATGTTTCTATCTTGTTTGGGTCTTGAGATATGAATTTATATTTGTGGTGCACATTGGAGGATTTGCTGCTAAAACGAAAATACATATAAAAGTCCCTGATTTTTTTGCTGCACGTTCCGATGGGCTACTGCCATGCAAATTAACACACACGGCTCATTACTCTCTTCTACATGCCATGTGTTAAATTACATTTATATCTTGTTTGGTTCTTGAGATATTAATTTATATTTGTGGTGGACATTGGAGGATTTGCTGCTAAAACGAAAATAAATATAAAATTCCCTGAGTTTTTTGCAGCACGTTCCCGATGGGCTACTGCCATGAACATTAACACACACGGGCTCATTACTCTCTTCTACATGGCATGAGATAAATTACATTTCTATCTTGTTTGGTTCTTGAGATATGAATTTATTTATGTGGTGCACATTGGAGGATTTGCTGCTAAAACGAAAATAAATATAAAATTCCCTGATTTTTTGCAGCATGTTCCCGATTGGCTACTGCCATGAAAATTAACACACACAGGCTCATTACTCTCTCCTACATGGCATGAGTTAAATTACATTTATATTTTGTTTTGTTTTTGAGATATGAATTTATTTATGTGGTGCGCATTGGAGGATTTGCTGCTAAAACAAAAATAAATATAAGATTCCCTGATTTTTTGCAGCATGTTCCCGATGGGCTACTGGCATGACAATTAACACACACAGGCACATTACACTCCTCTACATGTCATGAGATAAATTACATTTCTATCTTGTTTGGTTCTTGAGATATGAATTTATTTTTGTGGTGCACATTGGAGGATTTGCTGCTAAAACGAAAATAAATATAAGATTGCCCTATTTTTTTGCAACATGTTCCCGATGTGCTACTGGCATGAAAATTAACACACACGGGCACATTACTCTCTTCTACATGCCATGTATTAAATTACATTTATATCTTGTTTGGTTCTCGAGATAATATTTTATGTTTGTGGTGGACATTGGAGGATTTGCTGCTAAAACGAAAGTAAATATAAAATTCCCCGATTTTTGTCAGCATGTTCCCGATGAGCTACCGGCATGAAAATTGACACACGTGGGCACATCGATCCACTCTACATTGCACACTTTACATTACGTTTCTATCTTGTTTGGTGCTTGAGATATGAATTTATATTTGTGGTGCACATTGGAGGATTTTCTGCTAAAACGAATATAAATATAAGATTGCCCGATTTTTTGCAACATGTTCCCGATGTGCTACTGGCATGAAAATTAACACACACGGGCACATTACTCTCTTCTCTTCTACATGGCATGAGATAAATTACATTTCTATCTTGTTTGGATCTTGAGATATGAATTTATTTATGTGGTGCACATTGGAGGATTTGCTGCTAAAACGAAAATAAATATAAGATTCCCTGATTTTTTGCAGCATGTTCCCGATGGGCTACTGGCATAAAAATTAACACACCCGGGAACATAACTCTCCTCTACATGTCACAAGTTAAATTACATTTCCATCTTGTTTGGTTCTTGAGATATGAATTTATTTATGTGGTGGACATTGGAGGATTTGCTGCTAAAACGAAAATAAATATAAATTTCCCTGATTTTTTGCAGCACGTTCCCGATGGGCTACTGCCATGAACATTAACACACACAGGCTCATTACTCTCTTCTACATGGCATGAGATAAATTACATTTCTATCTTGTTTGGTTCTTGAGATATGAATTTTATTTATGTGGTGCACATTGGAGGATTTGCTGCTAAAACGAAAATAAATATAAGATTCACGGATTTTTGTCTGCATGTTCTCGATGGGCTACGGGCATGAAAATTAACACACACGGGCACATTACTCTCCTCTACATGGCATGAGATAAATTAAATTTCTATCTTGTTTGGTTCTTGAGATATGAATTTATTTTTGTGGTGCACATTGGAGGATTTGCTGCTAAAACGAAAATAAATATAAGATTGCCCGATTTTTTGCAACATGTTCCCGATGTGCTACTGGCATGAAAATTAACACACACAGGCACGTTACTCTCTTCTCTTCTACATGGCATGAGATAAATTACATTTCTATCTTGTTTGGTTCTTGAGATAAGAATTTATTTATGTGGTGGACATTGGAGGATTTGCTGCTAAAACGACAATAAATATAAGATTCCCTGATTTTTTGCAGCATGTTCCCGATGGGCTACTGCCATGCAAATTAACACACACAGGCTCATTACTCTCTTCTACATGCCATGTGTTAAATTACATTTATATCTGGTTTGGTTCTTGAGATAACAATTTATGTTTGTGGTGGACATAGGAGGATTTGCTGCTAACACGAAAATAAATATAAAATTCCCTGATTTTTTGCAGCACGTTCCCGATGGGCTACTGCCATGAACATTAACACACACGGGCTCATTACTCTCTCCTACATGGCATGAGATAAATTACATTTCTATCTTGTTTGGTTCTTGAGATATGAATTTATTTATGTGGTGCACATTGGAGGATTTGCTGCTAAAACGAAAATAAATATAAAATTCCCTGATTTTTTGCAGCATGTTCCCGATTGGCTACTGCCATGTAAATTAACACACACAGGCTCATTACTCTCTTCTACATGGCATGAGTTAAATTACATTTATATTTTGTTTTGTTCTTGAGATATGAATTTATTTATGTGGTGGACATTGGAGGATTTGCTGCTAAAACGACAATAAATATAAGATTCCCCGATTTTTTGTAGCACGTTCCCGATGGGCTACTGCCATGAACATTAACACACACAGGCTCATTACTCTCTTCTACATGGCATGAGATAAATTACATTTCTATCTTGTTTGGTTCTTGAGATATGAATTTTATTTATGTGGTGCACATTGGAGGATTTGCTGCTAAAATGAAAATAAATATAAGATTCACCGATTTTTGTCTGCATGTTCTCGATGGGCTACGGGCATGAAAATTAACACACACGGGCACATTACTCTCCTCTACATGGCATGAGATAAATTAAATTTCTATCTTGTTTGGTTCTTGAGATATGAATTTATTTTTGTGGTGCACATTGGAGGATTTGCTGCTAAAACGAAAATAAATATAAGATTGCCCGATTTTTTGCAACATGTTCCCGATGTGCTACTGGCATGAAAATTAACACACACAGGCACGTTACTCTCTTCTCTTCTACATGGCATGAGATAAATTACATTTCTATCTTGTTTGGTTCTTGAGATAAGAATTTATTTATGTGGTGGACATTGGAGGATTTGCTGCTAAAACGACAATAAATATAAGATTCCCTGATTTTTTGCAGCATGTTCCCGATGGGCTACTGCCATGCAAATTAACACACACAGGCTCATTACTCTCTTCTACATGCCATGTGTTAAATTACATTTATATCTGGTTTGGTTCTTGAGATAACAATTTATGTTTGTGGTGGACATAGGAGGATTTGCTGCTAACACGAAAATAAATATAAAATTCCCTGATTTTTTGCAGCACGTTCCCGATGGGCTACTGCCATGAACATTAACACACACGGGCTCATTACTCTCTCCTACATGGCATGAGATAAATTACATTTCTATCTTGTTTGGTTCTTGAGATATGAATTTATTTATGTGGTGCACATTGGAGGATTTGCTGCTAAAACGAAAATAAATATAAAATTCCCTGATTTTTTGCAGCATGTTCCCGATTGGCTACTGCCATGTAAATTAACACACACAGGCTCATTACTCTCTTCTACATGGCATGAGTTAAATTACATTTATATTTTGTTTTGTTCTTGAGATATGAATTTATTTATGTGGTGGACATTGGAGGATTTGCTGCTAAAACGACAATAAATATAAGATTCCCTGATTTTTTGCAGCATGTTCCCGATGGGCTACTGCCATGCAAATTAACACACACAGGCTCATTACTCTCTTCTACATGCCATGTGTTAAATTACATTTATATCTTGTTTGGTTCTTGAGATAACAATTTATGTTTGTGGTGGACATAGGAGGATTTGCTGCTAACACGAAAATAAATATAAAATTCCCTGATTTTTTGCAGCACGTTCCCGATGGGCTACTGCCATGAAAATTAACACACACAGCCTCATTACTCTCTTCTACATGGCATGAGTTAAATTACATTTATATTTTGTTTTGTTCTTGAGATATGAATTTATATATGTGGTGCACATTGGAGGATTTGCTGCTAAAACGAAAATAAATATAAGATTCCCTGATTTTTTTGCAGCATGTTCCCGATGGGCTACTGGCATGGCAAATAACACACACGGGCACATCGATCTCCTCTACAGGGCACAAGTTAAATTACATTTCTATCTTGTTTGGGTCTTGAGATATGAATTTATTTTTGTGGGGCACATTGGAGGATTTGCTGCTAAAACGACAATAAATATAAGATTCACCGATTTTTGTCAGCATGTTCCCGGTGGGCTACTGGCATGAAAATTAACACACACGGGCACATTACCCTCTTCTACATGGCATGACATAAATAACATTTCTATCTTGTTTGGTTCTTGAGATATGAATTTATTTTTGTGGTGCACATTGGAGGATTTGCTGCTAAAACGAAAATAAATATAAGATTCCCCGATTTTTGTCAGCATGTTCCCGATGGGCTACCGGCATAAAAGTTGACACGCGTGGGCACATCGATATACTCTACATGGCACAAGTTAAATTACATTTCCATCTTGTTTGGTTCTTGAGATATGAATTTATTTATGTGGTGGACATTGGAGGATTTGCTGCTAAAACGAAAATAAATGTAAGATTCCCTGATTTCTTGCAGCATGTTCCCGATGGGCTACTGGCATGAAAATAACACACACAGGCTCATTACTCTCTTCTACATGGCATGAGTTAAATTACATTTATATTTTTGTTTTGTTCTTGAGATATGAATTTATTTATGTGGTGCACATTGGAGGATTTGCTGCTAAAACGAAAATAAATATAAGATTCCCTGATTTTTTGCAGCATGGTCCCGATGGGCTACTGGCATGGCAATTAACACATACGGGCACTCCGAACGCCTCTACAGGGCACAAGTTAAATTACATTTCTATCTTGTTTGGGTCTTGAGATATGAATTTATTTATGTGGTGCACATTGGAGGATTTGCTGCTAAAACGAAAATAAATATAAAATTCCCTGATTTTTTGCAGCACGTTCCCGATGGGCTACTGCCATGAACATTAACACACACGGGCTCATTACTCTCTTCTACATGGCATGAGATAAATTACATTTCTATCTTGTTTTGTTCTTGAGATATGAATTTTATTTATGTGGTGCACATTGGAGGATTTGCTGCTAAAACGAAAATAAATATAAAATTCCGTGATTTTTTGTAGCATGTTCCCGATGGGCTACTGGCATGAAAATTAACACACACGGGCACATTACTCTCTTCTCTTCTACATGGCATGAGATAAATTACATTTCTATCTTGTTTGGTTCTTGAGATATGAATTTATTTATGTGGTGGACATTGGAGGATTTGCTGCTAAAACGAAAATAAATATAAATTTCCCTGATTTTTTGCAACACGTTCCCGATGGGCTACTGGCATGAAAATTAACACACACAGGCACATTACTCTCTTCTCCTCTACAGGGCACACGTTAAATTACATTTCTATCTTGTTTGGTTCTTGAGATATGAATTTTATTTATGTGGTGGACATTGGAGGATTTGCTGCTAAAACGAAAATAAATATAAAATTCCCTGATTTTTTGCAGCACGTTCCCGATGGGCTACTACCATGAACATTAACACACACGGGCTCATTACTCTCTTCTACATGGCATGAGATAAATTACATTTCTATCTTGTTTTGTTCTTGAGATATGAATTTTATTTATGTGGTGCACATTGGAGGATTTGCTGCTAAAACGAAAATAAATATAAAATTCCCTGATTTTTTGTAGCATGTTCCCGATGGGCTACTGGCATGAAAATTAACACACACAGGGTCATTACTCTCTTCTACATGGCATGAGATAAATTACATTTCTATCTTGTTTGGTTCTTGAGATATGAATTTTATTTATGTGGTGCACATTGGAGGATTTGCTGCTAAAACGAAAATAAATATAAAATTCCCTGATTTTTTGCAGCACGTTCCCGATGGGCTACTGCCATGAACATTAACACACACAGGCTCATTACTCTCTTCTACATGGCATGAGATAAATTACATTTCTATCTTGTTTTGTTCTTGAGATATGAATTTTATTTATGTGGTGCACATTGGAGGATTTGCTGCTAAAACGAAAATAAATATAAAATTCCCTGATTTTTTGTAGCATGTTCCTGATGGGCTACTGGCATGAAAATTAACACACATGGGCACATTACTCTCTTCTCTTCTACATGGCATGAGATAAATTACATTTCTATCTTGTTTGGTTCTTGAGATATGAATTTATTTATGTGGTGGACATTGGAGGATTTGCTGCTAAAACGAAAATAAATATAAATTTCCCTGATTTTTTGCAGCACGTTCCCGATGGGCTACTGGCATGAAAATTAACACACACGGGCACATTACTCTCTTCTTCTCTACAGGGCACAAGTTAAATTACATTTCTATCTTGTTTGGGTCTTGAGATATGAATTTATTTATGTGGTGCACATTGGAGGATTTGCTGCTAAAATGAAAATAAATATAAAATTCCCTGATTTTTTGCAGCACGTTCCCGATGGGCTACTACCATGAACATTAACACACACGGGCTCATTACTCTCTTCTACATGGCATGGGATAAATTACATTTCTATCTTGTTTTGTTCTTGAGATATGAATTTTATTTATGTGGTGCACATTGGAGGATTTGCTGCTAAAACGAAAATAAATATAAAATTCCCTGATTTTTTGTAGCATGTTCCCGATGGGCTACTGGCATGAAAATTAACACACACAGGCTCATTACTCTCTTCTACATGGCATGAGATAAATTACATTTCTATCTTGTTTGGTTCTTGAGATATGAATTTTATTTATATGGTGCACATTGGAGGATTTGCTGCTAAAACGAAAATAAATATAAAATTCCCTGATTTTTTGTAGCATGTTCCCGATGGGCTACTGGCATGAAAATTAACACACACGGGCACATTACTCTCTTCTCTTCTACATGGCATGAGATAAATTACATTTCTATCTTGTTTGGGTCTTGAGATATGAATTTATTTATGTGGTGCACATTGGAGGATTTGCTGCTAAAACGAAAATAAATATAAAATTCCCTGATTTTTTGTAGCATGTTCCCGATGGGCTACTGGCATGAAAATTAACACACACGGGCACATTACTCTCTTCTCTTCTACATGGCATGAGATAAATTACATTTCTATCTTGTTTGGTTCTTGAGATATGAATTTATTTATGTGGTGGACATTGGAGGATTTGCTGCTAAAACGAAAATAAATATAAATTTCCCTGATTTTTTGCAGCACGTTCCCGATGGGCTACTGGCATGAAAATTAACACACACGGGCACATTACTCTCTTCTCCTCTACAGGGCACAAGTTAAATTACATTTCTATCTTGTTTGGGTCTTGAGATATGAATTTATTTATGTGGTGCACATTGGAGGATTTGCTGCTAAAACGAAAATAAATATAAAATTCCCTGATTTTTTGCAGCACGTTCCCGATGGGCTACTACCATGAACATTAACACACACGGGCTCATTACTCTCTTCTACATGGCATGAGATAAATTACATTTCTATCTTGTTTTGTTCTTGAGATATGAATTTTATTTATGTGGTGCACATTGGAGGATTTGCTGCTAAAACGAAAATAAATATAAAATTCCCTGATTTTTTGTAGCATGTTCCCGATGGGCTACTGGCATGAAAATTAACACACACAGGCTCATTACTCTCTTCTACATGGAATGAGATAAATTACATTTCTATCTTGTTGGGTTCTTGAGATATGAATTTTATTTATGTGGTGCACATTGGAGGATTTGCTGCTAAAACGAAAATAAATATAAAATTCCCTGATTTTTTGCAGCACGTTCCCGATGGGCTACTGCCATGAAAATTAACACACACGGGCACATTACTCTCTTCTCCTCTACAGGGCACAAGTTAAATTACATTTCTATCTTGTTTGGGTCTTGAGATATGAATTTATTTATGTGGTGCACATTGGAGGATTTGCTGCTAAAACGAAAATAAATATAAAATTCCCTGATTTTTTGTAGCATGTTCCCGATGGGCTACTGGCATGAAAATTAACACACACAGGCTCATTACTCTCTTCTACATGGAATGAGATAAATTACATTTCTATCTTGTTGGGTTCTTGAGATATGAATTTTATTTATGTGGTGCACATTGGAGGATTTGCTGCTAAAACGAAAATAAATATAAAATTCCCTGATTTTTTGCAGCACGTTCCCGATGGGCTACTGCCATGAACATTAACACACACGGGCTCATTACTCTCTTCTACATGGCATGAGATAAATTACATTTCTATCTTGTTTTGTTCTTGAGATATGAATTTTATTTATGTGGTGCACATTGGAGGATTTGCTGCTAAAACGAAAATAAATATAAAATTCCCTGATTTTTTGTAGCATGTTCCCGATGGGCTACTGGCATGAAAATTAACACACATGGGCACATTACTCTCTTCTCTTCTACATGGCATGAGATAAATTACATTTCTATCTTGTTTCGTTCTTGAGATATGAATTTATTTATGTGGTGGACATTGGAGGATTTGCTGCTAAAACGAAAATAAATATAAATTTCCCTGATTTTTTGCAGCACGTTCCCGATGGGCTACTGGCATGAAAATTAACACACACGGGCACATTACTCTCTTCTTCTCTACAGGGCACAAGTTAAATTACATTTCTATCTTGTTTGGGTCTTGAGATATGAATTTATTTATGTGGTGCACATTGGAGGATTTGCTGCTAAAACGAAAATAAATATTAAATTCCCTGATTTTTTGCAGCACGTTCCCGATGGGCTACTACCATGAACATTAACACACACGGGCTCATTACTCTCTTCTACATGGCATGAGATAAATTACATTTCTATCTTGTTTTGTTCTTGAGATATGAATTTTATTTATGTGGTGCACATTGGAGGATTTGCTGCTAAAACGAAAATAAATATAAAATTCCCTGATTTTTTGTAGCATGTTCCCGATGGGCTACTGGCATGAAAATTAACACACACAGGCTCATTACTCTCTTCTACATGGCATGAGATAAATTACATTTCTATCTTGTTTGGTTCTTGAGATATGAATTTTATTTATATGGTGCACATTGGAGGATTTGCTGCTAAAACGAAAATAAATTTAAAATTCCCAGATTTTTTGTAGCATGTTCCCGATGGGCTACTAGCATGAAAATTAACACACACGGGCACATTACTCTCTTCTCTTCTACATGGCATGAGATAAATTACATTTCTATCTTGTTTGGGTCTTGAGATATGAATTTATTTATGTGGTGCACATTGGAGGATTTGCTGCTAAAACGAAAATAAATATAAAATTCCCTGATTTTTTGCAGCACGTTCCCGATGGGCTACTACCATGAACATTAACACACACGGGCTCATTACTCTCTTCTACATGGCATGAGATAAATTACATTTCTATCTTGTTTTGTTCTTGAGATATGAATTTTATTTATGTGGTGCACATTGGAGGATTTGCTGCTAAAACGAAAATAAATATAAAAGTCCCTGATTTTTTGTAGCATGTTCCCGATGGGCTACTGGCATGAAAATTAACACACACAGGCTCATTACTCTCTTCTACATGGCATGAGATAAATTACACTTCTATCTTGTTTGGTTCTTGAGATATGAATTTTATTTTTATGGTGCACATTGGAGGATTTGCTGCTAAAACGAAAATAAATATAAAAGTCCCTGATTTTTTGTAGCATGTTCCCGATGGGCTACTGGCATGAAAATTAACACACACAGGCTCATTACTCTCTTCTACATGGCATGAGATAAATTACACTTCTATCTTGTTTGGTTCTTGAGATATGAATTTTATTTTTATGGTGCACATTGGAGGATTTGCTGCTAAAACGAAAATAAATATAAAATTCCCTGATTTTTTGCAGCACGTTCCCGATGGGCTACTGCCATGAACATTAACACACACGGGCTCATGACTCTCTTCTACATGGCATGAGATAAATTACATTTCATTTCAATCTTGTTTTGTTCTTGAGATATGAATTTTATTTATGTGGTGCACATTGGAGGATTTGCTGCTAAAACGAAAATAAATATAAAATTCCCTGATTTTTTGTAGCATGTTCCCGATGGGCTACTGGCATGAAAATTAACACACACGGGCACATTACTCTCTTCTCTTCTACATGGCATGAGATAAATTACATTTCTATCTTGTTTGGGTCTTGAGATATGAATTTATTTATGTGGTGCACATTGGAGGATTTGCTGCTAAAACGAAAATAAATATAAAATTCCCTGATTTTTTGCAGCACGTTCCCGATGGGCTACTGCCATGAACATTAACACACACGGGCTCATTACTCTCTTCTACATGGCATGAGATAAATTACATTTCTATCTTGTTTTGTTCTTGAGATATGAATTTTATTTATGTGGTGCACATTGGAGGATTTGCTGCTAAAACGAAAATAAATATAAAATTCCGTGATTTTTTGTAGCATGTTCCCGATGGGCTACTGGCATGAAAATTAACACACACGGGTACATTACTCTCTTCTCTTCTACATGGCATGAGATAAATTACATTTCTATCTTGTTTGGTTCTTGAGATATGAATTTATTTATGTGGTGGACATTGAAGGATTTGCTGCTAAAACGAAAATAAATATAAATTTCCCTGATTTTTTGCAGCACGTTCCCGATGGGCTACTGGCATGAAAATTAACACACACGGGCACATTACTCTCTTCTCCTCTACAGGGCACAAGTTAAATTACATTTCTATCTTGTTTGGGTCTTGAGATATGAATTTATTTATGTGGTGCACATTGGAGGATTTGCTGCTAAAACGAAAATAAATATAAAATTCCCTGATTTTTTGTAGCATGTTCCCGATGGGCTACTGGCATGAAAATTAACACACACAGGCTCATTACTCTCTTCTACATGGCATGAGATAAATTACATTTCTATCTTGTTTTGTTCTTGAGATATGAATTTTATTTATGTGGTGCACATTGGAGGATTTGCTGCTAAAACGAAAATAAATATAAAATTCCCTGATTTTTTGTAGCATGTTCCCGATGGGCTACTGGCATGAAAATTAACACACACAGGCTCATTACTCTCTTCTACATGGCATGAGATAAATTACATTTCTATCTTGTTTGGTTCTTGAGATATGAATTTTATTTATGTGGTGCACATTGGAGGATTTGCTGCTAAAACGAAAATAAATATAAAATTCCCTGATTTTTTGCAGCACGTTCCCGATGGGCTACTGCCATGAACATTAACACACACAGGCTCATTACTCTCTTCTACATGGCATGAGATAAATTACATTTCTATCTTGTTTTGTTCTTGAGATATGAATTTTATTTATGTGGTGCACATTGGAGGATTTGCTGCTAAAACGAAAATAAATATAAAATTCCCTGATTTTTTGCAGCATGTTCCCGATGGGCTACTGGCATGGCAGTTAACACACTCGGGCACATTACCCTCTTCTCTTGTACATGGCATGAGATGAATTACATTTCTATCTTGTTTGGTTCTTGAGATATGAATTTATTTATGTGGTGGACATTGGAGGATTTGCTGCTAAAACGAAAATAAATATAAATTTCCCTGATTTTTTGCAGCACGTTCCCGATGGGCTACTGGCATGGCAATTAACACATACGGGCACTTCGATCTCCTCTACAGGGCACAAGTTAAATTACATTTCTATCTTGTTTGGGTCTTGAGATATGAATTTATTTATGTGGTGCACATTGGAGGATTTGCTGCTAAAACGAAAATAAATATAAAATTCCCTGATTTTTTGCAGCACGTTCCCGATGGGCTACTGCCATGAACATTAACACACACGGGCTCATTACTCTCTTCTACATGGCATGAGATAAATTACATTTCTATCTTGTTTTGTTCTTGAGATATGAATTTTATTTATGTGGTGCACATTGGAGGATTTGCTGCTAAAACGAAAATAAATATAAAATTCCCTGATTTTTTGTAGCATTTTCCTGATGGGCTACTGGCATGAACATTAACACACACAGGCTCATTACTCTCTTCTATATGGCATGAGATAAATTACATTTCTATCTTGTTTGGTTCTTGAGATATGAATTTTATTTATGTGGTGCACATTGGAGGATTTGCTGCTAAAAGGAAAATAAATATAAGATTCCCCAATTTTTGTCTGCATGTTCTCGATGGGCTACTGGCATGAAAATTAACACACACGGGCACGTTACTCTCTTCTCTTCTACATGGCATGAGATAAATTACATTTCTATCTTGTTTGGTTCTTGAGATAAGAATGTATTTATGTGGTGGACATTGGAGGATTTGCTGCTAAAACGACAATAAGTATAAGATTCCCTGATTTTTTGCAGCATGTTCCCGATGGGCTACTGCCATGCAAATTAACACACACAGGCTCATTACTCTCTTCTACATGCCATGTGTTAAATTACATTTATATCTGGTTTGGTTCTTGAGATAACAATTTATGTTTGTGGTGGACATAGGAGGATTTGCTGCTAACACGAAAATAAATATAAAATTCCCTGATTTTTTGCAGCACGTTCCCGATGGGCTACTGCCATGAACATTAACACACACGGGCTCATTACTCTCTTCTACATGGCATGAGATAAATTACATTTCTATCTTGTTTTGTTCTTGAGATATGAATTTTATTTATGTGGTGCACATTGGAGGATTTGCTGCTAAAACGAAAATAAATATAAAATTCCCTGATTTTTTGTAGCATGTTCCCGATGGGCTACTGGCATGAAAATTAACACACACGGGCACATTACTCTCTTCTCTTCTACATGGCATGAGATAAATTACATTTCTATCTTCTTTGGTTCTTGAGATATGAATTTATTTATGTGGTGGACATTGGAGGATTTGCTGCTAAAACGAAAATAAATATAAATTTCCCTGATTTTTTGCAGCACGTTCCCGATGGGCTACTGGCATGAAAACTAACACACACGGGCACATTACTCTCTTCTCCTCTACAGGGCACAAGTTAAATTACATTTCTATCTTGTTTGGGTCTTGAGATATGAATGTATTTATGTGGTGCACATTGGAGGATTTGCTGCTAAATCGAAAATAAATATAAAATTCCCTGATTTTTTGCAGCACGTTCCCGATGGGCTACTACCATGAACATTAACACACACGGGCTCATTACTCTCTTCTACATGGCATGATATAAATTACATTTCTATCTTGTTTTGTTCTTGAGATATGAATTTTATTTATGTGGTGCACATTGGAGGATTTGCTGCTAAAACGAAAATAAATATTAAATTCCGTGATTTTTTGTAGCATGTTCCCGATGGGCTACTGGCATGAAAATTAACACACACGGGCACATTACTCTCTTCTCTTCTACATGGCATGAGATAAATTACATTTCTATCTTGTTTGGTTCTTGAGATATGAATTTATTTATGTGGTGGACATTGGAGGATTTGCTGCTAAAACGAAAATAAATATAAATTTCCCTGATTTTTTGCAACACGTTCCCGATGGGCTACTGGCATGAAAATTAACACACACGGGCACATTACTCTCTTCTCCTCTACAGGGCACAAGTTAAATTACATTTCTATCTTGTTTGGGTCTTGAGATATGAATTTATTTATGTGGTGCACATTGGAGGATTTGCTGCTAAAACGAAAATAAATATAAAATTCCCTGATTTTTTGCAGCACGTTCCCGATGGGCTACTACCATGAACATTAACACACACGGGCTCATTACTCTCTTCTACATGGCATGAGATAAATTACATTTCTATCTTGTTTTGTTCTTGAGATATGAATTTTATTTATGTGGTGCACATTGGAGGATTTGCTGCTAAAACGAAAATAAATATAAAATTCCCTGATTTTTTGTAGCATGTTCCCGATGGGCTACTGGCATGAAAATTAACACACACAGGGTCATTACTCTCTTCTACATGGCATGAGATAAATTACATTTCTATCTTGTTTGGTTCTTGAGATATGAATTTTATTTATGTGGTGCACATTGGAGGATTTGCTGCTAAAACGAAAATAAATATAAAATTCCCTGATTTTTTGCAGCACGTTCCCGATGGGCTACTGCCATGAACATTAACACACACAGGCTCATTACTCTCTTCTACATGGCATGAGATAAATTACATTTCTATCTTGTTTTGTTCTTGAGATATGAATTTTATTTATGTGGTGCACATTGGAGGATTTGCTGCTAAAACGAAAATAAATATAAAATTCCCTGATTTTTTGTAGCATGTTCCTGATGGGCTACTGGCATGAAAATTAACACACATGGGCACATTACTCTCTTCTCTTCTACATGGCATGAGATAAATTACATTTCTATCTTGTTTGGTTCTTGAGATATGAATTTATTTATGTGGTGGACATTGGAGGATTTGCTGCTAAAACGAAAATAAATATAAATTTCCCTGATTTTTTGCAGCACGTTCCCGATGGGCTACTGGCATGAAAATTAACACACACGGGCACATTACTCTCTTCTTCTCTACAGGGCACAAGTTAAATTACATTTCTATCTTGTTTGGGTCTTGAGATATGAATTTATTTATGTGGTGCACATTGGAGGATTTGCTGCTAAAATGAAAATAAATATAAAATTCCCTGATTTTTTGCAGCACGTTCCCGATGGGCTACTACCATGAACATTAACACACACGGGCTCATTACTCTCTTCTACATGGCATGGGATAAATTACATTTCTATCTTGTTTTGTTCTTGAGATATGAATTTTATTTATGTGGTGCACATTGGAGGATTTGCTGCTAAAACGAAAATAAATATAAAATTCCCTGATTTTTTGTAGCATGTTCCCGATGGGCTACTGGCATGAAAATTAACACACACAGGCTCATTACTCTCTTCTACATGGCATGAGATAAATTACATTTCTATCTTGTTTGGTTCTTGAGATATGAATTTTATTTATATGGTGCACATTGGAGGATTTGCTGCTAAAACGAAAATAAATATAAAATTCCCTGATTTTTTGTAGCATGTTCCCGATGGGCTACTGGCATGAAAATTAACACACACGGGCACATTACTCTCTTCTCTTCTACATGGCATGAGATAAATTACATTTCTATCTTGTTTGGGTCTTGAGATATGAATTTATTTATGTGGTGCACATTGGAGGATTTGCTGCTAAAACGAAAATAAATATAAAATTCCCTGATTTTTTGTAGCATGTTCCCGATGGGCTACTGGCATGAAAATTAACACACACGGGCACATTACTCTCTTCTCTTCTACATGGCATGAGATAAATTACATTTCTATCTTGTTTGGTTCTTGAGATATGAATTTATTTATGTGGTGGACATTGGAGGATTTGCTGCTAAAACGAAAATAAATATAAATTTCCCTGATTTTTTGCAGCACGTTCCCGATGGGCTACTGGCATGAAAATTAACACACACGGGCACATTACTCTCTTCTCCTCTACAGGGCACAAGTTAAATTACATTTCTATCTTGTTTGGGTCTTGAGATATGAATTTATTTATGTGGTGCACATTGGAGGATTTGCTGCTTAAACGAAAATAAATATAAAATTCCCTGATTTTTTGCAGCACGTTCCCGATGGGCTACTACCATGAACATTAACACACACGGGCTCATTACTCTCTTCTACATGGCATGAGATAAATTACATTTCTATCTTGTTTTGTTCTTGAGATATGAATTTTATTTATGTGGTGCACATTGGAGGATTTGCTGCTAAAACGAAAATAAATATAAAATTCCCTGATTTTTTGTAGCATGTTCCCGATGGGCTACTGGCATGAAAATTAACACACACAGGCTCATTACTCTCTTCTACATGGAATGAGATAAATTACATTTCTATCTTGTTGGGTTCTTGAGATATGAATTTTATTTATGTGGTGCACATTGGAGGATTTGCTGCTAAAACGAAAATAAATATAAAATTCCCTGATTTTTTGCAGCACGTTCCCGATGGGCTACTGCCATGAAAATTAACACACACGGGCACATTACTCTCTTCTCCTCTACAGGGCACAAGTTAAATTACATTTCTATCTTGTTTGGGTCTTGAGATATGAATTTATTTATGTGGTGCACATTGGAGGATTTGCTGCTAAAACGAAAATAAATATAAAATTCCCTGATTTTTTGTAGCATGTTCCCGATGGGCTACTGGCATGAAAATTAACACACACAGGCTCATTACTCTCTTCTACATGGAATGAGATAAATTACATTTCTATCTTGTTGGGTTCTTGAGATATGAATTTTATTTATGTGGTGCACATTGGAGGATTTGCTGCTAAAACGAAAATAAATATAAAATTCCCTGATTTTTTGCAGCACGTTCCCGATGGGCTACTGCCATGAACATTAACACACACGGGCTCATTACTCTCTTCTACATGGCATGAGATAAATTACATTTCTATCTTGTTTTGTTCTTGAGATATGAATTTTATTTATGTGGTGCACATTGGAGGATTTGCTGCTAAAACGAAAATAAATATAAAATTCCCTGATTTTTTGTAGCATGTTCCCGATGGGCTACTGGCATGAAAATTAACACACATGGGCACATTACTCTCTTCTCTTCTACATGGCATGAGATAAATTACATTTCTATCTTGTTTCGTTCTTGAGATATGAATTTATTTATGTGGTGGACATTGGAGGATTTGCTGCTAAAACGAAAATAAATATAAATTTCCCTGATTTTTTGCAGCACGTTCCCGATGGGCTACTGGCATGAAAATTAACACACACGGGCACATTACTCTCTTCTTCTCTACAGGGCACAAGTTAAATTACATTTCTATCTTGTTTGGGTCTTGAGATATGAATTTATTTATGTGGTGCACATTGGAGGATTTGCTGCTAAAACGAAAATAAATATTAAATTCCCTGATTTTTTGCAGCACGTTCCCGATGGGCTACTACCATGAACATTAACACACACGGGCTCATTACTCTCTTCTACATGGCATGAGATAAATTACATTTCTATCTTGTTTTGTTCTTGAGATATGAATTTTATTTATGTGGTGCACATTGGAGGATTTGCTGCTAAAACGAAAATAAATATAAAATTCCCTGATTTTTTGTAGCATGTTCCCGATGGGCTACTGGCATGAAAATTAACACACACAGGCTCATTACTCTCTTCTACATGGCATGAGATAAATTACATTTCTATCTTGTTTGGTTCTTGAGATATGAATTTTATTTATATGGTGCACATTGGAGGATTTGCTGCTAAAACGAAAATAAATTTAAAATTCCCAGATTTTTTGTAGCATGTTCCCGATGGGCTACTAGCATGAAAATTAACACACACGGGCACATTACTCTCTTCTCTTCTACATGGCATGAGATAAATTACATTTCTATCTTGTTTGGGTCTTGAGATATGAATTTATTTATGTGGTGCACATTGGAGGATTTGCTGCTAAAACGAAAATAAATATAAAATTCCCTGATTTTTTGCAGCACGTTCCCGATGGGCTACTACCATGAACATTAACACACACGGGCTCATTACTCTCTTCTACATGGCATGAGATAAATTACATTTCTATCTTGTTTTGTTCTTGAGATATGAATTTTATTTATGTGGTGCACATTGGAGGATTTGCTGCTAAAACGAAAATAAATATAAAAGTCCCTGATTTTTTGTAGCATGTTCCCGATGGGCTACTGGCATGAAAATTAACACACACAGGCTCATTACTCTCTTCTACATGGCATGAGATAAATTACACTTCTATCTTGTTTGGTTCTTGAGATATGAATTTTATTTTTATGGTGCACATTGGAGGATTTGCTGCTAAAACGAAAATAAATATAAAAGTCCCTGATTTTTTGTAGCATGTTCCCGATGGGCTACTGGCATGAAAATTAACACACACAGGCTCATTACTCTCTTCTACATGGCATGAGATAAATTACACTTCTATCTTGTTTGGTTCTTGAGATATGAATTTTATTTTTATGGTGCACATTGGAGGATTTGCTGCTAAAACGAAAATAAATATAAAATTCCCTGATTTTTTGCAGCACGTTCCCGATGGGCTACTGCCATGAACATTAACACACACGGGCTCATGACTCTCTTCTACATGGCATGAGATAAATTACATTTCATTTCAATCTTGTTTTGTTCTTGAGATATGAATTTTATTTATGTGGTGCACATTGGAGGATTTGCTGCTAAAACGAAAATAAATATAAAATTCCCTGATTTTTTGTAGCATGTTCCCGATGGGCTACTGGCATGAAAATTAACACACACGGGCACATTACTCTCTTCTCTTCTACATGGCATGAGATAAATTACATTTCTATCTTGTTTGGGTCTTGAGATATGAATTTATTTATGTGGTGCACATTGGAGGATTTGCTGCTAAAACGAAAATAAATATAAAATTCCCTGATTTTTTGCAGCACGTTCCCGATGGGCTACTGCCATGAACATTAACACACACGGGCTCATTACTCTCTTCTACATGGCATGAGATAAATTACATTTCTATCTTGTTTTGTTCTTGAGATATGAATTTTATTTATGTGGTGCACATTGGAGGATTTGCTGCTAAAACGAAAATAAATATAAAATTCCGTGATTTTTTGTAGCATGTTCCCGATGGGCTACTGGCATGAAAATTAACACACACGGGTACATTACTCTCTTCTCTTCTACATGGCATGAGATAAATTACATTTCTATCTTGTTTGGTTCTTGAGATATGAATTTATTTATGTGGTGGACATTGAAGGATTTGCTGCTAAAACGAAAATAAATATAAATTTCCCTGATTTTTTGCAGCACGTTCCCGATGGGCTACTGGCATGAAAATTAACACACACGGGCACATTACTCTCTTCTCCTCTACAGGGCACAAGTTAAATTACATTTCTATCTTGTTTGGGTCTTGAGATATGAATTTATTTATGTGGTGCACATTGGAGGATTTGCTGCTAAAACGAAAATAAATATAAAATTCCCTGATTTTTTGTAGCATGTTCCCGATGGGCTACTGGCATGAAAATTAACACACACAGGCTCATTACTCTCTTCTACATGGCATGAGATAAATTACATTTCTATCTTGTTTTGTTCTTGAGATATGAATTTTATTTATGTGGTGCACATTGGAGGATTTGCTGCTAAAACGAAAATAAATATAAAATTCCCTGATTTTTTGTAGCATGTTCCCGATGGGCTACTGGCATGAAAATTAACACACACAGGCTCATTACTCTCTTCTACATGGCATGAGATAAATTACATTTCTATCTTGTTTGGTTCTTGAGATATGAATTTTATTTATGTGGTGCACATTGGAGGATTTGCTGCTAAAACGAAAATAAATATAAAATTCCCTGATTTTTTGCAGCACGTTCCCGATGGGCTACTGCCATGAACATTAACACACACAGGCTCATTACTCTCTTCTACATGGCATGAGATAAATTACATTTCTATCTTGTTTTGTTCTTGAGATATGAATTTTATTTATGTGGTGCACATTGGAGGATTTGCTGCTAAAACGAAAATAAATATAAAATTCCCTGATTTTTTGCAGCATGTTCCCGATGGGCTACTGGCATGGCAGTTAACACACTCGGGCACATTACCCTCTTCTCTTGTACATGGCATGAGATGAATTACATTTCTATCTTGTTTGGTTCTTGAGATATGAATTTATTTATGTGGTGGACATTGGAGGATTTGCTGCTAAAACGAAAATAAATATAAATTTCCCTGATTTTTTGCAGCACGTTCCCGATGGGCTACTGGCATGGCAATTAACACATACGGGCACTTCGATCTCCTCTACAGGGCACAAGTTAAATTACATTTCTATCTTGTTTGGGTCTTGAGATATGAATTTATTTATGTGGTGCACATTGGAGGATTTGCTGCTAAAACGAAAATAAATATAAAATTCCCTGATTTTTTGCAGCACGTTCCCGATGGGCTACTGCCATGAACATTAACACACACGGGCTCATTACTCTCTTCTACATGGCATGAGATAAATTACATTTCTATCTTGTTTTGTTCTTGAGATATGAATTTTATTTATGTGGTGCACATTGGAGGATTTGCTGCTAAAACGAAAATAAATATAAAATTCCCTGATTTTTTGTAGCATTTTCCTGATGGGCT